>NC_136063.1:494839072-496089072 GCF_964261635.1 Lissotriton helveticus
AACATTAGCGCGACGTGAGGCACTACAAGTCCCATAAGTCCCATCCAGGGCGTGCATCTAAGCAAGAAGGGGTGTGGTGTGACGTCTCAAGCGCTCCTTCATAACTGCCAAAGCCTCTGAAGAGAAGTGGGGACACTTCGAAACGCGTCAGGCATCCAGGGCAGTTTGAACAGTTAAAGGATATCGTTGTGCTGGAGGCGTGCTTAGCATTCAAGGCTCCTTGTGTGCAGCTGAGGTCCGGGTGCTCCTTTGTACGTTGGGTACTTCGGAGCTGGAATATTTACGCGGTGACCCTTGCCGCGGAAGGAGCACCACCCTGAAAGAACGGGGCCATGCGGTCTTGACTACGGGCCGAGAACATGGGACAGCAGCGTATGGATTGTGCACGAATTCCACACAGCGAGGCCCATCTGTGGGCTTGAAAAGTTACCAACTGAACATTAGCGCGACGTGAGGCACTACAAGTCCCATAAGTCCCATCCAGGGCGTGCATCTAAGCAAGAAGGGGTGTGGTGTCTCAAGCGCTCCTTCATAACTGCCAAAGCCTCTGAAGAGAAGTGGGGACACTTTGAAACGCGTCAGGCATCCAGGGCAGTTTGAACAGTTAAAGGATATCGTTGTGCTGGAGGCGTGCTTACCATTCAAGGCTCCTTGTGTGCAGCTGAGGTCCGGGTGCTCCTTTGTACGTTGGGTACTTCGGAGCTGGAATATTTACGCGGCGACCCTTGCCGCGGAAGGAGCACCACCCTGAAAGAACGGGGGCCATGCGGTCTTGACTACGGGCCGAGAACATGGGACAGCAGCGTATGGATTGTGCACGAATTCCACACAGCGAGGCCCATCTGTGGGCTTGAAAAGTTACCAACTGAACATTAGCGCGACGTGAGGCACTACAAGTCCCATAAGTCCCATCCAGGGCGTGCATCTAAGCAAGAAGGGGTGTGGTATCTCAAGCGCTCCTTCATAACTGCCAAAGCCTCTGAAGAGAAGTGGGGACACTTCGAAACGCGTCAGGCATCCAGGGCAGTTTGAACAGTTAAAGGATATCGTTGTGCTGGAGGCGTGCTTACCATTCAAGGCTCCTTGTGTGCAGCTGAGGTCCGGGTGCTCCTTTGTACGTTGGGTACTTCGGAGCTGGAATATTTACGCGGCGACCCTTGCCGCGGAAGGAGCACCACCCTGAAAGAACGGGGGCCATGCGGTCTTGACTACGGGCCGAGAACATGGGACAGCAGCGTATGGATTGTGCACGAATTCCACACAGCGAGGCCCATCTGTGGGCTTGAAAAGTTACCAACTGAACATTAGCGCGACGTGAGGCACTACAAGTCCCATAAGTCCCATCCAGGGCGTGCATCTAAGCAAGAAGGGGTGTGGTGTCTCAAGCGCTCCTTCATAACTGCCAAAGCCTCTGTAGAGAAGTGGGGACACTTCGAAACGCGTCAGGCATCCAGGGCAGTTTGCACAGTTAAAGGATATCGTTGTGCTGGAGGCGTGCTTACCATTCAAGGCTCCTTGTGTGCAGCTGAGGTCCGGGTGCTCCTTTGTACGTTGGGTACTTCGGAGCTGGAATATTTACGCGGCGACCCTTGCCGCGGAAGGAGCACCACCCTGAAAGAACGGGGGCAATGCGGTCTTGACTACGGGCCGAGAACATGGGACAGCAGCGTATGGATTGTGCACGAATTCCACACAGCGACCCCCCATCTGTGGGCTTGAAAAGTTATCAACTGAACATTAGCGCGACGTGAGGCACTACAAGTCCCATAAGTCCCATCCAGGGCGTGCATCTAAGCAAGAAGGGGTGTGGTGTCTCAAGCGCTCCTTCATAACTGCCAAAGCCTCTGAAGAGAAGTGGGGACACTTCGAAACGCGTCAGGCATCCAGGGCAGTTTGAACAGTTAAAGTATATTGTTGTGCTGGAGGCGTGCTTACCATTCAAGGCTCCTTGTGTGCAGCTGAGGTCCGGGTGCTCCTTTGTACGTTGGGTACTTCGGAGCTGGAATATTTACGCGGCGACCCTTGCCGCGGAAGGAGCACCACCCTGAAAGAACGGGGGCCATGCGGTCTTGACTACGGGCCGAGGACATGGGACAGCAGCGTATGGATTGTGCACGAATTCCACACAGCGAGGCCCATCTGTGGGCTTGAAAAGTTACCAACTGAACATTAGCGCGACGTGAGGCACTACAAGTCCCATAAGTCCCATCCAGGGCATGCATCTAAGCAAGAAGGGGTGTGGTGTCTCAAGCGCTCCTTCATAACTGCCAAAGCCTCTGAAGAGAAGTGGGGACACTTCGAAACGCGTCAGGCATCCAGGGCAGTTTGAACAGTTAAAGGATATCGTTGTGCTGGAGGCGTGCTTACCATTCAAGGCTCCTTGTGTGCAGCTGAGGTCCGGGTGCTCCTTTGTACGTTGGGTACTTCAGAGCTGGAATATTTACGCGGCGACCCTTGCCGCGGAAGGAGCACCACCCTGAAAGAACGGGGGCCATGCGGTCTTGACTACGGGCCGAGAACATGGGACAGCAGCGTATGGATTGTGCACGAATTCCACACAGCGAGGCCCATCTGTGGGCTTGAAAAGTTACCAACTGAACATTAGCGCGACATGAGGCACTATAAGTCCCATAAGTCCCATCCAGGGCGTGCATCTAAGCAAGAAGGGGTGTTGTGTCTCAAGCGCTCCTTCATAACTGCCAAAGCCTCTGAAGAGAAGTGGGGACACTTCGAAATGCGTCAGGCATCCAGGGCAGTTTGAACAGTTAAAGGATATTGTTGTGCTGGAGGCGTGCTTACCATTCAAGGCTCCTTGTGTGCAGCTGAGGTCCGGGTGCTCCTTTGTACATTGAGTACTTCGGAGCTGGAATATATATATATATATATATATATAGATATATATATAAAACAATCATGAACATTTTAAAAACAATAATAGTCACTGGATGATGGCATCGGTGATACTATTTGAGATGTCATCAGTGATGTCAGTGACCATGTCATGAGTGATGTAATATGTGACGTCATCAGCAGTGAATTGCGAGGGTGCGAGTTATAACAGCTGAATTTCTCTGGTTTTGTGTGAATGAGATTTCAGCCTCACTATAACGTTCCTGTAACCTCTGCTATATTTTTTATTCTATAGGCAAATTCCTAACTATACCATCCCTAAAACCATTGTTTTTTTCAGTGAATTTCGAAGGTTTTTTAAATGCTACTTTCCAACTTCACCTACATAGGTAAAGCATGTTCAGAAAGAAAAACAAAGGCACAGAAAGAGAAGTGCAGAAAGATGTAAGCGAGGTGCAGAAAGGAGCAAGAGAGGTGCAGAAAGAAGAAGACAGGTGCAGAAAGAGGAAGAAAGGCGCAAAAAGAAGCAAGAAAAGTGCAGAAAGAAGTGCAGTAAGGAGCAAGAGAGGTACAGAAAAAGGCAAGAGAGGTGCAGAAAGAAGCAAGAGAACTGCAGAAAGAGGAAGAAAGATGCAGAAAGAAGCAAGAGAGGTACAGAAAGAAGAATGAGAGGTTCAGAAAGAGGCAAATGAATCACAAAAGGAAGCAAGAGACCTGCATAAAGAGGCAAGAGACCTGCATAAAGTAGCAAGAGAGGAGCAGAAAGAAGAAAGAGAAGTGCAGAAAGAAGCAACAGAAATGCAAAAAGAGGCAAGAGAAGTACAGAAAGAGCCGAGAGGTGCAGAAAGAGGCAAGAGAACTGCAAAGAAAAATACAGTCAGAGGAAGAAAGCTGCAGATAGAAGAAACAAAGGCGCAGAAAGAAGCAAAAGAATCGCAGAAAGAAGTGAGAGAAGTGCAGAAAGAAGCAAGAGAAGTGTGGAAAAAAGCAAGAGAGGTACAAAAAGAGGCAAGAAAGGTGCAAAAAGAGGCAAGAGAGATGCAGAAAGAGGAAGAAAGGCACAGAAAGAAGAAGAACTGTACAGAAAGAGGCAATAGAGGTGCAGAAAGAGGCAAGAGAAGTGCTAAAATTAACAAGAGAAGTGCATAAAGAAGCAATGCAGGTGCTGAAAGAGGCAAGATAGGTGCAGAAAGAGGCAAGAGAAATTCAGAAAGAAGCAAGAACTGCAGAAAGAGGAGGAAAGGTGAAGAAAGAGGAAATATAGGTGAAGAAAAGGGCAAGAGAAGCACAAAAAGAGGCAAGAGAGTATCAGAAAGAAGCAGGAGCGGGCAGAAAAAAGCAAGAGAGGCACAGAAAGAAGCAAGAGAAGAGCAGAAAGAAGCAAGAGAAGTGCAAAACGAAGTGAGAGTGGTGCAGAGAGGTGCAAGAGAAGTGTAGAAAGAAGCAAGAGAACTTCAGAAAGAGGAAAAAAGGTGCAGAAATAGAAGAAAGGTGCAGAAAGAAAAAAGAGAAGTGCAGAAAAAAGCATGAGAGGTGCAGAAAGAAGAGAGAGGTGCAGAAAGAAGCAACAGAGGTACAGGAAGAGGCAAGAGAGGTGCAGAAAGAGGCAAGAGAAATGCAGAAAGAAGAAAGAGAGGTACGGAAAGAAGCATAAGAGGTAAAAAAGAGGCAAGAGAGGTGCAGAAAGAAGCAAACCAAGTGAAGAAAGAAGTAGAAGGAGAAGTGCACAAAGAAGCAAGTGAGATGTAGAAAGAGGCAAGAGAGGTGCAGAAAGAGGAAAAGGGCGCAGAAAGAAACAAGAGAAGTGCAAAAAGAAGCAAGAGAGGTGCTGAAAAAAGCAAGAGAGGTGCAGAAAAAAGCAAGAGAAGTGCAGAAAGGAGCAAGAGAGGTACAGAAAGAGGCAAGAGAGGCGCAGAAAGAGGAAGAAAGATGGTGAAAGAAGCAAGAGGGGTACAGAAAGAAGCTAGAGAGGTTCAGAAAGAGGCAAGAGAATCGCAGAAGGAAGCAAGAGACCTGCATAAAGAAACAAGAGAGGAGCAGAAAGTAGCAAGGGAGGAGCAGAAAGAGGCAAGGCAGGTGCAGAAAGAAGCAACAGAAATGCAAAAAGAGGAAAGAGAAGTACAGAAAGAGCTGAGAGGTGAAGAAAGAGGCAAGAAAACTGCAGAAAGAAGCAAGAGAACTACAGACAGAGGACGAAAGGAGCAGAAAGAGGAAACAAAGGCCCAGAAAGAAGCAAAAGAACTGCAGAAAGAAGTGAGAAAAGTACAGAAAGAAGCCAGAGAAGTGCAGAAAGAAGCAAGAGAGGTACAGAAAGATGCAACAGAGGTGAAGAAAGAGGCAAGAGAGGTGCAGAAAGAGGAAGAAAGGTACAGAAAGAGGCAATAGAAGTGCAGAAAGAGGCAAGAGAGGTACATAAAGCAAGAAAAGTGCATAAAGAAACACAAGAGGTGCTGAAAGAGGTAAGAGAGGTGCAGAAAGAAGCAAGAACTGCAGAAAAAGGAAGAAAGGTGCAGAAAAAGGAAAGATAGGTGAAGAAAGAGGCAAGAGAGGCAAGAGAGGTTCAGAAAGAAGCACAAACAATGTAGAAAAAAGCAAGAGAGTTACAGAAAGAAGCAAGAGAAGAGTAGAGAGAAGCAAGAGAAGTGCAGGAAAAGTAAGAGCAGTGCAGAGAGGTGCAAGAGAAGTATAGAAAGAAGCACAAGAACTTCAGAAAGTGGAAGAAAGGTACAGTAATAGAAGAAAGGTGCAGAAAGAAACAAGAGAAGTGCAGAAAAAAGCATGAGAGGTGCAAAAAGAAGAGAGGTGCAGAAAGAGGCAAACGAGATACAGAAAGAAGCAAGAGAGGTGCAGAAAGAAGCAAGAGAGGTACAGAAAGAGGCAAGAGAGGTACAGAAAGAGGCAAGAGAAGTGCAGAAAGAAGCAAGAGAGGTGCAGAAAGAAGCACAAGAGGTGCAAAAAGAGGCAAGAGAGGTGCAGAAAGTGGAAGAAAGGCACAGAAAGAGGAAGAAAGGTACAGAAAGAGACAAGAGAGATGCAGAAAGAGGCAAGAGAGGTGCATAAAGAAGCAAAAGAACTGCAGAAAGTGGAAGAAGGTACAGAAAGAGGCACAATAGGTGCAGCAAGAGAGGTGCAGAAAGAAGCAACAGATGTGCATAAAGAGGTAAAAGAGGTGCATAAAGAGGCAAGAGAGGTGCAAAAAGGCAAGAGAGGTTTAGAAACAAGCAACAGAAGAGCAGAAAGAAGCAAGAGAAGTGCAAAAAGAAGGGAGAGCGGTGCAGAGAGGTGCAAGAGAAGTGTATAAAGAAGCACAACAACTGCAGAAATAGGAAGAAAGGTGCAAAAATAGAATAAAGATGCAGAAAAAATGAGTAGTGTAGAAAGAAGCAAGAGAGATACAGAAAGAAGCATGAGAGGTGCAGAAAGAAGAGAGTCTGGTGCAGAAAGAAGCAGTAAGAGGCAAGAGAGGTACAGAAAGAAGCAAGAGAGGTACAGAAAGAAGCAAGATAGGTGCAGAAAGATACAAGAGGTGCAGAAAGAAGCACAAGAGGTGCAGAAAGAAGCATAAGAGGTGCAAAAAGAGACAAGAGAGGTGCAGAAAGAGGGAAGAGAGGTGCAGAAAGAGGCAAGAGAAGTGTAAAAAGAGGAAGAAAGGTGCAGAAAGAAGCAAGTGAGGTGCAGAAAGTAGAGTGTGGTGCAGAAAGAGGTAAGAGGGGTGCAGAAAGAAACAATAGATGTGCATAAAGAGGTAAGAGAGGTGCAGAAAGAGGAACAAAGGTGCAGAAAGAGGCAAGAAAGTTTCAAAAAGAGGCTCACTAAGAGAGGAACAGAGAAAAGCAAGAGCAATGCAGAGAACTGCAGAAAGAGAATGGTGCAGAAATAGGAGAAAGGTGCAGAAAGATACAAGAAAAGTGCAGAAAGAAGCAAGAGAGGTCCAGAAAGAAGCATGAGAAGTACAAAAAGAAGAGAGTCAAGGGCAGAAAGAAGCAAGAAAGGAGCAGAAAGAGCCAAGAGAGGTGCAGAAAGAGGTAAGAGAGGTGCAGAAAGAGGCAAGAAAGGTGCAGAAAGGAACAAGAGAGGTGCAGAAAGAAGCAACCAAGGTGCAGAAAGAGGCAAGAGAGATGCAGAAAGAAGCAAGAGTGGTGCAGAAAGAAGCAAGAGAAGTGCAGAAAGGATTAAGAGGTGTAGAAAGAGCCAAGAGAGGTACAGAAAGAGGGAAGAGAGGTACAAAAAGAGGCAAGAGTAGTGTAGAAAGAGGAAGAAAAGTGCAGAAATAGGAAGAAATGTGCAGGAAGAGGCAAGAGAGGTGCAGAAAGAAGGGCGGTACAGAAAGAGGAAGAGATGTGCAGAAAGAGGCAAGAGAAGTGCACAAAAGAGGAAGAAAGGTGCAGAAAGAAGCAGCAGTCCAGAAAGAGGCAAGAGAGGCACAGAAATAAGCAAGAGTGGTTTGCGCACCATTAGTACCAATTTATCATCCACATTTACCAATAAGTAACATACGACCATTCCAGCTTTGCAACGGGCCTTCCAACATGCATTAACACGTTGCTGCATTTTTGGTAACGTTTGAGCCCTTTGAGCTATAAACAAGGTGTTTATGGTTCGAATCTGCAGATTATGCAGCAGATAATGGACTTTCTGGCAAATGTAGAAAATATATAATTATGCGAAAATCAGTGCGGCCTAACAGTCGCATAATTCCAGTGGCCCTGCTCATATCTCTGAATAGGTCTAAAAGTTCTACTCAGTGTTTGATTCTTTTTGTGTGTCTGATTGAGTTTATAGTTTAGGTTCTATGGAAAAGAGGAACACTAAACTTGAGGGGACCACTTCACAACACAGACTACCATACCACATAATTACTCTCCATAACAGATAATCCCACTCTATAATGTTTCCTATGCACTAAATACCACATACTTTCTATCCACATAATTTCACTGCATAACATACCACAAAATTCCACTCCACTCAACGTACATCCACTACACTCCAAAAAACATTAGTGAAAAATATTTACATTTACAAAGCCAATAGCTCTAACTCTCGCAAATGTGAGACCTATTGCATTGCAAATGCTTCTTTAACTGGTAGTCACATTTACAGAGTGATGGAGAAAGGGGGCTGGGCCTCCAAGAGGCACGTTTGCAGAGTGGTGTAAAAAGAAAGGGGTATGGCCTTCGACCAACTCTCAGCAATCTCACTGTGTGAGGCTTACTGGAGGTATCTGGTGGGCTAGTTGGCACCCAGGGACCATCAATAGCAACGGGGACTTCATCCTCCAACACAGAGCATGCCAGGAGAAGGCCATTTTTGGCCCAGTGACCCCATCCCCCAGGGCCTGGCTTCTCATTGGCGGGGCTGTGGGGGGAAGTTTAAGGCCCCTGCAGTCCCTGCCGGCTCCCCCCTGTGGGAGCAGGTGTTGCTTTTGGGCAAAGTGCACTGCAAACATGCAGTTCCCTTTGCCCAAAATCAATTCTGCTTTGCTTCATGGAAGCAAAAGCAGTTTTCCTGCTCTCGCTTCCTTGAAATAAAGCATGGTTTTGCTATGGAATGGTAGGCCATGTCATAGCAAACTACAATGTCTCAAGGGTGGGCACCCCGGGAAATTGCTGAAGCCGGCCCTGGAGAGTGGTGGTCCCCTGGGCCTTGGAGGACTCCTGGAGGAGGGCTGCATGGCCCCTCCCATCTTCTCAATAGCCCCGGGGAGGTGGTGGTCCCCAGGATGGGGGCTGGGGTCTCGCAACTGACACATGCATTTAAATATTTTGTGCCCCGGGAGGTGGTGGTCCCCAGTGCAGTGTGGGGGGGTTCAAGCCGCCCCACACTTCATTTTTACATTTAGCCCTGGGGAGGTGGCGGTCCCCGGGGGGCCACGTGGCCCACCATTTTTATTGAGTATAGCCCCAGGGAAGTGGTGGTCTTGGGGCTGGGGAGGGCACGTGCCCCCCCCCCATAATTAAATAAAATAAGCCCTAGGGAGGTGGCAGTCCTACAATTTCACAAAGATTTGTAAAACGGCACCAAAGATATTGGCAAATCAAAAAACGCTTTTCCTAGGGAAACTAGGTCCTAACTATAACTTTCTACTGGCGACCGCCAGTAGGATATGGATATATATATCTATATAGCTATCTATATCTATCTATCTAGCTATGTGCATGTATGTAAATATATATATATATATCTATATGAGTTTCAAAGTCCGCTCAGGAAACGCTGACGGCGGCCCCTCGGGAAGTGGCACCAATGCCGGCCGAGCACGCCGGTAGTGTAAATAATTTCAAACGTTCCAAAGTAACGGTGCTCTCAGTCCGCAAAATAACACAACACCGCTGAAGTCTCCAAGGGTGTTTATTTAAACTAACAACATGTTTCGGCTGCGGACAGCCTTGATCACGTTAGTTTGCAAGTGAACAGTTTCCGGTAAATAACGCCAGGATTCATGGCCATAGAAACAGGACTGGTAACACACAGCGTTAATGTGAAATTTCATATAAGTAACAAACATTTTAGCATTGGTGACATAATATACTCTGTCAGATATTGTCCAACACACATTTAGAGCGATGTAAAATAAATCTTTCACATCGTGCATACTTTGTTGCAAAAATAGAAATATGTATGTGCCCGTCTTCGTACACTCTTCTGTTAGCTGCACAGAGGAAAATTAATTTAAACCCCTTTGGAACATGCACCTCGATGTGATCAAAAAGCAGTGGAGGCGTCTACCGACATGTTTGTAGTTTGAGCGGCAACACGGAACTACACGTTGCTATCACAACCATGCGTAGTAAAGATACATCAAGGGATTAAATCACAACCCAGCACCAGTACACCTTGCCTGGAAAGGAAGTATAACTCACTACAACAATCTAATTGCGTTCAGTTATAAATACATATGGCCCAACATGCAGAATGATTTACTGTAAGTAGTTAGATGCAGTTGGTGCATCTAAGCCCCAGCTCGCCACAGAGAATGTAACTACATTATTGGGCAGGTGTGAGCCAACATTCCGCAAGAAATTATATTGCACATAGTTGTATTATGCACTGGGTACATGCTGACCATGAGTCTATGTCTGTAAAATACACAAGGGCAACAGGGCGGGAAGCCAAGGTTATCTGGTAAGTTGTAACGGTCAAATACCACAACATACATGAGGGAACTATCCAAAGGGGGAAATTACAAAGTACCAAGTCCATGGTGTATCTTAGCCCCCCATAATGGGGCCTACCTTCTCTGAAACTGTCTAGATGTCAAGTGAAGAAATATAGTGCTCCCAAAAGTGAACGTCCATTGTATAGCAGGACGAGTGAAAAAAGTTAATTGCTGTCAAATTCTTTGTGGCACCAAACCTGTAAGAAAGAGACATAAAATGCCACAATTCAGTGCTCAACATTTTCAACATTCTCACTAAAAACATCATAAATAAATAAACAGTGCATACTTGATCGGAGGGAGAGGCATAATGTTACAGATAGCATGAAACAGGAGCTAACACAATGTAGGGATTATTATACTTTCAGATGAACTGCTAGCTCCTCATCCTGGTTGAGGCCCCCCGGCGTCTTAGTTTGGAATTCAATAATATATTTAGACTCTTTTTGTCTCAATTTTAGGGTCCTATCTCCCCCCCCGAGGGCTTCTCTCGATTTGTTCCAGTATATGGAAGCTCATTTCAGCTGGGTTGGAAAAATGTATTTTAGCAAAATGTCTTGCCACAGGGTATTTTTCGTTCTGGTTGGCAATGGCACGATAGTGTTCAAGCACTCGATGTTTAGCTTGTTTGGTACTGCTCCCTATATACCAGAGCCCACAGGGGCAGACAATAACATATATGACAAAATCTGTACTGCAGGTCAAAAATTGAGTCAGCTTTTTCGTTGTCCCATTGTATGTGACAGATTTTTTGTGGGTACTGTACCTGCAGGCCTTGCAGTGGCCGCATGGAAAGAAACCAGATAAACCCACATTCTGGATTTTGGGGTAAACAGTAATGTTACTTTTTACCAGCATATCACGTAGAGACTTGCCTTTTCTGTACGTGATAAGAGGCGCATTGGATAGATCCTTACCGATCACATTGTCAGCAGTGAGGATGTTCCAATTTTGGGATACTATTTTGCGAATTTGCTTAGACTCAGTATTGTAAGATAGAATTAGACATGTTTGATCCTCCTCACTGACAGTCTTCGTTTCATTGTCTCTATCTTGTAATGTGTCTGCTCTAGGAATGCCATCAGCACGTGCTTTGGCTCTTTTGATGACCCAAGCAGGGTAGCCTCTGTCCTTAAATCTTACCATCATCTCACGGCTGGTTTGTTCATAACCCTGGTCTGTACTACAGTTTCTTTTTGCCCTGAGTAGTTCACCAAAAGGAATACTCCATTTGAGAGTTTCAGGGTGACTACTCAGGGCATGTAGCACACTGTTCCCTGCAGTGGATTTTCTAAAAAGGCAAGTCTGTAATTTGCCCTGGACTACCTCTACTTTCACATCAAGGTATTCTGCAGCACTCTTGCTGATGTTACTTGTGAGTACAATATTGAGATCGTTGATATTGAGTTTGTTCACAAACTCGTTATCCATTTCGGGGGACCCACTCCAGATAACAAAGAGATCGTCAATGTATCTCCACCATGTATCCACGAATGGCCAAAAGGATCTTAGG
Organism: Lissotriton helveticus; assembly: GCF_964261635.1. Taxonomy (NCBI): domain Eukaryota; kingdom Metazoa; phylum Chordata; class Amphibia; order Caudata; family Salamandridae; genus Lissotriton; species Lissotriton helveticus. The sequence goes on from NC_136063.1 coordinate 494,850,595, forward strand.
TTAGGGTCTGAGTTGATGCTTTGCTCCCAGTGGCCCAAAAAGAGGTTCGCAAACCTGGGAGCAAAGCATGAACCCATCGCCGTCCCAGTGGTTTGTCTAAACAGGACACCATCGAAAACAAAATAATTGTTACATAAACAATACGACATCATGTCCACTAGCATTTTGCTGTGTTCTCTAAAACGCAGTGGACGCCCGGCTAGAAAGCTAGCGCAGGCACGTAAGCCTTGTTCGTGGTCAATGATCGTGTACAAAGATTGCACATCCATAGTTATTAGAAGATTATTCTCCTTCCACTGGACCGATGACAATTTCTTCAATACCAAAGATTTTTTGAAGAAATTGTCATCGGTCCAGTGGCTAGTGGACATGATGTCGTATTGTTTATGTAACAATTATTTTGTTTTCGATGGTGTCCTGTTTAGACAAACCACTGGGACGGCGATGGGTTCATGCTTTGCTCCCAGTTTTGCGAACCTCTTTTTGGGCCACTGGGAGCAAAGCATCAACTCAGACCCTAACCTAAGATCCTTTTGGCCATTCGTGGATACATGGTGGAGATACATTGACGATCTCTTTGTTATCTGGAGTGGGTCCCCCGAAATGGCTAACGAGTTTGTGAACAAACTCAATTTCAACGATCTCAATATTGTACTCACAAGTAACATCAGCAAGAGTGCTGCAGAATACCTTGATGTGAAAGTAGAGGTAGTCCAGGGCAAATTACAGACTTGCCTTTTTAGAAAATCCACTGCAGGGAACAGTGTGCTACATGCCCTGAGTAGTCACCCTGAAACTCTCAAATGGAGTATTCCTTTTGGTGAACTACTCAGGGCAAAAAGAAACTGTAGTACAGACCAGGGTTATGAACAAACCAGCCGTGAGATGATGGTAAGATTTAAGGACAGAGGCTACCCTGCTTGGGTCATCAAAAGAGCCAAAGCACGTGCTGATGGCATTCCTAGAGCAGACACATTACAAGATAGAGACAATGAAACGAAGACTGTCAGTGAGGAGGATCAAACACGTCTAATTCCAACTTACAATACTGAGTCTAAGAAAATTCGCAAAATAGTATCCCAAAATTGGAACATCCTCACTGCTGACAATGTGATCGGTAAGGATCTATCCAATGCGCCTCTTATCACGTACAGAAAAGGCAAGTCTCTACGTGATATGCTGGTAAAAAGTGACATTACTGTTTACCCCAAAATCCAGAATGTGGGTTTATCTGGTTTCTTTCCATGCGGCCACTGCAAGGCCTGCAGGTACAGTACCCACAAAAAATCTGTCACATACAATGGGACAACGAAAAAGCTGACTCAATTTTTGACCTGCAGTACAGATTTTGTCATATATGTTATTGTCTGCCCCTGTGGGCTCTGGTATATAGGGAGCAGTACCAAACAAGCTAAACATCGAGTGCTTGAACACTATCGTGCCATTGCCAACCAGAACGAAAAATACCCTGTGGCAAGACATTTTGCTAAAATACATTTTTCCAACCCAGCTGAAATGAGCTTCCATATACTGGAACAAATCGAGAGAAGCCCTCGGGGGGGAGATAGGACCCTAAAATTGAGACAAAAAGAGTCTAAATATATTATTGAATTCCAAACTAAGACGCCGGGGGGCCTCAACCAGGATGAGGAGCTAGCAGTTCATCTGAAAGTATAATAATCCCTACATTGTGTTAGCTCCTGTTTCATGCTATCTGTAACATTATGCCTCTCCCTCCGATCAAGTATGCACTGTTTATTTATTTATGATGTTTTTAGTGAGAATGTTGAAAATGTTGAGCACTGAATTGTCAGAAAACACAAGGGTGGCTGGGCCCAATGGGAAGGAGGGTAGGCAGGGCCACACTAATATGAAATAGAAATATTTGCCTATGCCTCCGAGCTAATTAGAGTACACACTGATTCATGTACGAGTAAACCACAATTTATTAGTTTACCCAAACAACAGTTTATGTTTTCAATTTTTACTCAATTTACAAAAAGGATATTCAGAAAAACAGAACTAAGACCACTATCAACCTCATGTCTTAGCCATATACAGTTTCAAAAAAACAATTTATACATATATACAGTGAAACAAACATGTACTTGACATTTTGACAAAAAGTGACTTTTTACCATGAATACATATCACCATGAATACATTTATAGAACATGGACAAAATGACCATACACATTTGTGAATAATGAAGAACTTTTACCAACAATCACAAATGACGGGAGAAAAGGGGAGAAAAGAGTGTTTTCAAAAACAGATTCAACTCCCAAGACCTGAACAAGATACAGTCAATTAAATTTCAGGAACATTGCCCATTTTTGCATCAATAACATTGGCCAACTGGCCAGTGAACAAGAAAAAAGGGGGTGCCGACGCGTTTCGAATCCTGATTAGTGACTTGCAGGATTCTCGTCAGGGCAGTATGAATCTAGTCCATGGGAACTGTTTGAAATAAAGAACAAAACAGAGTGTTTACTAAAAAGTGGGTCCTCTAGCCACTACTCTCAGAACTACGCGAGTGACAGAATAAAGCGTACCTTGTATTAATCCTGCCCACAGTCACTCCTGTTTTCATGGGAATGTCGTCTATGCTGTATGGTTTACGCTGCAACAGAGTAAGGAGTATGTCAAGTCCAGCGGGGGTGGAGACCCTATTTACACATGGATGTTAAACTGTTGTTTGTTACCTGCGTTATTCTTGGAACCTTTGCCAAACTGTGCGGTGTCTTGCAACACTTATAGTTGTGCTCATTTAATTTCTGAAACAAGTAGACAAAGCGCGTGTTTTAATATACTGCTTTACTCGGAGACACACTGGTGATCCGCTAATGGTCATGCCCATTAATAGATGACTTACTTGGAAACCGGTCCGCGGTAGCGGCAATGGGGGTTCTGATTCTGAAACCGTGTTTGCCCAGCAGTGATTCGCTTCGTGAATCTACGGGGGTAAGGAAAGGAAAGTGTTAGCGCCTTAATGCGCTATTCTGTGTGCTTACAACCTGCGATGATGGCAGATCTGATTACCGGCGAGTTCCAAGCTTACCGCTAATGTCCGTAAACCTCCGCTCAGTGTACTTGCTCCAGACCGGCAGACAAAGGGATGTGAATGTCCCTGGCATTGCCGGTTTGGAAATTCCGGACCATGTGATTCGTCTGGGGCCAATCAGAATTGCGAACAGGTTCTGATGCTCTCTGGGACCTGTAGTTTCAGAAAAACAGTCGATTGTTTTTTAGAAAAGATTCTGATGCACTCTGGGACATATAGTTTCAATAAAACCGGGCAGCAGTTTATGCCCTGTTTATTTCGCTGAGACTATTCAGACCCTTATTAACACTATCAAACTTGAGGATTAAATAAGCCTCCTTGCGCAACAACATTGCGTCCACGTCTTGAAAATGTTTGGGGTCAATCCATGCCAGTGTGGTCGATTTAAAGTCATTCTCAGAATGATCGTTACTGATAAAATGTTCCACCATGGGAGCGGTCAAGACTTTTTTCTTTAGACGGGATCGGTGCTGGGTAATCCGAGCATTAATGGGCTGGTTGGTTTTGCCTATATATACTCTGTTGCAAGGGCAAACCACCGCATAGACGACATTGCGAGTCATGCAATTAGTGAAGCATTCATGCTTCCACCTGATGCCATTATTCGTAAATGTATCACCTTCTAGCGTACTGGAACACGACACGCAGTTGCCACATTTGTGGTGCCCGCATATTGGTTTCAGCTTCCACTGTGCGACAAGGTCACTTTTGGGTAATGGGATATGACTGTCCGCTTTAATCAATTGTTGCCCTATGCTTCTATTCTTGCGCATAGCGAAGATGGGTTTAGAGAGGGGGTGCTCCAAAGTCTCAAGCAAGTGCCAATTCTTCCGAATTATATTCTTGAATTGGTTTGTGTGTTGGCCAAATGTTGTAACGCAAACCAATTGTTCCAAATCTTTCTTTTCTTTCTTTTTGAATAATGTTTCTCTTGGAGTGAATTTGGCCCTGTTTTTCGAATGTTTTAACAGTTTTTTTGGGTACCCTCTTTCTGCCATCTCTCTGCAAAATCTTGTTGCGTGGCAGTCAAAATCACATAAATTGGTACAATTTCGCCTGATCCTCAATAATTGCCCGTAGGGCAGGTTGTTTTTTAGTGATTGAGGATGCGAACTGGTATAGTGCAGAATTGTATTCCGGTCAGTTTCCTTCTTATGCAAGGAGGTAGTCAACTTAGCTTCGCTGGTGCCTACAGTGACGTCAAGGAAAGTCATTTCTTTTGGACTGTGATTCAGCGTGAATTGAATATCTGGGTGCCTAGAGTTCAACCACAGATGGAACTGCTCGAGTACCGCCTGGCTCCCCTGCCACAGGAGCCAGACGTCATCGATATATCTCAGCCACTGAGTAATATGGCCTGAGAAGGGGTTGTCATTCAGGACAAATCTCTTCTCGTACTGTGCCATATACAGCACTGCCAGCTCCGGTGCATAGGGACAACCCATGGCTGTCCCTTTGATTTGAACAAAAAAGTTATTCTCAAACTTAAAATAGTTGCTACGAAGAGTAATCTCAGCCAATGACAAAATGAAGTTGGTAGGCACCCGGTGGGGTCTCGCCCTTTGTTCTAAGTAGAGTTCAATGACCTCTAAAGCTTCATCCTGCGGTATTTGGGTATAGAGCGAGGCAACATCCAATGTCACCATCAACTCAGTCTGATCATTGAATGTGTGCCCCTCGATATGTTTGATGAAGGCTGTTGTGTCACTGAGATGCGATCGGACTTGTGCTATACACGGTTTTAAAAAGAAATCGATATATTTCGATATTGGTTCAAGCACCGAATCGCATCCCGAGACAATGGGTCTACCGGGGGGTGCCTTTTCGTTCTTATGAATCTTCGGCAAGAAGTAGAGAATAGGAGTTCTTGGCATTTTTTTGTTCAAAAATTCGTACTCTTTGGACCCTAAAAAACCTTCGTCCAGACCTTCCTTTGTAATTCTGGATATTTTGTCCTGTATTGCATGGACGGGATCTTCTTTTGAAGGTCTGTACCAATCCCTATTGTTCACATGTACTTGGCCTTCAGCAAGATACATCGGGCGTGGCCAAAGAACCACTGCTCCGCCCTTATCGGCTTGTTTTATGACTATTGATGTGTCAGATTTCAGATCACCAATAGCTTTTTGTATACCTTTGCTGATGTTGTTTTTGACAAAACTATTTTTCTTCTCAAGTTTAGTAAGGGAAGACAGTACAGCTTGCTCAAAAGCAATGATCTGTTTTGGGATATTTGAAGTTGGAGTAAACCGTGACTTCACTCTGAGTCCAGTGGTTTCCTGTGTTGACGTCATTTCGGCTCCTGCGAAATAAGTTTTTAACCTTACCTTGCGGCAGAAGTCAAGTGCTTCCAATTTTAGTTTCGTAAAGTCAGTTCTTTTGGTAGGGACGAATTTGAGGCCCAGGTTAAGAAGCATTTCTTCATCCCTAGATAATTCCTTATTAGAGAGGTTCACTATAGTGGACAAATTTAATTGTTGTTGTAATTTTTGTTGCGAGTTCGCATTTGCCATGGTTGCTTGAAACGAGGTCGCGTTTGGCCGCCCCTGGACAAAAAAGGAGCCGGCCCTCCAGTAGCGCCTCGTTTATTGAAGTTAGACTGCCTAGAGTCTGTGGAAGAATCAGAAGAAGTGGTGTCTGAAAAGGTCAGAAACCTGACCTTTTCAGACACCACTTCTTCTGATTCTTCCACAGACTCTAGGCAGTCTAACTTCAATAAACGAGGCGCTACTGGAGGGCCGGCTCCTTTTTTGTCCAGGGGCGGCCAAACGCGACCTCGTTTCAAGCAACCATGGCAAATGCGAACTCGCAACAAAAATTACAACAACAATTAAATTTGTCCACTATAGTGAACCTCTCTAATAAGGAATTATCTAGGGATGAAGAAATGCTTCTTAACCTGGGCCTCAAATTCGTCCCTACCAAAAGAACTGACTTTACGAAACTAAAATTGGAAGCACTTGACTTCTGCCGCAAGGTAAGGTTAAAAACTTATTTCGCAGGAGCCGAAATGACGTCAACACAGGAAACCACTGGACTCAGAGTGAAGTCACGGTTTACTCCAACTTCAAATATCCCAAAACAGATCATTGCTTTTGAGCAAGCTGTACTGTCTTCCCTTACTAAACGTGAGAAGAAAAATAGTTTTGTCAAAAACAACATCAGCAAAGGTATACAAAAAGCTATTGGTGATCTGAAATCTGACACATCAATAGTCATAAAACAAGCCGATAAGGGCGGGGCAGTGGTTCTTTGGCCACGCCCGATGTATCTTGCTGAAGGCCAAGTACATGTGAACAATAGGGATTGGTACAGACCTTCAAAAGAAGATCCCGTCCATGCAATACAGGACAAAATATCCAGAATTACAAAGGAAGGTCTGGACGAAGGTTTTTTAGGGTCCAAAGAGTACGAATTTTTGAACAAAAAAATGCCAAGAACTCCTATTCTCTACTTCTTGCCGAAGATTCATAAGAACGAAAAGGCACCCCCCGGTAGACCCATTGTCTCGGGATGCGATTCGGTGCTTGAACCAATATCGAAATATATCGATTTCTTTTTAAAACCGTGTATAGCACAAGTCCGATCGCATCTCAGTGACACAACAGCCTTCATCAAACATATCGAGGAGCACACATTCAATGATCAGACTGAGTTGATGGTGACATTGGATGTTGCCTCGCTCTATACCCAAATACCGCAGGATGAAGCTTTAGAGGTCATTGAACTCTACTTAGAACAAAGGGCGAGACCCCACCGGGTGCCTACCAACTTCATTTTGTCATTGGCTAAGATTACTCTTCGTAGCAACTATTTTAAGTTTGAGAATAACTTTTTTGTTCAAATCAAAGGGACAGCCATGGGTTGTCCCTATGCACCGGAGCTGGCAGTGCTGTATATGGCACAGTACGAGGAGAGATTTGTCCTGAATGACAACCCCTTCTCAGGCCATATTACTCAGTGGCTGAGATATATCGATGACGTCTGGCTCCTGTGGCAGGGGAGCCAGGCGGTACTCGAGCAGTTCCATCTGTGGTTGAACTCTAGGCACCCAGATATTCAATTCACGCTGAATCACAGTCCAAAAGAAATGACTTTCCTTGACGTCACTGTAGGCACCAGCGAAGCTAAGTTGACTACCTCCTTGCATAAGAAGGAAACTGACCGGAATACAATTCTGCACTATACCAGTTCGCATCCTCAATCACTAAAAAACAACCTGCCCTACGGGCAATTATTGAGGATCAGGCGAAATTGTACCAATTTATGTGATTTTGACTGCCACGCAACAAGATTTTGCAGAGAGATGGCAGAAAGAGGGTACCCAAAAAAACTGTTAAAACATTCGAAAAACAGGGCCAAATTCACTCCAAGAGAAACATTATTCAAAAAGAAAGAAAAGAAAGATTTGGAACAATTGGTTTGCGTTACAATATTTGGCCAACACACAAACCAATTCAAGAATATAATTCGGAAGAATTGGCACTTGCTTGAGACTTTGGAGCACCCCCTCTCTAAACCCATCTTCGCTATGCGCAAGAATAGAAGCATAGGGCAACAATTGATTAAAGCGGACAGTCATATCCCATTACCCAAAAGTGACCTTGTCGCACAGTGGAAGCTGAAACCAATATGCGGGCACCACAAATGTGGCAACTGCGTGTCGTGTTCCAGTACGCTAGAAGGTGATACATTTACGAATAATGGCATCAGGTGGAAGCATGAATGCTTCACTAATTGCATGACTCGCAATGTCGTCTATGCGGTGGTTTGCCCTTGCAACAGAGTATATATAGGCAAAACCAACCAGCCCATTAATGCTCGGATTACCCAGCACCGATCCCGTCTAAAGAAAAAAGTCTTGACCGCTCCCATGGTGGAACATTTTATCAGTAACGATCATTCTGAGAATGACTTTAAATCGACCACACTGGCATGGATTGACCCCAAACATTTTCAAGACGTGGACGCAATGTTGTTGCGCAAGGAGGCTTATTTAATCCTCAAGTTTGATAGTGTTAATAAGGGTCTGAATAGTCTCAGCGAAATAAACAGGGCATAAACTGCTGCCCGGTTTTATTGAAACTATATGTCCCAGAGTGCATCAGAATCTTTTCTAAAAAACAATCGACTGTTTTTCTGAAACTACAGGTCCCAGAGAGCATCAGAACCTGTTCGCAATTCTGATTGGCCCCAGACGAATCACATGGTCCGGAATTTCCAAACCGGCAATGCCAGGGACATTCACATCCCTTTGTCTGCCGGTCTGGAGCAAGTACACTGAGCGGAGGTTTACGGACATTAGCGGTAAGCTTGGAACTCGCCGGTAATCAGATCTGCCATCATCGCAGGTTGTAAGCACACAGAATAGCGCATTAAGGCGCTAACACTTTCCTTTCCTTACCCCCGTAGATTCACGAAGCGAATCACTGCTGGGCAAACACGGTTTCAGAATCAGAACCCCCATTGCCGCTACCGCGGACCGGTTTCCAAGTAAGTCATCTATTAATGGGCATGACCATTAGCGGATCACCAGTGTGTCTCCGAGTAAAGCAGTATATTAAAACACGCGCTTTGTCTACTTGTTTCAGAAATTAAATGAGCACAACTATAAGTGTTGCAAGACACCGCACAGTTTGGCAAAGGTTCCAAGAATAACGCAGGTAACAAACAACAGTTTAACATCCATGTGTAAATAGGGTCTCCACCCCCGCTGGACTTGACATACTCCTTACTCTGTTGCAGCGTAAACCATACAGCATAGACGACATTCCCATGAAAACAGGAGTGACTGTGGGCAGGATTAATACAAGGTACGCTTTATTCTGTCACTCGCGTAGTTCTGAGAGTAGTGGCTAGAGGACCCACTTTTTAGTAAACACTCTGTTTTGTTCTTTATTTCAAACAGTTCCCATGGACTAGATTCATACTGCCCTGACGAGAATCCTGCAAGTCACTAATCAGGATTCGAAACGCATCGGCACCCCCTTTTTTCTTGTTCACTGGCCAGTTGGCCAATGTTATTGATGCAAAAATGGGCAATGTTCCTGAAATTTAATTGACTGTATCTTGTTCAGGTCTTGGGAGTTGAATCTGTTTTTGAAAACACTCTTTTCTCCCCTCTTCTCCCGTCATTTGTGATTGTTGGTAAAAGTTCTTCATTATTCACAAATGTGTATGGTCATTTTGTCCATGTTCTATAAATGTATTCATGGTGATATGTATTCATGGTAAAAAGTCACTTTTTGTCAAAATGTCAAGTACATGTTTGTTTCACTGTATATATGTATAAATTGTTTTTTTGAAACTGTATATGGCTAAGACATGAGGTTGATAGTGGTCTTAGTTCTGTTTTTCTGAATATCCTTTTTGTAAATTGAGTAAAAATTGAAAACATAAACTGTTGTTTGGGTAAACTAATAAATTGTGGTTTACTCGTACATGAATCAGTGTGTACTCTAATTAGCTCGGAGGCATAGGCAAATATTTCTATTTCAGAGCACTGAATTGTGGCATTTTATGTCTCTTTCTTACAGGTTTGGTGCCACAAAGAATTTGACAGCAATTAACTTTTTTCACTCGTCCTGCTATACAATGGACGTTCACTTTTGGGAGCACTATATTTCTTCACTTGACATCTAGACAGTTTCAGAGAAGGTAGGCCCCATTATGGGGGGCTAAGATACACCATGGACTTGGTACTTTGTAATTTATATATATATATATGTGTGTGTGTGTGTGTGTATGTACATATACATAATACTGGTGATTGCCAGTAGGTAGGTCTTAGGACCATGTTTCCATGGGAAAAGTGCCTTTTGACTTGGTCGTTTAACAAATCAAAATAAGTGCATTTCCCATGTAAATTCACAAAGACTTTTTAGACACAGCTGCAGCTCGAACCACGGGACGGAATTACACCAAATTTGGCAGAAAGCTAGCTATTGGTACACAGATTGTGCTTTTTATTATTTGGTGTAAATCCGTTCGGTGGTTTGTGAGAAATTAACGGAAATTCACATTTGTAAATCTGTGGCTGCGACTAATTTGTGACAATTCCTTGATGAATCACGTATCCTTGCACCAACAGGAATGCCGTGATTGGCAGAAAGAGGAAGAAAGGTGCAGAAAGAAGCAAGTGAGGTGCAGAAAGTAGTGTGTGGTGCAGAAAGAGGCAAGAGGGGTGCAGAAAGAAGCAACAGATGTACAGAAAGAGGTAAGAGAGGTGCAGAAAGAGGAAGAAAGGTGCAGAAAGAGGCAAGAAGGTTGCAAAAAGAGGCAAAAGAGGTTCAGAAAGAGAGGTGCAGAGAAAAGCAAGAGCGATGCAGAGAACTACAGAAAGAGAAAGGTGCAGAAATAGAAGAAAGGTGCAGAAAGAAACAAGAAAAGTACAGAAAGAAGCAAGAGAGGTACAGAAAGAAGCATGAGAAGTGCAAAAAGAAGAGATTTAAGGGCAGAAAGAAGCAAGAAAGGAGCAGAAAGAGCCAAGAGAGGTGCAGAAAGAGGTAAGAGAGGTACAGAAAGAAGCAAGAGTGGTGCAGAAAGAAGCAAGAGAAGTGCAGAAAGGAGTAAGAGGTGCAGAAAGAAGCACAAGAGGTTCAAAAAGAGACAAGAGAGATGCAGAAAGAGGTAAGAGAGGTGCAAAAAGAGGCAAGAGTAGTGTATAAAGAGGAAGAAAATGCAGAAATAGGAAGAAATGTACAGGAAGAGGCAAGAGAGGTGCAGAAAGAAGGGCGGTACAGAAAGAGGAAGAGATGTGCAGAAAGAGGCAAGAGAAGTGCAGAAAGAGGAAGTAAGGTGCAGAAAGAAGCAGGAGAAGTGGAGAAAGAGGCAAGAGAGGCACAGAAATAAGCAAGAGTGGTGTGCGCACCATTAATACCAATTTATCATCCACATTTAGCAATAAGTAACATGTGACCATTCCAGCTTTGCAACGGGCCTTCTAACATGCATTAACACGTCGCTGCATTTTTGGTAACGTTTGAGCTAGAAACAAGGTTTTTATGGTTTGAATCTCAGATTATGCAGCAGATGATGGACTTTGTGGCAAATGTAGAAAATATATAATTATGCAAAAATCAGTGCGGCCTAACAGTCGCATAATTCCAGTGGCACTGCTCATATCTCTGACTAGGTCTAAAAGTTCTCCTCAGTGTTTGATTTTTTTTTGTGTCTCATTGAGTTTATAGTTTAGGTTCTATGGAAAGGAGGAACACTAAACTTGAGGGGACCACTTCACAACACAGACTACCATACCACATAATTACTCTCCATAACACATAATCCCACTCTATAATGTTTCCTATGCACTAAATACCACATACTTTCTATCCACATAATTTCGCTGCACAACATACCACAAAATTCCACTCCACACAACGTACATCAACTCCACTCCCAAAAACATTAGTGAAAAATATTTACATTTACAAAGCCAATAGCTTTAACTCTCACAAATGTGAGACCTATTGCATTGCAAATGCTCCTTTAACTGGTAGTCAGGTTTACAGAGTGATGGAGAAAGGGGGCTGGGCCTCCGACCAGCACCCAGTTAATACCGCTGCGTAGGACTTACTGGAGGTGCCAGGAGGGCTTCTTGGCCCCAACGTCCCTCAAGAGTAAAATGGACATCATCCCCCAACCAGTAGTGTGCGAGGAAGCGCATTTGCAGAGTGATGGACAAAGGGGGCGTGGCCTCTGAAGAACTCTTAGCAATTCCGCTGTGTGGGCCTTACTGGAGGTAACAGATGGGGTAGTTGACCCCTAAGGAAATTCTTGGGGGACAACTATCCCCAATCAAAACTAACTTCTGATAACAGGCCACACCTCCTTTGCCCAGTACTCTGCAAACACGCTTCCTGGCACAATCTTGGTTGGGGAATGAAGTCCACTTCGTTTCTGGGGATCCTTAGGGGCCAACTAGCCTACGTGTTACCTCCAGTAAGCCCCACACAGTGGGATTGCAGAGAGGTGATCACCGGCCACACCCCTTTACTCCACCATTCTACAAACACACCTCCTAGTGTGCTCTGGGTTGGGGTATGAAGTCCCCTTGCCTCTTGATGGTCTCTGGTGGCCAACTAGTCCTCTGTTACCTCCACTAAGCCCCACACAGTTGGATTGCTGACAGGTAGTCAGAGGCCGTACCATTTGTACACCACTCTTCAAACGCACATCTTGGCGTACTGGTGGTGGGGCAATGAAGTCCACTTTAGTCCTGAGGTCCTCAGGACACAAGGGGACCTCATCCCCCCACTACCAGTGCGCCAAGAGGCACGTTTGCAGAGTGGTGTAAAAAGAAAGGGTATGGCCTTCGACCACCTCTCAGCAATCTCACTGTGTGAGGCTTACTGGAGGTATCTGGTGGGCTAGTTGGTACTCATGGACCATCAGTAGCAACGGGGACTTCATCCCCCAACACAGAGCATGCCAGGAGAAGGTCAATTTTGGCCCGGTGACCCCATCCCCCAGGGCCTGGCTTCTCATTGGGGGGCCGTGGGGGGAAGTTCTAGGTACCTGCAGTCCCTGTGGCTCCCCCCTGCGGGAGCCGGCGTTGCTTTTGGGCAAAGTGCACTGCAAACATGCAGTTCCCTTTGCCCAAAAGCAATTCTGCTTCGCTTCATGGAAGCGAAAGCAGTTTTCCTGCTCTAGCTTCTTTCAAATGAAGCATGGTTTTGCTATGGCATGACAGGCCATGTCATAGCAAACTGCAATGTCCCCCGGGAAATTGCTGAAGCCGGCCCTGTTGAGTGGTGGTCCCCAGGGCCTTGGAGGGCTCTTGGAGGAGGGCTGCATGGCCCCCCTCCCATCTTCTCTATAGCCCCGGGGAGGTGGTGGTCCCCAGGGTAGGGCATGGGGTCCCGCAACGGACACACACATTTAAATATTTTGTTCCCTGGGACGTGGTGGTCCCCAGTGCAGTGTGGGGGGTTCGAGCCCCCCACACTTAATTTTTACATTTAGCCCTGGGGAGGTGGCGGTCCCCGGGGCTGGGGGGGCCACGTGGTCCACCATTTTTATTGAGTATAGCCCCAGGGAAGTGGTGGTCTTGGGGCTGGGGAGGGCACATGCCCCCCCATAATTAAATAAAATAAGCCCCAGGGAGGTGGCGTTCCCACAATTTCACAAAGATTCGTCAAACGGCACCAAAGATATTGGCAAATCAAAAAACGCTTTTCCTAGGGAAACTAGGTCCTAACTATAACTTCCTACTGGCGACCGCCAGTAGGATATGGATATATATATCTATATAGCTATCTATATCTATCTATCTATCTATCTATCTATCTATATATCTATATATCTATCTATCTATCTGCATGTATGGAAAGATGTTTATATGTGTGTGTGTGTGTGTGTGTGTGTGTGTATGTACATATATATAATACTGGTGATTGCCAGTAGGTAGGTCTTAGGACCATGTTTCCATGGGAAAAGTCCCTTTTGGCTTGGTCGTTTAACAAATCAAAATAAGTGCATTTCCCATGTTAATTCCCACAGACTTTTTAGACACAGCTGCAGCCCGAACCACGGGACGGAATTACACCAAATTTGGCAGAAAGCTAGCTATTGGTACACAGATTGTGCTTTTTATTATTTGGTGTAAATCCGTTCAGTGGTTTGTGAGAAATTAACGGAAATTCACCTTTGTAAATCTGTGGCTGCGACTAATTTGTGACAATTTCTCGATGTATCACGTATCTTTGCGCCAACAGGAATGCCGTGATTGGCTGGCCGTATGCTGAGGAGAGAGTTGCTGCCGCCATTTTATTTAGTCGGAACAGTCCCCGGGGCTCAAATGAAATGGCAGAAAGCGTAATAAGAGGTCAGGTTGGATATGCTCTTCCTCTGACCCCATGGCTGCAATATAGGAGTGCTTGAGGAACTACTGATGTGTATATTATGTTAAAAGCCAGGTGTTTTTTCCACACAAGATATTTGCTAATTCGTCTTGATCATCAGCTCTGCCCACCTGTAATGTTGCGACGATATCAGTGATAAAAATTTAAAAAAACATTTAGAGACTCATTCAGACAATAATGCATTCACTCATAGATGCACTCAGGGACTCTTGCACCCACTCACACACCCCCTCAGACACTCACGCACCCACTCACAGACGCACTCAGAGAGTCATGTATCCACTCACAGTCCTACTCACAGACCCATGCACCACTCACAGACCCACTCAGACACTCATGCACCCACTCACAGTCTCACTCAGAGACCCACATACCTACTCACAAATCCACCCAGAGACTCACACATCCACTGTACACATACTCAGAGGTTCACATGCCCACTCACAGACCCACTTAAAGACTCATGCACCCGCTCAGACACTGATGCACCCACTCACAGACATACTCAGATACTCGTGCATCCACTCACATAATCACTCAGTCATGCGTCTACCCACAGACTCACTCACAGACCCACCCAGAGACTCACACAAACACTGAAACACACACTCAAAGGTGCATTCGCCCACTCACGGACCCACCGAGAGAATGATGCGTTGACACACAGATCAACCCACACACTTGAGTACCCACTCACAGACCCACTCACTCTCGTGTACCCAGTGATATACCATCTCTGACGTGCACACACCCACTCACGCACAGCCCCCTCTGACACTCATGCACTCACTCACAAAAACACTCAGACTCTCATGCACCCACTTGCAAACACACTCAGAGACTCATACATATTTTTCTAGTTATTTAGATAGTGATTTACCCAGAGTAATGCAAAAAATCATTTCCATACTTATGTATTTTGAATGGCTGGCATTGAATGTCTGCTTATGTCTTGCGTATTTCCAACGTTTTTGCGAAGGTTTCAATTTAAAAAAAACCATTCCATTTAAAATGAAAATGAACAACATTTTGGGTAATAGGGAGGATATCAGAAATTCTGTTGTGTTCATTGTGAGTATGTGACAGCTACAAACCAGACAGGATGCGAACTTTAAGTTTGCAGAGACATACCATGTTGCCTTCATCTGGGAAGTGAACTCCATTACTTCAATAGGTTTCATGCATGTCAAATAGCAGGTTGTTGTTCTAGCTAGGCCCATGTTATGGTCTCTGAGGAATGCTGAAACCGTTTTATGAGCATGTTTCCTGGCTTTGTCAATCTGCGGACGGGATTGATTTGCCCTTTTTCATTTTTGCTTTTGCAATATGTTGGACTACATCAAGATAGTGTGAGGGAAAAGTGGCATTAGTTGTGCAAATGTATTCTTCATTAGAATTTCTAATCCTACCCCAGTAAAAGTGCCTAGGACATTGACATCACAGTGCAAATCATGAGGTAAGGAGTTTGGCAGTCCACAAAGCTTTTGACCAAAGGCAGCAATTGATGCCACTTTAACCCTCCCTGGCCAATCAAAGTAATGTTCACATTAGCCAGACTCAAGTCCATGCCAATACAACTCTTTCTAGCAGATTCTTTAGCCCAAAATACATAGTTGTGGCCTACAATCCACATTGTGAAGTGAAGCAGCACTAGCAGTCAGGGTAAAGCTGGAGCTGAATGAGACAGCTTTCAAAATGAAAGGCAGTTAAAATGGAGGTGTATTCCTGGTTCCGTATTTGATTGAATGTTGTGAATATGCAGGTGAATACATTTAGGTAGTTTCTTGAAAGGATGAGTAAATAGATCCCTAACAGACCGCAGAGCAATATATATTCATGTTTAAACATGTACCGGTACTTATTTATCCCGATATGGAAATAATCCGAACTAATTTCTTTAGAATTTCTAATCCTACCCCAGTAAAAGTGCCTAGGACATTGACATCACAGTGCAAATGTATTCTTCATTAGAATTTCTAATCCTACCCCAGTAAAAGTGCCTAGGACATTGACATCACAGTGCAAATCATGAGGTAAGGAGTTTGGCAGTCCACAAAGCTTTTGACCAAAGGCAGCAATTGATGCCACTTTAACCCTCCCTGGCCAATCAAAGTAATGTTCACATTAGCCAGACTCAAGTCCATGCCAATACAACTCTTTCTAGCAGATTCTTTAGCCCAAAATACATAGTTGTGGCCTACAATCCACATTGTGAAGTGAAGCAGCACTAGCAGTCAGGGTAAAGCTGGAGCTGAATGAGACAGCTTTCAAAATGAAAGGCAGTTAAAATGGAGGTGTATTCCTGGTTCCGTATTTGATTGAATGTTGTGAATATGCAGGTGAATACATTTAGGTAGTTTCTTGAAAGGATGAGTAAATAGATCCCTAACAGACCGCAGAGCAATATATATTCATGTTTAAACATGTACCGGTACTTATTTATCCCGATATGGAAATAATCCGAACTAATTTCTTTACAGTTATATTGTATATTATATATGTTGTATTTTTTAACCTGCTCCATTTGTTGTTAAGCGCTCTGATACCCAAGGGTCATGTTCGCGCTATAGAAAACTTTTCAATAAATAATAAATAAATCTGTTATTGGGTCTGGTAAAAATAAAAAAATGTAATACAGACCTGGAATACTTTTTATTCTGTACAGTAAACCACACCTGCTGCAGCTAATAAATAGTATGGCCCTTCTAGAATGTGCTGCAGACTTGTGACCTACTGGTTCTAGTGGGTTGCTAGGGAGACTGTTCTTAGAGTGTATTGGGGGATGGACGTTAAAGAGAGTGTTGCATTGTTTTTAGAAATTAGAGGTGTTTAGCCTCATTGCTATTTAATAAGGGCTTTGATTTCCTAGTGAGGGCTTGTTAATAAAGAGTACTGTAGTTTAAAAGTCTTAAATCTGCCTAGCTAAATATGCTTTTTGGCTTCCATTAGTTTTCACGAATTTATCACGACAACTGCAAATAAGCTGCGATTATATACATATACCCTACCATTTTGAGCTTTTTTTTTATAAAAGTGCATGAAAGGGTTAAGACACACAAACCATTCAGAAGTGGAGTTACAAAACTAAAATATAAAAGATATGTTTTTATTTGCCTAATTCCATAGTATCAGAGAATGCAAAGTTGAAAAGGCCACCACTAATGGTTGCTTAGTATAAGAGTGGTGTGCTATACTTATGCCTAGTTTTCACATTTGCTGAGAGTGTTGTATATATTTAATAAGAGCAAAACAACTATATCGCTAACAGACTTTTCAGGTATGTGAAATACATCCAATTTTAAGACAAAAATTGAAAAGGTGTATGTGAGGTTGTTAAAAGTGAGTATAAAATATATAGGAAAGTATTGAAACTTTGTGAGATGATCTATGAGTGGTAGTGTGAGAGTTTTTATATATTTATTAATAGGTGAATAAGATGCGTTCTGACTGTGTGAGTGTGTACAGTTTGTCTAAGATCCAGACATCGGGGCACATTATGATGGCGGACGGACCTGAGTCCGTCCGCCACCATAGAGTAGGAGGGACCGTCCGCAGGGGCTGCGGCGGTCCCTCCGTGCAGATTAGGATGTGACCGCCAGGGTGGCGGTCACATCCTCAATCTTTAACATTGCGGCGGGTGCAGCTTCAGGCTGCACCCGCCGCAATGTTAAAAATGCATACATTGCATTTGTATGCAGCAAGCGGCAGGCACAGCGCGGTGCCTGCCGATTACTGCATACAAATGCAGGGGGGTACCGTAGGTACCCCCATGTGCACCCCCCACCCCCCCCTTCACCCAGGGGGCCCGCAACGGGCCCCCGCAGTGAAGCTCCGTATGCTTTTCCACGGCGGAAAACCCGCAGTGGAAAAGCATTTCTTTTTGGGCATCCTAATATGGCTGACTGTGTCTGAGAGACACCGTCACCATATTAGTGCTTTTCCGCCATGGTTGTAAGCCAACCGCGGCGGAAAAGCTGCGGACGGAAACCAGGACCCACCAGCCATCCTAATGTGGCGGTGGGTCTTTGGTGGGTCCGCTGCGGTTTTTCCGTATCCTCCGGGCCGGCGGTGGCTTCCGCCGGCCCGGAGGAGGCGGAAAACCCGCTATCCTAATCAACCCCATAGTGTGTGAGAAGTTGGTTCACAAAGTTTTACCCTGAAACTGTATCTTGTATATGTACAGTTTCACTGCATGCTCTAATTGCTAGGCAGCAGCTGTTTGCTACTGGTTAAACTTATATTTACCAATGTACTAAAAGATCTGCAGTTTAACATCTCTATGCATGAAGTACAGCTCTCAGAGAATGTTTTTCTTTCTATGAACTCCGGGACTTGTAGTTCGATTTATTCCATTTTAAAAGAGGAGTACAAGTCTGAGAATTGAAAGGAAAAAATATGCACTGTAGGTTTACAGAACACATTAACCTATGAAACTTGACAGCTATGTGATAGATACCCATTAGGTTAGTTGTAGGTAAATTATAGGGTAGGTTAGTATGTGTTTAGATGTTAAGACATGCCCTTTAAACTAACACTTAGTCACATGTGTTGTATGCGAGTACTAGGCGTAGTTAAATATGCAGTGTTTAAACATGGGTGAGCTCTACTAGTGCAGACCCTACAAGCCCCTCTAATCCACACAACGTTGAAAAGGCCGCCATTAATGGCTGCTCTGTATAAGAGTGGTGTGCTATACTTATGCTTAGTTTTCACATTTGCTGAGAGCATTGAATGTATCTAATAAGAACAAAACAACTATATCGCTAACAGACTACATTTTCAGGTATGTGACATACATCTAATTTTAAGACAAAAATTGAAAAGGTGTATGTGAGGTTGTTAAAAGTGAGTATAAAATATATAGGAAAGTATTGAAACTTTGTGAGATGATCTATGAGTGGTAGTGTGAGAGTTTTTATATATTAATAGGTGAGTAAGATGCATGCTCTAATTGCTAGGAAGCAGCTGCTTGCTGGTTAAACTTATATTTAGCAATGTACTTGAAGATCTGCAAAGTTTAACATCTCTATGCATGAAGTACTGCTCACAAAGAATATTTTTCCTTGAACTCCGGACTTGTAGTTCTATTTATTCCATTTTAAAAGAGGAGTACAAGTCTAAGAATTGAAAGGAAAATACATGTAATGTAGGTGTACATAACACATGACCTATGAAACTTGACTGCTATATAATAGATACCCATTAGGTTAGTTGTAGGCAAATTATAGGGCAGGTTTGTATGTGTTTAGATGTCAAGACATGCCCTTTAAACTAACACTGAGTCACATGTGTTGTATGCGAGTACTAGGGGTAGTTAAATATGCAGTGTTTATACATGGGTGAGCTCCACTAGTGCAGACCCCATCTGTGCACTCCCACTGCCAGCTTCACATTGCATGTAAACGCTGTTTGTCAAGTCTTAAATCCATGTTTTAGTACACATAACTCACCTCTGAGATACGTTGTAGGTAGGCAATAAAGCATGGTGCTTTGTGTAAAAAGATTGAGAGATGTCTTTTTGAGTTTTAGTAAGTTACTCCTACACTTGGAGACACCTATGCCAAGCACTACATAGAGTTTACACCCATAATGTAACTTACATACATGTTTCCAAAGCATATAGCCTCTCATCCAGTCACGGAGTGTCAGAGGGACGTATACATTAACTCACATACTCATAAAACGCTTTTGTATTCAGCTGTATCAAATGCAACTGCACACACTCCTACAAGCCCCTCTAATCCATAACACAGGCACTGAGGTATTTGTTCAGCCACTTACATACGTATTTAGAGAGCCATAGAGGTCTTAAAACAGACAGTCATATACCGGCACACTTACCTAAGCATCTGATGGCACTTGTACAGGTGCACTTGTTCACTCGCATAGATATGTAGGCAAGTAGTGGCACAACCTTGTCATGCATCCAGACAAAAAGACCATTAAACAAGGCTGAGCCCTACTAGTGCAGACCCTGTCTGTGCACTCTCACTGCCAGCGTCACTCGGAATGTAAAAGCTGTTTGTCAAGTCTTAAACCCACATTTTAGTACACATGACTCACCTCTGAGATATTCCATAAAATATTGTGTTTTGTGATTAAAAGTTTCAGAGATGTCCTTTTGAGTTTTAGCAAATTACTCAAGCACTTGCATATCCCTACGCCAAACATTATATAGAGTATACCACACATAATGCAACTGACATGCATGTTTCCAAAGCATAGAGCCTCTCTCTCACCCAGTCACAGAGCAACAGAGGGACTTATACATTCACTCACATACTCAGAAACTGCTTATGGATGCAGCTGTATCAAAGACAGTTTCAGACACACCTACAAGGCCCTCTAATCCCTAGCACAGGCATTGAGGTTTATTTATTTAGCTAATTACATACAAATCGAGAGATTCATAGATTTACTAAAACAGACAGTCATATATCGGCACACTTAAACATCTGATGATACTTGCACAGGTGCACTTGTACACTCATTCAGAAATGTTGGGAAGTACTGGAAGAACCTAGATATCTATCCAGACAAATAATCCTTTAAACATGGCTCAGCCCTATTAGTGCAGAGCTTATCTGTGTTCTGTCACTGGCAGCTTAATTTGGCATTAAAAACCCTTTCATCAAGTCTTAAACCCACCTTTAAGTACACATAACTCACCTCTGAGATAACCTGTAGTTATGCCACAGTGCATGGTGCTTAAAATATAAGTGATGTGATTTTCAATTTCACTAAGTTACTCATGCATTTTTAGACCCCTATGCCAAGCACTACATAGAGTATACTACCCATAATACAACTGACATACATGTTTTTAAAAACTTAGAGCCTCTCACTGACCCAAATACAAAACGACAGAGGGACTTATACATTCACTCACATACTCAGAAACTACTTATGTATCTAGCAGTATCACAGGAAGTTGCAGACACATAGATACACATTTACAGAGCCAAAGACTTACCAAAACAGACAGTCATAGAGCGGCACACCTACTTAAATATCTCGTGGCACTGCTATACGTGGACTTCTAGACTCTTTCCGATATGTATGCAAGTAGTGACACAACCTCGTCATGCATGCAGATAAATACTCCTTTAAACATGGGTGCTGCCTATTAGTGCAGACCTTGTCTGTGCACTCCCACTAATGTTAGCTATATTATAATAACACAGCAGTTTTTCTTGGTCATTAAATACTTAAAATGTAATCTGGTAGTAGGTAAACAGTAAATGTAGTTATTTTAGTTTTTTTCAGTCATCAATTTCTAGCTAAGTACTGAGAGTTAGAATGCCATCAAAAGGCAGAGAATAAAGAATAGAAGCAATAGTACTATGTCTTCACAACTGAGAAACAAAAGGGGTACAATGTGGAGAAAATTATGAAAGAGAAAAAAGCTGCTGTATGAGAACAAAGACATTTCTTAAAACAGTTTGTGGACAACTGGAAAGTCAGTGATATCAAATTAATAAAAATAAAGTTTAAGATCAACTAAGAAAGGTCAAAAAGTAATAAAAATAAAGAGTAAAAAATCATACAAAAAAGTGGACAGTTTAACCCGGAGACAGAGGACGTTTAAGGAAATCACAGTTAGAATGTTCCATGGTAGAGTATTTCAGAATCTAATAAGAAATATGAAGAGGTATAAAGGAAGAAGAGAAGAGTTGGACAAGAGGAACGTGTTGAGAGTGTGGTTGATAAGGCCTTTGTTCTCAAGAAGAAGCTATTATTTTGTATTTTGTTCTAAACAGACACTGAAAATAGTGTTGTGTATGAGGAGAAGAAGTCAAAAGAAAAGACATGCCAATAGACCTTACTTTTGCAATGTTTTCAGTGGAGAATGGAGACATACTTCTAGTACTGACCCTTTTATTAATAAAGAAAGCTACTTCCAAGAGAACACATTAGTGCATGCAGAGGAGAAAGCTGGAAGATGCTATGAGATGAAAGATAGTACTCATTTTGCAAAACAGGTGATGGTAGCTAAAAATGTAGAGGAAGTCACAGCTGAAGATGGACAGGGAAGGGGTAGGTAGGCCCCTGTATATAAATGGAACTGTACCCCAATTTGCAATGATCGGCAGGAATCAATTGAGATATTGAGAGCTTTCCTACATCAGTTTCCCTGCAAAACTCTGAAACAGAAAATGGAGATTTTGCAAGGATTAGATACATGTAAACTAGGAAAGTATACTAATTTACTTGGACATTCACTAGCATGTCTATCGAAGAAAGTGTGCAGAAGCACCTTTCCTCACTGTAGAATTGTAGCTGTACACCACTCTGAAATGCGTAAATTAGTTAGAAGGCTTTACTATGTTAAAACGCCTGTCCTATGTTTAGGAGAAATGAATAGAGCCCTTTTGCATGGTACAGTAGCAAAGGTAGAAAAAGTTTGTTATGATGTTCAGTTTCGATTCTTTGGTGCTGAAGAATAGTGTAGGGAAATGAGGATTTGGTATCAGCAGGTATAGCGGAACAGGACACAGGTATTACTGCTGATAACTGTCAAAAAGAGATTAGAAACTTAAACACAGTGTGTTCAGAGAAACTTAACTGTGTTTCTTACTTATTTATTTGGAGTTTTATATAGCGCGTACATGATTCATTAGAGTGACAGAGCGCTTGACAGAACCTGTACAAAGGAACATGATAGGTGATAGGGGGCAATATAAAAACATTAGATAAGAGTACAATAAATACAGAATACGCAATATATATATATATATATATATATATATATATATATATATATATATCTATATATCTATACTACTATTATAAAGAGAGAACACAAACCTTTGAGCCAGGTAAACTCGGGAACCACAGCGCCAATCCACACACCCGATACATTGTAGAAATTGTCAGGGTGTGCAGATGGACATAGGGTATAAAAAAAAAAAAAGTCAATTTAAAAATATAACTTTTAAAAAAAAGTAGTGCCGTGAAAGTAGCGCCGGCCGCGACGCTGGGCTGGCCGCGACGTAGCGCTGGCCGTGACGTGGGTGATGACGAGGGGGAGCGGCGGACATGGAGCGGCGGAGAAGTGAGGAGCGCGGGAAGGAGCGGCGGCTCAGGTAAGGTAAAGGCACATTGGAGTCGGGGCAGGAGGGGGTCAGGGCGGGAGGGGGTCGGAGCGGGTGTGGACAAAGGGACGGGCAGGAGGAGTCGGGGCGGGAGGGAGTCGGGGTGGGACGGAGTCAGGGCGGGAGCGGGTGTGCACAGAGGGACGGGTGGGAGCCCTTACTGCACGCAAGCCTCAAATGCTGCCCCCAGCCCGTTTCTGCCCCAGGCAACGCTGGGGCGGGCTGCTAGTATATATATTTATATATATATATATATATATATATATATATATATATATATATATATATATATATATATATATATATATATATATAAACATGTAATAATAGTAGGCCAGGAGAGAGTGTCACAATAGTAAAGCATAGGTCCGGGTCTAAAATATATTCTGGAGCATTAAAAGGCAGATGACACATAGGTGAACGAAAACTAACAGAAGAGTCAGAAACAAGTCCAGGTCCTCAGTAGGCCTGGTCGGTAAATCCCATTCTGCTCGCGGAATTTGCGGAATTTGGGTAATTTTGCGTTCCGCGGAATTGACACAAATTCCGCGATTCGCTGCTTCGCGGAATTTTTTGCTTGTTTGTGCTTTCAAAATACGTGTTCGCAAGATATTTCTCCACAAGCACGCAAACAGCGTTCGCGAACAGAAAGAGCGGAACAAGCAATTCCGCGTGTTCGCTGAACTTTTGCGTGCTCGCGGAGATCTTTTACCGCTTTGAGTAGCGCGACTACGCAAATTCCGCCCACCCCTAGTCCTCAGTGTGAGACGAATTTGTTGAAAATATTTTTTTTCCTTCTTTCCTGAAGACAGATTTAGATGTGTTCCATCTGATATCAGTAGGGAGAGAGTTCAAAATTTTCAGCACAATTCCTAAGAAGGATCGATTGTAGGTTTTCTTTATTTTTTATTTTTGTCGTTTAATAAGTAGGGAGCTTGTGCTTCTGGAGGATCTGTTTTCACCCGATAGGGTCAGTTGCTGGGTGAAGTAGGAGAGGGTATTGTGGTGCAGTGCTTTGTGGGTCATGCAAAAAGTTTTTAAATTAATCCTGGCATTGAGTAGCCATTTCAGAGCACGGAGGTCGGGGTGATATGATCACCTTGTTTTGATCCTGTGATGAGCCTAGCACGGCCAACAAGGGTAGTGCTAACATTGTCCAATTTTGATGGAACAAGTGCAAGAACTGCAGATATGAGGTCTGACGTGGGGAGGAAAGTATTCTTTTCCTAAGAATATGCAACTGATGGTTAGCTTCCCTGCTTATACTGCTGATGTGTTTTTGCATAGAGAGGTATTTGTCCAAGTTTATACCTAGGGATTTGGCAGAGTCAATGATGTGTGGTATGCAATTTAAGGCAGTGAGAAGAGGGAGACAGCCTTTGATGATGTGAGTGGAGGAGGGTGGAGCGATAAGTAGGAATTCAGTTTTAAGGGCATTGAGCTAGAGGTGGTTACTAGTCAGCCAAAGATGCTTTTTTGTTAAGGTGTTTTTGAGGGTGTGGATGTCCTCAAGGGAGGGGATTTTCATGTACAGTTGAGTGCCATCAGCATACATGAGGTGGGAGATTTGGGAGAGTTTGAAGATTTGAGTTAGGGGCTCTATGTAAAGTTTAAACAGCGTTGGGGAGAGAATAGAGCCTCATGAAATACCTAGCAATAAGGAAGACTGATCGGAAAGAGTGTTATTGATTAGAAAGTGTTGAGATCTGTTGTGTAGAAAAGAGGAGAACCATTTTAGCACAGCGCCGGAGAGACCCATCCTATGTTCTAGAAGGGCTAGAATGATTTAAAGGTGGATGACAGATCCAGAAGTATCAGGAGACAAGATTCATTCTTGCCGAGTCAAAGTAGGGCATCGTTGACAATGTGGACCATGGCAGTTTCAGTGCCGACTGGAAGCCAGATTGACCGTGGCCACGGAGTTGGAATTGTTCAATGTGATAGTGAAGCTGTAAGTGCCCCCATTTGAGTTTGGCCAAAGTAGGGATCTTGGAGATGGGTCTGTAATTGTTGGCGATGGATTAATTGGAGTTGGGTTTCTTTACAATAGGGTGACCTGGACACTTTTTAGGTAGTCGGGTAAGGAGTCTTGGGTAAGTGAGGCATTGATTTTTCATAGTCCATAGTGGGAGTAGGAGGTGAATGGACTCATTTAGGAGTTTGGATGGGAGGGGATCGTTGAAGTGGTTGGAGTATTTCAAGGAGACAATTTAGAGTGCGAGTCTCATCAAGGGACTTGAAGCTAGTCCAGGTGGCGTTATAATTGGGTAGGATGAGGGGAATATTTGGGCATGCTTGAAGATCGAATCGGGAGGGGTGTAGGAGGGGTTTGCGTGGAAGTAGTTTGAGAACAATCTGGATGTCGTTAGTGATTTGTTTAGTGTTCTCAGTGAAGTAGGCCATAAAGGTTTCACAGTTCACAAGTGCTTTGTTGATGGTGGAAGTTGGTTCATTTTTGCAGTTCAATTGGTTTCTGATCATTTGTAAAAAAAAATTGGGTTGATTAGACTCTGTGTCTAATTGATTTGGAAGAACATTGCTTTAGAGTTCCTAATGTGTCTATTATAGGCGCTGCATCTTTGACCTAGGAATATGAGGTTGGCGCAGGAGGGGGGTGTCTCCATGCTGATTCTCCAATTCTGAGGAGTCGTCTCTCTTCATTAAGTTTACAATTGAACCAGGGTTTGGAACTTTTAGAAGGAATTTTTTACGTTGTTTAGGGTTGAGGGTGTCCATGATTTTGGAAATGGATGTAGTGGTCAGTGAGGTCATGGGCATTGGCATGGTGGAGGGCAGGAGCAGGTTCACGTAACTAAGAGATGAAATAAAGTGTGAGTTAATGTTGCAGGTATCACAGATCCAGTTTTTAGCTTTCTTTGGTTGGCCTTGGTAGTGATTACCTCCATTGGAATAGTTCCAGTAAAGGTTGCAGTCTCTGAGGAAAACTTGGTTATTGCATCTATTGTTGTTAGAGGATATAACCTCCATGACCTGTTCGATGAATGTGTGATATTCTCCTTGATGGTGATACAACATGTTGCAGGAGCACTCTGAGTTGTTAGAGGTGGATATGTCGATCTTGAGGTACGTGCAAGAGGGCTGAAATGTAGCGTGTTATTGTTTCATAGAGAGAGAGGATCTCTATAAACAGGCTAAGCCAGCCCCCGAATTACCTGAGCAGTTTAGTCTAATGATGCATTCCCTGAGGGGATTAAAATGTGCAGAGTGGGAGGGGAGGAATCATTTAACCATGTTTACGGTGCATGAGGACGTCAAGGTACTGGTTAACCACAAGAGCGGAAATGTCAGCCACATGTTTGCAATTCAAGGATGCACAAATGCGAATGAGAGATAGGAACTTCAATGAGGTTAGTCTTGTTAATAAGCTTAGTGCTGGGGCTGGCTGTCCTGAAAGTTTGGGTGATGATAGTCTCGATTTTAATGGCGGCTGGAGTGATATCAGCTGGAGCAGAGTCATAGACTTTAAGTAGGGAGAGTAAATCCTCATTGATAGCAGTCTGACTAACCAATTGTGTTAAGAGGAGTGGTTGCTGTTGGGTGTGGATCTACAGCCATGGTGAGTGCTCCCTCTGCATGTAGTGATAAGGGTAGATCAGCAGTTGAGCTTCTGGGGGTGTTGCTACTCAGGGAGTTAAGAGTGTAGACCACTTGTATATCAGTACGGATCAGTTGCAGTTCAGAATTCATAGTGTTGAGCATTCAGTCACTGCAAAGATTTTTTAGATGTTCTAGGTTAGGGGAAGCATTGGTAAGTGGGGAAGTACTCACACACAAAGAGCACTTTAAATATTTAATGAGTTCTGGGGGATGAACAGTTCCTGACCATTTATTTAAAAAAAAGGGTCCCTCTGTTAACCTCTTGGATATCCAAAGATATTGGAGTAGAAGCCTCACTCACTTATCGTGGCATGCTTCATCATCTGCGCCTATTCACACCCTGGTAGGATGGTACCACCAGGGCAGACTCCACCACAGATAGAATGGGAGTTCTAAAATTAAATCAAACTGCTTACGCAGAGATCCAGGTGAAAATATACTGTTAAAAATACCTACAAGTATACCCAGAGGTACCTGGGGTATAAATAAAAAAGGTATGTTGATGTTTCTTCTAGAGTATAATCAGTCAATTAAACATCATGTATTTATGCCAACATCTTTCGGCCCGCTTTAAGAATCCATTTGGGTCTGGGGCCTCTGGGGCCTTCGTCTGGGCTTAGTGAATGCGTCTCTGCCATTCTAATCATGCACACCATGCAAACTTGTGAGGCCTAAGGTTCTCACCTGTCTTGTTTTTCCTTCTTTGAAGATTTTCTGAAAGACAGAATGTTTTTATGATAGAAGTTAAACCACGCCACCCTACTGTCAAACAAGCTTGAAGAACAAACTGAATCCAAAATACCCGATCAAAAGAGCCAAGGAAAGAGCCCAAAACAATCACTCTCTTGAAGACACATAAGAAACCACAGAACAAGAAACTGGTGTGCGTCACCACATACAGGACATATGCCAACACAATGGAAAAGATAGTCTTTTGACACTGGAAAACCTTAACATCAGCTTCAATGAATTTGGAAAGACCCATGTTTGCATTCAGGAGAGGAAAAGGGCTTCAAGACCTACTAGTTCATATGCGGACCAAACAAAAGGAGAACTCAACAAGAACACACCAGGAAATATGAAATCTACCCAAGGTAGCTGGCCACCATACCTGTGGCAAATGCAATGTCTGCCCACTTACAAAAGCTATGAAAGACTTAGACTTGGACCTACGTAGACCTTGGGTACTGAAGAAACTTACCAACTACAATACCACCAATGTGGTATACATCATTATATGATATGCAAATGCGGATTGAATATGCGCGCATGACCACAAGAAAAGTCAAATTGTGCATCAATGATCATAGAAGCACCATCCGGTGTAAAAAACAACCACATAGATGGTGTATCACTTTCTGTCCTTGGGCCACATGTAAAACAACTTCATTTGGTTCATAGTTGAAAAAGCTGTGGCCATCAGCAAGCGAGAAACAACTATTTAGGAACAAACAAAGATGGATTTATAGACTATCCAGTATGACACAAGGAAATACCATTGACCGAATAAAAAACATTACTCAGCGGCAGACAGAGAGGACACTTCAGGTTCTCCCACAGTGCTACTTCTTTGACGAAGCAGCACTTGCATGAAAAGGTGAGAGAAGGTTACTGAGGCACAAATCTGCACAAGCATAACGGTATGCAGTGTTCGGTGTATTGGATGTGACATTTTGGCTTAGGTAGGACCTTTAACACATCCAGGAATTTATTAAATACATACGTCTATGCAGCCACAGTGATATGAATTGGTTGATGAGACGGACATAGAAATATGGAATGATTGGGAGCTTTAATTATGTGCTTCGTTTCATTTTCCGTTTTCTTTCTTTTCTTTTTTTTAAAACAAATACACCTTGTTACTTTGAACTACAAGCATCTGATCATCATAGGGCACGAAGTCTACAGTATAAGGGCTTTGGCAGGAGCTATATAAATGAAAGTAGAAATACAAATGTCTACCACAAAAAGAAACATTTCCCAAATATTCGATACCTGATAATGCGACCTACCAATATGAATATCTCTTGATACAAGACAACTCATCCTCTCCCTCACCAAGGGAGGGTGTGGACAAAGGGACGGGCAAGAGGAGTCGGGGCGGGAGGGAGTCGGGGTGGGACGGAGTCAGGGCGGGAGCGGGTGTGCACAGAGGGACGGGTGGGAGCCCTTACTGCACGCAAGCCTCAAATGCTGCCCCCAGCCCGTTTCTGCCCCAGGCAACGCTGGGGCGGGCTGCTAGTATATATATTTTTATATATATATATATATATATATATATATATATATATATATATATATATATATATATATAAACATGTAATAATAGTAGGCCAGGAGAGAGTGTCACAATAGTAAAGCATAGGTCCGGGTCTAAAATATATTCTGGAGCATTAAAAGGCAGATGACACATAGGTGAACGAAAACTAACAGAAGAGTCAGAAACAAGTCCAGGTCCTCAGTAGGCCTGGTCGGTAAATCCCATTCTGCTCGCGGAATTTGCGGAATTTGGGTAATTTTGCGTTCCGCGGAATTGACACAAATTCCGCGATTCGCTGCTTCGCGGAATTTTTTGCTTGTTTGTGCTTTCAAAATACGTGTTCGCAAGATATTTCTCCACAAGCACGCAAACAGCGTTCGCGAACAGAAAGAGCGGAACAAGCAATTCCGCGTGTTCGCTGAACTTTTGCGTGCTCGCGGAGATCTTTTACCGCTTTGAGTAGCGCGACTACGCAAATTCCGCCCACCCCTAGTCCTCAGTGTGAGACGAATTTGTTGAAAATATTTTTTTTCCTTCTTTCCTGAAGACAGATTTAGATGTGTTCCATCTGATATCAGTAGGGAGAGAGTTCAAAATTTTCAGCACAATTCCTAAGAAGGATCGATTGTAGGTTTTCTTTATTTTTTATTTTTGTCGTTTAATAAGTAGGGAGCTTGTGCTTCTGGAGGATCTGTTTTCACCCGATAGGGTCAGTTGCTGGGTGAAGTAGGAGAGGGTATTGTGGTGCAGTGCTTTGTGGGTCATGCAAAAAGTTTTTAAATTAATCCTGGCATTGAGTAGCCATTTCAGAGCACGGAGGTCGGGGTGATATGATCACCTTGTTTTGATCCTGTGATGAGCCTAGCACGGCCAACAAGGGTAGTGCTAACATTGTCCAATTTTGATGGAACAAGTGCAAGAACTGCAGATATGAGGTCTGACGTGGGGAGGAAAGTATTCTTTTCCTAAGAATATGCAACTGATGGTTAGCTTCCCTGCTTATACTGCTGATGTGTTTTTGCATAGAGAGGTATTTGTCCAAGTTTATACCTAGGGATTTGGCAGAGTCAATGATGTGTGGTATGCAATTTAAGGCAGTGAGAAGAGGGAGACAGCCTTTGATGATGTGAGTGGAGGAGGGTGGAGCGATAAGTAGGAATTCAGTTTTAAGGGCATTGAGCTAGAGGTGGTTACTAGTCAGCCAAAGATGCTTTTTTGTTAAGGTGTTTTTGAGGGTGTGGATGTCCTCAAGGGAGGGGATTTTCATGTACAGTTGAGTGCCATCAGCATACATGAGGTGGGAGATTTGGGAGAGTTTGAAGATTTGAGTTAGGGGCTCTATGTAAAGTTTAAACAGCGTTGGGGAGAGAATAGAGCCTCATGAAATACCTAGCAATAAGGAAGACTGATCGGAAAGAGTGTTATTGATTAGAAAGTGTTGAGATCTGTTGTGTAGAAAAGAGGAGAACCATTTTAGCACAGCGCCGGAGAGACCCATCCTATGTTCTAGAAGGGCTAGAATGATTTAAAGGTGGATGACAGATCCAGAAGTATCAGGAGACAAGATTCATTCTTGCCGAGTCAAAGTAGGGCATCGTTGACAATGTGGACCATGGCAGTTTCAGTGCCGACTGGAAGCCAGATTGACCGTGGCCACGGAGTTGGAATTGTTCAATGTGATAGTGAAGCTGTAAGTGCCCCCATTTGAGTTTGGCCAAAGTAGGGATCTTGGAGATGGGTCTGTAATTGTTGGCGATGGATTAATTGGAGTTGGGTTTCTTTACAATAGGGTGACCTGGACACTTTTTAGGTAGTCGGGTAAGGAGTCTTGGGTAAGTGAGGCATTGATTTTTCATAGTCCATAGTGGGAGTAGGAGGTGAATGGACTCATTTAGGAGTTTGGATGGGAGGGGATCGTTGAAGTGGTTGGAGTATTTCAAGGAGACAATTTAGAGTGCGAGTCTCATCAAGGGACTTGAAGCTAGTCCAGGTGGCGTTATAATTGGGTAGGATGAGGGGAATATTTGGGCATGCTTGAAGATCGAATCGGGAGGGGTGTAGGAGGGGTTTGCGTGGAAGTAGTTTGAGAACAATCTGGATGTCGTTAGTGATTTGTTTGGTGTTCTCAGTGAAGTAGGCCATAAAGGTTTCACAGTTCACAAGTGCTTTGTTGATGGTGGAAGTTGGTTCATTTTTGCAGTTCAATTGGTTTCTGATCATTTGTAAAAAAAAAATTGGGTTGATTAGACTCTGTGTCTAATTGATTTGGAAGAACATTGCTTTAGAGTTCCTAATGTGTCTATTATAGGCGCTGCATCTTTGACCTAGGAATATGAGGTTGGCGCAGGAGGGGGGTGTCTCCATGCTGATTCTCCAATTCTGAGGAGTCGTCTCTCTTCATTAAGTTTACAATTGAACCAGGGTTTGGAACTTTTAGAAGGAATTTTTTACGTTGTTTAGGGTTGAGGGTGTCCATGATTTTGGAAATGGATGTAGTGGTCAGTGAGGTCATGGGCATTGGCATGGTGGAGGGCAGGAGCAGGTTCACGTAACTAAGAGATGAAATAAAGTGTGAGTTAATGTTGCAGGTATCACAGATCCAGTTTTTAGCTTTCTTTGGTTGGCCTTGGTAGTGATTACCTCCATTGGAATAGTTCCAGTAAAGGTTGCAGTCTCTGAGGAAAACTTGGTTATTGCATCTATTGTTGTTAGAGGATATAACCTCCATGACCTGTTCGATGAATGTGTGATATTCTCCTTGATGGTGATACAACATGTTGCAGGAGCACTCTGAGTTGTTAGAGGTGGATATGTCGATCTTGAGGTACGTGCAAGAGGGCTGAAATGTAGCGTGTTATTGTTTCATAGAGAGAGAGGATCTCTATAAACAGGCTAAGCCAGCCCCCGAATTACCTGAGCAGTTTAGTCTAATGATGCATTCCCTGGGGGGATTAAAATGTGCAGAGTGGGAGGGGAGGAATCATTTAACCATGTTTACGGTGCATGAGGACGTCAAGGTACTGGTTAACCACAAGAGCGGAAATGTCAGCCACATGTTTGCAATTCAAGGATGCACGAATGCGAATGAGAGATAGGAACTTCAATGAGGTTAGTCTTGTTAATAAGCTTAGTGCTGGGGCTGGCTGTCCTGAAAGTTTGGGTGATGATAGTCTCGATTTTAATGGCGGCTGGAGTGATATCAGCTGGAGCAGAGTCATAGACTTTAAGTAGGGAGAGTAAATCCTCATTGATAGCAGTCTGACTAACCAATTGTGTTAAGAGGAGTGGTTGCTGTTGGATGTGGATCTACAGCCATGGTGAGTGCTCCCTCTGCATGTAGTGATAAGGGTAGATCAGCAGTTGAGCTTCTGGGGGTGTTGCTACTCAGGGAGTTAAGAGTGTAGACCACTTGTATATCAGTACGGATCAGTTGCAGTTCAGAATTCATAGTGTTGAGCATTCAGTCACTGCAAAGATTTTTTAGATGTTCTAGGTTAGGGGAAGCATTGGTAAGTGGGGAAGTACTCACACACAAAGAGCACTTTAAATATTTATTGAGTTCTGGGGGATGAACAGTTCCTGACCATTTATTTAAAAAAAAGGGTCCCTCTGTTAACCTCTTGGATATCCAAAGATATTGGAGTAGAAGCCTCACTCACTTATCGTGGCATGCTTCATCATCTGCGCCTATTCACACCCTGGTAGGATGGTACCACCAGGGCAGACTCCACCACAGATAGAATGGGAGTTCTAAAATTAAATCAAACTGCTTACGCAGAGATCCAGGTGAAAATATACTGTTAAAAATACCTACAAGTATACCCAGAGGTACCTGGGGTATAAATAAAAAAGGTATGTTGATGTTTCTTCTAGAGTATAATCAGTCAATTAAACATCATGTATTTATGCCAACATCTTTCGGCCCGCTTTAAGAATCCATTTGGGTCTGGGGCCTCTGGGGCCTTCGTCTGGGCTTAGTGAATGCGTCTCTGCCATTCTAATCATGCACACCATGCAAACTTGTGAGGCCTAAGGTTCTCACCTGTCTTGTTTTTCCTTCTTTGAAGATTTTCTGAAAGACAGAATGTTTTTATGATAGAAGTTAAACCACGCCACCCTACTGTCAAACAAGCTTGAAGAACAAACTGAATCCAAAATACCCGATCAAAAGAGCCAAGGAAAGAGCCCAAAACAATCACTCTCTTGAAGACACATAAGAAACCACAGAACAAGAAACTGGTGTGCGTCACCACATACAGGACATATGCCAACACAATGGAAAAGATAGTCTTTTGACACTGGAAAACCTTAACATCAGCTTCAATGAATTTGGAAAGACCCATGTTTGCATTCAGGAGAGGAAAAGGGCTTCAAGACCTACTAGTTCATATGCGGACCAAACAAAAGGAGAACTCAACAAGAACACACCAGGAAATATGAAATCTACCCAAGGTAGCTGGCCACCATACCTGTGGCAAATGCAATGTCTGCCCACTTACAAAAGCTATGAAAGACTTAGACTTGGACCTACGTAGACCTTGGGTACTGAAGAAACTTACCAACTACAATACCACCAATGTGGTATACATCATTATATGATATGCAAATGCGGATTGAATATGCGCGCATGACCACAAGAAAAGTCAAATTGTGCATCAATGATCATAGAAGCACCATCCGGTGTAAAAAACAACCACATAGATGGTGTATCACTTTCTGTCCTTGGGCCACATGTAAAACAACTTCATTTGGTTCATAGTTGAAAAAGCTGTGGCCATCAGCAAGCGAGAAACAACTATTTAGGAACAAACAAAGATGGATTTATAGACTATCCAGTATGACACAAGGACTGAATAAGGAAATTCAATGGGCACAACTATCCTGAACAGGATATAAACTAATAAGTCACTATACAAGAGGTTTTCATGTGAATATTGAGCAATCTTAAAGAAAAACAAGAATCTAGAAATTCACAACGGAGTAATGACTTTATATGCATAAAATTAGTATAATTAATTAATTTGCTAGTATATGGTCACACTACCCAAAATGAACAACCCTTGAAAAACAGGAAAGGTTCGATTAGGATATAATGAGATCCTTCTCTGCTTCTCCACAATGACAGGGAAACATGCAAAACAGCTAGTTCTGCCTCGCCACAACAACAGGAAAATGTGTAAAACAGATAGGACTACATTTCCAATCTTCACTGAGACGCCGCGGCGGGGACATCATCAAGAGCAACCCGGGAAGCTGCAGCCTTTGTAAATACCATTGACCGAATAAAAAACATTACTCAGCGGCAGACAGAGAGGACACTTCAGGTTCTCCCACAGTGCTACTTCTTTGACGAAGCAGCACTTGCATGAAAAGGTGAGAGAAGGTTACTGAGGCACAAATCTGCACAAGCATAACGGTATGCAGTGTTCGGTGTATTGGATGTGACATTTTGGCTTAGGTAGGACCTTTAACACATCCAGGAATTTATTAAATACATACGTCTATGCAGCCACAGTGATATGAATTGGTTGATGAGACGGACATAGAAATATGGAATGATTGGGAGCTTTAATTATGTGCTTCGTTTCATTTTCCGTTTTCTTTCTTTTCTTTTTTTTAAAACAAATACACCTTGTTACTTTGAACTACAAGCATCTGATCATCATAGGGCACGAAGTCTACAGTATAAGGGCTTTGGCAGGAGCTATATAAATGAAAGTAGAAATACAAATGTCTACCACAAAAAGAAACATTTCCCAAATATTCGATACCTGATAATGCGACCTACCAATATGAATATCTCTTGATACAAGACAACTCATCCTCTCCCTCACCAAGGACCCTGACACCGGCAAATCCAACCTACACGAGGGAATGAAGGCCGTTGCAGAATGGATGAAGACCAGCCGGCTGAAACTGAACTCGGACAAGACGGAGATCCTCATCCTCGGCTCCAACCCCTCCGCATGGGACGACTCCTGGTGGCCGACCACGCTGGGTGTTGCCCTGAAACCCACTCACCACGCAGGCAACCTGGGGTTTATCTTGGACTCAACGCTCTCTATGATCCAGCAAGTCAACGTTGTTTCCTCCTCCTGCTTCAACCCCCTCTGTATGCTCCGCAAGATCTACAGATGGATCCCCACTGAAACCAGAAGAAAGGTCACTCAGGTCCTCGTCAGCAGCAGGCTGGACTATGGCAATGCCCTCTACACAGGAATTACGGCCACGCTCCAGAAGAGACTCCAATGCATATAAAACACCTCTGAATGCCTCATCCTTGGACTCCCTCGCTACAGCCACATCACCACCCACCTGAGAGATCTACATTGGCTCCCGGTCAACAAGAGGATCACCTTCAAGCTCCTCACCCACGCTCACAAAACACTCCACAATGCTGGAATAGCATATCTCAAAGAACGACTGTCCTTCTACACCCCGAACCGCCAGCTCCGCTCCGCAGACCTCGCCCTCGCCACCGTCCCATGCATCCACTGAACAACCACCGGCAGCAGATCATTTTCCCACCTTGCCACCAAGACATGGAACACCCTCCCCTCTCACCTGAGCCAGACACAGGACCTGCTGACCTTCAGGAGACTCCTCAAGACCTGGCTGTTCGACCAGTAGCTGCTTCCCCCACTCCCATAGTGTCTTGAGACCCTCACGGGTGAGGGTCTCAAATGCATTGATTGATTGATTGATGGTCGCCTACAGGGATTATCCTAAGAACAATAGGTGGAATATGTTTGAATACAACAAACATATATATATACATATATATATATATATATATATATATATATATATATATATATATATATATATATATATATATATATATATATATATATATATATATATATATGTAAATATATAATGAGTACTCAAAGATATTCATTGTTTTCCATTATGAAACAAGTGTTCTTTCGTTGCTTTACTTTTAATTAAAAAAAATCCATTAATAAGTATGTGGCTAGAAGAAAGCACTACCCTCCAGAACTGCATGACTCGTGAAATATTAGAACAGAGGGTAAGCTTAGAGTGTGGATGTAGTGCAGGCGAGAACAATTAGTCACTGATCAAATAAATTCTCCTCAAGTTGGTTGTACCGTGAAAAGCAACATTATATTTCAAGCCCAGAATGTTTAATCTTAATTATACAACCATAACATACATAGACCCCAACCTGTTGGGTTCACTTTTCACATTGGTAGCATGGTTATTACTTGTTTTAAGTAAGGGAGGTACCCACACGTAGTCAAGATCTGGATAAAATACGGGCTATAGTCTGAAAATCACCTGGTTCCATAACCAGAAACATATATTTTACTATTTCACTAAGCACAATGCTTTGGGCCTGATTCACAGAACTAACTTATGACAAAATCCTAAACTTACTACCATTTTGGTATTCACAGAAGGCACTTACTCATTTTTCGTATTCACAGAAGGCACTTACTCATTTTGGTATTCACAGAAGTTAGGAGTCCTAACTTTAGGACTCCAAAATGCCTTCTGTGAATACCGAAAGTCTTAAAGTTAGGATTTTTCTCAGTTTAGGAGTAGTAAAGTTAAGACTCCTAACCTTAGGACTCCTAAATGCCTTCTGTGAATACCGAAAGTCTTAATGTTAGGATTTTTCTCAGTTTAGTAGTCGTAAAATTAGGCCTCCTAACTTTAGGACTCCTGGAGTCACCGGTTAAAGGCAGTCCTGACTCTGCTACAACTTCAGAGGCTATATTACTTAAGCGCAACACGGTACATAATATAGCTCAAAGCACCAAAACCAATACGCATTCACTTCAGGTGGAGGTGGCAGAGATTTGTAATGACTTTAAAGAGCTCTCAATATGTGTGGCTTATGCTGAGACAAGAATATGCAATGTGGAAGATTACACGAATAAGCAAGCAAGACACATCCAAAATCTGGAACACTCTATCACATCTTTAAGGAGACATTTAACAGAACAGGAAGATCATAATCAGAGAGGTAATCGCCGTAATTTTGGAGTACTGGAGGGCTTGAGAATTCTGCTCTGTCAGTGATTGATTTCTTGATTACTTGGATCCCAAATGTCTGGCAACTCTCTTTCAAAAAAGACTTTGAAACAGAACGAGCTCACAGAGTTCCAACTTTTAAAAACAGAAATATGTTGTCTCCAAGACCATTGATTTTCAAACCATTGCAACACCAACCCACAGATCAAATATTAGCACAAATGAATAAGATTAAGACAATTCAATGGAAAGGTCAAAACATTTCTATCACACAAGACCATGCCAGAGATACCGTAATCCGTCGAAAAGGCTTCCTAAATCTGCGTAGTAGGCTTACTTATATGGGCATCCCATATGCTTTCTCTGGCCCCTCAAGATTCCAAATAACCTTCAGAGGTCACCCATAGATCTTTATGAACTTGCAAACCTCTCAACCTTTTGGGATAATCCCTCTGAATCTCAGATGGACTCGGACTCTCTACCTCCCACTTCACGTTCCTAGCCATGAATATGGACCTGATCTGATCCTTACAGTTCAATGATAAGCACATCCTTTTTGTCGCTCAATAGCATTTGGTTATATCTTTGCATATTCAACTAACTACAAGATTTTATGTAACTTTTTCTAATTATTCTAGGCAGTTCATACTGTATATTATCCTATTTGAAAAAGGCACCCCCCTAGAGACAAAACTTTGTAGGTCTGGGAGTAAAGGGGAAATAAACCAAAAATAATAATAACCTCTCATGTGACCTTAATTACGTCAATACAAGCTAACATGTAGCATAGAAACGGGTCATTGACTCATAATCCAAACAAAGTTCAAAATTTCATATTTATTTTATTTTATTGTTCACATCATTAAAAACAATTGAATAAAGATCATGATTTTCACTTTACCATTTCTTTTACATTATTTTTCATTTGCATTATTTTTAATTTCCAACATATCAACAGATTTTAATAGTACATTTTCTTGTGATATTCATAATCTTCGTGCAATCTATACAAAAAATCATTGGCATTCCCTGTTTAGACACTAAAAACAATTTTCCAAACAAAAAACAATTTCCCCAAACTGACACCTCATTCACATAATCCACACTCATATCACTGACACATACTACACACATTCATACTCTGCAGTACAACACTGCATGCACAGATGGAAAATACTCAGGGTGAGAACATCAACCCTCTAATGCGGTACTGGTAATTGGGGCATCCTACTATTGGGTCGAAGTACGTTTCAATGAACGTGACACATTATCTACATCTTCTCAGGACCTATTGATTTTCTAATTTTCATATAGGTGAGCAGTGGGGAATCTGTTGTCTCTAGTCCTGTACAGACACACTCCAGCCGGAGTGATGGCGACCCTTGGATCGATAAATGTTTCATAGGATATATGCTGCTAAGAACAGGTTCAAATTTCCCAATGCAGCCGTTTTCTATTTTAAAGTGGTGGAACCTCCGATTGCACACATCTACGAAGGAACCTCTAATCTTTCTGATACAAAGGCTTCTGGTATCCAATGTGATATTTTTTCGCAGGCCACAATAAAAATTGACAAGGAGAGACTGTGGCAGCTCTGTCTGTTTACTGGGGGTGCACTGCATAAGGACATTGAAATCAGGGGACTGTGTGCGAGAACCAGGTCTGAGCAGAGCCTGAGTAAGGCAAAACAAAACCCCAAAATATTACTGCGAGGAACTGGTGGGGGCAAGCTGGGAGCCAAATAAGAGACTTGTACTGCAGTTTGTGGGCTCAAGTGCCCTGAGTGAACGCGTGCGCCTGAGCAAGGGCTCTGCTTCAGAAAATCACAGCGGTGTTTGCTAAAGGCATGGGGACACTGTGCAGGACACAGTGCACAGAATATCAGAAGTGAGTATGCAGTGTTTGTGCAGTGTCTTCAGTGGCGAGTAACCAACAAACACAATATGGGGAAATCTGATAAACAGCAGTTACATTTCTCCTTCGAATTGTGACGCTTGAATCGTCCGCTGAGTGCGCACTCACATACCGAGCTGGAGCCGAGCCAATCGCATTCTTCCATGCTGGAAGCCACGCTACAAGCCATGCAACAAAGCCTACAGGCCATTGATGGCAAGATCGACACCTTGTCTCTCAGGATAGACAAAATGGCTGCTATATTGGACAAGCAGGGAGAGTGTATTACGACAGCGAAGCACCACATTTCGGCGGTTGAAAATGAGTCGCATTCCACGATGGGCATATGTCAGGAAATTGAGAAAATGCTTTTGGTCATCAAGGCCAAAAATGAAGACCTGGAGGCCCGCTCCTGCCGAAATAATTTACAAATATTGGGTGTCCCCGAGAGCACGAACACAGAGCGGGTGGAAGATTATGTAGAGGGAATGCTAAGGGACCTGTTTAGTTCAGACCATCTCTCACAAGTTCTCATTGTGGAACGTGCATATCGTTCTCTGGCACCCAAACCCCGTCCAGGTGCACCACCGTGCCTCATCGTAGTGAAGATCCTAAATTACAGAGATCGGAATATAGTCCTCTGATTGGCAAGGGAGAAACAAACCATGAGCTACCATGGAAATACATTGTCTTTTTTCCCTGATTTTACCTTGGCAGTACAGACGGCTCGTAGAGAATATGCAAAGGTAAAAAGAAACTACATGCATTGGCGATCCTGTATGCCATGTTACATCCCGCAAGGCTGAGGATAACGGTAGACGGTAAAGTGAAGATATTCCAGGCTCCAAAAGCTGCACAAGACTTTCTGAAACAACTGCAGGCCAGATGGAAAGCAGCGAAGAGCATTGTTTCGTCGATAAACTCGGAGCGATCTGACACGGAGGAATAACAACTACACATTGGTCTTTATGGATTCTCAGTAGGCTTAAGGTAAACTTGTAACGTGTAGCCTCTGGGTGCACAGGGGATGCACGCAGGTGTCAACAGAAACTGGGAAGGCTTGCCTCATGTGGACGCTTGATACCACGCCAGACTGTAAATGCATTTGGACACATAACATGTCTCGTTAATATGTTGATGTAGAGTGGCTGATGGGCAGGAGCAGTGTATAACCTCCACAGCCATATGCACGAGAGACTATAACCGCTGGTTGGGGGTCACCAGATTTGGTGACTGGCAGGATAGGCTGGCGGTATCCACTTAAAAAGTCTCCTCGTTTGCGCTATATCATTGTATTTGCAGATCTCATCTCTTTGCCAATTGTGTTCTAGAATGTAACTTTTATTGAGGGTGAGGAAATATGGCCTTCATGTCTGGGATTGTTATTAAGGTGACGTAATGGGAATGCCAGCTGGTTCTAAGAAAACGGTGCCTGGCCTCGCCTGCTCTGCGGGTGGGAAAAGGGTACCTGGTCGCCCTCAAGTGGGTATTCCCATGAAATGGTTGCTGTTTACTGCAATTTTGTTTGGGAAATGTCTTTGGCATGATTGGGATGCTGAAGTGGGTGGGGAGGTTTTGTTATGGAAGTTCAGTTGCGTGACACAACAGATGCAGCAGGATACCATGGAGAAGCAGCCTATTGAATTTTTGGCATCAGATAATAGACTAATTGAGGGTGACATTAGACTGATGACATGGAATGTGAGGGGATTAATTAACACTAAAAGATCAGACAGGTGTTGGCGTACTTTGACAGACAACGGGTACAGCTGGCATTATTGCAGGAAACACACTCGACGCGTGTTGGCGAATGTAGGGTTGGGGGACGATGGGCAATGGTCAGAGCAGCAGCCTCGTACTCCAACTACGCTAGGGGGGTAATGATTCTTGTAAAAAGGGGGACACCATTCAAGTTGATCTCGAGTGAGTTGGATCCTCTAAGCCGCTTCACACTCATACAGGGGAATATGGCGGGGACGGTGGTTATGATTATTAATACCTATGGCCCCAACGTTGATGATCCTGATTTTTATCAGCACCTTAAAAATAGGATATTTCAGTTGCAGCCAGAGCTGCTGGTCTGGGGGGACATGAACATCAATTTTGATCCAGATATGGATAGTGCTACTACATCCTGACAGGGGAATCGTGCAGCACAAGTGATTCATGACATCATGTTCACATATAACATGAGAAACATCTGGAGGGACAGACATCTTAACACAAGGGAGGGCACTTTCATGTCAGCAGGTATAAGACTTTGTCCAGATTGGACTATTTGCTCCTTTCTGATTCACTGATGCCATGGGTTAATGGTATCAGCCATATTCCAAGAACACTCTCGGACCATTCTCCGGTATTATTGGACATTAATATCCCATCTAGACATTATCAACCATTTCAGTGGCGCCTACAGTCATCCTCCCTCTTAGATCCAGATTTTAGTGAAGAGGTCCGTCAGGCCATTGAACTCTTCTTTAATGAGAATGTAGGCATAGTAAGGGAAGCAGGTACCCTCTGGGAAGCATTCACAGTTACAATCAGGGGGACCTGCATAGGTCTGCAAGCATGTGTTCTAAAAGCATTACGATCATGTATGAACCACATTGAGGATAAACTGGCGCGCCTTGAAAAAGAGTAAGCAAACACGTTGAATATGAAAAGGCTGGTGGAAATTAGGGACTTGGTGACCAAATATAATGAAACAGCTGTTCAAGAGATAAAGCATACGTCCAGGCGCTGGGAGGCAAGGGTGTATGGCGAGGGGAGTTGCCCTGGCCGCACATTAGCAGCAAAAATAAAAGGAATGAAGTCTCAGGACTATGTAAAGGAAATAGAGAACACGGACAGTGCCAAATTTCACAACACACTCGTAATACTCAAATGTTTTAGGGATTACTACGCCACCTTATATAGTCCTGGAGAAAAAGCTGAAAGTGCAGAGATTAGAGCTTTCTTTGAAGAAATAGCATTAGTGTGGCTCTCAGATGGACAAAGGGAGTACTTGATGCAACCTCTCATGGTGGAGGATGTGAAAGAGTCCATACAGATGTTACCGTCTAGTACGGCAGCCGGCACAGACAGGCTGCTGGGGGAATTTTACCTGGTCTGTATGTTTCGCGTGAAATCTGACGCCATTTATTGTCTGGAGGTGCATGTTGCAGAATCTCTATGTGATTGTCACCATATTTGTGCCTGTGATCAGTATGAGTATGTGGATCATCTGGCGCTGCACCTGGTAAATATGTATAGTCAAGCCTATGATAAATGACTTCTGCCATGTTCTTCATCATGTTATTAAAACCGGGTAAGCGCACAGATAGCTGTGAGTCGTACCACCCACTTTCATTGTTAAACATTGCCACAAAAATAATTGCTAAAATTATCGCTAACAAACTTTGTCCACTTTTAGCGGCATTGGCCCTCCCGGACCAATTGGGACTAGTTCCATCCCAGTCCACGTCTTACAACTTGTGTACTGTGTTTGCTGTGATGCACCAGCAAGACCCAAATCGTAAAGCGGCTGCTGTGATGCTCGATGTGGCTAAAGTATTCGACTCTGTTAGATGGGGGTCTATGTTTGACATGCTAAGAAGGATGAGTTTGCCGTTCCCATTCATACAATGGATAGAGGTCCTATACACCTCCCTGGTGGCTAGGGTGCGTATAAATAACTGTCATTCTAAACCTATTAAAATCCATAAAGGAACCAGGCAGGGGTGCCTGGTCTCCCCCATCTTATTTGCCATTGTGATGGAGCCTTTGGCATGCATAGTGCGACAGACACGCGAGTGCGGCCTTACATTTCAGACAGCGCCTGTTTATAATCTCCATGTATGCGGACGACTTCATTTTACATATACGCAATCCAGAAGAGAACCTGCATTCGATAATCTGGGAATATATTAAGTATGAGCGTATGTCGGGGCTCAGAATTAATTGGGGGAAGTCAGCCGTCTTTCCGCTAACCACCAGCACGATGCAATTTCCACTGGAGCACCAGTTGGGATGGCCAGTGGAATCTGTCAAATATCTGGGGGTGTGGGTGCATCACTCATGATCCAGAGATAGTGCTGAAGAAAAACTTTGGCAGAGCATTGGTCTCCAAAGAGGAGCAGGGGAATAGATGGATTAAATTACCTTTATCTTTGGCTGACAGATAGCAGTGATAAAAATGGTTATTCTCCCCAGATTTTTTTACCTTTTCACTAATGTTCCTAATAAATTATCTGGGTTCTTCTTTGCCAGGCTGCGCTCAATACTAATCCGTCTAGTCTGAGCTGGCAGAAATCCAGGTGCAGCTGAACAACACTCACTAGACCATACTCGCAGAGGGGCTTTGCTGCTGCACATTTGTACATGTATTATTTGTGTGGACAAGCTCAATTTGCTCACTATTGGATTTATCCCCCTCCTTTTCTCCCACACATAGCGGTAGAGGCAGATGACATGTATCCAGACCAACTAGTGGTGCTACTTTCGAAGGCACGCACTACCTACCCATCTAAGGACATGTGCACTGCAGATTGCGCGGCACAGGCATGGCATGCTGTGGCAAAATTGGCGTGCCGACATCCTATATATGCTCTGGCGCTCCCCTTGGCACACCATCTCAGCATTTCTGTTGCGCAAGACTATCATGCAATGGACACACTAGCAGGAATGGGTATAGTTACAATGGGTGATGCATACCCGGAAGGCACCTTTGTCACGCTGGCTGATATACACAATCAACATGTATGATCGCCATTGTCAATATTCACATATTACAGGTTACGGGAGCCACTTAAGGCTTTTAATGGTAGGCACCCTGCAGAGCCAATAGCTCGGAGTCCACTTCAATCTTTATTGGCAAGCCCCTTGAAGGTTAAATTAGTCACCAGGCTGTACAATGCTATGCAAGTAGACACTGCACCTACTTTTAATAAAGCACAGGAGAGGTGGGAAACAACATTGGAATTCATGCTGAAGGATGGAGACTGGGATTTCAGCTGTTCTGTGACACAATGGTTGACTGCCAACTGTAATCTGTGGATAATACACTTCACATAAGTACAACAGTTATATTACACTCCTCTACAGCTAAAAAAATATGGTCTGAGCCATCCAGTTGTAAAAGGTGCCAAGTGCAGGAGGCAGATTTTATTCACTTAGCCTGGCTGTGCGGTAGGGTCCACAGGTTTTGGGTACTGGTCACACAGGTTCTGACCACAATGATCTTGAAGGAGGTGGTTTGTACACCGCAGATGTGTTTGTTGGGGCTTGTGAAACATTTGAAGCCAGAGAATAGACGTCTGGTGCTTTTCACATTGTTACTGGCTAAGAGAAAAGTGGGGCAGTCCTAGGATAGCAAAAATGCACCTAACTTTACAAACTGGTTGCGGGAAGTGGTATTCTGCAGAGATCAGTTATCATGTAATGCCAAGGAACTGCCTACATCGTCTAGGCCTAAGGACATATGGTCTCCACTTACGGCACATCTGTTGTCCACTCCCAATGATGTCTCTGTCGACAGAGGAACGCCTTAGATGAAATATCTTAAAATGTAAACAAAGCTTTATATTATGGCAATGCATATGTGTATGTGAGAGTAACTTGCAAAAGCTGTTTGTATTATGATGTCACGCTTGGGTTTGTTGGTGCGTGCTATACGTGTCTGTTGTCTGTTTTCAAAATGCATAACATAAAATTTAAACAATTAAAAAATATTATTAGACAAGCTTAAGTAGACAAAGTGTCTCAAAAAGGGAAATACAAATATTATCCCTAAGATTTTCGCTATTTAATTCTGCGAACATGGGAAAGTGGAAAGCTTTGTGGGGTTTGGAAAAATGCTACGGAGAACAGCCCTTTGGAAAAAATCGAGTAATTGATAGAAGAAGTTGAGTCGTTATTGAATAGTAAATGCAAAACAGCTGATAAACAAAACTCTAAGATCACTGCCTTCAACAGAAAAAGTGAGGCCAATTCCCAGAACAACAGCACGTATAGACCTGGTCAAACATGTACAACTATTGAAACTGTACCCTCCAGAATAGTCATGCCACAATCAGATCTAATGCAGCCCATTGATAGAGACACATAGGCGCTGCAGGAAGTAAATCAGTCAGCTGCTGAGGGTTCATTCTTTAGTGATAGGGGCAAGGAGGGTACACTGTCAATAATCAATCAATCAATC
Source organism: Lissotriton helveticus (assembly GCF_964261635.1). NCBI lineage: Eukaryota > Metazoa > Chordata > Amphibia > Caudata > Salamandridae > Lissotriton > Lissotriton helveticus. The sequence continues at coordinate 494,895,566 of NC_136063.1, forward strand.
AAGGCATTTATATAGCGCACTACTCACCCAGAGGGTCTCAAGGCGCTAGGGGAGGGGGGTCCGCTACTGCTCGAACAGCCAGGTCTTGAGCTGCTTCCTGAAGGCGAGGTGGTCCAGGGTCAGGCGGAGGTGGGTCGGGAGGGAGTTCCATGTCTTGGCGGCGAGGTAGGAGAAGGACCGACCCCCTGTGGTGGCTCTTCGGATTCGGGGGACGGCGGCGAGGGCGTGGGCGGTCGATCGAAGCTGGCGTTTGGGAGCGTAGAAGTTGAGGCGGCTGTTGAGGTATCCTGGTCCTTGGTTGTGTAGGGCTTTGTGAGCGTGGGTGAGGAGGCGGAAGGTGATTCTCTTGTTGACCGGGAGCCAGTGCAGGTCTCTCAGGTGTTCGGAGATGTGGCTGCGACGGGGGATGTCCAGGATGAGTCGTGCTGAGGCGTTCTGGATCCGCTGAAGTCTCTTCTGGAGTTTGGCGGTGGTTCCTGCGTAGAGGGAGTTGCCGTAGTCCAGACGGCTGGTGACGAGGGCCTGGGTGACCGTCTTCCTGGTCTCGGTGGGGATCCACCGGAATATCTTGCGTAGCATGCGCAGGATGTTGAAGCATGACGCGGAGACGTCGTTGACTTGTCTGGTCATGGAGAGGGAGGAGTCCAGGATGAAGCCTAGGTTGCGTGCGTGGTCTGTTGGTTTGGGTGCGCTGCCTAGGGCGGGGGGCCACCAGGAGTCGTCCCAGGCGGAGGGTGAGGATCCCAGGATGAGGACTTCCGTCTTGTCCGAGTTCAGTTTCAGGAGACTGTTCTTCATCCATTCGGCTACCTCTTTCATCCCTTCGTGGAGGTTGGCTCTGGAGGTGGCGGGGTCGTTGGTGAGGGAGAGGATCAGCTGGGTGTTGTCGGCGTAGGAGATGATGTTGAGGTTGTGCTGGCGTGCGATGTCTGCGAGGGGGCTCATGTATACGTTGAAGAGGGTTGGACTGAGCGAGGAGCCTTGAGGAACGCCGCAGATGACTTCGGTGGCTTCAGATCTGAACGGGGGGAGGCGAACTCTCTGTGTCCTTCCGGCGAGGAAGGAGATGATCCACTCCAGAGCCTTCTCCTGGATACCGACGTTGTGAAGTCGCTGCACTAGTGTGCGGTGGCAGACCTTGTCGTAGGCCGCGGAGAGGTCTAGGAGGATGAGGGCTGCTGTTTCTCCGTTGTCAAGCAAGGCTCGGATGTCATCAGTGGCTGCGATCAGGGCGGTCTCGGTGCTGTGGTTGGCCCGGAAGCCAGACTGCGAGAGGTCTAGGGATCCGTTCGTCTCGAGGAAGGCGGCCAGCTGCTTGTTGACGGTCTTCCCGATGACTTTTGCAGGGAACGGGAGCAGCGAGATGGGGCGGTAGTTCTTGAGGTCGGTGGGGTCGGCTGATGGTTTCTTCAGGAGAGCGCTGAGTTCGGCGTGCTTCCAGCTCTCCGGGAAGGTAGCGGTGTCGAAGGAGGTGTTGATGATGTCCCGCAGGTAGGGTGCGATGACAGCATCGGCCTTGTTGAAGACGTGGTGAGGGCATGGGTCGGTCTGGGATCCGGAGTGGATGGAGTTCATTGTGCGGACGGTGTCTTCGGTGCTGATCTGGGTCCAGGCGCGGAGGGTGGTGGTGGGGGGCGCTGGTTCGGTTGTGGCGTGCGTCGGTTGAGTGGTGAAGCTGTTGTGTATGTCCGCGATCTTGTTGTGGAAGTAGGAGGCGAGGGAGTCGCAGAGGTCTTGCGAAGGGGTGATGTCGTTGTTTCCGGCGTTAGGGTTGGAGAGCTCTTTAACGATGTTGAAGAGTTCCTTGCTGTTGTGTGCGTTGTTGTCCAGTCGTTCCTTGAATGCAGTTTTCTTGGTTGCGTGGATGAGTTGGTGGTGTTTTCAGGTGGCGAGCTTGAGGGCCATCATGTTGTCCGGTGTAGGGTCTCTGCGCCAGGTTCTCTCGAGGGCTCTGCAGTTCTTCTTGGAGCTCTTGAGTTCTTCGGTGAACCATGGGGCTTTCTTGCTGCCGGGTCTGCAAGGCGGGGTCCTCAGGGGGGCGAGGTCGTCAGCGCAGTCGCTGATCCACTTCGTGAGGTTGGTGGCCACTTGGCTGGGGTTCGTTGCGCTGGTGGGTGGGTTCTTGCTCAGGGAAGTCGCGAGCTGGTCGGCTGTGATCTTGTTCCAGCTTCTGCGTGCAACCTGTTGTTGGTGGTGGTGGGTCGTGGTCCTTCTGAAGCTGAAGTGGACGCAGCTGTGGTCCGTCCAGTGGAGTCCGGTGGCGTGGCTGAAGGCGATGTCCTTTGTGGATGAGAACACGGGGTCGAGTGTGTGTCCGGCGTAGTGGGTGGGGGTGGTCACCAGCTGCTTGAGTCCGAGGTTTGCGAGGTTGTCCAGCAGGGTGGTGGTGTTGCGGTCGTTGTCGTTCTCCAGGTGGAAGTTGAGGTCCCCGAGGAGTATGTAGTCAGCGGAGAGGAGAGCGTGCGGGCTGATGAAGTCGGCGATGTCTTCGCTGAATTGTGTGCGTTGTCCCGGGGGTCTGTAGATGAGGGTGCCTCTGAGGGTGGTCTTGGGGTTGATGTGGACCTGGAAGTGAAGGTGTTCAGCGGTTGTCAGGGTGTCGTCGGCGTTGGTCGTGATGCGGATGGTGTTCCTGTGGATGATGGCGATGCCTCCTCCGGTCTGGTTGATGCGGTCCCTTCGGATGATCTTGTAGCCGTCTGGGATGGCGATGGCGATGTCGGGCGCTGAAGAGGCGTTCATCCAGGTTTCCGTGAGGAAGGCGACGTCTGGTGAGGTGGTATCAAGTAGGTTCCAGAGCTCGACGGCGTGTCTGTGGACGGAGCGGGTGTTGAGCAGGATGCACTTCAGGTGGCTGTTGTAGTTGCTCGTCTTGGTCTTGGCGCGTGCGGGTGTAGTGCAGGACCGGATGCAGGTGAACTCGCAGGAGCGGCAGCTGAAGGGTCCGTGGGTGCGTCTCGGGGTGGCGTGGTAGCATTCCGGGAGTCGGCCGGTGTTGAGTGCGTTGAGGGTGGCGGCGTCGTACGTCCGGCGGGTGGGCTGGGGTCTGCGAGGGCCAGGGGTTCTGGCACTGGGCGCGGTCCAGGCGCGGACGGGCGCAGACGGGCTTACCTTTGGCGCGCCTTCGGCGCACAATCGGCGCTCCCGCTGCACGTGACCGCTGCGCGTTCGCACGGTCGCCATTTATGGCGAAGTGCGAGCAGTCCTGCCAAGCGTCACGCAACTGGTGTGACACTCACGCATATCAGTGCGGTGATCCGCATCACCGCACTGAATGCATTTGTCACGCATTTTGCCACCTGTGCCAGCGGCGCGCCAGCAGCTCCTGTGGGCCCGGGCTCTCTAGTTCTGAGAGTTATGCTGCCTGCGCAGCTTTGCCGACTACTGTGTGCCTAAACAGAAACCAGACAGACACTGCAGCAGCTGAGCTCTCTGAGCTCGTGAGCGGCGCCGCCGCGCTACAATGTATCTCTCCGCTGCTCTGCCTGCTAGAGTCCGACGTCGACTCAGTGTTACGTTGCCCTGGAAACTAGAATGCAGCAATTTGTGCAGTCTGCAGGGGGGCCGGCCGGCGCCCGGCCTGCCCGCAGTTGTCGATACAGCCTCAGAGCTGTCAATCACGATGGCGCAACAGGGCGCCAGGATTATAAATCCGGATGTGCCGGCCTGGGATGGGCCGTCACGTCCGGACTATGCACTTTACTTAAGCTGCGACAATTGTGAATAATTTGAACCTGAACGACGAGTAAACATGAGTGTTTGCAGGTGCGGTGGGACAAAAACAGACATAATACACATGGAAAAAGTATTAAAAGAAAGGTGACCCCTTTAATTTTCGAGTGGTTCTCATTCGTACCTCCTTCTTGGGACTGTAGAAGCGGGTTCGCGGAGGAAGCAGGACGTTCAGAAGCGGCGGGTGATTAGAGAGAGTCAGTGCAGGCAGGTTGCGGCGCGCATGCAGTCCTGACTCTCAAGCATGGCCACCCGCCGCGGCCCCCTGTGCAGCCCCCCGGCTAAAACACAGCAGGGTCTGCAGCGCACCTTGACCACCACTGTGGCAGGCAGCTCAGCTGAGCCGGCCACCGACAGGACACCGCTCTGGCCGCTACCAGGAAAGAAAACTGCGAGGGCCCGGCGGCTGTGCCCCCCGCGGCGGCAGCACCCACTCTAACACTTGCAGTTTTGATCATATGTCAGGGGTGCTGAAAGCTCGCAATAGACACCCATGCCTTGCGAGCACAAGCTGAGTCTTGTATACTTTACAGCGAACTTTCGGCATGACCACCAGCCTCTCAATGTTGTGGGGCCCGGCTGGCGGCGGCCGAGGAGTGCATTCAGTCGTGGGCGCTTCGAGGAGAGTGGACAGAGCTGAGCAGCCTCCTGGATGAAGACCGGCACCACTGGCAGAGTCAGGGCCTGTCAGTGCACATCGTGGGCCGCCGGGTCATCGTGGCCCATGGGCAGCCAGCCACAGGCAGCAGCAGGTCGACACTTCACTAACAAGTAAGTGACAGTCACTGTCCACGCTGCGCACGCGACGCCGGCCGGTGTCACTAGGTTTTAATTATGTTATGTGTCACGCCGACAGTTACCCCGGGGTGTCAGAGCGCTTCACAATAGGAACATCAGTACTAATACATGAGGAGAAATTTATTTATGAGACAACAAATTACAAAAATCAAAATTTACATTACATGAGGCAAAAGTGACAATTGCGAGCAAACAAAATACAAGAGATAGCAAACGGTGCATTACAGGAGGAAAAAGTGGCATATGTACAAGTTATAAAGCGTACAAAGTAACAAGTAGACCCTATAATACTGCAATAAATGGCAGACACTCAAACCACAAGAACAAACGTTACGTAGGCAATGGTGGCCCCATTGCACTGGTGCAAATGTCTAAAGCAAACAACATGTAGGAGGTAGCAACCAGTGTGTTAGAAGAGAAAAGTGATACTCAGCAACTTAACAGCTCAGAGCTGTTAACTTCTTATTGTAGCCGCTTGCCTATGATGACTCAGACTCCACGAGGCCCAGGCCCGGGGTCCCCATCTTGTGTGAGGGCCCATTTTGTGTATTTTGTGTACAGTCCGGTTACAGGAGGGAGCAATAGGATTAGTCTCCTTCCATTGCTGGTGCTCTGCAACAGTTTCAAGAAGTTCTTGGAGTTTCTTGTTGCTCAATTGGCTGTAATTTCTGATATTTATAAGTTTCCCTCGTCTTAATTACACGATTTTTGCTCGCGAGAAAGTGTCACTCATAGTCATTGAAATGTCACTTATAATTTCACTCAAATTTTGAAAATGTCACACATGGCAATCTGAAACCTTGGCAGCTATGTGCGAGGGAGGGAGGAGCAGCTGGGAGGCGGGAGCGGGGAGGGCACAGAAAGGAAAGGGGGCGTGGCAAAACAACGGAGGCGGGAAGCGGGGAGCGGGGCGGGAGGTTACCGGGGCAGCAGAGGGGAGAAAGTACACGAGCAAATACAGTAAAACAGTAAAACAATGGGGCACACAGCAGGAGAATCACGGGGCACAAAAGCCTGAAGGCAACAGAATAGCGATCACATTAACAGTAGCAGATGCCCCGACCGCAGGAGACCACGCCGCTCGGCAGCAGGGGGCGTGGTCGGCCGGCGGCAGGCAGGGACAGTGAGGCAGGCGGGGGGCTCACGCAGCAGCTGGTGGCCGTGCGGCGCGGGGGTGTCCTAAAGCTAGGTCACACTCACCTGCGTCGCACGGTCACCATTTATGGCCAAGTGCGAGGGAGGGAGGAGCAGCTGGGAGGCCGGAGCGGGGAGGGCACAGAAAGGAATCAAATAGGTATCTATTATTAGCATTGTTAGACAATGGAACTATTCCATCTGCATCCCAAAACCCTGTCCAATTACCATGCCTACAAAATGTTAAGCAACAAGCTTAAGTAAAGAAAACACCTCCTGCTTTGAGTGAGAATAAATTACATGGCTGATGGGCCGCAAGAAAATCATAATGCCTAATTGATATTAGTGTTAACGCAGAGGTCGCCAATCTAAAAGTTTTTATTGGGAATCTCACATCTAACGGAAATATCAGGAGACAGTGTCCCACGGAGGGGGTCCAAGGTTATAGTAAAATGCCAAAGGATAATTCCCAGGTTCCTAGAACACTAAAGCAATGGACACACGCTTACAGTAATGCTAGGAATTCGGTACGGGGCATTAAAGACGGGTAATAGATGGGAGGGGAGGAAACCACGCACAGAGGGAGTAAATCAAGAGAGAGGGGATACGTATAGGACAAGTGAGACGGGTGGACAAAACTTCACTGGTAATAACAAAACGAATTATAACCATAATAGGGCGGATATTCCAATCCTTCATTAGGAATTGTAACAAACCAAAATAGAGAGGAGGAGGACTAAGCAGCAATAATGATACAATATCTAATTACTAGATATACTAATTGTAGGCAGAATATCGCTAACATCATACCTAATGATGGATATAGACTAGCGGACCATAAAATCTTTATGATCAATGCCCCCAACTAACTCTCTCCTCCTATAGGGAAGATGAGGACTCACTGAAAAACGAGGTCATACACTGGATAAGATGCAAATGTGTGTGCCTTTCAGTGATTCACTCCGATATAATAAGAGCGGAAAGGCTATTGAGTAAAAGTTAATTTCCTAGATACAATATGACTTGTCCTTAAATCCCAGAGTCTGGTTGAAAATTTGATTGCACTGGATCTAAGAGCACCTCTAACTTGGAGCTCCCTGGTGAGATTTAAGTTAAATAGACCTATTACTGAGACAGGAAATAGACGATCAATGTCCACAGATTAAAAATAAATACATAACCCTACCAAGACCCAAAATGACATGGAGGCAGTTGATTGACTAATGATGCGGAAAATCACAAGTATACCGAGTGACAAGTTTCCTCATATGCCTATGTATCTGCTGAGAAAAGCTGAGGGAAAAGCTGAAGGAGGTCCTTCACTAGAAAATCATAACCCAAACTCCCAAAAGTTGTCTGAACCAGGTTGTGCATAGAATCAGATATTGAATCTACAAGTTTACCATATAGTAATGATGAATCTCAGTATGCAATAAAGTGTTTAATATCATGGAATATTGCAGGTCTGAAACAAAAATTAATTGATCCTGGTTGGCAGAGTATTTGAGTCATTCTGATGTCTGTCTACTACAAGAAACCTGGGTCTTGGAACCACCTCATAAGCTGGGTTATAGAACATGTAGCATCAATGCAGTTCCATCAACTAGAGGTAGGCCATCGGGTGTATTAGTGATATGGGCTAAAATCTCGCTAAAGATAGAAATGGAAGAGCTAGAACTACCAACTTGAGATATTATTATGATAAAAATAAAAAAACTAACAGAGCCGATACTTACTTGCTCAATGTCTACAAAAGACTGAGAGTAGCCAGTGCAGAATCGCCTGAGATAGAGCTATAGATAACTTCCTGAGCGATATTGAATCCGGCGCATCGAAATTCATAGATGGAGATTATAATCGAAAGTTCGAGCCAGTAGTGGGCTTGGAGAACATTTTAGAAGAAGAGAATATGGCAATAGGAATTCTGCTGCTGGAGGCTGGCACTTCTGTCCCAGCAATCCAGTTGGTTCAATTTTACTAGGGCAAGGATTGAGGGCCTGCAATGGTAGGCTACCATCTGATAGCCCAATCGCGTATACCTTCCAACGAGGTATTACTAGAAGCAAAATTGATTATATATTGGCTAGTGTTAACACATGGTGTCGTTTATTAGATCTAAAAGTTGAATTAAGAGAAGATAGCGACCACTACCCATTATGTTTAACAGTGGAGGGAAGCGTCCTTGAATCTTGGGAATTAGGAATTAATTCCAACATTGGGAACCAACTACAACCACTGGTTAGCAATAATCGTAGGGCTCTGAAATGGTCCACTATTGTAGGCAATCAAGAAATCATGACAAAGGCATACAATACCTTCTCAGATGTCCTATTGCCTCATATAAATAGCACTTTATGCAAGATCTCTATTACACATATCCACTGTATTATGGAAGAAAAACTAAAATTCATTCTGAGTAAACATTCCTGACAGCATGAGCAATCAACCCTCAATACAAATCATTTTCACAAACCTTAGTTTACCGAGTATTGTCGGGAAACAACGTCTAAATTGATAGAGGCAATAAAATCTAATAATACACTGAAAATAAGAGATTACAGGGCAAAGTACAAGAAATGATTAGCCCAATCAAAAAAGAACTGGGATAATTCCAACTGGAACAATTTGAATGTAGCAGCAAAAAAGAAGGATCTTGTTGTTTTCTGGAATGCACTTGCTCGAGGAAACAAAATCGATAACCCCTGTTTAGACCATTATTTGGATCCGGGTAAATGGAGCAACCTCTTTTCAACCTTATATTCTGATGCTGCAGAACCAGTAATCAATGATTCCTCTATTATGGACAAAAACCCTCGGGAAATTGATTGGCATGTTTAAAATAGTATTCCCTTTTTTACAATAGGTGAAACGGTGGTAGCAATAGAACATACATAAACAAAAAGCCTGACAGTGGAACCCTCAGAACCACAGCACCTGAACTGCTATCCCTCTAATATTCTGACCCCTCTATACTTCTTGGGGTTTGTGTGCACATTGAAACGCACCCACCATCACAGTGCAAATCCTCATGGTATCATAAAAATTTAAAACATAAGCACCGGTGCACCACACATCAATTACAAAAACTGAGAGAACAAATGTATAATCTGTATACAACGTAGATATTATTCAAAATTTTCCTTTTATTCCAATTTTCTATTGCTTTAAATACGTGGTCATAAACATTAGTTTTCACAATGATACAGCCGATACGTTTCATCCTACTAGAGGACTTCTTCAGGGCACTGATAACTTGCAGAGGTCAATCACAGCAAAGAGGAAGAGTCAAAAGAATAACTAGAGCAACTGCCTATATGTAGTTCCCATTCTAAGTCACGGTTATCCGGAATATTCAATATCAAATGTCTAGGCAATGTTCCTCAAAGTCATTTTTAAGGGGCTTCATTGAGCCCCTTACTCAGATATATCATCTGATTGTAAACTATATATATGAATACCCGGTATAAACATAGTTTCCCTTAATGTTAAGGGTTTGAACCACCCAGTAAAGAGGGCCAAGATACTAGATTATTGTAAGAGTTTGTCTGGCGATTTGATTCTACTCCAAGAGACTAAGATAGGCTATAAGGAAGCCCTTTTTATGAGAAGGGATTAGGTGCTAGATGTCACATGCTCTAAAGCTTCTGGTAAGGAAATTGGATTATTAATCTTATATGTATAATATCTGGTTTATCTATAATTGCAGCTGAACACGACATCAATGGGAGATGGTTACTTACATGACTGACTAATGGATCTGAGGATCTGTATATCATGAATTTATATGCTCTAAATACAGATGACCCAAACTCCTTGCGTGCGATAGACAAACAACTTGATGACATTCCACAAAATTCAAAAACAATTGTTAGAGGAGACTTTAATCTTCCACTCGATCCTATTTTAGATAGGCATTCTGCATTTACGTTTTGACCCCCAGGGTATACAAACAACTGCTTAGTATGTTTTCTTCACATCCTCTCCTGGATGCTGGAGACTCCATAATCCTATGGGTAGCGATTTCAGGTTTTTCTCCTCCCCCCATTCAAGCTTCTATCGTATGGATTACATTCTTGTTGAAGGCTTCCCTTTTAAAGGATACAACGAATGTCATGATCCACCCAATAGTTGTCTCTCATCATGCAGCAGTTTCGTTATCTATTCTTAGCCTCACAGATACAAAATGGCCCAGTAATTGGTGTCTAAACACTGAAATTATGGAAGATCATGCTGAAGTCAAGGAATTTAGGGGCATATTAGCAAGGGCACTATCGCTGCTTTAGCTGAACTTTTACCAGCTAAAGCGGCGATCATTTTATCGCCCTATTAGCAAGCTGTCGCTAACAGCAGTTAGCGACAGCTTTTAGGCGATAGCGACCGGTTTGGGGCCCACTTTGCATGTCAGCGATATTAATCACTAATGACATGCAAAGTGGGCGTACCCAACCTGTTAGCAGTCGCTAACACAGCTATCGCCTATTAGCAAGGCAGGCTGTGCAGTTAAAAAAGTCGCGCTAAGCGCGATTATCGCCAGAACCTAATGCCTGCTCAGACCATGACTTAACCTGTATATCCAATGGGAGGTGGATATTCAGGTTAAGTCCCCTTTAGCGTTAATGCCTGAATATCGCTGGATTTCCAGCGATATTCACGCATTGAGCCGCTATCACCAGATATTTTATCGCATTAGAGATAAAAGTTGCTAATAGCATGTTATCTCTGCGATAATACCCGGCGATAGACAGCGATAAAAAAAATGCGCTAAGTGCATTTAGCGATAAATATCGCTATTTGATGCTAATATGCCTCTTAATGACGAGATTGTTAGTTTCTTCAAAGAAAATGAATTGTTGGTGGATTCTCCGATAATACTTTGGGATGCGTTTAAGTGTATCAAAGGAGGACAGAATATTAAAATAAATCTAAAAAATAATGGCGATATTAGAAGAGCTCTCCAATTTCGAGGAGATGACATTAATCGAAAAGAGGAACTATATAGACATACTAGCAACAAATCTCTTTTGCAGGACATTAAATAGCTGAAATATTCTTTTAATACCATAGTTACTAAAAGAGCTTATCTTGGAGTGTATGCTCAGAAATCAAGTCAATTATTGTTACGTAATAGAGCTGGCAAATTGTTAGAATCTACTCTCAAATACCGTAATACACAAATTCCCCACATGCTGATCAAAACGGTTTGAAAATTTTCATACCCAAGAAATTCTTGAAGTCTTTAGGGATTTTTACAAAAAATGATATACTCCTCAAAGGCTGTGTACTAAACTAATTTGCCAACAATTCCTCAGTTCTCTTCTTATTGCCACTATATCGGATGACGACAAAGTCAATTTAGGTAAGCCAATTGAAATTGAAGAGATTATTCAGGCTATTAAGGCTACTGGTTCTGGGAAAGCTCCTGGCCCGGACAGGTATCTCATTGCCTTTTACAAAATGTTTACTTCCTCGATCATTAACCCGTTCGCTGCTTCTGTCGGCCAACGGTTGCGACCTCTACCTCTGATCGTTGGCCGACGCGCCCCCGCCCACTCTTCAAACCCACCGCACCGCGGCGGAATTTCTGCCGCGTTAAAGCGGTTAAGAAGATTTTTGACCATTATGTTTTATCAGGCAAAGTTTTGGGTAGGGCCACCGAGGCCACTATAGCAGTTATGCCTAAGGAAGGCAAAGATCATTCAGATCCAAAAAACCTCCGTCCGATCTCCTTATTGAATATGGAAGCACAAAACGTGTTGCCACGTTTTTAGCAAATAGACTGGAAATTCTCATCCCAACCTCATTCATGGCTCACAAACAGATTGTGTTAAGGGTAGGCTTGCTAGGGACAACATTCGTACGTTTTGTCACATTTTAGAAAATGCTAATCTCTCCTCACTACCATCTGTGGCGATCACCCTTGATGCCGAAAAGACAAAGTATCTTGGCCTTTTTTACATTCGGTTTTAGAGTCTCACAACATTGGCAACTCTTTAATTAATATGGCCAACCTGAAGCTACTATCAGAATTAATTGCATTAACGTCCTCCTTTTTCGACCTTCATCAAGGAACAAGACAAGTGTGCCCACTTTCACCCCTACTCTCTCTTTTATCCATTGATCCACTTCTCTGCTTGCTTAATCTGAATACGGAGATTAAAGGTTTCCAGTTTAGAACACAAAACCTTAAAATGTCTGCTCACACTGACAATGTACCTATTTTTTTTAGAAGACATTGAATTAGCAATCCCTTTTATTTTTAACATTAATTGCAATTTTTCAATTATCTCTAGCTATACTCTCAATAAAGAAAATATGTTCCCCCTGAATCCATTGTGTCTTCCCTTTCACTTAGGAGATTCAGGTTTAAAATGGCCATCTTCACGCATTAAATATCCGGGGATTTGGTTTTGCAGGGACCTTACAGATACTGTATGTCATAATGAATCACACACAATAAATAAAGTTAGTGATCTCTTGTCTTCTTGGTCACCTAAATATATATCCTGGTGGGGTAGATTACAAACCCTCCCGGATTTGGAACTTATACCAAACATCCTTCCTAGCGGCCCAAAGAGTAATTTGTTTTTTATCAGAATCTCATTATATACCTCCGCGAGATTTGTGCTCTTTTTTCCACTCTCTCCCTCCTCACAATCTCAAAATGTATATTTGTACACTTAAAGCGTATTATGTCAGATATGATCCGTGCTTTAAAATAATGTGCTAGAAGACTCTTGAATCGCATCCATAAATCTAGATGGACATATTTATGGCTTAATCCTAAACTCACTACTAACATTGATTTTAATACAGCTTCTCAGTGGGCCGCTAAATATATTAGATTAGTGAGAGACCTCCATGAAATTAATCATGACGCTCTTCCCTTTTCCTTCCTAGCCAAAAAATATCATCTCAGTAACATGGATGATTATATTTTTTTTAAACAAAAGTTAAGCTTTCTGGGTAATCCTTTCTACAGACTCGGTTACTGTTATAATTGTCACACTGTGGATATGAATTGAATTGAATTGAATTGAGCTTTTATATAGCGCACCTGTCACCCTACGGGTATCCTGGCGCTCAGACTTAGAACAATCAGCCTACACGCAACCGAAGCAACCGTAGGGGCAGTGTTAGAGGTCAGTCCTAGGGAAGAGCCAGGTTTTCAGGCTCTTTCTGAATTCCGTCAACGAGTTGGCCTGTCTAATGTTCTGTGGCAGCCCATTCCATAGTTGGGCGGCCACCACGCTAAAGGCCCTCCCCCCATCCTGGAGCGCCTGAATCTAGTAGTCGCCAACAGGCCTGTACTAGAAGATCGTAGCTGCCTTTTTGGATTATACCACGTAAATTTCTCTCGTAACGGGATAGGACCCAAGTTGTGCGCAGCTCTAAATACAATGCAAAATGATTTAAAATGCACCCTTTCCCTGATGGGCAACCAGTGAAGTTCTCTCAAGGCCAGCACTGTTGAGGACCTACGTTGTTTATTCAGCCATATTGTTCAGTCCAGATTGCTGCCACAACTTATGCATTTTTCTCTACTCCACAGATTCCACAATCCACAATTACTTGTGCTGAATAGTCTTATCATTTCGATGAAGATATATTTAAACACATTTCCCATGATACTTGGCAATTTGATCTGGAAATTATCCCTTTGTCACAAAATTGCTCCATCACGGATTCAGTCCAAATTTTTCGCCATCTCCTACATTGGACACCTGTTCTCTTGCACAAATTGAAATTACGAGATCTATGTCGGAATGTGCATCATGGAAAGTTTGGGGTGATCCATGCAGTGGGGACCGAGAATAGGGGTGCGAAATAAGGGTGCTTTCCTAATGTTAATTCTCATAGGAATGTGTTGTCGAACCTACAGCCCGAACCGCTGACGGAATTATACCAAATTTGACAGAAAGGTAGATGTTTGTTACGCAGATTGTGCTTTTTGTTATTTTGTACAAATCTGTCCAGAAGATTTTGAGAAATGAAAACAAAACAATATAGTGATATCTCTGGCTGTGGATTTTTCGTGGATACTTCGTGGTGGTCGCGGATATTTCGCTGCAACTTCTCGGTAGATCATGAATGCATGCGACAAAAGGAATGCTGTGATTGGCTGGGCTCAACCTGAACAGAAAGTTGCAGTCGCCATTTTATTAATTCGGAACATTTCTGTGGAAGCTAACATAAGGGGTTTGAGTGGAGGTACTCTGACCCCATGTTGAGAAATGAGGGTGTTAGTGACGATGTGATTGCCAACATCCCCGTGTACCATCACGGGGACATCACAACTATTACGATGTCTTTGTGAATATTGGTGAAAATATGAAAAATATATATATATTTGTACACACTCGCTGGTCACTGTCACAGACATATGTATGCATTCACAAACTCTCTCACACACTTATACATCCATTCGCATACCCACTCATACACATACATTCAGTCACACACCCACTCATATACTCATGCACCCACTCACATACCCATTTATGTGCTCAAGCATCCACTTACAGACTCACTTGGAGAGTGATGCACCTATGTACAGACCCACTAAGAGACTCACGTACTCACTTACAGATCTACTCACACACTCTCATATGTACTCACAGAGCCACTGAGACACTCACACACCCACTGACAGACCCACTAAGACACTCATACACCCACTCATATATCCACTCAGCACACTCATACACTCATAGGCACTCACACATTCAGTCACAGACCACTCAGTTAATCACTTATAGACCCTCACTCAGATATACATGCACCCACTCACCCACTCAGACTCATGAATTCACTCACAGACCCACCCAGACACTCGCCCTCCCAGTCAAAGACCCACTCAGACACTCAAGCATGCACACGTTTACTCACCTACTCAGAAATGTATGCTCTCATTCACAGACCCATTGAGACACTCATACACCACTCGCAGATCCACTCAGTACCTCATACACTCACAGACCCACTCTCTCACACACCCATACAGTCACTTACACACCCTCTTACAGACCCACTAAGAGATGTATGCACCCATTCACTGATACACTCTGAGACTGACATTCCCACTCACAGTCCCACTCAGATACCTACGCACCGATCACAGAACAACTCCGACACTCACACTCCCTGTCATTGAACCACTGAAAGACTCACAGATCCAGTCAGACAGTCATATACTTAGAGGCCGATTACGATGTCGTTCAGAAACTCTTCAGACCGAATCGGTTTCGGAATCGTCTAAGACCGAATCAGCTTCTGCATGTCCGAACAAACGATTACAATGGTTCCGTACATCTTTTGTTCGGAACCGCATTGACTTCAATGGGAGCCTGTGTACTGAACGAGAACACAGACTCATTGAAAAAAGGGGTGGTTGGGTAAAACCATGCACCCTGTGATGGGCAAACCATGGTGCCTGCCACACTGTGCATGGTGGTAAAGAGGGGTCCCATGGGTACCCCCACGGGTCCCAACCGGAGGCCTCAGGGTGAATGGGGCCTGATAGAGGCCCCCAAAGTCAAATTCCGACAGCCGTTTGGTGTCGGGCAGACCTATTCGGAACGGATGTCAGAATCTGTCATCGTAGTTGCTCAGTCGGAAACTGTGTCCATAGAGCTGTACAATTCGGTTCCGAATGACTCGGGCTGTCTGGATGGCATTGAGACCCGAATCGGATAGCCCAAACAGTTTCTTGCATCGTAATCGGTCGGCCAGAAAGCTATCCTATTCGGTTGGAAACATGGATTCCGAATTGGATTCTCAGATTCCAAAGCACGTTTGGAGCCTTTCCGAATGACATCCTAATCAGGCATGTGATTTCAAATGCACAAACGCACTCATGCACCTACTCACAGATCGACTGAGAGACTCATGCAACCAATCACTGATCCATTGAGACATTGGCTCACCCAGTCATAGATGCACTTGGGCAGTCATGCAGTTCGTTATAGAACCATTGATAGACTGATGCACCGTCTGAAAGATCAGCTGAAATACTTATACATGATGTTTGCAGTCACAGGTACCACTGAAAGAGTTAAAGACTGTGTTTTAGAGATATTAAGGGCGTTATACATGCTATTATAGAGTCTTTTAGATAGCAATGTGTTTAGTGTGTTTGTTATAATACATTTTGCACTTATAAGTTTTGTGTGTGGTGGTGGCTATTGATTGTCGGCTTTTGCTTTATCATTTCGTGATGCATTTGTGGAGTACGTGGATACCAATATCATCGCAACGCCGGGTATCACTCGGAAAACGGAAAAATTGGTTTCAATGATTGTTTCTATCCAAACTGCCTATGACTTTAAACAGTGCCGTAATAAAGCCTTAGTGCCTGATTACAATGGCGGTTAACCGCCATTGTTAGGCCAATTCCCGCCCACTAGATTGTGATGGTTGGCGGTGTGCCTGGGGAATGGAAAGCGTGTCTGCCACGGGTCTGACAGCAGCAATTGTTACGATTGCTTGTCAGACCACCCCGGATCTACAGAATGGTGGCGTTGTCTTGCAGGCACTGTCCATCATATTAGGATGCTCGATCCCCGCCAGCCTTTCCATCGTGGTTGAACCGCCATGGAAAGGCTAGCGGGGATGTACTTTCGGGGCCCGTTGTGGGGTCCTCTTGTGCAGAGGCTGTTTGTTTGTACACTTGGGTGCACCTATGGTGCACCCCTACATTTCCCTGCACCACCTGCCATGTAGTGCAGGAAAATGTAAACAGTGCATTTTCAACATTGCGGTGGGTGCTGCGATTGTTATGTTATGTTATGTTAAATGGCTATTTACAAAGCGCAAAGCTACTCAATTGAGTGTCCCGGCGCTGAAGCAGGATAAAGTATTGGCCGAGCAGGGTGACCTCTGCGCTGGATAGTTAAAGCTGGAACAACCAAGTTTTCAGTGATTTCCTAAATGCAAGGAGAGCCTGTGTCAACCTTAAGTCCACCGGTAGATTGTGCCACAATTTTGCCGCTTGCACCTGAAAAGAGCGGCCCGATGCGTACCCGTTGGTGTCTGGGGGTCCTAACCAGCTGAAGTGCTGCCGACCGAAGTACACAGTGGGGGTGGTAAATATTGTACTCTCTTCGCAATGTACCCGGCCCCTAAGCCATGTAGAGCCTTAAAAGTCAGCATCATTGCCTTGAAATGGATCCTTTTGCGAACAGGGAGCCAATGCAAGGTTTCCAGCTGTGTGGACATGCGTGCTCTAGGGCCGAGCATGAGTATCGCTCTCGCTGCAGCGTTCTGGGTCACCTGCAGTCTTACCATTAGATACTCAGGCAGCCCCAGGTAGAGTACATTTAAATGGTCCAGCCTGGAGATTATTAATGCCTGGACCACCGTTTTCCTGTGGGTGATAGACAGGAGGGACAGGAACTGTTTCAGCATTTTGAGAAGGCCAAAGCAAGAGCCCGCCACTGATTGGATCTGTACCTGCATGGAAAGATTTTCTTCCAACTTCACCCTTAGATTTTTCACTATCTTTATGAGGGATGTGGGAGGGGACATGACAGTGGGCCACCAACTGCGCCAGAGGTTGCTGGGGCGGTGGCCAAAGAAGATAATCTCTCATTTACCGAGGTGACATTTAAGTTGGTTATGATGGAGCCAAGAGAATACTTCTGATACACAGCTGTTAATCATGTCTCCCTTAAAATCTGTGTCTTTGCTACAGGTGAAGAGCAGCAGCGTATCGTCGGCATACGATACTATTTTTGCGCCGTGGTTCTCAGCCAGAGTAGCGAGAGGGGTCATATATAGGTTAAAAAGGATGGGGCTCAGGATGGAGCCCTGGGGCACACCTACCTCAAGAGGGGGGATAGGGGCAGCAAAAGATGGAGCCCACACTGTTTGCTGGCAGTTCTTTAAAAAGGCAGAAAACCAGTTGAATACCGTGCCCCCAAACCCACACACTCGGAGTCTCAACAAGAGGCGGTCGTGGGGGACGGTATCAAAAGCCGCTGAAAGATCCAGCAATATCAGTATGGCTTTGCCGCCTCTATCGACTACCTCTTTTATTGCTTCAGATACTTCAAGGAGTGCCGTCTCTGTGCTGAAGTTAGCCCTGAAGCCAGACTGGCTCTGGTGGAGTAGCGAGTTAGTTTCAACAAATCTAGTGGTGACATTGTTTACAACTTTTTCCAGCACCTTAGAAAAGAAGGAGAGCAGAGATATAGGCCAGTAGTTAGAGGCCTGTTCAGGATCCAGGGTTGATTTTTTTAAAAGGAGCAGAATTTTGGCTCTCTTCCACCTGTCAGGGATCTGGCCCGTCTTCAGGAAGAGATTTTGGATCTGGTTGACCACTGGATTAATAATATCTGCAATAGAAGCCAGAATATGGGCCGGGCAAGAGTCGGAGGCTGAGACGGATTTAAGGCCTTTCAAGACTTCTAGAGTTTTTTCCATTTGGATAGTTGGAAACTGTACAAAAGAAGGTCTTTTAACTTGTAATTTTGGGGAGTTTTGAGCGCCCTTCTCACTCTGCACCAGTGGGGTAGGCGGGAAGGATACCTGATGCTTACGACCTTGTCGTGGAAGTATGAGGCCATGCGACTTGTCCATGCCTCAGTGGGAGTAAATGACTTAGCTACCACTGCAGGGGAGGAGAAATCCCTGACTATTTTAAAAATGTCCTTATTTTTGTTCGATGACCGTTCAATTTTGGCAGATACAAAATATTTTTTTGCCTCAGGTATTTGTTTGAAATAGGCCTTTAATGCCTCTTTGTAGATTTCTTTGTCATTGGGGTCATAGTTTTACCGCCAGGTCCTTTCAAGGTGTTTGCACAACCTCTTGTTTTCTTTAAGAGCCATGTTGAACCAGGGAGTGGATGACCTGACCATCTTTCCAGAACGTGGTGTAGGAGGGGCGAGTGCCCCGGCCCGGAGCAGGAGACAGTTGTCCAGGCCCTCGACATCTGCCTCTAAGAGAGATCGGATGCTTATTAATGGCTGTGCATAATGTCCCAGGTGTAATTAAATGGAAGGGTCTGAAATTAGAGCTTCTAGAATTCCCTGAGGCCCTAGGGGGATTAGATACCTTCTCAAATGAAGACTCCAGAAGAAAATGGTCAGACCAAACAAGTGGAAGTGGTTTGCTCATACCTAGTTCGACCGTGGAAAAGATCTGGTCTAAGGTGTGGCTTTTTTCATGAGTGGGGGCGTGGACATTGGGAGCCAGATCTACCGTCTCCAGTGACTCTTATAGTCTAGATGAGTCTGCATCTTCCAATACATCCATATGCACATTAAAATCACCCAAAACCAGGCAATGATTGTGTTTCAAGACCAATGGAGAAACCACATCACCAATTGAGGCTAATGTAATGGTTAACGAAGTCCCTAGTGACTATTGGAGTCATCGTGAAGACAGAAAGTTGGGTTCAAATGCAGTTTTTCAAAACACATACTAGAAACATATGTGTACATTGGTCGTTGGATGTCTATTTTGTTTTGTTTTGTAATTTCGCAACGTAATCATGATCATAGCAAAATCTTTACGAACAAAAAATAATTTTACAAGAAAATTATCACATTTTGGGCTCTTGAGTGGCTTCGACAAGAGCCTTTGTTTGAGTGTGTATACGACAGCTACAGATAAGACTGTATTCAGAGTTTCAGGTTGCCGATCACAATCAGTCTTTGAATCTAGACTCAATGAGATCGCACTTACCCTTCACCACCTCAAGGCTGATGTTCTAAGCCTCTTACGCCTCACCACTGAGCTATCTGAGAATCAGAAATTTAGTAGACCCCATAAGTCTGGGCACCTCAACAACACTCTTTCTTCTGATCCTATCCTCACCCCTCAACCTTTGCGCATCTCTCACCCATCGTGACCCTCTCACTTTTGGCCCTCACAGACCACAGGTGGAAAACCTCTCCACTCCCGAATGACCCCTCTTGGCCTTACAGAGTCAAAGAACCACTTCAAGAGAAGGATATCATCTCCCTTCTTCTCTCGTAGGGTACACCATATGCGGTTAACACAGAGACTCTCTCTTTGTCCCACCTCAGACTGCTAACACACCAAATCTCTGCCTAATTGAAACAACCCACTCTGACCCGTTTAGAGAGCCCTCGGTTAACATATGATCCTTAAAAAAGAACAACCTTACACTTATCCCCACTACTACTCCTCTCCCAGCCGATCCCAAATAATAGCTCAAAGGCATGCTTCTCAATTGCAGATCTGCAGTACGGCACGCTTCTGATATCGCTGCCCTCATACTTGCTCATGATCCAGACATTCTAGTGTTGACTGAAACCTGGCTCAATAAAGACAATAAAGATAATTGAGCAGCTAAAACCGGGTCCCCATTCGCAACAAGCCTTATTCGAAAGGGAGCAAAGATGGATCTACCGTCTGTCTACCTACCGCCAGGGGCTTAATGATAACATACCTTGGGGTACTGTCCTCAAATGAATTCTTATCTCTCTCTGTCTGGGTCTGTCCTGTTCTATACACAAGGACCACCAACTGAACCCCATATATCTGAAAATGGTCTCATGTTACATCATGGGGTTATGGGCAAGTCTGACTTTACGTATACCCTGTGGTAAAACCTGGCCCTGGATATAGATTGAAGGATGGGTTGCGCAATCAATAAAGACAAGCACCACAAGACATCGCATTCTGTCCTGCCAGTCAGTGCGGACAGACTCCTGGGCCGATTTCGTTTTTGCGTTTGTGGAACTCTGTTCCCTTTCCCTTTCGAATGTTGGCCAGCGAGATAATGTCGCGTATTGCTGTGGCTATTCTCGCCTACACCTTTTAGTGACTTCGGGGCTGAATTAATGGTCCAACAACCAACCGACGTAATTACTATTGTTTGCACTCTTGAGGTATACTTAATAAAGTTTTTCGAGAATGCTTTATTAGTCTGGCAATGTAAACATCATGAATATGAAGGTCCTCATTCTAGTTTTTTAAATGAAAAGTTGACGCTACGTAGTGACGTTCCCAACAACGCCGTCACACGTGACTCGGAATGATGTCCTTTTCTTCCGGGTTCTGCCGGCAGAATGACAATATTCGGAGCCAGACGTGCATGGCTAGGCACCTGGTGGGATCCCGAAATCTTGGAAGTAAGTGCTGTCCGTCTATTGCAGGGGGGAGGGGCCCCTCTCTCTCGACACCTTGTAGACGATAAACTTGTAACTGTCTTTTTGACAGAACTTCCAATCGGGCCCCCGGCCTGTGTTCCTTGAAGTAATTTGTGCATTTGACTCAAGTAAGCCTTTTTTCTCCACAACCGCCGTTTTTATTAGTACATTGCTCTGCCATAAACACAGGGCGACCATCTGCCTTAACTACGTGTGGCGCCTGGGTTGTTTCTTTCTTCTTAAAGGGCTACAGATATAAATGTTTGAGCCGCCATTGACAATACGAGGCATTAATTTGCCGGGTGTATTTCTTCTTTTTGCCTCATCATAAGGGAAGGGGGGCAGTGGTAACTACCTAAAAAGCAGTGGTGGTTAACCCCTTGTTTTTAAAATGGGCAGGAATGAGCTAACCAGATAACCAGGGTTTTGAATAGAGCAGTGGCCCCGGATGGGACGTGCATTTTCCTTTCCTTCCCCCTTTTTTATTAAAAGAAACACTCAATGTTGATATGCCTGTAAACCACTTTTATGAGGACTAACTTTCTAAAAGTGGCATTTTCAAACACACAATTTACAAATGACCTTTACCAAAAGATGTGCTTTTTAAATTATGAGCTCAGAGAGCCCAGACTCCAAATCTATAACTGATCCCAATTAAAAGTTACACTAGTAAGATTTTACAAATCAGCTTCTATAATAACTTATGGGAGAGTTAGTCCTTGCAGTAGTGGAAAATGGAATTGGCAGTATTTCACTATCAGGACATGTAAAACACACCAGTACTGTCCTACCTTTCACATACACTGCACCCGCCCATGGGGCTACCTTGAGCCTAACTCAGGGGTCCCTTACATGTAGGAAAAGGGAAGGTTTGGGCCTGGCAAGTGAGTGCACTTGCCAGGTTGATATGGCAGTTTGAAAATGCCCTCACATACACAGCAATGGCAAGTCAGAGACAAGTTTACAGGGCTACTCATGTGGGTGGCACAACCAGTGCTGCAGGCCCATTAGCAGCATTTGATTTACAGGCTCTGGGCACACACAATGTACTTTACTAGGGACTTACCAGTAAATCAGATATGCCAATCATGGATAACAAATCTAAATCACTATTTGCACAGGGAGCACTTGCACTTCAGCATTGACCAGCAGTGGTAAAATGCCCAGAATGCAAAAATCAGCAAAAGTCCAGCATACAGTCAAAAATACAGGAGGTAAAGTCAAAAACAGGAAACAATGCCAGGGATGCCATGTCCTGAGAAGTTCAGCGGAGCAAAGCTGCAGACAATGTCCGAGTAGGGATCATCATCATCGGGGAGCCTTGGGTCGAAGCCACTGTGAAGATTTCTAAGTTCGGATTTAGTCTCTTTTTTGAAAGTTGAAAATCTCCAGCGGGATGAGGCAGAGGGCTGTAGCCGACGACAGTTCCACAAGTCCAGATACCCCTTTGACAAAGGACCACTGAACAGGATTTGCTGCTGTGGAGAAGAGCGTAGTGGGAGAAGCTGCAATGTCAATATGACTGGCGACACCTCTCGAGCGTATGAGCGTGCAGTTTGGTCCCGGTCTCCTCCTGGTTCTCAGAGCTGTTTTGAGCCACAATTCGGTACGTCTTCAGTTTTGGGCACATTTGGCACCACAAAAAAGGGTATAGGACTGGTGGAACTCCACTGGGGGGGTTCAAGACTCACTCAAGCTGGGTCCAGGTGTGTGTTCAAGATGTCGGGAGCCTTTTGTGTCCGTGTTGCTCTAAACTGCAGGCCCACAAACTAGCTTTTGGAGTCCCTCTGGTAGTTCTGTGCTCAGGTGAAGATGCAGGGCTGGTCTCTGACGGTTCAAGGCATGCTCCAGGCAACAAAGCAGCCCTTACAGGTAGAGTAAAGCTGTCTTGCAGAGTGAACAGCAGCAGGAAGTTCTCTGAGAGTCCTTACACAGGTCCAGGAATGAACTGAAGCGTGGGTCTGAAGGTCCTATTTTTATACCTATTGCCCTTCCTTCTGGAAGGTAGGAAAACCTTCTAGAAAGTTTCTTAGAAGTGCATGGAGTTTCCTTACTCCCCTGCCCTGGCTCCAAGCGGGCTGTAGAGATAATGTGGGGGTGATAAGTCCTTAGAGTGAAGGCAGAGCACAGCCTATTCAGTTGCAAGACTGTGCTCAGTTCCCCTCACCACCCTGCGAGCAGATGGCCCATTCTAGCCCCCCCAATCCCCCTATAGTGTGACTGTCTGGGAGGAAGTCACAAAGTCTGTCTGTTAAGTATGCCCAGTCATTTGACCCAAGACAGACCACAGGCTCAAAGGGTTAAGGGCAGGAAAATGCCAACTTTCTAAATGAGTTCAAAAGGGGGTGGTGATGCACGGAGCATCTGAACCAATCAAACACTCACACCCAGTCAAAAGATCTGGGTTTGATCCATCACCGTTCTTTAGCCCACTCTGCCACCCCAGTTCAGACATGGCTATATGCAAATCAGTCTGACCCTGTGCCTCATGGGAACAGTCCAGCCCGAACTGCAAGCCATGCCTTCCCTGGACCGGAAACAAGCTTCGAGGACTGGTTTCTGGCATTACAGCCGTCTTCAGCCTGGCTTGCTTGAATCCAGTGGCAAGTGAGCAAGGGACTCACGTCTGAGCATACCCTGCCACACTTATGGCGGCCAAAGCAGTACAAAAGGGGCTGGTGATGGACTGATTTGCATATAGCCATGTCTGAACTGGGGTGGCAGAGTGGGCTAAAGAACGGTGATGGATCAAACCCAGATCTTTTGACTGTTTGATTGGTTCAGATGCTCTGTCCATCACCACCCCCTTTTGTACAACTTTCTAAATGAGGCATTTTCAAAAATGTAATGTAAAACCTGACTTTACCATTAAAGAACCAAGCTGTACCAAGATGATGAGCCCATAATTATGGCAAAACTGGTCCTGGTGCTTTCCTGTTCAGGGAGCACCAGGCTCGGCAATTTGGACTGGACTGCTCTGATAGGAGCAGGGTGAAGATTCATTTATATGCTGGGTACAAACTGAGGTGGCATGGTATGCAAAATACTAATCGATTGGGATGGGCCCGAGTGATTACCAGTGGCTTCAATTCAATTAATTCAAGCATTCCATCCATAACAGTTTTGTAAACTTTCTAAAAGAGGAAATTTCAAAATTGCAATGTAAAATCAGACTTTACCATTAAAGAGTCTTTCTCATTACAAACATGAACTAGCAACCTGGTACCAATCAAAAGTTAGCACTTATTAAATGTAATAAGGCAACACAATGTTATACTATGAGACAGATAGGCCTCACAGTAGTAGAAAATAAATTTAGGAGTTTTTCACTACCAGGACATGTCAAACTTGAACTTACATGTCCAGCCGTTTAATTAAAATTGCCCATGCCCTATGGGCTGTCTGTCTACGGAGTACCTTAGGGGTGACATATACAATGAACAGGAGTTTAAGGTTTGACAACACGGTTATATTGGCAAGTTGAATTGGCAGTTTAAAACTGCATTAAGGCTGCAATGGCAGGCCAGGGACATATTTTAAGGTGCTACTTAAGTGGGTGGTACAATAAGTGCTGCAGGGCCACTGGTAAACGATACACATATGATGGACGGAATGCCGAACAAATCAAACCATTCATCCCCAGTCAAGAGATCTGGCTTAAATGTATCACTCTTTTGCTCACCATGCCACCCCAGTTTAGACCCAGCCCTATGCAAATCAGCCTTGACCCTGCTCTTTATGGGAACAGTCCAGCCCGAACTGCCATGCCAGCTCCCCCCTAGACCAACAACTAGCATCCTGGGACTAGTTTTGAGGTTTCACCCCTCATCAGTCAGGATAGCTTGAATCCAGTGGCACAGTTAGCCTGGGACCCACGTCTGGGCATACCCTGCACACTTAGAGCGAGAACGCAAAAGTCACACACATGATGGATCAAATGCAGAACAAATCAAAACATTCACACCAGTCACGAGATCTGAGTCAAATCCATTGTTCTTTTGCTCACCATACCACCCCAGTTTAGACCCAGCCATATGCAAATCAGTCTTGACCCTGCTCCTCATGGGAACAGTCAAGCACGAACTGCCAAGAGAGGCTCAACAGCAAGCCTGTGCACACGTAAACAGTATCTAGAACTCAATTTCTATGTTGTATCTAGTTGCAAAGAAAATGTAAAACAACACATGAATACAGTAACAACAAAACGGGTAAACATTAGTTGTATGTTACATTCTTTTATTCCAGAACGGTTGCCCAGCCCATCTGCGGAGGTACCCCACGACTTCCTCAGGGCTTTCGGCAAAGTAAGATGAATTAGAGATTTCTCTGCTGGTTGTGTTTCCATCCCGACTGGCGTATAGACAGTCAATAGTATTAAAAACGTAGTCATGATAAGGGACTTCCGACTGGAGCTGGGAGTAAAAGCTTCTGTCAGAATGTTTAAGTCCTGATATAGGAAATCGGAAACCGGACTTGGTATTCGGGATAGTGCTGTATATCATCAACGCGCTGTACAAATTGTAGCGCCAGTGAATTGCCCGGAGAATCAGATATCTAATACAGATATCCGTAACAGCGAGCACGCTGTATACACCATTCCGCTGTTCTATGGTAACTTCTGGTTTGTACAGCGTGTCGATAATATACAGCACTATCCAGACACCAAGTCCGGTTTTCGATTTCCTATATCAGGATTTAAATCTTCTCACAGAAGCTAAGACTCCTAGCTCCAGTCGGATGTCCCTTACCAGGACTGCTTTTTTAAGAATATCTACTGTCTTCACGCCAGCCGGGACGGAAGTACAACCGGCAGGGAGATCTCCAATTCATCTTGCTTTGCCCAAAGCCCTGAAGAAGTCGTGGGGTACCAGTTGGGCTGGGCAACCATTCTGAAATACAATAAAGAAAACTACAACTTATGATTACCCGTTTTGTTGTTACTGTATTCATGTGTCCTTTTATATTTTCTTTGGGACTAGATACGACATAGAAATTGAGTTCCAGATACTGTTTACGTGTGCACAGGCTTTCTGTTATTTGTGTATGACCTTTGGTCTATCTCCTAGGGGGTTCAGGGGTTATCCCTCTCCTGTGGTGCTGTCCGAGGTGGTATGAGAAAAACAATACACACACCTTATGTTGCACCACTTCCTACCACATCCCAATAAACCCTTTTCTTTTGTGTTTCCCGCCAAGTCAGGTCCTCCCAGGACCAGAAACAAGCATCATGGGACCAGTTTCAGGGTTTCACCCCTCATCAGCCAGGCCAGCTTGAATCTAGTGGCACAGTGAACCCGGGACCGACATCTGGTCATACCTAGCGCACTTTGGGTGAGGCCTACTAGTAGCATTCAATTTACAGTGCCTGGGTATATAGTATACCACTCTACAAGGGACTTATAAGTAAATAAATTATACCAATCAAGTGTAGGACAATTAAACAATGTCTAGAGGAGTGACCAGACACCATTTAGCACTGATTAGCAGTGGTAAAGTGCACAGAGTCGTAAGGCCAACAAAAAACAAATTCAGCAATAAAAGGAGGGTAACAGGCAAAACGTTAGGGGGTGACCCTGCAGAGAGGATCAGGTCCAGAAATCCAGCATTGGCAGTGCCAATAGCAGCTGCCTATATGGAAAGGAAGTGAGGTGGTAGGGGTGAGATAAAATGCAGGAGAAATAGGTACCAAATTGGGAGGGGCAGGGCAGCAACAAAGGAGAGGAGGAATGGAATATTAACCCCTTCGCTGCGGGGGTTATTCCCCCGCTGTGCTGGGGGGGAAGGGGGTGCGCACAGCGCCCGCATGCTCATGACGAGCTGAGCTCGTCATGAGCTACGGCGCTCCTGTGCTCATGACGAGCTCAGCTTGTCACAGGTGTATTGCCTTCCGTGGAACGCTCAGCACAGGAGGGGAATTCTCCCCGCACCTGAGCGTTCCACGGGCCATGACGAGCTGAGCTCGTCATGAGCACCTAAGCGCCGTGGCTCATGACGAGCTCAGCTCGTCATGAGCGTCCAAGGGGTTAAAACAATAAACGAAGCTTAATTGGCAGATGAAGCACAAATAAGTGGATAAAACAACCCTGACAGAGAGCGGGAGCAGGGTATGTGAGGGGGAAAGCAGCACACTGGGACATAGCAAGAAACCAAGAGCACAGTCATAAAGTACTGAAGAAAAAGTAGTTTTCTTAATGGTAGAAACAGCAACAGTGGAGGGATACAAGTCAACCAATCAAAATACTATGAAACTGAAATGCTACTGGGCACAATAAACAAGCGTATAATGTGGAAAGTCACTGAATCAGAACCAGGGATATGTGATAGATAAGAAGGCTCTCGGACCTTGAGTAAGGGGACATACTAAACCCATCCTATATATATTGGAGACAATAGGTTCAGCCAAAAGAGAGCTAAAGATGTCTGAAGCCGCAACCTACAAAAACTTACAATCTGAGAATCTATCTAGCGGCTCTTTTTAATAGATGTTATAGTAACAGGGGTACTCACAAATCGTGTTAGGGAAGCATTATAAGGCTGCTGCATAAAACAGGTCTAGTTAACTGTTAAGCGCTTTCTTAGTTGCCGCACAGAAACTATTTAATAAGCCTCTATTAGAGTTCCTAATGGAGAGGACCAAATAATTACACTATTAACTATCTCGCATTCTAGATTTCATTCAAATGCTTCAGGAATACTGCTCGATTTATTAAAACAAAATAATTATTATGCAAAGGAAGGAAGGTTTCTCTCTTAGCTCACAATCCTACATTTGAAAATGTACAAATGTCCACAGCTATCTAAAGTTGAGTATCATACATGGTTCATTTTACAGCACTTCAACACATGGGTCAGAGTGACAATGGTATGTGCGGTGGTTTGAGTAAAATATTCGCACCACAGATTTCGACAAGGGTGTATTGTAACCCCACTGTTATTTTCAATGTCTTTGTCCGACATTACAGATATACTATTAATGGTTAGGGAGAGTTTCTCCTGTGTTGATCAAAAGAAATTACATTACATTTATATATTGATGACCTAGTCCTTCTAGATAAGACTTCGATATGGTTCTTGAGGAGACATATTCATATTTACTTAATCATAAATCAGTTACTAATAAAGGTGAAATAATCAGAAAACCTTAATCCAGTTTTGCACCTTAACCAATAGACTCACTGGGTTATGTCACATGGCATGGGATTATATAGTTTCTATCCACAATAGATAAATGACCTTAAAGCTTCTTAGAGGTAAACTGTACTGTAATATATTGAGTAGCTTGTGCTCTATAGAATACCTACACATGTTTTGAGAAAGTTGAATAGAAACTGTGGAAGACTTACTTACCTGAGTTTAAGTGGGATAATATGCTATCAGGCAATACGACTAGAAATGGACAAGAATGGAATTCGAATGAGAGTTAGGGGCTCTAATATTAAAGCATGGCACTGGATTTAACGCTCCACATCAAGGATATTACGTATATTAATATCTGATGAGCCCGGTCACAATGTGGAGTCTAAGGGCCAGATGTAGGTAATCCTGAAATACTGAGTCCTTAATAGCGAATTTGACAGATTTGTTATTAAGAACTCGGTATTCCAGATGTACGTTATGAATCGTTAAAATTACCGATTTGGTAAAAATTGCTAAAAAATAGCAATTCGGAATGACTCAGTAAAAAATAAATACCGAATCCCCATTACCGAATCGTTATCACCGAATCCTCAATACCGAATCGGTAAATAGCTATTCGGTAATTTAAAAAATCTGTAATTGTGGAATCAGTCAACTCTGTACATCCTCATTAGCTCCCAAACGTGCCAGAGTCACATATTCAGGAACAGTGGGATCTACACATGTCTGGCTGGCGGTGAATTTGGAGAAGGATACCTGCTAGGTAAATCAATGTGACACACCCTGATGTATACCTTGGATGAATGTATTGGTGACTCCAATAAATGGCACTTCCTTTCCCATTTATGTGACAGCGCATATGTGTGCGGGCATTTATCCTAACTCCATACCTCAACCCTTCCACCCCAAGTGAGAGGAGATACAATGTGGCACATAAAAGCATGCACAACGTTGTTGAGCGCACCTTTGAACTACTAAAAAGCAGTTTCTGTTGCCTCCACAAAAGTGGAGGTGCACGTCAGTACCGCCCCATCATATGCTGCAAAATTATAGAAACATGTGCAATGCTGCATAAACATGCCACAAAGAAAGGAACAGCAGTGGAACTAACTGACTCTGAGGACGAGGGTGAGGACTGTCCACAGCCAGAGCACAGCGCAGCAGGTATGGCAGCAGCACCGGATGGGAGACACTGACGGGCTGAGATAACACACAACTATTTCTGAGTAAGTAAGGAGACACAGCCAGTTACTGTATGTGAGTGATGTGTTTAATGATCATAGCACACCACCACAACTTGAAGTGTGTCACATGTTAGGCCTAAATGAAATTCAGTGTCCATACAAAAAATGAGTTACATCACCCATTTCAGTAAAACCATGTCATGGCTGTCTCTACTTCCTGCGCCCACGCGCTGCACTGCCACGTTCCTTCGCCCCACTGTTCGCACTGCCAGTTTGTCCAGTGGCAGCGCAGTGGCGTTCGCTGCGCCTCCTGGACTCTGTGGGAGGGGGCGTGAATCTACTGCGGCTAGTAGCCTTTTCACTTTCACCCAATCTCCAGTCTGTACACACGCTCTTCCCGTCTCCAGACCCTCAGTCCTGCTGCTCGCAAACTTAGCCGCCTTGCTATAACGTAGAGGGCCGCCGTTGTGTTCACACTGTTGCATTTTGGGCTGTTTTTCTGCAGTGCACCTGATTACCACCTGCTTGGAGTCAGTGGTAATTACCGATTCTTAAATACCGATTTTTGGCAAATTCAGTAATACCGATTTTTGGAACATCGCATTAGTGAGTATTTACCGATTTCTTATTTACCGATTCGGTATTTTAGTGTTTCGGTGTCGGTAAATAAGGAATCGGTAACTGTTTTCCCTTATTTGTACCGATTCCTTATTACTGATGGCGTTCGGTAATACCTACATCGCACATGGGTAAATACCGGCCGTTAACGCTGAAATATCGGTATTTTAGTGTTTCGGTGTCGGTAAATAAGGAATCGGTAACTGTTTACCCTTATTTGTACCGATTCCTTATTACCGATGGCGTTCGGTAATACCTACATCGCACATGGGTAAATACCGGTTGTTAACGCTGAAATATCGGTATTTTAGTGTTTCGTGTCGGTAAATAAGGAATCGGTAACTGTTTTCCCTTATTTGTACCGATTCCTTATTACCGATGGCGTTCGGTAATACCTACATCGCACATGGGTAAATATCGGTCGTTAACGCTGAAATATACCAGATTTTGGCATTACCGACTGGTATTTAGCCACCTACATCTGGCCCTAAATGCTTAACATCAATTCAAATTAGGCTCCTTCTGAGTTCACGGTGAAGAAAGAACACATAGTAACACTGTTGAAAACAATCACAGGACTAATTCAGGAGTATTACCGGGGTATACCAATTTAAAAAAGTTTCCAAAATATTTTGTTTGTACCCTGGTTTGTGCATAATTGGTAATTAATTATCCTAAAACTAATTTACAGTTCCGAGATGAGAACTTGGTATGTAGATTTGTGATCAAGGTACTCTAATTGACCTGCGCACCGAAATAAATAAGGGGAGGGAGAGATTCAGATTTGAGAGAGAAAGCTCTTTGTATGTTGTTTCTACGTCCTGCTGTATCAAATTTTATAAAGAAATATTTGAGGATAGTATTAAATCATTATGAAGTAAAGCCGATAGCTGGGAGTTTTACATTAAGTGATACTCCCCATGTCCAGTTCAATTTAGAAAAATGCTTATCTTTGAAAAATATTGTATAAGTTTACCGCATAGCATCAATTTGTATTTAAAAATGTGGATTTGGTGTGTGGGTGTGTGCAAATGGATGCACGCACACACACACATCAGTGGCATAGCTAGACGTTGTACCACCCGTGACAGTCACTGCGTTGGCTGCCCAGCACCCGCATGACATAGCGCCAGGGTTCAGGTAAGAGTGGGGGGGAGAGGGAGGCAGCTACCCCCAAACTCGTGCCACCTGGGGCAGAAAGCTCCCGGCCCCCCTTGCTACGCCACTGTCACACATGATTATATGTTAGCATTTTACAGTGGTGGCTCCTCCGCTAAGGCAGAGGAGCGTCGCCCACTGCTTTGCAGCAGTGAAAGAAATAAAAAATAAAATGATACTAACTCAAGATTATTATCATTTTATTTTTTCCTGTTGACGGCAGCTTTAAGGGCGAGGCAGGGATACTCTGATGACAGAGAAGCAGGGAAGGAGAGATTCACCCACTCCAAGTGTGCATGATGATTTGGCTGGCCCGACGTCATGCGCACTTCGTGCAGGCTGCATTACAGCTTGCATGGAGAAAATGCCCAGGGCCCCAGCACCTGTCTGAGCGTAAAACCACTGCATTGCAGCATTGTGATTGGCTCAGGGGGGCCCTCAGTCTGAGTGCTTCCTGAAGAGCGGCCAGGATAGGAGATGGTGGGACGAGGGCAGAGCGGTACAGAGAAAGGGTGCTATTTCTTTTCTTTTTTCAATCCCACTTCCCCATCCCCCGCCCACCCGGCTACTCCCAATCGGTGTTGGATGCTCCTGGCATCTTATAGGAGCCAAGTTTAAAATGGGTAAATAAACTGAAACCGAAACTGAGACTAAGAAAAGTGTTATGGAAGGAAGCTCTCATCTTGTGGCTGGGAATAGTTTGAATGGAAAACAGACGTCACCAAGGAGATGAAAAATTGTGAATTATTTCTCTCCATTTACTAACAACATATGGGTTGGATATACTGTTTTGTACAAGCAGAAGCAGTAAAGCAGTACTAACGGGGTGTCGACTTCAATGTTTTCATAGAGAATGTTACGTTTTAAATTTTATGGGCCTTATTATGAGTTTGGCGGTCCCGTGGACTGCCGTATTGGTGGTGGCTGTCCGACCGTAGAGAGCTAGGCACTCCGACTAACATATTACAGGTTGGGTTGATTGCTTTGGGAAGACCGCCAGCAGACCACCGGATTCACGATCGGGGAAAGGCAATAGGATGGTACGATGGAGCTGCACCACTGTGCCTGATCCACGAGCGGAATGCAGCGATCCAACCGCCTGCTTGAAGGTGGCAGTGATGAAGGATTTGGGGTGTGTACTCACAGCATTTTCTTCCAGGCAGAGTCCAACGTGGATCCCTGTCTCCAGGTCCCCCTTCACAGCAGGATCCTTACCCCGAGGATTACTACCCTGTGTGCGGCGATATACAGGTGAGTCTTTTTCGTACCATTTACCCATTGTCAGGACTGCCCACATGTGGGCTGAACCTCGGTAATGGGTATATGGTATTTTTTCACATATATCATGCATATGTGTGCATCACACACATATGCAGTTATAATGCACACATAGGCATCTATATATTTGGAAAAAGTACTCACCGCAGCTGCAAGTTCCCCGCCTCCGCATCGCCCATCCTGTGGTGAACTCGTAATACGGCAGTCTTTGGACCGCCTGCGCTGTGGGCTGCTGGCGGCGGCATATGTGGTTCTGCAGCGGTGGGAAGCCAAACTCATAAAAAGGTCCTATGTTTTTAAACATGTACTGTGTCTCATATTTTATTCGGTATACATTTTAAAAGCTTTCCAAAGATAACTCATTATTTTTACAAAATAAATATTTGTTTTACCTGTTTTATAATGGAATCCAAAGCGCCAGTAATTTTCTGCAAGGCTGAGTTACCCTCACCGAGCTGCAAGTTTAAAATACTTAAGTTACATAATATATCAATTAACTAAATACATAAACATTGTTCAAATAAAGACTCGAGTTGCAATGTCAGCTTTATTATCTGTATTTGGTTTCTGATGGCCATGGTCTAATTTACTACGCTAAACCAACCTCTTTTTTTAACAACAGCATTCTATGTGTGTGCCCTCATATGGTGCATACATCTTAGCATCATTGGGCTGGCTGGTGTTTCGAATTACCTATTTTAACAACTTGAGAATCCGCTGCAATGGACCAAACTTTGATCCAACTCCAATCCCAGTTAATAGGGGAGATATGTTTCCTTCAAAATTCAATTTGGGTGAACCAATGCTCTTTAACCTCTCCTATACTAAACGTTCTGGTCAATGCATTTGGAGAAGTACTGCTTAAACATGTCATTAACGTTCAACAGTGCACAGAGGATACACGGGTTTATGGAGGCCACTTTCCTA
Source organism: Lissotriton helveticus (assembly GCF_964261635.1). Taxonomy (NCBI): domain Eukaryota; kingdom Metazoa; phylum Chordata; class Amphibia; order Caudata; family Salamandridae; genus Lissotriton; species Lissotriton helveticus. Next base: position 494,928,651 of record NC_136063.1, read on the forward strand.
ACTGTGGTTGCTGTTTTCAGTGTCCGCTCTTTAAAGATAAGGGGGCATATTACCAACAACTAGCGATAATTATCGCTATGTTGGTTTAGCGGCAACATTAATATCGCCGAGCTCCGCCGATTTTTATCGCTTAGGAGCCTTGCTATTATCAAGGTTTATCTCCTAAGCGATGAAAATCTGCCAAAATGCTTGAATATCGCTGTAAAGTCAGCGATATTCATGCATTACCGAGCAAATGCTCTTAGCCATGTAATCCACCTACCATTGGATTACATGGCTAAGAACAGCTCTGGGCAGGCGTTAGCTTTTGGAGATAATCGCGCTTAGCGCGATTATTTCCAAAAGTTGGTAATAGGAGATAGAGATGTTAGCGACTGTTTCCAGTCGCTAACATCTTGGCACGCCCACTTTGTATGTCATTAGCGATAATTATCGCTGACATGCAAAGTGGGCCCCTAAATGCCCGCTATCTCCTACTAGCTGTCGCTAACTGGTGTTAGTGACAGCTAGGTAATAGGGCGATACAATTATCGCCGCTTCAGCGGGAAAAATTCCAGCTAAAGCGGCGATCAAGCCCTTGGTAATATGCCCCAAGGTGCTTCCACTGAATAAGATGCATATGTGTGGAGCAAGCCGTTAGGAGCGGCTAGGTGCTGAGCTGGGTACATCATGGTAGGTAGTCCAACAAAAGAGCTACTGCAAGTCTATGTAAAATCAAGATATGCAATTTAAGGATGCATATAGCCTACAACGACTACTGACAAACGGCTTCAATCCATTTGTCAGATGTGCGTTGTGCCCAACTGAGAAGTACCGGTGCACCGAAATTGCACCCAACAGTGCTTGATGCTGCTGAGAAAAGCAAATAACTACTGACAGAGCAATAACGCCAGAAGGCTTAGGGACACAGAGTTCATGTAATAGCCAAACCTAATTGAGACCCTAAGTACTACAAATATTCTATAGCTTAGCAATTAAATGCAAGAACGATGCAATATCTGTTACTATTCTTTCTGTTCTCTTTCTAAAATACGGTTTTACAAGAGGTCATAACTCTACAGTGGTGTTGAGCCAAAGCTGCAAAAAGGTTCTGCAGCTTTTATAAGCGGAGGTCAAATTTCCCCTATACACGGAGAAGTGGGGATAACATGATTGTGACTGCCTGTCGGAGTCTTTTTCTTCAGACCATACTGAACAACTAGCACAGCTTACCATTGCACTGCGCATGCAGGCGTTTTTACAGTCTCACCCAAGAGACACCATATCCGTTTTAAATTGTAGCTCTTACCCATTGCACATGGCAGACTCATAACTGCTCCTATGCATCTTCCCATTATGGGTCAAGCAGACCACAGGGAAGGAAGGAAATCTCGACGGTGAGCACTGCAGTTTGGCTCTGTTATCCCAGAGCCTCGGGTACTGCTGCATTGAAAAACGATAACCAAGGCTTTCGCAGACTTGACTCAACAAAGGCAGTGGGAAGAAGCAGTCAGATGAACCAGGCAACATAAAGGTACACTGATGAACATGCACACAAGTCCTGGGTCTTAAATGCATCCTGAGCATATCGAAGCTCTTACATGCAAAGACACTATAATCATTTAATATTGACAACTAGGGTAAGTAATCCTGGGGCTGAAGACGTTGGCATATTTACCAGGGATTTTTAGCCAGGGACAGAGTGGTCATGTCAATAATTAAATGTCAAATAGGGTGATTGCAACAAATGTATCTCTGCCTGGCTAATCTTCTCCTACTTCACACATTTGGCAAGAGAGACCAGCAATGCACAGCAGGTTGTGCTTCTACTAAAGGGACCGCCAATCATCACACCCGAAAATTCATCACCCAAACTGGAAAAAGGAACCCATTTCCAATAAGTGCGTACAGGAAGCTAAGACGAAGGAATTCAGAGGAATATGTCCAACACAATGGAGACAATATTCCGCTAGGTGTCAGCGAGGCATCTGGTTGTCCAATGGTGGATAAAGTTGATGTTTAGACTGCCAAAAAGCATTGCGAAACTTATAAGGACCAGTCCTTTGCACCTAGGATGGTTTAAAAGCCTCAGGGGTAATGGGGGATGTCCATGATGTCGGCCACACCGGATCTCCCAAATAAAAAAGACCTGCCCAGCTGCTGCCCTGATCCTGAATATTGGAACTCGCGAAGAGCTGGGAAATAGTGGGATGCCCTGCCCTTCTGAATTTGATATACGACACACGTCTCACTGGAAGGGAACATTTTTGTATATTAAAATCACCAGCCCAAAGAATGGGGCAAGTAGAGTGAGTACCCCCACCCCCCTTTTTCCCTAGGGAGTTTCATATGTCGATATGCTCTCATGGTTTTACCCTGTGCCCAAATAAACCTATTGATTATCAGTTCTAACTTGTTAAACCAAGAGTGATCAAAGAATAGTGGGATGGCTCTAAAAATGTACAAAAAGTTGGGGAATGTGATCATTTTAATAACATTTATCCAGCCCATCAGGGTTAAATGTAAATTATGTATTCTTTCAGTATTTTTCTTTACTTTTACTAATAAGGGCTCCATGTTTAGCTCCACCAGCCTATCTAAATCAGCACCCTTGAATTCGTCGGACCCCAGGACAAAAGCACCATAGGAACTTCCTGTGCTGACTACAGTGTTAACATCAACTGTTTGAGGCGGAGGGAGTAGCGAGACCATCGCAGGGCCAGAGGACCTTTTCAAACTAGTGACCTCCACTGGAATATTGGAGCCACCCATACTCTGAGGCTCCGAAACAACTTGAGATGGTCTAGGTTGTTGAAGTTGGCAATGAGAGGATTGAAGAGAACATCCATCTAACTATCATGAAGGCAATTAGAAGACAGATTATAATCACATGGGAGCAAATCGGTGCGCAGTTGCAAAACCCCGAGCACCTGCGTATGGATAGACTTGGCTGCTGCTGAATTGATAGACAGGAAGATCCATCTTGCTTTGAAACTAGATAAACATTCTTCAATAGCCCCTAACCTCACACAGATAGGAAAAAGCAAACTTTCAACTACCCCCTCACACTGTCCAGAAAGTTCCTCGGAAGAGAGTCCAAGTCCATAGTACTGGTCACTGTAAGGACAGGAGGAATGCTGCATTGAGCGTCAGAAGGATGAAGATTCCTTGACCCTGATGTCTTTTCCATTGGGCGGGAAGTCCTTGTTGCTGGACGAAGTAAAGGTTGTGCAAGTATGCAGCCCAGAGTCACCAGCAAGGGCAGTGTTAAGAGACAATGACGCAGATACATGCTCCTGAGCGTGCTCCTGGGCAGTGCAACAAGCTGCCTGGGAGTCTATCTCTCCTGATGAAGTGGACGATAGACGGAGCTAGGTATGTTCTATTTCCTTACTTAATGCAATGTGGGAGGGCAGGCCGGATAAACAGATGCGGAGGTTATATATACTTCTTATTGATTGTGGATTTTATTGTATGTTGGGTAAACAAAAAGGGCCTCCTCGGGCTTTCACTGTATTCTTCTTTCTTCTTTTCTTTCCTTTTCCTCCTTCTGGACATCTTCTTGTCTATAGCACCACATGGAGACTCGGAAAAGGAGAGAAGAATGGAGTGGTAAGTATTGTGATTTTCCTACTCACGTTGATAACGTCTACCCTTCACCACACCTGTTTTGTGTGTCGGTGTAGTAAATACACATGGAGGACGGCAAAGGTGTACAAAAATAAAACCTCGATCCGACCTTCCCTTGCGGCGGAGAGTCCCGTAGGTTTCCTCACCACACGGAGACCATAACAAAATACATAGTCTGTATGTTATTCAGGTGTTTCCCAAACACCGGTTCTGCATAACAAAAGTGCTGTTTTTAGTGACAAGATGATCTTTGGAAGTGGTTGGGTGAGGGACGGGGAATCATATGGACGGAGTCTGCATACGTTCTCCCTTTCCACCAACGTGCTTTTACTCCCCTTTCTTCCCTATATTCTACCTACCTGTCCTGTCTGGTCTCATGCCTGCCAAGTATCACGCATCAAGTGTGACAGTAACGCATTTCAGTGCAGTGTGGTGTTCCGCATCACCATACTGAAATGCATTGTCACACATATATTTTATTACCATTGTCCAGTCAAGTGCTGTACCGGTCCATCACGCCAGGCTGCTACCGCGTGCAGGCTCCTGTGCCTCCTGTTTGTCGGTTCTGCTGCTCCCCGGACTTAACAGTCAGCAGCAGGCTCAGTAAACAGTTAATCATCTTCCACTGCTGGCTTTTATAATGTTACATCTTGCTGCCTGCAGTGAAATTCCATCCGCCTCTATCTCTCTCCGGAACTTAAGGGAGACCTCCGGTGAGCATGCGACAAGCAGGGGCCGCCCCTCGCTGTTGCCCAGTAAGCGCGGTGAACCTTTTAGCGGTTTTCGGAGGATTTCTGCTTCCCAAGTCTTGCAGCTCTCGCGGGGCCGAGCCGCAGCTACCAGTCACAGGGGTAATGCAGGGGAAGCCGTGCCTTCAATATTAGTACAGTTCCCCCTGGGACCGCAATCAGCCGCTGCAGTCCGCAGCTCTGTCCATGGCAGTCATGTGACAGGGCCGCCGACCACGGGATGCAGGTTTGCAGCCTTCCTCGCGGGCCCATCTCCCACATGACGGGCCCGCAGTGCACAACAGGCTTGTGAGGCTGCGGTCGAGGAGAGACGGCTACCAGGCGGCCCTGCAAAACACCTTTAACGCTGGTCGATCTCCGCACCATAAATCTGCCCGTGTTTGGGCCCTAGGCGCAGATTGCGGCAGGTATCGGCTCATGGCGGGAGCAGCCACTTGATTTTGGTCCTTAGTGCGGGAAAGACCGAGGTTGATTCTGGATGCCTCTACCACAACAGGCAGCTCAGTACACCCGAGAGTGTAGACCGGGAGTGGAGGTCCGTCAGGTGGGTCCCAATGCCTTCGAGGAGCTCCTGTTGATGGACTGCACCTGTCTAGCCTACAAAATGTAGTAAGTGTGCCTATGCGCTTTACTGGTAATGCGCAACTATTAACGGTTGAAAGCTGTGGTGTAGCATTCTAGACGCTGCACGCGAGAGGCGTGTGACGTAACACGCCAGGCACGCTGAGAGGCGCTGTGCATGCGCGTACGGCGCTCGCGCCGTAGGACTTGCCGGCATTGAGCGAGAAAGAGCAGAATCCCGGCGCTCTTCCTAACTATCGTGTATAGTTACAATAAAGTGCAGTTATTAACGCACTCCAGCCTCCTGTCATCTGTCTGTGTCCAGATACTTCCACAGTGGCGACGAGGGTGGGATATGCCCACAAGAGATTGAGGGAACAGCACAAGGCAGAGCAGAGGCAAAGGAAGCCCAAAGGAACACCGGAACACGAAGTTCCCTGCAGCACAGGAAGAGACATCGTCACGAGGGAAGAGCGTGGCAGAGGTGCAGACAAAAGAGGAACCCCAGCACAGGTCAGAAAAGCAAGGCGAACAGTGCGATACCACCGCAGGCCAGCGCAACCAACCCTCATAGAACCTGGCGGAGAAGGGTGCCCCCGAGGGAGCGGGGAGTAGCGCACACAGCTCTGTGACGTCGCAAACAGGCGGTGCTGGCGCCCCTGGCAGCCCCAAGCGTCAAGAAGGAGACGATAACGCACTGGGCAGCCCCAGGAATCAAGAGGAAGGGCCAGGAGAAAGGATCAAGATGAGTAGCCAAGCGTCCTCACTCACAGCCCCCATCCCGTTCCTGCCGAGACCTGGTGAACCACAGATGAAATGGGAGGACTGGAGGGAGTACTTCGGCAACTATCTAGAAGCCCTGGAAGACGAATCCACCGATGAGTTCACCCCAGCGAGACAGAGACGGATCTTGCTGCACAACTTGGGCCCAGAGGGCATAAGAGTGTTCAAAAATATCGCGTCAGCACCACTTCAAGCAGCTGATGCCGATCACTTCAAGCAGGCCCTGGAAGACCTGGATGCTCACTACCGCCCGGCGGTATGCGTCTCCATTGACCGGTTCAACTTCCAGCAAAGGAAGCAAGGTGAAGGAGAGTCCGTCGACGACTATGTAGCAGCCTTGAGGAGACTTGCGGTCACATGCAGGTACGGAAACATGGAAGAGGATTTTATCAAAGACCAGATAGTAATGCACACTACCAACAAGAATGTGCAAGACAAGCTAGGAAGCTACGTTAAAAGAAGTAATCGCAATGGTGAAGAAAGCGGAACTCTCCAAAAGATGCGCAGAAGCAGCAAAGAAAGAAAGCGCGCAAAGAGTTATGGTTAACAAAATTGACGACGCGGGACCGTCGTACAGGCACAAAATGGCGCCGAGCGGTGACCGCGCAACCAGAAAATGGGCGGGAAAATCGGGGCCTGCAGGAAAACAGTTCCTGGCCACCGGATCGTCATGCTACAGATGTGGCAGTACCAACCACTCAGCTCAGGACAAACGCTGCCCAGCCTTTCGAGCGAAATGTATGTTCTGCGGCCTGATAGGCCACTATGAGAAAGTGTGTCACAAGAAGGAAAAAAAGACAATGGTGAAGTACATTGCACAGCAAGGTCAGGAAGCAGACACAGGAGAGGACACGGGTGATGATGATGAAGTTCTGTGCATTGAGGAGCAGGTCCTAAGTGTCAACGCTCGCCGATCCGACAAGCCGCGGGCCAAAATGAAAATGGGTGGCATGAGTATCAGAGTAGCGATTGACTCAGGATCCCCATACTCCATTGTACAGAGATCGGTGTGGGAAGGAGACTTCAGTCCGAGCCTAGGTTCACACCTCGATCCACCAGACATCAGACCGATATCGTACATGGAAAACCTGATTCCCATGGTGGGGTATCGGAGTCTCCTGTTTGAATTCCGTGGAAGGACAGCTACCTGTAAACTATATGTAGCAGAGAAAGGACCCTCTGTCTTGGGTTGGAGAGACCAAGGAGACTTGGGAATTAAACTAGATCCTGGAGGCAAGGAACAAATCCTCCTTACGGACGACGAGCAGTGGCCTGATGTGGACAGAGTGAGGAGAGAATACCCCAGAGTCTTTGGAGGCAAAGTGGGCAAATTGGAGAAATTCATGCATAAGATCGTGCTCAAAGAGAACTCCCTACCGGTGTCTCACAAGGTCCGCAATGTACCCATCGCAGTGAGAGAGGCAGTCCAACAGGAATTGTCCCGGCTAGAAGAGCAAGGTATCATAGAGCCCATCGACAGCTCGGAGTGGTTGGCACCACTTGTGGTAGCCAGGAAGCCCAACGGGAAGGTGCGCCTGTGTGTGGACTTGCGCGAGCTAAATAAATGCCTGGTGGTGGAAAAATTCCCTCTCCCAAGAATTGAAGAGATGCTAGCAAAAACCAGAGGTGTACAATGGTTCTCCACCGTCGATCTCACGTCAGCGTACCACCAGATCGAACTCCACATATCCAGCAGGAAACTGACGTCCTTCATCACCCCCTATGGGTGCTACAGATTTCGCAGGATGCCTTTCGGACTAGCGTCCGCTGCGGTCGTTTTCCAAAAACTCATGCACCGCCTGTTCAGAGATGTAAAAGGCATACAATACTTCCAAGATGACATCTTGGTAATGGGGATGGATCGCAAGGACCATGACGCCAAACTAGACCAAGTACTAGGAGTATTGCAAGAAAGAGGTCTCACGGCTGAATGGGAGAAGTGTCACTTTGGTATGTCCTCAGTCACCTATCTGGGACACGAAATAAGTGGGCATGGGATCACGCCAAAAAAGGACAATGTGAGAGCCATCTGCGATGCCAGAGCCCCCACCAGCAAAGAGGAGGTACGGTCATTCCTGGGGATGGCAGAGTACTACAGTAAGTTCGTCCAAAACTTCGCGACGAAGACACATGGCATGCGTCATCTGATCAGAGACAAGACTCCCTTTCTCTGGGACAGTGCAGCTCAGATGGAGTTTGAGGGGCTAAAAAAGGACATCAGTCAGGCTGTGCCGTTGCAGGGTTATGACCCATTGGGTGCCTGAATCCTAACAACGGATGCCAGTGAAAAGGGACTGGGAGCAGTCCTAGCTCAACAAAGAGAAGATAACACTGTCGAGACACTCAGCTTTGCGTCCAGAGCGCTGTCAGCCACTGAGCAGAAGTTCAGCGTAATTGAGAAAGAGATGATGGCAGTAGTGTGGGCCATGGGAAAGTTCCGGCAGTTTTTGTGGGGCACACGATTCCGCCTGCAAACCGACCACAAGCCACTAGTCAAGGTGCTAACCTCCAGCGGGCATGCAACAGCCACCCCGCGCATCGCGAAGATGACGCTCAAGCTAATGACGCTCAAGCTATTGGAGTACACCTATGACGTCGAGTTCATCCCGGGCACGCGCAACAAGGTGGCAGACTACCTTAGCAGGGCGTCGGATATGGAGGAAGCACCAACTCCTGCGGAAGAGAACGAGGAAATGGTGGCAGCAACGGAAGACGTAGAAAGAGCGATAAGCCTGCAGGAATGGACCCTGGCCTATGAAAATGATGTGACAGTGGATGAAGTAAAGAAGTACTTAGTCGAGGGCTGGCCCGACAAAAGAAAGCTGAAAGAAGAACTCCGGAAAATGTTTGAGGTGAGAGAGGAGTTGTCCATGAGTGATTCAGGTACTTTTCTGTACCGAGGGGACAAAGTGATACCCCCACAGGACCTAATCCCGACACTGCTGAACCAAATGCACGAAGGACATCTTGGGATAGTTAAGACCAAGTCGCGAGTAAAGCAGATGTACTGGTGGCCAGGTATGGACATCGCTATTGAGAGACATGTTAGGGATTGCAACCAGTGCCAAGAGTCGGATAAAGTACTCAAGCCATTGAGACCTGCCTTAGGCCGCTTCGAACAACCCAGTGATCCATGGGAAGATGTAGCTGTTGATATCTTGGGGCCCATTCTGGATGGGCAAGGCATAGCCAAGTATCTGTGTGTGATTGTGGACAAATATTCCAAATGGCCTGAGGTGCATGTGCATGAAATAATGGACGCAGAAGTCGTGATCAAATTTCTCACCTCCGTCTTCTTAAGAGAAGGTATTCCGAGGACGATACTGACAGATAATGGGCCACAGTTCACATCTGAGAAATGGCAAAAATACATGGAAAGAAATGGAATCAAGTCGAAACACACTGCAGTGTATCATCCTGCCTGCAATGGACAAGTGAAAAGATTCAACCGCATGCTTATGGGTTCCATTCAAGCTGCCATAATGCAAGGAAAAGACTGGGAGCTGGAGGTCCAAAGAATGTTGTGGGCGTACCGGATAACCCCCACCACGACGGGGTACAGTCCCTTCCAAATTCTCAGGGGTAGACACCCGTTCACGAAGGACAATGTGATCTGGCGAGAGAAGACGATTACCAGCAAATGGTCCCCTGCTGTAGTCCAACACAATTTACAGAGAGCACAGAAGGTGTACACAGACCACTACAATCAAAGGAAGAAGGTGCAAAGTGCTTCATTGGAAAAAGGAGAGTGGGTGAGAGTGAAACATGCAGTCCTGAAGAAGAAAGGGGAGAGTAAGTACAGCTCTCCCTTACAAGTAGAAGAAGTGTATGGCAGAGCGGCACTCCTGAGTGATGGCAGGGTGTGGTCACAAGACCGCATGGCCACGGTCAACAGGATAATGAAGTGGCCGGAAGAGAACAGCAACGACGTACCAGTCCAGGTACAAGGAGCAGCGATGGGAGAAGAAGAGCCCGAAGGATCTAGCGAAGGAATGGAAACAGAGAGCAGGGACATGGGGGATTCCCGCGAAACCAGTGGAAGAGAAACGTCAGCGAGAGCAGAAGCAACGCCTGGGAGAGCAGGACAAGAACAAGGGGCAGGAAAGGCAGAGAGCCCCGACCCAGAGCTGTTGAGGAGAGCTTCCACTCCGGTAAGACGCACGCGCGTAGGAAGATTAGTGGTCCGGCCCTTGCATCTACGAGACTTTAAGTAAAGGGACATTGAACTCTGAACTGTTGCTTTCCTTGTGGGAAAAAGGGAGATATGTGGTGTAGCGTTCTAGACGCTGCACGCGAGAGGCGTGTGATGTAACACGCCAGGCACGCTGAGAGGCGCTGCGCATGCGCGTACGGCGCTCGCGCCATAGGACTTGCCGGCATTGAGCAAGAAAGAGCAGAATCCCGGTGCTCTTCCTAACTATCGTGTATAATTACAATAAAGTGCAGTTATTAACGCACTCCAGCCTCCTGTCATCTGTATGTGTCCAGATACTTCCACAAAAGCTTCCTCTTTATTCGGATATGTTCATTGCACAGGGCCTCTGACTCTGCAGCACGCGCGCCCTCACTTAGCAAGCTACTTCAGCATGCAGCAGAGAGGTGCGAGTTACGGTGTTTTTTGTCGTTTCGGTTTGCAATGAACGTTTGCTATGCCTGCTTGAATTAACAGCTTCGTTTTTAAAGTTAAGGGGTATCCAGAAATGCTGTGCTGCCTCCAATATATGCCTGCTTGAATTAACAGCTTTGTTTTTAAAGTTAAGTGGTATCCAGACATGCTGTGCTGCCTCCAATAACATATACTTACTTCGTCCGATGTCTGTTGTGGCAGAAACCGTGCACGAGAGACTGCACTATGTTCATTATCTGGTATGAATATTTCACCGAGGCCTGGAATTTTCTTTGCATTCTAATGTTTGTTGTTATTAATCGTACCAAAATGCAAAAAAACAAACCCAGACCAAGTCAAGACACAGTGAATAAGTAGAAAACACTTTACCCCCACCCATTACAAGGGCACTAGGTTAGTGCCCTTCCAATTATAGTGCTTTGCAGATGTTTTAAGGTCTTCTTACGAGTTTTTTGTTGCTCAAATGGGTGTAATTTCTGACATTTATATTTTTCCCTCGTCTTCATTACTTGATATTGCTCGTAAGAAAGTGTCACTCATAGTCGTTGAATTGTCACTCATAATTGCACTGAAATTATGAAAATGTCACACTTATCAATCTGAAACCTTGGCAGCTATGTGGACTTGCCCGCTCCGCCGCAATACTCCAGAGTTGCAGCAGCACCTCCACATTCTCCGGAGGGCACCACCACTCCTCACTTCAGTTCTCCGATTTGTCTTCCTCTTCGCTGTCCTCTCGAAATTCCTCTACGTGGTTAATGTTGATCCTTCTGCTCGCTGCATGCTCCTCCGTCCTCTAACGCCTCCGGATCTCCCCGCCCCCTCTCTCTTTGCTTTTGTCCTTCTTTTCTCTCTCTTCTGGATTCCTTCTGGGGTCAGCCCCTCCTTCCTGATTTCAGTTCATCCAGTCTCTCTCCTCCTGTAGTAACACATGACAAGGGAATGTTACAAAGAGAGGAGTAGTGAGTGATTTGTTTTCTTTCCAGTATGTGTCCGGTGGTCCGGTCCTTATAAGGCGCTCTCGATTCCTGGATTGCAGGTATATATCGGGAACCGGGGTGGACCTCCTTACATCCCTCTTCTCAAGCCGTCTTACTAGTAAGATCAATTTCCTGGGGATATCTGGACAAGAAGTCTACATTAACTTGCTCCGTCTCTCTACGATGTTGGGTGTGTAAACAATATGGCTGAAGGCTAGAAACCATCTCAGTATTCTTTCGTCAGGCCTGCCAAGCATCGCGCATCAGGCAGGAGTGACACTACCGCATTTCAGTGTGGTGATCTGCATCACCGCACTGAAATGCAAAGTCACGCATTTGTAGCACCTCCTGAGCTGTGTGAAGCGCCCAGAAAGCTGGCTGCTATCCCACCATTTTTTACTGTGAAGAAAGTGCAGTGTAAAAGTCCTGAGCGGCAGCGCTCGCTCTATGCTGGTCTCAACAGGCTTGGGGGCTACCTGAGCTCGAGGGAACCTGCTACTGTCGACAATGTAACAGACAGTCATTAGGATTGCCGGGTTCACTGCACGGCCATTTCACTGATCACGTGGGAGGAGTCGGCGAGTGCCCTGTGTGATAGGCGGTGAGTCATGCTGCAGTTGCCCGCCGCAGTTGAATTTGAAGTTTGTTGCATCCTTGGCTGACGGCAAACATTTAGGCTCATGATTGAACCACGAACCGGAGAGGTTTGCAGTGCCCAGAAAACTTTCCTGACTATGCAGCAGCTGTGCAGCTGAGCCGCGACCTCATGCCCCCTGGCGGCTGGCTGGGCCTTGTTCAATGCTGCGAGCGGGGTCCGAGTTGGGTTGCTGGAGGCCGCCCCTCGACGCAGGAAGTGGCCAGCGTAGCCCAGGTACATGATTTTAGAATTTTACCGTTGAATGTGTGAGCACGCAAGCCTGTGTGGCACAATACATTCCTCTTTCATTACGCATCTGACTGTTTCACAGCTGATCAATATAGGCACACCACGCACCTGCTTCCAGATGATAATCCGTTAATTATAGGCGAAGATTGCCATTTCTTGTGGCCATGCTGCACTGCTGTGCTTTGCTTAGGGTGGGCTTTGCTGCAGTTATTTATTTCTTTTTAAATGTGACGATTTGGAGCAAGCAGACTAGCAGAGGGAAAAGGCAGCCGGCGCTGCCGTGACCTTCACTGGCAGGGCCTGGTACCACAAAGCAGTGAAGCAAGGGAGCCCCTCTGTACTCCGAAAGCGGAAACTCTGTACCTGCAACCTGGCTCCGAAAAGGAAGGGAGGGCGGTTTAGGCCAAGCAGGGGCTGGTGACAACTGGGACACATTGGCCTGCTTTGCGCAGTTTCCAGAGGGCAGGCTGTTGGCCTCTCAGGGCAACTTTGGGTCAGCCCTGACTGTAAACAAACCCAGGTGGAAAGTCATCACTAACCTTCTTGTTGACCGGGTGCTGGCTTCAGCCTAATGAGGCACTCTCTCCTCACCCCACCTGAGAGGAGTCTGGGGCAAAGGTCTGTCTGCAGGCCTCATTCAAGTGCTCTCAGCTTAAAAGCATTGCATTTTAAACAAAACTTGGATTTTCAAGTGTAAAAGTACTTTGCTCTTCCACAAATGACAGGACACAGCTTAGGGTTTAACGGGGTTTATTCTAAGTAAACTACTTAGAGAGCGCCGAGCCGATTTCTCCCGGGCTCCGGCACTCGCGCCTCTCTACTGTGGATCATCACGCAACGTGAGTCAGCTAGAGCGCTGACATTACATATCTCCCCTTTTTTCTACCAATGAAACAAACATGAAACTTACAGTCCATCGCTCATATCATAGTCCTGGAACCTGGATGGTCTCACCACTGCTCTCCCCCTTCGGGTATGTCTTACCGGGGTGGCTGTAGCTTCTCCCTCATGAGTCTCTTGGACACATTTCTTTGTCAGAGAGGAAGGTAAAACTACAGCTTTTACAGTAGCTGTCAACTTACAGGACCCACGCATGTTTGCACAACTATTTTGTCACGAGGATTAGCTGTGAGTAACTGCTTTTTACTAGGTTAGTGACCTTCCATTACTGTTGCTTTACAACTGTTTTAAGAAATTAGAGTTTCTTGTTCCTCAAAAGAATGTAATTTCTTATATTTAAATGTTTCCCTCGTCTTCATTGCCTGAATTTTGTGTGCGAGAAAATGTCACACATAATTGTTGAAATGTCACTCATAATTACACTGAAATTATGAAAACCTCACACATGGCAATCTGAAACCTTGGCAGCTATGTTTCGTTATTTCCTTTTGTTAGATTTGGGGGTCTCTAGTTGGCAGAGGTAGGTACCTTTGACTAAATAGGGACCCTTGCATCTAGTCAGGGTAAGGGGCTACACTCCTAAAATAACCCCTGATCACCCCCTTGGTAGCTTGGCAGGCAGGCAAGCTTATTTCAGAGGCAGTGTGTAAAGCATTTGTGAACACATATAATAATACAGTGATAACACTACAGATGGACACCACACAGGTTGTATTAAAAAATAAGTATTTTATATAGATTTAACACAAGACCAATTGACAAAAATCCCCAATACTGTACTCAAAAATAGACTTTAAAATGGTAAAAAAAATAGCTCAGTTCTCTAAGGGAAGGTGATGCGTCAGTTCCTTACGCTCAGGGGAGTGGATGCGTCGGTGCCTTACTGCTGCGCTGGAGAGTTGATGCTCGCTTCCTTACTGTGTGGGGAGGTGATGCGTCGATTTCTTACTGCTCTCCGGGACGATGCGACAAGATGGCACCTCGATGCGATACTTCTCTCTGGTGCGATGCAACAAAATGGCGTCTTGGTTATGGTGCGACAACGTGGATGCACGCTTCTCGTTGTAGCGTCGACCCTTCCAGCACCCAGCGACATGCAGTTTCTCAGAAGGCCCAGCACAACAGCAGGCGCTTCAATTCCCAGCAAGGGAATTCAGGGGGAGCTGGTTGGTGAAGTCTTGTATCCCTGAGACTTCAGGCAGGAGACAAGCTCAAGTTCAAGCCCTTGGAGGTTCTTCTTCAAGTTGATGAAAAGCACACTCAGTCCTCTTCTCCTTTCTTTGGCAATGAAGCAACCACTGCAAGCCAACCCCCAAACACACAGCACAGGGGTAGTCTACTCCTTCAGCTTCCTGGTTCTTCTCCTCAGCAAAGGTTCGTCTTGATTCCCAGAAGTGATCTAAAGCTCTGGGGTCTGGGTCCCCTCTTTTATACACTAAAATACTTTGTCTCTGAAGGCTGAGAGTGTCTGCGCCTAGTCCAAACCAGTTCTGTGCAGTCCTGGAGCACTTTGTTTACAGGACTCCTTCTCAAGTTTTCAAGTTTTATTTATTTGTTTTGGTACTCTACTGAGGACCACAAATTTTGTTCGATAAAATCAGTTACAAATACTATTAAATTTCATATTAATACAAAGCTAAAAAGGATTTTAAAAATTTATAAAAATTATAACAAACCAGTTCATTGGGTGGAGATTTACATACTATGATCAAGTCCTTTACAGTGGTGATACGGCAGTTAATGTATATAGGATACAAATATTTTGTCCTGGCTGCCACTACTTTTGGATTAGGGCATATGAAAAGAAGATGTTCCACATCCTGCTCCCCACCGTGGCAAGGATTACATAAGGAAGAAGCATTTAAGTGCCATCTTGATGTTATAGTTAGCACTGGTAAAATGCCGAGCCGTAGCAGGATGATTGTTCTCCTAGCGCCATGCGAAAGATTAAAGTCTATGTATTGTTGCACTTGCTTAGGTGCAATTGTTTCCGCGAAGCTTTTATACAGGATCAATTTGGCACAATGTGAGAAATCAAGATCATAACTGAGCCTAGGGGTAAAACATTTTAAAAAGAGTTTCAGTTGTGATGGAGTCCATGTGAGCAACAGATTAACATTAATCTCGGCTAGTTTAAATGCTGTGGTCATGTTGCTATAGAATACTTGTTTCGAAGCATCGCAGTCGAAGGTCTCAGTTTTAAGTAATGAACGGAGAGTGCCCTCCTTTGCATGCAGTAGGTTATATGCCCATCTGATAACATTTGCGATGGCTCTTGAAAAGGAACTCGTGATAGAAAGTTCGAGGCGAAGAGCTTGCACCGGAATAGATTGTGATACCCTCAACATTTTCCTCAATATCTTCCCTTCTTTTTGGTCTAGGAATGACCACTGTTTTATTGGAATATATTCCAAGGCAAACGATAAAACTGGAGGTATCTTTGAGCTATATACTTTAAGGAGGGATGAGAAATGTCTGATTCCTGATGCTACATATAGTCTTTGAAGGGCTCCGGCATGCCCCTCGGATTTCCTAGTCAGGTTATTAACCTGTGAATTATTTTGTAATGTCTTAGTAAAAATCCTGCCCAGGACTCCTTCTCTTTCTTTGACAGTGTAGGCCAGTGACATCAGACGCACCAGAGGAGGTGGAGCCAGCATTGTGGAAGGCAGGCAAAGCCATATTCAAGTCCCAGGTGCTTGCCTCGCACCACTCTACATGCAGATGGGTCTATTCAGCCCTGTGTTGACCTGTCTCCTGGAATACCCCAGTCACTGTGAATCAAAAACCAGACAAGGACTACACAACCTTGCAGAGGCAGGCTTGGACAGTTAGGCAAGAAAATACCTACTTTCTAAAAGTGGTATTTTTAAACACAGAATGTTAAAACCAACTTCACTAAAATATGTATTCTATCATTCTGAGTTCAGGTATACTAAACTCGTAGTTCCCTGAATCAGTTAAGATTATAAGATGTTATAATCAAACTGCTCATTCTGGCCTATGGGGAACAGGTAGCCTTGCAATAGTGAAAAACGAAAATGGATGTAATACTCTATCAGGACATGCCACACACATCAGGGCATGTCCTACTTTTTACCTACAATACACCCTGCCCTTGGGCCTACCTTAGGGGTGACTAATAAGTATAAATGGGAAGGTTTATGAACTGGCAAGTGGGTGCACTTACCCAGTCAACATGGCAGTAGCAGACGGCACACAGGCTCTGCAATGGCAGACCTGAGACACACTGTTAATGTTAATGTTAACAGGATTTATAAAAGCACACGATACCCGGAGGTGTCCTGGCGCTAGGGACACAGTAAGCCTATGCGGTGTCTAGTCCTGAAACAGCCAGGTCTTTAACCTTCTCCTAAAACTGGATAGAGACCTTGCATTTCTGAGTTAAATTGGAAGGGTATTCCAAAGCTTAGAGGTGCCATAATGGAAGCTGCGGCCACCCCAGTGCAAAGTGTGAATACTAGGAATTGTTAAGAGCCTGGCCCCTGCACACCGGCGGTGTCTAGTCGGTTTATACCATACAAAATGTTTTGGGAGAAAAGAGGGGCCTGTGTGACACAAAGCCATTTATTTAATGCGCTGAGGTACAGGGAGCCAGTGCAAGTTGCAAATCTCTTTTGATACCGATTCATGCCTAGGGATGTTGAGCAATAGCTGTGCTGCTGTATTTTGGACCATCTGAAGCTTCTAGTTGGGTAAAGCCTACAGCTCCCAATGTGTCTAAAAGCACCCCGTCGTCTCTCTACTGTCCTTGTCTTCCAGATAAAAATTTAAATCTCCAAGGATGGTAAAATCCTTATTTAAAAGAGTAGGTTCAAGGAGCCTATCAAGATTCATTATAAAAGTGCTTCTAGTGCCTGGCGGGTGTTAAGTAAAATGCCTTTAAAGGTCAACTTAGGGCTGAATTCAAGCGCACAATGAAGGGCCTCATAGGAAGAAGTTGAGGTAGGGTAGCAAGTTACTGAAAAGGGTTCTCTAAAAAATAATAGCTATTCCACCGCCTCTTTTTAATGGCCTATCTACCCTGATTGCTCAAAATCCAGCGGGAGCTGCGGTGATAAAATCTGGGTCGGAGCCAGCATCTGCCCAAGTTTCCGTTATAAATAGTATATCTAATCCCAAATGTTCTATTGTATATGCCACTTCATGATTATGCTTTGCCAATGATCTAACGTTGACAAGGCCACCAGAAAACTTGGTTCTGTTACAAAGTTTGGAAGGATTATAGCTCTGAAAGTTTTGGGGCGACTGAAGGGCATTGATCCTTTGTGCTTGCAGAAGTGTAAAGCCAAATAAGTATCTTGCATTGCCTTCATCCGGACCTAGCAAACAACAACTATCCTTCATATTATTAAAAAGAGATAATTCGCTAACGGAGTATCTTAGCATTTGGGAGGACGTTGGACATGGGGTTCCGGCACTGGGCGTGGGTGAGCCTTCGGCGCACCAGCGGCGTGTCCACACCATCTGAACTTTAAATACTGATTTCCGGTGGACCACTAGACCCCATCCTGACCGGAAGTGTGTGCAAAATGTGCAGCAAAGAAGGGTCCGCCCTCCATTCAAACGCACGTCAGTCGTGGCGGAACAGGTTCGGCCCTGAAGTGCAAAGGAGCAATCTGAGCTTGCAACAAGCGGTGAGCAGCAAATACGTATATGTTTAAAAGTTAGCACCAAAATCGTCCGTAACAAAACCTAGAAAGCTGTAAATTATTAAAAATCTTAAAACAACTTTGTCAGTTTTATCAGACCATAGCATAGACAAGACTAAAAGGTGCAGGGCGCCAGCAGGGCTAACTTGAGTCCGCTATGCATCCGCACCATCTGGTGTAAATACTGATTTCCAGTGGACGACTAGACTGCGTCCTGACCAGAAGTGTGTGCAAAATGTGCAGCAAAGAAGGGTCCGCCCTCCACACAAATGGCACGTCAGCCGCGGTGGAACGAGGTAGGCCCTGAAGTGCAAAGGAGCAATCTGAGCACGCAACAAGCGGTGAGCAGCAAATACGTATGTTTAAAAGTTAGCAGCGAAATCCTCCGTAACAAAACTTAGAGAGCGGTAAATTATTAAAAATCTTATAACAACTTTACAAGCTGCTCCAGTGGGTGGCACAATCAGTGCTGCAAGCCCACCAGCAGCATTTGATTTACAAGCCCTGGGCGCATGCAGTGCACTGTACTAGGGTCTGACAAGTAAACCAAACAAGCCAAACATGGAGTCACTAATCCATACATCAATTTATCATAGGGAGCACTTGCACTGTGGCACTGAATAGCAGTGGCACAGTGCCCAAAGGCATCTAAAACCAGCAAAAACATAAGAGGCAACAGCAAAAAAAATTAAGGGAGACCCACGCCAATGGTGCCAGGTCTAACACCTTTATTGTGGGATAGCCACTCAAGGGGGGCATGATCCATGAATAGCACACATTCTCATCTTTTTAAATAATATCTCAGGGTCTCGATGGCCCACTTAATGGTTAGGGCTTATTTTTCTATGACAACATAGTTCTTTTCTCTAGGAAAGAGTTTACGACTTATGTATAGGATAGGTTTTTCTTCTCCTTGTGATGTTGTTTGGGATAAAACAGCCCCAAGACCCCTCTCCAAGGCATCAGTCGGTAACATGAATGGTCGAGAATAGTCAGAGCTGGTTAGTACAGGTTCGGAAGTCAGGGACTTTTTCAAAGTGTCAAAAGCCTGCAGTATCTCAGGAGAGGGCTGTTGTAGTATGGCTTCTACATGGACTTTTGTAGTAGATCAGTCAAAGGAGCTGCAGTCTGGGAGAAATTGGGTATTCATCTAAGATAATAAGCCAGGAAAGGCTCGGAGATCTCATTTAGTTTTGGCGAAGGGAACATGAGAAATGGCAGCCACTTTGTCGCTTTGGGGTTTAATGACATCTTTCCCTAACAGAAATCCTAGGTATCGAATAGTCTGGGCAGCTAAATGACTTTTAGTGGGGTTGATTTTGAGACCATGGATATCCAAGGCTTGTATAACTGCATATAGATGGTCCAATGTTAGTTCCATGAGTCACTATAAATGATGATGTCATCTATATAGGCTGCAGAGTATTTTTCATGAGGTCGGAGTATAATGTTCATAATCCTTTGAATGGTAGCCGGGGCTCCATGTAGGCCAAATGGCAATACACTGAATTGGTTTAACTTATCAGGGGTGGAGAAGGATTTTTTCTCCTTATTCTGTCTCCTAAGGGCAATTTGCCAGTGCCCTTTGCAGAGGTCTAGGGTGCCAATATATTTGGCCTTGCCCATTCTCTGTCATTTAGTCTACACTAGGTAATGGATAGGAGTCGAATTCTGACATCTTATTGACCTCCCTGAAGTCTATGCAGAGCCTAACTGATCCGTCGGGTTTAGGTGCTTCAACAATGGGTGAACTCCATTCTCTTATTGAGGGTTTGATGATGCCCATTTGGAGCATCTGTTGAACCTCTTCCTGCATGGTGGTTCTTCGAGGTTCAGGTATACGATAGGGCCTTAAGACCACCTCTTCTTCAGGAAGAGTTTTTATGGCATGTTCCATCAAGGTTGTTCTTCCTGGAGAAAGAGAAAATCCCCCTTTCAGTGGTTGAAGTCTTCTGCCAGCTCTTGTTTTAAGGGTTTTGGGAGATAAGTATCTATACTCTGGTCAAAAAATGGAATGGTTTCTCGGGGTACTCCTCCTAGCAGTGGAACAGCACCCTCCTATTTCTTAAGTAAATTTATATGATAAACCTGTGAGGTACTACGGTTTGGATCAAGCTCAACACGATATGTGACAGGGGTCACTTTGTCAATTATCAAATAAGGGCCCTACCACTGACCCAACAGCTTGTGATCAGAAGAAGCCATCATCAATAGGACCAGATCGCCTATACTAAAGGATCGATCCTTCATTTTTTTATCATATTTTTTTGTGTGTAGTTTGTGCCACTTCCATATTGGCTCGGGCAATAGATCGTATAGCACCTATATGGGTGTTATGGTTGACACATACTCTACCAAGGGATTTGCTCCGTCCTTCTCGCTATTCCATGCTTCTTGGGCCATATCTAGTAGAGAATGGGACAGTCTGCCATACTATAATTCAAAGGGGGAGTATCCAGTGCTCTTTTGCACTTTGCACCTAATGGCGAATAAAGCCAGGGGTAACATCTCCTCCCATTTTCTGGTTTCTAATTCTAAGAGTTTTTTTAGGGTGCTCTTTAGGGTGGGGTTGTACCGTTCCACAAGTCCATCTGTTTGTGGATGGTACGCTGCTGTACGAATTTGTCTAATTCCTAGCTACGAGCATACTTGTCTCATTAGTTTAGACACAAATGGCATACCGTGGTCGGTTAATATCTCTTTTGGCAACCCTACCCTGGAAATCATGTTCGCCACAGCCTTTGCAATTTAGGAGGCGTTTGGATGTCGAAGGGCCACCGCCTCAGGGAAACGGGTGGCGTAATCGACCAAAACATAACTAAACCTGCTTCGAGAGGGTAAACGAGGACCTATGATGTCCATGACAACTCAACAGAAAGGCTCGTCTATGATAGGAAAGGGTTTTAAGGGTACTCGGGCAGGATTACAACAACTGTTCTTATGACAGATGGGACATTCATAGCAGTATTTCACCTATTGGTATATATCCAGCCAGTAGAATCTTTCTAAGATGGCCTTCTCTGTCTTCTCATTGCTAAAATGCCCACCCAAAAGGTGACTGTGTGCAAGGTAAAGTACTTTTTCTTTAAAGGACCTGGTACCAATAACTGAGTGTTTTACGATGCCCCCCGCCTTTCTATGTAGCAAACCGTTTTTAAGAAAAAACTGGGGACCTACTTGAAGGGGGTCTTCTTGCTCTGTCGCTCTACTCCAGCCTCCTGAAAAACAGGGTCTTCTCTTTGTGTGGCGTGGAAGTTCCTGTCTGTTTCCCAGGGGGACTGTTCTCTTGTTACTGGGAAAACATGATTCTTCTTTTCCTCCTGTCTCTGTTTTAGACTCTTTCTAGCCTTTGAAGGCAGCCACTAATGTTTCTCATCCAGGGCGGAGGGAGTGGTATCCCACCATCTCCCTCCCTCATCTTGGATTTCTTGAATTAAACTGGACAAACCTGGATAATAGTTTCCTACGATTAACTGCTCAGGCAATTGAGGTATCAACCCGACTCATAGGGTCGATGCAGGTTCTGATCGACGTTGGATAGAGACATTCATGGTAGGATATTGTTTTTTATCCCTGTGTACACATTGGATGGTTACATTCCTATTAGTACGGGTTATCCCTCTTGTTAGGTTTTGTGGTCGTGGGACACTTTGCAGACAGCCTGTATCCACCAAGGCTGTAACAGGTTGTCCATTCATAGAGAGTTGCCAGTGGTAAGGAAGAGGTTTTTGATCGTGGGTAGAACAGTAGTAGGACTTGACCATCCGATTCCCATCGGTTCTTCTTTCTGTGGGCAGAACCTTGCTATGTGTCTCAAGCTCCCACAATGGAAGCACTGAGGACCCGCTGAGGGTGATCTGGGAGCAGGAGGTCTGGGTATAATGGTGACGGTTTCTGGTTTCTGCAAGGGAGTGGTTTGGGGTGGACGAGGACCCCTACTCCCTTCTTGTCTCCGGGACATGTCTTCTCAAAGTTTCTGAAATTCCTAAACCCTGCTATAAGAGCTGGCTATCTCCACAGCTGATTCTAAGTGTGCTGGCAAACCCCGGTTCTGCACTGGGGGATGCAGAGTGACAGATATGGTTCCAGATATATTGTAGCCATTATTTCCTCCTTAGATGTGGTAAGTGGTTTTAGTCACCTGTATGACATGTCTTTCACTTGGAAATACAATGCATGGGCTGTCTCTTGGGCACCCTCTTTGATCTGTCATAGTCTGATCCAGTACGTTTCTTCGTCGATTCCTAATAGTTCCAGAATGCTTTGCTTAATGTTTGCATACAGGATAACTCCCTGTATGTTAGCTGCCTGATAGGCGGCTTGCAGATCTCCCGACAACAGAGGTCAAAGGTATTGCCCCCATTTTTCTGGAGGCCAGGCGTTCGCTGACGCCATCCTCGACCTCGATCAATATCTTGCAGCGAGTACAGAACGCTGCAGCCAGGCTACTTATGGGAGCACCCAGATGGGCTTCAGCCAAACCATTGCTCAGAGCCCAGCACTTGCTCCCAATTCAGGAGCGAATTTCCTTCAAGTCACTCTGCATTGCCTTTAAATCTTTGCAAGGTAACGGCCCTCCGGCCCTGAGGGGTCTGATTTGTCCATACAAGCCGGCGCGGGCCCTTCGGTCCGACGGAGAAAACCTGGCCATCATACCCAGAGTGAGGAAAGCTCGCACTGGAGGCCGCCGGTTCTCACTGAATGTAGCAAAAAAGTGGAATGCCCTTCCCAGGGACTTACGGAAGGAACCCTCCTACCTGAAATTTAGGAAAACACTTAAAACCTTTCTTTTCCCCAAGGCCCCCTCATTTCTTTCCTCTTGTGTTCTGTTATTAGTGTACCAGCGCTGGGACGCCCTTGGGCAGCCATGCGCTTTATAAACCCAATTTCATTTCATTTCATTTCATTTCATCCACTTGAAGTTGTCAAAGAAGTAGTCAGGATCTACACCACTCACATATTTCTGCATGACTACTGATGGAAGAGAGGTATTGCCTCTCTGCTGTCCTATAGCGTCTGCCAATTTCCCCATGGTGGCTTCCTGTGTCTGGCTTTGACCAGTCAGGACCTGCTGTAGTTTTCCCCATCTTTTTTTCCACTGACAGAAACCTTTCCATCATCCTTTCCAGTTTCTCCTGGCTTTCAGCCACCTTGGTGATCACAGCCTCCATGTCTCCGGATCCCACTTCTGATACCATCAGTGGGAGGGCAGGCCACATAAACAGACGCGGAGACTGTATATACTTCTTAGTGATTGTGCATTTTATTGTATGTTGGGTAAACCAAAAGGGCCTCCTCTGGCTTTCACAGTATTCTTTTTTCTTCTTTTCTTTCCTTTCCATACTTCTGGCCGTCTTCTTGTCTATGGCACCTCCCAGAAGCTCGGAAAAGGAGACAAGAAGGGAGCAATATTTATTGTGATTTCCCTACTCATAGGGATGATGGCTACCCTTCACCACACCCGTTTTGTGTGTCGATGTAGTAAATACACATGGAGGAAGGTAAAAGTGTACAAAAATAAAACCTATATCCGACCTATGGGTGTGCGTGTGCAGTGAGTGTGCTGGCGTGTGATTGGCTGGAGCTGGCTGGTGAGCCTGGCTCTAGGTGTCTGGATGGGTCTGCCCCAGTGGGGAGTGGAGAGATTAGCATGCTTATGTGAGGGAGGGGTGCACCTGGGACCTGAATAGGGCTGGGCTTTCCCCACACAATGCTGGCTCCACCCCCTGTGGTGCGACTGATGTCCCTAGCCTAACTAGTGAATAGGAAGAGTGGATAAGCACATCAAGAGTGCTCCAAAACCAGCTGCGACTGGTTTCTTTCCCACCCTGCACCCAGACAAAGGTTTTCACTGTATAAAAAGGAGCTGTGTCCCCTTATAAGTTGTTCTCAGGCTGATCCTAATTTGAGGGGGGGGGCCTGCTGCTGGGCCCCAGAAGGAACCGCCACTGGGACTGCCTCCCTGCTTGGTGGGCCCTATGAGCTGGCCTACCTGGGCCCAGCCTTTGCCCTCCCCACCTCCTAAAGGACTTTTGTGGGACCTTTTTTGAACTATAGCGTCTGGGAGAGCTTTATTTTTCCTAATGCGCCTAGGAGCGCTTTATTTGTGCCCTAGCGCCTGGGAGCACTTTGTTTTGCATCCTGAGTAGGCTGCTTGTGGTCTCTTTGGCTGGGGGTCTGTGGGCGTCCCCTAGCAACCCGCAACCCGGAAGTATTGCCTGCCAAACCGGAAGCGGACGGGAGCCCACCTGCGCTCCGGTACCTTGAGAGGAAGTGAGCCGTGAGCGGGGAACTGCGAGGCTCCCCTGCCGGAGGGAGAGCCCCGCGCCGTCTGCCCTAACCGTACCAGAAGGAATTCCCGAGGCAGGGCTCCCGCAGCCGCGGTGCGAGCCCTGCGGATCCGGCCAAGAGGAGATCTCCAATGATGGGAGGCGGAGAAGAGCTGCCGAGCCGAGGGGAGAGAGAGCTTCCCCTGCAGCCGCCGCCGAGACCAGAAGTCGCCCCATAGAAGCCGGTAAGTGGGGCCCGGTGTGGATAGTTGCAGAGGGGGGCGTCGGGGCACATTGCCGGTGCCCTCCCCCCCCAGTGTGCTCTCTCCGTGTGGGGGGCACTTGTGTTAGAGCCCCGAGGCTCCGTGGGGGCATATTGTTTTAGAGTCCCCCGAGCGGGGCTCCAACGAGCTCAGAGGCATTTGTTTAGAGCCTGCGAGTCTCTTGGGCACATGTAGTATTCAGAGCCCCGTGGCTCTAACATAGAGGAGACACCGTGGTGTTTAGAGCCCACAGGGGCTCCGGAGGACATTTGTTCTTGAGTCCTCCAGAGGGGGGGGCTCCAACCACGGGGCAAGTTGCTTCTCGAGCCCACGAGAGGCTCAGGGCCCATTCGTTTATTTTGAGTCCCCCACGAGCGACTCCAACGACCGGGGGCATTCCTTCTTCGAGCCTAGCAGGCTCACATGTCATTGGGGCAAATTTGTTATTTAGAGCCCGAGAGGCTCCTGAGGCCCCAGTTGTTGTTTCTCAAGCCCACGCGGCTCCCACATGTGTTTGGCCGCATTGGTGATTTCAGCTGCCCAGCACTTAGTGGGCAGCTGCCATGTTTAGACCTGGTTCTCTTGCGCAATCTCCTTTGGCTGCCTGCGCAGCCTGCCCTGACATTTGGGACACAGGGTGTTTCAGCCCCAGAGAGGCCAGTTGGCCTGGGGGACAGTTCTTGTATTGTGCCCTTGCTTGGGGTACATGTTGGCCCTATGTGTTTTGCGCAGATGTGATTTCCTGCCTAATGTGATGATGCAATGTTTTTACCCATACCACTAAATATGTGTTGTTATGCCTAGGAGGTTGTTTGCCCTAGAAGAGTGATGTTAGTGAGGTTATGGTGCCCTGCGTAATATTTACCTTAAAGTGTTTTAGGATTGCGTAGATGGTGTTTACCTGTTACCAGTGAGTACTGGTTGTGTGCTACATGTACTAATTTTGGTACTATAGTTATTATATGTTCTACGTGCTAGTTCTAAAAGTGTTTATTCCTGACAGTGGTCCATGTGGCCCTGTCCTGTCCATATCCCCTGTAAATTCTGCCCATGCCTGTTGGCACATTGTAAAGTACATGTTTATTATATAATGTTTGTGGTATATTACAAAGACTATTTTTTATATATACCCTTGTGTGGAGTTTCCTTTGTGGTGGGCCTTGGGTGTTGTTGCTGGGTGCGCGCGCAAACGCTTTACACATCGCCTCTGAGATAAGCCTGACTGCTCGTGCCAAGCTACCAAGGGGGTGAGCAGAGGTTATCTTGGCGGGTAACTTCCTTGCCCTAACTAGAGTGGTGGTTTTTGCCAGGCTTTGGCGCAAGCCTCAGCCAGCCAGAAATTCCCATTTCTAACACTTCTGATTCTGGGGGTTCAGCCACAAGTAAGAAATATCTCCCAGTTGTGAACCCACAATCTGGTGATGAGTTCATTTGAAATGTTACCATGACCTCCTTTTTAATTCCGAGCCATAGCGCTGGGCGCAAGTCTGTACTATGACACTTTGGACCATTGGCTGCTCATGTCTCAGGCACTGAAGAGTAGACTGGAGGTCGCCTTGGTGACATACTTTACAATCCTGGTCCTGGGGAATGCAGGAAGTCCGTGGCCTCCGGAGGACATGACCTGGTTGACATATTGGAAACTGGGCTGGTGCGGCGCTTGAATAACCAGCCCTACTTTACCTGCCCCCAAACAGATTGCCCCTACTAGGTGACTGGAGGTGGCTTTCTCTTAACAATGTTTTTTTACAGGTTTGGGGAGTCAGCTATTATTGGACTGCCCTTGGGTGAACGATTTGTAAGTAGGGTTTTGTTTACATGTCCTGGTGGTCAAGAATTGACTTGCTGCTGCTGGGGGGTGGTTGGAGAGGGTGGTTGATTATTAGCTGGACATTCTGTTTCATTTCACATTATAGGAGAATCTTAACATAACCTAACATTTGTCCTGTAGACACGTCTCACAGAGGAAGAGGCTGCCTGTCTGAGGTGGGGACAACTTTATGCAACCTCTCTCTCTGCTTATCCCAGGAGGTGGGTGAGCACATGCACTCCATTATGGATAAAGAAGGTCTCTATGTCGTGGTTAGGTGTTGGCTGATGGGCAGAGAGATCACTCTGGGGAGTGTTTATGCCCCAAATCTGGACCAAGTGCACTTCCTCCGGTCATTATGTATCCCCTTGTCCTCTTTGGTGATGGGTGATCTTATCCTGTGAGGTGACTTCAACTGCGTGGCAGAAGTTAATTTGGAAAGGTCCACTTCTCCCCTGCTTGGGGAAGCAGCATATAAGGTCTCAGAGAACTTCCGGAACTGATTGGGGCACTGGCAATTATCAGAATTCTGGAGGTTCTGTCATAGGTTTGAACATAATTATTAATACTATTTGTATCGTTATAGGCTACACAGCAGGCTTGACATGTTTGTTTGTTCGTCCAATTTTTGCCAGCGCATGATCCATACAGAGTATTTAAGGTGCACATTGTCTGACCACAGTCCACTTCAGTTGACGTTTCCCCCCATAGCGGAATGCTTGGTGACACCCACCTGCCATCTTAACCCTTTAATGCTTGAAGATGCCTGCTTCAGAGAGTCCCTACAGATAGCCATCTCTGACTACTTTCAGTTTAACTGGGATTTGGTTACTAATGCCCTTATTGAATGGGATGCTTTCAAGGTGATATTGAGAGGTAATTGCATGTGGCAGTCTATTGGGGTTAGGAAGGAACTGAATGTGGAGCTTACTTCACTTGAGTATCCCCTGCATGAGTTAGGTAATCTATTGGGCACATACGACAACATCTCGATACAGCTCACGGAAGTTAAGGGCCATTACAATTCCACACTGGAACGTCCCTGGTGTCATGATTACAAGGATTATCTTGCTAGAGTACATGACGAAGGTGGTAAACCGGGCAGACGTTTGACCTGGCTGATCAGCCTGGAGTCGAAGGGGGCACCCATTACTCAGATCTTATTATCATCTAGCGAGGGTGCACCAATTTATTCTCATGGGGCCCTTAATTCGGACTTCTGAGAATATTAAGAAACACTCTACTGGCTCCTGGAGCCTGCCCTGTCGGAGACCTTGATCGAGTTCTTGGCCCCACTACCCTTGTGTACACTTGACCCTGCACTCTGGAGGCACTTGGGGGCCCTGCGACAGTACAAGAGATTTGACCTGCTATCAAGGACTTGGCCACTGGAAGCACCCCTGAGCCCGATGGGCTTCCGGCAGAATGTTATTCCACCTTTGCCGGGCTCCTAGATTGGTAACTCTGTATGCTCAGTTGATGTGATAGAGCTCTCTGCCTGAGGCAACTAGGGATGCATTAGTGACCCCCTCTCTAAGTTGAGAACATAGGCAGCGCACACATCAGAGTTGTGCTCCCTGCCCATTTTGAATATGGAATTCAAGTTTCTTAGCAAAGTGCTGAGCCCGCAGTTGCTCCCTCACATGCCAGGCCTCATTCACAGTGATCAGAATGAAAATATACCAAACAGGTCTGCCTCTCTGAATCTTCATCGGATGTATCATGTCCTATACCATCAGGCTATTCAGGATTTTGATTCAGTGAGGTGGGACTTTTTCCATGCAGTTATTGTTGAGATGGGGCTAGGAGGGGGCTGGATAAAATGGGTTTGTCTCCTATATACGAACCCCACGGTGAGGGTCAAGACCGGTGGTACCATCTCCACCCAATATGGTGTCCACCGAGGTAGTAAGCAGGGATGTGCTGTCTCTCCCCTTCTGTTTGCCCTGGCTATTGAGCCACTGGTGGAACTTTTCCGTCAGACTAGAGGGGGTTATGGGGGGATGATGGAGGGCAGGGAGCATATTATATCTTTGTATGCTGATGATCTGTTGTTATATCTGATGGGTGGCCCATGGAGAGTTGGGAATGCACTAAGTCCCCTGAATGAATTCTCTGCCCTTGCCGGACTCCGGGTTAACAGAACTAAAATTCACTTGTTTTCCATGATGGCAGGTGCAATGTCATGGGCCCCAGTATCATTTAGATACTTGGTAATCAAGTTGTTTCATGTCTTGGATGAGCTTAAAGAGGGCATTCTAGGGCCGGCGATTTGCTCTCTCAAGTCTTGTGTTCAGTTTTGACAATCCTTGAAATTACAACTCATGGCTCCGGTGTCTTTATACAAGAGGATAATATTGCCAAGATTGCTATATTTCTGTTAATCTCCCCGTCAAAAAAATCACGTTTCCTAGTTTAATCATTGGGATACCTTACTTTGAGAATTGATATGGGTTGGTGGGCGCAAGAGTCTCCATTGCAGTACTCCAGAGACCCCCAACAGAAGGGAGCCTATGTGCCATCGATTTCGAATGACACTGTTTGATGGCCCAACTTCAGTGGGTAACCCAGTGGTTTGATGGAGAACATCTTGAAGAACTGGGACCCATCGGATTGGCTAGTAAACAGCAGACTCTATTAGCAAAGCTCCTTGATTCAAAAGTGGTGACCTGGAGTGTTACTGAAAGTTACATTGCAATGCTGCCAGTGATGCCTGCAGAGGACAGCTAGGACTCCTTTATATTCCCCGGCTTTGCTGGTGGTGGGGCTGCCACATGGGACCCCCCCTTACTTTACGAGGCAACATATATCTGACTGGACAACTGCACGCCTAATCACGGTGGGTGACTGCTACCACTTGGGAGCACTAATCCCACTGGAGGACTTGGTGGTGCAGTGTGAGTTACCCCCGGCCAATTCCTGACATATCATGCTTTAGTACTGGTGTTTGGGTACTTGTGGTCTAATAGCCAACACTGGGCACAGTGCGGTACCCGATGAAGTGGTTATATCAAGAACAATTGGAGATGGCCTTGTTGTCATTAGCGAGGGCACTTGAGAGATGAGAGACACTGCTGGGTAGGGACTTCCTGGGCTCTGAGTGAGATGAGGTTCTGGAATGCCCCAAACACATTTCCAGAAATACAAGTGTGGGGGTTTTAGAAGACTGAGTCAGACATAAACGCAAGGAGTCTGTTTCGTGGGATCAATGATGTATATTTATTTATGTCTGTCCAGGTGAGGTATCTCCATTGCACTCCTACATGTGATCTCCTGTCTTTTAGACCAAAAAGAAAAAAAGAAACTAGAAAAGAAGAAGGAAAGAATATATATATTGTGCCCCTTAGGTAAGAAATTGTCAGGGAATATATAGAGGAAAAGAGAAGATAAAAAAAAATCTTAGAGGAAAATCTTTCCTTAAATTTCCTCCTTTTATTTGGAGTTAATCTCCTCACTTATCACTGCGAGCACACTGTAATCAAAACTTGCAGGGGGACGACTTTCTTGGTGTAGTGGGTCATTTCTAAAATTCTCTCCCATCACCAGACACCACGTGTACGTTTCCAGTGGGATTACCCATTTCCCTACCTCTCTGTCCCCTTTCTGTCACTCACTCCGAGTCACCACAACTCTCCTGAGTTGAGGCGATCTTGGGGTATCCACCGGGCTAACCACCGCTCCTCGATTGTTGACTCCATGTCCTTGTCATCTCTCTAGGCTGGTGGTCATCATCAGATTTGGCAGAGTCTTCGGAGATCTCGGACACTTCCACGTCGGCTCCCCGTGTCTCTGGTGGTGTTACCCTTCATGAAACTTCTGCTTTCGATCCTCCTTCTGCACCGCTACCTGTCACACTAACAGTCTTCTCCTTATTGTTAGCGTTCCTCTCCTTCTGGCCTTTTTACTTCCCTCTTCTGTTCCTCCGTTGTCTCTAATTGGATAGAGTTTCTCTCTGCACCCACCTGTTTAAAGAGACAGGCTCTCCTTACATTTGTTTCATACATCGATAGTACGATTGAGTCCCCTTCCTTTCCCTGGTTGCAGAGAGCTCCCAGCGAGAGGACGTCCTGACCCAGTAAGGAAGAGAATCCTCACATCTCCCTTCCCTTACTTTCTTGTTAACAAGAAATTCTTCATGAGGATATTGATAAGTAGGCTGCTTAAGTTGTTGGGGACCGTTAGGGTGAAGGGTTTGAAAGAGAAGGCTTGAAGGGACAAGAACCACCTGAGTACCCTATCATTGTTTCCCTTGTTCCTAGCTGTCCACTCGAAAGAGGCATGGTCTGTATATAGGGTGAACTCTCTTCCTTCTAGATAATATCGCAAAGTATGAATGGCCCATTTGATGGCTCTAGGGCCTCTTTTTTGTTGGCTGCATATTGTCGCTCTTGGGAAAAGGTTTTCTACTCATATAAGTGATTGGTCATTCCTCCTCTTGTTTATCTAAGACAGTACAGCTTCTATCCCTGTATTTGATGCATCAGTCTGAACAATGAAGGGTTTGTCATAATTAGGACTAGCAAGGACTGGTTCTGACACTAATGCTCGCTTAAGGGGGTTTAAACCCTCAACGAGAAGCAGGGAAGGTTGACTTAACTCGCAGTTGGTCTTACATTATTTTTTAACAGGTAGGTTAATGGAGTGGCTATCTGAGAGAAGTTTGGGCTAAAGCGTCGATAGTAACCTATCGGACCGGGGAATACTCTTAGCTCTTTCTTTGTCTGTGGAATAGGGATTTTGGAGTTAGCTGTTTCTTTTTCAGTTTGTAGACGTATGTGTCTCCCACTCAAATTTGACAACTGTGTTGCTAGTAAGCTTTTCATAGGATTGACTTTTAAACCATAGGAATGTAAGGACTGTGGTGAGAGGACTATGGTGTGAGGACAGCATCATTAGTAAAACATAATCTCCCACCTTAAACTCCCTCTCTTTGGCTCTTTTGTAGTATTGTTCATTCTGTTGGGTTTGGGCTTGCTCTAAATTCTCCCACATGATGCTTCGTATTTGTCTAAAATGGCTTTGTAGTTTCTCTAAATGTTCAGGTAACGGTTTTGAAATCTCCTTTTTCTTTCCCATTGTTCCTTGGCTATATCTAGGAGGGATCTAGGTTGGCGCCCATATAAAATTTCAAAGGGGGAATGTCCCGTCATTTTTTGCACCTTACTTCTTATGGTGAAAAGAGCTTAAGGCAACATATCTTCCCAATTCTTTGCTTCCAGATTTTTAGGATGTTCTTTAGGGTGGCATTATGTCATTCAACCAAACCATCAGTTTGAGGATGGTAGGCAGCAGTGCCTAAATGGGTGACCTCGAGGATATGACACACGGTGTGTCATCATTTTTTATAGGTGTCCCTTGGTCTAGCAATATTTCTTTTGGAAAACCTACCCTAGCAAAGACGTCAGTCATGGCCTTAGACACTGTCATGGTATTAGACTATTGTAATTCCCTTTACACGGAAATCAATAAAAGCCTCTTGCACCGACTGCAGGTTGTGCAGAATGCTGCAGCTCGGTTCGTCTTGGCCCTTCCTAAAACCTGTTCTGCTACTGCAGCTAGGAAGGAACTTCACTGGCTACCTGTGCAGCACAGAATTTCTTTCAAAATCCTGTGCTTAGCGTACAGAGCGGTGACAGAAGGCTCTTCTAGTGCCATGGGCTCTCTTCTCACGCGCTATGTCCCTACAAGAGGCCTTCGTTCTGCGGGACTTTGTCAATTGGTTGTTCCACAATTCAAACTAGCCAGATGGGGAGCCAGAGCGTTCTCTGTGGTTGCCCCTCAGCTCTGGAACTCCACCCCTCTGGATATAAAAACCCTCCCCACAATTGAGCTATTTAAAAACGCTCTTAAAACTTTTTTCTTTAAGAAGGCCTATCAATGAGAGTGTGCTGTTTAGTGTACTGCTGGGAGCTTAGCTGATATATTTTACTTAGGCGCCTTGACGCCCGTTGGGCTAAGTTTTCTGCGCATAACAAGACCCGCTTCATTCATTCATTCATAGTCATATCCTTAGACACTGTCATGGTATTAGGGTTTTGTTTTGTTATGTCTTCTGGGAATCTAGTGGCATAATCCACGGGGAGCATTAATGTTGATACCCACTTTTGCAAGGCAATAGGGGTCCTATTAAATCCTTTCCCACCGAGAAAAGGGGACATCTATAATGGGCATGGGTTTTAGGGGAACTTTGGGTGGTTTAACTCAACTAAACTTTTGACAGATGGGGCACTCCTTACAGTAATTCTGTACTTGTTTAAAACCATTTGCCAATAAAACTTCTCCGATAGAGCCTTCTCTGTTTTCTCTCTTCCAAAATGTCCCCCAGGAAGATAACTATGGGCTAAAAAAAGCATAGTGTCTCTAAAGGGAGTAGGAACTAGTGACTTGGAGTCACCCTTTCCAACATAGTAACCCATCCTGAACAAAGAAATATGGTCCAGTCTTTGTGGAGTCTTCTTCAACAATGACTACCCTCCATGCTTCAGTGAAAGAGAGGTCTACCCTTTGGGAGGTCTGAAAATCCTGATCATTTTCCCAAATAAATTCTCTGGACTGGGCATTAAATACCCAAAAGGGACCATTTCTTTTTCTTCCCTTCTTTTCGCTCCGAATTCTTCTGTGGGCACACGGTAAACAAAATATGCAGGTTGCCGACTTTCTTAGTGTCGTTTTTAAAACCCTCTCCCATCATCAGGCACCACATGTATGTTTTCAATGAGATTACCTCTTTGCCCTCCCTCTCAGTTCCTGTTTCCGTCACTCACTCCGCTTGCGGTCATTGGGCGTCCTCCGGGGCTTACCACCATGAGATGTGCCATTTGGGGTTATTCCCCATACCCTAGGCGCGTAGAGTCTGCACCAGATTTGGTCCTGGCCAGGAGACAGATAACAATGCGATGATGCTCCGGGATGGGCCAAACAGTTGCGATGTGGGTGAGAGATGTTACTATGTGGGCCAGGGTAGAGGAGTGATTAGGGATGATGCACGAGGGAAAAGATTACGCCCGCTGGTGGCACTCTGGGCAGAGGTGCTTGAGGCCTGGAAAGGCCAGGGAGACAACTTTGGTGGAGAAGCTGGGGGCTGGGCTTTGCAGGGTGGTTGAGCCGATGGCAGCCCTCAAGACCGCTTGGGAGAATAAGAGACAATTTTGACTAAGATTAAGATATTGGAGACCACAGTGTCACTCAAGGAACCTCCCTTCTGTGAGCGACACAGAGACCAAGAGTGAACAACAATAATTGTTCCCCCCTTTGAGGGAGGTCATACTTTGATGAATAACGTGAATGCTCGATTGGACTTGCCAGTAGATGAATTGCCTTATAGACCCCCCCCTCCCAGATACGCTAGAACACATGACTAGCACCCACAGAATTGTGTGAACTTCGGAAAGGCATTGCATACTTAACTGGTGTTTGGGCCCCCAGGACTATTTTGCTTTGTTTTAACCTAGTTTACTTTGCTTATTTTTTATCTACAATAGCAGGGATGGGTTAGATCCCACAGCTCCCATAAAAAAGTCCATTCAGTGAGCAGTTCGTAATAGCAAATAGGAGAATAGACATGAGCACTGACTAATCTGATGTCTATAGGAATAGGTTAAATGATGTCTATGTTAGCGTTGAAAATAAGAAATGATGAACGCAAGGTAGGAAATTGGCAATCTTCTTTATTGGTCATCCACTCTCCCACACAGCTTGCCAACTGACAATGGCAACATTCCAAAGCAAGCTCCCTTGGTAATGTTCAAATGGGGAAGTTACAGGGGAGAAGAGCGGGCATACTAAAGGGAAAACAATGGCAAAGGAAGAAGAGAGATTACAACACACCTCCCTTACACATATTAACAGTTAAAATATTTCTACATTTTACAATTCTATCAGAACTCCACAACTGACCATTCTCAAGCAAAACTACATTTTTGTAGACTTTGGTCACCCTACACGGAGTGTAGAACTTTGGTGGTCTTTGATGTTCCTTTTAATCTGTGACCAATCACCTTCATTCCATGTGTTTTATTCACCCCTTTCTTACCATTGTACCATTTCTTGTACTAGTTCTGATGTTGTTCCACCTTCTCACTGATTTTTGTTTTGTCAGAACTGACTCCCATACCTCCACTCAACCATAGAGAGTTCAACTTAGTACAGGGTTCTCTTCCAATGAGAGAAACAAATGGTGACACGTCTGTGATGAGAATGGGTGAGGTATGGTATGCCCAAATACACTCACGTAGGGATGACTCTACATCATGACCATTTACAGCAGCCAATTATATATGTTCTTTAATCAACCGGTTGGCCCTTTCAACTAGACCATTTACATTAGGGCAATACAATGCTGTTACATTCCCAAATTATCCATTGGCCCAATTATGCCCATGGCAAGTTTGCTTCGTGGTTTCTGAGAAACAACAGGGGATAATGGGGATTTGCGAGTACATTTGGAATTGTCACTTTAACAATCCTTCCCAATCTTTTCAACTAAAGAATCCATTCTTGTAAACCAGAAATGTATTCTGACCCTATTTCTTGTCATGCTACGGCCTAGGTGGCCTTCATGTGCGAATTCTACAATTCTCTTTCTCAGATCTGCAGGTGGTATAATTTTGTTGTTATGATAGACCATACCTTCTATGATACTTAGTTCGAAGCTAACGTCCCTGAAGTCCTTGATCCCCTTATTAACTTCACTGCACTTGTTTGGCCATCCATTGATAATTAATTCCTTAACCCTACTTAATTTCTTGTCCTTTTCCATACTTTATTTCCATTCATCTTCAGTTAGGGCTGGTTCAATTATAGACAAAATAGGGCTGTCTAAAGCTTCATCGGGTACTTCTGTTTGTAAAGGTGCCCTGGATAAAAAAAATCTGCAATGATGTTCTCAACCCCAGGAACATATTTTCTAGACCCAGAATCCATTTTCATATGCAGGGTGAACTGTGTTCCATACCTTTGACTGTAAACATAAATGTAGGAGGTTTGTGGTCAGTATGAATAGTAACATTTAACCCCCCAGAGTTAAAATCTAAACTGTTTAACTGCCCAAAAACATGCCAGGGCCTCTTTCTCAACAACTGAATAATTACTCTCTGCTTTAGTAAGGCAACGGGATGCAAAAGCAATAATTCTTTCGTTCTTACCATCTTACAACAATTAGCTTTATAATATGATTTTCATTGCCCATTGTGGCATACTATGATTGAAGTTATTATATGGTATTTCCTGAACTGACAAAGTCACTGAATGATTGGTGGACTCACATGTATTATTATAATGTGTAAAAGGCTACTGCTTTGTAAACTTATATATCATTGTTAAATGCCAAGCACACCCAAGGGGCAAGTGCTCTGCAACCCTGATTGAAGGAGGCCATGTAGGCCGGGAGGACACCAAAAAATACATCACGGCTGAGGTGCTGCTTTGGAGTCACCTATGCCAAGCGCCGAGCTGGATGACCTGGGGGGCAGAGTGACACATTGACTAGTGTGTCGCAGTCTGCAGTCGGAGGGCCCCTGGCCTGCTCCTCACTGGGTCTGTGGCTGGCAGTGCTGCCGCCTCTGTGGGGGGTGTCCCTGCTGATACCCAGCTGCAGCGGTGAACTGGAGATTGTAGCTCCAGAGGAGAGTAGGAACACAGCCTATGGCACTGCTACCGGGGGTCTGACACACCCACAAGGCCTGCGAAACTCTGGCAGCCGGGGTCCCTAAGGCGGGCTCCTTAATTTACACAGTGGAGCAGCAGGAGTGAGAACCAGAGCCCAGTGGAGGCAGCTTGGTGGATTGGATAACTATAGCACTGGAGCACTGGCTGCCTTACCAGCACAATCCCACTTCTCACCTTGTGACAGCAATGCTTACCTGCCAAGATTAACAAGATTAAGGACGGTGAGTGGAGCAGAAAGTCGGGTTTGAACGCATTAGTGCAGCGAGGCAGGGAGGTGGTGAGGCGGGGAATGCATAGGCACAAGGTGGCACTCCACAGTGAGCAGAGGTGTCCAACATTAGGTCGGTGCAGCTTGCTAGCCCTTGGGGGGTCCTCCTCTACACTGATACATACCATTTTGCAATTGTTTTGTGCCTTACTTCTTTATTACAGTTGTGGGTCCATGCAATTTTGTTTCGCCCACGCCCCTGCTGAGCTGGGACTACACCCTCTAGAGCTCCTCCATGCTCAGGAGGCTCATCTGTGTACCCCTCTGTGGTTTGCAAGGTAAAGGTCATTAGATTTTCATTCCTGTCATACATGCCACTACGTGTCAAAGGGAGCTGAGAACAGACACCTCGGTGGGAGATACAATCACCACTATAGACTCCTTCCTGGTGAGGGCAGAAATTGCTGTGACCGAAAAGAGACTGTCCCTGGAGACTTCAAGAAGTGAACATGGCCCGCTCCCCCAAAATTATACTGAGGTGGTGGTCAGCATATCGCGAGGTGAAACGTCCCTCCTCACTGGCACTCACATAGTGTGTACAGTGGACTCACTTGATGGAGGCATCGCGCCCCCTGTTGAACCTCCAGCTAAAAAAAAGAAATGGGGAAGAGAGCACCAACAGCACCGTAGGTATGGGTGCTTGACTCTATAATGGATCTGGCTGTGGACAGGTTGCTTCCAAAGTTTGAGGCATAGGGAACAGGTTTGATGGCAGCCATTATGTTGTGTTTAGAGGGTATAGAGGCTAAGCAATGCCAATTTTTGGGTCCCAGCACTGGTGGTGTTAACAATAAGGCTGCGCTTGTCATGGGCGGACCCATAGATGATGATCATGTCAGGTCTGGGGAGGAACTAGTAGGGTCTAGCCATACTGTGTCAGGGGGCCAGAACGTTATGCCATTTTAATCAGGGGGCCTGAGTGGTAATGGGATACATCGAGCCACTCAGGTCATGAATGCCACAAGGCAGGAGTGCACCC
The DNA here is from genome assembly GCF_964261635.1 of Lissotriton helveticus. NCBI lineage: Eukaryota > Metazoa > Chordata > Amphibia > Caudata > Salamandridae > Lissotriton > Lissotriton helveticus. Next base: position 494,965,674 of record NC_136063.1, read on the forward strand.
ACCTAGGTACATTCCAGCCCAGAGCTGGTGAACAAAATGCATCTACCCTGACTAGGTCACACCCGGTACGGACAGGGGATGCCATATCACTGCACCTACCTCCTGAATCACCAACTTTAGTTGCTATTCTAATGAGGGTAACACCTATTAAGCAAGGTGTGAGGGAAACTACAGCAAACTGTATGTTTAATGTAAAGCATTGGTGCGATAATACCTTAGTGAATCGCCATTTATGCTTAATGTAAAGCATTGGTGCGATAATACCCTAGTGAATTGCCATTTTCTGTCCCCTCATGTGAAGAAGAGTTGGATGGGTGGAGCAAAATGTGAAGAAGAAAAATGAGGAGGATTGTATTATAATTAATTTAAGGCACCCCAGATTCACCAAATGTAAATGTAAATGTAGTTGAGCTTATATAGCGCACAGCTACCCGCAGTGGGTTTCCCGGCGCTTGCTTAGGGAACCCTTCCTGGTATTCCCCTGTGAGATAGCAGGGTATCCACAAGGTGAAAGTCAGGCATCCCGCCGCGAGGGCCCTCATAGAGAGCAGTTTCCGTATACAGGACAAGGCCACAAAGATTCAGATTGCTTCCCTTCAGTATTTTTATCCCCCCACTCTTTCCGTTCAGATGGTACAGGGTGGCCCCTCCCAAGGTCACAAACGACAGTTCAAAAAGAAGTCATTCTTTTCTCCACACATTTTTTTCACACATAGTAAGTGTGGGCGGATGTCTTGTGTACATGACTGATGCAGACATCGTTTAGTGCTCTGTTGTGACTGTCTTATTGAAGTTTCCTAGGAATTTCTACTATATTTATGTTGAGAATTTTGGGCGACATACTTTAAAAACACCAACCAAAACTTTTTCGAAAAATTGGTGGTTTAGCTTTGGACATTGACCGTTTGTCTCTCCATTGCATCAATAGGAGTTTTGATATTGAATGACTCGGGCACAAGGTTTTTGTGATATTGTCAGTTTATGAGTGGGGGGCAACCTTGATTCCCTTTTTCCCCCTTGCTCCTCTTTGGAATAGATCCACCATCTAGCATAGCTGGCGTGACTTTCACTTTGTCTTCGAAGGATCCTTTTGCCTGGTGCCATTGTAGATCCAGCTCCTCCTGCAATGGACGCATTTTTAGTCGACAAATAGGAATGAGAGTTACGCACAAGGACATCGTCCCTAGGAGCGATTTGTATTTGGCTACTGACAGGCACTTTCTTCTCTTGAACTCTTTGGTCAGAGTCATAAGTCCCAGTTGCCTCTCTATGGAGGGAAATGCTTTGTTCTTTAAGGTGTCCAGAATTGCCCCTAGGAATGTGATCTTTCTTGAAGGCTGAAGGGATGATTTTTCCATATTCAAAGTCAGCCCCAGTTTGGTAAACAACTGTATGCATGCCATAGTTGACATCTGAGCTGAAGTTTCCGATGGTGCTTTTATCAACCAATCGTCCAGGTATGGAAATACTTGGCATTTTCTTTTTCTCAGAAAGACTGCCACTGGCGCCAGACATTTCGTAAAAATTCTCAGGGCAGACTTGAGGCCAAATGGCAGCACTTTGAACTGGTAATGGTCTCCGGCCACTGTAAACTGAAGATACTTTCTGAGGGAAGGATGAATGGGGATATGAAATATGCACCTTGCCAGTCTAGGGTGGTCATATGATCCTCTGGGTTTAAGAGCAGTAGAATGTCTTGGAGGGTCACCATCCAGAATGACTGTTTTTTGAGGTAAGTATTCAGAGATCTTAGGTCTAATATCATACGCCATTGTGGAGCATTCTTCCGGACCAGGAAGAAACAGGAATAAAATCCCTACCCCTTCTGGGAGATCGCCACCGGTTCTATTGCACCCTTTCAGAGCATTGTCCGAATCTCCCTGCGCATTTGAGATAAATGTTTGATCTCTCGATCTGTAGGTGGAGTGCAAGGGGGGAATTGAAGAAATTCTAGAGTATGTCTGAATTGTATGATATTGAGGACCCATTTGTCCATAGTTATTGTCTGCCAATGATGTAGATGGGAAGTCACTCTTCCACCCAGGGGAACTTGTGGAGGGGAAGGAATACATGAAGCCGGATACCGGAGCTAGTCATTGTCTTCTATTATTATCTTTTCCTTGACGACCCCCTCGTCCTCTAGGAGCGGACTTAGTATAGCTCCCTGACCTTCTCTGCCCATACTGTTGACGGTATTGTTGTGAAGATGATGAATAAGAGGGGTATCTTCCCTGTTGGTAACCGCCTCTATAGGATGGTTGGCCTCTTCCTCTGGCGCCTTGAAAGGGCACCTTACGATATTGTAATGTACCAAGGGCCTTCACTGTATCTGTATCCTTCTTGATACCCTGAAGGGCCTCCTCTACTTGCCTTCCAAACAAACTTCTGCATCGAATGGGAGATCTAGAATCTTATTTTGGACCTCCGGTCTAAAGGCAGTAGCTCTTAACCAACCTTGGCGTCGCAGGACTGCCGCACCTCCCAGGGAGCGAAAGGCTGTGGTCGCGATGTCCATCGCACAGTCGATGACATCAGCCAAAGTCCTCTCTCCTTACTGAAGAACTTTTTTCGCTTCTTGTCTGTTGTCCTCCGGAATGAGGTCCATGTATGGAGCGATATCACACCACATCTGTCTGTCGTATATGCCCAGAATGGCAAGGGCATTCGCTGCTCTAACAAGGAGAGCCGACATGAAGGAAAACCTTTTTCCCACATTGTCTAAACGTCTTCCCTCCCTGTCAGGAGGTGTAGATATAGGTGCCGATGGATTCTTAGATTTTTTTTCCGCCGCCTGGGAAATCACCGAAGTCGGCTGAGGTTGGCCCAGTAAACACGCTGGTGCGTCCGAAGGGGCCTTATATTTCTTTTCCAGTCTAGCGAGCGCAAATGTAACAGTCGCCGGTGTCTTCATCACCTTCGAGCCTTCTTCCCACCCATGGTTGACAATTGGTATAGATCTAACCGACTTATGGTATGGTTTTTTAAAATCATAGAGGAAGCATTCCAGCTGTGTCGTAGCCATAGGAAAATGGAATCTCTTCGCAGCTCTTTCCATTAAATTATGGAATCCACCGATATCCATCGGTGGGGAATCAGCAGGTACTGGTGTGGGCGATGCTGGAGATGGGATCAAGTAATCATCCCATTCCTTGTTGGGATCCGTTATTTCCCCCTCTTCCTGGTCATCATCGTCCATGGTAGCCAGATCCTGGTGGTGCTGAACTTGAGGAGTTGGAGGCGTAATTTCCTGTAGTGACTCTCTGCTTCTGACTGGAGTAGCAGGGATGCAATGTGGGTGTGAAATGGGAATTTCTTGAGAGGCTATTGTCGGCGGAAATCTCTTCTTAGAGTGTGCCAGCATAAACTGCAGATCCATCATCATGGAGGATGGCATAGCAACCATTTCCTCTTGGTACCCTTGTCGATAGTGTTGCTGCGAGGGATTCTGGTACTCTCCATATCCCTCTTCGTAATCATCCTCCTGGCATTTTACATGTAGTTGTGATGGACTACTGGCATAACCAAAGGGTCCGTCATCCTCCTCCTCTTCAGAATCCTCCTCCTGCAGTAGGTGTGATGGAACTAGAGGAGTAATTTTGCTCGCGATGTGATTTCTGGCATAATCCCCTTCTTATGGACAATCAGCTGTTTTTCTGGAATTTCTCTCATCGACGAGCCCGTTGTCGAGATCGCCGTCGACACTACTGTCGCCGATGTTGCTGTCAACACCAGACGCAGAGAGCTCTCCATCGTCGACAACACAGTAACCGTCGTCAATGTTACCATCAATGATCCCGTCGTAGACATGGTCATTGTCACAGCTGCTGTCGATGTCGTCGTCGATGTTACCGGAGTCAACGCCACCGTCAATGACACCGCAACAGGCAATGATGGTGACTTTGCAATTTTCTTCACCTCTATCTTCGTCGTCGACGATGATGGTTTCTTCGTCGATGATCCCGTGGACGTTGTACGTTTTTTAGATTTCTCCTCAGGAGGCATAGAAGACGGCTATCTGAAGGGCTCTTTGACCTGAGGTCACTTTGATGGCTCAGAAGTAGATTTCTTTGACGATTTTTCGCTAGAAATGTGTCCTTTACTCTCCTTTTCCTTAGGTTGAGGAGATTTTGAAGGACTACTCCCAGAAGACCTATGAGTGGTCTTTTTGAGGGCCTTCCCAGGACGTTCCTCTGAGGAATGAGTATGAGGAGATTTTCTTCTTTTTTGCAGATCTCCTAGATGTAGAGGAGGATCCCTCATCGCTGTCACTAGACATAACCTCCTTTCTGGCCTGTAGCTTCTGAAGCTATATCAAAAGGCGTCCCTCACGATCTCTCAGAGTCTTACATACCTTGCCATCCTGGCCTGGTGATCAGAATATAGACCGTAAATGCAGTCTGCATGAGGGTCATCTGTGTAGAGCCTCTTCTTTGAACAAGTAGCACAGACTCTAAATAGACCTTTCTTCTCTTTCCCAGCCATTACTAAAAGAATGTACCTGACGACAGTCTAAAGTATTACCAAATCCAACTGAAGATGAAAGAACAAAGGTCCTCAAACAGGCTAAAAGAACAGAGTCTGAGCAGAGCTCAAAGGAGACTCCATAGCACAACGTGCGGTAGAAAATCTGAGGGGCAAAAGGTTCTCTCAGGAGTGTTCTAGAGGGTGAGGAGATCTGATTGGTCTAGAGACAAGTTTGGTCTCTTTTACATAACAAAGGTTATGGGTTGCAAAAGGGAAAGGGGCCTAGGCCTCTTTTCAGTTTGATATACCCTAAGCATTGCTTTTTTATTTACCGGAGACTCCCGTCTCGACGACGGGGAATGACTCAGGCATGTGAATCTATGAAAGCTCCAATACTGGAGTAATAGACAATACTTACCGACAACGTCAATATTGTGGTCGGAGGTAATACTGCATGCGGTATGGGCTGGGGGGCTCCCAGAAAGGCTATGAATAATTCAGTAAAGAATTTGAGCCATTCGATTACAGGAATCTTAGCGGGTTCCTCAATGGGTACAATTAGGCACATGTTGCTCCATCCCGACAATAGAGAGTTGCTACATCACAATGGAGTTTGTCTGTCCACAAAAGGGATAGAGATCTTCATCCAGACTATATTGGGGGCTATTGTGGAGCACAGTCAGCATTGAGGGGGAGGGCGAGTGTGTCAGGGAGCTTCTCACCCTGTGGCGGAGAGCTGACAGTTAACAACAAATGGGCATGCACAACAATGGATGGACCCCAGGAGGGGGTAGGATTGAAGTTTGCGCATGGTAGGCGGGGAGGGGGGACTTACCTGCTGGTGCTCATCGACTCTTCTGCCCTAACCTGCAACGTATGGACTGAGTAGAATCTTGGGGAGGCTGCCTGCGTTCAGGTGCCCCGGTCGGCCGGTGCGGTAAGCGGTGCCCTTGATTTCAAGTAGTGCAATTGTTTGCTGTAGCACGTTGGGGGATGCTGGCACAATGTGTCCAGCAGAGTCGGTCTTTTTGGGCGGCCGAGAGGGCCTAGTTCAAATGTATGGCCCAGTTAAAGTTTTAGTGCAATGTCGAGTCTAATTTCCTTACTGCCTTTTACATGTGGATGTCGCTACTGTGTGATGCCTTGATGCCCTGAATAATCATATATATACCCATGTAGGATACTTTTACTCTTGTAGTGGTTTGTGATGAATTACCTGGCGATTTGATGAGAATAGAATTCACGCCTTGGATAACATAACCTAATTTTGACGGTTCTTGGGCACAGCAAGAGTAGACAGGTGATGGAAGTGGGACATGAGTGAGTGTCACGTTGTGCCCATACTATGAACAGGAGCCCCCCGCGCCTAGGGGAGTGGTGCCCTTAGTAGAGCCACGGGACCGAGCCTCCTCCGGGGCTGAGAAGAGGGGCTGGATGAGAAGGGGGCTGGTGATGTCACTGGGGAGTGGGGAGGAAAGAGAACCGAAACTTAGGAGGTTATTTAAGGCAGCTTCCCAGGAGTCTCGTCCTCTTTGTCCTCTCAGACCGAAGGAAGCCGTAGGAGCATCGTCAACCACCCACCCACCCGGCAGAAGAGCAAGATATAGCGCTGGCGGAGCGCTGACAGTTAACAACAAACGGGCATGCACAACAAGGCTGGATGGATCCCAGGAGGGGGTAGGATTGAAGTGTGTGCAGGGTAGGGGGAGGGGGGACTGACCTGCTGGTGGTGCTCAACTCTTCTGCCCTAACCCGTAACGTATATACTGAGTAGAATCTTGGGGAGGCTGCCTGTGTTCAGGTGGGCCGGTGCGCTAAGCGGTGCCCTGGATTTCAAGTAGTGCAATTGTTTGCTGTAGCGCGTTGGGGCCTGCTGGCACAATGGGCCGAGACAGCCAAGTTCAATTGTGTGGCCCGGTTAAAGTTTTAGTGTAATGTGGAGCCTAATTTCCTTAATGCCTTTTACATGTGGATGTCACTACTGTGTGATGCCTTGATGCCCTGAATAATCATATATATATCCATGTAGGATACTTTTACTCATGTAGTGGTTTGTGGTAAATTACCTGGTGATTTGATGAGAATAAAATCTACGCCTTGGACAACATAACCTGATTCTGACAGTTCTTGGGCACAGCAAGGGCGGACGGTGATGGAAGTGGGACAGGAGTGAGTGTCACGTTGTGCGCATACTATAGTAATTGGGTATTTTGCGCACATTTCCTGTAGATATGAGTGGCAAAATTTGTAATAAAATTGTAGAAAGCTAGACTGTTGAATTTGATTATTTTTCTATTTTTGTAATGGATAAATATTTTCGATAAGAATATCTGATATGTTTATTACTTTTAATTTTGATGAGCTGGATACCAAAGAAAAACGTGCTGTTAGACTGAAATAAATAGTCAACTACTCCTACGTAAGAAATCTCCTTTTTATAGGGCGTCATCTCACAGCAATAGCAAAAATCTGTGCTTGAATGGTGGCTGGTGATATCTAAAGGCACCCAGACACACACAGGAAAAGACACGCACACCTCATTAGCAGATTCCAGCATTACTACAGAAGTAACTACTTCAGTCAAGAAATAACTTCAGATGAAAAGGCTGAAGTCACAAAGGTGGAGATCACTTTTTAAATTAAGCTGGACTGGATAACCCATAAATAAAGTTTTAGAAAATTCTCATCTTGGCGCTACATTTTGTTCTATTGTGAGTGATTAAATACTAAAATAAACAGCAAAATCACCACATGGCTAAATTCATCAAATGTTCACTTGGCCTCTGGACCTTGCTAGTAGTACAAACCCCTTAAAAAGACTTCTTCCATATTATAATCATGGATAACTATAACTCAGTCACTGATCAAAGAGCATGCAGTTAAAAGGAAATGCAACAAATGGTGCCAAATCCTAAAGGTGAAGATCAAAATATTTTACCTCCAGAAGGCAAGCTATCACAGCTAGTCCATCAGGTTGATAAGCAGCTTGAACAAAATCTGAATATTTTTCTGTATTCCAGTGAAGCAAGTGCAGCTGGAAAAAAAATAAACACAGTCATTTAAAACAATGTATTCACTGAACTATCTCAGAACTTGACTAGCCTTGTTATTATGTCATAGTGGCCAGTTTTTTTTTTATAATTCACGGTGTTTGAATAATTAATATTTCCCTCGATAAGCAAATCTCGCAAAGTGGGGTGGCAAGAGAAGCAGTTCTCCCGTGTATTACAGAACATAGCAAAAAAGTTCCGATTTTTTTTATTCAAGAAGCTCATTTTATGAGTTTCAGGATTTCAGATCCCGGTGAAGAGGGAATACACAAATTAGTAAAACTTCCAAGGGCACATAAATGAGCTAAAACGGGGCCAACGAATCCATGGATCCGTCAATAACTTCTAAATATTAATATGGGGGCATAGGCAAATAAGTGCAACTCACTGAATTATGGCAATAGTTTGGGGTAAGCCGGAGTAGCTCATTATATCTATGGCCACAAATAGATTCCGGCAATTCAAAACAGCAATGTTCTCACTGTCCACAGTTCTCTTGAGTAATCCGAAATCAGGGCGGGAGCTAGAGAGCCCGCAGCAAGATGACCACACTTTAGTGATGTTCAGCTTACCAGGGACTATCATCCACATATAATACTTCCCTGTGGCCCTATAATTGAGCACACATTTGCTGGCAGACATCGCATGGTGACCAAATACCTGCTTATTTTGTGGATTGCAAACACAAGATGATGGACGGGGTGGTGAAACTTTTCAGGCACTCACCCCCAATCAAGGAATCCAGGTTTATTTAATTGCTCTTTTGCTCACTATGCCACCCCAGTTTGGACCCACCCATATGAAATAATTCTTTACCCTGCTCCTCATGGGAACAGTTCAGACCAAACTGCCAGGCCAGGTCCTCCTTGGACAAGAAAAAAGCATCCTGGGACCTGTTTTGGGGTATCACCCTTCATTAGGCAGGTTAGCTTGAATCCAGTGGCACAACGAACAAAGGACCAACGTCTGGCCATACCCTTTACCCGTGGCCACTTAGGGTGAACATAACAAACACAATAAGATGATTGGCAGAGTGCTGAAACTTTTCAATCACTCACCCCCAGTCAAGAGTTCTGGGTTTAATCCATTGTTGTTTTTCTCACTATGCCACTCCAGTTTTGACCCAGCCAAATCAGTTTTGACCCTGTCCTAGGATGATTGTTTCTAGCCCAGGAAGGACCTGTCCTGGAAGTTCGGGCTGGGCTGTTTCCATGGAGAGCAGGGTCAAGACTGATTTACATATGGCTGGGTCTAAACTGAAATGTCATTGTGAGCAAAAAAACGATGGGTTTAACCCAGATCTCTGTACTGAGGGTGGATGTTTGACATTGTTCAGCATTCCAACTATCAATTATTCTTTTTGCATTTGTCACCCCGAGTGGGACAGGTATGCCCAGACGTTGGTCCCTGTCACGGATCACTCCTTCTGCTCTTGTGCCCACCACCAGGGGGCCAAATCGTGGGGCTTTTCAGTGTTCCAATATGCTTCCAGACACTCCCCTGCATGCATATGCTGACTTCCAGGCATTTTGACACCATTTAGGAATTGACATCCATTCCCAATCCATGCCTGGTTTTGTGGAAGCCAGTCTGCTCATGCTGAAAACTCCATTACCTATAATCCCCTGCTCACTGCTTCGTCTCCACCCCTACAGGCCAAGAATGGGTGGAGGAATTCAGTTCACCTGTAGCTGGCTGCTGCTAGCCTGCTCACACCTGATGCATGCGATTACTGTGAGCTCTTTTAAGCCCAGCTCCCTTCAGGCCAAGGTTGGTCATTGTAGCTGTTTTCTGGTGAGACCGATCCTTGTTTCCTGAGCTTTTGATATTCCTTGATTCCAGCGCTATAATTCATCCTTGTTCCTTGATTCCTGAGCTATAGCTATTCGTGTGCCTGAATTAGTACTACCTGCAGTGTTACATTGGTTCCTGAGCTATAGCTATTCCTTGTGCCTGAATTAGCACTGCCTGCAGTACTACCTTGTTTCCTAGGTTCCTGAGCTATAGTTATTCTTTGTTCCTGGGCTTCAGCTATTTCTTGTTCCTGATTTGCACTGCTTGCAGTGCCCTCTTGACTCCTTGTTTCCTGAGCTGTAGCTATTTCCTGTTTCCCTGAACCAGCACTGCCCCCAGTGCTACTTTGACTCCTGAAGCTTTAGTAATTTCCCTGTTCCTGAACTAGCACTGCCTGCAGTGCTACCTTGACTCCAGAAGCTTTAGTAATTCCCTGTTCCTGAACCAGCACTGCCTGCCGTGCTACCTTGACTCCTGAGCCTTAGATCAATTCTTGTTCCTGCCCCAGCACTGTCTTCTATGGTACTCTGTTTTCTTGATTCCTTAACATGCACTATTCTAGTATACCCTTGTAGCCTGCCCTTCTGTATATCCCTTTTCAGTCCCTGTCTTTCTTCCCATTTCCTTGGTTCCAGTTCTAGTTTGCTGTCTTTCTATTCTGCTGTCTTGCTTCTGATACCTTGTATGTTTGTTACCTGGTTTCTGCCGCCAAGTGTGCCCTGTGATTTCCTTTCTTTCCTATTTGGCACTTCTCCTTGCTACCTCCTTGTCTATTGTGCTTGTATTTAGTTCTACCCCTTTGTTGTTAATGCCTTGCGTGTTCCTGTTTGATCGCAAGGATCCTTGGAAACAGCTGACTACCTAGGTGGTGTTTCTTGTTCACTGCGAGTATTGTCTTTGAGTTACATTTATAACATCACCATAGGTATAAGCTCCACATACCCTGCCTTTGCATGCATATCCTATATGTGGGTATTTGCAGTCAGTATCTGTAACAGCAATTGTGGGTGAGAAACCTACTGACCTTTAGTCTTACCATGTTGAGCTCCTGAGTGCTTTACCCCACAATCCCCTTTACTGTTAATGTTGTTTCATATATATGTCTTGCACACTAGTCATGGGTGTAGTTTTCAGAATGCTAAATCGCCTCATGAGTGCCTGCTCTTTCTGAGTCTTACCCCTCTTGTTCACTTATACAGGCTTCCCCTTTGGATCCCTTCTCTCCTCTCACTCCCTGTGTGATCCTGGGCAGAACTTTACTACTCTTTCTGTGAACAGACGTTTTCTACCCAGTCCCAAGTCCTTACTCAAGTCCCTGACTGTGTTCCTGCCATAGTCCCGGACAGTCCCTGACAGTCCTGTGCTCACCATACCACGGGAGTCAAGCCAGCCTGGCTGAAGAGGGGTGATACCCCAAAACCGGTCCCAGGATGCTTATTACGGTCCAGGGAGGGCCTGGCCTGGCAATTTGTGTTGATCTACCTAGATAGCCATGGTATTACATGTTGCACTCTTCCAAGAAACTCATTTGACCAGTCAGACTGAGTGTACGAAGTGCGCTCATTGGGTCGCACACAGAATTGCCTCTTCCTACCCTAGGGCAGTAATGATTCTAGTTAGGAACAGTGTTCCCTCGCATATTATGTCAATCCAGACTGGTGAGCAGGAACGTTATGTCATTGTACAAGGGATGCTCTGTAGCACCCCTGTTATTTTGGCCAGTGTTTATGGCCCAAACATGAAGGATTCCAAATAGTATTTGAAATTGTGGAGTCAGATCCTTAAGACGGCAACAGGCAAGATATTGTGGGGAGGTGATTTCAACACCTACATAGACCCCAATTTAGATAGGTCCGCCACAGTGGACTGGCATAGTGAGAAATCTTCTAAGGTGCTCCGGGCTTGGATGGAAGAGCATAGGATGGTGGACCGCAGGAGGTTCCGTCATCCCATGTGACGAGAGGGCACATTCAGATCTTCCATTCACAGTTCCTGGTCCCAACTAGATTATTGGTTGGCAACATTGAGATATGTGTCCTGGGTCTGTGATATTACCCATTTGGTCAAGACTCTGTTGGGATCATGCACCCATACATCTCATGCTCCATATTCCCACAAATTCCCCTGCGCCTTTCATGTGACAATTTCAGGTGACCTCCCTACTTGATCCGGTGTTCCGAGAAGATCTGAGATCTACTATGGTTGCATACTTCTCAGACAATATGGGTTTAGTAGACATTGCAAGGATTTTGGAAAGCTTTCAATCTCACAATACAGGTGGAATGCATTGGTAAACATGTGGTCATTCTGAAGTCCATACGCACACAACTGCAAACAATAGTACAGACCTTGGAGGCAGTAGAGCGCAGCTATGAATCCTGTCCGCATCCCTGCACTCTGGCTGCCATCTGCGACCATGTCACTAACTACAATGATATAGCTGCCCAAGAAATACACCATCTGTCTGAACTTTGTGTGGCGTCGGCAAATGGTATGGGGGGGGGCATCCAGGGCGTTCTTTGGTGAACAAAGTGAGGGTGCCCAGCATGCATGACCATATAATAAAAGTTGGTTTCTCTGATTGTGTAGACCACTACGACTCCCCTGCAATCTTAGAGTACTTCACAGACTTTTATAGGCTGTGGGTGGCACTATTCCAGCTGATGCCCTGCCTGACAAGCTGGAGTATGTTGTTCTGGCCTGCCTCTCTACTGGTCAGAGGGAATATTTAGCCCAACCTATTTCCGTAGTGTTGTGTCGTTCAGAAAAATCTTATAGGATATGCGCGTTTAGACAACATAAACTGTGGACCTGGTGTCCAGACTGATTCCAAGCACCAGATATGTTTGCCTGTATACCAGCTAACTCACAGTGCCACTATGAATTCCTCTTACCAAGGAGAGGATAGTTTCTGGCAACTATCGAACATGACAACCCTGACCTGTCAGGCATCATGGAAACCGTACAGTACTTTTCGCTCAGTCATTTGAGCTCACTTTGGCTCACAGAGATACACAGAATAAACGAAGGAGGGCATTTTCAATGAGTATTTATTGAACAAGCGTCATTCTAGTGTAAAATATGTTTGCTGCAACAGCAGAAACAGAAACAGGTATAAACAGTTATAAGCACCAAGAGAGTAAATGGATGGTAGATTTCTACCATAGCGCTAAAATGATAAATATATGCAGGTATATAGATACATGGCAGAAATAATACGTACTCCTATGATGCTAACCCTAACTAGACGTATTGAAATGTACCTAGCATGTATGTAGGTGTAGATTCAAGAAACCCCCTAGGATAAAACCAATCCCATTACCTGAACTGAGGAAATGAAGGACCCCGTCTTGGTCTTGAGCTCGACACCCCACGAGGGATGTCAGGACCACTGTGTGCAGGAGCTTCAGCATCTTGAGTCAGCGTGACAGCATGGAATGTTTTCTCCTCTGCCTGCCGCAGCAAAGATATGGTGTTTTTATACTCAAAAGGTACCCCCAGGGTTTCTACCTTGCTGTGTCATGATGGCCATGGATGGCAAAAGGGATGACCTTGATGCATAGTTATTATACAGAAGATGGTAGTCCTGCAGTGATTCTGAGAATCCTCATGCATAATAAATGAGGCTGGTTTTTGGAGAAAGCCACACAACATTTATGCAGCACCTAACTAGGTAAAAGGTCATCACAAACTGGTTATGTAGTACAATGGCACGGTAAATATAGGTGAAAGGTTAGGTGAGTATCCAAACCTATATTGGGGTGCATTATAAATCATAACAATAGATGATGCAAAAACAGCTATAGCTGTTCTCACCAATTGTGAAGCACCCGGGCTTGATGGTCTCACCAGAAAATGTTATAAAGAGTTTGCCTGCATTCTTGCTCCTCATCTCCATGCCTTATATATAGAAGCATGTCAATAGCCCTATTGAAGACTGACAAGGGACAGAAATGTTGTGTGTCATACCCTCCCTGTTGGACTTGGCCCTTTTTGCAGGGTGATTCATGAACTTTTTGCCTTCCTCCTGTATTTTATCTGACCTGTTTATGTTGGTTTTATGACTCTGGGCACTTTACCACTGCTGATCAGTGCTAAATTGCATATGATCTTCCTATTGTAAATTGATGTATGAATTAGTGATTCCATGATTGGCTGATTTGCTTTACTGGTTAGAGCCTAGTACAGTGCACTGAAAGTGCCCAGGGCTTGTAAACCAAATGCTGCTCGTGGGCTTGCAGCACTGATTGTGCCACCCACAGAAGCAGCCTGTAAAAGTGTGTCTAAGGCCTGCCATTGCAGAACCTGTGTGCGGTCTGGTATTGCCATGCTCACTGAGCAAGTGCACCCACTTGCCAGTCCCTAAACCTTCCCTTTTCTTTATATCGGACACCCATATGGTAGGCCCAAGGGCAGGGTGCATTGTAAATATACGGTAGGACATGCCCTGGTGTGTGTGGCATGTCCTAATAGTGAATTACAGCGATTTTCGTTTTTCAATATTGCAAGGCTACCTGCTCTCCATAGGCAAGAATGGGCAGTTAGAATATTACATCTTATAATTCTAACTGACTCAGGGAACATGGTAGAAATTCGAGTTTAGTATGCCTGAACTCAGAATGATAAAAATACATCTTTTAGTGAAGTTGATTTTAACATTCTGTGTTTGAAAATACCACTGTTAGTAAGCAGGTATTTTCTTGTGTAACTATCCAGGCCTGCCTCTGCTAGGTTGTGTATTCCTTGTCTGGAGTTTGATTGACAGGGCTGGGGGATTCCAAGAGACAGGGTGAGTCAACCCAGTGGTGAATAGAGAGATCTGCATCTAGATGGGAGGCAGGAGTTGCACCTGGGACCTGAATAGGGCTGTGCCTTCCCTCTACAATGCTGGCTCCACCTCCTGTGGTGCGTCTGATGTCTCTGCCCTGCACTGTGAAAGGAGAGAAGGAGTCATGTCAACAGAGTGCTCTAGAGCTTTGCCTTCCCTCCACAATGTTGGCTCCACCTCCTGTGGGGCGCCTGATGTTTCTGCCTTGCACTGTGAAAGGAAGAAAGGAGTCATGTCAACATGAGGACAAATGATTTTGGGGTATAAGTATTGAGACCCTGATCCCAAGAAATTAGATCACTTTTGGACAACAAGAAGAAACCTTTGCTGAGGAGAGGAACCTGAAGAAACTGAGGAGAGACTATCCCTAAGCTGAAGTGCTGCTTGGGGGATTGGCCTGCAGTGGTTGCCTGTCTGCCAAAGAAAGGAGAAAGGACTTTTGTATGCTTGTGAAGGATCTCCAAGGGCTTGAGAGAAGAGCTTGCCTCCTGCTGAAGTCTCGGGGACAACAGACTTCAACCCCCAGCTCCCTTCTTTGGAAGTGCCTGCTGCTGTTGTGGGCCTTCTGAGGGACTGCGTGTCGCAAGGAGCTGGAAGCGCGACTCAAGAGAAAGAAGCGTGTCGCCATCGCAGCCGTCGCATCATTGAACAAGGGTGTCGCCGCTGTAGCTGATGCATTGCACCGCATCTCAAGAAACGTCCCTTAACCCCGAAGAAGCGAGTCACTGTCGCAGCCACTGCCGGCGCATCGTGGATGTCGCCACTGTAACTGACGCATTGCACCGCATCTCAAGAAACGTCCCGCAACCCCGAACAAGGGTGTCGCCGTAGCAGCCGCTGCCGTCACATCGTGGATGTCACCGCTGTAGATGACGCATGGCACCGCATCAAGAGAAGCGTCTCGCAACGAGGAAGAAGCGTGTCGCTGTCGCAGCCGCTGCCATCGCATCACTGAGTAAGGATGTCGCTGCTGTAGCTGTCACATTGCACCCCTTCACAAGAAGCGCCTCGCATCCACGGAGAAGCGTGCTGCCATCGCATCACTGAACAAGTGTGTCGCCGCTGCAGCTGACACATCAAGCCGAGACTTCTCGCAACATCAGAGAAATGTGCCGCATCAGGAAGAACTTGACGTCTTTATTTCTTTGCACCGGATCTTTGCCGCATTTCCATCTTGCAACACTTTCGTTGCCCTGCGTGTCGCATCTTAAGGTACATTGACTCAAAGTGTCGCATTTTAATAACTAAAGAGAACTAAGCTAAAACTACCATTTTAAGTACAGTAATGTGGATTTTTGTTGTTTGTGGTCTTGTGATAAGTCTATATAAAGAATACTTATTTTTGATATAAAACCTGTGTGGTGTCCATCTGTAGTGTTGTCACTTGATTACTGTATGTGTTCACAAATGCTTTACACACTGCCTCTGAGATAAGCCTGTCTGCTCGTGCCAAGCTACCAAGGGGGTGAGCAGGAGTTATTTTAGGAGTGTGCCCCCTTACCCTGACTAGAGGCAAGGGTCCCTATTTGTCACAAGTACCTACCTGTGCCCACTAGAGACCCTCAAATCTAACACTCCCCAATCTCTTATTAATGCAGATGTAAAGATATTAGCTAAGAAAATAGCTGCACATCTGCAGCCTCTTCTCTCTAGCCTCGTGCTGCCGGATCAGGTGGGTTTCATACAGAGACTCCACAACACATAACTTCTGCACTATATTTACGCAGCTTCATCAGTTGAACCCCATCCTGGAGGCAGCGGCAGTCCTATTTGATGCGACTAAGGCATTTGAGTCAGTCAAATGGGGATATATGTTTGCGACTTTGCAGCGCATGGGACTCCCTCTCTGCTTCTTGCAGTGGATAAAACTACTTTACATTTCGTGTTCATGTTAATAACCGAAAAACTGACAAAGACTCCTGTTCTTACTCATAGTCAATGCGAAGAACTTGCTCTCTTTTTCATGGATAACTGATAGCATACACATGAGATATCAAAGAAAAAACAAACCTGATATTAGGTCAGAAGTAGAAGAATCATCCAATACCAGTGGGGCTCCTGTAATATTCTGATTCTCAAAACAATCCTAGCTTCCCTCTCAAACTGTCTGCCTGGGCTCCCATGGACTTCTCCTTCTTTAATTGCCTTCTTTTAAATACTAAATCTGGATCTCCAATGGATCCCTTACCTCCATAAGTTCTAGGGTGGCTGGATCCCTCCATTTTAGTAATGAAAATGGAGCTTCTAAATGCCTCTTTAAAGGACAGGACAGCTCCGCGTAGATGGAAACATGCTATGGTCCTTCCCCTCCTTAAAAAGCCAATTCTGCTCCCTATTGCACTTCGGTAAGACGCCTGGGCCAGACGGCTTCCCACAGGAATATTACGTGCCCTACCGCGACTTACTGGTCCCCCACATGGTTGACTTCTTCCAACACTTGGTAAAGACGGGATCTTTCTCCCCGGAGACCGATGTGGCCACTATCGTGGTTATTCCTAAGATCCAACCTCCCTCTCTCTACTGCCCTGACTACAACCCAATCTTCCTCATCAATACTGAGATGCAAATCTTTGCCACTGCCTTGGCCCAACGCCTCCGCCCCCTCCTGCACGATTTGGTCCACCAAGACCACTCCACTGTGGCTTTATGTCTGCCCTCGGTACCCGGCATTGCATACTTCGCCTCCATCTCGCCCTCGCACACCGTCACCAGCTCACCCTGTATCTGGCTCTGCTCTTCATTGACTTTGAAAAGGCCTTCAACACAGTTGACTGGAGTTACTTAAAGGCTATGCTTGCTCTGATGCGATTCGGCCCCTCATTTAGGCGTCTCATCCGAGTCCTGTATTCCTACCCCAAAGCAAGGGTCCTGACCAACGGTGCCTTCTCTTTCCCATCCGTAGAGGCACCCGTCAGGGTTGCCCCCACTCCCCGCTCTTATTCACACTGGCGATGGAATCCTTGGCCTGCCTCATACGCAATGATCCCCACATCCGCGGATGGACTTGGGATCCTCACCACATAGATAAAATCGCCCTATACGTGGACGATGTCCTCCCTTTCCTATCCAAAACTGAGAGCTCCGGCCCACGTTGCTTGGAAACCCTTCATGCCTTTGAGAAGGTCTCAGGCTTATGGCTCAACCCAGCGAAGTCCACCCTAGTCCCCCTCCATCCATCGCGGCCCCGCTTCGATTGGCAGTCGACCATCCCTTTGCGCAGGCAGTCATTCAAATACTTGGGAATTTGGGTGACCTTACTTCCGGAGCTTGAATGGGCCCTCAACCTTACACCCCTTTTACCAAAGCTAAGGCAGAACTCAAACGTTGGCAATTCCTCCCGCTCAACCCTTTTGGCAGAGGTGTGCTTTTTAAAATGATGATTGTCCCCCATTTTTTATATATTCTACAAAACATAACCTTTCATCTTGCGGGGAGTTGGTTCCGCGAAATTGGTGGTCTGCTCACTCGGTTCTTGTGGAAGGACGGGACTGTCGGACACCCCCCTATGACGGTGGCATGGGCATGACTAATCTCCACCTTTATTATTTGGCCACTAGACTCATTGTTATCCATGACTGGTTCGCTGGCGGCTGGCCTGATCCGGCGTACTGGGTTGAACTCAGGACTTTGGACTTTCCGAAGCTCCAGGCCTACTTGTACGGGGCCCCCATACCAGAAATCCTCCCCCCTGTCACTAGGGCCGTCTTACTGGCTTGGCGCTCTGCCTTGCATTACACAAGATGGGATGGGAAGCTCACACAACACACACCCTTGTGTCATGGCACCTGGCTGCGCGAGACTTCGACCCTGCCGGGCTTTCGGCAGTGGGATCAAATAGGGATTTCGCTCCATGGTGATATCTGGGTGGGAGATCAAATTAGAGCCTTTTCAGACTTGCAGCAGCGCCACTCCCTTCACACCAATCAATTTTACAAATATTTGCAGCTTAGCCTTTCTCTCACTGAACACATCCCGTCGGCCACCTCCCATCCCGAATGCAACCCCTTGGAGGCCCAGGTTATGATGGGGAATTTAGGCAGAGGAGGGGTGTCACAGATCTATCGCTGCCTTGTGAACAATGTCCCTGCAACCCTGGATTCACCTCCTCCAAGTTACGCCTTATCCAACTCTACTAGCTCCACACAGCATATCTTACTCCTGCATGTCTGTATAGGGTTAGGCTGTGCTCCTCCCCGGCCTGTGCGCAGTGCGACCATGCCCCAGCCGATTTTTACGATATGGTCTGGCAGCACCCTGCCCTTGATTCCTTCTAGGCGGGTGTGGAATCAGAGCTTACACAGACCCTGGGGTGGGCGGTTCCCCACGACCCATTGCGTCTCCTCCTATGAGTGTTTGATGGACTGGATGGTTCTCGAGCCGATAAACGTTTCCTGGGCACTGCGGTTGCGGTGGCCAAGCGAGACATTACGGCGGCCTGGTCTCAGGCCAAACCCCCAACTGTACGGAAATGGCGAAGAGGGTTGGATTGGTGCACGACCCAGGAAGAACCTCTCTTTGAGGCCCGGGGATGTCCTGAAATGTTTGAAAAGATCTGGGATAAATGGCTCAACCTGTTGTTTTAATTGTTGTGCAGGCCCTTGTTTATCTTGCTATATTTATGAAATGGTCTACTCTGAGACCCTGTACTCAGGCATATGTCACCACTCTTACTGCTAATGGTCTTAGATACATTGTGCATGATTCTGCTGTCGGTGTGATTTGTTTTGTTTTTACCCAAATGCTAATAAATGTGATTATAAAAAAAAAAGCCAATTCTGATCCCTCCATCCCGTCTAACTTCCGACCTATATCGTTGCTCTCCACTTTTTCAAATATTATGGAGAAGCATGTAAATGGCTAGCTGACCTCCTTTGTGGAAACCTTGAACTTTCCTCACACCTCCCAATTAGGTTTTAGAGCTGTTTTTTCTTCAGAAACCACACTGTTGTGGGTGATGGAAATGCTAAGGCATCGTTTAGATGAAGGAGAAACTGCAGCACTTATTTTATTAGCTCTCAGTGCCGCTTTTGACACAGTATCCCATCATATTTTGGAGAAAACCTTACAATCATTAGGCTTGGAGGGAATTGCGTTAGAATAGTTTTGCTCCTTTCTTAAGGATCGGACCTTCCAGGTCTCTTCAGCCATGACCTGAGTGAATTCCCATACATCCCCTTATGGTGTTCCACAGGGATCACAGCGGAGTACGCTGCTATTTAATATATATGTCTGCCCGTTAACGAAGGTGGCTGAAAAAGTAGGACTGTCTCTTTTTTCCTATGCTAACGACACACAGATTATCTTTCCTCTCTCCTCGTCACAATGACATATGCCCTCGATCTTAACCTAGGACAGAGTAAGGTGGCCTTGTGGATGCAAAATAACCCGCTTAAACTAAATGGCGACATGGCAGGAGTCATGATCTTAGGCAAAAGACATGACCTCTGGGGTCCACAACATTGGCCCCCTGAATTAGGTTCTCTTCCCATGCTAGTGAACAGTGTTCAGAACCTGGGTTTCATTATTGTTGAACATCTATCGCTGAAACAGCACATGACTAAGATCTCCTCCTGCTTCGCAGTCTTGCGCTGGGTAAAGAAGATCTCATGGCTGATTCCTCTCTCAGTCGAGAGAACTGTGGTTCAGGCTCTTGTTATTTAAAGACTGGACTACGGCAATGCCCTCTGTCTGGGAGCAGATAAATTAACCATCCAGAGGCAACAATTGATGCAAAACGTGGCTGCTAGACTATTGTTCCAACTGCTCAAGTTTTCTTCTGTGTCAAGTTGTCTTCATAAGTTACAGTGGATATTGGTGTTGAATCGGGTCAACATTAAAGCAATTTGCTATATGTTCAAAATTAAAACAGGTTTGGACCCAAAATATTTGCAAGATTTGATGCAGGGCACAGTCTGCTTCGCCCCTTGCGCTCTGCTCAGCACATTCGCTTTGTTTTTTTTGTTGGGTTTTTTTTTGTTCTCATTTTTGCGATCTTGTTGTACAAGCAACAAGGTCACCTCTCACTAGATGCCCTCGGAGATAAGGTGGGAACCATGGCTTGATTCCAACCATTGCCATTTTACATGAGTTAACATACCTCTGTTCCAGCCCCATTAGAACTCATAAAGAACGTGATCGCGTTGGTTAAATCATTGGACAACCCCTTCCTAACCTACCGCCTATATGTATCCCACAGATCCCAGTGCTTTGTACACTATGATTCCCCTCTAATCTTATCCAAATTCCTAAATTAATCTACTGAGCGGACCCAGTCCTCAACCTTTGTAGGAGCGGGTAGAATCCAATTTATACAAATCTCACGTCTAGCAATCAGAATAAGTGTAAACAAATGGTGTTTCTGATTTTTTGTTAAAATAGTGTTACAATCATTGATATCCAATATCCCAAAAATAACAATAAGGGTTCTTACCTTAATTGTCGTGTTTAAGCTATCATCAATAATCTTACCAATTTCACTCCAGAATGTGTCTAGGTGATGCCATGAGTGAAACATATGGATATTATTTGCTTCCCTCTCACCACATTTTGGACATTTCTGGGTCACCTGGGCGTTCATTTTTAACAATTTTTCGGGTCCAATATGATCTGTGCAAGGCAAACAAATGATTTTTCCTAAGAGGTGTAGAAATAATAATGTGCCATAAAAAAGTTCAGGATACTTGCCAAGCTTGCTGCAAGTCTTGAACCGGGTAGATCTTCTTCCACTTAAGATCTGGAGTTTTGTTTCCACCCTCCTTCTTCTCCACCAAGTGCCAATACCACTTTGATACTTCTTTCTTCCCAAGGCCTTTATGCAGTTCGCCCTCTAGGTTCTCAACATAATCTGGCCACGTCGCTTGATCTTTAGACCAGCTAACCAACTGGTAAAACTTGAACCTAGATATTTTGTTCTTTGTCCTTTCCATTAACTCGTCCCAAGATTTTAAATTTCCATCATCCAGTAACTCTCCCCACTTGATGATCCCAGCCCTTTTCAGCGAACCTGCTAATGAGTCTTTCAGGCAATCAGGGGTTCCTGGAGAGTTCCATTACGGTGCTTGGGGACTATAGTATGGGTTTCGCCATAGTTTCCTTATATCTGACCATAGTTTAAAGGCTGATCTTGGCACCTTTAGTCTGATTTTTTTGAAGAACTTTTGGTGGCCGAACTTATAGAGGCAATGGTCATGTTTAGTCACTGCTTTCCAGTAAGGAGGGTATGACTCAAAATCCCGAAAGGGATGCCTTATGTTCTTAAAGTAGAAAGCTTTATAATATGAAATGAAATGCCTGGCTAGCTATCCCGCCTTGGTTCTTTTTCTGAGTCAACTTCTTCCAAGCTATCCTAACACTCTTAGACGCCCAGATACAAGAATTTATCTCCCCCAGTATTTTTTTCAAACTCCGTGAATAAAACTATTGTGTTAAAAACAAAAGTACATTTTGGTAGGATAGCAATTTTTATTAGGTCTCGCTCTTGAGACCTATTGTCGTCGAGATGCCTCTCAAGGGAGACAGACCGGGGCACGCGCGGCGATTCTGGTCTGTGGACGCGCACGTCCAGCCCGGCGCCGTGCACATCTGTTGCTCCACATTCACACTCACGGAAGCACACACACGCACACGCAGACACACACACACGCAGACACACACACACACGCAGACAGACAGACACACACACACACACTCACACACACACCCCCACTTCCAACTCCCCCTCACCCCCCACCCCCACCCCACTCACCGGGCTCTTTCAGCGTGTCCCTCTCTCCCTCGGCAGCTAGCGGGTCAGTCTCGGGGGCAGGCGGGCGCTCCTCGAGCACGGGAGCTCCGTTAGTTCAGAGGCAAAGGGCACAGGACAAGGGGTAGGCTCCCGTCTGCTTCCTGTTTGCGGCCCAGCCCCCGTCCCAACACAGGTTGCCTGGCTTCCTGTCTGCCATGCAAAACATTCGGATGCTATTCGACATAAAAGAGCAGTGAGTGATATTGTACTGAACACTTAGTTTATTCTCTAAATGGAATATGCAATATTTCTTGACTCTTTTTTTTTTCAACTCTACGTTACCTTCTATCTCATTTTGGTTCGAGCTTTAATGCACATCCGGTCGGAAGCGTGCAAAGTGGATCCTTTTATCGCTTTCTTTATTTTTTAAAGGGATTCACTCTTTAAAATTCAGATCGTTTTTCATTTAAGACGTTTATTTACGCAAGCTTTCTAAAATGACGGCTCAGCCCTTGATTCTAACTTGCTGCATTTAGTGGGGACATTGACGTGCATTAGAGCGGCGATGATAAATATGTCACACCCCAGGGGCAGGTGAGGCTCATTGCAAATGTTATGCTTTGTGTAGACTGACAACGCTGACGGACAGGTGGCTCCGTGCCAGATATGCATGTGACATAATCCATTCTACCAAGCATTTAAATGTCAGAATACGTATTGTGTGTGGGATCGTGTACAACGGGCCTCTGCAGAGTATTGGAAGATATTGGGACTGAATGAACTATCTTGCTGTTTTTTTCCGGTAGACATTTTCAATGTGAGCTGACCTTCCCTCCACCAAACCTTAAGTCCACAACTTCAAAGCGAGGGCTGCATTAAAACCATCAACATTTTAGCTAGTGTGTGTCTGCAGCTGGATGAAATGCTGAGTTGGAGGTAATTTGTTTCTCTTATGCAAATAACACCACCCTTCCCACTATGCATCCGGAATTACAAGTTTGTAGCCATTGGTTATTGTTAAACTCGTGCTGGGACAAAGCCGTTCGCCGGCCATGAATTTTCAGTTTCAGGTTTCTATAAATGTATGCTAAGATCACTTTTCTAGGTGAAAGAGTGTAAAGTGATCTCCAGCTAACTGTGCTATTTATAGCCTTAGCATAGGAAAAAAAAGCTGACATAGCCTTACACTGTTCACGGAAATGTGGTACCAAAGGAGAACCTACTATTTGCAATTCAGGAATCGCAGGCTGGGAAAGTATTGATTGTGAGATCGAAGCGTAATTTTGCAAGGCTCATCTTGTTGTCATCCTTATCTAGGGCAAACTTGTGTCAACGTGTTCATATCATGTTGAACTGATATACAGAGTTAGAAATGTTAACAAAAGGCCAGTCTACTGAATTAGTTTACCTTGTTTTCAGATCTCATCAACAGACTGCTAAACTTATCTAATAGGACTAATGATGAGGTTTGGATCCACGCATGCTCATGATTTGATGACTTCCCTGTCTCTTTCAGTTTACTCCTCCTGAATTGATGGCTTTCCACCATATTCTTGTGCTTGTCCTGGCTAAGGAGGATTTTGGTCACACCGTGTTTGGGTAGCGTGATTTAAATCCTTTTATTGCTGGAGCCAGTTATACGTACGTTTTTTGCAGTCAAAACGGGAAATCGCCGTTTGCAACCACAAACTGGCATTTGCAATGCAATAAGTCTCACATTTGCGAGAGTTTAAGCTATTGGCATTTTAAATGACAATGCCTTTAGTTTATGTTTTCAAAACCAACACGTAAATAAAAGGCATTGCCATTTACAATGCCAATAGCTCAAACTCTCACTCTCACTGCGAGACCTATTGCATTGCAAATGCTTGTTACATTAGCTCTCCCCATAAAGGTAAGAGATAAGTAACTCCAGGACTTCAATAATTTCCTCATCTCCTTCGCTTTTAGGTCCAAGTTTACCTGGGCGATATCATCAGTATTCTCTAAGACTTGCATCCCAAGGTATTTGATTTTTCTTTTGGACTCAATTTGTGGAGTACATATGTTCCAATGCATTACCTTGGTTTTATCATGATTTATTTGATATCCGGAAATTTCCCCAAAACCTGTTAATATTCTGCCTATGTTATTAAATGACTGATTTAGGTTACTCGCAGAAGGAGGGGTCTTTACCCGGTTTTAGTATCAGGTTATCGTCACCTCGTTCCAGGATTTAGGAATTGGAAGGCCCTCCAAAAAGATAGTGTTGAAAAGATCAGTTAAACTAGG
This sequence comes from Lissotriton helveticus, assembly GCF_964261635.1. NCBI lineage: Eukaryota > Metazoa > Chordata > Amphibia > Caudata > Salamandridae > Lissotriton > Lissotriton helveticus. The sequence goes on from NC_136063.1 coordinate 494,989,804, forward strand.
CACAAGGGAGCCCTTCAAGGTTACATAGAGTTCATTAAGTATAGCTTCAGGGCCTGCTGCTTTACTTCTTTTAAGATTATTGATTACATCCAGCACCTCATTTACAGTGATATCTGCGTTTAAGATTTTACAAGCGTCGACATCTAGCTTTGAGACACGTGTCTTATTTAAGTATGTATCTACTGCTGTGGGTGAAGGTGCTAGATCCTCCTTATATAGAGACTGAAAAGAATGCTCAAAGGCTTCTTCAATACCTGCCTTGTCCTCTGTTATTTGTCCCCCATTTCCCTTATGGATAGCTGTAATCTTATTTCTATTTGACTCCGTTTTAAGCTTCCAAGCTAGCAATTTACTGCTATTTTCCCCAAATTCATAATTTGACAAAGTGCAAGCTTGCCAGTTTCTCCTTATATTTTCTTCTAGGTCTAAGGAGAGCTCCTGTATCAATTTCATTATTTCATCATTTAAGCTATTTTTTTCTTCCTCAGAGGTTATGACTTCTAAACTGGCTTGTCTCTCTAATAAATCAGCCTCTATTCGAGAAATTTTAAGTGTCTTCGCTTTGTTTTTACCTATCGCTATGCCTGCAAGTGTACCTCTAATAACAGCTTTATATGCGTCCCAGACTATCATTTTGGATACCTCCCCTTCCCCATTTTCCTTAAAGTAGTTTTCCGTTGTAGATCTTAGTTCATCAATAACTTGTTGGTCTAAAAGAAGTGTTCGATCAAGAGTCCACGTTTTCTCACCCTGCCCTGGCTCAAGCTTACTATTTAATTGGACCGGCGAGTGATCGGACAAGTGTGCTGGCAAGTGGTGGACTTTTTGACTTTATTACTTAGTAGCTTATCGACCAAAAAAAGATCTATTCTTGAGGCATGGCCATATTTATAATTTCTGAAAGTGAATTTATTTATTGGATCTCCTTTGAGATTCAAGATATCAATTAAGCCAAAATCATGCTTAAGCCTATTCAGGCACTCTCGCATCTTAGGTAAATTTAAAGCTCTGCCTGGGGGGTGTCTATCTTTTTTAGGATCTAGTAGGATGTTATAATCTCCTCCTAATATGATTGGAGTAGATTGTGATAGCAGCTGTATGTATACCGATTGAAGAGGCGCTGGGTCGTCTATATTAGGGCCGTAGTAACCAAGCACATTCACTTTGTTGTTACCAAAATCAGACGTGCCAATATGAGAGGTTGGTCATTAGCCTACTTGGGACCGACCTTATGGAATTCCTTACCTGTCGCTTTGCGAGCTGAGACCTCTCTGTTTGCTTTTCGCAAGAGTCTGAAAACCTGGCTGTACATAAATCAGTAGTATTCATAACCTTCTTTACTGGCCTACATTGCTAGGCACCGGGAAACCCTATGGGGTAGCTGTGTGCCCTATACATTCTAAATAAAAAAAATAAAAAATGGACTCATTTCTGCTTCATTTTCTAGCCATAGAGGTTCCAGGCAGGGATGCCCCCTCTCTCAGCTATTATTTGCAGTGATGTTTGAGCCCCTGACGTGTATCTTATCCCAGAGATATATGGTATCGACATTGTGCTTTACCTTGTAGCCCCTGGGCATCTTGCTCTATGCGGATGATTTGGTGCTGTATGTCAAAGACCCTGCTGCTCACTTAGGGCAATATGTATGAAAGGACTTAGCATTTCTTAACGGACCGTATAGCAATATCGGGTGGTTATGAAATGCTAAATTGCCTTTCCTAACGTACAAAGGCATATATGCGATCGTAAAATGCGATATCTACCCCTTAGAAATCGCATTTTGCGAGTACGAAATAGGAGGTCACACATAGAGATTTCCTATTAGCAATTTCCTAAGCATACGTACAAAGAATTTCAAAAATACGAAATGGGCATTTAGGAAATGCTATTACCATCGCATCCAATCCAATGGTAACCATGTGCATTTTAAAAAGAGCACCCCAAAATGGCATTTTTAAAAGTGCCATGGAGCACACACATTCTCCGAGGGCAGTGGAGCGCTTTACCCGAGCAACACTTAATATTTGATTGTTACTTAAGGGGGAGCTAAAGGCCATAGGTATGAATGGTATTGCATTCCCTAAATTGTGATTTCCTATAAGGAAGTTGCAATTTAGGAAATGTAAAACAATTCGTACCTATGGCCTTTAGGCCCATAGGTAGGAATGATTTTGCATTTCCTAAATTGTGATTTCCTAATAGCAATTGCGACGCCATAGGATTCGCTATTAGGAAATCACAATTTTTCTACATTCCATTTTGCATTTCCTAAATAGCAATTTCTTAGAATTCGCTATTTAGGAAATACAAAATGGAAATGGTCCTTAATGCAGATCATGCATGAATATCTGTGATTTGAACGCTATTCAAGCCTGGGTATAAACTGGTCTAAATCGATTATTCTTCCTTTAACCTCTGCCATTAAGCCTCCTGAGTTGGAGTACCCTCTGCAGTGGAGTACGCACCCTGTGAAATATCCGGGGTTCTGGATTCACGGGGATCCCGAGCTGGTGATTCAATATAATTATTGTAGAACCTTCCCCCAACTTGAAGATCGGGTAAAGAGATGGTCCCAGCTTACGCTTTCCATGGTAGATAGGGTAAGCTGTCATTAAATGGTTATATTACCTAAGTTTCTATACCTGTTTGTTAACATCTCTATTGTTTTACTGCAACACATTTTTAATACGCTTAAAACACACTTAATAACATTAGCGTGGGTGGATAAACAACCGAGAATATGTTGGGAGGTACTTACCTTACCATATACACAGGGAGGGTTTCAGGTCCCTGACTTAGACCTTTATTATCTATGTGTGCAGGCCCATTTTGCTTATTATTGGTTTCTCTCTCATGATTACATTTCGCACCTGGTGGTGGAACATGATAACGCCAGGCCGCTGCTGCTCCGTGCCATTCTATCACATAAGCAAGATTGTACTGACTGGATTGAGGTTAACACAATACAATGCACTACATGGGCGGGAAACGGTCATTACAACGAAGCCTTTACAACGAAATCGTTAACCACGCATGCAGTACAACGCATGCGTGGTTAACACGAAAGCCTTTACCACGCATACCTTTACTACGAGGTTTGTAGTAAAGGTATATGTGGTAAAGGTAAAAAGAAAAAAAAGAGGGGCTTGGGGGGGTCTCCCCCCCAAAAAAGAAACTCACCTGAAGTCACGTCGGGTATCAGCGTCGTTTAAGAGAAAACGGAAACTAAACTTCCGCTTTCTCTTAACGACGTATGACGTCACCACGCTAGTAATTGTGGTAAATGTAATGCGTGGTAAACGAATTCCGTTGTAACGCATGCGTGGTAAAGGCATGCGTTGCAACGGAATTCGTTGTAACGTCATATATTCACATGGGCTTGCTACCTGCTTGGAACACGAGCTAACAAACTTCCCTTGTACCACCCAGCCCTTCCTTTACCCTTCCATCCGGTCTTGTCTGTTCCTCATTAACCTCTACTAACTACAGCTGGGTTGAAGACTATGGGTCGCTGTATCCTGGGGGTCTTTTCTTACGCTAGAGGATATTTCTTGTACGCAGCACCTCATCTCATTGTTAACATTTAAAGGCTTTCGCCTCTGTGCTGCAATGCAGGCCCTGTTTTCTCCACCCCCCCCAATTTCCAGCTGAGTCCCCTACTCTTTACACACTTTTTACATTGCTGACCAGCACTACATGCCAGGGACCTATTACTAGGTTATACACCTCTATGCAAACTGCCAGCACCAGATCTTGTTTTGGAGCAGTGGAATCCGATTTAGACCCGCCAGTGAAGGTAGAGGACTGGGTGTTTGTTGAAAAGAGGTTTCTCAATAAACATGAGCTGAGTCCTTGTAGATTTGAAGAGGATACTTATTTGTAAATTGTCGATGTCCTTCTTCACTTTAGACAGCAGAAAACTCTTTAGCAGAAACATCCACCTTTGAATACAGAGGAGTATGAAGTTTGGCAGAATTCGTAGAGGCTCTAATTTTGAATTAAAGAGTCCATGAAGTATTTAAGCAGAGAAAAAAAAACACCAAAAAATGTATATATAATTTTAGAGTTGAGCTGTCCTTTTTCCTTTTGCTATCCAATCCTCGTCGCCACCAATTCTAGAATCCACACATGTAATGTGGAGAACAACTAGTAAAGAAGCACATTACAACAGTATTTTGCTGTATGCAAACTTACACGCTCACACCTAATTGCAATTTGTGGATAATACACTTTGAATATGTATAGGGAAGAGGTGTGGCGCCGCGGCTAAGGCGACTGACGCTGGATGCTGGGGACCACGGTTCGATCCCCGGCTCTGGCGACAGGGGTCTGCCCAGCACCATGCGACTCTAGGCAATAGCTAGCTTAATCTTCCCAACGACCCCCACCGCCGAGATACCCCTTCGGGGGTGAGTTGTGCGCTATACAAGTACTGGATTTACATTGCTAAACTACATAGGTTCAGATTTGGGAACAATGACTGCTCACTCAGAAGTAGAGCGCCTGATGCAGATTTTTTTACATCTAGCATGGTGCTGCCCCTAGGTGAAGTGGTTCTCACAAAAGGTCACTACTGCCCTGTCTGCCATGATGTGGGAGCCACTGGCATGTCAACCACACCTGTGTCTCCTTGAAATGGTTCGCGACCTGCAACCAGGAGTGTGTAGACTCGCAGCAATGGCGCTCTTGTTAGCTAAAAGGGTAGTTGCAATGTATTGTGGTAAGCGTGTGGCACCTACAATGCAACAGTGGCTTTTGGACATGCCTATTGCAGGGAGCAATTGGAGTTGTACGCTGAGGAGCTTCCAATATGTCCCAAAGACATCTGGGGCCCAATTACAGTCTATCTGCTCACCATATCTGATTCCTCCTGCAGGGGAAATGTTGATACTGTTCACGTGCTGGGTCCTATTGGCCTTAATATTGCTTCTATAATGTTCAGTATTGCTGTTTGTGTACTCTTTATCGTGTACAGTGGCAATGTATGCGTTTGGTTGTTCATTTTTGTTTCTATGCAAAATGACCAACTAAGCTAAGAAATAATATATATAAAAAAAAGTAATCCCAAATCAAGAAGAGGGAAAATTTGATTTCCTGCCATAGGATGACCTCCGACTGAACAGATGGCCAACAGCAATGTTAGTCGCTGAAATCGTAAACTTGCCGCACCAGGTCCCAGTGTAGAAAATAGAAACCTTTTCAGGGGTCTCACTGATACTTGGTCCTTTTAAACCAACAAAGAAGAAATTGGCACAGAAGCTGAAATATGAAAAGAACATCTTTATTAACCTCAAATGAGGGAGACTACGTCACACAGAAGCCTTAGCCAATTAATGAGGCAGTCTGAGGAGTACAGAAAACAGAGGCCTTATATATGCTTAGGGTTACATAGTCAGCATTAGACCAAGGGGCAGTCCTGGCTCATGAAAGCATGCAAAATGACTAATATGGACATGCAAGATCGGCTTGCTCAACAAAGTGGGAGGAGCTAACAGTTGCTAATTCTGGTGAACACATCCTGACATTTACAGACTAGGTACAGTTGCAAGGACAGCTGCAAGCGCAAACTTAGCGTGTGCGAAGGTGTAAGATGCTGAATATAGTTCGTTTCTTGGCAGATTACAAGAGCAGTCAACACTGAGGGAGGACAGTGCACATGGCGAGCATGTGGCAGCACATGGCAAACAAGATGGCTGCCAGAAATACGAAATGGCTTTCGGCTTATGCTAACAAATCCCTCCAATATTTAACAGATGGTCCTTTTAGCATGAGCTAAAGACATTCCTATGATCCAGTAGGAACATAGAAAATATTTGCACATTAATTTTCATACATTTATCAATATCCTAATTCATTGCTAGGTGGGCATTTTCCATTCTAAACATTTCATTAAGCGGGTACATATAAGGTATAAGCAGGAATACAGAGGGAACAAAGCATCGGGTCATAATTTACATTCAGATAGCAGGAGAAAGTAATGGCCACTATTACAAACATTTTCAGGGCTCCTATGCATTTCAGTGACTATTCATTTTAATTTCAGAATAGCCAACAGCACATATCTAATAAAAACATTTTTAGTCAACTTTTCCATTGTTCCCTTTATGAGGGCTGGAACATAAATTATATTTGGGACCTGAGGACCACACAGGGCCACATGAATTAGCACGAAGAGCTGCAAAGGGCTGCTTCTCCTTAAAAACGGGACATCCAAAGGGGTACATTATTGACAAGAAAAAGAAGAAGTCCTTGGGGAAACTGAAGCCGCTGTACAACCAAGCCAGAGGGGAGTCTTCTCCCTGTGTCTGTTTGAGCCTCACAGGCAGGCTCTTGTTGTTTCCATGGTGGAGCTGCACTACTCGCAACTCAAGAATCACTGCCCAGTTTCAAGGAAAACGTCTCTTCTTTCAGGATAGGGCAGTCACCGACTAGGCAAATGCTTTTAGCGATCCTGTCCAGTGTCTCAGGCAGTGCACCTGTTTTCTTCACTGCAATCTAACAGGCACCAGAGACACAGCACCTGTATCCTAATCTCAAGTCCTTCCCTAATTCCTGTATTGCCCTGCTGGTGCACTGCTCATTCGTTGGGGGCCACACATTGCATTCAGTATACCCAGGTATCTATTTGACCAACAAACAAAGGAGCAAAATTGCATTCACTTTAGGACCAGGATTCAGAGGCCTGATGCTTGGATCTCTGAAGCAACCCTTGTTTCTAAAGGGGCACCTCAAGCAAGGCCTCCTCGCCATTCTGGTCGGTCTGTGACTCTCAGCTAGGCATGATCCGCAATTTCTCCTTTCTGATTTGTGACCCCGTCTTTCGCCAAGATAGTGGCAGGGGTACACACTTGATCACAGGGCTTCCACCTTCACTGAGGTCCAAGTTGCCAGCCATGCCTGTGCTGGTTACCTTCACTTTGGCTTCAAGCTGGACTGGTGCTGACGCTCACTCTCCAGGCTGTATCTGATGTCCGGGACCCTCTGGCAATGGTTGTAAGGCAGCAAATATCTATTGGTGGACAGAACAAAAGGTCTTTAGACAAGGCACAGAAACAGTCTATCAACAGAGAGGATAGTGTCAGAATACTTCCTAGTCTTGGGATGCCCCATATATTAGCAAGGCACCCAAGAACCACTTCCATCTATCTATGTGAGAGTAAAAAAAAAAACAGCCTGGACCTATTGGCAAGTATAAAAGGAACTCTTTGTTGAACTGACAATAGTAATACATCACACAATCCCAAGCAGCCAAGGAAGTCTGTATTCATTTTCTAAACTCAGAGGAAAAGAGAAAAACAACACAGACATACCCTAAATCCTTACACTGGTGTATTCATGTGTGCTAATCTGAAAACCCTAAAAAAAAAGGAAATGTTCTACACTTTTGCTCATAAACTTTACATTACTTGTACAGGACTGCAGACACTTCTAAAATGATTCTTCTTAATAAAAGAACCTACATTGTACGCTTAGGACCATGCTCTCATGTTATAGGAGCAGCAGGAAAATCTAAAACTGCTAATTTAACAGGAGTTTCTTATCTATAAAACAGTATTTCCTTCAAAACATTTCTTGCTAAGGATCACATGGGCATCTTCCCTGCGTTCTACTTTTCATGATCCAAACTATGCAACATCAGCTCCAATAAGGACTGTCAGTTTATTTATACTGACTAGCTAATAAAAAAAACTAGCAATGCCCTTGCAAAACTATGTAGCATGGAATAACATACAATAATGGTGTTATCACCTAATAATTTTAGAACAAAAACTACCCACATCTAGCTCCCCTTAAAGGTCAAATAAGGGAACAACAATCTAGACTATTTATCCTGTCATAATTTCATCAAACAAGATGGGCAGTTATATAACATATATTTTTTATTCATTTTATTAATGCTAACAATGTTTAAAACAGTATTACTGAATAGCCAATTAAATGTCTCGTTGCTATTTCACAGACAATTATAGACAGGCTAAAAAAAATGGAGAAATGGAGAGAGCAACATACATTTTACCTAGCCTTAATTTGTAGAGGAGATAGCCTCCTTCCCCCATTTTGACAGTAGGAAACCTGAAACAGGTTTCACTTCTGTCAACACTATCCACCCCTATTTGTAGCAACTAGGTATAAACAAAGTTATAGGAGGTAAATAGTACTTTTGAGGAGGTAAAAAATATGAATACCCAAACCCCAATCCTTTTAGCAAATGTACAAGTGAAACATGAGGGTGAATGAATTCAAACTAAATCCCAATGGCTCAGCCCTAGTAAGCACCAAACTAAAAGCATTAGTGCTGTATATATGGCCAAGCTCACATATACAATTGTATTGTGGTATATTCATATGAGTGCATAAAAACTTGCTTTTGCCAACACAAAAGTAAAACGTCTCCTTTTCTCCCCTGTCATCTTTCAAAAAGTTTGAGATGTCAAAATGTCAAAGCAGACCTTGCACTGGGAGCCATGCCAGGCTTCTAAATATAGAACTGACATTTAACTCTTCCCAGCTGTACTATTCTGTGTCCAAGGCTGAACAGCAGACCCATTCCCCTGTTTATCAGTTTTAAGAGAATAACTTCTACTAATTTTTTATACATATTTTGAATTGTAAGCAGTGTGCAATATACTTTTCTAACAATATAGAAGTCAGCTATTTGTATTATACCTAAATGTATGTATTTACTGAGGCCTAAGGCAGGTTAAAAGCTACTCAGAATGCAAAATTTCTTTTTAAAATTAGTGAATTTTGCCCAATTTCAATTTTGATATTTGGTGCACTTAAAAATGAATATCCTATAATTTCTTTGCATAATAGTCATCCTCAGAATGTTCACTACATAGCCCAGTAGTTGGAAATTAAAAATAATCATATATACCCTTATTTGAATGAGTTTTTACGCCTGTGAAATTTCATATGCAAATATCCTCATTATGCGGTACAACACAACTTAAATTTAATTTTAATGCTAGGAGGTCACAGTATGAGTATTAAGCTTTATAAATATAAAAAAATTAATTGAAAATCACTTATTTTTTTAAATAATTGTTCATAATTAATATTTTTTTTCTTTAAACCAATCATTTTTGATAATTCCACATATGAAAAGCAAGCTGCATCCCTTGCCTATCATATTTAGACACATTCATTCACAAGCCTAAGCACAGAAGCCTAACTTGAAACATGACAAATTTTTGCGCCACTTTTTTTAAAAGGACAGTTATTATTTAACATCAGAACCACGTGCTTATAAAAAAGGCTTTAGAAAAGGAAATCCTTACTTTAAATGTTTTCCTGTTATCCAAAATAATGAACCTGATTTTTGTAACTTTTTAAAACAGCAGTCTGAAATGCAGGATTTTACCCCTTGTTTAACTGACAAAATACTGGCTGATTCAACATTCCTGGCTCTCCGTGGCCTACAATCAAAACAACAGCTGCTGCTAAGCGGCAGTTAAAACACAGCTGTTGGAAAGCTTTTTTCAGTGTTGAAACGTAAGCACGGTGGCAGTCTATTTAAAACAGAGGCATTTCAATGTATGTTCTATAATATGTGTTTAGTTCAGCAAAATCTAATTTACTCAGATGATGTGTTTGCCTATTAATATCTAATACAATGTATCTAAGGAAAATGGTGTAACATCTTATTGTTTATTTATTGCAAAACACACAATTTCGTGTTTTTTTAGGCCTATTCAATGTGAATTCTAATTTTATTTTTTAAGCATTGGCAGTTTGTACATGTGCATAGTTGCTTACTCTTATCAATTTAATAGTAACATGCAGTTATTCAGCATATCAAATGGTTCATTTCTGGATTTGTATTTAATTTTTATTTAATGTTAATTAAATGACATTTTGCATAAAAGACTGATGACAGCAAGAAAACACAAACAAACACATTGAGCTCATTCCAGACATATACAGAAGGGGTCATATACTCAGAACACATGATACAGCGCGCTTAAGTGCCATTATTTCACACATAGCACAATCGCTATTTAATTACATAAGTATCACTGAAGTGAAACCACAAACCACATAGACATTTAAACACATGATTAACCCACAGATCAACACTTAGGACAGAAACAAAGGACAGCCCACAGACTGTACTTAAACCAAACCATTTGTAAATACTAGTTGTAAGTCATATTTACTAGAAGCGCTTCTCAATAGTATTCCAAAAGACTGCAAAAAAAACAGCCCAACAAACTGTTTTATTTCCAAGAAGCCAAAATACACTCAATTCACTAGCTTTGGCTGGCAGAACACCAAAAAATCGCTCTGCATATTTCCATTTATAAAAGAACGCCGAAAAGGGTCCTTGTCTGTATTATATCCATATTTAAATTCCATGGAGATACAGAATCACCAAGGGAGAAACATGTTTTTATACCTAAACCTATTTAGGTATTCCCTCAAGGGAGCCGGCTAATTCACTTCACATCTCACTATGGTACCTCCAAAAAGCAATACATTCTTCGATGTTTGCTTGAAACAGGCATGCCAAAAATAGTGCAAAATATGCAATTATTATAATCAAAGTAGCGCTTAAGGTACTCTTCGTCCGTTGCGCCGTTCAAACAGAGAAAAATCTCCTCATTACCTGCCTACATAAATTGCAATTTACATATTACATACATACTAATCAAAAGTTGGCCAACGCATATCTAAGCCACAGTAAGTGTTACTAAACTACCTTACCAATCCAAGGCATCAAAACCAACAGCAAGTGCCGCAGAACGACTCTTACCAAAGAAATGGTTGTCCAAATTCTAACTGCCAAATTCTGAATGGCTAACGGTCTTTTTAGAATACTCACACCAAAAAGGTTCTCAGTCAGGAGTGACATCATGTGGAGGATCAAAATCAGGAAGACCAGAAATATACTGGGCTGCAGAGACAGAGAATCCCCAGAATCTCCATGCACAGAGTAGCTCCTTAGTAGAGTCCTGTCCTGTCCTCCACAGTAGATTTCTGTCTCCTGACAAGATCACTCCTTAGATAGCCACTTCTCTGATGAGGTCCACGTTGGAGCGCCATTTGTAGAAAATAGAAACCTTCTCAGGGGTCTCACTGATATTTGGTCCTTTTAAACCAACAAAGAAGAAATTGGCACAGAAGCTGAAATATAAAAAGAACATCTTTATTAACCTCAAATGAGGGAGACTACGTCACACAGAAGCCTTAGCAAATGAATGAGGCAGTCTGAGGAGTACAGAAAACAGAGGCCTTATATATGCTTAGGGTTACATAGTCAGCATTAGACCAAGTGGCAGTCCTGGCTCATGTAAGCATGCAAAATGACTAATATGGACATGCAAGATCTGCTTGCTCAACAAAGTGGGGGAGCTAACAGTTGCTAATTCTGGTGAACACATCCTGACATTTACAGACTAGGAACAGTTGCAAGGACAGCCGCAAGCTCAACTGAGCATGTTCGAAGGTGGAAGATGCTGAATATAGTTCGTTTCTAGGCAGATTACAAGAGCAGTCAACACTGAGGGAGGACAGAGCACATGGCGAGCATGTGGCATCACATGGCAAACAAGATGGCTGCCAGAAATACAAAATGGCTTTCAGCTCATGCTAATAAATCCCTCCAATATTTAACACCAGAACACTTGGTATTGAGTTTGAATTATTAATGGTCCTTTTCAAAATGCTGAACATAATATTTGGAGCTCTAGAGCACGTGTTCTATTGTTAGTGAATATGTCCAGGTCCAACAACCTCATGTTCAAGTTTTGTCATCTGATGTACAATAACACATTCTAATCTTCTAAAACATTTGTGAACACCCAAAAATGTTTCGTACTATTTCCAAGTTAAAAAAAAAAGTCTGAAATGAAAATGCAACTAGTTATTTCCAGGGGAACCAGGCCCCAAATGCATTTAGTCAATTAAATATGGATTTTCACAAAGGAGCGTGCAGGAAGTTCAAATCTAGATAATTGCTTGTTAAAATAAGAATAGATTTTATTGTTAATTGTAGTGGTTATAAATACTTCATAGTACAGCTACATCCTATAAAAACACTTGCAATCTGACAAATACATTTCAAAATTAATCTTTATTCTATTTACCAACCATTAATCTTAAAATCCATTCCACAATGTGATGGGGTTGGCAGGATTATCTTTTTTAGTACAAAAAGTAAGTTTATTAAGAAAACAAGTAATACAGTACAGTATATTATGAAGGATGTGAAGAAACAGAAAAGGAGAACATAAAAGATAAAAAATGTCTTGGAAACATGTTAAGTTGGAATGAAAATATAATAAAATATCAATACATCTATAAAGCATTGTAGATGCATATAACCACTATATATTAACATAACATTAGCCAAAATATAACCACATATTATAAAATATAATTATCTAAAATATGGAATATCATGGAGGTTGAGCAACTTCTTGTTGAGCAGGAGTTAAAGAAAAAGAGCGTTTGGCACTGTAATCAATGAACGATGTAACAGGTGATCATAAATGTAAGCGATTCAGGGCTAAATGAATAAGATGAACAAATGCTGTCTGTGATGATAACATACTGCATATCACTAGGCTTGGAAAGATAAGATCATAAAATCTTTCCAATTTTTAGTAATCTGTTGAAAGGCAACTGCCAACAGCAAATCCACAATCTTTGTATTGGAAATATGATCGTACCAGATAGGAGACAAACTACCCAGAAACAAATGTGTGATAGAAAAAGGGAAGTTAGAGCTGAAGATAGAGTTAATTTGAACCCATACAGATGTCCAGAAGTTATGTACATGTGGGCAGGTAAAAAGTACTTGTTTTAAGTCTGCAAGTGGAGAGGAGCAGGACCAACAGGTGTCTGGTACTGTGACATGTTTTTTATGTAATACAACTGGGTGTAGCAAAAGCATATTGCAGATAAAGAATAACGTTTGCGTAACATTTGCCGCTCTAGAAGTTTTCCTGATTTTGGACCATATTTTGTTCCACAACTCAATTCCAAGATCCTCCTCCCAAGAAAGTTCAACTTTGGTTTTTGCTCTAACGGATTGTGAGGATCTTATATGAGATTAAATATTAGATCCTTTAGGACAGGAAAGTAAAAAAGCACATAAGCTATTAACGGGGGGAGTCTCTGGATGATATAACATTTGGGAATAAGCATTTGAAAGAGCTTGTGAGTTTAAGTTATAATGGAAGGAAGGGGGTAAATGAAAAAGTTGGCTAGCTTCAGAGAAAACAAGATCCTATTTTGAGAAAATAATTGGTGTGTCCAAATTAAATCTTTACTTCTCCAAGACTTCCAATTAAAAGGTTTTCCTCCAATTAAAATGGAAGTATTGTGCCACAAAGAGGAGTTTAGTAAGGAATCTGTGGGAGGTGCGGATGGAGAAAAGCAGAGAAGTTTGCAAGTATATTTGAATACAGGATTAGAAAAAGAAGGCGGTCTATGGAAAAAGAAAATAAATTCTTTAAAAGAGAAAGGAGAGAGAAAGGAACGTTCAAGTACCAACCGGAGAGGATAATCCAGAGGGGAATCAGAGAGCCATCTCAAGGCCTGGCGAAGTAGAAAATATTTATGGTAGGTAGAGAAATCAGGATATATTACACCGCCCTCTGCTTTTGATTTTATTAATCGCAACAAGGACATGTGGGGTGATTTTTTGTTCCACAAAAAAGATGATAATGTAGAATTAATATTTGCTAAATATTTTAAAGGAAGGGGAACGGGGATATTAGAGATGGTGTATAAAACTAATGGTATCTAGACAACCCCACCATGAGAGATATAAAGGGTGCCACTTAGCAGTCCATGCAAAGAGATAACGTTTTTGAAATTAAAGGGGTGAAGTAAAGACCTAAATATTTAATATGACGTGAGTTCCAAGTAAAATTGGAAGAGCTGAAATCATCTTTAAATGTATATTTAGTTAGAGGCAATATTTCACACTTTTCCCGGTTAAGCTTACAACCAGAAACAGGCAAAAAGTTCCACTTCTCACAAGAAGGCAGGGACAGAAGAGTGAGGTTCAGAAAGAAATAATAATATGTCATCAGCATAAGCTGCTAACTTAATTTGAGTGTCTTTAGTTTCAAAATCCTTTATGTCATAATTTTTGACAAATTCTGGACAAAAAAGGCTCCAGGGCAAGATTAAAAAGGAACGGAGACAATTGATAGCCCTAACAAACCCCTCTTTTTAATTCAAAATAGGGAGATGGAGTACTATTCACAAAAACGGCTGCTCGTGGATTAGAGTATAAAATAGAAATCACAGAAGTGATTTTTGAGCCGAAACCAAACCATTTCAATGTGTGAAAGAGATATGACCAATTGACTCGATCAAACGCCTTCTCGGCATCTAGTGCTATTGCCGCTAATGGATGGGGTAAGTGGGCTTTTGATAAAATATAAAAAAAGAATTGGGTATTGTCAGAAATGAGGCGCCCTTTGACAAAACCAGACTGTTCTGCACCCAATAATTGAGGGAGGAAGGATTCAAGACAAATAGCTAGGGCGTTAGAATTGTAATCAATATATTTACAAGAGAAATGGGTCTGTAGCTCTTACAATATTTTAAGTCTTTCCCTTCTTTGGGTATTAAGCATATTAAAGCTTCTAGAAAGGACCCTGAAGATTCTCCTGACTTTGTAAAATGATTTAAGAGATTGAGTAGCTTAGGAAGAAATATGGGAGCAAAGTGGGTAAAAAATTCAACTGTAAATTCATCAGGTCTCGGGGATTTGTCTTTCTTAAGTAATTGTAAAGCACTAAGAAGCTCTTGTTGCAATAAATCAGCTTCTAAGGGGGTAAAGTCAAGTTGAGTGTTAAACACATTATGGATACCTGAGAGAAATTGTGTAATATCAGATTCTGAGGGTGTGGTCTCAGGGGAGTATAGTGATTTGTAGAAAAGAAGAAATTCATTAAGTATCACTGGGCTCTTAGAGGCCTATTAGGATGGCGGACGGACCTGCGTCTGTCCGCCACCCCCGAGGTGGAGGGAACGTCAGCAGGGGCTGCGGCGTTCCCTCCATGCAGATTAAGATGTGACCGCCACAATGGCGGTCACATACCCTATGTTTAACATTGCGGCGGGTGCTGCTTGAAGCAGCGCCCACCGCAAGGTTAAAAGTGCATGCTTTGCATATGCATGCACAAAGTGGCAGGCACCGCGCGGTGCCTGCCGCTTTGTGTATGCATATGCAGGGGGGTACCATAGGTACCCCCCATGTGCACCCCCAACACCCTGGGGGCTCGCAACGAGCCCCCAAAAATGAAAGACCACATGCTTTTCCACGGCGGAAAAGCCCGCCGCGGAAAAGCATGTCTTCTGCCACATCCTAATATGGCTGGTGGTGTCTGATAGACACCGCCACCATATCAGAGCTTTTCCGCCGCGGTCGGAATGCGACTGCAGCGGAAAAGCGGCGGACGGTCTTTCTGACCCACCAGCCATCCTAATCTGGCGGTGGGTCTTTGGAGCCTCCGCAGTGGTGAATCCGCATCCTCCGGGCCGGCAGTGGCTTCCGCCGGCCCGGGGGATGCGGATTCACCGCGATCCTAATCGGCTCCTTAGTTCGGTGTGTGTTGTGTTCATCGAAAATAGCATCAATATCAAATTTATTATGTTTAACTTTTAAGTAATTTGCAAAAAGTTTGACAGCTTTATTCTGTGGCAGGGTATGCTCAGACGTGAGTCCCTTGCTCACTTTGCCACTGGATTCAAGCAAGCCGGGCTGAAGACGGCTGGAATGACAGAAACCGGTCCTCTGAAGCTTGTTTCCGGTCCAGGGAAGACATGGCTTGACAGTTCGGGCTGGACTGTTCCCATGAGGCACAGGGTCAGACTGATTTGCATATAGCCATTTCTGAACTGGGGTGGCAGAGTAGGCTAAAGAACGGTGATGGATCAAACCCAGATCTTTTGACTGGGTGTGAGTGTTTGATTGGTTCAGATGCTCCATCCATCACCACCCCCTTTTGTACAGCTTTATTCTGTCCGCCATAAAACTTAGTGCTCGATTTCAACAAATATCATGAGGCATTCTCTGTTGATTCCTTGTTAAATTGAAGTTTTGCCTTAATAAGTTGTGAAAGACAATTTTGGGATTTTGAGGAGTAGTAGGTGTGTATTAGCTTCTTTATCTCAGCCAAAAAATCGCTGGTTACATTGCGTGCCTTTTAACGTTTGCTAGAAACAAAACCAATGATGCAATCTCTAGCAGCTGTGTTAAATGCATCCGTAAATACGAAAAAGGGAAGAGAATCAGTTTGATTTAAAGAAAAATATTAATTAAAAAAGGAAACAAAAGAGGAGTGAAAATTTGGATCTAGAAGAAGTTATTAAATCACCATCTTCTAGGTAAATTAGATTTTGAAACTATATCCAATTGAATAGAAATGGGAGCAGGATCTGAGATCAAAATATAACCAATATCAACTCTTTTTAAAGTTTGAGATATGTTATGTGAAACGAAGAAATAATCCAATCTAGATTGGGTTTGGTGGGCTGGTGAGAAAAACGTAAATTCTCTAGTGGTGGGATTACAAATTCTCCAAGCATCTATGAGTTTATATCGCTGGATGGTTTGAGTAAATAATTTGTGGGATATGTGTGGTTTAAAAGAGACCAATGAGTTTCGATCTATGAAGGGATCATCACTTGATTACAATCACCAGCGAATATAAAATTATCCTCAATACACGAGGAAATTTGCTGAGATAATGAAGTCCAAAACAAAGGGTCACCATTGGTGGGAGCATAAACATTAAACAATGATATTGGAATATTTCCAATTTGCAATTTAGTATATAACCATCTACATTCCTCATCAGATTGTTGAGAAAGCAAATTAATATTTAACGGTTTATGACAAAGAGTAACAACTCCATTGTGTTTACTGTCTCCTGGAGAGAAAAAAACATTCCCAACACATCCCTTCCTCAACTTCAGAGATTCTATAGCATTCAAATGGGATTCCTGCAAGAAAACAATATCTGGTCCCAATTTGGATAAATGCGTTAAACACATTGCCGTTTGATGGGAGAATTCAGACCTCTGATATTCCATGATACGATTTTCAAGGACATAAAAATAAAGATACAGTGACAAGAAAAAGAAGGCCTACATTAACCTTCAAAGAACAAAGGGTAAGATTTGTAATATTACCACTATACAAGCATAAAATATAATGATAAAAATTAATTGGGAACAATAGTTATAAAAGTGAGCTTGAGATAAGAAACGAAGAAAAATAAGAAGTAAGAGACCTATATAGCAAAGTCAAACTCTGCAAGAAGAAAAAAGGAAAGATAGACAGGAAAGAAGAAGGTAAAAGATCATGAGAGTAGAAAAGACAATAGAAAAGGGCGACTGGACAAAATAGATAGGCATGTGAGGAAATAGTAGTGAAACAAAAAAGGGAGGAAAAGAAAAAAGGAGTAGAAAAAGAAGTAATACAAGGAAAGAAAACGAGAAGAAAAGAAGGAGGGAAAAAAAGAATGTCAATGTAAAGGATAAAACATACATATCACAAAAGAGTGGGGGGAGGTGGAGCCACGAAGAACAAATGGTGCGTCCAGACTCAACGAAATGGGGACGAGAACAAACCACAGCAATTCAGATACGGTGAGGGTGCATAGTAAAGGCGAACATCAAACAACCTGTAAAGAAGAGGGGGGATAAGAAAAAGAAGAAGTCAAAAATATTCATCATAACAAGGATATAGAACAAGTATAATATAGTCACAATACCATAGAAAAAGACCAACAGAATGAATGGCCAAAAACAAACAAATAGTGTAAAGAGAAGTTTTAGACACTAAAATTGAGAAACAATAAAACCAAGAAGAGAGATCATTGTATTAAACAAGGGAACCAACTAAACAGCTTGGGACGACAAAGCTCCAGAAAAGTCTATAGAGTCAGTTTTACTAAAGTTGATCAAAACTTTGCAGTTTGACAGGGTGTTCATAAGTCGTCGGCTTCTTGTTGTAAGTAAGTAACCATGAAAAGGCAGGGGTGGAAGAGGCCATATCTAGCACCCATAGTCCTTAGTGCAGGTATCATGTTCAAAAATTATTTTCGTCTATTTGCTTTGGACTTGGCTTAACTTGAGAAAAAAAATTGAACCGGACCAAGAAATGCGTTGAATAGATTTGGCTGCTGAAAGTACCTTAAGAAGATCTGTGTACTCAAGGAAATACATGATGACTCCTCTTGGTCTCCGAGAAGAGAAGGTATCTGCACGCTGATGACCAAGTCTGTGGGCTCATTGAATATTGAGTGAAGTTCTTTCAGAAAGATGCAATAATTTAGGACGTAAAACCTTGAAGAAAGATAAGGGATCTGACCACTCCAAACCCTCCGGAAGACCATAAATGCGAGGATTGTTCCTTCTATTTCTATTTTCCAAATCTTTGACCTGTTGCTGTAGCGATGAGATCTGAGACTGAAGAGTATTGACCCTCTCCTGCGTATGAGTGAAGGAAGAGACGCTCTGCTCCACTGTAGTAAGACGTTCATTCATCTGAAACCAGTTCTCTGTTAAGATTTGCAGTTTAGTAGAGGTATCCTCCATAAATGGGCAAAGTGCTCTTATCTCTTCCAGCAGAACTTCTAAAGATTCAGGTAGAGAATCATTTGATGGAGGAGGTGGGTCTTTCTTCAGTCTTTTAGTGGTGACTTTGCCATTCGTGGAAGTGCCTGTGCTCAGAGGAGAGGAAGCCTTGGAGACGGATGTCAACGAGTTTTCCATCTTAGAGAATTCAGACAAGATTCTCGAATTTTTAATAAACGTATGTGTGACACTTGGCGCAGAGAAGCCCATCTTCTTCAATCTTCCCATAAGAGAGACACGAAAATGATGTGCTGAAACCTAGTATTACTGTGCTCCAATAACTACAAAACCACACCTTTCTTCTTGCTTTTAGAATGACCAAGATGGCTTATCGTCGTCAATGAAAGCTATAATAGTTAAAGCTTTATTTTTTCCAAACATAAAAAGTCAGCAGGGAGTCTGGAAACACAGCATCTGAACGTGCTTCACTTCAGACAGTCACCAGATCCTAGGCTTCATTCAGGCACAGCGACTGAAGTAAAAGACAAGGAACATAGTTCAAGAAAAATGCACCACAAAAAACAACATCTTCAGGCACAAAGGAATGGGGTAATCAGGGTCTCGTCATAAATTAATATCCAGAACATATCTTGCCTGAAGCAAAGCGGGAGAGAGCAATATTTGGCAATAAGCAAGCCTTGATAGGTAAAAAATATAGCACATAAGGCAGCATAGGTATTAAAACCTCAAATTGCCAATTGCTTAACATGACCTAGTGAAATAAAAGGTGCCACAAGTCAAAACAAGCCATAAATCTCTCACCGGAGTGCCCTTCTAATGGAAAGAACATTGTAGGCAAAATGGCGACAGCTGTCAGCGCTTCCAGAACGCCAAGCGCGTCCCGCCAAATTCTCTGTCTTGTCGGTTGTAAGAGGACAAGGAACAGAGTCAGAGTGTGTCAGCGCATCTTGCGACGACCAGGGCTGCTCAGCAAAGTCAGAAGGCAAGCAGTGTAATGCGGAAGCCTCCGTCCGCCTCGCAGAGCGTTACACAAACTCCGCCATTTGTATTGGACACCAAGCCACGCCCCCGGCAGGGTTATCTTTTAATCTTCACATTCATCCTGCAATATGTTGGCGTGCGCATGGCTATTTTCTAATTATTAACATCCATCTTACAACTTGTTGGCGTATGTAGGGTTATTTTTCAGAGTCGCCGTCTATGAGGGTGCAGCCTTGACGAACTCCTACAGGAGGTGAGCGCCCAGACATGCATGCTAACGCACACTGCCTGAGGCAGAAACCTGTTGTGTCCCCAGCGGTAGATCAGAGGGCTGGATTGGTATTGTGAGGCCTCTGGCGAAGCCCAGGCATGGACCCAGCCGACCTCAGTGAGCACAGGGCTTATAAGCGAATCAGAGTGCTTGTGCCAGGAAGATGGATTAAAACTAGAATTAAAACTACTTAGAGGTGACAGTGCTTGCCTTGCGCTGATTGTTTTTGCTGGCCTTCGTTTTAAAAGCAAGCCTTGTGGGACACCTGTACTGCCGCTGGCTGCAGGGTCTGGGACAGGAGGGCCTTGCCGCATTTTAAATTTGGAAATACTTTTTAATTGTTGGAAATAAAAATATAATACCTGTTAGCAGAAGCATACCCGCATTTTAAAAATCGCCACTTCATTCCGATGTATTGCGGGAGGTAGGGAACTGTTTTTCTCCTAGTGCCATTGTAGGAAGCGCCATTTTGTTTAGCGCTCTAGACGACTGCAACTGCCGGCCTATTTCAGGAGGGGCAATGCAAGCGCGTGTGCGCAGCGCGCCAGAGGCGCGTCAGAGGCAAGCCCGTCTGCGCCCATCCGCGCTCCGTCTGCACCTAGTGCCAGCCATGCTGTTCGTGTCAGCCTCGGCTGGCTTACCTAATCCAAGGATAAACTGGTTAGTATTGGTGAGAGGACTGTGGAGGGGGGAATTCAAGTAGTTCAGTCACGGGGATGTGATGCACTACAGTGTGGATTGTTAAACTGCAGGTCCCTGATTAAACATTTCCAGGAGGTGTCCAACATGTTAGAAGACATGGATCTGGATGTATTGTTTCTTACAGAGACGTGGTCTAACAACGACTCCCTGGTAGAGCTAGGCCTTGCCTGTCCAGTTGGTTATAAGCTGTTTCATAAGCCTAGGGCCTCTGGAAGAGGAGGGGGCGTCGGGGTCCTGTTTAAAGAAAGATGGAATTTTGCTCCATTACAGGTCGAAGAGGTTGCAGGGATTGAGCTACTAGGCTTCTCATTACACGGTAGAAGGGGAAGGCTTCTAACTGGAATATGGTCTGTTATAGACCGCCGGGACAAGATACACAGTATCTAGAACTGGCCGATACCATTACTACCGTGACTCTAACACATTTCAGAATGCTACTCCTAGGAGATTTTAACCTGTAGGATAACGGGACCCTAGGAAATCATTTGAGAGATCTTAGGCAAACCTGTGAAAATCTCGGCTTAAGTCAGTTAGTATGACATCTCACTCACCTAGGAGGGCATGTGCTAGATTTAATATTCGCAAATCAGGTGGACATGGAGGTAATCAGTGTACTGCCTCAAAGTTGGACTGGTCATTCACTCATTCAGTTTAGAATGGCTCTGCCTGAAGCAGCACACAACAATAGCTGCCCAGTGACTTATCGTAGGGGTAGAGATTGGACGAGATTAGTTAAAAAAAATAGGCAAGGCCCCATATTCTTGAATCAAAATGTCTTCACTCCTGACGACTCGGTGGATAAGAAATATCTATCTTATTGTACACATATCATTAATACGTTGAATATATGTGCCCCCATTAAACAGATGAAGAATAAAAGGAAGCCATCTGCCTCATGGTACAATGAGGAGCTGAAACTTTTGTGCATTGCATGTAGACAGGCTGAGAGGAGGTGGCCAAGATGCTACTTAGAAGGAGGCAAGGAAGTGCTAAAAGTAGCACAGACTCGATATAAAGAGGCCATCACCAAGACCAAAGCACTTTTCTTCGCTAAAACCATTCTTCATGCACCTAACAGCACAAAAGCCCTTTTTAACATCATAAGGGATCTCTCTGGCCCTGCCTGCATGGGTAATAAAGTAGTCGCCTCACAGCAACTATGCGATGAGATCGCTGCCCACTTAGAAGAAAAGATAGCTAAAATTGTTGAAGGTTTTGATCCGGGCACGGTCAGTGGTCGGGAGGAACTACCCCAGATAATAACTGAGGAATCCCGGACAGAAGCAACTCTGGAGCAATTTCCACCTCTCACCAAGGAGCTGTTTTACAGTTGTGCTCAAAGTGTTTCTCTGGATCTCCTTTAGATCCCCTCCCTCATAAGATCTGGAAGGAATGTGGGCAAAAACTACTTCCCTGGATGCACCAAATCTGCTGTAAATCACTAGATGACGGGGTGGTACCAGAGGCCTGGAAGGAGGCAGTGGTAACCCCCTACTCAAGACACCCTCTTTAGACTCTACTAACCTGGCAAACTTTAGGCCTATATCCCTTCTGCCATACCCTGTAAAAATACTGGAAAAAGTGGTCAGCAAGTCACTATCAGGTTTCCTTGAAGATAATGATCTACTGGACAGGGACCAGTTTGGCTTCCGCCCAGGTCAAGGGACGGAAACAGCCCTAGCCACCATATTGGACAATTTGCGAATGCGTGCCGACAATGGCAACTCATCGGTTCTAGTGCTACTAGGCATGTCGGCCGCATTCGACACTGTGAGCCATGAGGTGCTGCTGGGCAGGTTGGAGCAAATGGGAGTGAAAGGCCGAGCCCTGAAGTGGTTGCAACCATACTTGCCGGAGAGACATCAGGTGATGACTATGACCCCGTTTACCTCCGCCGAGTCCTCGGTACGACATGGGGTGCCACAGGGCTCGGCAAAAAGCCCCATTCTCTTCAATATATATCTATGCCCGCTGATCCCCATCATAAAGTCATTTGGGGTTGACCTGGTAAACTATGCTGACAACACTCAACTGATGTTTTTGTTGGAGGGAAAGCAGGCAGTGACCATGGACATCTTTCAGGAATGCATGTGTCAAACTGCAAGCTGGCTTAAAGAAAATTCTTTACAGTTTAATAGAGGGAAGACAGAGGTGGTGTACTGCTCCAGTGGCAAAAGGTTACAGCATCTGCCGCTAGAGTTCAAACTTACTCCAAGTGACGACCCCCTAGTTACAGTTAAGACCGTGCACAATTTGGGCATTCTGGTCAATGATGACCTTCAAATGGCATCACAGGCCAATAAAACGGTCAGTGTCTGCTTTACCTTTTTGAAGGCACTGCGACAGATACTTCCATTGATGCCTGAGGAGACAAGACCCCTGGTAGTCAGGAGTATAATCCTATGTAGACTGGACTACTGCAATTCCCTGTATCTGGGAGCTCCCCAATATATTTTTCAGGGATTGCAGAGGGTCCAGTCCATAGCGGCAGCTGGCACTAAACAGGCAACGTAGATCTTCCACCAGCCGGGCTTTGAGAGATCGCCACTAGCTCCCCGTTAGGGAGAGGATCTGTTTTAAATCACTGAGTATGGTGTTTAGAGTAGTACATGGAACTGGCCTGATCCCTATGCAGGAGAGATTTACATGGTATAAGCCAGCAAAACATCTCTGTTCGTCTAGTGCCTTTTTGGTAACTACGGCCAAATTTAAGAAATCCAGGACAGGAGGTAGGGCCTTCGGCGTAGCGGCTTCACGCCTTTGGAACGACCTTCCTCTGAGCATTAGACAGGTGACCTCCCGGTTAAGTTTCAGAAAGAGCATAAAAACCTGGCTCATTGCCCGCCGTCACTATAGGCTAAGGTGCAGCGCCAGGATACCCTTGGGGTGACAGTTGAGCTATATAAGCTCTGCATACATACATACATACATAGATGGACCTAACGAGCAGTGAGTTCGGAGGAGCGGTGAGGAGAACACACTGAGCGGGCAGAGACTTGCTGCAAGTCCGTGCCCCCAGGGTGCAGGGAGTCTATTTGTTGGCGCAGGAGTCCAGCTTAAGGCCCAGTCATAGAGGGTACTCTAGACCTGGGATCCGGGATCTCCTTGGTTCTATTGTGCATGCACCTGTGAGTCCTAAGCAGGCATTCTCCGCTGGATCCAGGGGAGCTCCCACGGATAAGGACTTGCTAGCATAGAGAGTGGTAAGTTCAGGAGGTCGGAGCAGCGACCGGCACCTAATTTGAGGAAGAGCGGTATACCCCAACTCCAAACTTCACCTCCCGCTCGATTAGGTCCTCAAAATGTCATCTCTCTGTTCCAAGAAAGACTCCACCATTAAAGATCTCCTGCAAAAGTCGGGCTCAAAGAAGGCGGACTTGCACGTGGCAGACAGACAGACGGAGGAGAAGGAAATAGAACCTGCGCAGGACCCAACAATGGAACCCATAACAAGGGGCATCATAGAACAGCTTTTTGGTGCCCTCTGGGATGATTTCGCTTCACTACACCAGGAGATGGCCTCTGACGTCAAACAGCTGAACGTGAACGTTCAAGAGATCGGGGATCGGGTCGACTCCCTCGAGCGAGCAGGTGACAGCAGGGATAAGGATATCATGTAGCACACCAGGGAGCTTCTGGAGCTTAGAGACTGCAATGAGGAACTGAATTTCCACCATGAGGATCTGGAGAAACGCTCCTGGAGATCGAATATACGCCTTAAGGGTGTACCGTTGCAGGCCGTTGGGGGTAACATGGAAGACTGGGTCCTGCGCTTTTTCAGGCATTTTGCCCCAGACCTTGGAGAAGAAGAAATCATTCTCGACTGCACGCATCACGCTTGGCACCCGGCTTCAAACCCAGGTCAACCTCAAGACATCCTCACCTGCCTCCACTCATACAGGCAAAAAGATCTTATTATGAAAGCCACCAAAGGTAAGGCTACTATTACCTTTGAGGGTCTCCAGGTAGGAGTATACCAAGACCTCTCCCCCTCACCCTTCAATGTCGCAGAGAGCTGAAGCCACTCACCTCGCTCCTGAGGGACAAAGGAATAATATATAGGTGGGGACATCCATTTAGCTTATCCTTCACTACAAACTACGAATGGTACAATCCCTGGGAGACGCTAGGGAGATACTTGAGGCCAACCTGACTACGGAGGACTTTGATAATGGCCAGCATTGGCCCGAGGCATCCAGGTGGCAGACCGTTAGAAGAAGACGTCGGAGATCGGGATTTCGCGACTGGGGAATGTGATGTCCGGTACGACTCTCAAGTCCTTTCAGGCACTTAGCGTTGAGTTTGATATGCCCCAGTCTCAATTTTTTCGGTATTTGCAACTTCGCCACGCGCTGATGCCCAGCATTGCCAACTTGGATTCCCTTCCCGAGTTTAGTCCCATTGAGGCGAAAGTCTTTATGGGTGATCTGGGGCATAAGAAAGTCTCTCGCATCTATCAGACTTTGGTCACTCATTGCTCCTCCACCCTTCTTTCGTTGAAGACAGCTTGGGAAGCTGATGTTGGCCCCCTTGACGAAGATGACTGGAGGGAGGCTCTGGAGTCCCCTAAGGGAGCGGCCATTGCCATGCGGCTTAGGCTAATCCAGTTAAAAATTCTCCATAGGGCCTACTTCACCCGTGAACGATTGTGGAAGGCTGGCTTGATTGAGTCCCCAGAATGTTTGCGCTGCAGGAATGCAGTGGGCGATTTGCTTCATACGGTATGGTCATGCCCGAGGCTGGTGGGTTTCTGGAGGGGTGTGTGGGGCTGTTTGTCGGAAGTGCTGTGTTGGACTCTTCCACGCACCCATCGCCTAGGCCTACTACACATCTTAGAGGGGGTTGGTGGAAACATATATAAACGGCATCTGCTGCTCCTAGGTCTAGTGGTGGCCAAGAGGGACCTGGCCCGGGCGTGGAAGGATGTGAGGGCTCCCCCTCTGTGTGCTTGGAGAGCCGGACTGGACTTTTGCATGGGCCTGGAACGGCCAATATTTGAGGCACGCGGTTGCCCCCGCAAACATTTCAAGATATGGAAGAGGTGGGCTGAGTATAGGGGGCTGACACTTGACCCTCCAGCGGAACTAGAGGAAGATCCCTAGAAGTCTGTTATTGGCTAGTCCTTGCATTATGCCACGAATCCTATTTCATAATGAGACAAGCAGCAACTGATACACGCGTGCAAAGGGGTGGGGTGGGACACTGGGGTGGGGTTGGGAGGAGTGGGTAGTTGGGGTTGTAAGGGTGAATGAAGGCATTGTGATGTTCCTGTTTATCTATCTTTCTTGACTGATTGGTTGGTCACTTGGTCCTGTGCTGAAATAATATCATGATGTTTGGTGGTGTTCTCCTGAATGTGGGGAGCCACGCATATTACTTGCCTGATCCTGCCAATAAAATCTGTTGTGAAAAAAAAAAAAAAGATTTTCCTTAAATTTCTGTGATGGAAAGTTCTGGAATCTGCAGGGAGCCACTAACTCCCACCCACCCAGCATTCCCACAGGTTTCCTGATAAAAATGGTACCTCACTTGTGTGGGTAGGTCTAGTGCCCGTGTCAGGAAACATCCCAAAACGCAACACTAACATATCAAATTTTTCCACTAAAAACAAACCCTTTTTTTGCAGTGTGCCTAGCTGTGGATTTTGGAGCCTAGCTCAACCTGCACCTAGGGAAACCTAGTAAACCTGCACATTTTTGCAAACTAGACACCCAGGGGAAGCCAGGATGGAGTGACTTGTGTGACTCTTACCCGTTTCTGTTACCCAGAATTCCGTGCAAAACCTCGAACTTTGTATAAAGAAACACATTTTCCTCACATTTCTGTGATGGGAAGTTTTAGAATCTCCGGGAAGCTGCAAACTTCTACCCACCCAGCATTCCTTCAAGAATCCCAATAAAAATGGTACCTCACTTGTGTGGTTAGGCCTGTGACAGGAAATGGCCCATAACGTACTGTGAAGACTTCAAAATGATCGATCACAAACTGTCTTGGTTTTGTGAGGAAGTCACCTGCAATGTTGGTATCGGGCTCGGTGGGCAATTAGGGAACCCTACTAAACCCAGACATTTCTGAAAACATGACACCCAGGGGAGTCCAGGGACGTGTGACTTGTGTGGATCCCCCAACGATGTCCTTCCCCTGCAAACCTCAGATTTAGGTGAAAAAATCGTATATTTCTTACATTTTAGCCCGGGATAAGCCCGCCGACACAAATGTCCAACGACCTTGGTCTCCCAATTAAAATGATACCTCACTTGTGTAGGTGTCTAATGCAGGGACAGCCTAAAAAACCTATTACAAAATATAGCACTTAGAGCTCCCTGTGCTGTCCACTCAATCCCTATGTTTTGGCCCTTCCCAGTCGAAGGCCCTTGGCCCACTCACACAATGATGTAAATTTTACTCAGGAGACCGAGGAGAACCCTGAGTGGTAGGTATTTTGTGCCGGCACAGTAATCTCAGTCAGCAATGTGAGGAAAATGTGATTTTATTTAGCTAAATTTGAGATTTGCAGGGGATTCTGGGTAAGAACATTTTGGGGGATCCATGCAAGCCACACCTCCCTGGACTCCCCCAGATGTTTAGTTTTCAGAAATGTCTGGGTATGGTAGGTTTCCCTAGATGTCCACCGAGTCTGTGACCAAAAATTCAGGTGACTCCCTTGCAAAGCCAGGTGTTTTCATGATAGATAGGGGGCATCTGTGCTTTTGTTCCCAGGCTCGGCGGCCATCTAGGGAAACCATTGTGCCTGTTTGCGTGGATCCCCCATCGTTTTCTTACCTAGAATTCCCTGCAAACCTCAAATTTAGCTGTAAAAAAGCAAATGTGGGGATGTTGTGAGATCCCTGGGCTGACACAACGTTACTACCACCTACCATTCTCCCAGATCTCCTAATAAAAACGGCACCTCACTTGTGTGGGTGGGCTGAGTACCATGGCAGGGAAGGGTCCAAAACATATTGTGGAGACATCAAAATTATCTATCACAAAATGACCTGGTTTTGCAAGGGGTCATCTGTGTTTTTGGCCCCAGGCTCGGCGGCCATCTAGGGAAACCTATCAAACTCACACATTTCTGAAAAATAAACACCCAGGGGAGATCAGGGAGCCTTGTGTGGATTCGCCAATGCTTCCCTACCCAGAATCCCCTGCAAACCTCAAATATAGCTGAAAAAAATCACATTTTTCTCACATTTCAGTTGGGAAAGTTATGGGATTACCTAGCTGACATAAATTCCCTAACACTCAGCATTCCCCCAGGTCTCCTGATAAAATTAGCTAAATTTGAGGTTTGCAGGGGATTCTTGGTAGGAAAGTCTTGGGGGATCCACGCACGCCACACATCTAGTTTTCAGAAATGTGTGGGTTTGGTAAGTTAACCTAGATGGCCGCCGAGCCCGGGACCAAAACCGCATGTGCCCCTCCCTTGCAAAACGAGGTCATTTTGTGATAGATCATTTTGATGGCTCCACAATACTTTTTGGGCCCTTGCCTGTCGCGGGTACTTGGCCCACCCACACAAGTGAGGTGATGTTTTTATTAGGAGATCTGGGAGAATGGTAGGTGGTACCATTGTTATCGGGAGAACTTGGGGAATTCTGGGTAGTGGGACATTTGTGTCAGTCCGGTGATACCACAACTTTCCCACACAGAAATATGAGGAAAATGTGATTTTTTTCAGCTTAATTTGAGGTTTACAGGGGATTCAGAGTAGGAAAATGTTGGGGGATCCACGCAAGTCACACTTTCCTGAACTCCCAGACTTGTCTTGTTTTCAGAAATGTATAGCATGGGTAGGTTTCCTTAGCTGGCCGCCGTGCCAGGGATCTAAATCGCAGGTGACTCCCTTGCAAAACAAGGTCTTTTGTAATCGTTTGAAGTCTCCACTGTAAGTTTTGGGCTGTTTACTGTCACAGACACAATGCCCGCCCGCACAAGGGAGGTAGCATTTTAATCAGGAGACTTGGTGGAATGCTGGGTTGGTGGGAGTTTGTTGCTCCCCTTAGATTCCAGAACTTTCCATCAAAGAGATGTGAGGATTTATTTTTGGTTTTTTACAAATTTTGAGATTTGTAAGGGATTCTTAGTAACAGAACCTGGTGAAAGCCACACAAGTTATGCCATCCTGGGTTTCCCTGGATGTCTGGTTTTCAAAAATGTATAGGTTTGCTAGGTTTTTCTAGGTGCTGGCTGAGACAGAGCCCAAAATCCACAGCTAGGCACATTGCAAAGAAAGAGTCAGTTTTCTGTGGAAAAATGTGATGTGTCCACATTGCGTTTTGGGCCGTTTCCTGTTGCGGGTACTAAGTCTACCCACACAAGTGATGTACCATTTTTATCGGGACACTTAGGGGACTGCTGGGTAGGTGGAAGTGTGTGTCTTCCCACAGATTCCCTCAGAAATGTGAGGAATGATTTTTTTTTTTACAAAGTTTTAGGTTTGCAAGGGATTTTAGGTAACAGAACCAAGTGAGAGCCACATAAGTCACTCCATCCTGGATTCCTAGTTTTAAAAAATGTATGGGTTTGCCAGGTTTCCCTAGGCACTGGCTGAGCTAGGGTCCAAAATCTACAGCTAGGCACATTGCAAAAAAAAAGGTCAGCTTTCACCTGAAAAATGTGATGTGTCCACGTTGCATGTTGGGCCATTTCCTGTCATAAAAACTAGGTCAACCCACACAAGTGAGGTGCCATTCCTATCGGAAGACTTAGGGGAACACAGAATTGTACCACAAGTGTTATTACCAATTGACTTTCTTTGTATTTTTGCCTTCCAAATGTAAGGCAATATGTAAAAAAGAAGCCATTTTGAAAAATGTCCTCTAATTCACATGCTTGTATTGGTACACACAATTTTGGCGATGTGCAAATAACCACTGCTTCTAAAATCTATATTTTCTTCCCAATTTAGAAATATATAGGTTTCCTTAGTACCTATTTTTCACTCTTTATTTTTTACCAGATGAATTGCTTTATACCCGGTACACAATGAAAAATAATTGTAAGACGCAGCACAGGTATTGGCTCTCGGTACCTCGGGTTCTTGGTGAATCTACAAGTCCTATATATCCCCGCAACCAGAATGGTCCAGGGGACGTACCGGTATATTGCTTTCAAATATATGCCATACTTAAAAGA
Organism: Lissotriton helveticus; assembly: GCF_964261635.1. NCBI lineage: Eukaryota > Metazoa > Chordata > Amphibia > Caudata > Salamandridae > Lissotriton > Lissotriton helveticus. Next base: position 495,019,469 of record NC_136063.1, read on the forward strand.
AGTTACAGGTGAAAATGTTGGCACAAATGGCTGTTTTTTCCAAGTCACTTTCAGAATTTTACTATTTCTCTTGTTAGTTTCCATAGAAAAACCTTGAAGGATCTACACAAATGACCCCTTGCTAAATTCTGGATTTCCCCTGCTTTTCATAAGAGTTCTCGGGATCCATTATTGCTTTTACACCCATTTCTACCACTAACTAGAAGGAGGTGGAAATCACAAAAAATAAGGAAAACAGGCTATGTCCCAGTAAAATGCCACAACTGTTTAGAAAATGTTGGTTTTCTGACAAAAGCCTGCCTGTTCTTGAAAGCTGGGAAGATGGTGATTTCAGCACCACAAACCCTTTGTTCATACCTTTTGCGGGTGAAAAAACAAACGCTTTCATCTGCAGCACTTTTCCATTTTCCCAAACAAAGCAATGATTCGCTGTATTTTGACCAATTCCTCGGTTCCCTCCAGGGGAATCCACAAACCCTGGGTACCTTTAGAATCCTCAAGATGTTGGATGAAAAGGATGCCAATTTGGCATGGATACTTTGTGTGGACAAAAGGTTACAGGGGCCTAAGTGTGAACTACCCCAAATAGCCTAAAAAAGGCTAGCACGGTGTGTGGGGAGGGAAGCCTAGCAGCGAAGGGGTTAATGACGGCAGCTCTGCCATCGGGATTAAGATGGGTTTCCGACAGCCATTCCATGTTGGCCTTTCCGACATGGAAAGGCTGTCGAAAAGCAACAGGGCCCCCTCTCCCACCTGGCCCTCCGCAATGGTGCTTAGGGGGCACCTATGTTTCAAAACAACCATTTTACAATAGAAGCTTGTGTGCAGTCCTTTTCTGCCTGCTGCACAAACTTCAATTGTAAACTGCATTTTTGCATGGGCAGGCGCATCATAATACCGAGGTCGGAAATGGCAACCTAAGGTCGGGTGGTTTCCAGACCGCTACGGTGTTGAGTGGATGCAAGTCCACCCAACATCGTTATTAGGGCCTATGTAGTCAAACAACACACAGAAACAATGCAAAATAACTACGAGCAAGAGTTTGTGTGTACGTCTCAGTTTGAGGATCAAATGTACTCAAAAGACTCACCTCAGCAGCATACTGGACTCCATTCACAGTGTGTTCTGATCCACCATCATCTGTGCGACCCCAGTGAAAATGAAACTGCCTGAGTCTGTACCTTCCTATGATTGGTCCACCTGACAACACTGCAAATGTTTAATTAAGAATATATAAATTATAGATGAAGGAAACCACGAAGTAAACAAATCAAGATCTAATCACACAAAAATATATAGTATAGCACAAAGCCTGACATTTTAGTTATCAATATCAGGAACTTTTGTGGCATCAATGTATCATGACCTTGTGCTGACCTGTGACTAACTATAGCAGAGATAGACCCTATAAAGTTTAAATTAAGTGAATTTGATGTCTTGATTTGTTATTTTGTGTCTTTAGACGTACTTGCAAGAAATTATACCAATGTACGAGTGCAGAACAAAATTCTAAAATGGGTTGAGTGCTTACTCATAATATAGGTTGTAGCACTCTACATTTTTTAAAACATTTTATGGACTTTTTTTAATGTTATTATTGGTCTGAAAGTATGAACACTCTTCCATGTAGCGGCACAGCAAATCTTGTCCAGTGGTACTCCAGCGAAAAGAGCAGCAAAGGAAGAAACTGCTCTTGTAGAATGAGCCTTAGCCTTTATCATAAGCGGTTTACCCGCCTTAGTATGACAGAGCTGAACAGTAGCAGCGATCCATCGTGCAATGGTTCTTTTTGTGACAACAGAACCCAGTCTCAGAGGGCAGTAAGATACTAGCAGTTCATCAGTTCTGCGTAACTGCTTGCCTCGTTGCGAATACAACTTAAGGCACTGTTTGACATCCAAAGAGTGAAGAGATTTCTCCACCAATGAAGGATGTGAGAAAAAAGCGCACACGATAACAGGTTCATTAGGATGAAACTGAGATGGAACCTTCAGTATGAACTTAGGGTTTGTTCTCAGCATAACATAGTCCTCTGTAAAGCGCAAGTAAGGCTCTTTTATGGTGAAGGCTTGAATTTCAATTACTCTCCTTGCAGAGCTAAATGCGAGAAGTATGCCACTTTCCAGGTGGGAAACTTCAGTTCAATTTTGTGAACTGGCTCAAACGGTGGTTTCATTAATTGAGACAGGACTACATTAAGGCACATTCCAGCGGAGGAGGCTGAATGGGGAAAGGTTCTGAATAAACACTTCATGAACTGTTTGATCATGCAAGAAGAACAAAGGGAAGATGCGTCGGAAGTGTGTCTGTATCGGGAGAGTTCCAGAAGATGGACCCTTACTGAGGCATACGCCAGACCTTATTTTGCAAGAGATAAGAGATAAGGCAAGATGTGTTCTGGAGATGAGAGAAGGAGGGTGAATGTCATTCCGAAGGCACCAAGAACAAAAACATTTTCATTTTAGTCTGTACGTTGTAGTAGTGGACTCAGCTCTTCCTCTGGACAATATATCTCTACAGTCTTGAGGAATAACTAAATCTGTGAACTCATTAAACTCAGGTTCCAGGCATGTAATTGAAGAGAAGCTGGGTGGGGATGCAGGATTTGCCCTTTGTTCATGGTTAACATTGTCACTGGCAGTCGATAAGGCTTGGATTGTGCCAGCAGGAGCAGCTCCATGATACAATGCTGGCGGGGACAACATGGAGCAATCAGGATGAGCTTGCCCGGTTCTCGTTTCATTTTCATCAGAACCCTGGAGCTGAGAGGGCATGGGGGAAAAGTGTACGCAAAGATTCCTGATCATCTTATCGAAAACACACTCTCCATGACCCCCTCTGATGTTCCCTGCTGGTGAAAAAACAGCATTTCTGGTTCCCTTGAGACGCACATAGGTCTAAATTAGGTGTTCCCTATTTCTGGAACATGGAATCGACAATCAGCTGGTTGAGTTCCCACTCGTGATTTTACTCAAGGGAGATGCCCCGTTTTGATGGTTATATGATGCTGTAGTGTCCATTCCCAGATCCTCTGAGCTTCCAGAGATAGGGTTGGAGAACTCGTTCCTCTCTGCTTGTTGAGGTAATGCATGCATGTGGTATTGTCTCTCCAAATGAGGACTGAGGACATTTGTATACTTGGGAGAAACTATTGAAGGGCTAGGAAAATTGCTCTCAGTTCAAGAAAAGTGATATGCATTTTGGAAAACAACAGATTCAATTTGCCACTTATTTGGGGGTCCTGAAGATGCGCCCTCCAGCCTTTCAATGAAGCATCTGTTGTTTTAACAAACTTTGGGAGAGGAGAGAGGAATGACAGTCCCACAGAGAGATTGTTGGTGGACTGCCACATAGGAAGGGCATTTTTTCATTACTGGGGTTAGCCGAATGATATCCTCAAATGATCCTGTTACCTGAAGCCATTGCCTGTTCAATTGCTCCGATCCTCCAGCCTTTTCATGACCAGCTCAATGCCATGAAAAGGCTGGTGGCGGGGAAACTCTAAATATGCTCAGCAGACCACAGCGGACCCGCCTTGGATATTTTATACCCCTGTGCGCTGCGCCACTGCCATGGAACGGCTCTACACTGGCACAACTGGTGCAGCGGTGCTGGTCTGCATGGACACATCGGAATACGGCGGCTGCAGAACTGCCACTGCTGCAATTAGGCCCTATGGCTTAGTCATTTCAAAATTAAAAGTTTCTTACAGTAGTATTAAGCAGGTGAAGCATTTACCATTTCAAAAACATTTAAAAAGAATCTGAGAGGTATTGGCAGCTGGTATAGACAGATTCAAGATGGTTGTCAATTCGATCGCCTTACTAAATATCTTCAGAAAATAGAAAAGGAGACTGGGTTCAGGGTTACATCTAAGGAGTGGGACGAAATGAGCAAGTTTATCTGTAAGCTGTTTAGAGCTGCCAGTTTCGGGCGAAAGAAGTTTTTCTCTCGTTGGTTCCTCTATTATACCCCTAAACAAATTAATAGGTTTCACCCCTCTGTTAGTAATCGCTATTTTAGGAGCCATTTAGAGGAAGAAGGGGATTGGCTTCACAGCATCGCTAATTGCCTGCTGTACACAAATTTTGGAATCCATTAGCAATCTATTTGAATAAGTCTTATGTGTTAGAACCTTTTGCTATTTTGTTTGGGATTATTAACAGTAATAGTCTAAGTAAAGGCTCCAAGGCCAATATTTTTCATGAACCTGAATACAGGTTTTTATCCATTGTGATGTCTTCGGTGTGTTCTCCGATCTTGCAACAGTTGCTTTCAACTGAGTTACCACTTCTGGTTCATTGGTTTGGTAAAATGGTTAGTGTTATATTTTGTGAACATTCATATGCAAAAAGAATTAGGGCCTGATTGCGATGTCGGGCAGAAAGCCTCAGACCAGCAGTCGGAGGCTTGCCGCTTGACATGGTAGGTTTAAAGTCCTACCGCCATATTAGGATGACAGCAGTAAGAGTTAAACCTTCGGGGGGATTCTGACATGGTTCCGACGGGCTCAAGAAGCCCATTGGCCCATCAGAAAGTCTGCATAATGCCTTAATGATGGTGGCTCCGCCAACGGGATTATGTTGGCCGCCATTACATGTCAGCCTTACTGCCATTAAAAGGCTGTCAGAAAGATACATTTGGGGCCCCTAGCAAGGTCCCCTTCCCCCCTGTCCCTCCACATTTGGGCCTGGGGGGCACCATAGGTGCCCCCCTAAACGTCTGTGCCTGCCACACGGTGCAGGAATATTTTAAAACATAAATCTTTCAATGGAAACTTGTGCTGTGGGCCTTTTCCGCCCATAGCACAAGCTTCCATTGTGAAAGGGATGTTTGCGACCGCCCTATGGGCATTCGCATTGTAATGGTGCGGTAGGTCCGCCTGACATCGTAATAAGACCCTAAATCAAATTAACAGGCTCAATAGCATGTGGTGTAATTCAGTCCCATGTAGTTTGGCCTACTTGAGTATGAAGTAGGAGTTTTGATTGGCAGGAATTCTGTAATATATTTGTTTTTGTACCATCTCTAGGTTATTTGAACTTTGACAAAATGAATTTGCTGCTATAAGGTTTTAACCTATTTTTTCTGAAGTCATTTTTTCAATTTAAGATGCCACAGTATTTACGTGTTCTGTTTTTGATACTGCAAATAAAAAAGGACAGGGTTCCTCACTGTTCCTATCTTGCTCCCTACTGTAATTCATAGCTGGGAACCTTGAACATCAAGGAAGTTGCCCCAGTGTTGCTAAGGAATGGATCACAGAACTATTGCTTTTATAGTAACATATTACATAACAAAGTACTCAGGCATTTGATACAATCACCAGTTTTGTTTCAGTATGTACTCCCATATATCACTTCTTTTATATTCCCATGGCGGATGGATGATGGTACGACGCGTACCGTCACAACGTGTGCTTTAGCAACGCGTCCCTTACAACGCAAGTCGTTACCACGACTTGCGTTGGGGGCGCGGATTGAGAATAGTATAATTTACTATTCTAAAACCAGTCCCCGTGGACACTAGGGAAGGGGTTGGAATAGTAAATATACTATTCTTAATCCTCTAGCGCCCTCCAGCGCAGTCGTGGTTACGACTTGCGTTGTAATGGGCGCATTGTTAAAGCCTTGCGGAGTAAAATCCGCGTGGTAAAGGATGTTTCCCTCCCACGGCACGTAATATGCCTGCAAGATCTAATATTCCCACCATTGCCCCCAAATCTTATAGTGTTTGTAGGGGACAACCTCTAACTCTACAAATGGGATCCTGTTGCTTCGCCGACCAGTCCACTGCACACCAGAGGTCATAATTTCAGTTCGTTCACCCCAACATTTCCATCTGTATCTGGACATTTTTTGAGTTTTCACATCGCACAATGTTCACGGCTTCCAATGATCCATGGTCGATTTTGGAGTTAATAAGTCTAATTATGGATTGAACCAAAATGTAGGTGCTGTTATTGTTTGAAAACGTTGGGTGCTACTACCTCATCCTTCTGCCTGGTCTGTATGGCTAGTATGTAGATGGTGAGATTTGCACTTCTTCAAAAGCATACTGGCCCTACAATGGTGAAGAAAAGTACATGAACCCAAGTGGGTTTTATAATGAAGAAGAACTCCAAATGAATCCACTACATACGTAGTGGTTAAACACCTCTATTGAGTAACAAGTAAGAGTGTACAGTAAGATCCACTTTGTTCCAGCAACTGATCCTGAACTCCCCACTTGAATCCCTTTTATCTATCACCCACATTCCACTGGACACTCCCACCCATTCAAGATAAATCAACACAACACCATGATTCAAAGTATAATATTAAAACCCCCCTTTTTTGTTTAAAAAATGTTTTATTTTCTAAATCTGGATTAGAACATAGGTCCAGACGTACACAGCTTTAAGCCCACAACCCATTTAGGGCCGGCCGCGTTGCTTTCAAGTGTTTCCCAGCATTGAAAAAGGCATTAATAAACTAGTTGGAACACAGAATGTCGCCTACAACCCTTGTTGGGCCGGCTGCGTGACCTAGTACATATAACAATATTAGCGTGTTGTGGGAAGTCCCGAGACCTGTTTAAAACCAATAACATTGAGAACACGGGCTAGAGGCCTATATAAAGTGGATAGCGGTAGATACACAGAAAAGGGTTGAAAAAAGATGAAATATTAGAAAGGAGAGGTGTAGGCGGTTGGGTGGACGGACGGGAAGTGGTGTGTGATGGTGTCAGGTGTGTAGAGTGAAGGGCGTATTGCTTGTTGAAGGGGTTGGTGTGCACGCCTGTTCTAATTATGTGTAAAGCCTGTTGGGATCTGGTGGGATTATAGCATCCTCAAAGAGTCGCAGCGCTCTAAGCTTGGAGGGTAAATAACGCGCATGTTCTATTTTACAGAGGTATTTAACTAAGGGTCGCCAAACAGCGGTGAAGCGGGTGTCTCGTGATTGCAGTCGCGCTGTAAAAAGTTCCATAGTTATTACATACCACAAGCGCATTAACCAAGTGGCAACCGGGGGAGTCTCCACTTTTTTCCAATATAGTGCTATAAGTTGTTTAGCCGCCCCAAGCATGTGAAGTACTATAGTCCAATCGCTGCGAGTGAGCGCTTTTAGGTTATCAGGTTTGAGGTCCAAAAGGATCGTGGCTGCGGACTCAGGCAGGGGGAAGCCCAGTACCTCCTTAATATGACTAAGGACTTCCTTCCAGAGCAGGGTCAGGAGCGGGCAATCCCACCAAATGTGAATGAAGTCTCCAGACCTGGTTATTTTCTAAGTCCGGTTAGCCCGTCTCGCCGCTCCACCTCTCACAATCTCAGCGCCAGGAAACTTTTGGTGTCAGTGCGCTTTACAAATTCAGGTTAAAATAACATAACATAACAGATGCAGTTGAACACCTTCAGCACAAGGGTGACGTGGCAGGGAACATTTTGTGCAGTCGAGCGGGCGTGTAATACCATTGTGTCATAATTTTTTTTGCATTTTCCCTCTGTGAGATGCTACGATAGACCCAAGGAATGTCTCGCCATAGTCGATTCCACTGTGTAGGTGTGATTTCCGTGGTTGACGTCAGCTGCCATCGCCGTTGATATGGGTGTGTAGTTAGCACCGGATGGTGTTGTAGGATCTGGTATGTCCGAGAGAAAAGGCCTTTCGAGTCATCGAAAGAACGGACCAGCCACTCAAAGCAGGTGAATGGCCGGACAGCAGCCTGTTGCATCTCTGATGTAGACACCCAGTGCTGCAACTGTGCATACTGTAGTCCCGCTCCCAGTCGGAGACGAAATTCTTCCCTGCACTGGGCAAACGTCTTTAGCGATTCCCCCTCGTACAGGTCTCCAATCACTCTGCAACCCCCCTTTAGCCATTTGGCAAATGTTTGTGAGTGGAGGGCCGGAGGGAATAGTGGGTTGCCTGCAATGGGAGTGTGAGGGGAGGGGAAGGTTGTCAGTACCTTACGCATGGCTACCTTGTCCCATATATCTAGGACCGTTTTAGTAGGCACTGCAATATAGGCACTATGGGAGCACACCGTACGATGGAGCCACGTAAGATCCCGGATGGTACGCCCAGTTACCATCCTGTCCATGTGAAACCAGACCTTTTCGCCTTCAGTGGTTGTCCATTCCGAAACAATACGGAGGTGTGAGGCCCAATAGTATTCCAGAAGGTTGGGGCACGCTAGCCCCCCTCTGTCTCACGGTAGCATGAGGATCTTGTGGGAGAACCAGGGTCTACGTCCACCCCATATGAAGTTAGTGATATCTCTTTGGAGGCCCTGTATCTGGTGTTGTGGGATAGGGGTGGAGAGACATTGGAATAGGTACAAGATTTTAGGGAGTATAGACATTTTTACGTCATTAAGCCTACCCAGCCAAGAGATAATTAGGGATTTCAACCCCCTTAAGTCCTCCCAGACAGTTTTCTTGCATTCCCGCCAATTTACCTGAGTCCATGGGTTAGTTGAAGCCCTAAGAATCGGATATGATCCGTGGCCCATTGATAAGGAGCAAGTGTCTTCAAGGCTGGTATCTCCTCTTCCGGGATCGTAAGGTTTAAAGCCCAAGATTTGTCATGGTTAATTTTAAGGCCTGATGCCCGCTCAAAGGACTGTAGTAGAGTGTGAAGCGCCGGGAGAGATATATGTGGACACGATAGTGTGAGGATGAGGTCATGCGCAAAGAGTGCTACCTTGTTCTGTCGACCTCCAAGAGTGAGGCCATGTATGTCTGCATTCTGCCTGATCATCTCCGCTAAAGGCTCTACCACCAGGGCAAATAACCGAGGGGACAGGGGGCAGCCCTGCCGCATACCCCTATGTATGGAAAAGGGTTCTGTAAGCTGCCCATTAACCCGAACCCTCGCTTCCAGTGAGAGATAAGGGGCCATGATCATAGAAATGTTTTGTCCCAGTCCGATCTTGTGTAACACAGCGCAAAGGAAACTCCAATCCACCCAGTCAAACACCTTCTCCGTATCAAGCGACAGAAGGCAGGCTGGTATGTTTCCAGTGGTGTGCTTTTCCCACCAGTTGCGCAATTCTACGCACATTGTCCTCCCCTTTTCTATTGCGAATGAAGCCATCTAGGCGTTTAGCAAGCATTTTGGTGTAGATTTCGAGGTCTGTGTTTAGCAATGCTATGGGATGGTAGGATGCACACAACGTGGGATCTTTTCCTGGTTTCGGGATGAGGGCTATTTCTGCCATACCCATGGAGGGCGACGGCCCCTCCGTGTCCGAGAAGGAGTTATATAATCGCAGTAGATATGGCTGAAGTTGCGCTATGAACATACAGTAAAAGGCCAACGGCAAGCCGTCCGGGCCTGGCGTCTTCTCGAGAAGGAGGTCTTTCAGCACTGCCGTCAGTTCCTCTGCCATGAGAGGGCCGTCCAGTTGTTTGGCGTAGTGTGGGTGTATTGGGGTCCAGGGGCACTGGTTCAGAACATCGTCAATATGGGCTTGAGAGGGCGCATCCGCCGCATAAAGGGCAGAGTAATAGGTCCTAAAGGCCTCGCATTTAGCCCGCTCCGTGGTGACCCTTCCTCCATCCGGCAATTGAATGTTCGCTATGTGGGCCTTCGCTGCGCGCGCTTGCAAGCGCTTTGCCAGTATTCTGCCCACTTTGTGTCCCCCCCTTGACATATCGTTGTTTTAGGGCAAGCGCAGGGCCCGCTCAGCTTTATTGGTGCGCAGGGAGCGAAGCTGACCGCAGAGGTTTGCGAGTCGCCGCGGACATGTGAGTGAAGAATGTTCCTGATCCTGCTTCTCCAGTTTCTTAATATCCTTGGAGAGGCTATCCTCCAGGCGGCGGGCTTCCCGCGCCCGCGCGGTTGCTATAGATGTCATGTGGTCACGGATTGTAGCCTTAAAGGCATCCCACACCACAGGGAATGGGGTCTTGGGTAGATCATTGCTCGCAACGTAAGAGTCAATGGCTGTCCGTATGTTTTCCACATTGGCTGTGTCCCACAAGATATGCGGCGGCAGGCGCCACCGCGGCAATCGGGTGAGGCAAGCGGCCGGATCCTGCAGGAGAAGCTCAACAGGGGCATGGTCGGATATCAAAATGGTGGACATGGATGTCGCTAATGTGTCCCTTACAAGGGCGTGCGATATAAATAGATAATCAATATGTAGTACGAGCGGTGGATGTGCGAGTAGTACGAGTAGTCCCGTACCTCAGGAGAGTGGTATCGCCAGGAATCCATCAAGCGAAGGTCTGTTATCTGTTTCCGGAGTGCGGAGGACATGGCCCCCGACCCGTTCGAGGAGGCTTCACTACGGTCCAGCGCAGGATCCCACACCAGGTTAAAATCTCCCCCCAAAATCAAGGAGGGGTCGCCCTGTGGCACTTATTCTCGTAGTAGAGTTCGAAAGGTAGGAGTCCTGCATCTGGTTCGGCGCGTAGACATTACACAGTGTGAATAGGCGTTTCCTAATCTCCACCCCTGCTCTGATGAAATGCCCATCTGGGCTACGAAAAACGTTTGGTTTCCCTGCCTGATACCATTTCTGCATAGAATAGCCACTCCAGCCGTTTTGGTGTCAGCTGTGGCCCAGAATTGGAGGGGATATTTAGGGTGTGCCATGCAAGGAGTGTCTACTTTCAACAGGTGGGTTTCTTGAAGAAAAATGATGTCTGGACTGTGTTGCAGTAGGTAGCGCCACAATTGTTGTCTCTTGTTGGGAGAATTAAGCCCCTTGACATTAAGGGATAATACCTTTAAAGGGTCAGGAAGAGCCATAAATATATCTGATCACAAGTTAGGCTATCAGGCCACCATAAAAAACATGTCAGGATAGGGGAAGGGGGGTTCAGGAGCGGATCCTCCCTATGGACAGGGACGCACCATAGCATTGTAGTCTCCCGCCTGCCATACCCAGTAGACAGAAAGAGGAAGAGAAGAAGAATCAGGCAAGTAGGAGGAGAGAAGAGAGAAAAGTGAACAACCAACATTGGCCAACCGTGCCACATCGTTCTGTTCCAATCGCGGGCCAGCCTGCACCCTAAGGTTTGGGTGGACCCAGAGACGTCACTCTATCAGGAACAGATGGGGGTAGGTCGTCTGCTGCACTTACGTTCATCCAGGTGGGGTGCTCCCGCACCAGCTACACTGTGAGAGGAGAGTTGGGGTGGCGCCTAATATTAATAGTCGACCAAGTGAGAGCCATGCTCCCTGAGACAAGTCTCAGAGTTCGTTATGGGCACATGAGCTGTTCATCAAGGGACTGGAGGATCCGGGCATGTCTCTGATTTGTCCCCTTCCAAGGACCTGATGTGTTCGATAATGTCCTGTTTAGCCTGCAAAGATGTTGGCTCATCAAGGGGTGGTGAGCGCCTGCGCCGACGCACGGTGGACCAGGACGGCTTGGCAGGCACTCGTGTAGGAGGCGGAGGACGGGTGGGGCTGGCAGGCCATGGGGTGGGAAGTCAGAGTAGTTGAGCCACTTCTTGGTAGGACCGTATCACTCTACGTTTGGACTCCCATGGAAAAATAAGGGCAAATGGATGGCCCCACTAATATGAGATGTCCAGACTCCTCAGTTTGTCTGTCACAGGTTTAAAGTCGCGGCGGCGGCGCAAGGTATTGGGTGCTAGGTCCTAGAATATCTGTATCTTGTTCCCATGATATGTGAGATCCTGCTTGGCTCTCGCCTCTCGAAGAATAGCTTCTTTTTCTGTGAAGAAGTGGACCGTGGTTAAAATGTCCGGGAGGAGACCCGGCCGGTCCGCGGGCCCGGAGACCCGGTGAGCCCGGTCCAAAGCCGGCGTGGAGGTGTCATTATCCCCCCATACCTCGTGGAGTAGCTGTGCCACATAAGTCATAATGTCCATCCCTTCCGCCCCAAGAGGAACCCCCCAGATGTGAATGTTGTTCCAGGGACTTCGATTTTCCAGGTCCTCCTGCTTCAGTTGCAATTCTATGTGTTGGTCTTCCAGGGCGGCCAGGCGCTGCCAGAGTTGCTGCTGATCTTCCGTGCGGGCGTCCACTGTCTTTTCCAGCCCGTCCACTCACTCGCCTAGGTCTGTGACCTCTTTCCTGAGTTCCCGAACACAGGAGTGAACTTCAGTGCGTAGGGAGCCGAGTTCTGACTTCAACTCGGACATGAAGGAGGCCATAAATGCTTGTGTTACAGGCGGCAAGTCCCCTCCAGCCTGCGGGGCTACCTCAGCGGGAATAGACGAGCCCTCCTTGCCCCACATTGCTGCCACCGAGGTATCTTTGGAGGTTGGTGCTGAAACGTCCTTGCCTCTATTGGTACGTGTCATTTTTGTGCCATAGTTGTTCTGCAAAGCGCCAGTTTCAAAGGGCAGCAAGGGTCCGTGTGATAGCTTGCAAGGGCGCCCGATTGCCAAACGGTCCCCCCCGCACTTCCTCTGTGCGCATCCCCAGTAGAGACAGCAGTCACTAGGATGTTAATCGCCCGATCCCTTCTAATGTCTCGTGGAGCCCAACAGCGATGTAGTCACCAATATCCAGGGCCGGCTTGCCTCTTGCAACCGTCACAGACCCACCTCAACTCCAGAGGGCAGAATAAGAATGGCTCAAATCCTGCGATAACTAAGGCCTTGCCCAGCCGTGACTCAGCCCGTCGTGGTCAGTACAGGCCGGAAAGGCCTCAAAAGGGTCCTCTTTGGGCTGCTTCAGGAGGGTGGCTAGGCAATCAATCTGGGCGTGTAATCAAGGGTCGTTCCGCTGGGGCAGTGACACATGCAGCTGGTACAAGCCGTTAAGGCCTCAGATGGGCCTCCACGCAGAAATGTCTTTAGGTGGTTGCAGAAGGGCAATCCTGTGAGGTGCGTGGCCACAGCAAGGAGTTGCTCACAGGAGCAGCAGTGTATCTTTCTCTCAGTGGCGGTGCAGGGCCTGTGCCTCACAGGGGCGGTGCAGGAATGACGATAGGCTAATGCACCCCATAAAGCCTCCAGCGGGCCTCCTCTCAGGGTGATCATCGGGCAGCCCAGGGGGTGCAGTCAAGCACATAGGCTGGGTGCGCGGCCAGTGCAGCAGTCCTCTTCGCAGGGGCAGCGGCCCGCGTCCCTTCGCCTCCATGAACAAGGTCTCTGCGTGCCAAAACCAGAGCGGGTTAGGAGAAGAGCAGGACCGGGCCCTTTACAGCCCGGGCATTCTACAGTCCGTCTCCAGCCCTCACCTGCATGCCGTAAGGTCTGTGGGCCAATGTGGGGGGGGGCAGTCTGGCAAGGCGCGCCCACAGCGACTGGTTGCTCTCCGGTTGGCAGCGCAGGAATGGGTCTGCACAGGGGCAGCGCAGGGATGTCTGTAGGTTAGTGCGGCTGATAGGACCTCTGCGGGCCTCCTCTCAGGGTGAACGTCAGGCAGCTTACCGAAGGCTGTCGGGCACACGGGCAGGGTGCGCGGCCAGAACAGCAGCCCTCCTCGCAGGGGTAACGTGTCACAGTTCCTGCACCGGTAACGCTGACCTTTGCCTGTATGGGTGCTTCAGGACCGTGAGTATGAGGTCCAGAAGGTGCTGGATTCTAAGCGGGTGAGGGGGCGAGTGCATTATTTGATTTCCTGGAAGGGATGCGGGCCAGAGGAGAACTCTTGGGAGCCTGCAGGGGCGGTTCATGCCCCTCGTTTGGTGGAGAGGTTCCACCGTCTGTGTCCGGGTAAACCAGGTGCTGGTCAGCGTCCCTCGTGAAGGGGTATGTACTGTCACAGTTCCTGCACCGGTAATGCTGACCTCTTTGGTCCGATCTTCTGTTGAGTTCTAGGGCATAGAACTACAAATCCCATCATGCCCGGGACGTAAGCAGCGTGATACGCATCCGCGTACAACCAGGAAATAAAGTGTAGCGAGCTGGAGCCGGCGCTGCCGAATATTCTTGCCTGTGGACCCTGGTAATCGGAGAGTATTCAGAATCATGGTAAGTGCTTATCGAGGCTTGCACTGACTCCTTCGTACCCCGTATTGGGTTGGGTACTTTGCTGTCTGTTGATCTTGGCTCGGCGGGAAGGAACGTTTTGTGACCGTTTTTCTTCGTGTTTGCTGATCCTGTTGATCTGAATTGGTTTGCTGCTCCCGAGGACGGGAGTGCCACTATTGTGTTTAGTGGAACGGAACTGGTATTCTGCGAACTGGTCTCTGACCTATATTCCAGACACTTGACGTGTGGAGTCAAAACACGAGACATTAAGTGTATTGGGCAGGTTTGGGGGTCCAAACTAGGACTCGCCTTTTTTCACCGGATTCCAGAGATTAATGTTCAACCACTTAAAGATTGAAAGTGTTCACTGAGTGAAGGACTTTGCTGGGGTACAGATACGATAAGAAGTATTAACGAAATCTGTTGTCCCTACCTGCTTTCTTTCTCCGCAACCTTTTTATTTTGTCTCTGACACAGAAGAGAGAGTTACAGGGAATTCTCATGGGATTACAGACCTAAGAACATTACATGAAGCGTGTTGGTATGTTGTGAAACGTTTTATCTAAAGTTATACTGCCACAACTTTCGTGTTTCCTAAATGTTCATTGTTTCTTTCTAGTAGGTCTAAAACCCCTGGTATCTCCTTATCTCTTCTTACATTTGAGGCTCACGTATTTTCCTTTTCAGGTAGGAAGTGTTCTTACTGTTGCTAATGGTAAAGGAAGGAAATTCAGTTGGACCATACTCAGCCTCTTAGTGTGTATACTGAATACACCTATTGTTGTTGCAGATCTCCCTCCCCGCTGTCCCCTTCCTTTCCCTCCCTCGCTTGACTATCCTGGTGATCTGTATTTTCAAACTCCAGACACCGGGGACGTCAAGAGGTGGAACCCTTTATCTTCAGCACAATCCCAAAGACATCGGAAGACTGAGCCTGACAGAATATTCGGCCCACGATTTCATTTACTTCTTGGTTGTGCTGAAAAAACACACATGGCTACCCTTGATGATGTTATGGCAGCCCTGGCGTTGGTAAAAACCGAGTTGGCCGCTTCTTGACAAGAAGTAGCCGACTCTAGAGCAGAAACCGCACAATTACAAGCCAGCGTAGACAGGTTACAGGGGAATCCCTTTAATGCAAGTGGAAGCCAGGTCCCTCCAGCCTCAGTGGTCGTTGAAATGCCTGCTCAAATCCCCTTGGCTCCTCCGGAGCGCTTTTCTGGTGATAATAAAAAGGTGCAGGTTTTTATGACCCAAGTGTTGCTTCACTTCATGTGCAAACCCAAAATGTTTTCCACCAACCAGGCCAGGATGGCATTTGTGATCTCGTACCTAGGGGGTGATGCAGCGCAGTGGGCAGTACCGATAGTGAAACGTGAGGATCCGCTGCTGTATGATTGGGATGAGTTCCGCAAAGAATTTGAGAAAACTTTTGATAGAAGAGCGGAAACTTTTCTGCTGACAGAGACCTCTTGGAATTGAAGCAAGGATCTTCTGACTTGTTGACATATCTCAACCACTACCGTAGATTGGTGGCAGAAACAGACTGGCCTGAGTCCAATCAATCGGCCGTTTTTTATCAAGGGCTCAACGACGAGTTAAAAGACGTATTGGCCCACATCGACCCGCAACCCCGTACTTGTACAGCACTCATAGAACTCACCCTAATAATAATATTAATAAATAATAAAACCACTTGTAAAGCGCCTGATTACACTAAAGACAGTGTGTCCCCGCGCTAAGAAATGCTACTGCTCCCTGAAGAGGCCGAGGTCCGGGCCAATCTGGGTCCTAGGC
This sequence comes from Lissotriton helveticus, assembly GCF_964261635.1. Taxonomy (NCBI): domain Eukaryota; kingdom Metazoa; phylum Chordata; class Amphibia; order Caudata; family Salamandridae; genus Lissotriton; species Lissotriton helveticus. The sequence goes on from NC_136063.1 coordinate 495,035,151, forward strand.
TACAAAGAAACAATTAGTGACTTGGAAAAAGGTAGGTTTTTAATTTTAGTCTGAATCTCGTTTCTGAAGGCTCCATGCGCAAGTCAAGAGGGAGACTGTTCCAATGAAAGAGACTGTTCCAAAAAAAGGTGTGCCACAGGGCTCATGTCTGAGCCCTACGTTATTTAACGTATATGTGGCCCCTTTGGCTGAGATTATTAGATCTTACGGGTTCTCACCAATCTCCTACGCTTACGATACTCAGCTGTTGTTTCCCTTTCAAACCATCACACCTGCAGTCATGCAATCTTTCCAAAACGGCATGAGAGCGGTGGCTGGTTGGATGGCCCAGAACTTCCTCCAATGCAATGTGACCAAAACGGAGGTCATGTTGTTTGGAGGCGCCACCCTGCTTTGGTCGCCGGATTGGTGGCCACTTGAGCTAGGACCTGTCCCAGCGCCCAAACAGACCATCAAAAATCTGGGGGTACGCCTAGACCAAACTTTGATTATGAAAGATCACGTCAGCCAGGTCACGGGAACATGTTTCCGCACAATTGGTCTTTTACGGCGTATCTTCCCTTTCCTACCAAACATCCATAGGAAAACGCTAGTACAGGCACTAATCCTTGGACGGGTAGACTATTGCAATAGTCTACTCAGTTCCGCCAACCACGAACAACTACGTAGACTGCAGGTGGTGCAGAACACCGCGGCAAGACTCATCCTGAATGCCCCTCCCCGTACCCCTTCCCGCCCTCTCCTTTCCCACCTCCACTGGCTTCCAGTGCAACAGAGGGTAAATTTTAAACTCTGCTGCATTATGCATAAGTGCATTTATGGGTCTGGTCCTAAATATCTAAAAGATATTTTTTTCCTCTACTCTCCCGGACGTGCTCTGCGATCCAGCAACACTATGTTGCTACATATACCTAAAGTTACCAGAGTAAGACAGGGAGGCCGAGCACCCTCCCTAAAAGGCCCCTTGTTGTGGAATTCCCTTCCACCGCAGCTGAGACAAATCCCCAATCTTTTTTCCTTTAGGAAGAAACTAAAAACTCTCTTGTTCACATCTGGTTAACCTGACCTTTCTCTCTGTCACCCCCTTAATATGATTTGTCCATCTCATATAGTAGCCACGCGCGGAGATACCCCTTCGGGGCTGATTCAGGCGCGCTATAAGAATATAAGAAGAAGAATGCTTACTCGCAAGAAAGCGAAAGGAGCTACCTCCCATCCTAGTCCTGCGTACACGAGGGAGCTGAAACAACATAGCTCCAGCAGATCTAAGATTCCGGGTGGGGCGATGGATAGTGAGAAGGTTGCGCAGGTAACTTGGCCCTTTTCCCTGGGCAATGCGATGGGCAAAACAAAGAGCTTTGAACTTGATGCGCTCCTCGATAGGGAGCCAATGAAGTTTTCGTAATGCTGTTTTTCCAGATGCCCTGCGTGGAAGGTTAAGTACCAGGCGGGCAGCCGCATTTTGGACGCATTGTAATTGGTGTAAGCCTTTTCTGCTTAAGCCTAAGAGAAGAGCGTTGCCGTAGTCCAAATGTGGAGTGACTAGGGCATGAATAAGTGTCTTCCTGGCACTAATGGGGAGCAGATCGAGGACTTTACGGAGTGTTTTTAATATTCCGAAACATTTACCCGTAATTTTGCTAATCTGTTGCTTAAAAGAAAGCTCCGCATCCAGCCAAATTCCTAGATTCTTCACAGAGTCCGCTGGGCGGGGGATCGCACCTAATTCTGTTGGCCACCAGGCCTGCGACCAGGCAGAGGGGGATTTACCAACCACCAGCAGTTCTGTTTTATCGCCATTAAGGCGTAGGCAGTTGTTGTTCATCCACCCTGCCACAGATAGCATCCAGTTGGAAAAGTTGGTGGCATCCTCTGCCTGATAGTGGGTACGTGTAATTATTAGTGGGGTATCATCAGCATATGTGACGATATCCACACCAAAAGCTTCCACAATACGGGCTAGGGGCTCCATGTAAAGATTAAATAGCGTGGAGCTCAGACTTGAGCCCTGTGGAACCCCATGTCTCAGTTTGCGAAGAGACGATTTGTGAGGAGGGCAGTGTACCTGAAAACTCCTGTTTTCTAGAAAGGACTCTATCCATTCCAGGGCTGGTCCTATTACTCCCAAGTCCGAGAGGCGAGACAGCAGCGTTGAGTGCAGCACGGTGTCAAATGCTGCACTGAGGTCTAGTAAAACCAACGCTGCTGTCTGCCCCTCATCTGCAACATTCTGTGGAGAAGAGAACAGCCGACTCTGTAGAGTGACCTGCTCTAAACCCTGACTGCGTGAAATGGAGAAGAGAGTTTTTCTCCACAAATTTCATCAGTTGACTGTTCACTATCTTCTCCACAACTTTCCCACAGAAGGGGAGGAGAGAGATAGGACGGAGATTTTGTAGCTGGGAAATATGTATATTAGCTTTTTTTTTCAGGGGTATAACTTGTGCCATTTTCCATACATCAGGCACGTGACATTCCTGAAAAGATAAGGTGACCAGATGTTCAATCTGCTCAATCATACAGTCAATGACACCCTTACAACGATTGGGGGCGATCACATCAAGGGGGGAGCCGGACTGGATGCCATTTACGATGGTGAGCAGGTCTACCCTCTCAGGAACTATAAAGTGAGTCAGATGGGCCTTGGTGGCAGAATCACTTCTCACTACCGAGTATTTAGTCGGTGTGCTACCTGTAAAGGTGGCATGTATTAAATCCACTTTTTTTATGAAGAAATCTTCGATGTCATCGCATAATTCATTAGTGTAGGTATCTTGGGCCTCAAGTCTGGTTGAGGCCGTGAGCTCTTTATAGATCAAAAAGAGTTCCTTAGTAGGATTTGTAGGAGATTCAATCCGTCCTTTAAAATGAGCGCCTTTAGCTGCTCTTACGAGTTTATGATATATTTTTAATTCTCTCTTATAGTTCAGCTTATCCTCTGGATTGTAATTTTTCCTCCAGCTCCGTTCAGTCTTTTTACATTTGGCTTTAGCTTCTTTAAGTTCTTTAGAAAACCAGGGAGCAGTTTTAGTTTTCCTGACGGGGGGCTTAAGTGTCCATGGTGCTGCTGTGTCCAGAACCCTAGACACCCATTTCTCATAAGCATCTCATGCCTTAAGAAGGGTGTCGCTGTGAGGAGGTGGATCTTTAAGTAGGGCGGATTTGAGGTTTTCCTGCGTGAGCTTCTTCCAGTTTTTGTGTTTCAGAGGCCTGGTTTTGGTCACACTGCAATCCTGGGGGCCAATTTCAACTTCGAAAGGAATAACGAAATGATCTGACCAAATAATTTGCAACGGTGTGGCAATTTTAATTCCTTCCCAGTTGGCAAAAATGGGGTCTAAGAGGTGGCCCAGTTGATGCGACGGGGCTGTGGATTGAAGTTTAAGCGAGCGGGATTTCAGAGCATCCACCACAGCCTGTGCTTCCTTACAATTAGGATTCTCAAAATGAAGATTGAGATCTCCTAATACAAGAAATTTCTTGTACCGAAGTGTATACTGAGTTATCAGCTCTGTCAGTTGATTGCAGAACTGTGAAGTCTTACCTGGAGGCCGGTATAAAAGGAGTCCATTAATAGTGTTTTTGGGGTTAGCTTTTATCGTAAAGAAACCACCTTCACAATTGGGCAACGTAGTCTTCTCTAAGGTGCAATGTAGGTCGCTTCTATAGATCATTGCCAATCCCCCACCTATTTGCCTTTCTCTGTCAATTCTGAGCAGGCTGTATCCTGCGGGGACAGTTTCCAGAGTTTCGGGAGTTGAGACTTCATCTAACCATGTCTCTGTTAGGAAGAGCACATCGAGATCGCCCTCTAGTACCAAATCATGTATCTCTAATTTGTGCTTTTTGAGGGATCTACAATTTTATAATGTCAGCTTCATTTTTAGCAGTACCACCTCATCCTTCCTCCACTCACCAGTGGAATAACGGCAGGTCGCACAATGTGGCATTGGAGAGTCCATTATCATAGTATGTCGGCAGCTATCATCAACATTGGGGCGTAGGGCAAGTAGGTCCCTAGTAGTATACCTGATTTGTTTAATATTTCTAGCATTGGGGATGAAATGGGCAGGGGTACTGGCCCCGTGCCCCGGTCGGCCGCGGACGGGCGCAGACGGGCGCAGACGGGCTTGCCTTTGGCGCGCCTTCGGCACGCCACCGGCGCGCCCGCTGCGCGGACGGGAGGGCCTACTGTTTTTATCCATGTTTGAGGGAGGTGGGAGGAGGGTGGGAATGACGAAAAACTAGACCGCCGGCCTTGCCCGGAGAAAGATGGCAGCTAAGGTGTCTCGAGTGAGTTGCGCCTGGACCATAGGATGAGAGAGAGAAAAGGAGACCACAAGAAAAAGGAACGTTCCCTGCAACCCTATGAGCGAGTGGGACAAGGAGAGAAACCTACAACATCCGTGGAACCTATGGAGATAGGAGCTGTGAGGGCTTCCTTAACTGTGAGTGAGCGTGATCATCGACGAAAACAAGGATTGTGTCTTTATTGCGGAAAAAAGGGGCACTATCTCCGTGATTGTCCGGTAAAGCCAAAAATCGGGAGATTTAAACCTGGGCAACCCGCGACTGGAATCACCGAGAAGGGAGCAGAAAACTCCAAAGCTTGAAGGTGGAATAAGGGGAACCCTCGAGCATTAACATTATCCCTTCATTGACTCCGGTTAACGCTCAACTAAGCAACCACGTGTTTATCGCTATGACTATGGTTATAAACGCAGAAGAGAAAGATATAAGCGCTATGGTGGATTCGGGAGCCACGGGATGTTTCATGGATCACGATGTGGCACAAAGGTTAGGGGCTCTCCTCGTGACCAAGAGCATACCTGAAACGGTGTACGCTGTAGATGGGAAGGAGCTGGAAGCTGGACCCATTAGGTATCACACTCCTGGTTATGTTCTTACCTATGACAATTATCATCAAGAGACCATGTCCTTTAACATAATCCGAGCCCCCCAGTATGGCGTTATCTTGGGACTTCCATGGCTGCAGAAACACGAACCATCGATACATTGGTCCTCCAGATCCGTACGGTTTGATTCAGACTATTGCCTATCCCATTGCATACTACAGTCAGGCAACCCCTCAAGAGAACTTGCCTCCTTGAAACATATTGCTACAGCGGCTGAGAAGGAAATGATTCTACCTCACGTTTACCAGGCATATGAAGATGTCTTCAGCGACACCCAGGCCGAGGTCCTCCCGCCACACAGGGAATACGACTGTCGGATCGATCTTCTCCCTGGATCTGTGGTTCCTAACGGACGGATATATGCATTCACTCTACCTGAAAATGAGATTCTCCGTAGCTATTTGGATAAATATGTGGTGGCAGGGTTTATCCGGCTTTCAAGATCCCCTGCAGCATCCCCTCTGTTTTTTATTCCAAAGGCGAACGGGGAGAAAAGGTGCTGCATCGATTACAGGGCCCTCAATTCCATAACGGTGAGGAATCAGTATCCGTTACCATTGATCCCTGTTTTACTGGAACAAGTGAGACAGGCCAAAATATACACCAAACTCGACTTGAGGGGAGCATATCACCTCGTTCGTATCAAACAAGGGGACGAATGGAAAACGGCATTTAAGACGCGGTATGGGCTCTACGAGTACCTGGTGATGCCCTTTGGGCTCTGTAACGCCCCGGCCGCTTTTCAATATTTCCTGAACGAAGTATTGAGGGAACATCTGGACCGATACATTGTTGTCTACATAGACAACATTTTGATCTACTCTGACAACACTGAAGAACACGTGGAACACGTGAAAAGAACAGTGCAATCACTACAGGAAAATCGGCTATATTACAAAATCACCAAGTGTGAGTTTCACGTCACCACTGTGGAGTTTTTGGGAGTAATGCTTACTCCATCCGGTCAAGTCATGGCCGAAAGGAAAGTCCTAGCAGTGGAAAACTGGCCTCGCCCGGAAAATGTCAAGGACATACAGAGTCTGCTAGGCTTCGCCAATTTTTATCGAAGATTCATTCGGGGATTTTCCGAGATAGTGACTCCGTTAACCCTTCTTACCAGGAAGAACACTCCGTTTGTGTGGAACGAAAACACCCTTGACGCTTTCAACCAATTGAAGAGTGCGTTTTCCTCGGCCCCCGTTCTTATACATGCCAACCCAGACTTGCCCTTTTTGGTGGAGGCTGACGCATCCGAAGTTGCGTTGGGAGCGGTTTTGTCCCAGAGAAACGAAACAACCGGACAGCTCCACCCTATAGCGTTCATGTCCAGGAAGCTGAAACCTGCTGAGATGAATTATACGATAGCAGAGAAGGAGCTCTTAGCTATCCGGGATGCGTTTTTGGAATGGAGGCATTGGCTCATGGGTGCACGCCATCAGGTGACTGTTTACACGGATCATCGCAATCTGCAATACATGCGAGCCGCACGTCACCTCACTCCTCGGCAGTTACGGTGGATGCTGTTTTTCGAAGAATTCACTTTCACGTTAACCTACAGGCCTGGGGTGAACAACAAGAAGGCGGATGCCTTAACACGTCAGGAAAACCCAACAATGCACGCTATAACGCCAGAGAGAGACATTATCGAACCCTCTAAGGTTCTGTGTACGACGCGTACCGAGAATTTTCTGTTGCACGTCAAAACAGGGGTACAAACCTGTACATGGAGAACACGGCTAAGACACCATAAAGAGTGGAAGTTGAAACAAGGAATACCCATGAAAGGGTCACAAGTCTTGATCCCTACCATAGCATTACGGAAGACCGTGTTTTCATGGTGCCATGACTCACCTTGTGCTGGACATGCTGGATATGCCAAAACGTTGGAGAAGGCATTAAGACAGTTCTGGTGGCCCTCTATACGTCCTGACCTGCAAAGGTGGGTGAAAGAATGTGCAAGATGCGCCCAGATGAAGTCTGAGAGACAACAACCTCAAGGATTGTTACAACCTATGCCCACTCCTGAACTGCCTTGGGAAAGGTTCTCTGTGGACTTCATAGTAGGCCTCCCTAAAGATCAAGGTAAAACGGCCATTGTAGTGGTCATAGATTACCTCACTAAAATGGGACACTTCATTGCCTGTAACCAGGTTCCCACAGCAGGACAGTTGGCACATCTCCTTTTGGTACATGTTTGGAGACTACATGGACTCCCCAAAGGTTATAGTCTCTGACAGAGGGGCGCAATTTACGGCTCATTTTTGGAAGACCTGGTGTACAGAATTACAGATCTCCTCTTCCCTTTCTACCATTTTCCACCCCCAAACCGATGGGCAAACGGAGCGGCTGAACCAAACGCTCAAGCAATTCTTGTCATGTTATGTGCAGGATAACACCGATGCCTGGGTGGAATGGTTGTGGGTGGCGGAGATCGCTTACTACAGCACACAACATTCCTCCACGCTTCACACCCCTTTCTTCAGTTCTTATGGCCACCATCCTAGGTTTAACCCTCTGTTGCTCCCAAGTACCAACGCTAAACTGCCAGACGTCAGGGACAGATTGTTGCGTGTCCGCAAGATCCTCCTTGCCACGCGCTCAAATCTTATATGTGCCAAGAGTAGGTACAAGGTTCAGGCGGACAGACATAGGAGGCAGTGCCCTGTGTACAAAGAGGGGGATCGGGTGTGGTTGTCCACCAAACACATACGGTTCAAGAAACATAGTGTGTTCAATCCCTGGTTTATTGGCCCATATAGTGTGATCAAACACATCAATCCTGTGGTGGTAAAGCTACGATTGCTGACACATTTCAGGATTCACCCTGTTTTCCATGTGTCCCTCCTGAAACCCTCACACTGCCCTGTATGGCGGGCCGCTTTGCCTGTATGGGTGCTTCAGGACCGTGAGTATGAGGTCCAGAAGGTGCTGGATTCTAAGCGGGTGAGGGGGCGAGTGCATTATTTGATTTCCTGGAAGGGATGCGGGCCAGAGGAGAACTCTTGGGAGCCTGCAGGGGCGGTTCATGCCCCTCGTTTGGTGGAGAGGTTCCACCGTCTGTGTCCGGGTAAACCAGGTGCTGGTCAGCGTCCCTCGTGAAGGGGTATGTACTGTCACAGTTCCTGCACCGGTAATGCTGACCTCTTTGGTCCGATCTTCTGTTGAGTTCTAGGGCATAGAACTACAAATCCCATCATGCCCGGGACGTAAGCAGCGTGATACGCATCCGCGTACAACCAGGAAATAAAGTGTAGCGAGCTGGAGCCGGCGCTGCCGAATATTCTTGCCTGTGGACCCTGGTAATCGGAGAGTATTCAGAATCGGGGTAAGTGCTTATCGAGGCTTGCACTGACTCCTTCGTACCCCGTATTGGGTTGGGTACTTTGCTGTCTGTTGATCTGATCTTGGCTCGCCGGGAAGGAAACGTTTTGTGAGCGTTTTTCTTCGTGTTTGCTGATCCTGTTGATCTGAATTGGTTTGCTGCTCCCGAGGACGGGAGTGCCACTATTGTGTTTAGTGGAACGGAACTGGTGTTCTGCGAACTGGTCTCTGACCTATATTCCAGACACTTGACGTGGGGAGTCGAAACACTAGCCATTAAGTGTATTGGACAGTTGTTGGTATCAGGTTTGGGGGTCCAGACTAGGACTCGCCTTTTTTCACCGGATTCCAGAGAATAATGTCCAACCACTTAAAGATTGAAAGTGTTCACTGAGTGAAGGACTTTGCTGGGGTACAGATACGATAAGAAGTATTAACGACATCTGTTTTCCCTACCTGCTTTCTTTCTCCGCAACCGTTTTATTTTGTCTCTGACACAGGGGATTCTCATGGGATTACAGACCTAAGAACATTACATGAAGCGTGTTGGTATGTTGTGAAACGTTTTATCTAAAGTTATACTGCCACAACTTTTGTGTTTCCTAAATGTTCATTGTTTCTTTCTAGTAGGTCTAAAACCCTTGGTATCTCCTTATCTCTTCTTACATTTGAGGCTCCCGTATTTTCCTTTTCAGGTAGGAAGTGTTCTTACTGTTGCTAATGGTAAAGGAAGGAAATTCAGTTGGACCATACTCAGCCTCTTAGTGTGTATACTGAATACACCTATTGTTGTTGCAGATCTCCCTCCCCGCTGTCCCCTTCCTTTTCCTCCCACGCTTGACTATCCTGGTGATCTGTATATTCAGACTCCAGACACCGGGGACGTCAGGAGGTGGAACCCTTTATCTTCAGCACAATCCCAAAGACATCGGAAGACTGAGCCTGACATAACGGTCCAGCACCCCCTCGCCTCCATCAGCAGGGCCTCTGCGCCCCAATGCTAGAGCGCGCTGAGGGTGGGTCAGAGCCGGGCCCTTCGCTGATGGGGTCTTCTACTTGCCATCTCCAGCCATCGCCTGACCCTCAATAGCGCCACTCACCGCCACGCCGCTCAACAGCCGACCGCTCGTCACTTCTGTCAATCGCCGCCTACTCCAGACCGGCTCCGTCACCTCTAGGTCCGTGCCCGCAATCAAGATGGCAGATAGCCGGTGCAGCCGGACGTTCTCAGTCAGCTCTCAGTGCCTCCGGTGCGTCCGTCGTCTCAGATGTGTCCCGCCACCCTTGCCAGGGCGACTCAACACCGTTGGGGTCCAAGGATGCTCGGAGCAGCACTCGCCAATCCCACGGCAGGCCCAGAACTGGATGTCGCGAAATGGCGGCCGCCGCGGTCAGCAGGGGGAGGCCGGGACAGGACGGCTGTTTCCCAGCAGCCGGCGCAGTCTTAACGCCACCAGCTCGTCAGGAGACACTGCTCACCTTCTGCCATTGATGCGCCCCAAAAAGCGGCAGCAAACGCCCCCCAGCTCCGCTTATAATTGCTAATAAGGGTAGCGCTCTGCCGGAGCTCCCGCGACGTGCATCTCACCTCATCTGCAGTGAGACCACGCCCCCAAAACCCCCCTTTTTAAACAAAACAAACAAACACATACACTATATATCTGGACAGATATAGAAAACAAATGCATATAATATCTTCACAGACAAGACCCCAGGTCTAAATTCAGTGCAGAAAATAATCATTGAATTTAATAGTCCTTCTGTGTGTTCTTCCACCGTTCACAGGACCCACACAAGAATTTCCATGATCCACACTATCAATATTCTGTGGTGCACTACCCCTGGCAACCCTTTTCGGTGATTAAATGGCAGTTCTACACAATGCTCCTCCACTTCTACTCCATGGAAATTCAAGAATTCATTGCCATGGTACTTACTACTATTCACACACCTCTCAATCACCCCATTAAACAATGAACGGCTAATTATATTCCACATCTTTCCCCCTTCTACACGAACAGCATTTTTAAAGACTTCAATGACTCATTGGATCGGACCAAGCTGCTGCTCCTTTACCTACAATCTTACTTTTCTTGAGACGTACAAAATCACCTGTCACCGCACACTGTTTATTACAGGCGCCACATCTCACATTCATTTTGAGTATTATTATGTGTTTATAATCCTCTATTGCCTTCCTCATACTCTGAAAATCAACTTTAAAATATTTTTTTTTTCCTACTCTTCAACCGCCAAAGCACAAGCCTGGTATTCGGCTTCTGCCCTTTCAGTAACTTAAAAGGTCTAACCAAGGTCACTGAATTTGTGGCAGTCCTATAAGCCAACAACACTGTCCGTAATGATTTCCTTGAATTTAGTCTTCCTTTGATAGCAAGTTGAATAGCATCCTTTATAACTCTATTAAACCTTTCCACCTGTAAATTGGATTCCCGATGGAACACCTAAATCTGTCTGTTATTAATGCTACATTTAGCCAATTACCTTTGAGTATACATGCTAACAAACTGAGGTCCATTGTCTGAAACAACCGCGTCAGGGATTCCTGACCTACAAAACAACTCATCCAAAAATTCGACAACTATTTTTGAAGTGACATCTCAAACCATTTAAATCTCAGGTCATTTTGAAAAATTGTCAATTACAATACCATAAGCTTCTTGTCTGGGCAAAACCATAAATGGACCAATAATATCCACACCTAACTTCCTCAAAGATCCAACTGGTAATTCAAAAGGTGATGCATCGGTAATCAATGCCTTAGCCGATTTGTCACTAAGAGCACACTGCGACAAAACCTCATATGATGGTCCACCACAATATCTATTCCAGCCCAACAGAAGCTCTCTTTCACTTGTCTTCTGGTTCCTGAAATTAGTAGTAGTCCTTCATGGGGATAAACAACAATCTTTTTCCTCAACCCAAAAGGTGGTACAAATGTTTCCCCTCTTACAATCACACCATTCCCAAAAGCCAGTTCTTTGCTTATTTTTTTTAAAAACTCATCAATTCACATGAAATATTACATTCTTTAAGCCAGTTAGTTATCCTTAATGAATTTTGATAGACAACACTTAGCGTAGAATCCTAAGTCATTTCAGCACACCCTGTAGACTCATTAAAAACAGCATTGTCAACATCAATTAAACTGATTTCAGAAAAATGAACCCTACCTCAGACTCATTTGATTCTTCTCCAGGAAAATCCCCATCCAATCAATAAAGGCAATCTTGACATACAATCTGCATGGACATTGTTGTTAACCGGAACAAATTCAATACTATAGTGGAAAACTCCTCCTTTGGACTAGGAATGGGAGCTTTCAAAATGGCTTCCAAAAGACTTTGTTTAATTTAATACCCAAGCCACTTATTGAGTAACTGAGATACTCCACTTCATGTTTTCGTAACTTACACTTACGTTATTTTCAAAGTCAAACCCTTGTCCGATAAAGCTCAAAGAACACACCAAGTTTCTTGTCATGTTCATTCACATCACTACCAAAACTAAGATCTCATCCTGGAAGGCAATGGCATCAGAGAAACCTTCAAGTGTCTCTTTCATTAGCCTCTGAAACACAGAGGCAGCACTGGCCAACCTGTACGACGTTCTACAATATCAGAACAACCTCTCTGGTGTGATGAATTACGTTAACTTTTTGGATTCATTATCTAACTTAACTTAGTAGACATAAGCAAGAACTAATGTTAAAAATCTTTAGCTCCTGGTAGTGTTGTAACCATTTCATGCAGACTTGGAAGAGGATTAGCATCAATCCAAATGAAATTATTGAAAGTACGTAAATCAATGCAAAGTTTAAAACTTTCCTGATGCCTTCACAGAGTCAACTAATGGAGACACCCATAGAGAGTATTCCACAGGTTCAATATTACCTTTTTTGCATAGATCATTCAACATTACTCTAAGTTTTCATCCATAAGAAAGCAGAACATTTCTATCTCCATGGCAAACTAGTACAAAATCTTCCTTCACAATTATGCAATGCTTAAACCCTCTCACTTAACACATTCTTGTATATGTTCTTAAAATCATAAGTTTCCTTATGAGGTTTATTATTTTCAGTTTCTGGAAAATAATTTCCTGGGTTGTCAATTATGTAAACAGGGAGGTTTAACCTAGGATCCAGTCTGATAACCATTTCTCCCTGATGTGGCCATCCTCGTAAAGATGGTCCCTTCCTTGCCACATGCCTCCTTGTCTCGGTAATGACGCTGAACATCCCGTGATTCTGGGCAAATCAGTTAATCTCCCCGTGCCTAACAAAAATGAATGTATCCTTATGTAACGCAACTGGTGCTATGTAAAGCGCTCTGATACCTGATTTGTGTCAAGATTGTGTTACATAAAACTCTGTAAACAAAAAAACATAAAAAATGTTCTGGATTAGTTGGAGCAGGCTTCTCCAACGAGTAGCTCATGTGCTACTGGTAGTGCCCCAGCTACCTGTAAGTAGCTCTCCTGTGTGCAGTTCAACTTTATAAATGAGACATTATTGCTTGGTAGAATTAATATATAATTACCAAAATTGAAAAATGTGTATTTGAGATGAAAATGTGTGCATTTTCAGAACTCATAAGCAGATGTTTGGTGAAAAATGGTTGAATGTATATATTTAAAGCTGATATACAAGTGATAAATCATGTGGCGTTGGGGAGACTTATTACTAAAACTATAACCTTGGAGCCAGGGACATTGCAGAAATTACTGTTATGTATTACTCACATAAATGTATTCCAAATTGGCAAAACCTTTTTTTACATTACTGTTGAACAAGTTACTTACCTTCGGTAACACATTATCTGGTAGAGTCTCCTATCTAGCTGCTGATTCCTTACCTTTGAATTTCCCAGGCGTTAGGCTAGATCCAGAAACTTTTGCTGATCAATACCCTTGCGAGCGGATGTCAATACTTTTAGTTTTTTCCATGCCAGAAGCGCAGAGCCACAAAGTAATTGATGTATTCGTGTGCAAAACTAGGTCTCTGATAAGGGGAGCAACCAGAGCCCTAAAATATTAGTACGCAAAGCAGGGAGGCACGGGTGGGGCTGTAAGGAATCTGAAGCTAGATTGGGTCTCTACTAGATAATGCATTCCCAAAGGTAAGTAACTTGTTCATCTGATAGAAACTTCTAGCTGCGGATTCCTTACCTTTGAATTAAATCCCCGAGCCATACCATCCCAGTGGTGAGTTGTGGAACCATATCCTACACTAGGATGTCCTGCAGGCACGAACGGGCAAAGTATCCATCCCTGCGGACATGACCGTCTAGGCAGTAGTGTTTTGCAAACGTGTGCAAAGATGCCCACGTTGCCACCTGACAGATATCTTTGACTGATACAGCCTGAGCCAAGGCTGTAGTTGCTGCTTTTCCCCTGGTAGAATGGGCCCTTAATCCCTCAGGGGGCTGCTTCTTTGCCAAGGTATAACAGTTCTTGATGCAGAGAATGATCCAGTGAGAGCTGGTCCTTTTCTGCATTGGTCTTACCTTCTTCGCTCCCATGTACTCCACAAAGAGTTGGTCATCCATCTGTCCGGAACTCTTTTTTGGCCCAGTGAAGATGCTCCTCTTCCCTAGAAGGATGAGTGGGTGCAAAGAAGGTGGGCAATGTGATGGACTGACCCAGATAGAAAGGGGTCAGAACCTTTGGTAACAAGGATGCCCGGGTGGAAAGCACCACCTTGTCCGGAAAGGACATAAGATAAGGAGGCGAGCAAGATAGCACCTGCAGCTCACTCACCCTCTGGTCCGATCTAATCGCCACCAAGAAGGCTATTTTGATGGTCAACAGCCGGAGGCGACAATTGTGTAAAGCCTCAAAGGGAGCGCACTTCTGATATATGAGGACCAAATTAAGGTCCCACTGCGGCATAACAAAGGACATAGGTGGAAACCGGCGAGCCAGCCTTTCAGAAATCTATGTACAATAGGAGATTTGAAGAGAGAGGGCTGGTCTGGCAGCTGCAAAAAAGCAAACAGAGCAGAAAGGTAACCCTTGAAAGTTCCCAAAGCTGAGCCCTGTTGGGCAAAGGTCAGAATGAACAGAAAGAGGGTCAATAGACCTTTCTGTACAGTATCATACAAATTTCTGCTAACAGCAGGCGTATACCGACTTTGTGGAGGGCCGCCTGGGAGCCAGAATAACGTTACAAACTTCGGGAGGAAGGTCAAAAGATATCAACTGTCGCCGCTCAATCTCCACTGAAGGAGGCGCAGAATTGACAGGTTCAGGTTAAGAACCCTCCCCTGCTGCTGCGACAGAAGATCCTCCCGAAGGGGCAGCCTGATCGGAGGATCGATGCACACTCTTAGAAGCTCTGGATACCAGACTCACCAAGTCCGGAGCCACAAGAATGACTTGGGCCCGGTCGCTCCTGATATTCTTCAGAACTCTTGGCATGAGTGGTATGGGCGGAAAGCTCCATTCGCGATGAAAGGCATCGCTGAGCGATAGCCACCTTGGAACATCCAGCCCACAGTACTGCTGACATTGCGTGTTCTCTTTGGAGGCAAACATATCTAACCAATGTTCTCCTCACTGCTGAAAGAGACCTTGCACCACCTCCGACCGGAGATGCCATTCGTGATCTGCTAGACATCGACTGCTGAGTTTGTCCGCCCTGGCGTTCAGAGAACCTGCCAGGTGTTAAACCACCAGGGTTATGCCCTGCTGGTCCAGCCATGTCCAGAGACACAGGGCATCTCGACAAAAGGTCCACAACCCCACCCCGCCCAGCTTGTTGGAATACCACATGGCGGTGGTGTTGTCCGTGAACACTTGCACCAGCTTCCCTTGACAGAGGGAGAAAAGGCCTTCAATGCCAATCGAATCTCCCGGAGCACCAACAAATTTATGTGGAGCCCCGTCTCCGCCTGAGACCAGTGTCCCCTGATCTCCACCTCTCCCTGATGGCCGCCCTATCCGAGAAGTGACGCATCTGTCACTACTGTGAGATCTCGTTGGGGAAGGTAGAGGGGTCTGCAATTGACCCAATCGCAGTTCCTCAACCACCACTGCAGATCTCTTGCAGTTAATTCCGAGATCTGGACCATATCAGTGAGATTTCCTCGATGCTGTGCCCATTGGAACTTCAAGGCCCACTGCAGAGGCCGCATGCACCACCTGGCATGCTTTACCAACATGATGCAGGCCATGAGGCCCAACAGCCTCACAGTCAGTCTCACCGAAATCCAGGATAGAGGCTGAAACATCGGAATCATAACCGGAATATACCGGACTCACTGCTCGGGAGGATAGGACCAAAAGAAAGCGTCTGAGAAGGAGTCAGGTGTAAATTTGGCAAGTTTATAGAGAACCCCAGCAAATGCAGGAGGTGCGCTGTAGACTGAAGGTAGGAGACGACTGCCTAGGGCAAAGACACCTTCAACAGAAAATTGTCGAGGTAGGGGAAAACTGACATCCCTAACCTGCGCAGATGAGCTGCGACCACTGGCATCACCTTGGTAAATACCTGAGAGGCACTGGTAAGGCCGAAGGGGAGCACAGTTAACTGAAAGTGCTCACGGCCTACCTTAAACCGCAGGTAACGCCTGTGGCCCGGCAGGATGGGGATATAAATTATGCATCCTGCAGGTCCAACGCTATCATCCAGTCTTCTTGGTCGAGGGCCGACAAGACCTGAGCCAGAGTGAGCATCTTGAACCTCTCCTTCTTGAGGAAGAGATTGACGGTTCGAAGATCCAAAATGGGCAGAAACCCTTTGTTCTTCTTCGGAATCAGAAAGTAGCGGGAATAACAGCCACTGTCTACTTCTGAAACTGGAACCCTTTCTATAGCTCCCTTGGCCAAGAGAGCTATAACTTCCTCTTGGTGGAACCTTAAATGATCCTCTGTCAGCTGTTCCTGATTTGACAGAATGAGAGGAGGAAAAGCAGAGAATAGCCCTCCTTGATGAACTGCAAGACTCACTTGTCCGCTGTTAAGGATCTCCAGTGGTGAAGATGATGACAAATTCTCCTACCAACTGGAGTAGAGTGGTCCTGCAAGGTCAGCCTAGGAGTGTTTGGAGGCTGCGGCTGCTTGGGGTAGTGTGGCTGATGACTTCTCAGCTCCATTCCTGGATCGGAATGCACAGTGTCCATGTCCTTGCACGGCTTAGGCAGTCTGTGCAGGACGGTGGCTGGGATAGGGTTGATGCAGCTGGAAACCCCTTCTGTTGCCACAAAAAGGGCAAAAGGAAGACTGGCCACGAGGAGTGGAGGAGAGGCCCATGGATCTGGCCATAGCACGAGAGTCCTTGAACCTGACCAGGGCCAAGTCTGCCTTTTCCCCAAAAAGACGGGGTTCATCAAAGGGCATGTCCGTCATATTAGCTTGGATAACACCCGAGAAGCCAGTTGTTCTAAGCCAGGCAGGGCGCCTCAAGCCCACTGTCGTTAAAATGGATCTGCCCAGCAAATCTGTCGATATAGGCCACACCGTATGGTGAATTTTGCTGCGTTTCTCCCATCCTTGACTGCTTGGGAGAGCACAGCCTGGGCCTCCCCCGGACCTGTGGCAGCACTTGCCCAACCATCCCTGAAAGAGAATGAGAGAAACGGCCCAATAAGCATGTGACATTCACTGACCACAATGCCAGGCTGGAGGAAGAAAACAACAACCTCTTTCCAAATGAGTCCAGCCTCTTGGATTCCCTATCCGGAGGGGCGGAACGGAAGGTGCCCTGGGACATAGAGGCCTGCACCACCAAACTTTCTGGGGTGGGGTGTTGGCTGAGGAACTTTGGGTTTACCAGAGCTGGACGATGGCGGCGTGAAATCATCCTATTCACAGGAGCCCCTGTGCTGGGCTTGGACCAAGTGCCTAGAAGGATGTCCATAAGTGCCTCATTAAAGGGCAAAAAGGTTTCAGAAGGGGAAGCCCCTGGTTGAAGCACCTCAGTCAGGAGATTAGCCCTGACCGGCACTGAGGGAAATTCTAGTCCAAGGACCTCAGCTGCCATCTTTCCCACCATAGCATGAGATGCCCCCACCTCCGTAGCCACTGTTGGCAGAGAAAGCATGCCATTATCTGGGGAAATGTCCAGTCTACTGGCCTCCTCAGGTTCCCCATACCAGTGCAAGTACTCCACAGAGATATCTTGGTGTTCCATAGGGTCTATAGACTCCTCCCCTTTCTCTCCTGAGCCTAGCACATCTTCAAAGTGCTCAGACAACAATATAGAACTTCTGGGTTAGAGCGACGTTGTTCCGGGTCCGTGTCATCAGGGATGAGGATGGGGCTGGTGCCACCGATGAGCACCGGTGGCGCCACAGGCACCGACTTTGGGTCCATCGCTGGGGGAGGTTGCGATGGCATGACCCGTGTCGACCCGCATTCGGGATTGGACCCTTGAGGCCCCACCGGTGCTTTGGCCAGAGCCAACTGCGTCAAACCCGGTGGGGCCCCTTCGACTCCGTGGGGCCATAGGCTTACCAGCAGGGTTGTTCCGCTCAAATACGCTGCACATGGCCTCGTAAAATTATTTTATTTGAGCAAGAGTCACTCAGGCTCCTGGAAAGGGGGGAGGTGCGAAGTCAACTCTGTCTCCAGCTCCGCAGAACTGTGCCTACAGCGTCGGTGCTCCTTACCTCTCTCGACAACAGACGACAGCCAAGGTGAAGATGAAGTCCGCTTGAACTTCTTCTTCTTCTTATGCCTCTTCCCCGAGTGTCCCAAGGACCTTGAGAGGGAAGAAGAGGACTTAGGGCTCTGGGAGCAGTCCCGCGACCTCCTCTTCTTCAATCGGGACCAGGACCTCTGCGGAGCTTCACTGGACGGTCGCGACTGCTGGGCTGCGAGGAGCTTCATCGCTCACTCTCTCAAGGCCTTCGGAGCCATAGCCCGGCAGTCCGAGTACGACTTTGAGTCGTGGTTGTGCTCTCGACACCAGAGACAGACGTGATGGGAATCGATGACCGACATCATGCGAAACCTGTCTTCCTCAAAAACATGCCTTGCACAGAGTGGAATTGTTTTTGTTTTCAAATTCGTCACATGTCGTGAAAAAAACTGCCAAAAAGCAGCAGAAATGTAGCTCTTCCCGGATCGGCGCTTAACTGGCGCAGATAGAAAAGAACTGACGTCCATGCGCCTGGTTGGTGCATTTATAGGCACCACGACGTCATAACCGACGCTACCCAGGCCGCCACGAGGAGCCGAATAGACCCAACTGAACCCACATGCATGGGGTATTGCTCAGCAAAAGTTTACAGATCCAGCCAGACACCTGGAAAATTCAAAAGTAAGACATTTGCAGCTATAAGTCTCTATGAGATGGTATGATTACAGCTGATAAATGTGCGTAGGGTGGCCACTGATGTACTCTTGTCTGACAAGATAACTATTATGACACTAATAATATTAACAGCTCGAGATGGTTTGCAGTAAACATAAGTAGCTCTTATTATAAAAAAAGGTCGGAGACACCTGGAGGAGGTAAGTTACCACACTCCTTCAATCCAAAGCCCCCTAAACGATGTTTCAAGAAGGATAATTTCCTTTCAGGTCCACAGTTGTCTCCTTCCAGAACCTCCACGGAGGCTAAAAGGAAAATGCTACTTAATCAGTATGCATCTGTTCTTGGCATGTAGAGCTGTAGAGTAGTTCCAGTCACAAGATAAGTGACTCCTGATGTCGGTGATAGTACGCATGGGCATCGACTCCATCTTCAGATTGAGGTTCGCATTTGTGCATCTGTTCAAAGGGCGGGCCCATTAATCTTGTGAGGACTATGTTAAGATTCCACGCTGGGGCAGGCAAGACCCTTGGTGGCATAACTTGTTTTAGTCCTTCCATAAAAGCTTTAATTACAGGTACTCTAAAGAGCGACAAATGTTGTCTATTCTGTAGATACGGAGCTATTGCAGCAAGATGCAGTCCGATGAAGTATAAGCCAATGCTGACTGCTGCAAGTGTAACAGATAACAGATAATGTTTTGTATGGGGGCATCAAGAGGGTTGATATGATTGTTATTGCAATAAATAACAAAACGTTTCCATTTAGCTGCGTGACAGGCTCTTGTGGTAGGCTTTCTGGCCTCTCTAATGATGTTCATACAGTCTGGTGGAAGATTCAGAAAACCAAACTCTTTGACTTCGGGAGCCATATCGCGAAGTTCAGTTGTTTGGGATGTGGGTGTTTGAATTCTCCATGGCTCTGTGTGAGGAGACTGGAGGTTGAATGCAATTTTTTATGCAGGACCAGAGAGAGCTCCAACAGGGTTGGGAACCAATCTTTGACGTGCCTAAGTAGGAGCTACTAGGATTCATGTGAGAGATGTTTGTCTGAGCTTCCGAACCACTAATGGAACGAGAGGGAGAGGCGGAAAAGCGTAGGCAAATATCCCTGACCAGTTCATCCATAGTGCATTGCCCTTGGATAACGGGTGTGGGTACCTGGGGAGTAAGCTTTGGCACTTTGCGTTTTGGTGTGTGGCAAACAGATCTATCTGAAGGACTTCCCAAGCTTGGAAGTATGCGAGGAGAACTTGAGGGTGAAGTTCCCATTTGTGTATTTTGTGCCCCAGCCTGCTGAGGAGGTCCGCAATCTGGTTGTTCACTCCTAAGAGGAGTTCCGCTAGGAGATAGATCATATGGAGAATAGCCCACCTCCAGATGTCTTGGGATAAGTGGGACAGTTGGAGAGACTGTGCCCCTCCTGTTTTTGTATGTAATACATAGCTGTCATGTTGTCGGTACGAACCAAGACAGTTTTGCCTGCCAGGTGGGTCTGAAAAGCCTTGAGACCTAGACATATTGCCACCAGCTCTAAATGGTTGATGTGGAGCAACTTTGGCTGTTGGCTCCACAGGTTTTGTACTGTGTGTTGCTGAAGATAAACTCCCCAGCCAGTTAGGGATGTGTCTGCTGTTAGTACTATCTGTGGAACCGGGTCTATAAAGGGCCATCCTTTTGATACATTTTGTGTGTTCCACCACTGTAGAGATTGATGAGTA
This sequence comes from Lissotriton helveticus, assembly GCF_964261635.1. NCBI lineage: Eukaryota > Metazoa > Chordata > Amphibia > Caudata > Salamandridae > Lissotriton > Lissotriton helveticus. The sequence goes on from NC_136063.1 coordinate 495,055,384, forward strand.
CAGCCGCTTCACAACACTAGATCGGTTAATAGACAGTGTGACTGGTTCCACTGACTGGCTAAGCATCCCTGAAGCAGACACATGTGCAGTCTGGCATGGAGAACGATCATGATGCAAGATGCTATCATCCCCAGCGGTTGCATATAAACCCGAGCTGGAATTGATTGAATGGGTTGAAACTGGAGAACTAAAGCCTGAATGATGCAAATTCTGGCTGCGTTGGGAAACGCGAGAGCCGTTGAGTATATAAAGTGGCTCCTAGATAGTTCTGATTATTGGCTGGCTGAAGATGTGATTTTATCACACTGAATGTGAACCCTAGTTGATGCAGTAACTGAATGGTTATAGAAGTATGCTTGGGACATTGTTGGTACGTGTTGGCTTTGATGAGCTAGTCTTCCAAGTATGGGTAGACATGGATGCTTTGTCTTCTCAGAAGAGCAGTTACTACCGCCAGACACTTTGTGAAGACTCTGGGGGCTGTGGTGACTCAAAATGGAAGTACCTTGAACTGATAATGTTGACCCGCTAACATAAACCTGAGAAATTTGAGTTGAACAGGGTGGATTGGAATATGAAAGTAAGCGTCCTTTAAGTCTAGAGTAGACAGAAAGTCGCCCTTTTGCAAAAGAGGTAGTACCTGTTGGCGTGTTACCATGTGGAAATGGTCTGACTGTATGTAAAAATGTAGTTCCCTGAGATCTAATATTGGTAGAGAACTGTCCTTTTTGGGTATTAGGAAGTAAGAGGAGTACACGCCCGACCCTTGGTGTTTTAGCAGTACTGGTTCTATAGCTCCTTTTAGACGTAGAGACTGTACCTCTTGTTTGAGGAGGTGTAGGTGGTCCTGTGAAAGTTTATGTGCCTTTGGAGGAATGTTTGGCGGAGTGTTGATGAACTCCAGGCAATAACCAGAACGGATAATCTGTTGAACCCACTTGTCTGTTGTTATTGACTGCCAAGTTGGTAAGAAATGTGACAGTCTTACCCCGACAAGTGTTAAATGTTTGGGAGGAAGTATAGGTAAGTCACTGTTTTGTATTAGAGGGGGAGGTACGTGTGTTTGACCCTCTACCTCTACCTCTGCCTTTGTCGTTGTTTCCTCTAGAATCCTCTCTGAAGTATTTTTTAGAGCCAGAGGGTTGGTTATTGCCCTTGTAGGTGGATGTAGTCTCTAAGGAAGTATTTTTGGACCCTGCTCGATAAAATGAGCGCCGAAAGGAACCACGGCCTTGTGTTGACTGAAGGGCGCCTATGGATTTGGCCACTACAGTGTCTTTCTTCATCCTTTCCAGTGATCAATCTACCACTGGGCCAAAGAGGTGTTCCTTATCAAAGGGTGTATTTAGTATGGAAGTCTGGACCTCAGGTTTGAACCCAAATATGCAAAGCCAGGCATGCCTTCTTAACAGGACACTGGTGTTTACCATTCTGCCAGCTGTGTCAGCAGCATCTAGGAAGCGCTTGATTTGATTATTTGAGATAAGTTGTCCCTCCCTAGGTCTTGAGCTTTAGCTCTATGTTCTTGGGGTAGAAATTGGAGTAATTGTTCCATTTTGTCCCAGTGGGCACGGTCGTATCTAGCTATAAATACTTATGTGTTAGATATACGCCAGAATGTTGCTGCCTGAGAGGCCACCCTTTAACTAGAAGCATCAAGAAGCTTAGATTCTTTATCTGGGGGTGGAGTATCTCCTGTTGTTGTTGTGAATGTATCTAGATCCGATTCATGCCCTTATGTGGTTATAACAAATCATATCCTTCTAAAGGCTACACCCATAGACTCCTAGAAAGTACAACGCGTTCTTTAAACAAACCAAGCCTCCAGCAGTCCGGGAAATCCCCCTGCTTTTGTTTTGATTTGAACAAGAACTCCTGGTGTCCAGAAAAAACTGTAAGTTCTTAGTGACGTCTTATGTCCAACCTTACGTCAAACTCGGCACTTTTCGGGTATAAATATACCAACAGTTGCCTTAAGCAAACACACAGTGGTTTGGAGCAGAACGGCTATCTACTTGCCCGACGCCCAGCTGATGCGAGTGCCGAAGGAAGCCGACCCTCCCATTTGACGCACTGAGAGAGACGCTGTCTTTTCTTCAGCCGAGAAATACAGCTCCGGTGTGTCCAGTCACCCTTGCGGGTTGCTGGGAGATCGAGTCCTGAGAAAGAGATACAAGACCTCCTTCATTCTATAACCAAGGTACAGAGCTGATTAGATCCTTAAGAGAATTCTTGATTCAGATTCTTGGCAAAAACTAACTTAATTTAAACTGCAACTTACCTACTCCTTCCTACGTATTAGGCTTAGGTCAGGTACACCGGGGTAGGCGTATCTTAGAAGCACCAGTTGAGTACGTTTCGTCAATGATTTTATGTATGTATATATTTTATCCGTTTTAAAGTATCATATGGCTCAGAAACCATATCAATGCTTTTACAGTATTATTTCATAATACTCCTTTTACTGTACGCACTTTACTTCATGATAAGTATTGCATTTGTGGCAATTCACTTCTCTTGCATGAGAAAGAGGACTGCTCAATAAATAACACCTTTTATTGAAAACGCCCGTCTCTCTATTTCTCTGCACTCCTGGTGAAACTAAGTATGTACGATTGACTGAGTGAAATAGTTATCTATTGTTTTCACACGACTCTGGAGATATACTCCTTATTCTGGAGGGAGCAAAGTTGTCATGTTTATGCGGTTGTCAGAAACTAATCCCTTCTTGTCTAATCAGGAAAGTTAACTCCTTCCTGAACATTCAAGAAAGTTTCTAGTGACCTCTGAGCTAGCTGGCATTCATAATTAAGTCTAACATATTCAATAGAGACCTAGTCGACCTCAGTTCTACGTCTAAACTATCGTTTATGTTATTCCAATGCGCAGAGCCTATTGGGAATATAGGAACTACACTGCATGGCGCCCAACGTTTGGTAAGGCGATATTCTAACGCAAGACACTAGAGTAACTCAGTCGTGCTTTTCACACAGACCCCTTTTTACCGTAAAAATTCCAATAGACGTCTGGAGTGGGTAAAAGGTTAATATCCGCCAGAACTTTGTAGGATGAGAATCCTATGTATTAGTTTTTGGTTTAGTCAACGTTGAAGGATACAGTGTTCCAAAATATTGTGCACCTAATCTTTGTTTCCTTGAAACTTGCTCTGCAACAAAAAACTTTCTGTCAGTAAAATGGGAGAAAGTGACAAAGAAAGGGATAGAGCTAGAATAGCAGCTCAACTTTTAACGGAAGACACAAGTCTCCAAAATGAAGACCCGAATGCTATAATCATTTCGGTAAATGTAAGGAAAACTATAACTATTAAACTTATAGAAAATGGACTATCATCGAGAGGTGGTACAGTCATATTTGTGGTAGAGGCCCATGAATATCGGCAGACAGAGGTATTCTATTCCTGGATACATTTTCCAGCAGCATATGCTGTGACACACAAATTCCACTATTACAAAATAGAGGAATCTCCAGAGGAATACGCTCCTTTCGAGGACATTGAAATTCCACTAACATACCAAGAGCACCTGCTCTGGTTTAATGGCGCCCTAAAACATCAAAATCACATTACAAGGCTCGGTCCACTAGGTAGACCAGGAGCCACATGGCCGGTTCTAGCCAGGTACACACCACATCCCGACATTGAAAAAATGTCAGACCGGGAACTTTTAGCTCAGCTAAAACAACTGATTAAAATACATAGACAATTGGTCCAATATGTCATGAGGACTTCAACAGGCCAACCAACAATAAGAATTCCACAGCACACCCCTCAACAGGGGAACACAAACAAAATCACACCACAGAATATGCAATTAGCCATTGGCAAAATACCCGCAAAACGGGAACAAATTCCATTCTGGTTAGCTCAAAAATTCACTCAAATAGAGGCAGTATTTCCAGATACCACACCTCATGAGAAACACAGAATTCTGACTATCTGCCTTCCAATCGGGATCGCACCACATGTGGAGGACTGTGACACTTGGGGCACAGTCTTTGCTTCGATTTACACAAAAACACATGGTGTTCCGTCCATGGCGGTTATACCAGACGTACTAAGACAGATTCAAAATGAATACGGTCCAGAACCTGCTTTAACTCTAGGTATGAAATTACTGAAAGACTTTAAGCAGGTCTCGGCTATATTATTAGCCAACATAAAAGGAGAAGCAGCATCTGTGGCAGTCCGCCAGAAATTGAAAGAAACAGATATAGCAGAACAACCTTATAAACTTGCCAGAATCATAGAAAAATCCTATGAAGAACTAGGTAGAGATAGTTTGGGTGGGAAACCACTAAAACCACAACTAATTGAAAATCCTGAATTTTTTTTTATTAAAAATAATCTGAACACTCCAAAAAATAGTTGGGAGGGTAATAAACAATCCACTCCCAGAGAAAAACGTTTTCAATCCAGAGGAAGGTCCCCTCAACGGAGAGATAGATCTCCAGAAGAGGAAGCAAGTCTCCCCACAGGGAGCCCTCTGAGAAAAGATACAACCTTAGAGATAGGGATAAATTGAGAAAACCTGACAGATATCAAGATATTGATACACGTCCCTCTCGATCCTTTTAGACTTCCTCACAGAAATCGGAAAGAAGAGGACGGTCAGAACACAAGGAAGAGCACGTCAAGTCCAAAGACAAGAAACCTGCTCATCAAAGTAAAAAATTACAATTTACAAAAAAGAAGGTAGCTAGTATTAAAATAAAACATGCCGAGGATTCAGAGGACACAACTGAAAAACGGAGAGTGGGCCCAGACAATGCTAGACAGCGCAGCAGAAGTGACCATAATTCGCAAGATCCTGATGAATCTTCTGGAGACAGTGGACACGAATGAATACATTCAAGTGGAAACTGCAGACACCAGAGTTGGCAAACCCGATAAATTATATGAAATAACATTGCGTATAGAGGGGGACAAAACTAGGAAAATAAGAGATCTCTTTTGGGATAACTTATCTAAAGGCTATGATATCCTGTTAGCTGAGAAAGACTGGCCACCAGAGTTTGTCAGGGAGTGCCTTCATGGCGAAGAAATGATTATGCCTGCCTTCTCAAATCACATTCCAATTCATAAAAAATACACATTTGCTAGAAAATGGGCAGTGGCCCAAGCTCCTGCATTATATAAAAATCATGTAGGATGGGATGAGGATTCTCCTCACCATAAAATTCAGTTAAAAAATCAACCTACTGCACAAAGGCAGTATCCTGTTAAGCAAGAAGCTAAAAAACAAGTCAGGGAGATCTGAGATCAACTTGAATATCAGGGGGTGATTGAAACATGCACCTCACAAATGAACAATCCTTTGTTTCCTGTCTCCAAGCCAGACAATTCATATCGTCTAGTTTTGGACTACAGACACCTAAACTCCTGCTGCAAAACATTTGCAGTACAAAACTCACACAGTGCAGCACTAATGAATAACATTGTGCGCAAAAAATATAAAACGAAATTAGATATCTCAAATGGTTTCTTCTGTCTAAATATAGCACCAGAAAGCCGATATTTGACCGCTTTCTCCTGTATGGGGCGCAAAAACAATTTTGCCGTCTCCCACAGGGATTCAAGAATAGCCCAGGATTATTCTCAGCAAGGGTAACAGAGTTACTACAAATGTATGATGATGAGGCATTATCTTATGTCAATGACATCTATCTTACAGACGACGACCTGGAGACACACTTGAAAAGAGTGAACACCACAATACTTGGGTTCGCAGCTGAAGGGTACAAATTCAACTTTCAAAAGTCACGAATTGCTCACCTAACTGTCCTGTTTGTAGGATATGAATTATCAAGTGAAGGCAAAAGCCTAGCAGACAACTTCTTAGAGAAGTGTGCAGTACTCCAAGCACCAAAAACGCTGAAGAACTTACAATCAATACTAGGTTTCCTGAATTTCGGAAGGACATACATTCTAAACTATACAGAGAGGGTTAAACCTCTCTATGAATTAATAAAACCTGATTTCAAACCAATTAATTGGACTCAGAAACACACAGAAATGTTAAGATCATTACAAACAGACATGTTAACTAAAACAAAACTGCAAACACGCGCAAACGAACGCAACCTTGTAATCCGAGTCATCCCAGGAAGATGCGGATTCACGTACCTGACCTCTAATGAGGGAGAGACGGTACCAATAGCTTATAAATCACACTTGTACACACAAGCTGAAATGAAATTCAGTTCTACTGAAAAAATTCTAACTGCGGTTCAAACTGCTGTAGCAAAAGAAAGAGCCATCGCACAAGGTAAACGAATAATAATCGTTACACCGATACCTGCACTAGAGGCAGTAACAAGACCACGCAATCCGAATGCTGTGGCATTAGATCCAAAATGGATACAATGGGAAAATTATCTTGCTGCAGAAGACGTAAAACACACTTTTGATCCGAAAATGAAAAAATTAGAAAATTTGGAATACGAACATGAATATCCTCTGCCAATCGAAATTCTGCCTCTAGAACAGTACACCTGTGTAATCTACACGGACAGATTTGCACAACACTACGTTGTGGATAAAAAATCTTACAATGCAGCATGCGCGATTGTTAAAGGTCGCTGGCGCTTAGGTAAATTCAGACCGATAATAACCAAAACTGCATCACTCAGAAACTGTACAGCTCAGCGAGCTGAAATAAGATCTTTAAAGATGGCGCTTGGAAATGCCGATCACGAATTCCCCACACTAATAGTGTGCGATTCGCATTACTGCGTCCGGTCTTACAATAATGACATGCAGACATCGATCAAAAACGGTTACAAAGATGAGACTGGTGCCACAATAAAGCATAAAAAGCTCTGGGAACAAGTAGTTTGTTTACAGAAAGAACTACAAAAGACTCACGTGATACATACACTGAGTCATCAACGTGATGGCGTTCACGTTGCGGGGAATTCATTGGCTAACAGAGCCACAGCGGCAGCTGCTCAACCGGCTTCCGTAGCTACAAAAAAGCGTACGGAAAAACAAATAGACGGTGAAACGCTACTAGCAGTAAAAGTCTCAATGAAAGGCAACTATGCGGCGTTACCTCTAAATTATCCACTCGAAAATAAATACATAATTGATGCGAACTCCGTTCCTTTTGCTTAAATCCCTGGAGCGGGGGATAGAGTAATTCCAAACACGAACCGGAGAGCTTACTTGATTCAAGACGCACACATAGGAATGGTTCTGAGGCACCAAGAGATTGTGAAATCTCTGATAGAATTACAATCACAGTACTGGTGGCCGGGGATGAGCGTGCAAATTTATAACTTTGCAATGAATTGTCAGAACTGCAACAGAGATCGCAGTTGTGAACCGGACCAGACACCTGCCCAGACACCTCTATTAGAAAGCATCAGGCTATCTATACGCAGAAATCCAGCCGGAGAAATGCGATCCCATAATTATTAAGACAAGATTTACTTAGATGTAGGCCCCAGCGCTCGGCTGACGCCAGAACTGTTATAAAAGATTTGCGAGTCTTTATCGGCACATACGCAATTGGCATGCTACATTCTGACCAGGGCCCTGCGTTTAGCTCTCGAGCTTACAAAGAGGCCATGACCAGCATGGGCATTGCATTGCGGTACTCTTCTCCCTTCCATCCTGAGGGTAATGCGGTAGTGGAAAGAAAAAACCGTGACATAAAGCAATCTATAACGGCGAGGGTATTAGGTTCGGGTGATGGGTGGGTCAAACATTTAACAAGTGTCCAATGTAGTCTTAGCAATCTGCCAAGAAATTCTCTTAAAGGTATCACTCCATACGAACTATTGTTCGGTACTAGAATGATAATCCAGGACTTAGATTGTCAGGCTTCAGTGGTAAAAGAAAATGCTTTGATATTAAAGATCGTTTGGCTGTTTAACAGGACTTAAATGAAACAAGAAGAAGTCTAAGTAACACAAAGTTAAAGCCAACAGCCACTGAAGAAAAACCACCTGTCCCAGCAAGACCTGTCTGGATTCCAAAGATTGGGGATCTAGTCAGAGAGAAGATCGCGGTGAAGAAGGAATTTGGGCCTTCTTACAGAAAAGCAGTACCTGTCTTAGCTGTCAGCGGAACAAGATCAGTAGTACTACCGCCCCTTGCTGGTAAAAAGGAGATCAGAGTTGTATCAATCGACCTGGTAAAACCACAATCATGTGGCCAATAATAAGTAGTAGGCCCAGTGGACCCCCAAGAAGTAGCAGAAGACCAAACCTTGCTACAATCCAAGAGGTTCAAACTGAAAGACTAATCACTTTAGATAAACCTGCAGTAAATAAAAAAACTATGCAACAAAGCCATGGAACTTGTGCCTCTTGAAACCCAAATTGCAACAGTTCGTCAAGAAACACCTGTCTACAATGATGTAGCTTCAGACTATACTAATGAAACAAAGAAAGATCCAAAGACTAAAGAAAATCCGGAAGCAATTCCAACAATTGACAGAACAGCATCTGGCTACTTCATCAATTTCGATGACTTTTTTGATGATCCAAGTGAACATGAAGAAACGCCAGCAACAAAAACTTTTAAACAAAAAATGACTGAACTCTTTCATCAACTCAAAGAAACATATCTAATTTCTCCATGGATTGAAGTATGGATTGTGTTAGGTGTACTTTTCCTCCTGCTTTGGTTCATCATGGTTTTATGTTTGGGTAGATTTATTGATGGAAATATAGTACAATGGACACAGCAAGTCAGAACATCAACTTGGTCCTAAAGCCTCACAGATCCTCTCACATCGAGAAAAGAGAACTGTCATCAGTGAACATCACAGCCAATCCAATACCTGGTGGGGTAGCATGGGACAAAATGGATTATGAAATCTATGGCCCGATTGAGCTCTTGAAATATCCACATCAGTTCAAGATTTCATTAAGTGACTTTGTAAAACCAAGTACTTTCTCTGATGATTGGGACTTTGAAAATATTAATATTATGATGTCAGATTTAGTAATGTTAGCAAAATTCACAGAACAAGATTATTTGCAAGGTTCAGCAAACTATGAAGAAATTGTATTGTATTGTATTGTATATGGATTTATGAAGCGCGATTGCTGCCCGGGGGCGTCCAAGCGCAGAGAACCAACAGAGGGGACTAGTGAGGCAGGAAAACTGGTAGAGCATTACTGTGGGGAATTAAAGAGCAATGTTTTGAGCTGTTTCCGGAATGAGGAGAGGTTAGGGTTTGCTCTCAGATGGAGGGGTAGGGTGTTCCATGTCTTGGATGCATTATGGGTGAAGGTCCTGCCGCCAGATCTGGCTTTTTTTATTCTGGGTGTTGTGGCCATGAAGGTCTGGTTAGATCGAAGGTTTCTGCTAGGTTGGTAGTGGGAGACTAGGTTGCGTGTGATTAGGGGGCCAGTGTTCTAGAAGGCCTGGTGAGCAATACACATGGCTTTAAAGTGGATTCTTTGGCGGACTGGCAGCCAGGGTAGTTTGATCAGACCATCTCTGACAGATTGTCGGCGGGGGAGTTGCAGTAGTGTACGTGCTGCACAGTTCTGCACAATTTGAAGTCTCCGCAGTGTATAGTCTGGGGCAGCAAGGTAGAGGACGTTGTTGAAATCCAGGCGGGACTGGATCAGACCCTGGATGGCTACCTGTTTGGCTTCCATGGGTAGAAGATGGAGGACTTTCTTTAGAGCCCTCAGAAGGCCGAAACAGATAGCCGAGAGTTTGGTGGCTTGAAAGCCAAAGGAGAGGGATCTGTCCAGCCACACCCCGAGGCTCTTGATGTTGTCCTTGGGTGCCGGGGGGGTACCCAGACAGGGTGGCCAGAGGGCGTTGAATGTGTTAGGGTCAGCGGGGCCCAGAAGCATCAGCTCTGTCTTGTCCCCGTTCATTTTGAGTAGTGAGGCGGACATCCAGCTCTTTACCTCTTCCAGACATTTTCTGAGCCCTCCTCCTTTTGGCATGTTGGCCTCCTGCGCCAGTGAGACCACCAGCTGAGTGTCGTCCGTGTAGGATATGATTTTAACTCCAAATGGACGGACAACCTCAGCCAGTGGCCTCATATAAATATTAAAAAGCGCAGGGCTTAATGAAGAGCCTTGTGGTACTCCGCATCTCAATGGCCTGCTAGTGGATGTTAACTCGCCATCAAATACCCGAAAGGATCTGTCCTTCAGGAAGGACTTGAACCATAGCCATGCCTTATGTTTGATACCGATATTAGTCATACGGTCAAGCAAGATGTCATGGCTGACCGTGTCAAAGGCCGCACTTAGGTCAAGGAGGATCACTGCCACTGATCCTCCTTGGTCCAGGATGTTTCTGGATTCCTCGGTGACCATGAGGAGAGCGGTTTCGGTTCCATGCTTGGGTCTGAAGCCTGTCTGGGAAGAATCCAACAGGTGGTGATTTTCAAGGTAGGCGACTAGTTGGCCATTGATGTATCTCTCTAGGACTTTGCTCAGCCAAGGCAATAGGGAGATTGGCCGGTAGTTACTGAGGTCTGAAGGGTCCAGGCTAGGTTTCTTTAGCAGGGCTCGGACCATGGCACGTTTCCATTCCGGCGGGACCGTGCCAGCGGTGATGGAGGAGTTCAAGAGATCCATTATGATGGGCAGAGTGACCTGGGATGCTGACATGACAATGTTTGGCGGGGCTGGGTCGACAGGGGAGCCTGATTTAACTTTCCGCGCCACCGATTCCAGAGACGCGAGATTGAGGAGGGGAAAGTGGTCCTGTGTAGGAGGGGGCTGAGATAGGGGGGGTGTCAGGGTGGAATTGGTCTGAGCTGGGTGGGTGGTAGGTGGGGGGTGAAGGATTGATAGATTTTACTTATTTTTTGGAGGAAGAAACTTGCCATCTTGTTGCAGTGTTCTATAGATTTGGTCTCAGGCAGGCTAGGTGGCAACTTTGTAAGATTTTTCACAATTTGGAAAATTTCTCTTGGTTTTGACTTAGCTAAGATAATTTTATTGGTAAGGTGTGCTGCTTGGGCGGTTTTGATTTCTTCTTTATATTCTTTGATTAAGTTTCGATATTGCGTTTTGTTTCCTGGTGAGAAATCCATACGCCATTTCCTTTCGGCTTGCCTACATAGGCGTTTCTTTGCCCTAAGGGCTTCTGAGTACCAGGGGGCGGATTTATGGGGACGTTTAATTGTGGTTTTTCTTTTGGGAAGGGAGTGGTCGAGTGGTTGAGTGATCCATTCTTCGTATGTCTGGTTTGCTAGGCAGGGGTCATCATTGTGGAGAGGTGGATTGCTAGCCAGATAGGAGGTCCATTTTTCAATTGGGAGGCGCGACCAGGGTCTGGCTATTCTTTCTGTGGGTCTGATGGTCAGAGGTCTTGGAGTGGTCCAGGAGAGGGGGACTAATAGATGATCAGTCCACGGGAGGGGCACTGGAAGACTGGTTTCCAGCTCTACGCAGTTGCTAAATATTGGATCTAGCAAATGACCCTTAATGTGGGTGGGAGAGCTGACAAATTGGTTTAGTTGCAGCGCTGCTAGGCCGTCTGTAAGTGTAGTTGCAGTATGGTCTGCTGCAGAGTCAAAGTGAAAGTTAAAATCGCCTAGCAGCGTGAAGTTAGAGGAGGTGCTAACTCGTTCAGCTACAATCGATGCAAGGTGGTTGTGAAATTGCTTGGGGGGGCCTGGGGGACGGTAAATTAAAGTACCTGAAAAGCAGTTGTTAGGGGAGAGTTCGAGGCTGAAGGCTAAGCTCTCGCAGTCCGGGATAGTTTCTGAGATGACTCGACAGAGGAACTGCTCTTTGTAAATGATTGCTACGCCTCTTCCTCTACCCTTAGGCCGGTCCTGACGAGTGATTTGGAAGCCAGATGGGAGGGCTGTTACCAGGTCCGGGTCTGAATCCGAGGTAAGCCACGTTTCTGTTAGGAAGACAATGTCAGGCATACGTTCTTCCATCAGGAGGGCAAATTCCTCCCTATGTTTCGGTAGAGATCTACAATTTAGCATGAACATGCGGTACTCGTGGGACTGGTCTAAGGACGTCTTAGGTTTGAGGGTCAATTTGCAGCTAGGGCAGATCTGTGGGAGTTTTTCTACGTGTAGCAGATGCTGGCTGCACTTCCTTTGATGAGACCTTAGGTCGAGAAGAGTAGTGTCTGGGTTTTGCGGCTTGGGGTGTAGGGGGGATGGCCCTAGGCCCGGTCTCGGCGCGGACGAGCGCAGACGAGCTTGCCTTAAGCGCGCCTTCGGCGCGCAATCGTCGCGCCCGCTGCGCTCGTCCGCTGCGCTTCCTCCACATACACATGTTTTATTGTAGGAGGTGAGGTGAAGGGGGCGTGGCCTCGAGGGGGGCGTGGCCTGTGTGCACGCCGGTGATGGCAGCGGCTGAGGGGCTTTGCAGGAGGGCCGCGGCTGCGATAGGATCCGCAGCGCGGTGTACCAGCGTGGCAGCTCAGTCCCTTTCTGGGCGATAGAGAGGCAGGTAAGTTAAAAAACACAACAACAATTTTCGTGACTCTCAAGTGCAAAATAGATGAAAAGTATGTATTTTTATAATCTCAGCAGTAAAAGCTCCCGGCTTCCGCCTCAGGAGTGCTAGTTCTAACAGAGCGCTCGCATTCAGCGCCAGTTATATCGGCAAGGGGGCGTGGCCTCGAGGGGGGGGCGTGGCCTGTGTGCACGCCGGTGATGGCGGCGGCTGAGGGGCTTTGCAGGAGGGCCGCGGCTGCGATAGGATCCGCAGCGCGGTGTACCAGCGTGGCAGCTCAGTCCCTTTCTGGGCGATAGAGAGGCAGGTAAGTTAAAAAACACAACAACAATTTTCGTGACTCTCAAGTGCAAAATAGATGAAAAGTATGTATTTTTAAAATCTCAGCAGTAAGAGCTCCCGGCTTCCGCCTCAGGAGTGCTAGTTCTAACAGAGCGCTTGCATTCAGCGCCAGTTATATCGGCAAGGGGGCGTGGCCTCGAGGGGGGCGTGGCCTGTGTGCACGCCGGTGATGGCGGCGGCTGACGGGCTTTGCAGGAGGGCCACGGCTGCGTTAGGATCCGCAGCGCGGTGTACCAGCGTGGCAGCTCAGTCACTTTCTGGGCGATAGAGAGGCAGGTAAGTTAAAAAACACAACAGCAATTTTCGTGACTCTCAAGTGCAAAATAGATGAAAAGTATGTATTTTTAAAATCTCAGCAGTAAAAGCTCCCGGCTTCCGCCTCAGGAGTGCTAGTTCTAACAGAGCGCTCGCATTCAGCGCCAGTTATATCGGCAAGGGGGGGTGGCCTCGAGGGGGGTGCATGGCCTGTGTGCACGCCGGTGATGGCGGCGGCAGAGGGGCTTTGCAGGAGGGCCGCGGCTGCGATAGGATCCGCAGCGCGGTGTACCAGCGTGGCAGCTCAGTCCCTTTCTGGGCGATAGAGAGGCAGGTAAGTTAAAAAACACAACAACAATTTTCGTGACTCTCAAGTGCAAAATAGATGAAAAGTATGTATTTTTAAAATCTCAGCAGTAAAAGCTCCCGGCTTCCGCCTCAGGAGTGCTAGTTCTAACAGAGCGCTCGCATTCAGCGCCAGTTATATCGGCAAGGGGGCGTGGCCTCGAGGGGGCGTGGCCTGTGTGCACGCCGGTGATGGCGGCGGCTGAGGGGCTTTGCAGGAGGGCCGCGGCTGCGATAGGATCCGCAGCGCGGTGTACCAGCGTGGCAGCTCAGTCCCTTTCTGGGCGATAGAGAGGCAGGTAAGTTAAAAAACACAACAACAATTTTCGTGACTCTCAAGTGCAAAATAGATGAAAAGTATGTATTTTTTAAATCTCAGTTAAAAAACACAACAATTATTTTCGTGACTCTCAAGTGCAAAATAGATGAAAAGTATGTATTTTTAAAATCTCAGCAGTAAAAGCTCCCGGCTTCCGCCTCAGGAGTGCTAGTTCTAACAGAGCGCTCGCATTCAGCCCCAGTTATATCGGCAAGGGGGCGTGGCCTCGAGGGGGCGTGGCCTGTGTGCACGCCGGTGATGGCGGCGGCTGAGGGGCTTTGCAGGAGGGCCGCGGCTGCGATAGGATCCGCAGCGCGGTGTACCAGCGTGGCAGCTCAGTCCCTTTCTGGGCGATAGAGAGGCAGGTAAGTTAAAAAACACAACAACAATTTTCGTGACTCTCAAGTGCAAAATAGATGAAAAGTATGTATTTTTAAAATCTCAGCAGTAAGAGCTCCCGGCTTCCGCCTCAGGAGTGCTAGTTCTAACAGAGCGCTTGCATTCAGCGCCAGTTATATCGGCAAGGGGGCGTGGCCTCGAGGGGGGCGTGGCCTGTGTGCACGCCGGTGATGGCGGCGGCTGACGGGCTTTGCAGGAGGGCCACGGCTGCGTTAGGATCCGCAGCGCGGTGTACCAGCGTGGCAGCTCAGTCACTTTCTGGGCGATAGAGAGGCAGGTAAGTTAAAAAACACAACAGCAATTTTCGTGACTCTCAAGTGCAAAATAGATGAAAAGTATGTATTTTTAAGATCTCAGCAGTAAAAGCTCCCGGCTTCCGCCTCAGGAGTGCTAGTTCTAACAGAGCGCTCGCATTCAGCGCCAGTTATATCGGCAAGGGGGGGTGGCCTCGAGGGGGGTGCATGGCCTGTGTGCACGCCGGTGATGGCGGCGGCAGAGGGGCTTTGCAGGAGGGCCGCGGCTGCGATAGGATCCGCAGCGCGGTGTACCAGCGTGGCAGCTCAGTCCCTTTCTGGGCGATAGAGAGGCAGGTAAGTTAAAAAACACAACAACAATTTTCGTGACTCTCAAGTGCAAAATAGATGAAAAGTATGTATTTTTAAAATCTCAGCAGTAAAAGCTCCCGGCTTCCGCCTCAGGAGTGCTAGTTCTAACAGAGCGCTCGCATTCAGCGCCAGTTATATCGGCAAGGGGGCGTGGCCTCGAGGGGGCGTGGCCTGTGTGCACGCCGGTGATGGCGGCGGCTGAGGGGCTTTGCAGGAGGGCCGCGGCTGCGATAGGATCCGCAGCGCGGTGTACCAGCGTGGCAGCTCAGTCCCTTTCTGGGCGATAGAGAGGCAGGTAAGTTAAAAAACACAACAACAATTTTCGTGACTCTCAAGTGCAAAATAGATGAAAAGTATGTATTTTTAAAATCTCAGTTAAAAAACACAACAATTATTTTCGTGACTCTCAAGTGCAAAATAGATGAAAAGTATGTATTTTTAAAATCTCAGCAGTAAAAGCTCCCGGCTTCCGCCTCAGGAGTGCTAGTTCTAACAGAGCGCTCGCATTCAGCCCCAGTTATATCGGCAAGGGGGCGTGGCCTCGAGGGGGCGTGGCCTGTGTGCATGCCGGTGATGGCTGCGGCTGAGGGGCTTTGCAGGAGGGCCGCGGCTGCGATAGGATCCGCAGCGCGGTGTACCAGCGTGGCAGCTCAGTCCCTTTCTGGGCGATAGAGAGGCAGGTAAGTTAAAAAACACAACAAAAATTTTCGTGACTCTCAAGTGCAAAATAGATGAAAAGTATGTCTTTTTAAAATCTCAGCAGTAAAAGCTCCCGGCTTCCGCCTCAGGAGTGCTAGTTCTAGAAATGTACTGTTATAATCATTATGGTCATCACTATTTGCATAAATCTGCTAATCCTAGAAATGTGTTTACTTATAACCAATGGGAACATTGTCCAACACCGCCAAAAGGCAGCTCGAAAACATTTTATAAGAAATTCCCATACTTCTCAGGGTTTACCACAACTGATCCAGAAACGTTTTATTTCAAAATGTTAAATAAGACAGGAATGAAAAACATGTTGACAAATACTAAATTGATTTACTCGGAAACATTTTATGAAAAAATGGTTACATTCGGTTTTGAATTTTGGAAAAACAATATTGAAACAAAAACCATCTGGGGTACAAAAGACTGGCAGGTACAAGGTTTAGAAACCCTACTCAGAGCCTGCATGATCCCAGAACAGATAATATTCCTGAATGACACCATTCAACAAACAACCTGTCTCGGCCTAGCCAAGATAAAAGACTTAAACAAACCGTCTATCCCAAAGCCCATACCTGATAGTAATAGCACTACAGATGTCAAGATAGACGTATCCCATATTTTACACCAAAACAAAACAAATCCTGATTGGAAAAAATGGTTGATCTGGCCCACAGACACAAATAACTGTCAAGATAGATTCCTGAACAAAATACAGGGGTTCAAACAGACCAGGCCAGACCCAAGATACTCCCAGAGACAACATCCAGGGATAGTTACAACATACAGTGTAGGGAAACTATGCCTCGAATGGCTACAGAAATCCACACTGGCTAAAATTAAGCAACACTTGACTTTACTTAAAGACGGTGCTGACTTGCGAGATTTCATACTGAGACCTCGCAAACAGCGTCAAAAACGTTTCATATACGCCGGTATATACGCAGCTTACAACGAAGCTTGGAAAGTAATGCAAATTGAAACTGCTGAAAAAATACGAGAAATTAATCGTATTCATTTGGAAAAATCACTTTCTGTAGTGGACAATGGGTTAACAACTCTGACCTCCAGAATGTATTCACTGGACAGCATTGTATCATCTGCTATTGATATAATAGAGCAGGACTTACTAATGTTACAACATGGTCAGTCTCAATTGCGTTCTATTGTACAGTTAGGCTGGACGTTACAAAATCTGCGTTCAGGCTACGTGCCATGGCGTCTAATCAACACAACGTCATTATTTTCTATCTTTAACCTTACTGATAAACAAATCAGTTTGGCACAAAAAGGAGCAGACTATACGATTCTGAGCATTGAAAAACCTGAGAGATTACCATTGAAAATGTCAGAAAGACCTGTCATTGAATGGATAATACACGGAACAATTACAATTCCGATAACAACTTTTCAGTTTCCGTATTGCCAAGAATATATACCAGCAGGCCTGTATGAAAGGTTGGGTAAAGGATACATCAAATCAACCTGGAATTTACCTTATACACACAAATGTTATAGTAAAGGGAAAAAAGAGGTATTTCTTAGTGGTAACAATTGTAAAAAATCACTAAGCGGTACACTTCTGTGTCAAGGTATTAACTTGCATGGAGCCTGTGAAGGTTAATCAAACAACCTTTCATGTCACCTGCATGGCACTCCTGCAACACAGATAGAGCCATTTTTCAGACAGCTTTCCAACGGCAGTTACGTTATAATAAGTGATCGCAGCTGTTGTGGCATGGTGCCAGGAAAAGCCTATCTTGTGAGCGTTACTTCCATGGTCACTTGTTGTATGCAAGTATTGTATCCAAACAGCAATCCAGACATGGAGGCGGCAATATGGCCTTCTTTGAATATCTCTTCTATTCGAATTGATACTTTAAGCAGAATGAAGTCTATTCTTTTACAGACAACTGTGCCTTTAACCTCGTCCAAAGAGACGTATGATCTGCAAGTTGCAAGGACAGCGGCAGAGATACATACCATATTATCGACAAATTGCCCCGTGCATTTCGTAGAAATGTTAAGCCAAATCTTACACATGTCAGATACCAGTGGCATCGCACATGTATTTAAGAAAAATTTTTCCGGACTGTTAGCACCCTTTGAAACAGTTCTTGGCATTTTCCCGAATTTTGTGCATTCAGTATTCGGCGGCCTGCCTCTTCTTTTGGGACTCGTAGCAGGAATTTTATTTTTGTTACTTCTGCTCCGATACGGCAAGCCCAGCCACAGACAAAACTCAGGCTACAATGGAAGAAATTATCCTAGCTATACGATACCGAAAACGGATCACTAAAGTCCTCGGCTTTGCCCGGCTAAGAGATCTGAGTACTACCTGGTTTCTTTCGTTCAGACCAATCTGGCAAGATTGCATCTTACCTGTGCTTCGATGTCTGCTATGCAGAGAAGAATGCGTGTTGGACGTCTGTCTTACACTACCATCAGCAGTACCAACGGATATCAATACTTTGCTTGGTTGCTTAATGACGGCATTCATTGAGACTTCACCATTACGAGTAGGTGGCGGTGAAGTACGAGATGAAAGCGGCACCACACAGGTACAACCTTCTGTGAGCATTGCTGATCCAGACATCGTTGATGGCAATGATTCTCACATATGCACTATTTCAGCTTTTTCGAACTTGGTCGAACTTTCACCTGATGTTGTAGACCAATTTTTTGCAAGCCTATCTGATCTGATGTTCTCTCCCAACAACGAGAATAACTTTTAAAACAACGAGCACACAGTGTTCCTTGAACTCTGAATTCGGCCTTCAGTTTTTGATAAACAACACTACTGAAAACAATTGGAACTATTTTTCCCCTGAAAGCGAAATTATTTTTTCCATTTCCAAAATATTTACCTTTTTCTGGCACATGGTACTCTGCTTAAAGTAGAACTATTTTTTAGAGAACAGAATTTCTATTTTTTGAGACTCTAGAGACAATATTTTGACTTAGCCTCTAGCACATGTACAGTATTGTATAATTATGTGATGAAATGGTCTCAACCTTCTTTTCTGTATTAAGAGCCATTTCATAAATGTAATTTTCGCAAATCATTCAGACAAACGTACCATATATGCATTTTCTGAATGATACCACTGCTTGAAAAACGTACAGTATAAATACTCATTTTCATGTATATACCATATACCATTTCAAATGCAATTTATGTATTTTGAAGTGGGTTGGAAAACACATGCATCGTTATATGTTTAGTATTGCTTAGTATTTAGTAATGATGGACATTATACGTGGAGTGGGTTTTGTGAATGTATCTAGGACCCTAATTAAATATTCCCGATTCATGCCCTTATGTGGTTTTAACAAATCATATCCTTATAAAGGCATAAGAATCATATCCATATTTAGTCATAGCCAATGCAGTCCAAATACGGCAAGGCTACTCCCATAGACTCCTAGAAAGTACAACAAACCAAGCCTCCAGCAGCCCGGGAAATCCCCCTGCTTTTGTTTTGATTTGAACAAGAACTCCTGGAGTCCAGAAAGAACTGTAAGTTCTTAGTGACGTCTTATGTCCAACCTTACGTCAAACTCGGCACCTTTCAGGTATTAATATACCAACAGTTGCCTTAAGCAAACACACGGTGGTTTGGAGCAGAACGGCTATCTACTTGCCCTACGCCCAGCTGATGCGAGTGCCGAAGGAAGCCGACCCTCCCATTTGACGCACTGCGAGAGACGCTGTCTTTTCTCCAGCCGAGAAATCCAGCTCCGGTGTTTCCAGTCACCCTTGCGGGTTGCTGGGAGATCGAGTCCTGAGAAAGAGATACAAGACCTCCTTCATTCTATAACTAAGGTACGGAGCTGATTAGATCCTTAAGAGAATTCTTGATTCAGATTCTTGGCAAAAACTAACTTACCTTAAACTGCAACTTACTTACTCCTTCCCACGTATTAGGCTTAGGTCAGGTACACCGGGGTAGGCGTAACTAAGTATGCACGATTGACTGAGTGAAATAGCTATCTATTATTTTCACACGACTCTGGAGATATACTCCTTATTCTGGAGGGAGCAAAGTTGTCATGTTTATGCGGTTGTCAGAAACTAATCCCTTCTTGTCTAATCAGGAAAGTTAACTCCTTCCTCAACATTCAAGAACGTTTCTAGTGACCTCTGAGCTAGCTGGCATTCATAATTAAGTCTAACATATTCAATAGAGACCTAGTCGACCTCAGTCCTACGTCTAAACTATCGTTTATGTTATTCCAATGCGGGGAGCCTATTGGGAATATAGGAACTACACTACATTGTTTGGGAGTTGGTCCTTTTGCATGCGTTGGACACCACCAATGAGTCCAATGGTAATTGTCCTCTTATGTAGACTGGGTCGGATGGTACTGACTTATATTTTTTATCTACCCTGGAGGTATGGATACATGCTCTGACAGGATCATTAAAGATATTGTCTACATGCTTAATCATCCCATTGAGCATGGGTAACACGTGTGATTATTTTTGTGTACTGCTAAGGGTTTCCAAGAGGAAATGTTCTTCGAGAGAGCCTTTGTGGAGCTGTAGCCCATGGTAATTAGCTGCCCTACCCAGCAATTCAATGTAGCCTACACTATCGTCCGGTGGAGAGGGCTTGGTAGGGTATAAGTCAGGATCATTGTCTGTGGGCGAGTTAGTGTTGTAGTCATCACATGGATCTATAGGTATAGACCGAATATCATCATCATCCCCAACCCCATTGCCATCCACATCATTCGGATTGTCAGGTGTATGTGGTGGTGAATGTTCAGGTGAAGTTGGCACAGGTAGATACTGAGGAGAAGGGGCTGATGGAAGAGGAGGAGGGAAAGGGTTAGTTCCAACAGTTCTCTTCTTCAAAGGAATGTGATATTCCTCTTCTGCATCAGTCCTTATTTTAAGAGTCACTTTTGTGGTAATATGTCCAGTCTGAGGATTACTATATACAACACCTTCTGTTTCGGGTACGCTTTATCGAGCGGATCGTCAAAACCGTGCTTTTTTGGTGACTTCAGTGCATCAGTCTGTTTCAGCCCCGAAGGTTTCGATGCCGACATTTTAGGAGTTGGTGTTTTCAGATCCAAAATATGTTTCGCTGCTGAGTAATGTGGTTCGGAGGCAGGCTTTGTCTGTGATCCCAAAGGTTTCGGCTTGGTGCCCTATTTTGAGTATGGCTTTTCAGAGGCAGAAGGCTTTTTTGCAGGCTTCAGTGCCATGGATCTATAGGTATAGGCCGAATATCATCATCATCCCTATCCCCATCCCCATTGCCATCCACATCATCATGATTGTCAGGTGGTGAATGTTCAGGTGAAGTTGGCACAGGTATATACTGAGGAGAAGGGGCTGATGGAAGAGGAGGAGGGGAAGGGTAAGTTCCAACAGTTGTCTTCTTCAAAGGAATATGATATTCCTCTTCTGCATCAGTCCTTCCTTTAAGAGTCACTTTTGTGGTAATATGTCCAGTCTGAGGATTAACATACAACACCTTCTGTTTCGGGTCCGGTTTATTGAGTGGATCGTCGAAACCGTGCTTTTTTGGTGACTTCGGTGCATCAGTCTGTTTCGGGCCCGAAGGTTTTGATGCCGACATTTTAGGAGTAGGTGTTTTCAGATCCAAAGTATGTTTTGGTGCCGAGTAATGTGGTCCGGAGACAGGCTTTGTCTGCGATCTCGAAGGTTTCGGCTCGGTGCCCTATTTTGAGTGAGACTTTTTGGAGCTGGAAGGCTTTTTTGCAGGCTTCGGTGCGGAGCCCAAAGGAGGGGCATCAGAAGCGTGGTCTCGGGGTCGACAGGAGCACGAGGGCACAGGTTGGTCCGGAGCCTTCTTTTTCAGTTGAGATGGATGTGGGGGTGAGGGAGAATCTGTACTTACAGTACGCTGTTCATAAGGGATGTCTTCATCCTGGTCAGAGCCGTACTCGGAAATGGAGATCGATTCCTGTTCCTCCTCGAACCCGATAGCGTCGCCGTCTTCTTCATCCAATTCTGGTCCGAAGAGGTCCGGAATAGATTGTTGTATGTCGACTTAGATTCCGTATGCATTTCCCGATTCTTGCCCTTATATAGGTACATTTCACATTGCCCTTATATAGGCATAGATAACCAGTCCTTATTTAGGCATAGTCCATGCTAACCAAATACAGGCATGGCTACTTCCATCCGTTCATCTACGTCACGAGTTCTTGGAAAACCAGACTCTTAAGCCGTTAGGGACTTCCCCTTGCTTGGATATTGATTTCTCCAAGAACACATTTATTATGCATGATCATCTATTCCTTAGGGGTTCATTCATGATGTTCATATGCCCGACTTTACGTCAATGCTGGCATTCCTAAACACCTTCAAGGTATAAATATACCTTCACTTGCTATGGCAAAGCACGGTGTGGTTCGGTGAAGATCGACTACCTACTTGCACGACGCAGCTCACCACAGCAAGTACCGAAGGAAGCCACCTTCCCAGCTGACGCACTGACTAGACGCTGTCATCCTCCTGCCGAGAATCCAGCTCCAGTGTTTCTGACTCCCCTTGCGGGTGTTGGGAGATCGAGTCCAGGGAAAGAGATACCAAGCTCTCTCATTCTAAGGTATGGAGCTGATTAGACCCTAGAGAAACCTTTGGCAATTCTTGGCAAAACTAAACTATAGACAAAACAGCACCTACTTCTTCCCTTGTACTAGACCTAGGTTAGGTACACTGGTGTAGGCGTATTTCAGAAGCACCAGTTGAGTGTTTTAGCCTGTGTTATTTATGTATGTATTTTTATATATGTCATGGCAACAGACAATGCTATTACAGTATTATTTTATTTTACTGTTTACACTGCACGCATTATATTTCGCATTCTGTCTAACGATTGTAGCAGTTCATATCTCTTGCATGAGAAATAAAACTATTCAATAAACCCTTTTATTGAAACGCATGTCTCACTATTTCTATGCAACTCTGTAGAAACAAAGCATGCACGATTGACTGAGTGAAATAGTTATCTATTGTTTCCACAACTCTGAAGATATTGTTCCGGTTCTAGGGGAAACAAAGTTGTCATGTTTATGTTCTTGTCAGAGACTAATCCCTTCTTGTTTATTCGAGAAAGTTTCTAGTGACCTCTGAGTTAGCTGGCACACACACAATTAAGTTTAATATACTCGATAGAAACATATTGACCTTAGTCCTATGTAAAATCTATAGTTTATATTATTCCAATGCACAGAGCCTCTTGGGAATATAGGAACTACACTATATGGTGCCCAACGGTTTGGTAAGGCACTAATTTAACGCTAGAAACTGGAGTAACTCAGTCGTGCTTTTCTCAGAGACCCCTTTTCCCATAATACTCCAATAGACGTCTGGAGTGGGTAAAGGATAATATCCGCCATAGCTGAGTAGGACGAAAAATCCTATGTATTAGCTTTTTGGTTTGTTCAACGTTGAAGGATACAGTGTTCCAAAATATTGTGCACCTTACCTTTGTTCCCTTGAAACTTGCTCTGCAAACTTTTAGTCAACAAAATGGCCGACGAAGATAATCTCGGATCCAGTGGAGCTACAGGCAACAATGCAGACAGAGCTTTAAACTATACAGGTTTCCAAGAAACCGATGAGAATGCTGTAATAATTCCTCAACATTTAAGGAAAGCCGTTACTATAAAACATATAAAATATGACCTAACATCAAGAGGTGGTAGGGCAGTTTTTGTGATGGAGGCACATGAATATCACCAGAAAGAGGTATTCTATTCATGGATAGTCTTTCCAGAAGCAAATCCAGTAACACGTATGTTTCACTTCTACAAAGAAGATGATCCACCAGAGTAATATATTCCTTTCGAGGATAATGAAATTCCACTCACTTACCAAGAGCATGAGCTCTGGTTTAACGGCGCCCTAAAACATTTAAATCACATTACCAGGCTCGATCCACAAGGTAGACCAGGAGCAACATGGTTGGCTCTAGCCGGCTACACACCTGACCCTGACATTGAATCAATGTCGGATGAGGACTTACTTAGTAACATGCAAAATTTAATAGAATTATACAGTTACAAGTTTTTATTAAAAACACTCCTACTCCTTCTAAAAAGAAGTGGGAAAATAGCAAAAAACTTATAAAGATAAGCGTTCTCACGCCAGAGGTAGTTCTTCTCAAAAGGAGTCCTCTGAAAGGAGGTATAACCTTAGGAATAGGGATAATTTGAGAAAACTTGATAGATATCATGATACTAATACACATTCTTCTCGTCATCACAGAAAATCCAAAAGAAGAGGACGGCCAACACGTTCAGAAAAACAAGAAACCTCAATATACCAAAAAGAAGGTAGCAGGTAAACAAATAAGACCTGCCGAGGATCTTGAGGACACAACTCAAGAACGGAGAATGGGCTCAGACAATGTTGGACAGCGCAGCAGTAGTCACAATAGCTCACCAGAACCTGAAGGGTCTTCTGGAGACAGTGGACTTGAATGAAGACATTCAAGTTGAAACTGCGGATACCAGGGCTAGTTCTCCACATAGGTTATATGAAATAACACTCCGGATGGAGGGAGACATACCAAGAAAAGTGAAAGCACTCTTTTGGGAGCGACTTTCTAAGGGTTATGATATACTTCTAGCTGAACAAGACTGGCCACCAGAATATATCAGTGAGTGCCCACATGGCAAAGACATCATTATGCCAGCCTTCTCTAATCATATTCCAATACATTTAAAATATACCTAAGCCAGGAAATGGGCAGTCGCCCAAGCTCCTGCATTATACAAAAATCATGTAGGATGGGATGAGGATTCCCCTCACCATACAATCTAGTTACAAAATCAACCAACTGCACAAAGGCAGTACCCAGTTAAGCAAGAAGCTAAAAAACAGGTCAGGGAGATGTTAGATCAACTTGAATACCAAGGGGTGATTGAAATTTGCACCTCATCAATGAACAATCCTTTGTTTCCTGTCTCCAAACCAGACAACACGTATCGTCTAGTATTAGATTACAGACATCTAAACTCTTGTTGCAAAACATTTGCAATGCAAAATGCACACAGTACGGCATTAATGAATAACATAGTGCGTAAAAAAATATAAAACCACATTAGACATTTCAAATAGTTTAATCTGTCAAAACATTGCACCAGAAAGTAGGTATTTGACCGCTTTCTCAATAATGGGGACACAGCATTACTTCTGTCGTCTCCCTCAAGGATTCAAGAATAGTCCTGGGTTATTCTCAGCAAGGGTAACAGAGTTACTACAAACTTATGATGACGAGGCATTGTCATATGTCGATGACATCTATCTGACAGACAATGACTTGAATAGGCACTTGAACAGGGTGAACACCATTATACTGGGCTTCGTCTCTGAAGGGTACAAATTTATTTTTAAGAAATCAAGAATTGCCCATCTCAATGTCCTCTTTCTAGGATATGAATTATCAATTGAAGGCAAAAGCCTGGCAGCCAACTTTTGAGAAAAGTGCGCTCTGCTCCAACCTCCAAAAACGCTGAAGAATTTACAGTCGATTCCAGGATTCCTGATTTTCGGAAGAACTTACATTGTAAATTACGCAGAAAGGGTAAAACCTCTCTACGAATTAATCAAACCTGATTTTAAAACAGTAAATGGGACACAAAAGCACACAGAAATTTTCCTTTCACTCCAAACAGACATGTTAGCAACCAAACATTTGCAAACACGCGTAAACGTACGCAACTTAGTGATCCGAATAATTCCAGGTCAGTGCAGATTCACCTACTTGACTTTTAACGAAGCTGAAAAAGTACCCCTTGCATACAAATCAAATTTATACACACAAGCAGAAATTAAATTCACTTCTAAAAAAAACATTCTGACAGCTGTTCAAACTGTTGTAGCAAAAGAAAGAGCCCTCGCACAGGGAAAACGCATTATGGTCGTAACACCTGTACCTGCCTTAGAGGCAGTGACAAAAGCGAGCATTCCGAATGCTAAAGCCTTACAGTCGAGATGGATACAATGGGTTAATTCTCTTGCTGCAACTGATGTTGAACACGTTTTTTATCCTTATTTGAAAACACAAGCATTTCTACAATACGAACAAGAATGTCCTCTGCCTACTGAAATTCTGCCTCTAGACGAGTATGAATGTATCATTTATACTGACGGATCAGCACAACCCGCTATGGGGGGTAAACAAGCTTACAGTGCTGCAGGCGCGATCGTTAAAGGTCGTATGCGCGATGGCAAATTCAGACCCATGGTCACAAAAACGCAATCTCTAGGAGATTGTACAGCTCAGCGAGCTGAACTACAAGCATTCAAAATGGCACTGGAAAATACGGATTGCAAATTCCCCACACTCTTAGGGTACAATTCTTTCTATTGTGTTCAATCCTACAATTAATATTTACAGAACTGGCTTAAAAATGGTTTCAAAGATGCACAAGGTGGCACAATCAAGCATAAAACGCTTTGGGAACAAGTAGTTCAGTTACGAGGAGGACTACAAAACACTCACGTGATACATACGCTGAGTCATCAACGTGATGCGTTCACGTTGAAGGGAATTCATTGGCTGATGAAGCAGCGAAGGCAGCTGTGCAAACGGCTTCCGTAGCTGCACTCACTCGTTCAAAAACGAAAATAGACAGTGAAATAATGCTAGCTGTCAATGCTACAAGCAAAGGCAGCGGGGCAGTGTTACCTAATGAATTTCCACTCAAATACTCGTATATAATTGAAGCAAACAGCGTTCCTTTTGCTCAACTCCCTGGAGTGGGGGATAGAGTAATTCCAAACATGAAACGTAGAGTAGCTTTGATATATGAAGCACATTTGGGAGAGAGTCTGATACATCAAGGGATCTCTAAAACGATTTTAACTGTAAAAGAGACGTACAGGTGGCCAGGAATGAATTCTCACATTCATATGTTTGTCATTGACTGCATAAACAGCAATAGAGATCGCAGCACAGAACGCCGCCAGATACCTGACAATATGGGTGGGCGGCAAATTCCGTTCTGTTCGCGGAATGTGCGAAATTTCGTCATTTTCGTGTTCCGCGCAGAACGCGAAAATGTCAGGACTTCCGCGATCCACGGCGGAACGTAAGCATCTTCATTGATAATATACAGGGCAGGATTCTTTCTGGCACAGTGCTCCTGTCACAAAAATTAAAGCTCAACAGGAAGCACTTAGAGATATAAATAAAGCAGGTGCCCGAGTTTAAGCTCAAATTTAGTAACTCATTAATCAGCCCAAAGAAATCATGAGCTTTGTCGAGGCTGGGCAGGTTCGCTTTCTCCCCATATCTACCCTCGAAAATAAGCTGTGATGCTTGATGGAGGCCTTTGCATCCTAGACTTTCACAAGCGCAATCCCCGTGCAGTTCCTGTGACCAGGAGCTTCTTTCTCCTCATCTGCTGCTCTGATTTGTCTCTGGCCTTTTATAAACACGAGAGGCATGTGAACTCGCATAGAAGCTCCGCCCGTTTGGCCGCGCCACACACACTAGCGGTGGGTACAGTCTTCCCGTCCTTTACCGACTATGATAGACAGCTCACTCAAGGGACCCTGGCGCCCTTCGGCGCGATGACAAAGTTACACACACATGGTCACTGGAGACAACTCTTCTGGCCCTTTACGCAGCTGTAGTGTGGGAAAAGCAGTAAAGCACTATACATTTACCCAACAAGGTAGCACTTACTGATTAGCCAGTAGAAAGTACTCCAGTTGAGTAGAGGTATCGCACAAAACGGTGGCGTCTTCTTGGATAAATATGCAGGGCAGGATTCATTCTGGCACGATGCTCCTATCACAAAAATTAAAAGCTCAACAGGGAGCACTTACAGATATACATAAAGCAGGTGCCCTAGTTTAAGTTGAAATTCAGTAACTCATTAATCAGGCCAAAAAAATTGTGGGCGTTGTCGAGGCTGGGTAGGTGTTCTCCCCATATCTACCCTCGAAAATTTGCTGTGATGCTTGATGGAGGCCTTTGCATCCTTGACTTTCATGAGCACAATCCCAGTGCAGTTCCTGTGACCAGGAGCTTCTTTCTCCTCATCTTCTGCTCTGATCGGTCTCTGACCTTTTATAAACACAAGAGAGGCATGTGAACTTGCAAAGAAGCTCCGCCCCCGAAATCTCTGCAAGCACGCAAAATTCAGTGTGTTTGCTGAGATTTTTTGCCATTTCGGGAAATTTTGCGAAAGGTAATATCGCAAATTCCGCCTACCCCTACCTGACTATAGCATAGCCAGCCCAGTACAGACAACATTGTTAGACAGCATAGACTATCTACATGCAGACGTCCATGTGGACAAATGCAATCCCATTAAAACTAAGACTAGATTCATTTGGATGTGGCCTCAGCGCTTGGCTGACGCTCGAACTGTTATAAAAGATTTGCGAGTCTTTATCGGCACATACGCAATCGGCACGCTACATTCTGACCAGGGTCCTGCGTTTAGCTCTCGAGCTTACAAAGAGGCCATGGCCAATTTGGGCGTTGCATTGTGGTATTCTAGTCCATTCCATCCTGAGGGAAATTCAGTTGTGGAGAGAAAAAACCGGGACATAAAGCAATCTATAACAGCTAGGGTATTAGGTCCGGGTGACGGGTGGGTCAAACATCTAATAAGTGTCCAACGTAGTCTTCATAACTTGCCAAGAAGTTCTCTAGGGGGTATCACTCCATATGAAGTCCTTTTTGGGAAATAATGTTGGTCCTAGACCCTGATTGTCACACATCAGTGGTGGAACATAAAAAACATTTGATATCAAAGATCGTTTGGCTGTTTTACAGGACTTAAATGAACTAAGAATAAAGCAAAGCAACGTGTTCCTGAAGCCAACCACCACTGGGGAAAAACCAACCGTCCCAGCAAGGCCTGTCTGGATCCCAAAGCTTGGTGATCTAGTCAGAGAAAAGATTGCGGAGAAGAAGGAATTTGGGCCTTCTTACAGACAACCAGTACCTGTCCTAGCAACCCACGGATCAAGAACAGTATTACTGCCGCCCCTTGCTGGTAAAAAGGAAAACAGATATGTGTCCATCGACCTGATCAAACCACATTATGTGGCCGATACTAAGCAGTAGGCCAAGTGGACTCCGCCAATGAACACCTCTAGCTACAATCCAAGAGGTTCAAACTGAGAGACTCATCACCTTTTAGGAATCTGCAGTGCGAAAAGAAGGACTATGCAACAAAGCTATGGATCTTGTACCTCTTGAGACCCAAATAACAGTTTGTCAAGAAACACCTGTCTACAACGAAGTAGCACCTGTCTACAATGAAGTAACAAGTGATCAAGTGGTTCCAGCGATTTCAACCAATCCTGATGCAATCCCAACAATTAACAGAATTGCCTCTGGCTATTTCATTAACTTTGATGCGTTTTCTGAGGATCCCTGCAAACCTGAAACAACCCCAGCAAAAAGAACTTTCAAAGAACAAGCAAATTACCTTTTTCATCACCTGGAAAAGACTTATCTGACTTCACCATGAATTGAGCTATGGATTGTGTTGGGAATATCTTTTCTTCTACTTTGGTGGACTCTGGTAATAACTCTGGGTATGCTGATAAATGGAAGATATGTCAAAATGGACACAGCAAGTGAGAACGTCAACTTACTCCTCAAGCCACTGTTGCAGGGTTTCTGTACTCACACAGAACTGTGCACAGAGGAGTGGAACCTCGGCAAATTAGGGTGTCCCAAAACTTACCTTAGCAACCAACTCACCCCTTACCGAGCTAGCTACAGTGTCTCATTGGACATATCAAACACCCAATGTTTAGACAAACCAGAACATGAACT
Source organism: Lissotriton helveticus (assembly GCF_964261635.1). Taxonomy (NCBI): domain Eukaryota; kingdom Metazoa; phylum Chordata; class Amphibia; order Caudata; family Salamandridae; genus Lissotriton; species Lissotriton helveticus. Next base: position 495,084,585 of record NC_136063.1, read on the forward strand.
TACAGTACCTCAGGGTACGTGGGACTCATGAACACTCTTTCGTTATATTATCATTACAAACCAGAACATGGAGTAAAGAAGACACATGTGCATTTGAAATGTTTATTTACTAATGCCGTCTTCTCAGGCGCAGTATCTTAGATAATACAAGTATACTTATTATCAGTAGCAAAATTATCAGCATAGTTACTAAGACATAAAAAGCGAATGGTGACAGCATGTTAACATGCTGTAATGAATAAGAGTTAACAACACTTATATCTCACCCTCCCTAACACATATATTATATTATTAGCTAAGAAGGTCTCTTTGGGTTGTTTTAGGGCGGGCCCATACCTTAGTGTCCTAGCATGAAAGGAATCACATCAGCATACACCAGCTCTCTCTGCATGTGCACCGCATCAAGTGTGTTAACAATTCTCGTGCAAAGCAATATCAATCCCGCCTCAAGCCCAAGTTGGCAAAGGCTGCACTTGTGTTATGACTATGAAGGCGTGGAGATCAGACCTCATAACAATTCCATATCGTGTTGCTCCTGAAACTTCAGCACTCTCCGTGCAGACATGGTTTATTAAACAAAACTGATATCAGAGCAATAACATATTATTCTCACATACACCACGGCAAACCACTAGGTTGAAAGCTAAGTCAACAATTAAGGGTCGTGTGCAGAAGTTGCAAGAAAGGAAAAATGGCGTTTAAATCTCAAATGTACCTATGCTAACTTAACACGATATAAGGATATATAGGAGCTATACAACACCCCCCCATGATCCGAGAACGGACTAAATAAGATAACAGAAGTGCCATCACATGAGAGCAGAATCCAATTATAAACGAGCATGAATAAAAATTCAATTATAAAAACTAATGCTAAAAAATAGCCCACAAGTATAATGTGGCTCAAGCCAATAGGCAAGCAAAAATAAAATGTCTTGACCAAAAGTCAATAAAATCAAGGAAATGCTATCAATCAGCATGTCAATTTGAGGCAGTGTCTATGATAAGACTGTATATGAAAAGCAAGCCGCAACAGCCTCCAGGAGGAAGTCACTGTCCTCATCCGAAAACAGTTCAGCCATCCAATTTAAAAGATGAAAGGAACATACGTGATCTTCCAGCACCGGATCCTCTATAACCATCAGAGGACAGCTCGGTGGGTTTTCAAGAAAACTTTGTTCCAAGAAATTTCGCGCTGCCGACAACACATCCCAGGGACCCATTAGTCCATGTGCCACCGCCAAGGCCATAATCCTTTCGTCAGAACAAACCAACTCGTGAGCAATGATAGGACTCATCAGTTGATCAAAATCGACGTCAGAAGATATTGGTCCGCAGAGACACAAATCAATGGCCCAAAGGAAATCACAGGTCAGGCAGCGAAATACAGGCTGGACACAGGTGAAATAGGAGAACCGAAAAGATAATCCAAACGCCGTGCTTAGAGTCGCCAACGGCAGTGTGCCATAATAATCAAGCATGCGGTTGCGAAACCGCGTCAGTAGCAGCTGTGCGTGGTCTTGCACAGGAAGGGCATCCATATTTAAAAAGGCAGAAAACCACCAATGCGCCAGCCGCTAATGCAAGTAAAAACGGGAACCCTCCAAATAAGGACGAAAAAATAGAATGGAAGAAGGCAGGGATGACTCCAAAAATCTTCTCAAAGGAAGTCACGAGACCACCGCTAACAACTTTAAAAAAATGTGCTAGGCCCGTTGTGGAGGATGCGTTAAAGATAGAACGGACCATGGCTCCGAAATGCAAAGGCAAATCAGTATTTAAAAGAGCCTGAACCTCCGTACGGGTGTTAGCAATGTGAAGCACGAAAGATTCACGGGCCGAGCTCAAGGCCACCTCTTTCTGGGACAATAGAGCTCTTATTCTAGCCATGCCGCTGAATTCTGCTCCCAAGGTCGGTATCTGTGGCCAAATGGAAGACTCCCTATGTTCACGTGTGGGAGGATAAAGAACATTTCTGCAGCAAATAACTCGCTCACTAACCGTTACTATGAAAGCTATACCTTTAATTAAACCACAACAGTTTTCATTATTGAGCATTAAATAACTACCATTCTCTAACAATTTAAACGTGGGGATGATAGCAGGAACTGGCGTGCCCTGTAAAACGCAAGCCATATTCGGTCGGTCCTTGTTACATGAACCGTGTAACTGTATGTGTCTGCACATTAAAGAATGATCTGGCGTCTCAGTACACTCATCCCCTGTTAGATAAACTTCTTGTTCATCCTTGAAACATCTGTATGTGTATGGGAGTGACCAGACCTCATGAAGAAAACCGCTACCTAAGGGTTCAAAACGACCTATTGGCACATATTTCATACAATTTGAAAACTTATATAAAGCAAAAGGCAGCGTTATTAAACCGTGGATAAGCCACGTAGCAGCAGTGGCTTCTGCCACAGAAAAAGGCAAAGATTCCAACCTTTCAATATGTAGCATAGAAAAGGAAGCATCACGCATTGAAAGCAAGCGTTGTCTGTCTGTCAAATTAAACGGTGCAAATAAAGAGGAAACATTCATGTATCCCCAGGGAACTTTACCCATTTTCAGAGTCTGAAGAGTCCATGCAAACTGCATGATTGACCGTAATTGATTTTGACCATGGTATAATACTGACACTTCATCATGCACAATATCAACAACAGACGACACAATATTATCTAATGTGTAAATTCTAGAGGAAAGCACGTTAATGCTATTGTCAACAACTGCAAGCACTTTCTCAAGATTCGCCTGATCAATAGCCCTAAGGCGTGAAGCGGCCTCAATCTGTGAGAGTTTCCAAATTTCATTGTAAACCCCATATAACCACCTTTTCGACCTGCCACTAGCTGGGCCTTTAATGAAATCATTCAAATCCACGTCTGCATTCAGTTTGGAAAGGTGATACTTTACCGCAGGTAAAGTTGAATGTTTCAGCCAAGCTTGACACAGCTTGCCCACAGAGTAAGAGGTGACAGTATGACTCAAATCAAACCGGGGATCAGATCTAACAGTCTTAAAACCGTCAGATATATTCAAAAATCTTTTTTGGCAAGAATCAGCACTACGGTGCCAAAGCAGCCAACCCCTGGGATTCATACTGGAAATGTTAAAGGAGGAATTAAGAAGCAGAGCCTGTATATCTTTAATGGACAATTGAGTAAAATTACTCCAATTCTCATATTCCTCCAACTCCGGGAAAGACGGGGTGTTTAACCTTTTAGATGTAGCCAATCCAAAGCATGTGGTCTGGGAAATGGTTTCATTTAAAAACAACATATGATTCGGGATGAGACATGCACGGTGCAAAGCCTCAGTGCCTCGTACCTGCCAGGCCCTTGAACCCCAAACTGATTTAAGGTCTATTGTTTCCTTCCATAACTCATAGCCCCCAGTAACTAATTGATCTAGGAAGGCCTTCGAGTACAACAATTTTGTATCGGTAAGTCTAACCTTGGACAGTGGCCGTTTGTGAAATTTAAAATAAAAGGACTCGGGATTGGACTGGTTAAAGTCAGTGAAATAAGTATACTTTTTAAGAAACGTTTCTGAACTCCCTTGTGTAGGAGCTGGGCAATGTTCCCACTGAGTAAAATTAACAGCCTCCCTTCGGGAAGAGGTTTTGTGTAAGAAGTGATTGCCATAATGTTGGTAACAGAACAATTCACCATAATTAGCAGAGTCTAAATATAAATCCTCAGCATCAAAAGCAGCATAGTATTTCAAATCAGAAAACAAACTTTCCACAGCATTAACATCCCAATCATCAGAACGAATGTTTTGTTTCACCACATCCCCCATATTAACTCTTAGTACATTAGGAACATTAACGACTTCCGTTGGGCCATGAATCTGAAAACGAACTGCATCCCACGCGATTCCATCCAGAACAGGCCATGCTGTGATGTTAACCAAAGTCAAGTCTCTTTTTAATCTGTGTGTAGAATGTGAAGAGGAAAGTGGGGCCAATGTTCCATTTAAATGAGTAATGCAAGTTCTCTCCTCGACATAGTGTCCATTCATAATCCGAAAAAAATAAAACACAAAACCAATTGACATAAAAAGGTAAACCGAAAAAAGGACCAGCCAAATGTATATCCAAGGAGGAATCAAAAAATGTTTTTTAAACAGGCTAGCATATACCGCAATTTGAGAGGGTTTTTTCGAGGCAAGGGAAGCAGAGTCAAATGAAAATCTGGATTCCGTGGCTAAACGAGCTTGCAGGTCAGGCATGGACAAATCAGTGGGGTATGTATAGTCTGTCTCATCCATGTTAGTTCCGGGCAAATTATTTAATAATGGACTGGAAACAGCAGGTAATTCGATGGCCACTTCAGGTTCAATATTAGAGGCAGTGGGCATAATTGAATTTCTCACAATGGAAGGACAGGAAACAGCCGGTGTCATGCTAAGAAGAATCGGCCACTCTGTGTATCTTGACATTGTCAACAGAAATAAACCTGTTTTCCTTACGACCTGGAAGTGGTGGTAAAATGACTGTTCTTGTGCCCTTCACTCCAAGCACTGGGACTGGAGCTCGATAGGAGGGACCAAACTCTTTCTTGTTGTCGATCTTCTCTCGAACCAGTTCTCCAACTTGGGGTAGCCAGCCAACTACCGGGATCTGCAACGCATCATCCGGTGTGGAGGGCAAATGTTCCTTTGCAAGAGTGTCTCTGGTCTTTTGTAGATTCTGTAAAACATTGCAATGTTCATCTGCGTCAAAGGAAGTGGCGCGAACCACAGAGTCTAGACCGTCAAGGTCAGGGACGTACATCTTGATGCCAAAGAGCATTTCGTATGGGGTCCGCCCACCCAGAGACCTTCTAGGGAGATTATTAAGAGCACGCTGCACGCCATAGAGGTGAGCCAGCCAGTTTCTGCCAGTGCCTATAACTCGGGCTGTCAAAGATTGCTTTAAATCACGGTTCATTCGTTCAACTACACTATTACCCTCAGGTCTGTAGGGTGACGAAAACTTGACTTGGACCCCCATCGAAGTCATGGCATCCTTATACGCCTTAGAGGCGAAAGCCGGACCCTGATCCGAATGGAAGGTACCACAGGCAAAAATCCCTATAAAGATACGCAAATCTCTAATGACAGTCCGTGAATCAGCGCTGCGATGTGGCCATACCCACACAAAGCGTGTGCATGAGTCAACTGCTACTAAGATGTACTTATACGCAGTATCAGATGAAAAAGGACCGCAGTGATCTAAATAAACACAGCCTAGTGGTTTATTAGAAATGTACAACTGAGTCTGTGGCGGACGCGTAGCAGTTGAAGGTTTAATCTGCTGGCATATGTCACAAAGAAGGACATAATCACGCATCTGTTTGTACAGTCCCCGCCACCAGAAACGTTGTTGTAGTTGCGTTACAGTGGCTGAGACGCCCGCATGCGCAGACGCCACACCTTCATGAGCCGCTGTAATCAAGTCTGCTCTGCGATCCGAGTTGGGAATCAGCCGTTCCCCAACATCAGGAATTGTCACAAAAGGAACCTTTTCGGGACTTAAGTGGTATTTATACTTCGAAGGGAATCCCGCAGGATGTTTACTTCCCTTCTCAGAGGCAGCAATCGCTGCCAAGATGTCGCTATCAATCTTGGTTTTAGACCTAGTAACTGCTGCAACTAAGTATGTAGATACTGCTGATTTCGCTGCTTCATCAGCAAGCGAGTTGCCAACAGCGTGTACTCCTACGCGCTGATGACCGAGAGTATGAATCACATAAACGAGTGGCAACATAGCCTTAAGCTCTGCCACTCGAACCCAGATCATTTTATGTTTTATTGTGCTACCCTTGGAATCATGAAAATCATTTTGAATCCAAAAGAACAAGTTTTCATTGTAAGACTGGACACAGTAGTAAGAATCACTTACAATTAGAGTAGTAACACTTGGATCTGCGTACTCCAGAGCTAGTAAGAGAGCACGAAGCTCTGCCAATTGTGCGGTGCAATCGCCCAGGGGCAACGTGTGTACCTCCCTGGAAATGAACTCATCATTCAACATAGCACCGACCACAATGGCGCATGCGGAAACGTAGGCATGTTTAGAGCCATGCGCAACCTGCGCCGACCCATCAGTGTAAATGATGCAATGGAAGTCCTCCAAAGGTCGCATCGCCAGAGGAGCAGGATGAACGAATTCATACTGCAAGTACTCTTGCGACCGTAAGGAAGCGTCAAAAATAAACATGACATCCGTGGATGACAATGACGCAGCCCACTGAATCCACCGAGGGTGCAAAGCCTTTGAATTTGGTACACTGGCTTTCGTGACTGCCTCCAAATGAGGACAGGGTGTTACCACTAGCATGCGTTTCCCCTGTGACAGAGCTCGTTCTTTTAGAATTGCCATCTGTACAGCAGTTAAAACTTTTTCCACTGTGGGAAACCGCATCTCAGCCGAAGTGTACAAGTGTGACTTGTAAGCGATAGGTACTGTGTCACCTTCATTAAAAGTGAGGTATGTGAAACCCACCGTCCCGGGAATTATTCTTATTACCAGGTTGGTGTGGTTATCACGAGTCAGTAAATATTTAGAAGCGAGCAGATCAGCCTGCAAGGATTGCAAAATGGCTGAATGCTCAGGCAGCCAGCATGATTTCGAGAAAGTTGGTTGTATCAAAGCATACAAAGGCTTGATACGCTGGGCATATTCCGGAATGTAAGTTCTGCCGAAATTCAAAAAGCCCAGTAAAGATTGTAATTTTTTCAGTGTTGTTGGAGCGCGCAATTGTGCGCACTTCTCTAAGAAGTGAGGAGCCAAACCTCTACCTTCATTGTTGAGCTCATAGCCCAAAAACAACACTGTGTGTTCTGCAATGTGCGATTTTGCAAAGTTAAATTTGTAACCCATGTCTGCGAAGTTGCAAATAACAGAATTTACACGACACAGATGCTCCCAAATATCGTCGTCTGTGAGATATATGTCATCCACATACGAAAAAGCATCAGGGTCGAGTGCCTCCAGAATAGAGACAATACGAGCGGTAAATATACCAGGACTATTCTTGTAGCCCATTGGAAGACGCCGGAATTGCTTTTGGACACCAGCGCTCGTAAAACTGGTCCATTGGGAGCTAAAGCTGTCCAATCTGTGGGCAAAAAAACCATTGGATATGTCAAGCGTTGTCTTGAAACGCTTACGCACGAGACTATCCACTAGGGCAGAGCCGTGGGTATTCTGTACAGCACAGTTACGGCAATGCGAGTTTAAATGCCGGTAATCCAAAACCAAACGATATGATCCGTCAGGTTTGTTCACAGTAAAAAGGGGATTATTCATCGGTGACACACACGTTTCAATAACTCCCTGATATTCCAATTGTTCAAGGATTTCCGCGACGGAAGATTTTGCTTCACGCCGAATGGGATATTGAGGTTGAGGCTGCGGCTGAGACCGCAACGGAATTTCGTGGCAAGGCGACAATCTATCCCAACCACATTGGTTACGGTACAGAGCCGGCGCGAGAGCCCGAGCCCACTCTTCTGCAAAATGCTGCGCATGCTCTTTCGAGACAGTGTTCGCGAAACTGGGTAGGATCACCTCCTCCCCTCGCGGCGCCGCGAGCACAAAAGGTGGGGGCCAGTCAGCCTCGGAAAGCAAAATGTCGTACGTAGACGAAAGGTTCTCCCAAAATACCCCTCTGACAGTACGCTGTATGTCACCTTCAATTAACAGGACAATTTCAAAAAGTCTTTCAGGGGGAGCCAATCTCGTATCGGCTGTTTCTATAACAACAAAAACTTCAGTCGCTGTCACCCTCAGTAGTGGACGGAGCGCCTCTCTGACTATGGTAATCTCCGCCGCGCTGTCCAGCAAGGTCAGAGCCCACGTCAGATTCCGAAGCCGCGTTCTCACTATCTGTGGCATATCTATGCGCTGTTAAGGCCGCGACTTTCTTCTTCGCAAACTGCGGACGCTTAGGCGTAGAATCCTCCTGCTTCACTGCGCCGTCTGTCTGGCGGGACTGACCACGTCCTTGCTGGCCACCACGTCCACGTCCACCCCCTCCTCCACCACCGGTCTTCTGGGCCGATGTTTCCTGAAAGGAACGAGGAGAGCGTTGATCAGAACCCTGAAAACGATCAGGTGATTTAATCATCGCGCGATCGCGCAAATCATAAACTCTGTCTGCCGGCGCAGGAGCTTGTATTGCAGGAACAGGATCCAGAGTTTGCCTAGTCTGCTTCCCCTGTGTCTGTTTTTTAGGCCAATTCTGTTTTTTGGACTTGGGCTGGACATCCGTCACTGCAGATTGTCCCTGAGGTTGTTTTTTATCCTTCACTGGAAAATATTTCAGACCTCTACTTGTGCGGCCAATTGTCTTATAAGCGGCCACCACAATCTTTGCTAACTGGCGTGGTTTGTCGGCATCGGGCAGAGCAGCCAAAGCATTCGACACCTGAAAGTTAACTGCATCTCCTTTAACATTGGAGAGAATGAGATCACATACAATCTCAAATGAACCACACAGGCGCATACCCAATTCCACCGCTGCCTCTGGACCGTGATCATTCTGAACACGTCTAATGATTTCAGGCAGGGCATTCATAGACGGGGTGCCGAAGCACCTCGTATAAACTGCCGCAAAAGTTTTTCCCCAGCTTTCACAGTCAACAAGTTCAGGAGTTATATCCTTCGGTAGAGTAATCGTTAACATTCTATGTTTATCAGCAGGAGTAGAATTCGGAAAAACCGCCTCCAGTTGATCAAACTTCTCTGCTAGCCAGAATGGGAAGTCATCGTTGTCAACAGGACGCGCACCAAAAACCGAATTAACCATCACTGGATTGAGACGCATTCCGCCTCGTTCCATGGGAGCGGCCGCACCCCCCTGGGGACCACCAGGAAGATGACGACCGATGTATTGCACTAAAGCACGAATCACGGAAATGGAAACTACATGTAGCCTGCGAATTTCTGCCAGGGTACAAGCCCCGTGATTCGGGTGCGGGGTAAAGCCACCCAACGCAGGCCAATTTGTACCTGGAATTGAGAGTGGACCTAACCTCGCAGGGGACAAAGAGTGGGGGAGGGCGCCATCAAACCAAACTCGATGCTGCCAATGATCAATAGGTATTTCCAATGCCCTGTACGGCGTATATTCAGCCGGGACATCCGAGGCGGTGTAGGAGTGGAACAAACCAGAATTAGCGTCCACAGCCGGAAACGTAACCCAAGAGTAAAACAACTCGTAAGGAAACGCCGGATCTGCACATACCACGAAAATCACAGCCATCCCATCTACTGGGACCTGGTACGTCTGAAGATGGTTGCGTACCGCTACGCGACTATGCTGTGCAATAGCCACCGCCGCCATGACAACACTGGAAACAAGAACACACAAAGAAGACTTTGTAGCACAACTGGGTATTAATTCAAAGAAACCGTTTAAGAAAGAATCAAGCTTGAATAAAGACCTATTTCAAAAAATAGGTAGGTTTCACCAACACCCCGTTTTCCGGAAACGGACGTGAAGGGGTTAAGGCATGAACGATAAACTACTCGAGTGTCATGATATAAGACCACCGAAAACGTTGGGCGCCATGTTGCAGGGTTTCTGTACTCACACAGAACTGTGCACAGAGGAGTGGAACCTCGGCAAATTAGGGTGTCCCAAAACTTACCTTAGCAACCAACTCACCCCTTACCGAGCTAGCTACAGTGTCTCATTGGACATATCAAACACCCAATGTTTAGACAAACCAGAACATGAACTTACAGTACCTCAGGGTACGTGGGACTCATGAACACTCTTTCGTTATATTATCATTACAAACCAGAACATGGAGTAAAGAAGACACATGTGCATTTGAAATGTTTATTTACTAATGCCGTCTTCTCAGGCGCAGTATCTTAGATAATACAAGTATACTTATTATCAGTAGCAAAATTATCAGCATAGTTACTAAGACATAAAAAGCGAATGGTGACAGCATGTTAACATGCTGTAATGAATAAGAGTTAACAACACTTATATCTCACCCTCCCTAACACATATATTATATTATTAGCTAAGAAGGTCTCTTTGGGTTGTTTTAGGGCGGGCCCATACCTTAGTGTCCTAGCATGAAAGGAATCACATCAGCATACACCAGCTCTCTCTGCATGTGCACCGCATCAAGTGTGTTAACAATTCTCGTGCAAAGCAATATCAATCCCGCCTCAAGCCCAAGTTGGCAAAGGCTGCACTTGTGTTATGACTATGAAGGCGTGGAGATCAGACCTCATAACAATTCCATATCGTGTTGCTCCTGAAACTTCAGCACTCTCCGTGCAGACATGGTTTATTAAACAAAACTGATATCAGAGCAATAACATATTATTCTCACATACACCACGGCAAACCACTAGGTTGAAAGCTAAGTCAACAATTAAGGGTCGTGTGCAGAAGTTGCAAGAAAGGAAAAATGGCGTTTAAATCTCAAATGTACCTATGCTAACTTAACACGATATAAGGATATATAGGAGCTATACAACACCACATAAATCATCCCATCGTGAACAAAGAGACTTTTCATCAGTAAACATCACAGCCGTTCCTATACCAGATGATATAGCCTGGGACAAAACAGAAAATTACATTTTTGGCCCGTCGGAGCATTTGAAGATTCCACACTTATTCAAGATTTCATTAAGTGACTTTGGTTCATCTAGTACCTTTTCTGATGATTGGGACTTTGAGGTTGTTAATATATGATATCAGGTCTGGAAATGTCTGCAGTATTCACAAATCATGAATATTTAGAAGGTTCATGAGATTATGAACAAATGTATTGTTATAATCATTAGGGTCATCATTTCTTGCACAAATCTGCCTATCCTAGAAATGTATTAATGTATAAACAATGGGAACATTGTCCTACACCACCAAAGGGTAGCTCAAAAACTTTTGCTATGAAATTTCCATACTTCTCAGGGTTCAATGTATCCAGTACTGAATCGTTTTACTTTCAAAATGTAAACAAAACAGGAATGAAAAGTATGTTGACAAATACCAAGCAGATTTATTCTGCAGCCTTTTATGCTCAACTGTCTAAACTAGGTTTCGACTTTTGGAAAGACAACATTGAGACAAAAACTGTCTAGGGTACAAAAGATTGGCAGGTACAGGGGGTAGAAGCTATGTTTAGAGCCTGTATCATCCCTGAGCAAATAATGTTTTTGAATGACACTGTGCAACAGATGTCTTGCCTTGGGTTAGCCAAGATCAAAGACATGAACAATCCGTCCATACCTACACCTACACCTGATAGTGATAACAATTCAGAGGGGGAGGTTGACGTACATACTATTTTGCATCACAACAGAACAGATCCAGATTGGAATAAATGGTTGATCTGGCCCACAGACACAAATAACTGTCAAGATAGATTCCTGAACAAAACACAGGGTTTCACATTCAATAGGCCAGACCCAAGATATGTTCAAAGACAGCATCCTGGGATAGTAACAACATACAGTGTAGGGAAGCTCTGCCTTGCTTGGCTACAAAGATCTAAACTTAAGGATGTAAAGCAACACTTATCTTTACTTAAAGATGGCGCTGATCTTAGGGAATACATGCTAGGACCAAGGAAACCGAGTCAAAAACGTTTTATATATGCTAGTATATATGCTGCATATAATGAAATATGGAAGATTATGCAATCAGAGACTGCAGAACGAATACGAGAAATTAATTGTATTAATGTGGAGAAATCTCTCTCTGTGGTTGACAATGGGTTAATGACTCAGTCATCCAGGATATATTCATTGGACAGCATAGTGTCTTCTGCCATAGACATCATGGAACAGGACTTGGTCGCAATTACGTTTTATCATGCTATTAGGCTGGACGATGGAAAACCTTCGTTCGGGCTATGTGCCTTGGCGTTTAATCAATACTACGTCACTGTTTTCAGAATTCAATCTCACTGATAAACAGATAAAATTGGCACAAAGGGGAGCAGACTATATGGTGCTGAGCATTGAAAAACTGGAAAGATTGCCATTTACGGTAGCAGAGAAACCAGCTACTGAATGGATAATACATGGAACAATCACTCTGCCTGTTACAATTTGTCATTTTCAGTATTGCCTAAAACATATACCAGCAGGCACATATGAAAGGTTGGGTAAAGAATATATCAAGACATCCTGGAATTTACCATACACATGTTATGTTATAACATAGATGTTGGAGTGGGGGAAGTGAAGTGTTTCTTAGCGGTTCAAACTGTGAAAACACACTAAGCGGTGCTTTCCTTTGTCAGGGTATTAATTTACACGGGCCTGCGATGGTTCCTCTAACAACTTATCCTGTCACCTGCAAGGTTCACCAGCTGCAGTGATTGATCCAATTTATGGACAAAATTCAAATGGAAGTTACCTCATGTTGAACGATCACAGCTGCTGGGGCATGTTGCCAGGTATACCATATCTAGTAACTGTGTCAGCCAGGGTCACTTGCTGTATGCAAGTATTGTTTCCATAAAACCAAGACAGCCAGGGAGTCGCCACTTTGGCCTTCACTGAACATCTCTTCCATAGCAATTGATACCCTACGCAGACTGAAAGCCATTCTTTTGCAAAAAAATGTGCCACTGACCTCGGCCAAAGAAACCTATGATCTACAAGTCGCAAGGACTTCTGGCGGGATACATGCCCTTTTGAATACAAACTGCCCTATACATTTCCCAGAAATGTTAAGTCGTATCTTAAACATGTCTGATACGAGCAGTATTGTAAATGTATTTAAGACCGTATTTTCCGGACTGTTAGCACCTTTTCAAGCAGTCCTAGGAATATTTTCAAACTTTGTGCACTCTGTGTTTGGCGGATTGCCCCTCCTTTTGGGATTCGTTGCAGGGATACTATTTTTGCTCCTACTGCTGCGACATGGCAAGCCAAATCACCAGCGACACCCAGTTCTCCATGGAGACAACTCTACTGGCGATGAAGTGTCGTGAGCGCATCGTCCAAATTTGGGACTACCTCGTCTACGAGAATTAAATACTACATGGTTTCTGTCATACAGACCAATGTGGCAAGATTGCATCTTACCTGTTCTACGCTGCCTGCTATGTGGAGAAGACTGTGTGTTAGACACATGTCTCACATTCCCATCAGTCATACCAACGGATGTTGATACTTTGCTGGACCCGGTAATGAACCCATGCTCTGTGTTGTCCCCAACGGCTACCAATTCTGATGATGGCATTCATTGATATCTCACAGAGGCAAATTGCAACTGCTGAGGTACGAGAGGAAACTACAGGCGCGCAGGTACCATCCAATGCTAATACAACCAATGCTGATGGCGCTGCTTCACATCTATGTGCGGTTAATCTTCTAAACGAGGTAATCCAACTTTCACCTACAATGGTAGACAACTTTTTGTCAACAGACATAGAAGATTTCATGTTTTCTCCAAGCCCTAACACTGGCTTTTGATTTTGGCACACAGTGATCTGAGAGACTTTGAATTTGACCTTCCTTTTTTCAAACAAGGTACTAACTTTGGAACTCATTTTCCTATGAATCATGTTTTTTCTCCAAATTTGTATTTTTCATTTTTTGGCACTAGTAATCTGCTTAAAGTAGAACTATTCATAGAGAACAAGAATTCTTTGAATACTTCCAGAGACAATATATGACCTGGTACACATACAAACAGTTTTATGTAATCTGACATGAAATGGTTTCTGCACTGATGGCGCTGCTTCACATCTATGTGCGGTTAATCTTCTAAACAAGGTAATCCAACTTTCACCTACAATGGTAGACAACTTTTTGTCAACAGACATAGAAGATTTCATGTTTTCTCCAAGCCCTAACACTGGCTTTTGATTTTGGCACACAGTGTTCTGAGTGACTTTGAATTTGACCTTCCTTTTTTCAAACAAGGTACTAACTTTGGAACTCTTTTTCCTATGAATAATGTTTTTTCTCCAAATTTGTATTTTTCATTTTTTGGCACTAGTAATCTGCTTAAAGTAGAACTATTCATAGAGAACAAGAATTCTTTGAATACTTCCAGAGACAATATATGACCTTGTGCACATACAAACAGTTTTATGTAATCTGACATGAAATGGTTTCTGCACTTTTTCTTCTGTATTTATGAGCCATTTCATAAATGTATATTTTCGTGATTCATTCAGTGAGCATTTAAAAATGTCAACATGTGGTTAAAATGAATACTTGCTTTAATGTGTACAGCACCAATGCTTTAGTTTGGATACACCATTACAATGTATTTGAAACATGCTTTCAGCACTTCATGTATAGATATGATTTAGATATGTTTAACATGTTTAGAACTTAGTAATGTTGTACATAAGAAAGTGGAGTGGGTGTTGAATGTCGATTTAGATTCCGTATGCATTTCTAGATTCATGCCCTTATATAGGTACATTTCACGTTGCCCTTATAAAGGCATAAATATCCAGTCCTTATTTAGGCATAGTCCATGCTACCCAAATACAGGCATGGCTACTTCCATCCGTACATCTATGTCACAACGAGTTCTTGGAAAACCAGACTCTTAAGCCGTTAGGGACTTCCCCTTGCTTAGATATTGATTTCTCCAAGAACTCATTTATTATGCATGAACATCGATTCCTTAGGGGTTCATTCATGACGTTCATATGCCCGACTTTACGTCAATGCTGGCATTCCTAAACACCTTCAAGGTATAAATATACCTTCACTTGCTCTGGCAAAGCACGATGTGGTTCGGTGCAGTTCGACTACCTACTTGCACAACGCAGCTTGCCACAGCAAGTACCGATGGAAGCCACGTTCCCAGCTGACGCACTGACGTGGCGCTGTCATCCTCCTGCCGAGAATCCTGCTCCAGTGTTTCTGACTCCCCTTGCGGGGTGTTGGGAGATCGAGTCCAGGGAAAGAGATACCAACCTCTCTCATTCTAAGGTATGGAGCTGATTAGAACCTAGAAAAACCTTTGGCAATTCTTGGCAAAACTAAACTATAGACAAAACAGCACCTACTTCTTCCCTTCTACTAGACCTAGGTTAGGTACACTGGTGTAGGCGTATTTCAGAAGCACCAGTTGAGTGTTTTAGCCTGTGTTATTTATGTATGTATTTTTATATATGTCATGGCAACAGACAATGCTATTACAGTATTATTTTATATTACTGTTTACGCTGTACGCATTATATTTCGCATTCTGTCTAACGATTGTAGCAGTTCATATCTCTTGCATGAGAAATAAGACTGTTCAATCAACCCTTTTATTGAAACGCCGTCTCACTATTTCTATGCAACTCTGTAGAAACGAAGCATGCCTGATTGACTAAGTGAAATAGTTATCTATTGTTTCCACGACTCTGAAGATATTGTTCTGGTTCTAGGGGAAACAAAGTTGTCATGTTTATCTGGTTGTCAGAGACTAATCCATTCTTGTTTATATAAGAAAGTTTTGAGTGGCCTCTGAGTTAGCTGGCAGACACACAATTAAGTTTAATATACTCGATAGAGACATACTGACCTCAGTCCTATGTCAAATCTATAGTGTATATTATTCCATTGTGCAGAGCCTATTGGGAATATAGGAACTACACTACAAGAGCCGGTGTGTTGACTCTGCATGTCGCGACATCGAGCCTGACGGTCACGAAGCAGAAAGCCTGGCACGCGTCCCAGTCCTGTTCTCTGTACTCAAGAGACAAGCACAGGTTACACACTCTGTGTGAGTCGGTGCGCCGGTACTTCACGTGGCACCGAGGGCAGAATTTGAAGGGCATTCGTTCCATCAACTGCGAGTCGAACCGACGCAGGAAGGCCCAACGGCCTAGCAAGAACTCTCCGATCAAAAGAGGGTTTTTATAATTAAACAGGGCGCGCGAAGAATGGTATACGCGATCTGAAACAATACTGTCAAGGGTGAGTATCTTGCGCACCGAGGGAAACCGAAGGAACGGCATCGAACCAGAGCGCAACGACTAACATCTGAACCCAATGGTGGAAAAAAAACAATCTGAAGATGAACTTGATGCCCATACGCACTATTACCGAAAGGAGAAGTCACCTATCTTGTGACTGGAAAGACCTCTTCTAATAAAAACAAAGTGTAAACATCCGGACCCAACATTAGATGTCGATCTTTGCACAGCATGTGATCTATAGCTCACATGCCTCGAGCATACAGCTTCTCATGTCTCCCAATCCATTGAAGGTTCACCTGGGTTTGGTAAAAATGAAGGTGGAGGCACAATACTAGACACTGTCATAACTCAATCAAGACAGAAAAAATGAATACGAAAAATAAGTTTCAATAAATAAAGTGGTCACTGTATTATTAAAACGAAGGAAAACTGTAGGTGTGCATATCACCATAATGCGCCAGAGAAAATCTTCATCATAATGGAAAATCACATGCGCATCCTTAGAAAAGTGCCCTTTTTGTATGGTCACAACCAAACTTTTTTCTCCAGTGCTGATGGTTTTATCTCTGGAGGTGTACTGTAGTCTGCTAAGCAGGCCCCACTGCCAATGCGCTCTTCTTAAGATATGATGTATGTGAATCGGTAACCCCAATTGTCAAGGACTTTGACCCCCTTTTTAGTCTCTGGTATATGATACCAGTGTACTGAGGGCATGGGAATTACAGGGATCACCAGAGCCTACAACACCGATTTTGCCACTCTGAGTGAGCCAGGTAAACAGATGACAGTAAGCCGTCTATTGGAGCCTGCAAGAGTAGTGCCACCTGCACGAACTTGACGCTGCCCTCACCATGAGTGGCAAGACCACAGCACTATTTTTAATATATGTTATTCACCTATAAGGTAGGCATCCTGAGCCCAAGAATCCGGGTGCGTTATATTAAAGGCATGGACATATAAATGCAAGCGTATATGTTCCTATATTAGCCTCAATCCATTAAGGGCTACTATAAGTGTCAGGGGGCCATAGAATAACACAAACTGGCACCCGGGCACACACAGGTTATCAGCTCCATTATGGTCCCACTGAAAACTATCACGTTTGGTATAAAACAACTTTTCTCATCTAACCCAATCTTCTCACAAAGTCAGATTTCATGTGACATGCACCCACTTGGCTACCTTAGAGGTTGCCCACCTGGTTACCCAAATCTTTCATGTGCCCTGGCTGACTGCCTGCGGTTCCAGCTGCCAAGACAGGACCCAAGCCTTTCATGTGCCCTGGATGACTACCTGCGGATCCTGCTGCCAAGACAGGAATCTGACCTCCTACCAGGAGGTGTGAACATTCCCAGGAGTCAGAAACAAAGGCCTGCTTAGGCAGGAGTAGTCACCTCCCTCCCTGGCAGGATGGCTAGTTCATTGACAGATCAGGCGGTATGTTTCAAAGCTTCCATCACCTCTGAGATGAAACCAGGCTTCCTCCCAGAGGTGGAAAAAGTCTGGCACATTTGCAACCGAGCCAGGTGGGAAAAGAAAATAGTCAGGGGGTGCACAGCCCCAGAAGGCTAGCCACACCCTAGGGTGCATTACCTGATCTGTACAGCCAAAGAAGGGTCTTGCCATTTTTAAAAGTGGCAGAATTGAGGCATTTAGGCAGAAAAGGTACCACACTCCACAGGAAGTGGTCACATCTGGGGCATTTTATTAACCTATTGGCTACCAGCTCCAACACCCCTAACTCCCCTAAATATAGGATTTAAGGAGCTCCCCTGGAGCCAGAACCTCAAATCTAATTAGCTTGTGACCAAAGGACAAAGAAGAGACCTGAGTCAGTGACTTCAGGCCCTGGACAGGGAAAAGGCCCCAAGACTGCACCTGTGGCAGCCAACCAGCAACTACATAGCTACGACTCATCCTGGATCTGAGACCAGTTCCAAAGGAAAAAGGAACTGCTCTGCAAACCAAAGGCAACTCCAGAACTCCCTTGGACTAGAGGTACTAGTCCATTGCAGCCTGTATGCAAAACCGCACCCAGATCAAAAGAATCACTGACCATCAGTCCCACTGAGGGAATCAACCAGAAGTAAATGGTTTAGCACATTGTGAGAAATGTAGTCCTGATATCCAGCAAGTTTCAGATGGCTACCATTTTCCCCGGGATTTCAGGATGTCGAAGTGACCGAAAGCTGCTGCCAAAGTTTGCTGGTGGCCTGTCCGGCAACCACTACACTGTGCCTCAAGGGAACTCCGCAGCATCTTCAATTCAATGCCCCTGTGTCCCGTTGTTGAGATTTTGCACCCCCTTCTTCACCAGCACCATCTAAGAGGTAAAACCAGCAATCACAGCTTCTGTTGTTCAGGAACAACCAGAACTACTCTACACCAAGACCCTATGAGCCAGGTAAAAATCAACTGGCTGTCGCAGCCTGGCCCTGGGAACTGCCTCACCTTAACCCCCAGTGGTGTCCACTGAACTTGACATGCAAGTGACCGATTGTCACACATGTATTTCCCCATTGATTGTAATGTTATTGTATTGCGATGTTGAAATGCACTGATTTCTTTTTCCTTTAAAAATCCATATCTCTTGTTATACTCATCTGATTGTCTTTGTTTATGTGTCTAAATGTATATTGAAATCTGCTTTATGTTTATGAAGTGTTCTTAGATTCCTTTCAAGTTGTGTCAATTACTTATTGTCCATGTTGATACTCTGAAATGCTTCACACATGTTCCTGTAATAAAGCCTCACTGTTCTATGCCACGCTAACAGGACTGAGGCAGGGATGTATTAGTGTAAATCCAAAGGATCCATTTGGTGTATTGTGAGAATATGGCATAGCGAAGCCTAACAATATGCATATGAGAAGAAACTCTCACTTGAATATAGTGAAGTGAATCCACATCCATGCACCACACGTTTACAAATAATTATGTGTTTATAGATAAGGAAAGGTAAATATCCCAACCTATATGGCCTTCTGTCATCTGGAGTCAAAGTGTAATCGTGTGGTCACGTGATTTGTTGTTACATGCAGTGACGCAGATAATTGAAGAATAATAAGGATTCGCTTGCCAACAATTTCCAAAGTCCTCACCAAAGTAGCAGCAAGATATAGGAGCTACTGAATCCGTCGCGGGCCGTTGCAATAACAAGACGCTGTGGAGCACGTGTGGCTGCAGCTTACCAAGGACTGCACATACGTTGCATCTCGACTAACACCTAGAATATTGATATTCGAAATCTGAATACTAACTCTTCATGCAACTGGCAGGATCTATTTAACGGCCCGTGACGTCTGAATGCACCCTTATTCCTAATATTGGAAACCTCTCTACTAGTAATTTTGTTATCATTTTGGCCAGCTCCTTTATCAACTTCATTGCACTACAACAAGATTTATCATCCAGTTATATTGCCCTGACGAAGCTCCCACGGGAGCGAAACGCGTTGGCTGTCCTGTGCACTTTGAAAACACGAAAATAAAAAGAAAAATATATTTTTTGACACAATCCTGGTCTTGTGTTACTTTGTGCTTGGTGCTGCCTCCATTCTTCTTCGAAGTTTCTATCTGGAATTCCAGTGGGACCGAATCGCAGCAGGTCCTGGAGGTTGTCAGCACAGCAAGATTGACTATTTTATGGGACGTTGGGAATTTAGAGGTGCTGGCTGCCTGATCCGCTGCGGAACACATTTCTTTGGACAAAACACAAAGAATGCTCTCCTCCGATTAGATACACAAACGGAAGTAAAGTTAAAAGACTCCAATCTTGCTTCCTTATGGAACAATCCCAATCTCAAAATAAATGGCTCTCCAATCTTCTGGTCAGAGTGGTCTAATAGTGGCATTAATCTACTAAAAGTCATATACCTAGGCTCATCACCATTACCGTTCTCAGCATTACAGAATCAATTCAATTCACAAAACTTGGAGTTTTATAAACTACTGCAACTCAAAGTTCAGAGCTCTAAAAAATCACTTAAGGCGATAACTCCATCTCAACCTAACTTACTAAGCATTTTACTCAGAACCGGACATATTGTGTCAGGCATATATAAACTTTTGCTACCCAACCTAAACAAATCCCTCCCACGTAACCAAGTGAAATGGGAAGCTGAATTGAACACTAGGGATATGGTGAATGACTGGGAATTCATTAACAAATCGCCTTTCTCTAATCAGAAATCACCATCCTTAACACAAACTAAAGATATGATTATTAACAGATCATATTGGACACCCTCTAGACTTTTTAGATCAAGGCTCATTCCTAGTACCAATTGCTGGAACTGTGTGAAACACGAAGGCAATCTAGCACATGTGCTTTTCGAATGTCTAATCTTAAACACTTTCTGGAGTAAAATACTGGATTTCATCAATCATACTTTCAATATTACTCCCACACGAGAATTCTCATATATCCTCCTCGGCCCTTAGACAGTCAGCTGAAAACTGAGGGTGATCGCCACCTACTGGACCTTACTTTACCTTACTTTAGCATGCAAATTGATATTACATAACTGGAAGAACTTCAAGGTGATATCTTTTAGAATGTGGCTAGAATGGATCAGCTTCCTTAGAGGTGCTGATAATGTGACACTGCTACTTTGCCCTTGGCGCTCCCCTCATAGGTCAATATAGTATTCATTGGACACAAACTACTTAACGACAATGCACCGTAGTCAACTCCCTCAGGAGAGAGTTTCTCTCTCTTAAGACACACTCTTTCACAGCCGTACTATCTAACAACAAATATTCTACCTCGATTCCTTCAATGCCCACACAGGGCTTTTGTACTTTTTATTCCACTGTGTATGATTTATGTCTTGCTCTTAGCCATATTAAACCTAGCATATCAACCCCACTGTTTCTCTCCCATTAAGTCACTAAGACGTCCTCAATACTTGTTCATGATTACTGTGTTGTACTATTTTTACGATCAAACTCAATATGTACCTCAAAAGTTGCATAACTTACATTATGTGATTAGGATTCGTTATTCTATTGTGTATGACTTATAATGTCTTGCTCACTGCCATATTAATCCAAGTATATCAACTACTCTTTTGGTTTTCCCATTAAGTCTACAGCTTTGCCAAGATGCAAACAGTGGTTATAAAGTTGTCTTCAATACTGGCTCTTGATTACTGTGATGTATTATCATTATGAACAAACTCAATATGTATCTCAAAACTTGCATA
Organism: Lissotriton helveticus; assembly: GCF_964261635.1. Classification (NCBI taxonomy): domain Eukaryota; kingdom Metazoa; phylum Chordata; class Amphibia; order Caudata; family Salamandridae; genus Lissotriton; species Lissotriton helveticus. Next base: position 495,105,703 of record NC_136063.1, read on the forward strand.
ACCTACATTATGTGATTATTTTGCATAAAATCCAAGGGCCATATTTATGAGGCCGTGCGTCACTTTTACGCCGCCGGTGCGTCACTTTTTGTGACGCACCAGCAGCATAAATAATGTGCCTTGTTGCACCATATTTACAAAGTGACACATCTAGGTAGATGCATCACTTTGTAAACCCCTGCACCACATTATACCTGCGCCAGGTATAATGTATGCAGGGGGGGGCGTTCTGACGCAAGAAAGGGTCATAGAAGTGACGCAGTGAAATCTATAAGATTTCACTGCCCCACTTCTAGGACACAAATGGACGCAGGTCATTTCACATGGGGCTTGCCCCATGTGAAAGGACACATTGCTGGAGTTGCGTCACTTTTGTGACACACTCCAGCAATGCGTCACTTTTGCGCCTACAGATACGTCAGAAATACTGACGTATCTGTAACTCCTTGCGCCATGATGCGTCATACTGTAAATATGACGCATCATTGGTGTCGCAAGGAGTGCACAGTGAAAAGTGACGCATTGCTGTTTTCACGCAGCGATGTGTTACTTTTCATAAATGAGGCCGCAAGTGTCTACATAGCATCTATGTTATCAAATCAAATCTTACACAGCGTCCTCTACTCCCCATCTTTGTATCCCTTTCCAAAGAACGCGGATGCGTTCTGTCTGTGTATATTTACTTATTTTGCAACTGTACTTCATGCATATGTACTGTGTATTCTGTGCTTCAGAAAATTCAATAAAAAAGATTTGAAGTAGAATAACTTCAGCTGTAACAGGATAGGCAGCTTAAGATCATGACTGCGTGCTAGAAAGTAGTTTTATATAATTTAAAAGGCACATTTATTATTTGATTAGAAATCAGAGTGAGAAATACCATTACCTCACTCCCAGCACTGACTCGAGGTAAACAGCAAGGCAGGTGTGAGGCAATTCGATACCAGCCCTGCCTTCTCGTGGCCGCAACGACTCTCGGAGCAAACCACAGCGCTCGGCAATGCAGAGCGGTGTGCTCTGGGTTGCAGCGTCTGCCGCGGTCCGTGGGATTGGGTCGGGTGGGTCAGGACACTGGGATTACATTTTTAAAAATAATTCTGGCATTACGAGCATCGTTCATTGCCCCTGCAGCCAGTGGCGTCACTGGGGTTGGTGTCACCCGGTGCGGGTAACTCATGGTGTCACCCCCTCACGACTTACCGCATGGACCACCTCTGTCGGAACTGTACGGCGCTAGGTATTGTCTTACTCCCTCTAGCTCCCTCTCTCTGTCTAGCTCCCTCTAGCTCCCTCTCTCTGTGTTACTCCCTCTAGCTCCCTCTGGTTCCCTCTCTCTCTGTCTTACTCCCTCTAGCTACCTCTCTCTCTGTCTTACTCCCTCTAACTCCCTCTCCCTCTGTCTTGCTCCCTCTAGCTCCGTCTCTTACTCCTTCTAGCTCCCTCTCTCTCTGTCTTACTCCCTCTAGCTCCCTCTCTCTGTGTCTTATTCCCTCTAGCTCCCTCTCTCTGTCTAGCTCCCTCTCTCTGTGTCTTGCTCCCTCTAGCTCCCTCTGTCTCCCTCTCTCTCTGTCTTACTCCCTCTAGCTCCCTCTCTCTGTCTAGCTCCCTCTAGCTCCCTCTCTCTCTGTCTTACTCCATCTAGCTCCCTCTCTCTGTCTAGCTCCCTCTAGCTTCCTCTCTCTCTGTCTTACTCCATCTATCTCCCTCTCTCTCTGTCTAGCTCCCTCTCTCTCTCTGTCTTACTCCCTCTAGCTCCCTCTGTCTCCCTCTCTCTCTGTCTTACTCCCTCTATCTCCCTCTCTCTCTGTCTTACTCCCTCTAGCACCCTCTCTTTCTGTCTTGCTCTCTCTAGCTCCCTCTCTCTTATTCCCTCTAGCTCCCTCTCTCTCTGTCTTGCTCCCTCTAGCTCCCTCTCTGTCTATCTTACTCCCTCTAGCTACCTCTCTCTGTCTAGCTCCCTCTCTCTCTGTCTTACTCCCTCTAGCTCCCTCTCTCTGTCTAGCTCCCTCTCTCTGTGTCTTACTCCCTCTAGCTCCCTCTGTCTAGATCTGTCTAGCTCCCTCTAGCTCCCTCTCTCTCTGTCTTACTCCCTCTAGCTCCATCTCTCTCTGTCTAGCTCCCTCTCTCTCTCTGTTTTACTCCCTCTAGCTCCCTCTGTCTCCCTCTCTCTCTGTCTTACTCCCTCTAGCACCCTCTCTCTCTGTCTTACTCCCTCTAGCTCCCTCTCTCTCTGTCTTACTCCCTCTAGCTCCCTCTCTCTCTCTTACTCCCTCTAGCTCCCGCTCTCTATCTTACTCCCTCTTGCTCCCTCTCTCTGTCTAGCTCCCTCTCTCGCTGTCTTACTCCCTCTAGCTCCCTCTGTCTCCCTCTCTCTCTGTCTTACTCTCTCTAGCTCCCTCTCTCTCTCTCACTCCCTCTAGCTCCCTCTCTCTTGCTCCCTCTAGCTCCCTCTGTCTTCCTCTCTCTCTGTCTTACTCCCTCTAGCTCCCTATCTCTCTGTGTTACTGCCTCTAGCTCCCTCTCTCTCTTTCGTACTCCCTCTAGCTCCCTCTCTCTGTCTTCCTCCCTCTAGCTCCCTCTCTCTCTTACTCCCTCTAGCTCCCTCTCTCTCTGTCTTTCTCCCGCTAGCTCCCTCTCTCTCTATCTTACTCCCTCTAGCTCCCTCTCTCTGTCTAGCTCCCTCTCTCTCTGTCTTGCTCCCTCTAGCTCCCTCTGCCTCACTCTCTCTCTGTCTTACACCCTCTAGCTCCCTCTCTCTGTCTAGCTCCCTCAAGCTCCCTCTTTCTGTCTAGCTCCCTCTAGCTCCCTCTCTGTCTTACTCCCTCTAGCTCCCCCTCTCTCTGTCTAGCTCCCTCTCTCTCTCTGGCTTACTCCCTCTAGTTCCCTCTGTCTCCCTCTCTCTCTGTCTTACTCCCTCTAGCTCCCTCTCTCTCGGTCTTACTCCCTCTAGCTCCCTCTCTTTCTGTCTTGCTCCCTCTAGCTCCCTCTAGCTCCCTCTCTCTTATTCCCTCTAGCTCCCTCTCTCTCTGCCTTGCTCCCTCTAGCTCCCGCTCTCTCTATCTTACTCCCTCTAGCTCCCTCTCTCTGTCTAGCTCCCTCTCTCTCCTTCTTACTCCCTCTAGCTCCCTCTCTCTGTCTAGCTCCCTCTAGCTCCCTCTCTCTGTCTAGCTCCCTCTAGCTCCCTCTCTCTCTGTCTTACTCCCTCTAGCTCCCTCTCTCTTGCTCCCTCTAGCTCCCTCTGTCTCCCTCTCTCTCTCTCTTACTCCCTCTAGCTCCCTATCTCTCTGTCTTACTCCCTCTAGCTCCCTCTCTCTCTGTCTTACTCCCTCTAGCTCCCTCTCTCTCTGTCTTGCTCCCTCTAGCTCCCTCTCTCTTATTCCCTCTAGCTCCGTCTCTCTCTGTCCTGCTCCCTCTAGCTCCCTCTCTCGCTCCCTCTAGCTCCCTCTCTCGCTATCTTACTCCCTCTAGCCCCCTCTCTCTGTCTAGCTCCCTCTCTCTCGGTCTTACTTCCTCTAGCTACCTCTCTCGCTGTCTTACTCCCTCTAGCTCCCTCTCTCTCTGTCTTGCTCCCTCTAGCTCCCTCTCTCTCTATCTTACTCCCTCTAGCTCTCTGTCTAGCTCCCTCTCTCTCTGTCTTACTTCCTCTAGCTACCTCTGTCTCCCTCTGTTTGTCTTGCTCCCTCTCTCTCTGTCTTTCTCACTCTAGCTCTATCTGTGTTTCTCACTCCTGCAAGACGCTGGCGAGTGTGAACAGCATGAGGAACAAGCTTGCACAGGGAGCGACAGTAAAGGTCAAGTGAGAGCAGAGGCGAGGCTGCAGTGCAGATTGGTGTCACCCCATGGGTTGGTGTCACCCGGTGCAGTCCGCACCCCCCGCACCCCCCTAGTGACGCCACTGCCTGCAGCTTCCCTCAACTTACTTCCCAGGAATTGCAGACACCCCGCTAACGTCACATCAGGTGGGAGCAGGATGTAACGTACCGCACCGCTGCACTGTTTCCGGAATAGAATGACTGTTACATTGTAGCAGCAGCTCCCAAACCTTCTGGTTTGAGAGCCAGGGCGCACTGCCACTACAGCTTTATTTCATTCCAATGCTGCATGATTAGCAGTGCTAGTATTGGGCTTGATGGCCTAGGAGGCACTGTGTCAATTATGCGTGACTTTGCATTTCAGTGCGGTGATGCGGACCACCACACTGAAATGCGCTAGTCTGATGCCTGATGCGTGGTACTTGGCAGGTCTGTACTAGTTGTCTGTGACTTGCCGCGCTATGTGCAAGAAGTTTGTGAGTGAAGGTCGGGGGTGTGACTTTGTGAATGCGTGGACCCTTTGGCGGAGGAAACCGGCAAGCTGAGCATATATTTGGAACTTTAATATTATCCACAATTCAGTGAATGCCCTTCACTAACTCCAGGACTAGGCACACACTTACTTGATTAAAATGATTCAATTACAGCGATGGGATGCGGGCGGCCAGCTTGAGAGCAGCTGCAGTTTCAAAGCCGGACCAGCCACCATACTCGCCGCCCTGGTGGCTGGCTACCACACTGCATCGAGTTTTGTCGGGCCGGCTCAGCTGCAGGTGTAGGGGTCCCGGTGATCTCTGGGACCGTGAACAAACCACTCTGGCCACCACAGTGAGTCCAGGTGTTGTGACTCTCAGTCGCCGGCGCCCGGGCGCCCGTGGTGGGCCAGGCTAGGTTGGGGTCAGTCTCTCGCAAAACACACTAGGCCACAGTATTCATTGCCATGCTCAGCATTGCAGCCACTTCTGAATTCATTATTGAATTCAACTGAGTGCTGCCCACTTGCACCACAGGAGGTAGCCTCAATCTCATGACTCGAGTCACCCTATAACTATCAGTCTGTGAACTCATGACTCCTAACCTCACTCAGTGTCTCTCGATAGTTCAAATTGGCAAGCACTCACTGATTTGAACAATGATGTGAACTTATGCCACGCGGTGATTCAATCCAGTACTCGTTAAATTGCAGCAAGCTGGAGGCAGCTCAGAGAGCGCAGCCCCCAAGAAGTCTCCCAAGCTGCAGGCACTGCTTGTGCCACTAGTGTTATTATACCAGCCAGCAGCGCTCGGGTCGCAGCGCTTGACAGGCACAGGCGCTTATAATGCATGACTTCGCATTTCAGTGCGGTGATGCAGATGACCACACTGAAATACGTTAGTCTAACGCATGATGTGTGGTACTTGGCAGGGCTGCTTCCATTCTTTTTATCAGCCACGCTCCCACCAATTCAAGAGAAAACAATGCAAGGTCATAATTCAAATAACAATGTGTTACAGGTTTCTTTCATAAGCAATATCGCTCCCCACAACTCAATGTTTGGATACCACTTTATACTCTGAAATGCTATGCAACAATGATAAAAAGACAAGAACAGAAGAAATGAAAATATAAACATTTTGGAGAAAATATTGGAAAGGAGACAAAGAAGATGCATATGCTGCAAACCTGATAGGGGTTTTGAGTCATCATACTCGACATTAACAGAGTGCCCGGAATTCAGGATGAGTTGAGCTGATGAAGGGTCGTAGACTGGGTTCAGTGGTCTAAGATGAACGTCGTATTTCACATATCTGGTTTGGATATCGATTGGGGATTGCCGATTTCCATTAGCAAGTGGGAAAAACTTCTGCCATTCTTCAGGACCTACATTTCCGAGAGAATGAATGAGTACATAATCATAATAATCTATTTAAGTAACACATTACTTAATTAAAAATAAAAGTTTTTCACATTTTCCATAGATTCTGCCAAGAATACTCCTCTGGGGTTAAAAAAAATATAGCTGTTTGACTTCAATAACGCTTCTTCGTCATCAACTCTATCTGTTAAGAGGCGTTAATGTAAATTAGGTTCAGGCATATATTATTATTTTCGGAATAATTCTTAAAATGCTGCATTCATTTTCTAATGAGCTCAAAGATTTTAAGTGATTAATTTCCCCAAAACAGTGCATATCTGGCTGCTTGACCAACAAATTAATAGATACATTCATCAGCTGTCATTTGGACAGATTTCAAATTTTCTCAGCCCATATAATGAAGAATTTCGCTGGCTCAGGGCACAGACATGTGCTGTGTTTTTTTGGGCGTTAATGCATGAACTTTAGACGGAGCAAGTCGGAAAAGAGAGAGGCAATCCCTGCTCACTGTTTCTGACTAGAGCTATCTGCATTTTATGCATTTATTTAGAGAAATTCTAATTTATATGTGTTAGACCTGGCATCATTGACGTGGGTCTCCCTTCCATTTTTGCTGTTGCCTCATGTATTTTTGCTGGTGTTAGATGTTTTGGGCATTGTGCCGCTGCTGTCCAGTGTCACAGTGCAAGTGCTCCCTACTGTAAATTGATGTATTGATTAGTGGTTCCATGATTGGATGTTTGGTTTACTTGTCAGACCCTAGTACAGTGCACTGAGTGTGCCCAGGGCGTGTAAATCCAAATGCTGCTTGTGGGCTTGCAGCACTGGTTGTGCCACCCACAGAAGCGGCCTTGTAAAATGTGTCTAAGGTCTGCCATTGCAGAGCCTGCATGCAGTCTGGTACTGTCATGCTGACTGAGCAAGTGCACCCACTTGCCAGTCCCTAAACCTCCCCTTTTCTTCATATTAGTCATCCCTATAGGCTTGCAGCACTGGTTGTGCCACCCACAGAAGCGGCCTTGTAAAATGTGTCTAAGGTCTGTCATTGCAGAGCCTGCGTGCAGTCTGGTACTGTCATGCTGACTGAGCAATTGCACCCACTTGCCAGTCCCTAAACCTCCCCTTTTCTTCATATTAGTCATCCCTATGGTAGGCCCAAGGGCAGGGTGCATTGTAAGTATAAGGTAGGACAAGCCCTGATGTGTGTGGCATGTCCTAATAGTGAATTACAGCCATTTCCGTTGTTCACTATTGCAAGGCTACCTGTTCTCCATAGGCCAGAATGGGCTGTTAGAATTATTACATTTTATAATCCTAGCAGACTCAGAGAACATGGTAGAAATTCGAGTTTAGTATGCCTGGACTCAGAATAATAAAATACATATTTTAGTGAAGTTTATTTTAATATTCTGTGTTTGCAAATACCACTTTTAGAAAGTAGGTATTTGCTTTCCTACCCTTTCAAGCCTGCCTCTGCTAGGTTGTGTATTCCTTTGTCTGGGTTTGTGAGTGACAGGGCTGGGGGATTCCAGGAGACAGGCTGGGGCAGCCCAGTGGTAAATAGAGAGATCTGCATCTAGATGGGAGGGAGGAGTTGCACCTTGGACCTGAATAGGGCTGGGCCTTCCCTCTACAATGCCGGCTCCACCCCCTGTGGTGTGTCTGATGTCTCTGCCCTGCACACTGAAAGAAGAGAAGGAAGACTGTCAACAAAGTGCTCCAGGACTGTACTTGCCTTCCACATTGCTGGCTCCACCTCCTGTGGGGCGTCTGATGTTTCTGCCCTGCACTGTGAAAGGAAGGGAGAAGTCTGGTAAACAGAGTGCTTCAGAACTGGTTTGGACTAGGCACAGGCCCCTCTCCCTTCAGAGAACAAAGGATTTTGGGGTATAAATATTGGGACCCTGATCCCATGAAATTAGATCACTTCTGGACTTACAAGCTGAAACCTCTGCTGAGGAGAGGAACCTGAAGAAACTGAGGAGAGACTATTCCCAGGCTGAAGTGCTGCTTGGGGGATTGGCCTGCAGTGGTTGCCTGACTGCCAAAGAGATGAGAAAGGATTTTGTGGACTTTACTTTCAACTTGTGCAAAGATCTCCAGGGGCTTGGTAGAGAGCTTGCCCCCTGATTGAATTCCCAGGACCAGTGGACTTCACCAGCCTTTGTGAATTGCTGCTGGAAACGCTGTTTCAGTGGCTACCGAGGCAGGGAGCTGTGATCGACTCTCACGACCGGCCCGGTGTCCTGTAGGCACCGCATCAAGCAACGTCCACCTCGAACAATGCAAGCTCTGCGCTCACCGACTCCGTCCTGACGCCGTCACCGAGCCGTAGCCTGCCCCGCGACAGAAAGGACACCGCGACGTGCAATGCCTCACTACACCTACTCGTAGTGGTCTGACCGACACGGTCACTGCTGCTGACTTCGAGTCCTGTGATCGCACCGGAGTTGGGCACCGCCTCGCACGCTTTGCGACGCACCGCCCGACTCGCACTGCTGTCCGGACTGATCGATGCCAGCTCCCGAACTCCGGCTCGGTCGCCGCACCGCATGCTGGAAGCACCGCAACGAAGCACCGTCTTGCCCTGCAACGCAAGCCTTGGATCCACCGACTCTGTCAACAGGCCGCTGCCTGCACCGCATCGAGGGACAACGCGTCCTGCAACGCTTCCTTTCTGCACCACGACGAACACCGGAACCGACTCGCACATCCGTGCCGGCCGCCTCAAGGAAAAGGTACTGTGACTGAGTCTGTCGAAATCTGAGTGGGCCCAGACCACCGCGTTCCGCTGGATTTGTTAGACTCTGTGTTCTTTCAGCAACGCTGTAGCCGGACAAGGCTACCGACTCGCACAGAACTTTTATTTAGGCCTTTTTAACCAGAACTCTTGAAATCTAAATAGTACTGTGGATTCTTTTTGTCGTTTATTGGTCTTGTGGTAACTCTATATAAAGCATACTTATTTTTTATATACAACCTTGTGTGGTGTCCATTTTTAGTGTTGTTACTGGGTTACTGTATGTGGTCACAAATGCTTAACTTACAACGCCTCTGAAATAAGCCTTGACTGCTCGTGCCACGCTACCTAGAGGGTAAGCAGGGGTTATTTTAGGAGTGTAACCCCCTTGTCCTGACTAGAGGAGAGGGTCCCTGCTTGTCACAAGTACCTACCTATGCCAACCAGAGACCCCCAATTCTAACATTGGTAGTCAGCGGAAGGGATTCCGAATTTGCATTTGTGACTCATGTACAGTGATTGGTGAACACTACTTAGTGAGTGCAGACCATAATGCAGCCACGTACTTCTGATACTTAATTTGGCCAGAGATCTCCATTTTCTTTGAAAAGTCATGCCTGGTTCAGGCATAATGGAAAAGGCAGCATCCATTGCATCTGTTGGCTGTGATTGGAAGGAAGAGAAACTAGAAAGCTACACCAACAACCAGCTCAAGAGCTTCTGCAAAAAGTTTAAAATTTCCAAGTCCGGAATCTCCAAAAAGGAGCAATACCACAAGGCGGTGAGGGCGTAGGTGGAAGCAAGGAATGCCCCTGGAGATTTAGTGGATTATGAGGATGCAGAGCAGCAGCTTGGTGGGCCACTGGGTCCTGAAAAGAGGGGTGCACCCTCCCCAGTGGGTAGCAGTGTTTCTGCATGAGGTCTGTCCCCAAAGAGTTGGCAGACAGGAAAGAAAACAGAATGCATGAAATGGAGATGGCCAAGCTCAAATTGGATGGGCAACTGGAGCTAGAAAGCAAGAAGATGGCTCTAGAGGAAAATAGATTGCAAATGGAGCATAACAAAGTTTTGATGGAGTTGGATCTGAAAGCCAGGAGCCTAGAGATTACTCCCTCTGGAAGCAGCACGCCATCAGCACATGGGGAAGGTAGAGTGTACATCCACAAAGATGTGGTAAAGGAGTTTTTTTTAAGAATGATGATATTGGACAGTGGTTCAGAGCTTATGAGGTAGCCATGTCTTCCCACCGGCTCCCTGAGAGAGATTGGGGAGCGGGGTTGTGGGGAAGGTTCCTTAGTGAGGGGCGGGACACACTGTTGGACTTGCCTTCTGAAGTCCATAACTCCTATAGCCACATGAAAGTGGCACTCATGACTAGGTATGGGTTGACCCCTGAACTCTATAGGCAGAGGTTCAGGAAGTGCAAGAAGATAGAGAACAGTACCTGGGTAGAATATGTTACTTTCTTTTGCAGAGCATTGGTTGGTTGGGTAAAGGGCAGCAAAGTTAATGATTTTCAAGGTCTCTTGGATTTGATTGCATGGGAGCACTTGTCTGATAATTGTTTTCCAGAGCTGCGCCAGCACCTGATTGATAGCAAGCTGACTAACCCTAGGAAGCTTGCTGAGAAGGCCGACCGCTGGGTCAGTACCAGGGTATACAAGGGTCACATGGGAGACTCAGCTAAGGGTAGGCATGGTCCTCAGCAGAAGAGTGGGGGGGGACAAGGGTAAACAGGGGGAGTTCCGCAGAGGGCCCCAAAATAATTCCCAAGGGTACCAAGGGAAAGGTTTCCAGCCTCCCCCTGAGAGAAAGCCAGTGGTCCCGACAGGTAATTCTGTTCTACAGGGACCCCTGTGTTTGTTACAAATGTGGGGACCCGGGTGACAAGGCGAGTGATCCCAGGTGCCGCCTATTTGTAAAAGCAGCACCCATTGGTGATCCGCCCCGGTAGATGGCAAGTGTAGCCTATGGGGAGGAGATTGGTGTCCAAGGTGGGTGGGGTCCCGCAGAGATGTCACTTATCTCTTTAGGAGACTGTGAGGTTGTCAAAGAAAACCAACTGCCCAGGAACACTAAGAAATATGGGCAGTGGGTGACCATCAATAACCGTAAGGTAGAGGCTCTTAGAGACACAGGAGCCAGTGAGACAGCTGTCAAGTATCACCTGGTGTCTCAAGAGCAGATTGTCCCTCATGCATTCTGCCGAGTTGTTAACGCCGACAACACAGAGAGCCATTGTCCCATGGCTCAGGTTCCCTTTGAGATGGGGGGGTCTGTGGTACTCTTCAGGTAGCTGTGAGGCCCCCGCCATGCCTGTTGATTGTTTGTTGAGGAACGATTTGGAGAGCTCACCTTGGGAAAAGGTGGAGAAGAGTACTCACCTGAAGATGGTGGATCTGCCTGACTGGGCGTGCGTGACCACCCGGTCAATGGCAGCCAGTAGGGGTGCTCAAGAGGACCTAGAGCCTGAGAGGGAGGCCCAGGAACCTGCCTTAGAGAGATGTGCAGGAGGCGCAGGAAACCGGCTCACGAAGTTCCCACAGCCCAGGAGGAGGTAGACCCTGAGGGGGAAGCCCTGGAGCCTAGCGGGGAACAGGTAGCTGAACTGGGGACCTGCCTGAGCTGACCCATTGGCAGCAAGACGGATGCCCCTCCAGGGAAGAATTCTGCAGAGAGAATGCCCTTCGCTTGAGGGCTTGCGGCAACAGGCTGCAAGCCAGGCAGCAGGTGATCAGTCTGGGTCACATTGGATCTACTGGGAGAATGGTCTCCTGTATAGTGAGCCTAAGGTTGCTGAGCCAGGGTCAGCCCTTGAGCTGGTTGTACCCCAGAGCTTCAGAGCCTTCCTACTGGGGCTGGCTCATGATGTTGACAAAAAGAGAGAGGGGACTAAGGGGGGCTTTTTAAAGAGGTCCAGACTCCCTGCCCACCTTAGTCATGTCCTGCAAAAAGAGATTGTAGCAGTTCCTCTATGTTTGGTGTCACATACCAACTAATTAGTGGTGGTGAGGAAGGAGAAGAGTAGAGGAGGTAGAGGCATGGGGGATCCCGCTAGGGCGGAACTAGGGTCCTCACACACCCAGCAAGCTAGGTGTCATGCTTCATCATATGGACCTGCTCCTCGTTGAGCTGGCGCTGCAATGCTCAACGGGCACCCGCGAAGGGGATCTTTGTCGGAGATCTTTTGTTCCTTTGCCGTATGATGAAGTGCGGGTATGTGGCCCTTGTGTGTGTAGATAAAAGATGTACTGGTGAAGTGAGTGAGTTGTTATAAAAAAGGTTGGATATTTCAAATAAATACGTTTATTCTGGTTGATAATCCACCTTAATAAAAATGATATATATTAGAGTGGCAATAGCCCAGGTGAGGGGTATTTATTAAATCTTGTACTCTACTCTATGGGTCGACATGTTTCTTGCCCTGTCGGTCTGTAAGTACCGTGGCAATTCTTCAGGACCTATATATGTGCAATGTGTGAATGAAGCATGGTGTTTAGTATCTACACTAAATGGTGTTTCTAAATAGTTGCTATCATTAATGGTTGACTACATGTCCAAGTTTACGTAGTCAAGAATTGGAGGACCTGGGGAAATAAAACAGTGTGGAGAGAAGGGAGAACATATTTATTAACACTGTGTAATCTCAAAGTCGCCTCCAACTTGTACACACTGGCATTCCAACTGGTCCAAACCTCCTATTTATTGTGTATAATCAGTGCCAGAGTAGTTTAAAATGTGTGCATTAAAAATATGTCTCTATTACAGATAAGCATACTTTCTCACTATAGTCTCGCTCATGCCTGTTCCAACTCATGGTGTCAAAGCAAAACTTGTTGTGCCTGTCGATAGAGTATTTCTCACTCGTAGCTATCTTGAAACCAAATGCAAGTGCCCATACTGTTAACGCAGTGTCCGGAGTATCCAGACTCACCTCACTCAATGATGCGAGGTGCTCCAACATGGGCTGGCGGTTCGCCGGGGCACCTCGTTAGTAGGAGCCCTATTTGTCACGAAACGGGGAATTGGAGAGCATTACGTTACATTGCCAGAGCCTGGTCTGATTAGGTTGCCCCAGTAGTTGACAATGTATGAGACGCTGTCTCCCTCGCCAGGGGAACGGGGAGCGCCGCGGACCTGTCGCGGGCAGGGAAACCAGTCTAAGGCGCCACTGGTGGCGCTGTCAGTCCGTTCCCCGCCGGTACGGGCCGCCGTTATCTCCCGTCTGGTCAAGGATTCAGTTCCCCCACATGTGCTACAAAGGGGAGAAGGGGAGCGTCGCTCCTCAGAGCACTGCCCACTTACTTTGGCCGTATGAGTCCACGTTGGTGACCTACCCTCGCCGCCAGTCACACACACCGACTCGGAAGTCCGTGACGGCAACCACGCCCACACCCAGCCGCTAGACAGTACTTTTACCATCCCTGGAGATGCCAGGGTTACCAGCGGCTGTGGGACTGGCGGCGAGGGTAGGTCACCAATGTGGACTCATATGGCACAAGTAAGTGGGCAGTGCTTCGAGGAGCGATGCTCCCCTTCTCCCCTTTGTAGCACATTTGGGGGAGCTGAATCCTTGACCAGACGGGAGATAACAGCGGCCCGTACCGACAGGGAACGGCCTGACAGCGCCACCAGTGGCGCCTTAGACTCGTTTCCCTGCCCGCGACGGGTCCACGGCGCTCCCCGTTCCCCTGGCGAGGGAGACAGCGTCTCATACATTGTCAACTACTGGGGCAACCTAATCAGACCAGGCTCTGGCAATGTAACGTAATGCTCTCCAATTCCCCGTTTGGTTTCAAGATAGCTACGAGTGAGAAATACTCTATCTACAGGCACGACAAGTTTTGCTTTGACACCATGAGTTGGAACAGGCATGAGCGAGACTTGAGTGAGAAAGTATGCTTATCTGTAATAGAGACATATTTTTAATGCACAAATTTTAAACTACTCTGGCACTGATTATACACAATAAATAGGAGGTTTGGACTAGTTGGAATGCCAGTGTGTACAAGTTGGAGGCGACTTTGAGATTACACAGTGTTAATAAGTATGTTCTCCCTTCTCTCCACACTGTTTTATTTCCCAGGTCCTCCAATTCTTGAATACGTAAACTTGGACATGTAGTCAACCATTAATGGTAGCAATTATTTAGAAGCACCATTTAGTGTAGATACCAAACACCACGCTTCATTCACACATTGCACATATATAGGTCATGAAGAATTTCAACGGTACTTACAGACCAACAGGACAAGAAACATGTCAACCCATAGAATAGAGCACAAGATTTAATAAATACCCCTCACCTGGGCTGTTGCCACTCTAATATATATCATTTTTATTAAGGTGGATTACCAACCAGAATAAACACATTTATTTGGAATTTCCAACCTTTTTTATAACAACGCACTCACTGCACCACTACATCTTTTATCTACGCACACAAGGGCCACATACCTGCACTTCATCATACGGCAAAGGAACAAAAGATCTCCGACAAAGAGCCCGTTCGCGGGTGCCTGTTGAGCATTGCAGCGCCGGCTTATTGAGGGGCAGGTCCATATGATGAAGCATGACACCTAGCTTGCTGGGTGTGTAAGGACCCTAGTTCTGCCCTAGCGGGATCCCCCATTCCTCTACCTCCTCTACCCTTCTCCTTCCTCACCACCACTAATTAGTTGGTAGGTGACACCAAACATAGAGGAACTGCTCCAATCTCTTTTTGCAGGGCTGGCTCATGATGTGCCATTGGCAGGACATTGGGGGCAGGACAAGACCTTTGAGAGGCTTGTCACCCACTTTCATTGGTCCCAAATGCGCAAGAGTTCAGACAATCATTGCAGGACCTGTCAGACTTGCCAGGCAAGTGGAAAGAGTGGGAGGAAGCAGAAGGCTCCTCTCCAGCCATTCCCTGTGGTCAGTACCACTTTGAACGGGTGGGGATTGACATTGTGGGGCCACTGGACCCCAAGACAGCCATGGGTAACAGGTTCATCCTGGTCTTGGTGGACCATGCTACCTGGTACCCGGAAGCCATACCTCTGAGGACAGTGACGGCCCCATGGTGGGACGAGCACTGATGGGAATTTTCTCACGAGTAGGATTCCCTCAAGAGGTTGTGTCTGACCGGGGCACCAACTTCACTTCCAAGTATATGAAGTCCCTGTGGCAGGAGTGTGGGGTGACTTACAAGTTCACCACTCCTTACCACCCCCAAGGAAATGGGTTGGTTGAAAGGTTCAACCGAACCATGAAGGGCATGGTTATGGGTCTTGAGGAACCCATGAGGCGTAAGATGGGCGTCCTCTTACCATGCCTGTTGTTTGCATACCGGGAGGACCCACAGAAATCTCTAGGGTTCAGTCCCTTTGAGCATCTCTATGGGCACCCGGCCAGAGGACCTCTGAGTCTGGTCAAGGAAGGCTGGGAGCAATCTCCCAGGAAACCTCCCCAGGATGTATATAGCTACATGATGGCCTTCAGGAACCAGACTAGGCGTTTCAGGCAACTCGCTGAGGCGACACTGGAAGCCAGTCAGGAAGAGATGAAGCGGTGGTACGACCAGAATGCCACTCTGGTAGAGCTTCAACCTGGTCAGAAAGTGTGAGTCATGGCCCTGTGGAGCCCTGTGGAGCCCTGTGCGCTCCAAGATAAGTGGACCAGACCATTTGAGGTTGTGGAGCGCAAGAGTCCAGTTACCTACTTGGTGGACTTGCGGTCTCCCAGGAACCCCATGAGGGTCCTGCATGTCAACCGCCTTAAGCCCCACTTAGAGAGGTCTGAAGTGGGCATGCTCTTGGCGACAGATGCTGGAATGGAAGAGGAGACTGGGCCTCTTCCTGACCTCCTGGCAGCCACAGAGGAAGATGGGTCAGTGGATGGTGTTAACCTCTCTTCCACCCTGACCCCTGAGCAACAGAATGACTGCCGCCAGTTGCTGGGACAGTTTTCTGATCTGTTCTCCCTGGTTCCTAGTATCACAGATTGGTGCGTCCATGATGTGGATACAGGAGACAGCTTACCTGTGAAGCACAAGTCTTACAAGGTAGCTGACATAGTAAGGGCTTGCATCAAGGAGGAGGTCTCAAAGATGCTTGCACTAGGGGTGATTGAGTCCTCCAGCAGTCCTTGGGCCAACCCAGTGGTCTTGGTCCCGAAGGCTGCGGCGCCCGGTGCCACACCCGAACTCCGGTTCTGTGTGGACTACCGAGGGCTCAATTCAGTCACGAAGACTGACGCACACCCCATCCCCAGAGCTGACAAGCTCATTGATCGGTTAGGGGCTGCACGTTTGACTTGACGTCCGGATATTGGCAGATCGCCTTGACTGATGGGGCAAAGGAGAGGTCAGCATTCTCCACACCAGATGGGCATTTCCAGTTCCGTGTTATGGCCTTTGGGATGAAGAATGCCCCTACCAACTTTCAGAGGTTGCTCAACCAGGTGTTGATTGGACTGGATGAGTTCAGTGCCGCCTACCTGGATGACATTGCAGTGTTCAGTGTCACTTGGGAGGAACATCCGCGCCACCTCTGGGAAGTGTTGTTGGCACTGCGGAAGGCAGGCCTCACGATCAAGGGGAGTAAATGCCAGATCGGGCAGGGTTCGGTGTTGTACTTGGGACACCAAGTTGGGAGCGGCCAGGTGGCGCCCCTACAACCCAAGATTGAAACCATCCTGGCTTGGGAACCCCCCAAGACCCAGACAGAGGTGAGGGCCTTTTTAGGACTCACCGGGCACTACAGGAGATTTGTCAAGGGGTATTGCAACAGTGTTGCACCCTTGACAGAGCTGACTTCCAGGAAGCAGCCCAAGAAAGTGATTTGGACTGACACCTCTCAGAAAGGTTTTGAGGCCCTGAAAGCTGCCATGTGCACAGCGCCCGTGCTCCTGTCACCCAACTTCTCCAAAGAGTTCATCGTTCAAATAGACGCTTCAGAGCATGGTGAGGGGGCTGTTTTGTCACAGATGAATGAAGAGGGCCTAGATCAACCTGTAGTCTTCATCAGTAGGAGGATACTTCCACAGGAACAGAGGTGGAGTGCTATTGAGCGTGAGGTATTTGCTGTGGTCTGGGCACTGAAGAAGCTGAGACCATACCTGTTTGGGACTCACTTCCGGGTTCACATAGACCACAGGCCCCTCAGATGGTTGATGCGGATGAGGGGTGGGAATCCAAAGCTGTTGAGGTGGTCCATATCCCTACAGGGTATGGACTTTACGGTGGAACACCGCCCTGGTACAGAACATGCCAACGCTGATGGTCTGTCCAGATTTTTCCGCCTTAGTGATGAGAACTCCCAGGAGGTAGGGTAGTTCTCCCGACATTTCAGCTGGAGGGGACACGTGTTAGACCTGGCACCATTGGCCTGGGTCTCCCTTCCATTTTTGCTGTTGCCTCATGTATTTTTGCTGGTGTTAGATGCTTTGGGCACTGTGCCACTGCTGTCCAGTGCCACAGTGCAAGTGCTCCCTACTGTAAATTGATGTATTGATTAGTGGTTCCATGATTGGATGTTTGGGTTAGTTGTCAGACCCTAGTACAGTGCACTGAGTGTGCCCAGGGCGTGTAAATCCAAATGCTGATAGTGGGCTTGCAGCACTGGTTGAGCCACCCACAGAAGCGGCCTTGTAAAATGTGTCTAAGATCTGCCATTGCAAAGCCTGCGTGCAGTCTGCCACTGTCATGCTGACTGAGCAAGTGCACCCACTTGCCAGTCCCTAAATTTTCCCTTTTCTTCATATTAGTCACCCCTATGGTAGGCCCAAGGGCAGGGTGCATTGTAAGTATAAGGTAGGACAAGCCCTGATGTGTGTGGCATGTCCTAATAGTGAATTACAGCCATTTTCGTTGTTCACTATTGCAAGGCTACCTGTTCTCCATAGGCCAGAATGGGCTGTTAGAATTATTACATTTTATAATCCTAGCAGACTCAGAGAACATGGTAGAAATTCGAGTTTAGTATACCTGGACTCAGAATAATAAAATACATCTTTTAGTGAAGTTCATTTTAATATTCTGTGTTTGCAAATACCACTTTTAGAAAGTAGGTATTTACTTGCCTAACCTTTCAAGCCTGCCTCTGCTAGGTTGTGTATTCCCTGGTCTGGGTTTGTGAGTGACAGGGCTGGGGGATTCCAGGAGGCAGGCTGGGGCAGCCCAGTGGTGAAAAGAGAGATCTGCATCTAGATGGGAGGGAGGAGTTACACCTCGGACCTGAATAGGGCTGGGCCTTCCCTCTACAATGCCGGCTCCACCCCCTGTGGTCTGTCTGATGTCTCTGCCCTGCACACTAAAAGAAGAGAAGGAAGACTGTCAACAAAGTGCTCCAGGACTGTACTTGCCTTTCACATTGCTGGCTCCACCTCCTGTGGGGCGTCTGATGTTTCTGCCCTGCACTGTGAAAGGAAGGGAGAAGTCTGGTAAACAGAGTGCTTCAGAACTGGTCTGGACTAGGCACAGGCCCCTCTCTCCTCAGAGAACAAAGGATTTTGGGGTATAAATACTGGGACCCTGATACCATGAAATTAGATCACTTCTGGACTTACAAGACGAAACCTCCGCAGAGGAGAGGAACCTGAATAAACTGAGGAGAGACTATTCCCAAGCTGAAGTGCTGCTTGGGGGATTGGCCTGCAGTGGATGCCTGACTGCAAAAGAGAGAAGAAAGGACTTTGTGGACTTTACTTTCAACTTGTGCAAAGATCTCCAAGGGCTTGAAAGAGAGCTTGCCCCCTGACCGAAGTCCCAGGACCAGTGGACTTCACCAGCCTTTGTGAATTGCTGCTGGAAACGCTTTTTCAGTGGCTACAGAGGCAGGGAGCTGTGACCGACTCTCATGACCGGCCCGGTGTCCTGTAGGCACTGCATCAAGCAACGTACGCCTCAAACAACGCAAGTTCTGCGCTCACCGACTCCGTCCTGACGCTGTCACCGAGGCGTAGCCTGCCTCGCGACGGGAAGGACACCGCGACGTGCAACGCCTCACTACACCGACTCATACTGGTCTGACCAACGCGCTCACCGCTGCTGACTTCGAGTCTTGTGATCGCACCGGAGTTGGGCACCACCTCGCATGCTTTGCGACGCACCGCCCGACTTGCACCGCTGTCCGGACTGATTAACGCCAGCTCCCGAACTCCGGCTTGGTCGCTGCACCGCAAGCTGCAAGCACCGCAACAAAGCACCCTCTCGCTCTGCAACGCAAGCCTTGGATCCACCGACTCTGTCAACGGGTCGCTGCCTGCACCGCATCGAGGGACAACGCGGCCTGTAACGCTTCCTTTCTGCACCGCGACGAACACTGGAACCGGCTCACACATCCGTGCTGGCCACCTCAAGGAAAAGGTACTGTGACTGAGTCTGTCGACATTTGAGTGGGCCTGGACCGCCGCGGTCCGCTGGATTTGTTAGACTCTGTGTTCTTTCAGCAACGCTCTAGCCAGACAAGGCTACCGACTCGCACAGAACTTTGATTTAAGCCTTTTTAACCAGAACTCTTGAAATCTAAATAGTACTGTGGATTCTTTTTGTTGTTTATTGGTCTTGTGGTAACTCTATATAAAGTATACTTATTTTTGATATACAAACTTGTGTGGTGTCCATTTGTAGTGTTGTCACTGGGTTACTGTATGTGGTCACAAATGCGTAACTTACAACGCCTCTGAAATAAGCCTTGACTGCTTGTGCCACGCTACCTAGAGGGTGAGCAGGGTTTATTTTAGGAGTGTAACCCCCTTGACCTGACTAGAGGAGAGGGTCCCTGCTTGTCACAAGTACCTACCTGTGCCAACCAGAGATCCCCAATTCTAACAATATGCATTAGCGTTAGACACTCCAAATGCAAAAAACACAGGCAATCTGTGCGTTGAGCCAAAGAAGACCTCCCTAATACAGCCGAAAGAATTTCTAACTATATGTATTAAACTGCAAAATATATTATCATTTTTACAAAGAGGGTCCACAGGAGCATCAAATAGGGAAACACAATAGATGACCAATGAAACAAGATGTCAGAAACTTAACACTGAGGCTTCAAAAAGACAGTTGCCTCGAATACAAAAAGGGGCAATACAAGCACTCATGAGTTCAAACATATACACTCATGTTATGATCGGAAGCACGACTCTGCGTCTAAGGTCTCAAAAGTTCATACATATAACTCAGAATTTCTCTAAACTTATTCATTAAAAGCATACAGCAGAAGTCGAAAAGAAAGAGGCAATATCTGCTCATCGTTTCTGACTTTTTCCGGCTATTGTTCATGCATTTCCTCAGAGAAATTGTGAGTTGTATGCATCAACCGAAGGTCCCATACTTACTATAGTGCTGTGTCGCCCTTGCACCACACAAGGGGGCGCAAGGGCGATGCAACACCTAATTCAGACTAATGAAGCCCAACAAGGCCACCTTGATAAATGTGGAGTAGCGCAAGGCAGTTCAAGTTGCTGCCTTGTGTTACTCTGCTCTATGGAGGCGTGCCGTAGGTGGAGCGTAAATGTTCCCACGCATCCACCCATGGATTTAGGTGCATTCCCAGATTTACCCTAGGAATGCGTCAAAATGTTACGCCACCCCAGGTAAGGCGTAACAAGGAGACATATCTTTATTTCTCCAAGTTTTTCCCTGTTTCTTTGTGTGCTGTATTCTGCAGCCCACATAGAAAGTGGAAAATACCGCTCAGAATTTCTGTGCAGGAAGGTGTCCATTCCTGCGCAAAAACAATCCTGCTTACAACGTAGACATCCTTGAACCACAGTGCACAGATGCTAAAAGTGCGCCAGCACAAGGAAAGGACAGCAATGTGCCGTATGATGTAAATATCACTATGCACTGAGCCACTGCACCTAATCATGAAATGCCCCAAGATGGTAACCAGAAATCAGCGAACCAATCTGGAACAATCAAACTTGAATTGGGAGACATGCTTTCTTCTCTATTCAGGACATTTTTGGCAACTTTTAGAGAGGCTGGAAAGGTTTTCTCAACATTCTAATAGATAAAAAGCAATATAGTAGAAAGTGAAAAATGAATTACCATATGACTATGGGGCATATGTATCAAATACTGTTATTGCGATTCTCAAATCGCGATTTTTAGAGAATCGCTATTGGAGAATCGCGAAACGGGATGTAATAAAAAAAAATAGTTCCTTGGCATTCCTTAATTGCGATTAGCAAATTGCGAATCGCAGTTAAGGAATACCTTCCCATTCATTCCTATGGGAAGACATTCTCAATTTGCGATTCTCAATTAGAGAATCGCAAATTAAGAATACAATTTTAAGGGTACTAGGGTGTCAAAAGGACACCCTGTTGCACCCCTGAAATATGTATGTGTGCACATGTGGCGCACATACATGCCCTAAGGGAATGTATATGCGCCACATGGCACTTTGAAAAATACAAAAAAGTGCATTTTTCAAAGAAATCGCAAATTACCACCAACTTGAAGTTGGTGTTAATTTGTGATTCCTTAAGGCCAAATTGCACTTTTTCTGTGCTTCATACATTGCATTTAAGGAATCGCAATTTGTGATTCCTTAAATGCAATGCATCGCAAAATAGAGAATAGCAAATTTTGCGATTCTCTAATTTGCGATACCCTTTTGGGATGTATCATCCCAAAAGGCCTTTTCCCATTCGCAAACGGGCCGTTTCTGAGAATCGGCCCATTTGCGAGTGGGAAAAGGGCTTCATACAGATGTCCCTAAGTTAAGTAAATTGTAATTTCAGAATTGAAGACAAAAAGGTTTAGAGGGGCAGCAAAGGTGTTATGAAACCTACTGATAATTAAAAAACAATGTTGCAGAGAGTTAATAATTAACTAATATATTAGTATATTAAATGAATCTTAATTTAGGAGTTAAAAACAAATACAGTAGAGAGATTTAGATAATCTAAGATAACGTCTATGTTTATAGATAAAGTGAGTCTGATCTTGACTGATGAACAAATAGATCAGTTAAGAGGGTGATTTAGTAATATGAGGAGTATGACGACGGGTTCTGGTAAGAAGAAGCAAAAGAGACCATGTTCATCAAGAAAAAAGGGCACATCGCCGACCAGCAGAGATTCTGTTGGCAATTATATGTTACGATATCTCAACTACTGCACACACAAAAAAACACACATTTTTGGTTGTGTTTCTAAAGCAGGTAAAGTGAATATTGGCTATGACTAAAGGTTATGTTGTCTTAAGTTTCTTAATTGACACAGCAAATAAAAAATGTTTTCATATGATTTCCTTAGGTGTTGAAAGTAGATGTACCTATTGTATTGGGAAAAGTTTAAAGTATGAGGGCGATCAGGAAGAAACGTTGGGTGGTGACCAACCAGAAGGAATGCTTCCTTTGTGTCAACAACTACCGGTATACGCCCACAAAATAAGTATTATGTAGCTGCCAGCTCCAAGTCTGTTCAGCATGACCTAGCCCGTTGAGGCCAGCCCACATACTCAATACCTTTTTAGGAGCTCTGTTTTACTGCAATTGAAGGGATGGGCAAACACTGCAACTGAGCACACTTTGGGAAGCAGAAAAATGGTTTCTTAGTACCATTTGGTAGTTTTGGCTCTCTCTCCGGATCTATAAGTTATAAACAAATGTAAAAAAGGCCACTCTCTCAACTGCTACACCAAAGTGCTGCAAATTAGTAGGAAAAAAGCAGGTCACTTTGTCTATCCTTTGTCTACTTGTCTGTAGTTGTTTGGCTACATTCCTGTTCAGTGAAGGAAGCGGTCCAGTTGGCATACCAGGGCAGCAAAGGGAGAGTTTTCTGTGACTTGCGCCCCTGGAACTGAACGTACTCATACGTTTCTGATGACACCAAGCTCCTGCTTCCACTTCTCTCCCATATTTAGGCAGGGGTGCCAATAGCCTTATTGCCCTTAACTTTGTGGTGGAGACAGTTTTTTATTCCCCATCCTTCTTCATAGGTCTGCGTCTAGTGAGGGCGGGTAATTAACAGGACCTATCACTTACTTGCAGGTGTGGGCAATAATGGTTAACTTTTTACAGAAGCATATTGACCACCAAAATAACCACGGTTGCTAGGAATTACAAAATAATGGAAACAAATACTAAAGTAGCTCTCCTATAGATCCACAAATAAGCCTCTCCTTTCACTCAAGTGCAGAGTTCTCCAAGACACATCTACACACGTATGTCTAACATTTTGGTGTAAATGTGGCTCGGGCAAGGAGAAAATTAGAAAATGGGGGATAGTCTACTGCAAAATGGAAGGCGTAATGGGAAAATTAAGGAGGGGCATGGGGAGGCACATGCACATACAAAAACACAACTACATGAAAGTACTTCAGTTGCTACTCACCACAATTACACCACGCTTAGTCCAGTAATACTACGGTCCAGCCAGGCTCAAATAAACTCCAGCTAAACCGTGGAGTAAGCAATACCCTATATATGACCACTTGGAAACTGCATGGACATCACACACAAATCAAATAAGGCAGGGAATAACACTGCCAGCACATAGGGACTACAGGAAAAAATGTATATAGGAAAGATATATATAAATATGTAAACCTTTTTTAAAATATTTATTTTCATGAGAAATAGCAAGTTCATGAACGTAGAAAAATTAAATGACAAGCCCACAAGGGTAGACAAGCAAAAAGAGACAGAAATATTTACATTAGTCCGACTACAGAACGCATAAAACTATAAAGCTGCCTTCCCATTCAACGCATCTGCTAATGCAAGAGAACGGAGGAATCAACAGTCATGACTCCACCACATTCATCAACAGGTGAAACGCATAACACCATCAACCAATCATACATAGACTTCTCCACAACAGAAAGCAAGACACAGCCTAAAACTATTTTTCACCATGTTGGTGAATGTGTTTGGCTCATCAGGCAGATGATCAGCATCATTGGTATATTCAGGAAAGCAGTCGTAGCTAGATTCCACTTTTCTCCCTAAGTGATCCTTGACAGGGCTGCAGATTGGGAGCATGAGCTCACTTCACCTACAGCCAGCTCACAGGCCATCACTGCACATCTGAAAATAATGGTGCCACACCTTTTCCTGGATACATCTAAGAGAACCACTTGAGACAGAGTGATCAGCTCAGCTTGCTTACAGGCAAACTAATTCAGGTGCTGCCACCAGATACTGAGATGCATCACAATCTGTGAACATCAGTATATTGTCAGGCCACAGTCAATGGTGAAAAGACTAGTGGTAAGGGAATTCTGTTACACTGCCGGCATTTCAATGCATGCATCGTGTGTAGGCATTTTATAGCTCACGTCCCAGAGGAAGGGTGCTATGAAATTAATACACATTGCACACACATGGCCCAGCTATCTGTGTAGTTTCACCTGTGGTGCTAATTTGGTTGAATAGTGGACAGAGAAAATCAAATGATGAAAGGTGAAACATGTCACCTCTGATACATGCCATCTTGACACTGGTGCATCACCATGATGCCACAACCAAACTTGAAATTCTAAATGTAACATGCATCTGCATACACTGTACTTACTTATTAATCTACATATTCATTCATACATCAACATACATCATTTCCTAATAATTGGTATTTACCCTCATTCAGGAAACCTTACATACAGGGGCCGATTACGATATGGACGGTAAAGGTATGGTTGCATCGTAATGGGCAGGTCGGGTTACTTTCCAACCGCCTGATTATGCTGGAGGTGGTCTGAAAGTAAGCCGGCTGGTCATTCCGGCCATCTTCCGATGGGCTCGGAGAGCCCGTCTGCGATATGGAATCCATACCTGTCAATACCTCAAGGTTATATTGCTCCAAGCTCTCTGTCTAAGTGCCCATGTCGTTATGTACAAGTCAAAATGCCTCCTCCTTGTTCTGGTGTCTGGATAGATCACTGACATAATATTGATACTCACAATATCAAAACAGACAAATATCGGAAACTAAATATCATTAACAAAAAGATCAACTTCCTAAATTTAATTAGTAAAACCACAAATATCGAGAACACAAATGTTGGAATCAAAAATGATTCACAAGTTCTTTACTTGTGATACTGGGGTAGGAAGGGAACCTAGGGGCAGCGACCACCAAGAATTATTCCAAAGGAAGTGTGCTGTTCAAAAAGGAGCACCTCCGTCTTTTCAGAATTTAGTTTTAGACAGCAGCCGCTCATCCAGTTGACTATCACAATCATACAATTCTTAAAACACGAGGCTACCTTGTCTATGTTGTTAGTGATAGATACCACAATTTGGGTATCGTCAACCTAGGAGGCAGTAGAAGATCCAAACGTCCTTATCAGTTCCAATATGTACAGTTGCAGGAAGAAGGTAAGAGTGACATGAAAGTGCTCATTTCACATCTTCGACTCATCTTAATAGAAACTTCCTTATATGTCTACTGTCAGAATAGTCTCATGAAAGCTGCTCTTAAGTAGCTTCAATATGTATCATATGTAGCACAAAAAAGTAGAATGGAGACAATCTGGCCCAAATATCTGGGAGATTTGTCTACACATATCCACACCATAATGAATCAGCTAGGCCTAGGGACATTTCCAGTCCAGACTGGTACTGGTGAGAACACCATTCTTATATTGTATCCGTAAAAGCCAATAGACCATTGAAGGTGGTTGAGGCTCAGGGAATCCCCATTACACGAAGAGATGGTTTAACCTGTCTCATACAGGGAAGGCACATCACAGTACTCTTTTGTCTTGCAAACACAAATCCCATTGTATTACTGAGTGTAGAAACTCACATTTCATCCCTACATTCCTGCATGTTACTCCCTGATACATGTCACCATTAAGTGAATGAACCTTGACAAATCAACATGTGCAATTCATATAACTGAATACACACATCATTTGGATGGAAATTCACATTGTGCGAAATTACTCTAAGTCTACATGTCATGTCCTTCATTAATTCATCAATTGGACCTGTCTAATAACATTGAGTAATGGCTTTGGGTATGTGTGACCCACCCACCAAAGTCTACACACTCCTGCGTGGGATAACACATGAAATGTATACCCATCACAAATAACTATTTCCAAATACAGGTTGGCCTACCCACACATTTGTGATGGAATCAGACATCAACCTATGAAGATCTAAAGATCATGTATGAAACACTAGTACAGACAATACTAAAACAGGGAAAGGTAAACATCCCAACATGTAGGGACTAATAATGATGGCACCAGTGATGTTTGCTATATTATGTTACTGTACATTCCCTCCCCACTTACCAAGGGGAAGCATTGCTCAGTGACTGCATTCAAAGTGCACTGTATGCTATGTCACATGTAAGAGGGCCGACATCACATGAGATACAGTAGTGAGGGAGCATCACTCCTGACACACTGAAGACAAGTGGCCTGTTTGGTACAATTTTCACCTACAACATCAAACAACATAAGCTGATTAATCACTTTACTCAGCCATGTGTCTGCTCAAGACAGTAAATGGTAGTGGACTGGACTCTGCTGTGTTCCTGGTCAGAAAGGCAATAGGCACAGCAAATCAGCATGCACCTACTAACAGTCCTACACAACCAATAACTGTTCTTGTGCTTCGCACATGGGCCACTCCCAGTATTTTAGGGGAAATGCCAGCCTGTAAAACACAAAGTTGGTAATGAATGTAACATGTATGACTCTGGCCAGGACTCACCCCCTGTAGCTAATTTTGGGCCCTCAACTGACCATCAAGTTCTGGGCAGGCCACTGCCAGTATGTGGGCCATTAGGGAGGGTCAGGATCCGGCACACACCTCGTCCACTTTGTGAGGACATTCCCCAGCTGGACCTCCGTGATATTCCTGTCAGGCGATGGCTTTCCAAAGGGCTTGCTGACTAAGACAGCCCACTAACATCATGTAGCTCAGGGCCATCCTACATGTACTGTGATGTGACCTACTATGAAACACAACACACCATCCATTGTGACCTTTTGAAGGGTAAACTACTTGTGCATGACTGACATGTACACCACATATGCGGTCATGAGCATAGATGGACAAAGCCACTGGGCCGTGACCATCACAATCAGCAGTGATAGCCTATGGCTATGTCTGCCATGGTGCAAGGGTGCCTGCATTGCGGAGATGATTATTTTTGTACAGGAAGGAAAACCTTTCTGTACAAAAATAATCAAAAGAGGCTTTTCCTCTTTCTATGTGTGCTGCTACATTTTTGGATTAATGTGCACATTTCTGTTACAGACACATGTGAAGACCACATTGGGGATTATAAGAGGATGTTGGACAGTAGACAATTAATTTGTGATTTATGTGTAATGCTTTTTGAAGCAGTTATGTTTTGTCAATTTACTTTTGGTTTACTCTTAATACATGTTACTCTGGACACAGTGACCAATGTTCAAAATTGTCACTCCACACATAGGTACGCTGGGAGAGGGAGAAGACAACAGCCTCCAGTGTACCACACATTTCCAGACATTCAGACCATGGAAGAAAAGGATGCTATACAGAGGTTTCATTTAAATAGGCAAACAATACAGGATTTATGTAATCAGTTGAGCCTTATCTCCTTCCTCAAAACACTAAACCCACATGCATCCCACCTATTGGGAGACCTATGGCAGTATTGCATTTTCTGGTCACAATGTCCTTTCAATACACTGTGGCTATATCTGGTGGTATGTCACAACCAATGTTCAGTGGTACTCTACAAGACATCCTTTCAGCAATGATGAGACACACTGACAGCTACAGCCAGTCCCCAGACATGAGGATTTAGCCAATCTGAAGGTTGACTCCTATGGATTTGGTTGCATCACACATGTAGTTGGAGCCATTGATGGCACCCATATTGCCTTTGTACCACTGCAAGCCAGGGAACAAGTTTACCGTAACAGGGAGCACTTCCATTCTATCAACATGCAAGTTGTCTGCTTACTGGATTTGTGCATCTCGAACATCTGTGCCCGGTTACCAGGATCAGCCCATGGTTCCTTTATACTGCCAAAAAGCACTATACCAGCTGATATCACAACTCCTACTGGAGAGGGCCTGGCGTGTTGGTTTAACTACACCAGGGAAGTCCACTTCAACTAGACCCATGGAAGGACACAGCGTCCAGTGGAGCTGGCGTTTGGGCTCCTGAAGGTCAGATTCAGATGTCTGACAAGCCCGGGGAGCCCTCCTTCACTCACAAGAAGGTGTGTCCTATCACTGTAACCAGCTGCATGCTCCACAACATCACCCTATTATGGAACATCCCTTATATCGCATTGGATGGAGATCATGAAGTGCCACCTGATGAGGATCTTGAAATGCCAAATGATGATGATAGATGTCTCCTCATTGTAGGCCAAAGTGCTTGTGGCACATCACTGACATTTGTTTGTGACATTCCACCAGATGCAGCAACACTGGATTGGAATGACCCTGTTTTCAGAAACTGGTTTACTGCCATGTATCTGTTTATTGGTTTCGATGATGTGGAATTCCTTTAGTGAGGTAGGCAATATGGCTCCAGCTGATGACATAGACTAATTTAATTTTTCCTATTGTATAGGAAATTGTCTGATTATCTCCTCCGTCCATGAGTTTCACCTGTAAATGTGATCATGACACAGAATATTTGAGTCATTTCTAATTTGCTATGTTCCTAACATCATGTAAGCCTATGATTTGAACAATGGATTAAAGATGTTACAAGACAAGACACTTGTAGGTATGTGTTGGTGTAACATGGTTGTGATCCAGAGCTAAACATTGTGTAAATACAACATATCTATGCTTACACAAGTATCTTTTTTTTAGCATTATAAAGTTCACATGGGAGTACATATATACATTAGTAGATGTGAGATTTACTACAGCAATGATTTTCTGACTTATGCATTTATTAAAGTGGTAAAGGTGTAGAGATACATTGTGCAAAAACAAATATAACTAAAAAAGTGAAGTAGTTAGTCATGGTGATTGAAACAAAAGCTGTAGGTGCCAAATTGTCTCAAGTCTAAAGTTCAAAATACTACTCCCATCAGAAAGGGAAAAGTGTGCAGAAATAGTCCACAGAGTGAATGTGACACACACACTGGAGGGAATTATGGTTGATGTTTCTTGCTGGTAGTGGTGGGTGTCTTGCCATCCGCTCCTCCTGGATTTTTGCAAGGCAGTCCACGCTTGCGACCGTGGAGGGGATCCACTGCTGCAGAGACCGGGGTGCCTGCAGGCATGTCTTCCTCTGACAGGCCTCACTTCCTGTGGCTATAGGAAGAGGTAGATGGTAGTGGAAAAGTCTTGCAAAGGATTGTGTTGTTGTCTTGGAGCGACCAAATGAACAGGACCATGTTGGTGTTGTGAATGGCTAGCTCCTGGTGTATGTCCCTCTGCAGCAGCTTCATCTCCCAGACTTCCGTCAATACCTGGCCCATCACGTCTTGGGACCCATGATAGACTCCCAAGACTTGGTCAATGGTGGCCTGGGTGTGAGTGACCCCAGTGGCCTCACTCAGCGGGCCCACAGTACCCTCCTATAACCCCATCCCACAGGCCTGTGTCCTTGGGCCAGGGTGCCCTCTCCCACTGGGACCTTGTTCCTCAGTGACTGAGCTGGTGATTCACACCTCAGTATTCAGGACTGGGGGGGCACAAGATGGAAGTAACTGTGCTAGGTACACAGTTTGGGGGAACTGGGGTTGGCTGAGGTGTTGCAGCTGGGGTCAGAGGTGTTGGTGTGGACACAGTGAGACTCACTGTTGCCGTCTGTCCTGGCTGGGCCAGGACAGTCATCCAAGTCCACATGTCTAAGAATGTTGTCATCACTGAGGGCTTCATCAGGGAGTGTAGTGGGAGTCTGTTTAATGGCCAAGCTCTGCCCGGGCGCTGTGCCACAATGACCTGCTGTGACATAGAGAACATTGTTATTGGTGGAAGTGTGGTATCTACATCCAAATGTTTTGTGTCACAGTTATTAGAGACTTAGGAAAAAAACTAAATAGGTATTGATTACTACTGTGATATATTTCCATGGTTTTGAACTTGTTAACAAGACATTTGTAGACATGTAATACATGTACTAGAATTTAGCAGTTCCCTGGATGAGCTGATATCTTGAATTTGGGATTAAGGAATGAACATGACATCTTAAAAGCATTAAACCAACACAGTGGAGAAGTAACATGTATTTGGTGATTCCAAGGACGAGTTGTGTACAATTCAGGCGAACACACAACTTGGTTGTATATTTAGCATTAATCATCATGTGAGCAGTGCAGAGTCAATGGGTGACCTGCCACTTCTAATCAGCTGATTTACCTTAATCCATTACAAATATTTGACCTACAAACTTGGTATGGTGTCACTCATGCCATCAATAGTTTCAGTTGAGGAGACCAGGACAGCATCAAGCTAAGTAGGCATTGTATGTAGATTGCTCAGTCAATGAGAAATGAACATCAGTTGTAACAAGACAGACAAGCGAGAATGGACAAAATCACTATTGCATCTTGTTTTCTGTTAGAGAAACAAGGCCTCATAGTAGTTGTAGGCATTTCAATCTCTACTTCCCAACACTTGATGAATGCTACACTCAATGAGAAGTGAATATCATTTGTAACGTCAGATAAGTAAAAATGGGCAAAATCGCTATTGCATCGTGTTTTCTGTTACAGAAACAGGGCCTCATAGTAGTTGTGATAATTTCAAACTCTATTTCCCAACACTTGACAAATGGTTAACTCCATGAGACAGGACATCAGTTGTAACATGTCAGACAAGTGAGAATGGACAAAATCACTATTGCATCTTGTTTTCTGTCACAGAAACAAGACCTTCTGGTAGTTGTAGTCATTTCAATCTCTACTTCCCAAATGGTTAGTGGTACATACCTGTTGCCAAAATGCAGTGGGGCTGGACCATACATTTACTTATTGGAACATATCATGGGTCCTGGGATGATGATATAATAGTAATACACTTATAGACAGCATTCCAACATGTGGCATGTAATGAAGATTGATACATGTGATCTATGTACAACAATACACATTGACACTAAAAATCAAACATCTCTGATACTTTGAGTATTGCATGTTAGGAAAGTAGAAGGACAACACAATAGCAAAGGCTGAGTTGAGAGCATACAGGACATTGAACTGTTGTGACAGTTAGTGAGGAGTACCTTACCAGACTTCAGTCCCCCAGCTATTCCTGTCAGGCCCTCAGAACACAGGATGGGCAAAACCTTCTCCTCCCAGGGAAACAGTTGTAATGGGATGCTGGGAGGACCACCGCTAGCCTTCTGGGCCTCCAGGTGTTGCCTGTAGGCCATGATGCACCTTCCCCCCTCCGGTCATCCACCTCTTCCGTATTCCCTCTTTTGTGCACAGGGTGGTACCTACAGCATTCACTTTGTTGAATATCCTGTCTCACATTTCCCTTTTGCCTACTGAAAGGAGTATGTTGGACTTAGGCTCCAAACAATTGTGGCTCAACTCTTATGATTTATTCTACCATGAATGACATTTCAGCCTCTAAAAAGCATGACTTTTTTTATATAACAGAACTCTAAATTAAGATGAGTGACTATGAATGAAAGAACATGATATTAGAAAAAATGCAACAGAAATTTGTGGAGAGTGTTAAATGGGATGGGGTAAAAAGGGCTACCTTATCTTACCAAAAAAGTGTGGTCTCTGTCTTGCTCTGCTGCAGTGGAGAGGCAGAAGAACATGGTCTGTGATGGGGTATGTTTTATAGCTGGATTTTCAGGTGTATCCACTTGGCGAATGGATAACAGCTGTGTCATTATTATATTCATCCAATGGGCACTGTCGTGGTGTTTTGCTGAGAGCGTACTGTGACAGCCAACCGCTGTCAAGGAACTGCCACAAGGGGCTCACCAGTACAACTGTGTTTTCGTAACTGGCTTGGTGGGAAGCTCCGGCCCTGATGCTGATAGGTGACACACTGCAGCACCACCCAGCCCAGTGGGACGAACTCAGTCGACAGCGGTTGGTGGTTCACACTGCATGCATCATAATACGGTGGGCAGGAGACCGCCGGCTCAGAGGTCTTCTTGGGACCACCACCGCAGTGGTACAGCAGTGATAACGCCAAACTCGTAATCGTGCCCTTAGGAAAACATAGCCAATTTCAAACAGGGATGATGGATGGCACCTTCAAAATGTTTCCCAAACAATTAACTAAGAAATACCCCATACATGGGGGCCGATTATGATGTCGGTCAGAAACTCTTTCGGCCAAATCGGTTTCAGAATTGTTTCTGACCGAATCGGGTTCTGCGAGTCCAACTGACTGATTACAATGCTTCCGAACATCATTCGGACTCGCAGTGACTTCAATGGGACCCTGTGTTCCGATCAAGAACACAGGCTCCCATTAAAAAAAGGGTGGTTGGAGAAAACCTTGCAGCCTGTGACGGGCACCCCATGGTGCCTGCCACACTGTGTATAGTTGGAAAGAGGGGACTCATGGGTACCCCCCCACGGGCCCCAAACAGAGGCCTGCTACAGGCCCCCAAAGTCAGATTGCGACAGCCGCTTCATGACTGACAAACCGATTCAGGATTGCTGTCAGAATCGAACATCGTAATCGATCGGACGGAAACAGTGAACACAGAGCTGTACGATTTGGCTCCGACTGACTAAGGCAGTCTGAATGCTAATAGGAACCGAATCGGACAGCCCTACACAGTTTCCCTGCATCGTAATCGGTCAGTCGGATATGTATCCAATTTGGTCGGAAACAGACATCGTAATCGGCCCCATGGTGAATATCAAAACACAAACATCCCTTTTATATATGCCCTACTAACAAATAAACAAAGTAGCACTTACTGTGACCTCTTAAACCATATAAAACATATAACACATAACTACTACCACCAAAAAATAATCATAGACTTTGAGAAAGCCATGCCTCAAACCATTCTAAAAAAATTATCCTCACACTACCATACAAGGCTGTTACAATAGTTTTCAATCAAAGTATAAGAAGACACCTCCATAAATCTGCACTAAGAGTAGAATATTCTACAAACAGCTACATTTGCCTTTGAAATAAAAAGAATTATAGCACTAGGCTATGTCCCTGGCAAAGAGGTAGCCAACCAATACAATTTACTAATAGAAAGCCCTTACTAACAACAAAATGAAGACAAACTTAGTCCCCTAATGGACTGTTTCAGAGACAGTTGAGTTGGCATACTGCATAGCTCTGGACACAGATACTTAGTCAAATTTTAAATATCATGGGGGAATGTCTATGACAGCACCTTGGAACAGGAAGCCAGCACAAACAATGTAGTGGAAGTATGGCACAATTTCTTTCAATCCACACAAGACAAATCCCAACTTACACGTAGGTATGGAAGCATTACAAAAAGATCAATTCCACCAAGAACTATGAATGGAGCAATCTCTTAGCCAAATTGACCCCAAACTTATCAAACAAACCAAATGAATGTACGAGATGCTACAATTTAAAGTCATAAAAAACAAAAAAGTAGATTACTTAGAAATCATAGCCAAAATGCAAGCTATATAAAAAAAACTACCAAAGTCCTCAAAAATTATGACAAATTCTAAACCAACATACCATCTTTTTTTAAGTAGAAAATATAATATTTTATCACATCAGTCAAAAAATTAATTCCAATTCCAATGTTAATCAAGCCTGATATAATACAATGATATATAAATTTTGTTTTTAAATTAACTGTCACCAACCAAGAAAGTTAAAAACAAAATCAAACCATCACATAAAAGAATTATAATTACAACACACAAACCAAACAATTCCACATAACAATCACATACTTTTTACACAAACAATATAATATCTGGAGCTGCAGATCTTTATTTGTGTCCACATAATAAAAAAATAGATATCCACAAAAATGTGAAAAATATTGTTAAAAAAACAAACCAAAAATGCACAAATAAATCCAATAGAAATCAGTTGAAGCAATCCAAAGTATCTAGGAAACATAAAAAAAAACAGAACAGTGTTTTTCAAAAAAGGAATACTCCAGGAAACATAAAAAGAAATATAAGTAGAAAGCATTAGTTTATTGTGAACCAAAAATTATTTCCGTGAAAAAAAATTGTACATTCCCAATGCCCATAGGAAACGCTCGTAGACAAGTACATTAAAAAAACACCTGCAAAAAAAATTACATTAACCAAAATAACATATACATAACATTTCATCGTCAAACTATAACTAAAATAAAACAATTCAACATAACATAGCGATACATTCCTAAAATAGTGTACAAAAAACCCCAAACTACAAACATGTGAAAAACACAAACACTAGTACAACTAAATATACAAATAAAAACAAATGCTGGAACTTGCGTCTAGACTTCCCTCCTAAACCCTATCCCTACCCTCAAAACGCTTAAAACAATCTTTAAAAAGGACTTATCTGTTCCGACGAACATCAGCACTTTACCGTGTCTGGTTCCAGGAAAATAGACTAAAACAACACTAATAAATTACAAAATAGAAGATAGCAGTAAAAAAAAAATGGCTACTAGACGGAACTAAAAAAATATTATTTCTCCATAAAAATGAATTGGAAATATTGCAAAAATGTTGAATAAATGTATTAAAAAAAATAAAAAATTAATAAACAAGTAAAACGTAAAAAAAGTGTGATAAAATGTGAAAAAAGTGGAAAGTAGAATTGAAATAATAGAGTAAAAACTATATACAATTTGTTCATATATACTTAAAATGCGTCAAATAAAATAATGTTGAAAATATGTATATAAAAAGATATATTGGGACTGGGTAACCAACAAACTCATTTGCTATCCCCGCCATTGCAATTCAACCGCTGCATTTCTACGAATTAAAGACGTTTTAGCACTTGAGCCCTACCTGGACTTAATCTCCATTCCCCTGGATAGGGCCCTCTATTTTAAACTCAGAGTGGGCACCTTACCTCTGGCTGACTTGGTGTCTAGGTGGAGATCCCCAACGGCTCAGCCCTCAGCTTTCTGTGCGGTGTGTCTTACAAGGGTTGAGACAGTGGCACACTTCCTTTTTGAATGTCCCGACTACCGTGCCCCAAGGAAGCGCTGGCTGGTACCTCTATGCAGGCTCCTTGGCACTAGACAACATTTGGTGGCTCTCCGCATTTTATTAACTGATACTTCCCCTTTTATTGTCTGCGCTGTCTCCAAATTCCTAAAATGGGCTTGGATGATTCGAGCAAAAAGGCTTTCCATCTCAATTTAACCTTATTTTAATTATTTATTGTATTTTTATCTGACTGTTTTATGAAATTATATCTGTATGTCATTTTTTTTTATTTTTGAAATTGCATTTTGTAATGTATTGCTTTTAAGATATTTACGTATCGAAATAAAGCCTTTTTCATTCATTCATTCATTCGTATATAAAAATGTAAGATTTGTCAAAAACCTGATAAACAATAGGAAATAAAATAAAAAAGGTACCCTAATATTTATGTATAATTTACATGTTTTTATTAAAAAAGAATGAAAAAAAAGGTTTTATTTACCTAACTTTATAAATGCTTATTTTTTACTTGAAATATATATGATTAAAAATGTAAAAATATACAATAAATAAACTTTGAAAACATAAAAACAATTATAAAATTATGTGACATAACATTATTGTAAAATAAAATGTAATTAATAGCTAACTTATCTTTTTTATAAAATTTAGAATTACCAACAATACTAATGAAATAGGACAAAATATTTCTACTACATACAAATAAATGCAAAATAAGAGACTTCAGAAAATAATTATGAATGAAATAATCACACTCTAACCTGAAACATTTTAAGAAATTGTTAGACACCAAAGGTCTCATTACGATGCTGGGCAGAAATTCCTAGAACACGTCGGAACCCTTCAGACCGACTCATTAGGTTTACAATCCGCCCTGACCAATTATGATGTTTGCGGTCAGATTGTAAACTGCACGGTCCTTCCGAATCTGTTCAGACTTGCTCTCTGAGAATTTGTGTCAGTTGGAACCGCATTGTGCACTTTTACGAACAGCATTTCGGACAGACTGATTACGATGTCGATTTCCAACAGCCTTTCTGAGTCGGCCTGTCCGACACGAAAAGGCTGTCAGAAAAATACTTTGGGGGGTTTCTAGAAGGCCTCATTCATCCTGCGGCCTCTGATTGGGGGCCAAGGCGGTACCTAAGGGACCCCCTGTAAAGCTCTGCACTATGTGGCTGGCACTATGGGGTGCCTGTGACAGGTTGCATGGTTTCACACACACACCACATTCCCGCATAGGAACCTGTGTTGTCAGGCAGTGAGGTACTGGGTTTTTAAGAACCGGCACAGAACCGGTAACCCAGCGGTGTCAGGGAATCAACACCCAGAGACCTCGGGTTCTTCCTGAGTCAGACCTACAGAAACTCAGAGTCTTCTAGGTGAAGTCAAAGATTAGTTTATTGGCTGCAACCAAGGTAACAGGGTCCTAGTGTGGAAAAGTAAATTTTGCCATGTTCTGTGTCCCTACGCGTCCTCCATCATATGTTATCTGTGCATGATTAATATGCATATGTATTCCCTATGTTCGATTAAAGACGCAATTACAGTTGTGTCCACCTCTAGTATGTCAGTTTCCAGTTCTCGTGAATACTACGAATATCAGGCCTATGTAAAGTTACGTTGCCACGTTTCTCAGTGTGCACGTTATTTCATTGTAAAGTCCCCGTTTCTAGGCCTCAAAAGGGCCCGGACACCAGATTCAGCTCATGTCTTCTGAGCCTCGCTGAGGAGCGATACAGCCCCCACCTGTATCCTCGACCCTTCACTTACTTCCTGCCTTGCAGTGCCCGGCTCAGCCTGGCTCTGCCTCTGAGTCTGCCAAGAGTATGTTATGATTCCAGTTATCAGTTCAGCCCTCCTTCTCTGCATTCCTAAAGCTACTGAATCGCATCAATAGTTTCCGTCATTGTCTAGCCTTCACGTCTCCACGTTAGAGAAATACTGCATTTAATGGTCATTTAATATTCTTCATCACGCACTACATGTAGAATAATGCAGGCACCATTCTTAGAGTCTGTTAGCCTTTACCCCGATAACTTTTGGATCCTATCAACATGTTCTCTAAACATCAGATACTAGATACTGCTTAGGTACATGTCGCCCTGACTCTCCAGACTTCAGTCTCTGCTCCTAGCACAGAGTTCGTAGCCCCCAGCTTCTTCTAGTAACACGTCATTGTCAGTTTGCGCGCACCATTAGGTCAGAGGTCCCGGCTCCTTAGGTAGCCCCCTCCATGTTTCCGCCCCATTCATGACATATTCTGTTACGTTTGCATCACATGTCTATGTATATGCCCCTGTTACACCTACTTTCACCCTTATCTTTCGCGACTGCTATTGACCACACCCACTGTTCCGCCTATCGTATGTATTGTAATGCAACTGTTTTAGTATATATGATCATGTCTTGTTATTTAATGTTACGCCGATTCCGATCCTGCCCCCGGCAGCGCTGCCATCCTATTCCTGTGCAGGTCGTCCTGTTCCTGTCCTTTATGCTGTAATAAACCTGCAAAACTCCTACTACCTCGAATCTTGACTCTTATTTATTGAGCTATCTGTTATTGCTATGCCTAGACAAAAATAGATCCGGTATTATTTATTTATATACCACATAATGGCGCCCGAACAGGGACTTGCCCTTTCCCCACGCGCCGGTGAAGCCACGCCGGCCCCCTGACCCTCTGCAGCCGTGACGGAACCATACCGGGCACGTGCAGATATTTCTGCTTCAAGTATCCCTCAGGCCCACGGAGGAGACGGAGGAGGCGGTCCAGCATCCAGACGAGGCGGTGGAGGAACGCGGCGAGTCCCGACCAGAGCCCAAGCCGAGAGTCCAAGGTCCGAGGTATCCGGAGGCCCACCCGTAACAGAAGTCCGAAGTTCGTCCGTCCGGCGTCGAAGCAGTCCAGTCCAGTCCGAGGCCTTCCGTTCTTGCTGCCCGGTGAGTACCGTTGCTGGGGTAGTATCTAGACAGGGTCAATCTAATTGACTCTGGTCCGTGGGTTGGTGGTACACAGACCCACAAACGAAGTGTCCACTTCGGTGGATGCGGGTCCTGACGTGTCTCTGTATGAGACCGGTAAGTTTCGTACTGTTTCAGCAGTGCATCTAGTTTCTGTTCTAAGTCAGTTCTGTTCTCGAGAAAATTCATGTATTCTGTCTCCCGTATTCCAGGTAGTATTCTGTTCGAACTGTTATTCTGAATGTTATTCATGTATTCCAATGTCGTGGTATGAGTGTGAAGTAATTATCGTGTTTATTGTGTATTGTGTTGTGTCCAGATTATAGTTCAGTCATGCCGCTATTTTCAAAACTGCGTCAGTTAAAAACCAGAAAAGGTCTGCTAGAAGCAGCAGTTCCTGTCCCGCCTAGGGACAGTCCAGGTCATTTTATGTATCAAAAGCATGGCATAAGTGCCATACTATATCTAGATTTATGGGTAGAGTATACCAAACAGTTAGAAGAAAAGTATAGATGGCCTGTATCAGGCACATGGGATGCCGAGTGCATCATGAGAGTAGAAGAAGCATTATGGAAAAAGAAAGCCAGACAGTCACAGAAAGATGCCATTGAGTTATGGCGCAAAGAATCTCATAAAAGAACTGAAAAAGAAATCAGAAAGTCAGAATTAAGTAGAGAATCCTTAGAACGAGCCCAAGAAAGGGAATTAATCGAGATAGGTGAACGAGTCAAAACCGAACAGACAGACAGACAGAGGAACGCCCTCATTAAGGGTATGTATCCTCTTCTTGCCGAGGGCTTGCCAAAAGCGACCCCGGAGGCATCCAGTAATTTCCCGCCACCATTAGTTCCGCTCAAGCTACGTCACAAACCGACCGCAGCTGATATTTTCATTTCGTCCTATTTGGACGACACAGTCCCAGAATATGCAAATCCCGCTCCGCCAGTCCCTGTAAATCAGGCACTTCCCGTTCCTCCAGACACCGGAGTACCTGTTACGGTACCCCCGGTCCAGCCCGCCATACAAGTCCAGCCTACATTTCCATTTCCCACTCTGCCAGGACGAAGAGCATCAGTAGACGACTCTAGTTTAGGGGCCGCAGGGGGAGGTCCTCCTCAAACCCCGCCGCCACACAAGCGTTTAACGTTAGCCGAATTACATGCACAAGCGTCACAGCGTACGCCCAGATATCAGTCTGTTGCAGAAATAAGAAAAGCCCTTACCGAATGTGGCTATGATCCAGTCCCAGGCGAGGATAGTATGGTTTTATATTCATTACGCGTGAGAAAGGTGACCGAGTATCTAGTCACCCTACCAGATATGAAAGAAGATCTAGACAGAATATATCGTTTCATCCGTACAGGGAATGATCCAGAAAGTATTAGTGACGTCATGTGCCAAAGAAAAGTTGAAGTCCAGCTCATGATATTAAAGTTTCTGATTAATTGTTTAATACGAGAACAAGATTATCCGACCAAAGATCGAGCCGAAATGAAAGTCCTGACAAGGTGGAGTGATAATATAGCCGAGGGTAAGCATAAGACCATCAGTAGTATAGAGAGTATGTACAAGAAGATTCGTAAAGAAATAATAAGGGTACACGAACAACGTAAAGAAGCACAAGTAAGCGAGAAAGAAAATGACTCTTCTACAGAAGAGGTAGAGGACGAGAATCCCGACAGAATAGCGTATGTAGGAAAATCTAGATTTCCAGGTCGCCATTCACGTCTAGAACACAAGTCAGTTTTACATCATCCAGCACCAGAACAAGGTTCTCTGGAACAAGTATTTCAAGCTACCGATCACATTCTGAAATCACGAATCGGTTATAGTGAGTTAAGTACTATGCATGAACAAGAACTAGTCCGATCAGCAGTCCGATGGATTACTGATTCTACCACTTTTCCAGACGAAATAGTGGCACAAATGTTTCTGAAATTGCCCCCAGCCGAGCAACGACTGGTGGGTATGTATATGATCCAGCACCTCATTACATTGTATGAGGGTCAACATTCTGATCCAGGTCCGTTACACGATGTCCTGAGCGAGTTACTCCAGTATAGATGGAAAGGTTTAGGTACCGATTTAATTAGTGTCATTCTAGAACAGCGCCACAAATACAGAACGTTTCTGAACCCGCATTTTGTTCATGTCTCACCCCCAGTAAACCCTTTTACATAGACAGACAGAATCCGTTACGAGAAGTGCATCCAGTTAAGACAGACGGTGGTGAAATGCAACGAGTGTTTGTTTACACCCCTATCACAAAGATGGAACTCTTAGAGATGAAAAAGTTAATTCCCTGTCATGATAAAGATCCAGCAGGGTTCCACCGAGAAATAAAAGACATGCTCCGTATGGGAGAATACACGTATCCAGATATTATTAAAATGTTAAAGGTCCTGTTGCCCGCAGGGGTATATGAGAAACTCAAGGAAAAAGAATGGGAGGTGGGAGAGAAAAAGATCGATTGGGCAGTTCTAGAAGCTGAAGACAAGGCACGAGTACCAGGTACCGGTCTTGGAGATAAATGTAAAGAATTACCTGAACTGTTAATACAAGTTTTGCCCAGACTATTAGCAACTAAAAAGGAAGACTGGGATGCAATCTCAGCCTGTAAACAGAAACAAGACGAAGACACTAGTGATTTTTACTCTAGATTTGAAAAATGTTTTACCATAAACAGTGGCCTCAAGACGAGTAGCGAGTCATACCCTCATCTTTTTGTTACTAAACTAGTCGAGAATTCAAGTCCACAAATTAAAAACCGAGTTTTGAAAGTCGAAAGTACCTGGCAAGCTAATACCCCGTCCCAAATGTTACAGATGCTTCAATATCACCAGAATAGAATCAGAGAAGAACAAGATCACGAGAGAAAACGTATGAAAGACACGAAAATGAAAGTACTAGTTGCACAATCTGTTCCTCAAGACAGTCAGAAGAGGGGTACAAATCAAGCCAGTCATCCTGCAGCTCCCGTTAAAGGAAACTGCAATTATTGTAAACAGCCAGGTCATTTTATAAACGAGTGTGCAGTTCTGAAACACAACATAGCTACCGGTAAGACTAAAGAAAGACCACGTCCGCCGAGACAAGAACAAGTTACACAGACTCCTCAGTCACAGAATGCACCACAGACAGTTACAGCACCGCAGCCTATCGCTGCAACACAGCATGTTACACAGCAGATGTACCAGTATGCACAGTCTGAGTATCCAGAGTATCAGCCATATTCATGAAACAGCCTAGAGAGGGAGGTAGGCTTGCCTCTCATCGAGATACCTGTAGATCAAGAAGGTCCCTATGTTCACAGTCAAGTATTAGGGAAAGATAGGACGTTTTTGATTGATACAGGGGCAAGTAGGACCACTATAAGTCACGCCGAAGTTCCAGGGGCTCCGCTCTCAGGCTCAAGAAATGTTTCCCTTGGATTTTCAGGAAAACCTATTGTAAATGAAATATCAAAGCCAGTTACTCTAGAAGTAGGTCCATTGTCCCGCACTACTGATCTGTTACTTACTAAGTCATGTCCAGAGAATCTATTAGGCATTAAGACACTGAAAGAGTTAGGTGCAGTTATATGCTGTTCCCCAGAGGGAATACGATTGTTCCTACGTGACTTCAAGGGTCACTATGTATTACGAGATTTTGATCCAAGATTGTCTAATGTTCCGCAGCATCTATGGGCGCAAGGTCCAACTGATGTTGGCTTTATGCAAATCACACCCCATTGTGTGACTCTCAAACCAGGTGTAGTGTTACCACGAATAAGACAGTACAGATTGCCACCTGAGGCTGTAGCAGCCTTATCTAAAATTATTGACGAGCTCATGGCTCAAGGAGTAGTTGTAGAAACTGACTCCAATGTATGCAATTCTCCGATCATTCCTGTTATGAAACGTACTGATCCAAATGCACCTCCAGTATATCGTTTAGTGATTGATCTCCGAGAACTTAATAAATGTATTATTCCCCAGTATCCAGTTGTCCCAGATATCTCTTCCCTATTGACAGCCATTGATTCCGAAGCCTCATTTTTTACTGTCATAGACCTCAAGAACGCGTTTTTCAGTGTCCCCATTCATCCAGACAGCCAGTTTCTTTTCGGATTTTGTTTAAATGGAAGGAGCTATATGTTCACACGCGCTCCTCAAGGTTTCACAGAAAGTCCTAGTATTTACAGTCAAGCACTCAAGAGACAACTAGACAACATTCACATGCCAACTGACACTGCCCTGCTCCAGTATGTCGATGATCTCCTGATCACAGCCCGTTCTGAACGTGCTTGCGAGCGAGCATCCCTTACAGTCTTGTATTTTCTAGCCGAGATGGGACACAAGGTGTCCCCTTCGAAGCTTCAATTCTGTGCCCAGCAAGTGGTCTACTTAGGACACTTACTGTCCAAGAGGGGTAGGCAGTTGACACCAGACCGTATCCAGTTAATAGCGAGTCTTCCTCAGCCCAAGACCCAGAAGGAGGTACGTGCTTTTATTGGCCTTACTTCTTATTGCAGACAATGGATTCCTCAGTATGCATTTCTAGCCAAGCCACTGATACAGTTAACGACACAGGAGGCAGCCGTATCGACTGTCCTCCCTTGGACATCTGAACATACACTCAGTTTCAATGAGTTAAAGAAAGCCCTATGTCAAGCCCCAGTTCTAGCAACACCGAACTACAGTAAGTCTTTTACACTTTTCGTCACAGAACGCGAAGGTACAGCATTATCAGTTCTCACACAAGATCAAGCAGGACAGTACAAGCCCTGTGCTTATTTTTCGAGCACATTAGATCCTGTAGCCCAGGCTCTGCCTGCGTGCCTCAAGTCAGTCGCAGCCACAGCACTAGCTATCAGACAAAGTGATTCCATAGTATTAGGACACTCCCTGACAGTACAAGTTCCACACTCCGTGGAAGTTCTTTTAAACCGAACACAAACTCAGCACTTGACAATTGCACGTTTAACAGGTTATGAATTGACACTGTTCCAGCCACACATAGAAATCAGACGCTGCAACGTTTTAAATCCTGCTACATTGTTACCATCAGTTACTTCGAATGCTGCCACACACGACTGTGTGGAAGTAGTTAACATCATGACAAAGCCAAGACAAGATCTGACAGATATTCCATTACCAGATCCCGACCTGACACTTTATGTGGATGGTTCATGCATGAGAACTAGTACAGGAGAACTAGTAGCCGCGTATGCAGTGACTACTGACACTGAAGTTATTGAAACACACCGCATTGACACCCTGTCTGCTCAAGCAGCAGAGCTAGTTGCTCTGACTCAAGCCTGCATACACGCCAAGAACCTGAAAGTTAATGTTTACACGGATTCACGTTACGCATTTGGAGTTGTACACGACTTCGGAGTGCTCTGGCAGGAGAGAGGTTTCATGACTTCTCATGGAACCAAGATTCAGCATGGTCTCCTTATTCAAGCTCTGTTAGATGCAATACATTTACCGACATCCATTGCTATCATGAAGTGCAAAGCACATACGAAAGTTACTGACACTATTTCTCAAGGTAATGATCTAGCAGATCGCACAGCCAAGCTTACAGCTCAGACTCCAGACATTCCAGTTAATAAGACACTGATACCTACTCCAGATCCGACTACATGCATGACAGTTAAAGACCCTACTCAAGATGTCATAGATATCCAGTTACATGCTACTCCCGATGAAATCAAGAAATGGTCCGAACAAGGAGGGGTACAGACAGATCAAGGATGGTTAACGAAGGGTAGAGCCACATGGTTTCTCCCCGACTCTATGGTTCAAGTCATTATTAATACCGCACATAGTCCAGCACATTTAGGAGAAAAAGCCATGTTAGACAGTATCCAGAACCTTTGGTTCAACAAGCATTTACGAGCTGCAGCCAAGCAGAAAGTCCGTACCTGTATGATATGTTGTCAGTTTAATCCAGGTAAAAGTGTCCCGGTGGAACAAGGTGGATTCCAGCCCCCTGACCACCCTTTTGAAGTCCTCCAGATGGATTACATTCAGATGGAGCGATGTCGAGGTTTCAAGTATGTCCTTGTAGTTGTATGCGCTTTGTCCAGGTGGACGGAGGCATATCCAGTTCCAGACTACACAGCCGCGACCACTGCCAAGCAGTTGGTTCGTGAGTTCTTCCCCCGTTACGGACTCCCTAGGGTCGTATATTCTGACAACGGCCAGCCATTCTCATCTGAACTCATGAAGCATGTGTCCCTTTTGTTAGGGTACCAGTGGAAGTTCCATTGTGTACGCCATCCTGAAGCAGCCGGTCTTGTAGAGAGACATAATCAGACCCTGAAAATCCGAATTGCAAAAGTTTGTCAAGAGAAAGGTGTGGACTGGCTCATAGCTCTGCCAGTCGCCCTGTTCTATATGCGCATGGTCGCACATTCCAGATCAGGTCTGTCCCCGTATGAGGTCGTTTTCGGCCGCCCCCCTAACATGTGGGGTACTCCTAGACCCCAAAGTATTACCGATGTTTCAAGTAATATGCTGACAGATTACCTAGCTTCCTTGATGTCTGCCCTCAACTCTTGTCGTTCACAGGTTGCCGCCGCATTTCCAGACAATACCGAGGTGGCACCGCATGAAATCGTTCCCGGATCCATGGTCCTAGTGCGAAATTTCGATCGCTCAAGTCCGCTGGAGCCTCGCTGGAAGGAGCCCCGACAGGTCCTCCTGGCCACCCGTACAGCCGTGAAGTTGGAGGGACGCAAAGGCT
Organism: Lissotriton helveticus; assembly: GCF_964261635.1. Classification (NCBI taxonomy): domain Eukaryota; kingdom Metazoa; phylum Chordata; class Amphibia; order Caudata; family Salamandridae; genus Lissotriton; species Lissotriton helveticus. The sequence goes on from NC_136063.1 coordinate 495,149,854, forward strand.
GGGTGCATCTTTCGCATATCCAAAGGTTTCATGGATTGAAACCAGTTTCAAAGAACATTTCCGAACATTCTAAAGACTGCCAAAGTACTATTCTTAAGGACTGTCCCGCAAAAGACATTGCTACGAACCCTTCCCAGTTAGAGACAACTCCGCAACAGGAGTATAAGCTTAAGTTAAGGTCTAGTAAAATAAGTCAGCCAGTTTGATTGTCTAAGTCCTCCCCTAGGTGAAACGGTTAGACCGGTTTCTGACATGTATAAAATAGACCCCCAAAGTGAGAGAGTTAGTCAAAACTCAATCCGATGTATCGTTTTTCTATGTTTCATATTATTTCTCAGCGTTATGATTTCCTGCACCAGTTATGCATTTTACTTGTATTTTCCAGTTTCTCATGTAAATAAGTCTGCCAATGCTACAGTAGAGCACACGTTTAGTGATCTGCCTCCTCATGAACTCTCTTACCGTCTCGCTATGCGTAACAATTCTTTCATCCGCATGTTACATTATTCACACCAGACCAGCAATGCCACTAATTGTTGGGTGTGTGGTCGACTCCCCCCTTTCCAGACACCGAAGGGAGTTCTGCCACTCTTTCCTTATCCATTTTCACATAATGGTTCGTGTGGAGCATGGTCCACGTTAACGTCATCCTCAACAGATATGTCTTTTCTTAACAGTACATGTTTCCCAGAAAAGCAAGGTCTTCCCCACAGAACAGGGTTAGATCTAGAAAATGAAGTTTACAATTTAGGTAATTATTCTTCGAATTTCATGGTCCTGAATGTTCAGTCTGATTCCACTCCAGACTTACCCGCTATTTCAGTATTACCAGTCAAAGGCGAATTATGTGTCCGAAGTAATGGTTCCGTACATGTAGGACATAGCGATTGTACTACTATTGTCAAATATAGTGACAGTGGGAAATCTATTTTCAAAGCTTCACGTCATTCTTATTTTATTTGTGGTCAAACCGCATATGTTCGTCTGCCCCTCGATTGGGAGGGAACCTGTTACATTGCCTTCCTACTGCCACCTGTTTTCCTAGCCCCATCTGATTATCATAGAAACACACATCTAGTACACCTTAGACATAGAAGGGAGTCCCCCATTGTCGATTATACTGAAACTGCTCTAGAACAGTATTCAGATTTCAATAGAGGTTTCTTCTTCTTTATAGGACCTATCCAGAATAGTAAGCTAATTCGTAGATTAACCAGAACCCTTGAAGCTGTAGTAAATGAGACTGCCTCTGCTCTAGGTAACTTAACCGAAGAGCAATCTGCTATGAGATTTGTCGTTTTACAGAATCGTCTCGTCCTTGACGTCATATTGGCCGATAGGGGCGGGGCCTGTAGAGTCATCGGATCTAGTTGCTGCATTTTCATTCCAAATAACGCGCCGTCTGTTTATTCAGCTATAACCAGACTCCATAAAATTGCCCATCTGTTACACCAAGATCCAGGCACCTGGACATGGTCCGGTTGGTTCTGGAATATAATTTCCGCTTGGGGATGGAAAGTCTTGTCCTTTCTAGGTATTGCAGTAGCGATCATATTCAGCTGCTGCCTCTGTATACAATGTGGCCCTGCGATTTGCGGCATTTGTGCTACCTCTTGTATTCCTAGTCCCAAGCCCCGTTCTAAAACCCGTTCCCAGAAAATTCGAGACGAGCAAATGATACTGTATGAAATGATAGATGGTATCATGAATATTGATGTTTCCTGATGGAAACGTAGTGACAAGGAGGGAATGTGGAAAAGTAAATTTTGCCATGTTCTGTGTCCCTACGCGTCCTCCATCATATGTTATCTGTGCATGATTAATATGCATATGTATTCCCTATGTTCGATTAAAGACGCAATTACAGTTGTGTCCACCTCTAGTATGTCAGTTTCCAGTTCTCGTGAATACTACGAATATCAGGCCTATGTAAAGTTACGTTGCCACGTTTCTCAGTGTGCACGTTATTTCATTGTAAAGTCCCCGTTTCTAGGCCTCAAAAGGGCCCGGACACCAGATTCAGCTCATGTCTTCTGAGCCTCGCTGAGGAGCGATACAGCCCCCACCTGTATCCTCGACCCTTCACTTACTTCCTGCCTCGCAGTGCCCGGCTCAGCCTGGCTCTGCCTCTGAGTCTGCCAAGAGTATGTTATGATTCCAGTTATCAGTTCAGCCCTCCTTCTCTGCATTCCTAAAGCTACTGAATCGCATCAATAGTTTCCGTCATTGTCTAGCCTTCACGTCTCCACGTTAGAGAAATACTGCATTTAATGGTCATTTAATATTCTTCATCACGCACTACATGTAGAATAATGCAGGCACCATTCTTAGAGTCTGTTAGCCTTTACCCCGATAACTTTTGGATCCTATCAACATGTTCTCTAAACATCAGATACTAGATACTGCTTAGGTACATGTCGCCCTGACTCTCCAGACTTCAGTCTCTGCTCCTAGCACAGAGTTCGTAGCCCCCAGCTTCTTCTAGTAACACGTCATTGTCAGTTTGCGCGCACCATTAGGTCAGAGGTCCCGGCTCCTTAGGTAGCCCCCTCCATGTTTCCGCCCCATTCATGACATATTCTGTTACGTTTGCATCACATGTCTATGTATACGCCCCTGTTACACCTACTTTCACCCTTATCTTTCGCGACTGCTATTGACCACACCCACTGTTCCGCCTATCGTATGTATTGTAATGCAACTGTTTTAGTATATATGATCATGTCTTGTTATTTAATGTTACGCCGATTCCGATCCTGCCCCCGGCAGCGCTGCCATCCTATTCCTGTGCAGGTCGTCCTGTTCCTGTCCTTTATGCTGTAATAAACCTGCAAAACTCCTACTACCTCGAATCTTGACTCTTATTTATTGAGCTATCTGTTATTGCTATGCCTAGACAAAAATAGATCCGGTATTATTTATTTATATACCACACTAGAAGTACAATACGGGTATATTCTCAGGAGACTGCACACTTTCACGAAGTCAGGCTTCTCTCTTTATACATGATATTCGGCCTTGGGCAAACATTCTTCGAATTCGTGGTATTTCATTTATAGTTACTGGTTACAAAAGAAAAGCAGAGTCGTGATGACATGTACATATTTCACGTCGTGCTGCCCATAACAAATCATCCGGCAAGGCCCAACATTTCATCAGATATCGCTGGACCCCCAATAAAAACGGTCACCTCCCCATCATAAAGCAAGTGAAGAAAAGGAGTGGAGAAAAGATGTGAGCGAGATATGGCAGGTGTGCGCGCTGAAATGGTTTTATGGCTGGTTGAGCCTAGATGCTATCTTGCTCGGCCACTGGGAGGGAACTGACCTAACGAGTTTGGCCTGGGGCAATGGTTCTAACTTGTACTGAGGTGAGGGAGAAGTCGATTAAGGAGTATGTGTCCTTGTGGAATCAAATTCAACTGGATTAAGGCCTATGTAAAGGGCAACATATAAATGGGAGTGGGGTTCAGAATGTAAATGACGATTTCGAGGTGAAATCGTCACTCGAATACGCCGAAAATACATGTACATGATGTACTCGTCATTCTCGGTCTTTTGATACCATATTCGTCCTATTTCGACAAAGTTTTTATTCTCGAGTCCAGTACTATTATATGAATCCAGATTTTCAGAACCACAAACCCTCCTTTTGCCCTTACATAGGCAATTAATCTATCCTCATGTTAGTCTGAGTCCAGATCTATATTCCTAAAGTCATTGAGATGTTGCTGTAACATCATTCTAGTACTGAGTTCATCTCTTGACACAGGCTTTCTCACACATGATGTAGCACGGAGGCCACATATTGCAGGAGCACACTGTATGCATAGACAGAACAGGAAAAGAATGGCTAAGACCATCCCAATGACCATCAGAATTTTCCATCCCCAGGCAGATATCAGTTCCCAGAACCATCCCATTAATGACCAATCTCCTTTATCCACATGAATAGATTCGGAAATCTTATGCAGTTTGGAGATGGCCCTGTACACTGTTGGAGCATTATCTGGGATGAAAATGCAACAACTAGACTGGATCAATTTGCATACTCCACCTCGGTCCGCAAGTATTACATCCAAAGCGACCCGGTTCTGAAGGGTCATAAGTCGATCCGACTGGAGCTCAGCAGTCAGGTTACTAAGGGCACCAGCAGTTTCAGTCACGGTGGATTCAACTACCCTTGTCAATTGCCTTATGTTCCTGCTGTTAGCCATGGCTCCCCAGAACGGCAGAAAACCCATTGCAAAGTCACCAAATTCTTGACCTGCAGTGTCTTCTTTACTCAAAACACCTCTAACTACCCTTGTCCGATGGTAATCCGCCGCTGCTGTGTAGGTGGGAGGTAACAGGAATGAAACAAAACATGAGCCCGAGAAGTCAGGGGGCAACCATGTATAGGCTCTATCATGGCAGATGAAATAAGTACCCTTAGCGGCTAAAAACGCAGGGGAAGTCTGAGATCCAAAAACATACGTTTCTGTACAGACACTCTTCCCTAGCTGAGCTCTGGGATTCTTGCCAATACCTTGCAGACACAGGTGACCTTGATGAGGTACGATCCTGATAGGGGACGATCTTTTGGCTTGCTGTTTCTCACTTAATGTAGTGCCATATCCGGTCACGTTCCAACCTACATATGCAAGTATCTCATCATCCGGGGTATCTTCGTAAGAGGTTACTTCCTTGATCATGTCAACTATACCTTTGACTAGGGCGCTAGTCTTGAGGTTGTCTTTTACAGAACGTAGGGGTTGGATTTCTCGTGCATATATGAACATTGTCCTATATGCCCAGACTGAACCATTGTGACTAAATGGCAGGACCAAATAGGGGATACCTTTATCCGTGGTGTGGGGCATGAGACCACACACCCAACAGTTAGTTGTGTTCATTACAAGTTGGTGTTGGTGTAATAACTGAACGAAGGAGTTATTAATGAACTCTAATCTCCTATTTGATTCGTGATCAGGCAGAGGGTGGAAAGAATGAGAGGAAACAGTAGGAGGAGGTATGGGTGATGTAGTGGGCGCAAATGTCACATGAAAAGAGAATAAAACATAGCTTATCAAAAAGACCGTTACGCTGAATAGCATAAAAATACACACTATTATAAAACTTTTCTTCGTCATCGTGTTAAAAAGTCTCTGCTTAAAGTTCATTTGTTTGGCAGGCCTCTCCACATCAGGAAACTCCATCCTCTCTAAGGTGCTGCCCGCGTTGGTAGGTTGCCTCTGCTAAAGGATGCTTCCGTCAGTCTAGGGCAACTCCCTTGGACCAACCAGAACCAACGACCTAACGTCGTCAGCTGCACCCAAAAGTCTTTAATCAACCGCGACCCTAGCAGCGGAATCCGGATGGCGGTTCAAAAAAACAAAAATAAGCAAGTTACCTAGATGGGAGATCTGCACTTTAAAAAAATAGGATTTGGGGAAAAGACACATTTTATTAGTCCATGGGGTTTTCTCTCGAATCACAAAAGGAATCACTTTTAATTAGTCTGTTTTTCTTGGTCGCAAATTGTAGCGTCTTTTCCCGGGTACTGTCTGGTCCAGAAATAGTAGTTCAGGTTCCACAGAGTTCAGTTGTTCTGGTGGTGGCACAGTTTCTCGAAAAATGTTCTCGCTTTCACAGTCAGGGTTAGTTTCTTTTACACGTTCATCAGTTGTGCGCTCTGAGTCAGTGCCTCCTTTCTGGACCCATTGGTCATGTGGCAGAGGGAAGGGTATCTTCTTACAATGGATCCCGTGGACCCAATTGGCCTTCCCCTCCACCCTAACAGCCGACCTTGTAGACAGGAGGACGAGGTGAGGTCCGGTCCATCTGGGCTGGTCGTTTCTTGTTCTTTGAAAGTTGCGGACGAGGACCCATGAACCGGGGTCAATGGAGTGACCCGGGGTCTCAGAGACCGGAGGCAAGGTGTTGTGGACCTGTTGATATAAAACACGCAATTTAGCCGTCAATTCATACAAGTAATCAAGCAAAATAGGGTGTTGCAGCTCGCTGAATTTCGTGGGCCTAGGCACTCCCCATATGTTGGCTGGCCGACCAAAGACTATTTCATAAGGGCTGAGTTTCACTCGCGAATGCACAGTCATTCTGGTGGATAGGAGTGCTAAGGGTAGAGCGTCAGGCCATTTAAGACCTGTGCTCGCTTGGATTTTGGCCAATTTAAGTTTAAGCGTGCCATTGTAACATTCCACTAATCCAGCTGATTGGGGGTGATTTGCAGCGTGGAACTTCTGCCTAATGCCTAGCCCTTCACACACTCTTTTCATCACACGACCCACAAATTCACTTCCGTTGTCAGACCAGACCATTCTAGGCATTCCGAACCTGGGGAAGAACTCTTTCACAAGGGCTTTCGCTATGGACAAGGCAGTATTGTCTTTTAGGGGATAGGCTTCTACCCATCTTGAGAAGGCACAAACAACCACGAGCACGTATTTTAAGTTGTTGCACCTCTCCATATGTATGAAATCTAGCTGCAAAACCTCGAACGGATACGTAGGAGGTGCAAAATGACCAGCTGGAGTTGGGGTTCCCCTACCAGGATTGTGTTTCAGACATACCATGCAATTCTTGACAACATTCTCTGCACACTTGGGAATCCCCGAATTCTTCCACACTGGGGCCAACAACTCGCAAATCCCTTTCACGCTGATATGGGCCATTCCATGAGCCATTGTAACCACTGCAAGCACATATGCATCGGGTAACAACCATCTCTGATGCTCTGTCAATTCAATCCAACAACCATTTGCATCCATTCTTCCTGTACTCTCTCTCCACGTGCTCAACTCTTTCTTCGTGGCCTCAGCTTGGATGGACTTCACGCTCTCTATCGTGTCCTCACATATTCCAACATCACCAGTCCATCTTTCTGGGCTCGCAACATACATTCGGCTCATCACATTCTTTGCAGTTTCCTTAGCGGTTTCATCAGCAAATGCATTTCCACGACCAACATCATCAGTCACTTTCTTGTGAGCACTACATTTCACGATCGCTATTTGCAGGGGCAAGGTCAGTGATTCAAGAAGCTCATTCACCAACTGACCATGCTGAATCTTAGTTCCATGCGAAGTCAGGAACCCACGTTCTCTCCACAATCGTCCAAAACTGTGAGCCACGCCAAACGCATATTGACTGTCAGTGTAGATAGTCACTCTCATTCCTCTAGACAATACACATGCTCTCGTAAGTGCAACGAGTTCTGAACCATGTGGTATTCGCGCAGTTTCAACGACTGTGTGCAAAGTTGTGACAGCATATGCTGTAGTCACGTTCCCATTTGGGAGCTTAAAGCATGAACCATCTACCCATAATGTACCATCACATTCAGCAAGAGGAGTGTCGAACAAATCAACTCTCCCTTTCGTCTCTTCCTCTGTTCTAAGAAAACAATTGTGCTGTTCTGAAGCATCTGATTCTTCTGCAATTGGTAACAATGTGGCTAGGTTCAAGGTACTGCACCTTTTTATGTGCACAAGGCTCGCAAGCAGCGTCAATTCGTAACTGGACAGTCGAGTTAAGTGCTGTGTCTTGGTCCTATTTAACAATGTGTCTACTGCATGCGGGACCATCACGATTAGTGTATTATTCATTACTAGACCAGCAGACTGTCGAATGGAAACAGCTGCTGCTGCTGTGGCCCTTAAACAACTTGGCAATGCTCGTGCTACCGGATCCAAAGTTGACGAAAAATAGGCGCATGGCCGCTGTCTATCTCCGAATAACTGAGTCAGCACAGACAATGCACAGCCTTCCTTCTCGTGGACATACAATGTGAAAGGCTTACTGTAGTTGGGGGTACCTAACACAGGAGCCGAACATAATGCTGTGCGTAATTCGAAAAAACTTTTCTGACACTCTTCAGACCAAGGAATGGGATTGGGTGTATTTTTACACGTTAATGCCACCAAGGGTTTGGCCAATAACGAAAAATTTGGAATCCACTGTCTACAGTACGATGTAATGCCCAAGAAAGCACGTACTTCTCTCTGTGTTCTTGGCACACTCAATTTCGCTATTGCCTGAATTCTTTCTGGGGTCAGTTTCCTTCCCCCCTTCGATAAGAGGTGACCTAAGTTGTCGGCAATATTGGAGCTTGGAGCTTGGAAAGTGACACCTTGTGATGCAGATCACACAGATGACGCAATAATGTTAACGTGGCCATTTTACAAATTTTCTCAGTATCCGCAGCGATGAGCAAATTGTCCACGTACTGTACGAGAGTGGCACCTTTAGGCAAAACCATGGTGTCAAGCTGTGTTTTCAGAGCTTGACTGTATATTGAGGGGCTTTCACAGTAGCCTTGAGGAACGCGTTTAAAGCGGAAGCTTCGACCTCCTAAACTAAAGGAAAAAATATCCCTGCTCTCCTCAGCAATTGGGACGCTGAAGAAAGCATTCTTTAGGTCAATCACTGAAAACCATGAAGCAGAAGCTGGAATCATAGTTAATAATGTGGTAATGTCGGGGACAACTGGGAATTGTGGCACAACTATCTTATTTACTTCTCTAAGATCAATCACAAATCTATACACAGGTGGCTGAGAAGGGTCAGTTCGTTTTAAAACAGGCAGAACAGGACTATTGCAAACATTGCCTCGTGTTTCTTCAATCACATCCTTTTCGATCAATTCGTAAACGATCGCTAGCAAAGCTTTTTCACCCTCATTAGATATTCTGTATTGGGGAATTCGTGGCATTTTGACATTTGACTTCAATGTTACAACATATGGTGGAATTTCTAAAAGACCTACATCATTAGGACCAGTAGCCCAAAGAATATCTGGGAGAAGTGCCAATTCTGCTGGAAGTGCATCTCTCGACAAATACATGGGAGAAACCACTTTCTTACCTAAAGTAAGTTGTACTCCTGAAGGAGAACAATACAAAGTCGCATACAATCTCTTTAACAAATCCAATCCTAGCAGATTCTCACCACAACCTGTCGTCAGAATAAGGGGTGCTTCGAATTCACAAGGACCAACAGAAAGAGATAAACAGCCTGATTCATGAAAAACGGGATTTGCGAGTCTCAAATAGCGATAAAATGCGAACCGCTATTGAGAACTCGCAAATCTGAATTCATGAAGATTACCGGAAAAAAAAAGCGACTCGCACGCAGGCGCAAAATCCGTAAGCGACTAACGATAATCGCAGAATAATCGCTATTTCCGGCTACCTGCGTCGGGAATGCGAATCGCAATCACGTGCGTCGGGAATGCGAATCGCAATCACGTGCGTCGGGAATGCGAATCGCAATCACGCGCGATCGGGAAAACGGGAAGTCGCTTTTCGAGCACAGTGATGACATCACAACCAGGAAGCAGGCAGTTCCCACCCCCATTCACCACAGTGAGGCAGACCTCGAGGGAGCAAGTTGGAAAGCAGCAGCTATTCTTGTGATTGCAAATTTGCTACTACTCTGCTGCCATGTCAGAGGAACCTGTTCCTGGCCCCAGCAACAGCACAGGGCGGAAGAGGAAGCTAAAGTTTTCTGAGCAGGAGCTCGAACATTTGATAGAAGGGGTGGTGGCCAACCACGACAGACTCTTTGGGATAAACTCCAGGAAGGTCCCGGAGCAAGACAAAAGGAGGATCTGGCTGGGAATAGCCTCCAGTGTGAACTCCGTGGGTGTGGCCGATAGGTCACTGGAGGAGCTCAAGAAACGTTGGTATGACCTCCGAGGTCGTGCCAAGGAGAGGGTGGCGGAGCGCCTTGGAGAGTCATCGGGCACTGGAGGTGGCGGACCTACAGTCCCTCCCAACACACCCTTGGAGGACCAGGTGGAGAACACCCTTGAGAGGGAGGCGTGCGTTGGCGTCACACTTCTGGACTCCTCCCGCCCCACCCAAGACACCCAAGGTAAGTGGCATGCGACTGCGACCCTGTCCCCTATGACCGTCCCTGACCAAATAGGCTCACATAATGTCCCTTAGTCATGCCTTTGTTGCGCATCAGGAAGTGCCCTGAAGCATTGTGGGAGATGTAGTTTGTCCACAATGTAGTAGTACCACAATGCAGCCAGACAGGTTCCAAAGTACGCAAATCCACAGCCATCCAGGGAATGTCACCCAGCATGCATGTAACATCAGCACGTCTGACAGTCACATGCAACTAATGAGTATCCACTTACCCTCACAGGTGGCGCAGAAAGCAGCGACAGCGAAAGGCTGCAAATAGATGAGGAGGCCCAGGAGGAGGATTTCCAACCGCAAACCCAGGCAGCAGCCCCTGCCGCTGCAACAACACCAGCAGCCAGGCCCCCCACCGTTGTGGCCCCTGCATCTGGCGGATCACCCACAGCCAAAGCCAGGACCCCCACCGTTGTACCCCCTGCATCTGGCGGACCACCCACAGCCAAAGCCAGGACCCCCACCGTTGTACCCCCTGCATCTGGCGGACCACCCACAGCCAAAGCCAGGACCCCCACCGTTGTACCCCCTGCATCTGGCGGACCACCCACAGCCAAAGCCAGGACCCCCACCGTTGTACCCCCTGCATCTGGCGGACCACCCACAGCCAAAGCCAGGCACGCCACTAATGTGCCTCCAGTCCCTGCCGCACCAGCAACGCCTGCTGTGACACCACCTGCAGCTGGTGCTACGACATCTGGGCCTGCGACAGCGCCAACACAGCGGCCAGCCACAGTGACAGGCCAGCAGAGCAGGCGTGGGAGGTCTCGCCATCACACCACTGCTGCAATCAGCAGGAGGGGCAATGGACAGAGACATGCCTGTTTGAGCGTCGAAAGACGCATGTTGAGGATCCATCAGCGCCAGTCACAGCAGCAAGGTGCCATTCAGCTCCAGCTACACAAGATTGGGCGCAATGTGGCCGGAGTGGGAGACCGCATGGACCGCATGACGGCGGCCATGGGCCGCATGACTGCAGCCATGGAGGCCAACACTGCTGCGATGATCAAGCAGCGCAGTGCAGCAAGCCGGCGCCACCACCAGCTCATGAGCCGGCTGTCCTCCTACAGCAGGTCCAATTATGTGGCTGCAAATGCCACCTCACAGTTGTCGCGGCGGTCACTAACACAGCAGCACCAACTTGTACAGTGCTGTGAGGACATCACCAGGGTCCTGGAGCACCTCACCACGGCGGTTACGGCACTACACCCTCCTGCTCTACCTGCCACTGTAGGGGGTGACGATGGCAGTGAGGGGGCTTCCAGCGTCAGCAGCCAATCTGCCACACTAGTCCCGCCACTTAGGCGCAGCACCAGGGCAACGCCAGGTACAGGTGCCCCGGAAGAGGAAGAGCCTCAGAGGCGCTTGGGCATAACGCGCAGGAGGCGCAATTGACTCTTTCAGACAATCACTGGCACAGGCTGACTATAAGCCTGCCCTGTCCTTTGACACTGCAGTATGAAGGAATACTGTTAGTAGTAAATAGTTGTACTGATTACCTTTTTTTTTGTGAATGAAACAAATATATTTCTTTTGCAGCACACATTAGCGTTGTGTAATCATTACATTTTGCATGCAATTGTGATTTGTGGAGTGAGGGAAGAGGGTGGGCTAGAAATTGTTCTCTGTAATGTGGTTGCGACGTCTGTGGCTTTCAGCTGGGTTCTCCCCGCGTGCATGGTGCGCATGTGCTGGTGGCCGGTCGTCCCCTTCTGATTCACTGCCTGAGATGTCAACAGGTATCCGGCGCTTGGTTGCAATGTTATGAAGCATTGCACAGACAGCCACAATGCGGCAGCACACAGCAGGACTGTAATACATGGCCCCACCTGTCTTGTGCAGTATACGGAACCTGCTCTTGAGCAGGCCAAATGTCCTTTCTATACAGTTCCTTGTCCGGATGTGCGCAACATTGTAGCGCCGTTGCTGAGGTGTGGCAGGGTTGAGGTAAGGGGTCAGGAGGTATTCCCGGAGGGCGTAGCCACTGTCACCTGAATGAGAGGAGCAGATGTTGATTGCCTGTGCAGCGCAGTTACTTCATAGCAATGTGACATTGTCGACAAAGTGTACTTACCAAGTAGGTGTCCTTCCCCAAACTCTCCCCTGAGCAGTCGTGTGTGGAGTCCGCTGTGCCTGAAGATAAAGAAGTCATGGGTACTCCCTGGGTACTGGGCGACAATGTCAGTGATGATGGTCTTGGCATTGCAGACCATCTGTATGTTGAGGGAGTGGTAGGACTTTCTGTTGCGGAACATATACTCCGTGGCAGCTGGTGGGCAGATGGCGACGTGGGTACAGTCTATGCAGCCGAGGACATGGGGAAAATGGGCTACATTGTAAAATTGTAGTTTTGTCAAGTCCAACTCCTGTTGGCTCGTGGGAAATGTGATGTGACGGTGGAGCTGGGTGAGCATGGCGTCAACGAAAGTGTGGAGGCAGCGTGACATGGTGGGCTGCGATATCCCCCCAGCAGCCGCTACTATGCCCTGGAAACTCCCGGAGGCCAGGAGGTGCAGGCTACACAATACCTGCACATGTGTAGGCACAGAATTGTTTCGCCTTGTTGGGTGCTGCATGAGGGGGTCAAGTTCATGTATCAGCCAGATGATCATTTCCCCATTCAGCCTGTATTTAGCAAATATCTGTTCTCTGGTTTGGCCCAGCAAGGTGACCCGCTGCCGGTAAATCCTTTCCTGCCTCATGCGTCTCCTCCGTGCTGCTCGCTGTAGCCTTCGCCGCCTCACCACCATGTACATTCCTGGCATTGTGGAACGTCTAATGCTGCTGCTGAATGTCCTTATGTGTGATTGGTCAGGCCTGAACCTGTTGGTGATTGGCCAACGGTTTTTCAAATTTTACTTATTCATGGCTTTTATGGTTACCACCTGCTTTGAGTTGTCCTTAATTTGCGCCGCGCAAACTGCGATTTTGAGGTTTTTCGCAATTGTAGATTTTTCATGAATGCCGATTGAGAATATATTGCGATTCGCTATTTCTTTCGCAGATTCCGTGGTTGGTCGCTATTTCCGTATCGCTAATGCTCGACTACCGGGAATCTGCGACTATTATAGCGTAATCGCTATTATGTGTTAGCGTATTCGCTATTATGTGTTAGCGAATTCGCTATTTTGTTCCTGAATGCCAATTCCGTAAATTGCACCCGCAATTGCATTTTCGCTGCGATTGCGGGCGCTATGTAGCTTCATGAATCAGGCTGAAAGGGTCAGAAATCGGATTTCTAACTGGGGCGCCAGGAAAACCTACAGAAACGTTCATTTTGCCAGACAAAGGTGCGCCAGGGAGTTTGGAGTGCATAATAGAACTCTTTGTAGCACCAGTATCCAACAGAAAAGGTTCTGACACACCTGATGTAATCACCTCAACGTAAGGTCCACTCTGATCTACTGGAACTGAAACAACTCCCTCTCTTTGTCTATGGCTGTCCTAGCAATCATTATTCTCCCACTGCTCATTTTCTGTGTAATACTCATCAACATAGTATTGAGCGGTCCTGTCAGATACGTTATTCTGCTGATCAAACCTGTTCATAGAGTTTTGTGGCGGAAGGGGGCGCGCGTCCTGAGGGGCGTTTCCACGTTCTCTACCTCTAGGTGCTTGCTGACTGCCACGACCTCTAACGCCAGGAACTCCATTCGTACGTTGTGGCAGGGCAGGACAGTTATACTTGTAATGACCCTCCTGTTTGCAATATAAACACTGGTTAGGACCTACACGGGGTTGAGTGTAATCGAATCTTTGCAAGTTTCTCTGATACTGTTGAGGCTGCTGAAAAGTATTTTGGTAGTGATTCTGACCATTATTATTTTGATTACCACCACCACGTGGCGGATAGGCTTGCTGTAGCAAAACCTTCGTTTTGAGTTCTCTAGTTTTCTTTTCAACTTTATCTTTCTCATCTTTGTCTCTATTCTCGTAGTATTGTGCAGTAGCTAATATCTGCGCTGAAGATGAGACTGCCCAAGAACTTTCTGAATCTTTTAATTTCCTACACAATTCTGGAGGCAGATTGTGCACGAATTTATCGACAAACAATCTCTGACCACCTTCCGTGGTCATATCTTGACCGCTATGGTCAATGAATGTTTCTTCAAATCTGGTGAAGAAATCTGAAACAGTTTCTTCTTTCTTTTGCTTGCATGCAGACAACTTATCCCAATTTACGCGTATTGCAGGCATTATCGTTTTCATGTAATCTACTATTCTACCAGGGAGTTCTGCTATCAGAGGCTCAGGCTTGGCACCACCAACTTGTCGGGCATCTGCAGCAGTAATATTAGCCCACGTGTCACCTAATTCCTGGTCATGATCTACATGACGAATTTTACCCCATAAAGGCTGTGGAACAACATTCCCAAATAACATGTCGATATCGGCTAAATTCATTATACATGACCCAGCAGTTTGTGACAATTCTTTATAGTACCCTGCAGGATTTTTACGTGGATCTGGTAATGTTTGTTTGAGTGCTAAAACTTCAGCTCGCTTCCATGGGACATGTACCCATACACGCTGAAAGTGTGGCAGGACAGGTGGGACAGCAGTCGCGTCACCCTCTCTCCACTGTGGGGGAACTTCTCTCATAGGGTATTGTCGTGCCTTTTTCCTACTGGATGTATTACATTCAGATGGTGACCCAGAACCGTTTCCCTTACTCCGATATGATAATAGCATTTCAACTGCCTTTTCCACATCTGGACCTACAATCATACCCTCTCCAAACTTAAATCGTACACGACACATTTCTTGTGGGATGCATTCTTGATCATTGTCTTCCAAATCCTCGCCAAGAAAGACACACATCTGTTCGAATACATATCTCTGTGTCGCTGCTTCCCATTGATGGAAGACTTCCATGACAGACTGTACATCATATTTTGCAGTGTCCATGACCCATTTCCGAGCTAAACTATTCAGGGAATCTCTCTCTTGATAATCAGGCAGTTGACTTCGCAACTGTCTTCTTCCTATGTTAGGGGTCGTAGCAGGCGACCCGAAAAGAGGTAAAAGAAGATTAGTAACAGTGCTGGCCATTTTCTGCCGAACGGAAGGTGAAACTGAAGGAAAAACAGATGGAAAAACGGGGTGAGATAAGGCGGGGGTAGAGATGGCAGAAGAGGTATCAGGGAAAATAGATGTGGTACTAGGCAGAATCGTAGAGGGAGCATTAGGAGATGTAAAAAGTACAGTAGGCAAAATCGTAGAAAACACAGGTGAAACAGAAGTGGTCGGTGGGCCTGGAGGAGGCTGCACCGAAGAAGTAGGAGCCAGCTGAAGAACAGCTGGTGGGTGCTGTGGAAGAGCAGGAGGCGCAGCTTGTGCAACTAAAGGTTGCGGGGGTGCTGTGGCATTCTGCGCATAGGGGGGTGGTGAAGTTAATAATTGCGACATTAATGGGTCTTTTCCACGCTCTTTTGCTGCCTCTTGCTGAAGAGACGGCAAAACTGGATAACACTTATCTATTGCCATTTTACGTTGCCTGTGCAACTGCTCATTTATCTGCTCCTCCTCATTATCTTTAAACTGCACGGCAGCTTGCATTACCGAAAGTCCCCCTTCTCTCTTATTTTTCTTAGCTAATTTAATTTCTTTTTGTTTGGCTTCTTTACGCCATAAGCGGAAAGAGTCAAACATCGCCGGCCGGGCTTTCTTTTTAAAGAGTTTCACTTCAAGGTTGTCTAAGATTTCAGAATCAAAGCTACCATATTGGGGCCATTTTAAAACACCATCTCTCCTAGTGTATTTAATCCATACTTCGTTGTAAACGATGGGGCCTACCCCATGTTTAACATATAGCTCGTAAGTCGGAGTTCCAACTGGAGGAACCGAACATGAGTCCTCCAATCGGGAGTCCCTGTTATTACCAAGACAAAACAAATTCCCAAGTCTAAGACTAGGCATCCTCGCTCTCTAGTCTAGTTCCAAAACTTCAAAGGATTATCGATTACGATATTTCTCGTGAATACACGAGTCCTTCGGTTATGGTGCTTGCAAGTACCAATACAAAACCTTTTGTATCCCAAAGATACCACAAAGTAAGTCCAACTAAGGACTGGGAGACGCTCCACTTATACTTAACTGAAAATATCGATGGCGTCACCAGAAGACTCGTCTCAGTGTTTCGCTCTACCGAAAACTTCAAGGGTCCAACATCAGGGCGATAGCCAGGGCAGCAGTCCTTGTAGCCGTCGGGAAGCGGGGAACCTCGCAGCAAAGACCTTCGGACCACGTCGACATGCAGGGGTCGATGAGGTGGTGGGCCCTCCTCCGGAATTTCCACACGAAGCTCCTCAAGATCTTCAGGCTGACTGGTACCACTGGAATCGCCTCAAACGCTGGGCGCCAACTGAGGTACTGGGTTTTTAAGAACCGGCACAGAACCGGTAACCCAGCGGTGTCAGGGAATCAACACCCAGAGATCTCGGGTTCTTCCTGAGTCAGACCTACAGAAACTCAGAGTCTTCTAGGTGAAGTCAAAGATTAGTTTATTGGCTGCATCCAAGGTAACAGGGTCCTAGAAGTACAATACGGGTATATTCTCAGGAGACTGCACACTTTCACGAAGTCAGGCTTCTCTCTTTATACATGGTATTCGGCCTTGGGCAAACATTCTTCGAATTCGTGGTATTTCATTTATAGTTACTGGTTACAAAAGAAAATCAGAGTCGTGATGACATGTACATATTTCACGTCGTGCTGCCCATAACAAATCATCCGGCAAGGCCCAACATTTCATCAGATATCGCTGGACCCCCAATAAAAACGGTCACCTCCCCATCATAAAGCAAGTGAAGAAAAGGAGTGGAGAAAAGATGTGAGCGAGATATGGCAGGTGTGCGCGCTGAAATGGTTTTATGGCTGGTTGAGCCTAGATGCTATCTTGCTCGGCCACTGGGAGGGAACTGACCTAACGAGTTCGGCCTGGGGCAATGGTTCTAACTTGTACTGAGGTCAGGGAGAAGTCGATTAAGGAGTATGTGTCCTTGTGGAATCAAATTCAACTGGATTAAGGCCTATGTAAAGGGCAACATATAAATGGGAGTGGGGTTCAGAATGTAAATGACGATTTCGAGGTGAAATCGTCACTCGAATACGCCGAAAATACATGTACATGATGTACTCGTCATTCTCGGTGTTTTGATACCAAATTCGTCCTATTTCGACGAAGTTTTTATTCTCGAGTCCAGTACTATTATATGAATCCAGATTTTCAGAACCACAGCAGAACACGGGCTCCTATACGGAACAATGAGACTATGACCAAATAGTGTTCGGTCGCACCGTAATCGGTCGGGCGGAACCAAATCCGAGATGGTGCCAGGGGGAAAAAACCTAAAAGGGTGATTTTACTTTTCGCACTCCAATCTAACCATATTTGGAGAAGGCGTTGGACTCTAAAGGGAGGACATTTACTATTCCTACTCCAATCTAAATGAATTTGGGAAAGGCGTTGGACATTAAAGGGGTAACTTTTACTATTCCTACTTCAATCTAATCCAATTTGAGGAAGGTGTTGGACACTAAGAACAAGTTACTTACCTTTGAAAATGCATTATATGGTAGGGACATTTTCTAGCCGCAGGTTCCTTATTGTTTTAATTCTCCCCAGGGTTCAGACTGGGTCTGAACATTTTTCAGCAGTACCTCTGTGTGCTGGGGATGGATCATACGACTCCATGATCACGACAACTCTGGTTATGAAGTCAGTGGAGTCATATAAATCCTCTCTGGGGTGCGGATGTTAGTTTCTTCTGTGAAACCTTATGCGTCACTAGGTGGAGCCACTATAGAAACTGGCTGTGGAAAAAGTGCGCCAAAAGTATCAATGTTGTTAAGTGCATTCTGCACAAACACAGAACTATGCACAGGAAAACAGGACCTCGTGTGTAGGGGTTGTACCTTCCTACCACCTTAGTAGGTCAAAGTCCCCAAACCGAATAGCTATAGTGTCTCATTTGTTCTCCTACATATTCACAAAGCTACAAATGATTAGAAAACCCAGAACACAACACTCCTACCTCTCAGGAATCACAGTAGCAAGACATACCCTTTCACTCGCTCTCTCGTACTTGTCCACAACAAGAAATGACAGTCACTGTAATAGTTAAAAATGCTTGTTTTTAGCTATTGTGCTCTATACTGCAGTATACGAGCCACTACCAGCAGCAAAGTGCATAAACTCAGAACAATTAGCATGGTTACAATTCTATAGAATATATAGGGGGTGTCATCATATACAGACAGTGGAAAAAGGACTAAAATGCCTAACTACCCTCCCCTTGGTAAGGTTGAGTTTTATTATATAAAGGAAGATCTCTGGGCTTTGTCAGCAGACCCCATACCTTAGTGCCTAGATGGAAGTTTTACATCATAGGAACAGCATAGCTATTCTCCCTGGAAAAGTCTCTCTCCAAGTGTGTGTTTGAGCAACATGCTTCCCAGTAATATCAAAGTGCGAGTTTCCATCAGTGCAGCTGTGTTTAGCTTGTTTTGTCTAGGTGCTAGGGACTGACCAGAACAGAATAACAAGGGGCATTGTTTATTGACCTTGCACATCGTATTCGGAGTAAACTCCAGAAACTAGTGGAGAAAGCGAAAAAGCAGACAGTTCTCATGTGAAAGTCATAAACAGAACCTTGCAAAATAAAGTCAGGTAGTAATGTGTGCAAAAGCAACATCATGGCAGCAGAGCTCATGCTAACTCAGCAATGTCGACAATTACCCTAATGGCCATATAACAATGTACCTTTGAAACAGAAAACAGAAATGAATGGTATGGAAATACCAATTCAAAAACTACAAGGTAAGACAGAATGGTTCTTGAATCACACAACCACATGGAAGAACATTTACTGGGGTATAAAATCAGTACTGAAAAAGGATAAAAACACCCAGATGAGGTCCATAAGGAAAAATCAAATTGTTCAATTAAACACGTAGCTACTTGAACACTGACCACTGGTGTAAAAAACAGGGTTGTAAAAGTAAATACCTTTTACACTACAAATGTTTTCGCAGGATGGGGAGGGCATTAAGAATCTGCAACTAGACTATGTCTCTAACAGATAGTGTGTTACCGAAGGTGTGTAGCTTCTTCATCCGATAGAGACATCGAGCCACAGATTCCTTAACTGTTGAATTAAATACCATGGCTATACTCACCCAGAGGAGGGTCTGCAAACTAATCCTTCTCAGAGAGAACCAGCCGGACAAATTAACAACAGACTAGATGCAGGTAGGAATTAGAAGAAAAGGAGCATAAGCTCCTTATGAAAACTGTGGCAAGGGCCACAGGAAATAGAAATAAAAAGAAGCCTACAGGCACAGAAAATACCATGCCCCAAGGGCAGCTAAATAACACAGTGTCAACAGTAGTACATCAGTACATGACCGCTAAAGGGAGACTGAGCCTATTGACTAGAAGGGCCAGAGGCAGTAATGAACACCCTGTAAACTACAGTTCCCTACACCAGTTAGCAAGCATTCAAAAGAACCTGTCTTTAGAGTCCTGAAAAATAAGTTCCAGAACTCATTCACATTAGAGCTTAGATGAATAAACGTATTCATTGAAAAGTTGGAAAGACCAGTCCAAGAACATAAACTGATGCCAATTAAAGTCTATTCGTGGAGAAAACTTCATTAGATAAAATGACCACTACAAGGGCACCACAACGCATAGAACCCATAGCTTCAATGTGTAATATACTGTGATATACAGAGGTGCCCAATAGGGCTGGATCCGCGATAGGTTCCCCACAGAACCACTGACTGTATAAACATTATCAGCCAGATTCATCATTCTCCCGTTTTGCGAGCCCCTAATAGCGATTCATAAGGAATCGCTATTAAGGACTTGCAAAACGGGATTCATGTAGGAATTGCAAAAAATATTGTGATTCCTACATGTTCCTTATTTGCGATTAGCAAATTGCTAATCGCAAATAAGGAATAACTCCCCATGAATTCCTATGGGCCTACAGGAGAAGTGTGGCTCACTGGTTAGAGGAGGCAGACCTGGAAGCAGAGGTCAGCCCGGGACCAGGGTTCAATTCCCGGCTCGGCGGGGTCTTGAGTCCTAAAATGTCCATGGACTCGACAATTTTCGCTCCGGTGCTTACTCGATTCACGGGTTCACACTCTGCGACTCTGGGCAATAGCTTGCTTAATCTCCACAATGGCCCCTCGCGGCGGGATGCCTGGTTTTCACCTTGCGGATACCCTGCCGGGGTTATCTCACAGGGGAATACCAGGACGGGTTCCCTAAGCAAGCGCTTAGAAACCGCTTGGTGATTTGCGCTATATAAATTCCTGTACATTTACATTAGCTAATCGCAAATAAGGATGCGATTTCAAGGGTGCAGGGTTGTCCAAAGGACACCCTGTAGCACCCCTGAAATGTAATCTACATTGGTGTTGCGCACACACATGTCCAAAGGACATGTGTGTGTGTAACATGCAACTTAGAAAAATGCATTTAAATGCATTTTTCTAAGTTTTTGCTATTTACCACGAGGTCTGACCTCTCGGTAAATAGCGGCCCAAAATTGCAATTTCGCAATCTTAAAATGATTTATGAATTGCATTTAAGGAATCTCAAATAGAGATTCCTTAAATGCAATTCTTCGCAAATGTGCGAATTCTTTAATAGCGAATTTTGCATTTGGGATGATGAATCCCAAATGCAAAAATTGCACTGGCAAAAGGCAAGATTCTGAGAATCTTGCCCTTTGCAAGTGCAATTTAGCTTGATGAATCAGGCTGTATGTCTTTGATAAAACATTTGTATGCGAAAAAGAGAATTTACCTGATCTTCCAGTTGTAGAACTATTTTTCAAAACTTTAAGTAAACAGTACATCTGATTTAATGGGTCTGTAAATGAATAACTATACTATATTTTTGTCTTGCTTATTCTCTCTCCCAGCATGTTTACTTACACCTTGTTTCTGATGGATACTAATACATGCAGATTCCTCACCTCTTGACATTGATTTTGAAGTCTAGGGGTGATACCTACCTTGGGGTAATACCTGTCCTGAGGTCGTGAGCGATGTCACCTGGCAAACGGATTGAAGTAATAGGGCTGAGGGAGGGCAACTCTTAAAAAGAAGGCAAGTCTCTAAAACGACCTCAGGAGCTGGATCCAGAACGAGGTCTGGATCAGGGGCACCCACAGCTCCATCAGAGGGTGCATCTTACTTCCAATGGCATCTGCGGATAAGAAGGCCTGAACAATTTTGTAATCACTTATGTCTGTGATTTGGATGTAAAAAAGGTTTGTCAACGTTTTCAAATACCATATCACAAATGTTTATTTGTACCTCAAGGTTTGCCTGTTTGTTAAATAAACCTTATATTTAGTCTTCAGTCCCCCCAAAAAAAAGAACCCATAGAGACGAGAAGATAGCAATTGCCTAGATATGAATTTGCCATAAATAATGAACAAAAAATGGCCAAATCTATAAAGATTATACTCTAGGTGTAAAAATATACAATATATACCGCAGACGTCAACGCCGATGTGGTGAGGTGGTTTTGGCGTTATCAATTTTGGAGATAGGTCCCCCTCAACCCTGAGGTTGTGCCATGACTAATTGTATGCCAACTGTCAGCATCCCTCTTTTTAATTAATCAATGCCTTTGCCTCGGTGTGAGACACCTTTGATACTGACCTCGCAACAATAATACTTTATGTTCATCATCCACCTAGCAGTTCACCATTCTGTGGCATTTGGGATTTGGAGTCCTAAGGGTTTGGGAGCACATGCTCGGCAGAGTTTGAGTTGCAAGTATACTCTTTGTCTGAACTTGCAACCCCGAGATGAGACTTTAATTATCCAGTCCCGGTGCTCGGTTCTTATCAGGATTGTGACATTGACATTATGGCAGGAAAACACTTCGAATTCAAAGTTGAGGTCAGAGGTCATGCTGCTGCAGACTGCTTATCAGCTCGGGTGAGCTTTCGGGACGTTTGGCTAATAAAAGCGGACATGAACATTAACTTCTGACAGCAGTGGCATTTTTATATTATGTGGTATATATTTTTAATTAGGCAATGCAGGATTTTGAGTTTGGCTCCATTTTTTAAATACCCACATTAATCCCAGTGTGATAAACGATTTTGATGACTCACATGTATAATTACCCATGGGGAAAACATTTTCGGTATTTTAGCAAACTAAATACATGCAATGTGCGTAAGATTTATGAAGTAATGCTTTACCTGCATTTATGCTGATTTTTGAACTGTGGACAGTATATATATGTTGTATTTCATCTGTGAGTTGAGCACACACTGTATAGTATGTTGTTTATGTTTACTCATCAGTCTGGTAGGAAGGGCTACTTAATACAGGTGCAATACAGCGCCAAACTAGATTGACAAAGGCCTCTTGAAGGCTGAAACGCGTCTCTCCTTGTGCTTGGGATTGAGGGCGACCTGAATAAATAAAAAGATGCCGAAACCGGAATCACCTCGAGTCCGTGCCTTCTTCCATAGAGTTTCTGTGGGAGGTGGTTGTTTGTTTCATTTGATGCAGCGTGAGAGGTCGTCACACTTTCACGGAACACCAGTTGATTGTGGCTTTCCCTTCAGACCGATTTTGTGGAGGAGTACTGGAGTGCTAATGGGTGAGCCCCCAGCTGTGCAGCCAGGAAGAGGTACGAGGATGACTGCGGCAGAAGATGAGGGTCTCGTAGCGGGGCGGTTTTCGCGACTGCCAGCCTGGGATCTTTGTTTTCACCAGCAAGAGAGGCCTTGCCCGGAAGACTGGTACCAGCTGGTGACTGGGCACCGCAGACGCCAACGCCGATGTGGTGAGGTGGTTTTGGCGTTATCAATTTTGGAGATAGGTCCCCCTCAACCCTGAGGTTGTGCCATGACTAATTGTATGCCAACTGTCAGTATCCCTCTTTTTTATTAATCAATGCCTTTGCCCTGATGTGAGACACCTTTGATACTGACCTCGCAACAATAATACTTTATGTTCATCATCCACCTAGCAGTTCACCATTCTGTTACATTTCAGGATTTGGAGTCCTAAGGGTTTGGGAGCACATGCTCGGCAGAGTTTGAGTTGCAAGTATACTCTTTGTCTGAACATGCAGCCCCGAGATGAGACTTTAATTATCCAGTCCCGGTGCTCGGTTCTTATCAGGATTGTGACATTGACATTATGGCAGGAAAACACTTTGAATTCAAAGTTGAGGTCAGAGGTCATCCTGCTGCAGACTGCTTATCAGCTCAGGTGAGCTTTTGGGACGTTTGGCTAATAAAAGCGGACATGAACATTAACTTCTGACAGCAGTGGCATTTTTATATTATGTGGTATATATTTTTAATAAGGCAACGCAGGATTTTGAGTTTGGCTGCATTTTTTTAAATACCCACATTAATCCCAGTGTGATAAACGATTTTGATGACTCACATGTATAATTACCCATGGGGAAAACATTTTCGGTATTTTAGCAAACTAAATACATGCAATGTGCGTAAGATTTATGAAGTAATGCTTTACCTGCATTTATGCTGATTTTTGAACTGTGGACAGTATATATATGTTGTATTTCATCTGTGAGTTGAGCACACACTTTATAGTATGTTGTTTATGTTTACTCATCAGTCTGGTGTAGTGTCCTAGCATGGACACGTTCTAGTGTTCAAGTGTCTGTATTACACTTTACACCCACCCACCACAGACGTCATGGTGTCACATGACGCTGGCAATAAAAGGGGCCGAGCGCACGTGCTCGAGGCCATTCCCACTACCCTCATCTGGTGTCTGCGTCAGTCATTTGCTGCTCCTAACATGCGGGCCTAGGGCCCTCCACCACAAACTTTACAATGGCGACGAGGCCGGTAGTGCAGCCCATGCGTGCCACTACCCACTGCTAATCTCCAAGAACAAAAAAAAAAAATAAAAGGGGTAGAGAGCTGCCCGCCTAGAGGGCATCCCCTGCAGCTGGGCGCAGCGCGCCGAGAAGCCGGTGGGCACGTCGGAGCCCCGCAGTGACCGGGAGCCCCACAGCAAGCCGACCGGGGCCCACCCGCGTCGACCGCCACCACCGGGTGCCACCAAGCAACAGCGGACCGCCCAGAGCCACCTGCGACGGCCGCGAGGCTGAAGACCCCCACCGCAGAGGTGCACGGGCCGGGCGGAGCCCACCCGCCGCGACTGCGACGGAGCATCTGGCCCGCCGGCCGAAGGTGAGCCCCACGGGCGAAGTGCCCGCCATGAACTGTACCACTGAATAAGCAGGACCAGCGGAGCCTACCCGCGGCCTGCCCGAGTCGTCCCCCGCCCCCGCCGCGTGTGTGCTTGGAAGCGGCAGGGGCACAGAGACTAATGGCGGCGTGAGGAAGCGCGGCCGGACCCGCAACACCCGTCAACAACGAGGGGGAGGGAGCGGAGTAGCTAACCGCCTCCCGACCCCCCCTCGCAACGTGTTCCAGGCCAGCGGAGCCCACCCGCGGCCCGCCGGTAGCGCCCAGTGAAGGACAGTCACAGCAGAGCCAGCGGAGCCCAACCGCGGCCTGCGAGAAGCAAGGTAGGTCTCCGCCGCGCAGCGTGTGCGTGTAGAAGCTGCTGCGGCGGGAGACCGGCGAAAGTGGGGCCAGCGGACCCAGAACATCCCAAAAGACAGAGCCGGCGGAGCCCACCCGCGGCCTGCCTCGAGCGCCCCCGCCGAGGGAGGAGTGACGGGAGCGACGCGCTTCCCCGCCGTAGCACAACACCTTCACCCCCGCCCGCGTGAGTACTGCCGAGGCGGCTGCGGACGGGGAGAGGACGCAAGGGAGAAGCAAGCGTCTGCAGGCGGCCAGCGCCGCCAAGATCAGAAGGTGCCCCCCCCTCCCCCTCCTCTTGTGCTCCGTGTGAGGAGCAGAGTGCAGGGGAGCAGGGGTGAAGAGAGCGTCTGCACGCGGCCAGCGCCGCCTTCATCAAAGAACCCCCTCCTTGTGTGCTCCGTGAGGGGCAGAGTGCTAGCAAGGCGGTCAACACCGCCCAAAAGCTTACAGAAGCCCACCGGGACACAGAAATAATGGAAGTGCCGGTGCACCCGGCAAGAACAGAGCATTAACCCCATGTGCACAGGAATGTAAGAATGCTCACCCACACGGAAAGGCTATCCTGCCTCCCAGGAACAAGGACAATCAACTCACACTAGAGCCTGTGCCTTTCCGCCCACAAAAGTAGACAAAAAGCAAAGGAAAGCGACTCACCATTTACAGCAGCAGCTCCAACCCCCTGTGCACTGAAGCAGTAGAGTGCACGTCCGGGAAGGACAAGATAGACTGCTAACAAATCCAGCAACACTGCCACCCAGTGGCCAAAAGCAAAAGGGCACTCACATCCAACAAGTACAAAAACAAGCATTGCACAACGCAAGCTCAGTCAACAGCATCAAGGGGCATCAGACTGAGTAGCGCCCCCAAGGAAAGCATCTAAACTCCCGCAGCAAGCAAGCATCTAAACTCCCGCAGCAAGTACCTGCGCAACAGCGCAAGTGACACCCACACACACCAGCAAGGAGTCGGCGGCTGTCACTTCCAACGCGACGTGGGAAAAGGCACCAATGCCTCACAAAGCATCCAAGCACTGACGTCTGGAGGAAACGACTGCCAAGCACTAGAAGAACGTCCAGGGAAACGACTGCCGCGATCAAAGGACGGAGAGAGCAGCGACGCCTTGTGGCCACAGGCGCTCACCGCATCATCAACTACTCCCGCCAACGGTCCAAAGCATCAAGTACCCGACGACAGCCAAAGCAGCAAGTACCCAACGTCACGCCACAGGAGTCCCAGAACCCTGAACAGTAAGTGCGCAAACAACGCGCCACGTGGCGACGCACAGCCACCGCAAGCAGAAAGAAGAATGCATGCAGCGCCATCGCGCAGAACAATCTTCGTGAATGATCGCCCATCACGTGCTGACCCACAACGGGTCCTCAGGAACTGTTGTAGCGCAAAGTCCGACAGGACGACCGAAAGCAACCTGCCAGGCATCGGCAGAAGTGGACCACCAACCGGTCCAGGACGTTCAACCATGAACAAGTCTACAAACATGGACCCCCGAACGTCACCAACAACCATCAAGAAAAGAAAGCATCAAGAAAAGAAGGTTCGCGACACCAACTCTGGCTGCTGAGGAAGAAGGAGAAAGTGTCCCCGACGGGGACAAGACCAGGGGTACACATGCAGGGTGCGCGCACTGCATGGAGGACCCAGGTCAGAAGAGAAGACACAAGATCGGTCCAAGTGATGTCGCGATGCAGAAGAAAGGAGAGATCTGAGTGGCACGTCTGCCACTGCGAAAGGGAAGGAAGAAAAGGAGAGATCTGAGTGGCACGTTTGCCACCGTGAAAAGGAAGGAAGAAAAGGAGAGATCTGAGTGGCACGTTTGCCACCGTGAAAAGGAAGGAAGAAAAGGAGAGATCTGAGTGGCACGTTTGCCACCGTGAAAAGGAAGGAAGAAAAGGAGAGATCTGAGTGGCACGTTTGCCACCGGGAAATGGAAGGAAGCATATCCATGTGGCCTGTTGCCACAGTTAAGAGTAGAAGGAGAAGTCAGTGCGAAGCAACATCCCCACAGCGAGCTAACTAAGGAAAGAGAGAGGAGTGCAGGAAGACCACTCACTCCCAAAGAGAAGTAAGGTGACAAGTGCCAGGACAACGGTGCGAGGAACACGAGGCCGGAAGAACACCAGTGGCAAAGAAGACCAGCTGACAGACGATGTTTCCGCACACCCAGGATCTGCGGAGAGGAGCAAGCGAGACTGTTAGTGACATCCACCTTTGGGGTCACACGGACACTGGACACATGCCAGCCGTGGTGACCCAGGGGCAGAGGCCTCCGGGACGCAGTCCCCGCGACGAGAGACGGTCCTCCGACGCCCATCCGAAAGGTCCGGGGAGGGCGAAGACATCGCAAGCAAAGACAGAAACCAACAGCTACCTTGGGATGAGGCTGCGGAATCTGAGGTGAGACACATCGTCTCTTCCATACCCCCACTGACGGCGGCGCAGGAACAACTGATGTGGACACATCCAGCCCAGCGCGAATCCGAGAAGAGGACCTCAAGGATATCCCGTGGCAGGGGAACACCGACGAGAGGGGTCATCCTAGTGAGAGGGATGCTTTGCAAAGGATCTGCCTTTTGCCAAGTAGGACACAGACTACAAATAAAGCTAAGGCCAAGGCCGGAAATCGTGCGTCATTCCCCGGCGAACCACCAGAACTCTAATTGCACCCATCGCCGTGGAAGTGAGCAAAAGAAGGACTGTGAGGACAATTTGGTCGCAGAGTCATCAACAGACTGTTTCCATCGAGCACCACAAACCGGTGCCACTGTGAACTGATGTTACCCGCAACAGGTTGAACACCATCTGTGATTCCAAGCAGCGGCGGATTGAAAGACACTGCGGAAGCTGAACACTTTACTGCATCCTGATACATGTTATTTTCCCCACAGG
This sequence comes from Lissotriton helveticus, assembly GCF_964261635.1. Taxonomy (NCBI): domain Eukaryota; kingdom Metazoa; phylum Chordata; class Amphibia; order Caudata; family Salamandridae; genus Lissotriton; species Lissotriton helveticus. The sequence continues at coordinate 495,177,265 of NC_136063.1, forward strand.
TTGATTTCTGAATGTGGGTCTTTGCAATGAAAAAATGGGAGGGATGTAGTGTCCTAGCATGGACACGTTCTAGTGTTCAAGTGTCTGTATTACACTTTACACCCACCCACCACAGACGTCATGGTGTCACATGACGCTGGCAATAAAAGGGGCCGAGCGCACGTGCTCGAGGCCATTCCCACTACCCTCATCTGGTGTCTGCGTCAGTCATTTGCTGCTCCTAACATGCGGGCCTAGGGCCCTCCACCACAAACTTTACATCTGGTAGGAAGGGCTACTTAATACAGGTGCAATACAGAGCCAAACTAGATTGACAAAGGCCTCTTGAAGGCTGAAACGCGTCTCTCCTTGTGCTTGGGATTGAGGGCGACCTGAATAAATAAAAAGATGCCGAAACCGGAATCACCTCGAGTCCGTGCCTTCTTCCATAGAGTTTCTGTGGGAGGTGGTTGTTTGTTTCATTTGATGCAGCGTGAGAGGTCGTCACACTTTCACGGAACACCAGTTGATTGTGGCTTTCCCTTCAGACCGATTTTGTGGAGGAGTACTGGAGTGCTAATGGGTGAGCCCCCAGCTGTGCAGCCAGGAAGAGGTACGAGGATGACTGCGGCAGAAGATGAGGGTCTCGTAGCGGGGCGGTTTTCGCGACTGCCAGCCTGGGATCTTTGTTTTCACCAGCAAGAGAGGCCTTGCCCGGAAGACTGGTACCAGCTGGTGACTGGGCACCGCAGACGCCAACCCCGATGTGGTGAGGTGGTTTTGGCGTTATCAATTTTGGAGATAGGTCCCCCTCAACCCTGAGGTTGTGCCATGACTAATTGTATGCCAACTGTCAGTATCCCTCTTTTTTATTAATCAATGCCTTTGCCCCGATGTGAGACACCTTTGATACTGACCTCGCAACAATAATACTTTATGTTCATCATCCACCTAGCAGTTCACCATTCTGTTACATTTCAGGATTTGGAGTCCTAAGGGTTTGGGAGCACATGCTCGGCAGAGTTTGAGTTGCAAGTATACTCTTTGTCTGAACATGCAGCCCCGAGATGAGACTTTAATTATCCAGTCCCGGTGCTCGGTTCTTATCAGGATTGTGACATTGACATTATGGCAGGAAAAGACTTCGAATTCAAAGTTGAGGTCAGAGGTCATCCTGCTGCAGACTGCTTATCAGCTCAGGTGAGCTTTTGGGACGTTTGGCTAATAAAAGCGGACATGAACATTAACTTCTGACAGCAGTAGCATTTTTATATTATGTGGTATATATTTTTAATAAGGCAACGCAGGATTACGAGTTTGGCTACTCAATACAGGTGCAATACAGCGCCAAACTAGATTGACAAAGGCCTCTTGAAGGCTGAAATGCATCTCTCCTTGTGCTTGGGATTGGGGGCGACCTGAATAAATAAAAAGATGCCGAATTCGGAATCACCTCGAGTCCGTGCCTTCTTCCATAGATTTTCTGTGGGAGGTGGTTGTTTATTTCATATATATATATATATACTGGTAGTCCCTTGATAAATTCAGCGAGCCTAACAAACTTGGTGCAGGTGGGCCAACCACCACTTGGGAAGGAGGAGCCAGCCATAAAAAAATAATGAAAGGAAAACATGCTGTTGAGAAATGCATTTGAGAAAGGCTACACGCCGAAACCGGTCATGCAAGCCTCAAGAATAAAACTACTTTTGAAAAACCCTACTGTGTCCTGTGGTTCTCTGCACCGTGAAAGGAGGAGAAGCTGAATTTATATTTCACCGCGTTGCCCCTGACGCGCACCCAGGACCCTTTCAGAAAAGAAGGTCAAGGCGACATGGGAACTTTGTTTGAAATTAGCCGAGGCATCGGATTTTTTTCCTTGACCCACCATCGAACCTCAAGGTAAAAGGACGCTGTGATTTACGACCTGAACATTAAAATCTTATGTATTGAGGTAGATGGGCGAAAGAAAGGGACTGAAAGAAAATACTTTTCAAACTGCGGCATAATTTCCTTTTCACCAGCGCCGAGTATAGTAGCTTGCTGCACCATGGGACTGGTAGTCCCTTGATAAATTCAGCGAGCCTAACAAACTTGGTGCAGCTGGGCCAACCACCACTTGGGAAGGAGGAGCCAGCCATAAAAAAATAATGAAAGGAAAACATGCTGTTGAGAAATGTATTTGAGAAAGGCTACACGCCGAAACCGATCATGCAAGCCTCAAGAATAAAACTACTTTTGAAAAACCCTACTGTGTCCTGTGGTTCTCTGCACCGTGAAAGGAGGAGAAGCTGAATTTATATTTCACCGCGTTGCCCCTGACGCGCACCCAGGACCCTTTCAGAAAATAAGGTCAAGGCGACATGGGAACTTTGTTTGAAATTAGCCGAGGCATCGGATTTTTTTCCTTGACCCACCATCGAACCTCAAGGTAAAAGGACGCTGTGATTTACGACCTGAACATTAAAATCTTATGTATTGAGGTAGATGGGCGAAAGAAAGGGACTGAAAGAAAATACTTTTCAAACTGCGGCATAATTTCCTTTTCACCAGCGCCGAGTATAGTAGCTTGCTGCACCATGGGACTGGTAGTCCCTTGATAAATTCAGCGAGCCTAACAAACTTGGTGCAGGTGGGCCAACCACCACTTGGGAAGGAGGAGCCAGCCATAAAAAAATAATGAAAGGAAAACATGCTGTTGAGAAATGCATTTGAGAAAGGCTACACGCCGAAACCGGTCATGCAAGCCTCAAGATTAAAACTACTTTTGAAAAACCCTACTGTGTCCTGTGGTTCTCTGCACCGTGAAAGGAGGAGAAGCTGAATTTATATTTCACCGCGTTGCCCCTGACGCGCACCCAGGACCCTTTCAGAAAAGAAGATCAAGGCGACATGGGAACTTTGTTTGAAATTAGCCGAGGCATCGGATTTTTTTCCTTGACCCACCATCGAACCTCAAGGTAAAAGGACGCTGTGATTTACGACCTGAACATTAAAATATTATGTATTGAGGTAGATGGGCGAAAGAAAGGGACTGAAAGAAAATACTTTTCAAACTGCGGCATAATTTCCTTTTCACCAGCGCCGAGTATAGTAGCTTGCTGCACCATGGGACTGGTAGTCCCTTGATAAATTCAGCGAGCCTAACAAACTTGGTGCAGGTGGGCCAACCACCACTTGGGAAGGAGGAGCCAGCCATAAAAAAATAATGAAAGGAAAACATGCTGTTGAGAAATGCATTTGAGAAAGGCTACACGCCGAAACCGGTCATGCAAGCCTCAAGAATAAAACTACTTTTGAAAAACCCTACTGTGTCCTGTGGTTCTCTGCACCGTGAAAGGAGGAGAAGCTGAATTTATATATATATATATATATATATATATATATATTCCATGAAAGACGCTTCTACTGCAACGCTGTGACCCATAGGAAAGTGGCGTACTCTCCGGTGAAGCACGCCGGTATTAATAGTTCCAAAACGTTAAAGAATTAGTACGCTCTCCGGAACCACACCAATAATCCAAGAAGTGCTATAGATTCGGTTTATTCACACAACGCGTTTCGGCGACTTGCCTTGATCTCGTGTGTATATATATATATATATTCACTGAAAAAATCACAGGTTTCAGGGACTTTAGAGTTAGTTGGACATTTAACTCATATAAACCAGAGAAATATGCCTGTTATAGTTAGTTGAGCTAACTATTACTTGTACACCCCCAATGCACTGCTGATGACGTCACAAATTACATCATTCATGGCATAGTCAGTGACATTACTCATGAAATCACTGATGACATCTCAAATGACATCACTGATGACATCATCCAGTGAAAGTGTGTTTCTGTAAAGTTTAAATATTTTTCATATATATCTATACCAAGGTGTATTGAAGAATGAGAGGATGTACAAGTGCCTGAATGGGTTATTTAGTAGATGCATGACTGACTGTATAAGTCACTGATTGAACGTATGTTACTGAATGCATAGTGACTAAACTGTGTGAATGTCTATATTTACGCCGCGCCGTATTTCTGCTGTAAGTACTCCCTTGGGGGTTTTTGTCTATTGTTTTTGTCTCATCTCTGAATGGAAGTAATTATGCTCCATGATCCATTTTTTGGGGGCATTCTGATTCCGCTCTCCAGAACGATTAAAGTCGGGCCAAGTTAGCCTAACCACGGAAGGAGGGGCTCTGCTATTCAATACATTTGGCCTTTAATATCAGTAAGGTCGCACTGTCTATGGGGGGGGTCTGTGGATCGTCCTCGGGGAGACAGATGCCTTTGACAGCGCACCGCCCTATCAGTGCATGCTGGGGTTTGTAGTTCGTAGACTGTAGTACCGCTTTATTATGGTTTGGTTATGATATGTATCTGTTGTTGCCCAGCCTGCAATCCCTCTTATTGATGGAGGTTTACTCTTAACAGGTCCGGAGGGATGGACGAAGGGAGACAACACGTCCTTGTTATCTAACCCTTCCTATGGACCAATAGCGGCAAATTATCAAGTTGTGCCTGCTACAAGAAGCCACCTATTCAAATCGACATATAAGCCCTGTGGACCACTGATAAGGTATGGCCGTTGGCACCTTAAACACACCGGGTTTATGTGTTTACCGTAGGGGAGGTACTCAATCAGTTTGGGGGATATAACTCTCAACTAGTGCGGTCTTGACCTTTACCCATATGGGGCACCCTGGGCTTTGTTTTATGGTCTTCTGATCACTTTCTGCGTTTCGTTTATCATGCCGCTTTCCCCCCTTCCGCTTACAGAATTATTTTGGGAGTCGCTGTGTGAACTGGTTGGAGGACGTTCCTACTATGGACACTGTACACCTTACTTAGAGGTTGAATCTGTGCCTGTGAAGGTTCCAGCTATACTTTAAGGTGGGTCACTCTGTAAATTGTGCGTGTACTACCTGTCATAACTGTATCTAAACATGGAAGCTGAGAACAGTCTCCACACAACACCCGACAGGGGGTGGGTTGTCCCGACAGGGTGGTGGGTCGATCTGGGATTGATATTTCAGTTCCTCGTACTAACTATCCATATACTTGGGAGTTTACACCCTATTTACTATTTATTTGTTGTCCATATCTGTTGAATTTTCAGATGTATGCAATTTAGACCTTACCCACCTTTTTATATACTCTTTTAGAGACGTGAAACTGGCGATGACGGAATTTTTGCCTGGGTTAACTTTTGCTTCAAATATACGACTCGAATGCATATGACCTATTTACAATCTGGTAAGCGACTATGCCTTTTTAATATGAAATTACGGGAATTCCGGTGTTATGGCCGTACTGCCATAGAGGGCAACGAATCGACTGTGCTACTGTAGAAAGTATTTATACCAAGGAACTAGCCACCCTGATGGGACATCTCCCGTTTGGGCCAGCTTATCATTCACAAACTTTTTTATATAAGAGAATAACCTGTTGCGTCTCCAACTATGGAAGTGTGTTAGCGGTGTCTTCTTGTTTATTACCATTTGGGGTGAGGCTTGACCATCATTGATTTTCTTTTTCTATTTTTCTAATTCTTTCGACTTGTTCACCTTCTAAGGATTTCAGACTTTTCTTCTTTCCCCCTTTTCTCTTTGAGATCTTGGGAGGTGGATAGAGTCCTGTCAGTTAGTGATCCTAGAGAAATGCCAAGGATGGTTACACTAGCCTGCATTATTATGCACACGTTAATATGTTCATACAGTATACATCCATTACAACTGTTTAGATCTTAAGGTGGATGTGCTATGTGTGATTTCGTCGTGAGACAACCAGCACCTTGTTCTATCTTAAATTGCACTTGTATGTGATTCAAAGTTTGTGTTTTTTTCTATGTGGTGCCTTTCTTGTGCCTTTGTGTAGATGTCTGTATATTGTGTATGTTACTTTTTAAATGTAATATTTATGTATGTTTGTATGTTTGTTTTTAGCCCTGAGGAAGCTCCCAGTGTGGGAGAGAAACGCGTTGGCTAATCTGTGATGCAACTGATTTTTCTAAAAGGAACTTGACTAAATAAAGAAGAGATATTTTCATATACATTTTGTTTCCCTGGACTTTTTATATTGTGCACCCCCATTACCATTTAGATTGTCTATATTAGTCTCTCAGTTGTTGTGTAAGCAGGTGCATGGGCTGGTGAGTAGCTACATCAGTGTCTATATGTGTTATTGATTGATTGTATGAGTATCTGTATGGGTGTCTGAGTGTCTATGTGGGTGGGTGGAGGGTGTCTGACTCGATGCATACATGTCTGAATGGCTGATTCACAGGTTGTATAGACTCAAAGTGCATCTCGGAAGGGCTGTATGGGTAGCTGACTGTGTGTACAGGTGTGTTGATTAGTGAATTGATGTCTCAGTTGTATATATGTGAGTAACTATATATGTTTTTAGATAATATATGTGAGTGTTGTGGTGTATAATTAACTATACGTGAGAGAGAGTGATTGCAAGAGTGTTTACATACATGAATGTGTATACTTGTATTAGTGATTGTATAAGAGAGTAAGTATGTGTTAGTATCTATATAAATAATGGAGGTGGTGTGTGCATAAATAAGTCAGGTGGTATTTATATATCTGCATAGGTGAGCACATGGGTGTGTGGTTGATTTTTGGCATGACTGAGTAGATGTGTGAGTAACTCTATGGATCAGTAGTACTGTGTGAATGTATGTATAGGTGTATGAGTGGATATTATACTGATATAATGATGAGTGACAGCATGTATGAGTGACTGTATGAGTGTATGTCTGGTTCACAATATATAGATAGGAATCAGTGGATGGGTATCTGGTATCTGGTATTGGTGTGTCTATGGTTTCGAAAATGGTGGACTGTATTTTAGAGTGCGTGTATCAAAGGCTTTATTAGAGTGTGAGGAGGTGTATCACGTGGATAATGTCATCAGTGATATCATCAGTTATTTCATTTGAGATGTCATGAGTGATGTCACTGACCATGTCATGAGTGATGTAATATATGACGTCATCACCAGTGCATTGCGTGCGCGCGAGGTATAGGTAGCTCAACTAACTATAACAGGCGAATTTCTCTAGTTTAATGAGTCAAATATCCAAGTAACTATAACGTCTCTGAAACCTATGATTTTTTCAGTGAATGTCTAAGGTTTTTTGAATGCTAATTTCTAACTATAACGTCCCTGAAACCTATGTTTTTTCAGTGAATTTCAAAGGTTTTTTAAATATCAAACTACTATTGTGCTATTTGTCATTAGTACTGTTTTTTCTAACTTTTCAACTACAAAAAATAAACTGCAAAACTGCTATGTAATGTAATATATTTCATAAATTACAGTGAGTTTTTAAATAATACAAAATAATTTAACGTTCAGAAAACAATTTACTCCCTTTTTTGTTGTCATCAGCTTCTACTTAACTTAACTATTCACAGTGATGTCAGTGTAGTTTCATCATAAACAGCAGGGGAAAAAAACAATCAACTAGATTGTTGGAAAAAAACAAATCCCTAATTCTCGCAAATATAATACAAAGTCAACACAAATAACACATCCAATACTATTTCCAATCTTCAAATCTTACCTATACTTTGTAGTTTCTGTTCACATTTTGCCAATACACTAAATAATGTATCAAACATTTCGCTTTGAAATCATCCAGTATGAATTCCTTAAAGTATCTTTACACCTTCCCACTAGGCCGAATGATATATCTATAATCTTTGTTTCAGAAATATCAAGCATGAGTTGGGTAATTCATAAGGCAATCTCGGTTTCATTTCCAAGTGTGTATTGTTGCAGTGACTCCAACCATTATTACACTTTAAATAAACTGTATAATGTCACTTTTGGTAGTACTTCCAGCATGGAAAACAATAGCAACTATTGCAAAAGTTCTTCCAGAAATAGATACTTGACTAGCAACAACATTTTTTATTTTGGTTTCCACGAGAGCAGATCATCTCGTGATCAGCTTCTTTGACTAATTTGGAAAATGGTTTTTTTTTTTAAGTATCAAGGGTATGTAAATTTGAGGTTCACTGCCCACACCAACAAAAATAAGGTAGAGTTTCTTGATATTTTTATCAAGAACAATGAAGGTACCTTAGGGGTAGATTTATACACCAAACCAACTGCGAGGAATACTATGTTACACTTCAAAAGCTTCCATCCAAAATGTCAAAAAGATAGTATTCCGTTTTCACAATTCCTTAGAGTACGGCGCAATTGCACCGATCTAAGGGATTATGATTTACAATCAGAAAGCATGAAGATGAAATTCATTCAAAGAGGGTACCCTCGTCGCCTGGTTAGAGAGGCGTACAAGAGAGCGAGGTTTTATGATAGAGATGCCCTTCTAAATTCGAAACGAATGAAGACAGCCCCTAATTTGGTTTGTATAACCAAACATTCTACCCTAGATGGGACCATCAGGCAAATCATCAATTCTAATTGGCACTTATTGAACCTGAACAACACTCAACAGAAAATGTCTAAACCTATGTATGCGCACAGGCGCAATAAAAACCTGAAGGATCAGATTGTCCGCTCCAGATTTTGTAAAACACCTGAAAATCCACCTTTTGTGCAAAGGTCCTTTGTAAATAATAACCCGATAAAAGGCACATCGAGTTGTGGCTCATGTAAGTCATGCAAGAATATCCATCTTGGAGAAACAATGACCCTGAATAGTGTCGAAATAAGAGCAAAAGACTTATGGACATGCAACACACAAAATGTAGTGTATCTTATTACATGTCCTTGTCACTTAGGGTATGTTGGCGAGACAGGAAGAGCAATAAAAACAAGGCTGACTGAACACAGGTCAGCAATAAAGACTAAAAAAGTAACAGCACCTTTAGTTAATCATTTCTTGGATTTCGGACATTCCCCTGAAGAAATAAAATGGCGAATCCTAGAAAAAATACATTTACCAAATGACAGGGGCGGAGAAAAAATTAGGAAAAAACGAGAATTGTACTGGATTTTTACCCTTGACACATATGAACGTGGTCTGAACCTAGAATGTCCCTGGGTAAATGCTATTACATGATAAATTTGTCAAGTAAAATAGAAGACCCCTATAGAACCGTGTGGTTTAATATATTAAAATACAAACAAAATCTCTTTTTGGGTAAAATGAATAATTGATCATCGAACCCATAAACCTCTCTCGCACAAAAGACTTCATGTTGTTAAGTAAGTAAGATGAGGCACTAACCTATTTATAAGGTGAAAAGTAAATCTGTAGCAAAATAATAAAAGACTCATCATTCAGTTTCTTTTCTCAAAAAAAACAGAACAGGTACCAGGAATACTATAGCTTTAAATAGGGGTGGAGCATTAGGGACGTGATGTCACGTAGACACAGCATAAATACCAATGGAATTGCGGGTTGTTAATCCCTTCGTTTTTGACAAGATCAGCCGCCCGCTGATTTGATCACTGCGTGCGAGAAAGAGAGCGCCAAAGAGGTAAGCACAGAAGAAACCCCCCCTTGGCCCCTGTGTGACTAGCGTGATAGCTTTAAATAGTTTATAGACTAATAAGACTATCGCTTAAATCCCCATAGACTCTGCCAAAGAATAGAGCCCTGGTAGAAGCACGCGCCACGTAAAGCTAACTGCTGTTCTCCGCGGCTTCTAAAGGAAAAACGAAGAGACCCGCCCTACGGCAGCCTCGCCTGCAGGAACTAGAATCTGAACGGCGGTTTATCTTAGTGAACAATCATACAAGTATAAATGTGCGTTGCCTTCCTAATGGATGAGGCATTTACAGGAGTCTGTTACAAAAGGAAAGTTAGAATAATGAAAAGTGCTATTTATCTTCTTTTGATAGCTACGTGGAAACGGTGTATCTGCTCACAGCGAGTTGTAAACCTCCATCGGCTCTGCGCGCGTTAGTCTGAAAATCTACACCGGCACCAGTCACTGCACCTTAGCGTGTCGCCTTCAATATTTGGAAAACATTTTATACATGGTGAGACATATAATATTTACAAAGCCTGATTAACTTACCCTAGCAAAACTTTATGCCACAACATAACGTTTAGTCCGTGCTGATTTATTTATAGCCTAGAAGAAAATTTCCATACAAAGAAAACCCATGAAAGAGTGAATACACGCTAAGTGAGATGGGAGCAGTGAATCCTTAACTTATAGGTATGTAATATTACACAAAGAGAAAATCATGATAATTAGATGCCGACCTCTATCATGATAAGAGAACAAATCGGTCATTATTAAGGAATATAAATTATGTCCTTTCTAGGTTTTCACATGCCATTTTAAGAAAAACAGGTGCCTCACTTATCCTGTCCTAAACTGAAGAATTGAAAGACGGTCTTTTTAAATAGAAGTCTAACCAGGTAAAAGCATGGAAAATTAAATATTCCGGCATGATAGGAATAGGTATATACAGACTGAAATTGAGTATAATGTTGGCTAGAATAGGAGCGCAGAAATAGCAGTATATAATGATATAGGTCATTACTTCATAGGTGTGTTCTGCCTGAACTCCTTAATTTTCACTGAAAAATATGATTGAACCTTTGTATCTCTGCAACCTTTAACTCTCTCTCTTATCTTGCTTCTTTATCTTAAATCTGGATCTCTCATTAGATAGAAGGATGAAAAACTGATATTCTATAATAAAATTGGAACAGGAAATTTGATGAACATCAACACTGAAACAATTGTATGTTATAGACAAAATAGAATATGTTATAATCAAAATTGTCTAGGCCTGTTTATCTTAAGGTACCTCCATGAATAATATACCTTGTTTACACTATGCTATGTATAAAGCAATGTTATAAATATAATAATGAATTGCATCTCAATGCTAGCTGAAGTAAAAACGAATAGCTGAAATGAAATGAATAATTGTTTTGGGATTTGCTATCGTTACCATGAATAGACATAATGAGACTATGAGCCATGACACTGTTTTGAGAAAAAATGAGAACTAATATTGTTCTGTTCTTCATAGATAAATTGGCTGAAATTATAAAAGTCCTGATGAAGACACCACGACGTGTCGAAACGCGTTGACTGACATACAACAGCCACAGCAACAATAGATAAGACATGTATCATTGTCCTCCTAATGTTTCTAATTTATGTTTTTTAATATAAAAGTATATCATTTTTTATCATCAATTCATCATGTTTAAATAATTACGCTGTAAAAATTTATCCCCTTTTTATTAAAACAAACTGTTTTTGATATCAATTTGATTGTTTGTGTTATGGTTTAAGTTCTCTCCATCTGGTAACGGTGTGTTCGAGTACATAGCTAGTGTTTGGTCATACAGATAGCCTGGGTGTTTACCTTCACATTGTAATTTGGAAAATGGTACAGATTTGCAGTCAGGTATTGTTAAATATAGAAATCGTTCTCTGTCAACTATAGTGCTTGAAGTTAATGAACACTGTTCACATTTATGTTCCCATTTGTAACTGAGTCCAAATAAACTCTCAATCTGAATTCCTTCATCTTCTAGTACTCCAAGCATAACCATCAGAAATTCTTGTGCATCTTGTTGTATATTAGCACTGAACGTTAGAGATCCAGTATATGTATCCAACAGTTGGCGAATACCAGATGCAGAATGGATCTCACTTCTATCAGTTCTCAATTCTTGAAATAAAGTATTAAGTAATTTCACCATAAACATCTTCAAGATAAAATATATTGTTTAGAATAACATTACCATAGTAGTTGACACCAGAAGCATTTTCTAATTGGTATCCAACATCATCACTTGTTTGTATTTTTTGCTTCTTTACATCTTTTATTTTCTCTTGATTTTGTTTCTGCTTTTCAACCATAGTTGATTCTTCAACATGTTTAAGTTTTGAACACACAACATGTTTCTCATAAATAGGATATTCACCTAAACTTGGAGCATAACGCCTTCTCAAACGATTATATTCTCTTACACAATTAACATCAGCACTAACCTTGTTCTCATCAAAATAAATTAAATACAAATCAGACAACGTTCTAACTCGAGATAATGCAACATATACCATTCCCTCATTAAACACAGTTCTTCCTACACCTACCAAAGCATTATCTACACTTAAACCTTTACATATGCTAAACAGAAGGGAAACTGTTTTCTACAAACATACAAGTCTTTCACAAGCAAAAAACGTGCAGCAGAATGTGCAATCTGTCTTACCTCTGTAATCTGATCAAATTTAACTTTCAAGAATTCAAATCCATTTCTACTTTGATATTTCACAAAATCAACAACTTTCCCCATTGCTCCATTCACTAAACCTTCTTCAAATTATGCCTCAAAATTACCCAACAGTTTAAACATACATCTAAAAAAAATTCTAAGCCAGCAGTTTTTGATAGACGTTTCCAAAGAATCCAATTTAGTCTGTAGTTTTTCTGAAAGAAGAATTGTTATTCCTTGATGCTCGATTTTATCAACAGCTTCAATGTGAACTATTTCTTGATTTTCCAATTTCATAAGCTCTCTATTAAATGTACAACACTCTTCCACTGTAGGCATTAAGCCAACTATAGACTTTTTTTCTTTCATTTTCTTGTACATTACTTCCGCTGGTGTGTTAAGCTCTTTAGTAGACGACTTTGAAAAGCTTGTTTACCATGTTTGCTTAGAACACCAATTCTTACATATTTTAGAATATTTGCATAATCTTCATCTCTTGCTTGTCGCATATTCTGAGTGAGGTCTTTATATTCAAAATTTAACCACAGATTCACATTTCCAATACTTCCCAAAGATTTCTTAGTGTCTTCATGTAGAAGACTTTTAAACACTGGTTCTCCTTTTACAGGGGTTAGTTGTAACAGATCTCCATATACAATTAAATGTTTTCCTCCAAAGAGTACGTCGTAATCTGTTTTTAATACCTGTTACATTCTTAAGTGTATTAAAAGCAAGTATTAAGTTTGAGACCATGCTCACCTCATCAATAATTAAAAGTTTCATTTTCTTCTAATTTATTATCATGCTCTACTTATATCAGTAATCTATGCAAAGTAACTCCTTTAACATTGTGTGCAGCTAATCCAGGTGGAGCTGCTACCACACAACATAAATGTGAACCAGTACTTTTTTTAAGATAACTGGTAAAAACTTTAATTTAAAAACTTTTACCTGTCTCAGCTTGACCACTGATGTACATCAGACGAGGTTTAAAAGATGAACACACACATTCTTTTTTTCATGCAACAAACCATGTTCTATCTGTTCTCTCACTTGTACATATATTTCTTTCTGTTCAACATTTACTTGTTCTTCTAAATTTTCCAATGTAATATTCTCCTTGTGTGCTTGTTGCATTGCAATTTCGACTTCATGCATAGCAATCGCTGCTTCATTTTCCAATATTGGTTGTCCAAGAGGATCTTGATTACATGGACCACTACTTTGACTACCTTGAGAACTTTCATTAGCTATTTCAGCTGTAATAGTCTTTTCCTGTTCAACTTCATCATTCAACATTTTTAAATATGTAGGAAAAATTGTACATGCAATGCTATCTTTACATGCATTAAAAGAATCTTTGTAGCAGTCAAAGACTCCAAGTAATTCACTTTCGCTACGCCATGGTTTAAAGAGTTGGAGAAGTGCTAAATAGTAAAATTCTCGCTTATCTGGAGTTTCACAACTGAGTTTCTAGTGGTTTATAAGATTAGCCTTTGCATGTTTTACTAAACAACGATGATATCCAACTACTTTCCTTCTTTTAAATTCTGTTTAACATTTCTTTTGAAGCTGTAATGTTGAAGTACTTCATACAGACATAGCTGTACCAGATGTCGACTCCTTTTCAGATAGTATGTGTCCAACATATTCGTTTTAAGAATGTCTGTACTGTCTGGTTCTTTGCTGCTAATTCTTCAATTTCTTCAAATGATTTCAACACTCTATTTCGTTTGCAGGCAAGACCTAAACTTACCCAAATGATTCCTTGTGATTTTGAATATAAACTTGAGGAGCACAAGCGGTCTGAACATTCATAGGATCCAATTTCTCGGCGGGAAAGCATTTTTAAAGTAAAGCTGTACAATTTTTTGCTAAGGCTTTTCTCTTGTGCAATTTTTTCCCACATTTGTTTCATCTCTGTTTTTGCGGATTTTGTTATGTACGACGTAACATAACGTGCTACAGCAATTGAGTTATCTGCAAAATACTGGATGTTCATTTTTTTTTTTTTTTTCATTTGCCTTATGGCCCATTACAGAACGAGTCCACCCTAGGCTTTTCACCTCATTTACTGGCATTGCAGGAAAAAAGGCTTGTGCAACGCTCTGTCAAACTGAGAATCTCCTCCAGGCATAGCCCTCCATATGACTCGGACAGAGAATCTCCCTCTAGAGCGTGCCCACCCTTACCACAAGTCTTCACCATATCTTGGAAGAGTTCAACCAGCCAAGGTAGGCGAAGACTTAATCATTGGATTTGTATTTTTCAAACGCAAAAAACCCCTTACCCTCACCCAAAACACAACAAAAATGGAGTCCAAAATGTATATCTCTTTTTTGTCTGATCCGAAATATCCAACTTAGCAATAAATCTCGTAGCTCGCAGCCAGTTCAGTTCTGTTGGGGGGACCGACGAGACCCATCATTTACAAATCTCTCTTCGAGCCAAAAGTATGGCATAAAAAATAAGCTTACTGTAAGTACCACCCTTGTTTTGTTTGGGATTGATAATAACAATATAAGAGCGGGTAGCCTAACAAAGATACAAGAAAACCTGGTTTTTGTAACTATACTTCTCGCAAGAAGGGAGATATGCATTAAGTGGGTAGGCGCAGCAACCCCCACGGTCGGTGAATGGATGAATTCAATCATGAAAATAAACAAACTAGATAGAAGGGGAAAACAATCCAACAGAAATAACTTTTGGGAAATATGGGAAAATCACTTTAACCCTACTAACTAATGGTCGAGATGGTACAGTGATCCGATGATTACGCGATGGAAACTTCTGTGGATGAAAATAATTTTCATCGAGTAGTCAAGGTGGCTATCTCCCTTCCACGAACGATAAAAACACAGAAAGTTATTTATGTGCTGGTTTTAAAGGAGAGCCCTCTGCATAATCTATCGGCTGAGAAACTCCCCTCACACCCTCGCATCGGGGCAGTGCTGGTATGGTAATTGCAGAGGCTGAACCTTGATATTACCAAAAACAAACATAAAAACCGCAATATGAGGATTAAAAAAATAAATAAAAATAAGCTTAGCCTTGTCATCTGTACCCTTACCTTGCAGGTCAAGTCTTCCAGATATGACTAGCTCAAGGCTTACCTTGATCTGCAGGCCTAGGGCCCTTGACAAACAACTACTCACGGCCTCCCAGAACTCTTTAATCTTCGGACACAGCAGGAACATATGCAGTTCATCTTCATTAGGGCTCTTGCACTTAGGACACGCCACCACACCGCCAGAGCTGAATTTGGAAAGTCTTCGAGGGGACCAATGTGCCCTGTGAATCGTTAAGAAATGGTTCCGCCTTAAATTTGCAGGTTTCACTATTTTATAGAGCATAGACATTGTTACTTGCCATTGGTCTTCTGTTGCGATCTCCGGCAAGCAATCTCCCCACAGGGCCTCAGGCAGCTTGAAAGGGCCGTCCTCCATCTCTAACATCAGCCAATACCACAGTGAGACTTCCTTTTTAAGTACACGGTTTGAGAAAAGCTTCTCCTCCAGCTCATTGTAAATTCCAAATTGGTCTCCCACTTCCATTGACCAACTCTGAATCTGCAAATATTTAAATCTGGAGCCCCATTCTTGTTCACAAAAACCCCAGGAGACCAGCTTCCCACCCGAGAATAGGTCCTTCCATCTCTGGGGACCCAACTCCTTTAACGGTCTAGCCAACCCGTCCTTTGACCAAAGCGGCGACCCTGGCGCATCCCAAATCAGAGCCATATGGCTATAATATTGAATTTTTAGTGCCCTCCTGATTTTAAACCATGTCTCTGCTAAGCCTCTTAAAAACTTTAACTTAACTCAGCAAACTTATATAGGAAACCATGCTCATTAAAAAAAATTTCTTTCTAAGCATTGCACAAAACATGTTCCCAATCACGGAGTTTGTCGGGGTATCCAACAGCATTCTACAGTTTTTCAACATGAAGGCCCATGAATAGAGCTGTAAGTCCGGGACTGCTAAGCCTCCTTTAACAAGTCTTCTCCTAAGCTTCTTCCATGTCAGACGCGGCCCTTTTGATGCCCATAAGAAGGAACTGATCTCACTCTGTAAACTTGCAAACCATTCTTTCTTGAATATCAAAGGAACTGTTTCAAACAAGAATGTTAACTTTGGCAAAATCATCATTTTCACCAAGTTTGTCCAGCCAAACAAAGTGAGTGGTAGGTGTGCCCAGCCTCGCAAACTAGCACTTATCTCCTTTTTTAGCTAGAAAAAATTAACTTTAGTGAGTTCCCCAATGTCCTGCGTTATCCTAACCCCAAGATATCCAATCTCACTCTTACAGACAATTCCTTCAGAGTTCATGTTCCAGGCCATGATTTCTGGTTTTTCCTTATTTATGGCGTAGCCTGAAACAACCCCGAACTCCTTGGTCAATTCTAAAAGGCATTCCATTCACTGGTGTAGATTAGGGGTATAAATAATTATATCATCAGCGTATAGTCCAATCTTTTTGGACCAACTTTCAAATTCAAAGGGGACAATGTTCTCTACAGATCTTATCTTACATGCTAGGGGTTCAATATATAGATCAAATAAAAGTGGTGACAGGGGACAGCCTTGTCTGGTCCCACGCATGATTGGCAATGGCTGAGTAGGTATCCCATTAACTAACACTCTAGACGAGGGCGACTGATATATAGCTGCAAGAGATTTACTAAAATTCTGACCTAAATTAATATATTTTACTAAAGCATGCAAATAAGCCCAATTCACACGATCAAACGCCTTGGCGGCATCTAGAGCGATGACCGCCAAGGGAAGATCATGGGCCGTGGCCATATCTATGGTACCAATAAGTGAAAAAGTTAGCTCTTTCAAATATCTGCCCTTTATGAAGCCTTTTTGATCTTCGTGGACTAACTGTGGGATGACAACACTCAATCTATCAGCCATTATTTTAGCAAAAAATGTATAGTCACAATTAAGTAACGATATAGGCCAATATGAATCCGGATGTATGACGTTACAACGCATACTTTTACCACGACTACCATTACCACGCAATTTTTACAACGCAGAATCCATTACAGCGCAGTACCATTACAACGCATGTATTTACAACGCTGGTACCTTTACAACGCATACAATTACATCGTAAGTATTGGTAAGTTTAAAATATTTTTTTTAATGTAAATTAATTAAAATTAATATAATTTAATTTCATTTAATTTAATTATTTTTTTTAAATTTAATTAGTTAAATTTAATTTAATGTAATTACTTTATTTTAATGTAATTTAAATGTAATTGTATTTAATTTTTACCCTGTACCCCTTTACCCAAAAACCCAAAACTGACCCTTAATCATAAAAATATCCCTTTACCCAAAACTGACCCTAAACCCTAAAAATACCCCTTTACCCAAAAACCCAAAACTGACCCTGAACCCTAAAAATACCCCTTTACCCAAAAACCCAAAACTGACCCTGAACCCTAAAAATACCCCTTTACCCAAAAACCCCAAACTGACCCTGAACCCTAAAAATACCCCTTTACCCAAAAACCCCAAACTGACCCTAAACCCTAAAAATACCCCTTTACCCAAAAACCCCAAACTGACCCTAAACCCTAAAAATACCCCTTTACCCAAAAACCCAAAACTGACCCTAAACCCAAAAAATACCCCTTTACCCAAAAACCCAAACTTATAATATTTTTAATAAAATTATATACTTACCAATACTTACGTTGTAATGGTATGCGTTGTAAAGGTACCTGCGTTGTAAATACATGCGTTGTAATGGTATTTCGTTGTAATGGATCTGCGTTGTAAAAAATGCGTGGTAATGGTAGGTCGTTGTAAAAGTTGCGTGGTAATGGTTGTATACCTATGAATCCATATACTTTGGTAATTTCCCAGGCTTCGATATTAGTATAATATTTGCCTCATTCCAAGAAGGTGGCACAGATGCCTTACCCATAAAAATCTGATTAAACAACTGACAAATGATTGGTGTTAATATGCCTACCATAGATTTATAGACTATAGGAAGGCCATCTGGCCCAGGTGCTTTACCTCTTTTTTCCCCTTTGATAACCCCTTCAACCTCTGACTGGGATTTCTCCTGATTTAGAACATCCTTATACTCATCCGATAAGGGCTCCAGAAATCCCACCCAACCCTGCAATGCCTGCTCTTCAACCCTCAAATCTTCTTTATAAACCTTCACAAAATATTCATAAAAAGCAGCCGCTATACCTTTATAATCTGTAATCGTCAGCCCCGTCTCCACACCCTTCACTTCTTTAATCAAATTCCGAACTTGGTCCTTCTTCGTCTTCCACGCTAACAGTTTACTACAGCCCTCTCCGTATTCAAAATAGGCGAGTTGACTGAAGTCCCATTTCCCCTCAACCCTTTCTCTCAGAATTCCCACCAAATCTGATTTTAGCTCTATTAGCTCTTGAAGGATACTTTCATCTGAAGCGATTCTACCAGGGTTTACCATGTCAGCCTCCCACTGACGAATCTTTTTCTCCAGACCTGTAACCTTTCCATAATATAGTCTTCTTTTTTTCGCTCCCAAGGCTCCCAATCTTCCTCGTAAAAATGCCTTGTAGGTGTCCCAGACAATCCCAATCCTAGCTGAACCCAGGTTCTTCTCAAAAAACAATTTTGTCTCTTCATTCAAAAGTTCTAATGCTTCCTGATCAGAGAGGACCGTGCGATCTAATCAATCAATCAATCAAAGCATTTGTATAGTGCGCTACTCACCCGGAGGGTCTCAAGGCGCTAGGGGAGGGGGGGTCCGCTACTGCTCGAACAGCCAGGTCTTGAGCTGCTTCCTGAAGGCGAGGTGGTCCTCGATATTGAACCTGATATACCGTCCCCTATTTCCAACCAAAGCATAGTACCTGAATGATCCGAGAGATGTACTCCAACATGACCCACATGGGTCACTGAATCAACCAGCCTAGAATCTACCAAGAAATAATCAAATCGAGACTTATCATTATATATTTTATTATAAAATGTAAACCCTAATTGCTGTCCAAACCTGGATCTCCAAATATCACACAATCCTAACTGGGACATCATCAACTTAACTCTATGTGACATTTTGGGATTCACAGCAGCTCTGCTTTTTTCAGAGCGATCTAGCTTATGGTCGAGCACAATATTAAAATCGCCGGCCATGATGACCTTACCTGAGAAATTCAATAGCTCCCTGGCCAAATCATCTAAAGGACCTGTGTTGTCCTGATTCGGACCATAGTAGACGACCATAATAAAAATTTGCCCACAGATCTTTAACTTCACAATCAACCATCTTCCACGTACATCAGCTGCTTTATCCTCAACTGAAATAATTACACCCTGCCTAATTAAAACTGCAACCCCTTTCGTAACAACTGTCTGAGGAGTATAAACTGCATGAGCCACCCAATGTTGTGATAGAAACAGTTCCTTACTTTCGTCCCCTGATAAATGAGTCTCTTGTAATATTATAATTTGAGCCAAAGAATCCCTCAGGTATTTCAAAGTCAACTCCCTTCTTCTTTTAACACGCTGCCCATTTATATTCCAAGATAGGATTGTCAGCTGGAAAACATGGCGGCTGGCTAGGTGCGGGCTGCGGGTGTCGGTGAAGGCGACGGTGCGGATGCTTCTTTGAAGTGCCTACGGTGAATAGCGATACGAGTTGTAGGCGGTTGCAGGCGCTTTGGAGAGTGTTTTTGGGTGGATTTGATTGTTAATTCCGGCGTGGGTTGTGTATGATGGGTCCGGCCGTACGGAGCTCCCAGAGACGGAAGGAGGCGGAGGCGGAGTCAGCGGTGCAAGCTGAGCTCTGCTGGGAGAGAGCAGCACTCGAGGTCAGCAGGGGCCATCGGGCTGCATCCAGGATTGTGTTCCGTGGTGGAGGTCGTGGGAGAGGCAGGCAGGCACTTGGTCTGAATAAGGTAATCACGGAGAAATAGTGTTCTGTTAAACACGCTGCAGATATTTCAGTGGACTTTGGTGACATAGAGGAAACTCCGGCCGATTTAGAGTTTGAGACTCAGCCTGCAACAACTTTGACTGGGGTTTCCAGATACGTCCTGAGAAGTGCTGGGAGGGGGAGGGGGCTGGAGAAGTTCCCATTTAAACATATATGCTCTCCCGAGAATAGCAATAAACGGGTGATAGAAATTAAGCCTAAAACCACAATAAAGAACAGCAAGCAGTTTAAAAGCTGTAAAAAGCTGGGAAGGGGGGTCACTGGAGCGTAAGATTAACACAACACCCTCACTCACTTAATTCTTTAAAGTTGTGCCAAAGACCCTGATATTAAAGGGTAAATCTGCAAAAAAAGTTATCAGCTTTAGTAGCAGTTCCCAGAACTAAACAGGTCTGTTTAAATACGGATTGTAGTTTGGTAGGCGACAGGAACGTTGGGGAGGCGGTTGTGGACACAGGGTTGCTTGACAGGTCTAATCATTTCAGCCCTAATCATTTTCAGGTCCTCTCTTTAGATATGGAGGATGCAGATCACGCCCCACAGCCTCAGACAGATCTGAATGTTAGTTTAGAACAACCTGCCCTTTCTTCTAACGTAGAAGCTCTAAATATTCAGCTCAGTATATCAGGTGCTGAGGCTGAGGCTGAGAAATTAAATCAGACGGTTCAACAAAGCGAGAAAGGGTTAGAGACAGATCCAGAATCAGAAAATTGTGATCTCCCAGTTATTGCCCTGCTTAAAAAGTTAAACATCGATATGCATAAGGGATTTGAGGTCTCCAAGCTGAATCAGGAAAGTATTAGAGCCGCATGTAGTATGTTAGAGCAAAAAATTGATGATTTGAGCTGCCGTACAATTGCTTTGGAGGTGGAAGTTAAGGATCTTAGAGAGGAAGTTATGGAGAACCACAAGGAGCTAGAGGTAATTAAGATTAGGGATAGGGAGCATGAGGAGAGGGTAGAGAGATTGGAAAATATGCAAAGGAGAAACAACCTGAAGATTTTAAAACTTCCGGAAGGTAAAGAAGGTACGGACATCAGGAAATATGTAGTGCAGCTATTAAAGAGTGAATTACAGCTCGAGGAGGCAGAGGAGGAGATCTCTAGGGATATTTAGAGAGTGCACCGCGATTCCTTTAGGTTGAACCCGAACCGTGCTAAGCACAGGAGAATTTTGATAAATTTTCTGACATATGCCTTGAAAGAAAAGATTTTGGCTACTGCTCTTAAGAAGAAAACTATGGAAGTAGATGGTGCTAGGGTGGAGGTAAGATCAGACTTGTCATCAGTAACCGCCAACAGACAATGGGAGCTCGGTAAGAGGATTGAGCCATTGAGAAAGCTGGGCGCTTCGGTTCAGCTGAAGTTTCCGGCTTTTTTAAAGGTCATGTGGAATATTAAAATGCATTCTTTTCGATCTGTTGACGAGGTTGAT
The DNA here is from genome assembly GCF_964261635.1 of Lissotriton helveticus. Lineage (NCBI taxonomy): Eukaryota > Metazoa > Chordata > Amphibia > Caudata > Salamandridae > Lissotriton > Lissotriton helveticus. Next base: position 495,198,821 of record NC_136063.1, read on the forward strand.
AGTTTTTTGGAACAGTGCCAAACAGGGGGTTTGTAAAGTAGGTAGTGGTATGGTTACTCACTCATTTTAATGGTTACTTTATATTGTAGATGTTGTTCTAAAAATCAGACTCCTGCTAGGTATATCATTAATTTTGCTTATTTGGAATGTTGCCTATTCGCACCGTCCGCTGTAGGTCACGTATTCAGGATGGGTTTTCCGGGGTAAGAGGGAGGTTTTTTGGGAGTTTTGGGGGTGGGGGAGAGGGGCAGGGTGTTAGGGTAAGGGGAGAAATGGAGAAAAAGTTTCTCAGATGCTTTTTTGCTTTTGAAAAAAAAAAGGTCAGGATGCACGAGTTTGTTGGCTTAGGCTGAGATGAGTGGGGCTAACATACTGGATGTTCATGTTCGCATTCCACATTTTTAAAATTACTGGATTTTAGTCATTGATATACTTTGACACTTCTGTTCTTTTTAAGTTGTAGGTATTCTTTTGAGATTTCTGAGTTATTGTGTGCCTTACAGAAGAAAAAAAAAAGAATTTACTCTTCCTTTACAAATGACTGGACATGGAAAACCAAACCGACATTTGGTGTAAAATTTTCCTTTAGACTTGTATTTTCTTCTGCAGTACTTTCCACAATGGTGAGTTTGGAAATGTAAAACTTGCTGTCTCAAGCTTCTATCTCCTTCTTCTCTTGGAATCTCACATGTCACATACTGTTCGATGAAAGACAATACTGTTTCATCAGAATCAGTTCCAAATTTAGGTGCATCCTTGATCCACAGTAGCATACATATGTATATGAGGTGCACCTCTTGCTTGGTACTCCTTTATCCAAAAGAAATCAGTAACTTCTCCAAGAGGTGGATTCTTTTTATTGCAGATAAAAGACATCATAGCTTGAAACCTATGATTAAAATATCTGCACACATTTACAGGATCCAATTAACACAGTTCACTTTATTTCAACATTTTTTATGTTGGAATTCGCTTCTCTTAGAAACTCAAGCAAATCTTCCCATGCATACTCTGCACAGCTAAGTGTGACAAACCATGTTGGTGTACCTAAGTTCCGTAACATACCCTTGAGTTCTCCATGAATGAATGAATACTTATTTCTATAGCGCGTGGTTACCCGGAGGCATCCCAGCGCTGGACGACGATACCAATACTCATTTGTTCCACATTGACATGCCATCAAATTGATTAACTGTGCTTCTAAATTTTCATCTGTTTCTTGAACTTTCCCCACAATTTCTTTCGCAGAAAGAAGTGATTGATGAACTCCAGTTTTAGGTATGTGGTTCACTGCATACAACAGAGAAGACAGATCACTTTCAAACAAAAGGTGAAATATGTATGGAATGCACTGTCGAAATCTAGGATCTTCAGAATATAATCATGTTGACAATATTCTGAAGCTGGAATCCGTACAGGTCGGTCATCATGTCGTCCATTTTCTCCAGTGGAAAACAGCTGTGGAAAACAACGAGCTTCCAAGCTTTTCTCCCATACACTCATTGGAGTTCCCTGTGCTTTTTTCATTTGAAATAACTCAATGCTGCTTCCTATTACTTCTTTTGAATGCAAAGGACATATTGTGTAATATGCATAAATCTCTTCAGTCCTTGACTTGTCCACTTTCTATATTTGACCACTTGAAATTTCAGATTCATCTTCTAAACTTATTACCAGTGGCGTCACTAGGGGGGTGTGGTGGGTGCGAACCGCACCGGGTGTCACCCCATCATGGGGTGACACCAATCTGGTTACACTGCTGGCTCGCTGTGTAACACTGCAAACACAGCTCTGCACTGCAGTGCAGTCTCAAGTCTGTTCGGTTCCTGCTGCTTTATTATCTAGTGCAAGCGCACGCAAGGTACTAAAATACTGCAGTCAGTGCAGACAGTCCACGTTGCCACGCACGCACGCACCTCCTACTATAGAGTGGTGATGTGCCCGGCGTACCCAGGGCCGTCAATCTTTAGCGCTACCAATGACGGCCCTGGGACAGCCCCCGCGCGCTGTGTTCATCTGACGTCAGCACCACGTCTGTGGAGAGACAGTCTCGTCAGGGAGTGCGTGCGCAGCGCTGCTAGAATAAATTGCGCATATTACCTCCAGTAAGTACCTTTTGGTATGTTTTTCACTTTACAAAAATATTTTAAACTTTATTAAATTACGTCCGTAATGTAACATTCAGTTAAATGGATGCCTCTAGTTTTACTCCTAGAAGGACCGAGTCAACATTTCTTCCATATCCTTTCTGGTTCAGAAAATTGAGCATTCTCGAGGTAGGGAAAACAGCTATTTTGTAAAAGGAATGACAGAAACAATGCAGTTCATTCTAATAAATGAAATTGTTTGACTGGCAGCCAGTACTGCGGGGATTTCATTCTCTTTGGTAAATGTCCCATGGCACACGAGGAGGGCTTTCCGCGGCGCAACCAGACAAGTCCACTTGACGGGGCCCCCATGCAAGACAGCACTTTACTGCCATTAGTTTAAGCATCGCATCTGTAACCTGTTATAACAATAGGCCCGTCTTTTTTACATTCATGACGTGTGTCCTGTACCGAGTTAATAATTCTTGCTTTTTCCTGGTGCAGGACATAGCTGGTCAACTGTGCTCATTTTAGTTTTTTTTAGTAGTAAATAAATTTATTTCGGCATACATGTCATACAAGTTTTCAAATCTTCGTCAACAATACAAAAATAAAAGCACTTGTAAATTGAAAAGGTAACAATGCATGACCTGATTCTACAATTACACATTAAAAACATATCCTAAGGTGCCGTTTTTAATTTAATACAAAAAGGACCGATGATACAGGATTTGGTCTGGATTAAATAATGCCTTTTCCAAAGGGACTGATGTAGAAAAACAGTTTTCTTAATTATCTTTATTAGACAGCATTATTGTGGGCCAAAATGCAAGGACAACGCATTCAGATCATCAGCGCTGGGCGCATTTCGGAGCAATTACAGCAGATGCCAGCTTTATTTGAACTCTTGCCCACCACACAATGTGTCCACCACACAAGGCTCTGTCAGGCATGCATCTCCCACCCCTGCCAATCTGCCTTTCCTTCTCTGGCAGATCCCTTTGTTGATCATCTGAGATCAGAATAACTGTTGTGCAAAACATAGAGAGCATCCTGAGTTTCAAATTTCCCCTCAATTGCTAGTTTTCGGGATAGTGTTATGTGTGAATCACAACGGTTAACTGCATCTAGCCCCGAATTTACATCAGATTCGTGGTTGAGTACTTTAGTAAATACAAAGTAACGCAAGGCAGCGCAAAGTGCTGCCTTGCGCTACTTTCTGTCTTGTAGGCATTACATGGGTGCAGTATGGGTGTTCGCTTGCATCCACCCATGTATTTTGACACAAACCCAGATTTACAAAGACTTTGCGGCAAAATGGTTCGCCTACCCAACAGATGTAACAAGCAGAAATATCTTTTTCTCCTTCTTAATTGCTCTTTCCATGTGTAGATTGTTTTTGTGAGGGAAGGTGTCCTTTCCTACACAAGGACAATCCTGCCTGTAACACAGGCACACTTATTCTATGGGCAAAGGTGCCTGCAGAGGAGTTAGGCAGCTCACAGTGAGCCAGAGCAACAAGAGAGCATAAATGCTGCATATCTTTGTAAATATGGAGACATTTTGATTTCTTCCTTTCAGGCAGAACGGCACAGCAAGTTCTGTTGCTGCGCCACGTTGCGTAAAAAAATAGTAAATTCGTCCTTAACTGTTTTCCAAAGTATGCCTGAGTTGCCACATTGGAAAAGTGTCTGCTCTGAGCTAATCTACATAATATCACGCTAAAATGACGTACCTCTGCATATCAATGATTGTAATCAGTTTTTCAAATGGACGCTGGTGACTGGTTCCCTTGCCAGTCCTCAATGTTTGTAATGTCCGTCGGGGTCACCTTTGTGGTAGGGACAGACTGTCTACTATTCTGTGCATGACCTAAGCACCGTCGATGTGAGGTTCAAAAGCTTCTTGTGTTTTTCTTGCTATGTGCATACGTCAGCGGCAAGTGGAGATTTTAGGTGGGAAAAAACAAACATGTTCTGGAAGCAACTATCCAAATCTTATAAATATACTTGTCCAAGATAGAGGAGCAAAGTCTGAGAGATGAGGCCGCTCGTCGAGGACACCATCGGTACTGCTCTAGCAAAAATGTCACTTTTCCTGGAAATCCAAAAGAGAGGGAACTCAGGCCAAAATAAGAATTATTCGCAGGCTCAATGTACACGAGTAGTAGGACTCCAGCAGCGGTTTGTCAGATGTGGACGTACTGTGCATTCACGAGTTAGACCCTGTACCGGCTTGCACAGGTATGAGCAGGGGGGCGGGGTGGTGGAAGCCGACAGAGTACGGGTTAAGTAATATTACATTTTATTTTTTTATTTTACAGAGTTTTATATAGCGCAAACTTGACCCGAATCGGATATCATACAGAGTTTTATATAGCGCGAACTTGACCTGAATTGGGTGTCAGAGTGCTTTACATAGCACCAGTTGCATTACATGAAGACACATTAATTTTTTGTTAGGCATGGGGAGATTAAGTTATTTGCATAAAATCACAGGATGTTCAGTGTCATTGCCGAGACTCGACCCCATGCGGTAAGTCGTGAGGGGGTGACACCATGAGTTACCCGCACCGGGTGACACCAACCCTAGTGACGACACTGCTTATTACCTGTTCATCCACATTTACAGTTTTGTAATAAATATTGTTCTCTATAAGATATAAGATAGCCTTTTCAACTTCATTAACATCCAAAAATTCGTGCCATATTTTCCAACTCTTTGTTGGTAGACCTGCTGCCGCATTTTCCTCTTTCTCTCCCGCAATAGTTTCAATATTTTTCTTACAATCCAAAGGTAAGTACACCACTCTTCCTTTCAACCCTCTTTGCAAGTCTTTTGGTGGCAGTTTACCTGTTTTAGGCTCCATCCCAAATATAGCTTGAAAAGGATGAACAGATTGGATTAGAACCATATGTATTCAATTCTGCCAGTTCCTCCGGAATAGATACTAATTCTAAGTTATTAAGTTCTGCTCTAGCAGGCATTTTGTTCTTTTTTAATTTGTTGTAACAATATTTACATATACGTTGATCACTACCTAACTCAAATCGACCTTCCACCAACAAGTATGTTTCAAATTCTTCCCACTTACCATTGTTCTCCTTTTCACTTTTCAAATACAAATCAACATTCCTAGTTTGACTTTTATAATGAATACGTCGACAACAAACACAAATATAGTTTGGTATTTCAGAGCACACTACATTAAACTTTCCAATGTCTTCTTCAAACTGATCAGTGCTAATCACTTTCCCATCTCCTTCAACATCTGTAATTGTCAAACTTTCACTTTCTATGGACTGCTCTTCTGAACCAAAATATCGCATTTCAATATCATCACACTTTTTTTGAACATCTGATAAAGAACCATGTAAAAGACCTGTATTCAGTTCACTTAAACATAATGCATGACTTTTTACATAGTAGAGTTTCCTTACAAACTTCTGCATTTCTGAATAGTGTACTGCTAACATCCTCAAGTGATGAAAAAACTTTTACACACTTTTCTTGAAAGACAAGCCAGAAAATGCCCATGCTTCTCAGTATATTTTTTTACATTACATGGATCTAGTCCTTGTAACAACTTAATCTTCTGTTTAATACTTTTCTGTGTATATTCTCTTATCAAATTTCACATTATATCAATAGGTTCCTGTAGAATACTACAAATACCGCTACAACCCCACTTGTACACAGGAGCTTGTGTACGTTTCCCTTGCACTTGTTCACCTATTAACTCTTCTGCACTTTTACCAACCATTTCCTCTTTTGGAAGGGGACAACCATCCTAAACTTCGTAGCAATGACCTCCAGAATCAACTGCAAATGCTAAACTATTTTCCTGGAAGTAACGTTCCTCATTAAAAAAAGGCTCACTAGTAGAAGTATGTTTCCAATGTCCACTAATGATTTTGCAAAAGTTGGTTCTGTTCACAAGTCTTTTTCTTCTACTTTTCTCTTTCAAGACTTTCATTATTTTATCCAACACTGTGATCCTCTTCAAAATCACAATGAATAACTTCTGTTTTAAATTGAAAGCAGTATCCACTATACTTTCAATATGCTGCTTCTTTTTGAATTGCAGCACTTTCTTTTTATATTTGAAGCATGTTTTCATTAAATTCTGAATCACTCAGTTCGAATTCTTGAAATTGTTTTTGTATCCGGGTAACAGATACTGTTTCTTTATCATGTTTTCTTTTCCTTGTATTTGAAATTGAAGTCTGCCTCTCCTTATTTGAAAAATTCTTTTTTTTGCCCTGTATGATATTATTTTCATTAAATGTTCGTAATATTTTTTTCAGAAATTGTCTAGTGTTTTTACGAGAAGAAACTGTTTGGTAGTACTCCATTTTTTTCTAATTTAAAATCTTTCCTTTTGTTCAAATATACATATTTTTTCTCTTTCCTTTTTGTCAGTTCTTCTAGGCATTTTCAAATTTTAGTCCAAACAAAATAATTTTCTGAAAAAGAAAAAATAGATTCAATTATTTTTTACATCTATTCAATATGTTAAAATAATAACATACAATTACATAAGTTCTACTGACGGCTTCCAGAGGCAGTGCTGCAACATGATGGAGCAGGGCAGGGGAGCAGTAGGATGACGGGTAGTGCCATAGTACATACAGCAAGTATTTATTTAAATATTTACATAGAACTTTACAATTTATATGTAACTGCATTACCTCATACTTTTCACCTCTCTGACGCACCTCACCACCCCACAGCACTACCTCTGCAATCCACCGCGGACAACTTTATAGATAGTATTTTTTTAAATTGTAATCTATGTACTTAGGATGATATTATCAATCAAACGACACATACAAAAATTACCATTATTAGCCTAATAATTTTATTTACAACTTCACAAACATAACACTGCACCTAGGGCTTTAAGGGGGGGGTCTGTGGGGGTCTGTGGGCGTCTGAGCACCAGCAGTTTATTTTGGGGGGCCTTAAAACGGGTCTCTATGGGGCTCTATTTTCAGGCCTCGCAAAGGTAGTCCGTTGTTTTTTTTTTTTTTATATTGGACTGCAGTGAGACTGTGAGAGCATGCACATTGCTCACTACTGAGAAGTGGAGACATCATGCCAGGTGAGTCACGTTTTAGGAGAAGGGAAATCCTTTAAAGAGAGCTATTTTCTCTCAGGATTTCCCTTCTTTTTTTGCAGCGCAGGAGCAAAATCATCGTGGGGTGATTAGCAGAGAGACCACCAGACGCGCAATGCCCATTGGCCCGGACTCCCTGAGACAGCTTCCCGGGTGCACACACAGAGCCGCACCCGAGAACTTCACAGGTCTTCCAAAGACCATTTGCTTGTAAATGAGGCTCTGTTCTTTTTCACCCTTTTTTAGAGCCCCTACATCCCCACTCTGCCTATTGCTGAAAGAATTAGCCTCCCCTGAAATTTCGATCTGGTTGCGCCTCTGGAGACGACCACAGGCAGCCAACTCCAGCACAACCCTTTTTGATCTTCCACAGTGTCTTGTTTTAGTGCTATGAAAACACATGCTTTGCCTGGCTCACTTAGTTCTCACACCCCCTCCTTAATATGAAGATAGTAGCTTTGGAATTACCTTTATATTCCTATACTGTGCTTCACATGGCAATATAGAAGTGCAGGTTCTCACCATCCCAAATTAGCTGTCTGGTATACTCTCTCAAATGTAAGATCTACAGGTATTCACAGGTCACTCACGGCCAGTTTAAAGCAGTGTTCCTATATAGAAATGGACAAAACGTTATGTTTTTAAATTAACGTCTTACACTGAAAAGCTGCTTTACATTTCTTTTGCTGGATCAACCTTTGTTTAAAACACCATCAGAGAAGGGTGGCGAACTATGGTCCACAAAGAGCAACTCAAAGCTTTCTTGTCCTTTATCAGAAACACCTGCCTGTCAAAGCTTATCGCCAGCCTTTTCAGCCCCTTAAGAGGCTGGGTGGATGAGTATAATACGCGGTATTTAGGAACGGGGGCGGAGGATGCACAGAAATAGGGACGGATAGTTGAATAAAGGGCGAGTGGATGGATGGCCAGATGGATGGATGAATGGATAGCTAGATGGGTGGATGGATGGATGTATGGATGGATGGAAGGAAGGATGAATGGATGCATGGACCAGTACTTAGGCTAGTCGGGTGGGCTGATAGATGCGTAGGATTGGTTCTGGGACAGATCTATGTATGAATATATGGGTGTATGGCTGGAAGCATGACACAGTGCTTACCATAGGCGAGTGGGCTGATAGATGCTTAGGATAAGTGCAGGGACAGATGTATGTATGTATGTATGTAGGTAGGAATGTATTGAAAGATGGTTGGATGGCGCAGTGCTTAGGATGGATGGATGCAGGGTTTAAGTGGGCCGGATCTGAGCACCGGCAGTTATTTTCAGGGGGCCTTGAAACGGGTCTCGATCAGGCTCTATTTTTGGCCCTCGCAAAGGTAGTCAGTTTTCTTTTTTTTTTATTGGACTGCAGTGAGGGCATGCACATCGATGTGCGCGTGCTCATTTTGCTCACTACTGAGAAGTAGAGACATCTTGCTAGGTGAGCCACATTGTAGGAGGAAGGGAAATCCTTTAAAGAGTGTGTTTTCCGAAGGTAGGATAATTGGAGGAGATTTTCTTAAGCACACAATGCTAGTTATCTTGATTTAGATCACGCCCCTACTTGGATAGCCCACACCCCTTTAAGACGTTTGCCCCACCCCTTTTAGAGCACCCCCAGGTTTTTTTTCCCACCTAAAGCCCTGACTGCACCATAGTAACAAAGAAATGGTCCAAGCTTCCATTTAAATCTACAATGGCACCAAGTTTAATAATTTGCCATCAACGCTGTCAGCCTTCTACCACAGTGCAAGAGTGTCTACCTTTTTTTTTTTTTTTTTTTTTTTTTGTCCTCATCTTGCGATTATCGTTATGCATGTGGAGTATCAGGTTTCTGCCTCGTTGCCTTTTACCGACACTGCCCCTTGTTCTCTCTTGATTGGGGAGTTTTTGACCATTCGTTATTTGAGGAGTTTCCTTTGCTCGTCACATATCGATGCCTCTGGCTTAGGTTAGATCGGGGGGAGCTAGCCCGCTTGGCTACTCGACAAGTACCTTACTTGTCCACCAGAAGATATCGCTTTAATCATAAGACTTAAGTTTGTTATTATTTGGGGTTTAAGAATGATTCAAAGATATCCCAAAACTTAAATCTTTTGCTTACATTTCCTAGCTTATCAAGGTTGTTGATTCTTATTGCTGAGTTTAGCCATTCTGCATGGGTTGGGCAAGAGGGTCCTATCCACTTAATACATATTTCTCTCCTTGCTAGAACTATTAGTACAAAAAGGAGATTTTCCTGCTCTTTAGTTAGATTCCCTTCGTTACCTGGGCCCAAAATCCCAAAAAAGTAAGAGTCGTACTTACAATAAGTTGCTTGGCCAGGATAGAGCTCAGGGTCTTACCGACTTGGTCCCAAAAGTCCTCCAAATGTGGACAGCTTTTAAACATATGGATGTCATCTGACTTTTCTTCTCCACATTTAGGGCATTTCCTTATTCCAGCGTTTTTGAATTTGGACAGTTTTTTAGGGGTCCAATATGCCCGATGGATTGTATACAGATGATTCCTCTTCAGAGCCGCGGATTTCAAGGTTGACCAGCATTTAGCTACAGATTTTTCCCATATTAGATCCAAATCTGTTATTACAACGTCTTTCCATATTTGGGCTTCCATATTAACAGTGTCGTCGTTGGCCGTTATCAAAGCCCAATACCACTTAGCCACTTCTTTTCGCAATCGCGTTGTTGTGATCATGTCATCCTCCAGGTTTTCATTACCATGTATACTGGGTAGAGTTCTGGACCAACTTGACATTTGATAATACTTACATTTAGATAATGTATTGTTCGACAGTTCTTGGAGTTCTACCCTGGTTTTTATATTTGGACCATCTAGTATTTGCCCCCAGTATTTGATGTCGGCTCTTTTTAATGCTAGTGCAAGAGTGTCTTTTAAGCATTCTGGGGTTCCGGGGGATTCCCAAATAGGAGCCCACTTACTATAGTATGATATATGTAATATGCCTCTAATTTGTGTCCACATCTTTGCTGCATCTCTCAGTATCTTAAGCTTTATTTTTTTGAAATATTTAGGATGACCATACTTAAACAGCGCATGATCCTCTGAATTTGTGATTACTTGTAGATAAGTTGAGTAGTGTTCATGATTTTTCAATAAAGGTTTGATGTTTTTGAACTGAAAGGCTCTGCAATATTCCACCAGGTCTGGACTGGCCAGCCCGCCCTCCTTCTTGCTCCTCCTGATCTTTTTCCATGCTATCCTCGTTCCCTTTGCTGCCCAAATGAAGCTTGTTATGTCTCTTTGTGCCCGGGCTAGTTCCGCTTTCCCGAACTCCATTGGAATCGTATTAAATAAAAAGGTATATTTTGGCAAAATGGTCATCTTGATTATATTCGATCTCCCAATCAAACTCAATGGTAGAGAGGTCCATGTCTCAAGTAGTTTTCTTACATCCCCGGCAACTTTATTCAAATTCCTGTTTGCAATCTTCTCTATGTCATGATTTATTAAGATTCCTAAATACCTGATTTCATTTTTTACGAAGTTATTTTGAAAAGCCGTATTCCATGTCATAATTTCTGTTTTTGTTTGATTCACCAAATATCCTGAGATTTTACCGAATGTAGTTAGAGTTTTCTCAATATTTGCTTTAGCTTTTGGGTAATCGTCAGTAAAGATCATTAAGTCGTCCGCATAGAGAGCAATTTTCTTCTCCCAACTGCCATACTTGAACGGTGTTAATCCCTCAGAGTCGGAAGACTTAAATCCCTCAGAGCAAAAGATAAACTCCTACCTAGAAGATGCAGAGCTCCTAAAACTGACAGAAAACGACAGAGAAACATTAGATAAAGAAGTCCTCGAAGAAGAAGTGGCAGATGCAATTAAAGGTTTGAAAAAGGGGAAAGCAGCAGGACCGGATGCTATTCCAAATGAATTATACATGAAACTAAAAAACTCCATACTTCCTCACATAACTAAACTAGTCAATCTAATTTTAATACAACAGAAACCTATACCTGATTCATGGAATGATGCCATAATTTCAATCATCCTGAAACCCGGAAAGAATCCACTCAAATGCGAATCATACCGTCCAATATCTTTATTGAACGCTGATTACAAAATATTCACTAAAATAATGGCAGCTAGACTAGGGAAAGTACTATCAAACTTACTACATCAAGATCAAAAAGGTTTTATTAAAGGAAGATACTTACATGAAGTAACGCAAGAGCTCTTAACTGCAGTAGACATTGCCATAAGTGAGAAAACTCCGCTTACTATACTCGCGGTTGATGCCGCAAAGGCGTTTGACCGGGTCAACTGGACCTTTCTTGAGAAAGTTATGATCAAGAACAACTTTGGACCTCACTTTACATGTATGGTAAACCAGATTTATAAAGATCCAAAATCAAAGGTCCTAATAAATGGCAGTTTGACAGAAAACATAAAAATAACCAGAGGAACGAGACAGGGTTGTCCACTCTCCCCCTTACTTTTCAATTTATATATTGAGCCTCTGGCAAATAAGCTAAGAAGCAAGAGTGTCTATCAGCAAAAAAGATTTGTTATCCACAGAAATGTTGTGTGATTTGTGTAGCTGTCTGCTGGAACACCCATCACCAAAAAGTATTAAAACATGCACATTTGCAAGTAAAACATTTACCATACCATAAAGCGGTTCATAAATGGGCACAGTGCCACTACACCACCCTCATCCCCATCCATGCTTAACCTTAAGAAATCAAAGAAAGAGCCCTAGCAAACCTGGTAGAGCCACTATAGCAATACAGGGACTTAATTTCAACAAGTGTCTGCCGAAATGCTCAGCAACAAAAGGTATTAAAACATGCAAATTTCCGGATAAACCTATACCATGCCATAGAGTGCTTTATAAATGGACCCAGTGGCACTACATCACCTTTACTAGCTACACATGTGCACGTTACAAATGTCCGGGTTATAAATAGCAACGTACCCACCACTGAAATCAAACAACGAGCCCCAGCACTCCCGTTAGCGCCACTATAGCCATACATATACTTAATTTCAACAGGTGTCTGCCGGAACGCTCATCAGCAAAAGGTATTAAAACCTGCAATTTTGCAAGTAAAACATACACCATACCATATGGCGGCTTATAAATAGTCCCAGTACCACTACATCACCTCCACACCCGCCCTTGCTTAACTTTACACAATAAAACAAAGAGCCCCAGCAAACCTGGAAGCGCCACTATAGCCATACAGAGGCTTAATTTCAACAGATGTCTCCTGAAACGCTCAACAGCAAAACTTATTAAAACATCCAAATTTGCTGGGAAAACATATACCATGCCATAGGGCGCTTTATAAATGGTCCCAGTGGTTCTACATCACCATTAGTAGCTAGACATCTGAACGTTATTAAAGTCTGTGTTTTAATTGCCAACATACCCACCTAACCCCCACCCCACCCCTGCCCTTGCTTAACCCTACGAAATCAAACAGAAACCCCCACCATTCTTAGTAGCGGCACCATATCCATACACAGGCTTAATTTTAACAGGTGTCTGCCGGAACGCTTATCAGCAAAAAGTATTCAAACATGCAAATTGGCGGGTAAAACATAAACCATTCCATAGCACGGTTTATCAATTGGCCCAGTGGCACTACACCACCTTTACTAGCTAGACATCTGTATGTTACTAAAGTCGTTTAAACACTCTGTAGAGTGTATAGCAGGGGATGGGGAAAGTAAACTAAGTTGTAATTCCCAAACTTTTGATATACCGTCCCTTTACTGTATGTATATTAAGGACATTAAATGGAATCAAAAAATTGAGTGTGTCTCAAAAGGGATAGTGAAGCTGAGAACCGGTAAAACCCGGACCACTCAAACACCTATGTATATTCAGCACAGGGACACAGCCTGACAATTAGTATCACTTATAATCACATGTAGTTTACTAATGTCAAGAAAGTCATACAGAAAATATAACGAACATTTTCATTTCTCTTTTATCTCTCGACCATTTATAAAACATCTCTTCTAAAGAAACACTCCCCAACCACTTCTATTTCATAAGTACAGACAATCATTAATACGTTTACCACCATATATTTTAGTGTATCTACCATTTTATTATTCACTAGTCAGAAACTACTAAAACTATTAACTATATCCAAATGCAAACCTGAAACCATGTTCACATTATATCTCAACCTGTGATCAAATGATTCAAACTATGCATACATATAAAAGGAACCTATCACTTTTACTATCTCCATCTCCTCTCCATGTAATCTCCAAACACTGTAGACTGCCTCACTGTACAACAACATACATCGACTTATATTCAAATCTACCTCTCAGAGTCAAAAATTAGACCACAACCTGTCCACATAACATTTCTGGGTTTGGTTTTAACTTAATAACACATACATATCCTACCACCCCCCCTTCCCCACTATTTCCACAAAAAGTATAATTTGCAAATGTGGGACATTTTGTTTATCTTGCCTGAATACATTAGCAAACCCAAATTACCACACTTTACTAATAGTATATTATTTTGAAATAAAAAATACTTTCAAACTTAAAAATATCGCCTCTAATACTTAATCACTACTACAGAACACAGAACACCTTGTTCATTTCTACCTCACCTTTGTAGTTGATATGCAGGTTTTAAATATCACACACGCATGCAATTCTTTCTTTGGAACACAGTACATGTAATGCACCGCTTTCATCAAGAATGGATCCAGTAATGGCACAATTTCTCTGTCGCTCCACATATAAATACACGTAAAGAACAAATTAGAATACTTCATTCCTTCATCGACATTCCAAAACTTATCTCCATTGGTTATTTTTGAATTTTCCATATGAAAAGCTTCTTAATATTCTGAGCCACATACAGGTCAGAAGTTCAACCTATTTTATCACCACCCTTTCTGGAACATTCTATGACACCTACAGGTTAAAAGTTCATAATTTTTTTAAACGTAAGTTTTTTTTTCCCAGCATATTCTCGAACATTTAACAGCACCTGCGGGTTAAAAGTTCACCATTGTTTTAAGTTCCAAATGCAAGTAGCACGTCTGGTTGAGCTGAGCACATTTCATCCTATCGTATGTACTCCACGTTTAGACTGCTCTTTATTAACCCATGACAAACATGCTTTTTAACACAACTAATATGCACCATAGTTTTTAGTACCCAATGCTTCTTATCTTCCAATCAATTATCGTTTTCTGTGAAAAAAAAAGTTTTTTCCCCATCTTTAAACATATCTCTTACTCTACAAGGGAAATGCATGAGCTAGAGACACCTTTCCATACCTTCCAGCCATACCTTCAAAATGCTAGTGTGGATCGTAGGACATAGCTATCTTTTCTGGTGCAAGAGGTATGCAGAACAGAGACGTATTGACTTAGACCTAGGTTTACAAAATGTGGACATTAAAGTGTTTGCACAGAGAGGATTGAAGTGGCACCAATTGTTGCCTTTGGTTAAAACCTGTTTGCATCTCCAACACCCTGACCTCATGATTGTGCACTGTGGTGGAAACGACCTAGGCACATTGACTGGGGTAGGTTTGGAAATGCTAATGAAGGACACCTTTCGACAATTGATGTTGCTTTTGCCTCAAACTGTCTTTGTATATTCTAATATATGCCAAAGACAGAAGTGGAAATGGGCAAACCAATTTTGTCCTCAGATTGAAAAATCTAGGAAGAATGTCAACAAAGCTGAGACCATAGAATGGGGTCGATCTACAACAACATACATTTTGATATGGCTGCTATCTACAGAAGTGATGGAGTAAACGTCAAAGATCAGGGAAATCGAGTTTTTCAGAATAACCTGAAGCACTGCATCCGCACTTATATGTAGCTCCAACTAATAAACACAAGGGCTCTTTTTAGAGCCACCCTATAACTGACAACTTAGGCCCACTATTTTAGGGCCAGGTAACGCCAACTCCCGGACCCTCGCCAAAATGTATTCTCTTATGAGGTCTAGCTGTGGCGCAGCGGCCAGACAATCTGACTTTGGAGCACAGAGCTCTCACTTTGATCACTGCCTCTAGCGACAGCTCAGGATAGCACCATGTGACTCTGGGCAATAGCTCACCTAATTTCCACGCCAGCCCCCAGCACCTGCAGACCCGTACGAGTGAGTATTTGCACTTTACAAATACCATATTGATTCGAAACGGCACAATTGAACTTCATACTCCCTCTGTAGCAGCCCCCAATCACCCTATAGACGTCACACTGTTTAAAACAAAAGTTCCTCCTGGTACGTATGCAAACATGCTGACAATACTTGGACAGGTGTGCCGCAGCGGACAGAAAACATGAGTACAGAGCACAGGGCTCAGGGTTTAATCCCCTGCTCCGACAGCAGCTCAGCTCAGCACCATGTGACTCTGGGCAATAGCTCCCTTCATGGCTCACATAATTTCCACGCCGGCCTCCAGGGCCTTCAGACCCATAGGGGTGAGTAGTTTGCACTTTACAAATACTGAATTGATTTGATACGCGCAAATTTACCTTTGCACTCCCTGTATAACACCCCCTAAGCACCATACACAAATTACAATGTTCGAAACAAAAGTTCCTCCGAGTAGGTATAACTACATGCTGACACTACTTGGACAGATGAGGCACAGCGGCCAGAGCACATGACTTCACACCATATGACACACAGTTTGGACTCACGCTTTCATCCCAAGTCCGGCAGCAGCTCAGCTTAGAAGCAAGAGACTCTAGACAATACCTCACATATTTTCCGTACCCCAGCACTCTCAGACCAGTAGGGGTCAATAGTTTGTCCTAGTTGGTATAAACACATGCTGACACTACTTCCACAGGTGTGGTGCAGCGGCCAGGGTACATGACTTCACAGCATAAGACACATAGTTTGGGCTCACGCTTTAATCCCTGAGTCCCACAGCAGCTCACCTTTACAGCATCATACTCTAGGCAATATCTCACTTAATTTCCGTAGCCCAGCACTTTCAGACCGGTAGGGGTGAGTAGTTTGCTTCGCACCCCCTGTATAGCACACTCTAAACACCCCACAGAGGTTACAGTTCTCCTACCCTCCTCTTTCCTACTTTTTTTGCCCATTTTTCCCCTTCCTCGCTTCAATAGAATCACAAAATGGCTGCCAACACTTCCTAGTAACGCCTCCGCCAATCAGATGGCAGAATTCCCAAATATCGATATCTGTAAATTTAGATATTTCTCCAAACCTACTGAACAGATTTACACCAAATAAACAAAAGTGTGCTTTCTAGACCAAGACCCTTCTCCCTGCCAAATTTGGGGTAATTCCGTTCACCCGTTCAACCTGTAGCCTTGTCTAAAGTTTCCGATGGAAATTGCATGGAGAAAACATGTTTTGGGACCCCCTTTTTTCTCCAGTGGGTTGCGATAAACACCAACTGCAGTCCGCAATGTTAGTAACATCCTCCATTCGGCATACTTTCCCCGATGTTTGTACTTTTGAAAATCTGTGTATGTGCATGGCGACTCACCTGAGAATTATCAAGACTACAGCTACCACAGGCCACTGGGGTGGCCACGCACAGTTGGGCGGGGACAATGATCTTTAAAACTGTGTTTGCAGTAACCAGCCGTGCCCATTACCCTGCATGATGTCCGCGGCCCTAGAGAAAGTGCTCATTAGCATGAAACGCGTTGGGCGAGACATTTGAATTTCGAGCAAGGCATTACTGCTGTCTGGATATGTATTTTTTCCATATAAAGAAGTGGCAGAATAATCGTACTTTTGTGGGCTCCCCTCATTCCAGGCAACTTTATGTTGGGATGTGTAGCGGCACCGCCTGAGCCGCGAGGGCAGCACCGCTGCATGCAAATGCAGTCCCGTTACTGCGTCAACCTACGCAGTGACATCGGGGAAAGTATGCCGAATGGAGGATGTTACTAGCATTGAGGACTGTAGTTGGTGTTTATCGCAACCCACTGGGGTTTGTACTTTTGAAAATCTGTGTATGTGCACGGCGACTCACCTGAGAATTATCAAGACTACAGCTACCACAGGCCACTGGGGTGGCCACGCCCAGTTGGGCGGGGACAATGATCTTTAAAACTGTGTTTGCAGTAACCAGCCGTGTCCATTACCCTGCATGATGTCCGCGGCCCTTGAGAAAGTGCTCATTAGCATGAAACGTGCTGGGCGAGACATTTCAATTTTGAACGAGGCATTACTGCTGTCCGGATATGTATTCTTTCTATTAAAGAAGTGGCAGAATAATCATACTTTTGTGGGCTCCCCTCATTACAGGCAACTTTATGTTGGGATATATATATATATATATATATATATATATATATATATATATATATATATATATATATATATATATATATACATATATATATATATATATATATATATATATATATATATATATATATTCACTGAAAAAACCATAGGTTATAGACCATATATAGTTAGGAATTAGCATTTAAAAAACCTTATTTTACTCACACAAAACCATTGAAATTCCATATATAGTTAGTTGCACTAACTATATATCGCGCACCCGCAATCCACTGCTGATGATGTCACATATTACATCATTCATGACATGGTCAGTGACATCACTGATGACATCACTGATGAAATCTCAAATGACATCACTGATGACATCACTGATGACATCTCATTTGACATCATTCTTGTGCTAATACGATAAACCTCTTCAGACTCTAATATAACCTTAGATACACTCACTGTATACAGACACTCACACACTGTCACTCATCCATGGAGTTACTCACACACCTAGTCAGTCATGCAAAGAAACAATCTCACCTCCATTTCCTCAACTATACAGTTATACACACCTTACTTATTCAAACATATACTAACACATATTTACTCTCTTATACAATCCCTGATACAAGTTCACAATGATCCATACAGCCACTCACACATTCAGTGGCTCTCATGCACAGTTATTTATATATGCCAACTCTCACATGTACTGTGTTTTACATATGTACTTACTATGACATGTAGCATTGAGATATCCATTCACTCATCAATACACTCATGCACACAGTCAACCGCCCATGTAGCTTTTTCCACATGCACTCTTGAACTCATACACCTAGTGAATCAACTGCTCACACATCTATGCACAGAGTCACACACCTCCCAGCCACCCCCACACAAACTCAATCTCCCATACAAATACTTGGGCAACCAATCAATAACACATATAGCCTCTCGTATAGCTAATGATCAACACATGCAGCAGTTTACATCACAACAGACATACTGATGCACACATTCAGACAGTTTAGTCACTAACCCATGCATTTAGTACGACACATTTATTCACTCACTCATACAGTCAGTCACGCACCTACTAAATCCTTCATCCAGACACTTATACATCCACTCATTCTTCAATATATCAAACATATTAAAACTTTACAGAAACACACAGTCACTGGATGATGTCATCAGTGATGTCATCAGTGATGTCATTTGAGATGTCATCAGTGATGTCATCAGTGATGTCACTGACCATGTCATGAATGATGTAATATGTGACATCATCAGCAGTGGATTGCGGGTGCGCGATATATAGTTAGTGCAACTAACTATATATGGAATTTCAATGGTTTTGTGTGAGTAAAATAAGGTTTTTTAAATGCTAATTCCTAACTATATATGGTCTATAACCTATGGTTTTTTCAGTGAATTTCATTGGTTTTTTAAAAGCTAATATCTGTAGCTGTAAAATGTATTCTTCTTTAAATCCAAAAATATATTTTATATGTTTATTAATAATTTTTTTTTTAATATATTTCTTTGTTCGCTCCCGGTTCGCGAACCGGGAAGCTTCCCGTTAGCTCAATTTGATGCCGCGACCCGGTCCGCGAACCGGTAAACGTTCCGTTTGCGCAACTGCCGCGTTAGAGATCAACATCGTGACGCGTCGCGGAAGCGCGACGTATCACGTTGTCGCATAATGCGTCTTATGACGCGCCGCGTTAGCGCACCCGGAAGTGCTCCGGTACGCGAACTGAGACGCGAAGCGCAGCTCCCCGGAAGCGATCCGGGACGCGTCGCGAAAGCGCGACGTATCGCGTTGCCGCGTAATGCGTCTTATGATGCACCGCGTTAGCGCACCCGGAAGTGCTCCGGAGCGCGAACCGAGGCGCGAAGCGCAGCGACCCGGAAGCGATCCGGAGCGCGTTCCGCAGCGCGTAACTTAAGCGTAACAGGTCATGTGACTTGTTAATAAAACTTTTCATTGGTTCATTTCACTTTTGGTTTCCTAATGATGTAAGGCTAGGTCAGGTGACCTAAAAATAACACTTTTCATTGGTTTAGAACTATTGTTTTTCCCAAATGATGAAAACCCCTCCTTCTTTCCTCACTCTGACTTTCATCTTTGTGAGAGGAAGACCTTTTTTGATATTTGAGCAATGGCTTCATTGGTAGCTTCCGCTGGTGGACCCCCACCACCACCACCACCTCCTCATGGGAAGAGAGGACCACCTCCACAGTTCATCAGCAACACAGAGGAGGAAGAGGATGAACAAGAGGAAGAGGAGACAGAGGGACCACAGTTTTTAGAAGAGGAGCCCCGGGTTTCTCATCGTAAAACTAGTTTTATTTGGCAGTTTTTTTCAATCCCTGAAGGGCAGAAAAAAGTTAATGCTAGATATGTGACGTGCCTCATATGTAAAGAGGACTTATCTAGAGGCACCTTAAAAAAGTATAGCTTCGGCAACTACACCATGCACCGTCACATGCTGAGGTGGCATCCACTAAACTACAGCCGGGCAGAGATGCGTGACCTTCAGGACAATCCTCAAACTCCTGTGGCCAGGACATCAACACAGATATCTTTGTCAGGGCCAGAGGCACGGGAAACCGTGCCAAACATTCAGGACAACTTTGTCCATATGAAGTTTACCTGTTTATATTGCGTTGCATTACTCTCATGTGGCAATATGAGCATTAACTTAATCAACAGAGTATTTGAAAACCACAAGTGCTCTAAACGCCCCAGAAAGTAAATTTTTTTTTTGCTCCTGTTGAGCCCTTTCCAATGCCTGTTTTTTGTTGTTTCCCCTCCAAAAAAAACAAAAAAAACATAAAACTGTTCAAAAAATACAAAAAAAACAAAAAATGTTGAGAAAAATAAAAAAAATATATAAAACAACAAAAACATTAAAAAAAAAGTTCTTTTCAGAACTACCTCCCCTTTCAAAAAAAATTGCTAGAATGTTTAGCACTCTGGCAAGCTGTATTTCTTTTGGTTCGCTTCCTGGTTCGCTCGCCGGTACGCGAACCGGGAGCGAACCAAAAAATTTTTTTTTAAAAAAAAGAAGAGTAAGTATAAGGGAAGTAAACAGAGAGTAATGTTAAAACAAAGACAGCTATAGGGTCTAAACCAGAGATACTGTTTAATAGATTTATTTACCGAAGAAAAGAGGGAAGAGGATATAATTGTGAAAAACAAAATAGATAAGGAAGTGAAAGAAAAAAAGGAGAGTAGAAGAATAACAAAGAAGATTTTCTTGGAGAATGTGAGTGAATGTTCAAAATAAGATTAAAACATGTGGAATAACAGAGAGAAAAAACAGAAAACAGAAAAGAAGAAGTAACACAAAAAGAATAATTGATACAGCAAAGAAATGTAAATAACATAGGGCCATATCATCAACATAGGCAATAAAAGTTTTGCAGCTTTTATCGGCAGAAATGTGTCGCTAAAGCCGCTTTTGCGGCAGAAAACTGCCGCTAAAACCACTTTAGCAGCAGTTTTCTGCCAATAAAAACAGCAATAATTTTATTGGCTGTGTTCATAATATGCCCCTTAGTGTGCTTCAACTACACAGAGAAAGCATAATGAACAAGTAGTGAAAGAGTGATCAGTCAAAGACACTTAGAGTAATAGAGACGGAGTGAGTGAACAAGAGTGAGGAACTATGAGAAGAGAGGGACTGAGAAAAGGAGTGGAAGGAGTAGAGTAAGTAGGTAATAGAGAAAGGAATGAGGGAAGTAGCAAAGGCAGGAAACTGAGGGTTAAAGAAATGAAGCTGTGGAACTAATAGTAGGTGAATGTGATAGAAATGTAACGAAAAGAGTACAAAACATTTACCTTATAATTGTCGTTAACTTACTCACTTTTTATTTTTATACTTTCAATCTGTGAAAGAGAGAACAAACATTTGAAAAATATTAAAACATGTATTTAAAAATTAGAAAAGACAACGGAAAAGATTGAAGGACAAACAGTTTTTCAACAACTTTGACACTTACAGAAGCTTCTGCTTCTCCAGGCCCCCTACACAGTCCTAAAGATATACATTTTAAACTAACAGTATCTTGATGCAGATGAAGTGAGGCCTATCTTAAAACATGGTGCATCTTTTGCACTGCTGTTGTCTCACAAAAGTGTCGCAAGACACTAACATTTTAAATGATTGTTTCAGGATGCCAATAAGATGTGTCCTATCCAGAGGTTTGTTTGAGGTGAGGCCTACTCAGGGTTCCAAATGAAATTTCGAGTTGTTGAAGAGAACAGAGGACATAATACATGTGAAGGTCTACCAATGAAGTAAGTCATGTCCACTTCACTCTTGAACAAACGCCAGACCTCTTCTGTGTCCGTGGACAGAGCTAAACTTCATCTGCACAATGTCATTCGTAAACTTAGGAAACACAGGTGATGTAATTGAAAAACGTGCAATTTCTTTTGCTCATTTCACAATCACATCACTTGTGTTTCCTTTGCTTAGGTATCTCATTGTGCAGATGTAGTCCAGCATATGAAACAGTACCCAGAAGTGCAGCACTGCATGCAACAACTTTGACACTTACAAAAGCTTCAGCTTCTGCATGCCCCCTACACAGTGCTAATTATATACATTTTAAACTGATGGTATCTTGCTGGAGATGAACTGAAACCTATCTTGCAACATGGTGCATCTTTTACACAAAAGTGACCCACAGTGGCGCAAAAGAGGCGCACGGCCATCATAAATCTGACCCTAACATTTTAAATGATTGTTTCAAGATGCCGATAAGGTGTAACCTATCCACAGATTTGTTTCAGGTAAGTCCTACTCAGGGTTGCAGATGAAATTTAGGTTTGTTGAAGAATACAGAGGAGATAATACATGTGCAGGCCTACCAACGAAGTGAGTCATGCCCACTGCACTCTTGAACAAATGTCAGACCTCCTCTGTCTCCTGGAACAGGCCTAAACCTCATCTACACAATGTGATGTGTAATGTTAGGAAACACAGGTAATATAATAGGAAAACGTGCAATTTTTTTTGCTCATTCCACAATCATATCACCTGTGTTTCCTTTGCTTAGGTATCTCATTGTGGAAATGTAGTCTATCATATGAAAGACTACGTAGAATGTGAGCACTGTATGCAACAACTTTGACACTTACAGAAGCCTCTCCTTCTCCATGCCTCCTACACAGTTCTAAATGTACATCATAAATGCAAACAGTACAGAATTAATTATACATGTTAAATGGTTTATTTTTGCTGTTCTCAGAATGTATCAAATTTCACTAAAAACAGTGACTTGAAGGTATTCATCATATAACAGCGGGGAAAAAAAAACACAATCAAAATGATTGTGTTTAAAAAACCCATACAACATAACAAATCAGAATTCAGAACTCCTTAAAATTAACTTACTTTCCATGACGTCGAAGGATGTCCTATGAACTTCTTACACTCTGTTGTGCTATTATTACTTTCAGCCCGCCAATTTCTGAAAGAAAACCTCCATCGTTTTGAAAAATATGTTACATACAATAAATGACTTCTCGCTCTCTACCACACGTTTCCACAAGGCCAAATCATGTAAGAGCCATTTATAACTCTTGAAATTCTTGTAAGCCAATCCCGTCATTTTGTATTTCCGCAACTTTCAGAATTAAAATGTTGAAGATCATTTTCACAATCCTGGAATAGTAATATCTTACCCTTCTTGCTCACTCATGTTCTACATTTCCTATGACACTGATACTGCTTACTATGAAGCAGACTTACACTACCTCTATGACTACTACAATTATTTAATTCTCTACATCACTTTTAATCACAAAGCAATATCAAACAGTAGACAGCATTGCAGACTTACATTCCCTCTACTCCATGTTTTGATTGGCTGCTTCAATTAGCTTATAAAAAGAAACAGTTTTTCTGAACTCATTCAAAGTGCAATTATTTTTCCATGACGTCAAGTGTTATGGTAAGAAGTTATGTCTCTGTACTACACTTATCCTCAAGGCCAAATCGTGTAAGAGCCATTAGAACTTCTTGAAATTCCTCAGAGCACATCCCGAGATTCTTTCCCTAAAATTTTGGTTTTAAAAACACCAGGTAAGAATTTTTAAGGTCATACGGCAATTTTTTTTTTTAAATTAAAACAGAATCGTTGCAGAATGACCAGCCATTTCTAGACTTTAAATAAGCTGTGTAATGTCCTGATGTTATTGAAGGACCGTCATGATATATAATTGCTGCAGTTACAAAAGTCCTTCCTGATATTGACAACTGTGAAGCCACAAAATTTTTAATTAAAGTTGTCAATTTTGTTCCATCAGGCCTACATCGTTGGAACATTAAAATGACATACTGGCCATATGTTCGTATAAATAATGTTGACATCATTTCAGATTTACATTGGCTACACTCCATGTTGTGATCAGCTGCTTTTACTAGCTTATTAAAAGAGACTGATTTACTGTCTGGCAAAGTTAAATATATAAATCTTTCTGAGTCTACACTAGTAGTACTTGATACCCTACAGTTCTCGCAGTCATGCTGCCATTGATAAGAAAGCCCAAACAGGTGATCTACATCTACACCTTCAGCATGCAATACATCAAGCATATACATTAAAAACTCCTGACAATCTTGCTGAATATTTTGAGAGAATTGTGTTTGACCTGAACATCTGTCTAACAGATTTCGAATTTCAGACACACTTTCTATTTTTGTTCTATCAGTGCTACATTTCTCTAACACAGAATTTAACAAACTGCAAAATCTTTGATCACAATTGACCACAATCTCTTCTTTTACATTTGCTAGAGAAAACAAAACATTAACCACTACATTAGCATAGCAGTTGACACCAGAACTGTTTTCAAATTGAAAACCAACAACATCTTCAACAGAATCCTTTTTGTTTCTGCTTATAATTTCAGGTTCATCAATTTTTCGTCTTTTTGCTACAACCTCCCTAGTATTGGTCACATTTCTTCGTTTCCGGCCTACCACGCGTTTCTCAAACAAAGGATATTGAGGCAAATGTGGCGCATACTCTCTTCTTAACCTATTGTATTCCTTAACACAATCTAGATCCGCACAAATGTTTGTGACATCACACTCAATCAAGTACAATCCCGATAAAGTTCTAACTCGTGACAATGCCACATATGCCATACCCTCCTTGAACACAGAACTGCCAATATTCACCAATGCACTGTCTACACTTAAACCTTGCGATTTATGGATTGTCACCGCATATGCCAAGCAAACAGGAAACTGCTTACGGCGAACATATAAGTCTTTTACAAGCAAAAATCTAGCAGAACAACGACCAATTAGCTGTACTTCCTCAATGCCATCAAATTTAATTTTTAAAAATTCAATTCCATCTCTATTTCTGTATTTCACAAAATCAACAACATTACCCATTGATCCATTTACCAGACCTCTTTCATCATGTAAATTCCTTCTTAAAATTATACGGCAGTTTAAGCACACATTCAGAGTCTTTTCAAAACCTGCAGTTTTAGATATAGTCTTCTCTAATGAATCCAATTTTGTTTTCAAATTCTCAGACAAAATAATTGTTGATCCCATATGCTCTACTCTGTCAATAGCTTCCAGTTTCACAATCTCTTGGTTTTCTAAATGCAACATTTTGTTGTTGAAGATGGCACATTCTGCAAGAGTTGGCATCAAACATATTCCAGATTTCTTCTCAGTAATTTTCTGAAAAATATTCTCAGGCACAACGTCTTGTTCTGGATATAAATTTGACAGTAATCGTGCATGTAAAGCTTCTTTCCCATGCTCGGTCACTTTTCCAATTCTAACATCTTGTAGAGTATTCTTGTAATCTTCATCCTTCGCTGACGCATATTTTCATGCAGTTCAGCATAATTGAAGTTTAACCATATATTGACGTTGCCAATGCTCCCTAGGCACTTCCTGGTATCTTCATGCGTGAGCATTTTGAACACAGGTTGTCCTTTCACTGGTGTCAGCTGCAGAAGATCTCCGAAAACAATGATGTGTTTGCCACCAAATAACACATCATACTCTGATTTGAGAACTTCTTGCATTCTCAAATGCACAAAGGCAAGCATGACATTGGAAACCATGCTTACTTCGTCAATGATAAGAAGTTTCATTTTCCTCAAGATTCTTGAAACTTCACAACAAGCATCTCCAGATAGCTTGTGATATTGTAATTTGTTGTCATGCTCCACTGGCAGCATCAGTAAACGATGTAAAGTAATCCCTTTAATGTTATGTGCTGCCAGCCCAGTTGGAGCGGTAACAACACAAGACAGCGGTGATTCAGTCCTTTTCTGCAGATAAGATGCAATTGCTTTAATGAGGAAACTTTTTCCAGTTCCCGCTTCTCCACTCACGTACAGTTGGACAGGCTTCAACGACGTACATGAGCACTCTTTCTTCTCATGACTTAATCCATGATCTATTTGCTTGGTAACTTCGTCATATATTTTCCTCTGCTCAACGTTGAGTTGTCTTTCCAAGTCTTCTAAGTTAACCGCATCCTCCTGAGCATGTGCCATGGCTCTTTCCACTTCATTCATGGCAGTGGCAGCTTCATTTTCGATAACAGGTCCTCCTAGTGGATCCTGACTCAATGAAACAGAACTCTGACTGTCCTGAGAACTGTCTCTGGCAATCTCGGCTGCAATCGTTGCTTCCTGCTCGATTTCCGCATTCAACATTTCTACATATTTGGGAAAAGCAGGACATTCTATGGTCTCCTTGGCGGCAGTGAAAGTCTTCGTAACAGAGGAAATCTCCAAGCAGTTCCTCTTCTGCACGCCAAGGCTTGAAAAGTTGCAAAAGTGCTAAATAGAAAAACTCCTTTTTTTCAGGAGATTCGCCACTCAATTTTCGATGGTTTACCAAGTGGCATTTTCTTTGCTTGACCAGACATCACTCACTTCCAATTACAGCATACACTCCTTTCTCAGTATCTTCTTTGATGTTCCTCTTGAATATGTAATGTTGTAGAACCTCATACAGACAAACATTCTCGAGGTGACTGCTTCGATTTAGATAATATGTATCCAACATGTTGGTCTTCAAAATGTCGGTACTGTTTGGCTCCTTTTCCGCCAAATACTCAATTTCCCGCACAGGTTTCAGAACTCGATTACGCGTTGCAGCAAGACCAAGACTCGCCCAAATGATACTCCTAGATTTGGCATAGAGACTTGCTGAAGACAACCGGTCAGAACATTCGTAAGCTCCGATTTCTCGATGCGACAACATCTTCAGACTGAAACTGTACAACTTCTTACTGAGGCTCTTTTCATGGGAAATGTCCTCCCACATATCCTTCAATTCTGTCTTTTCTTTTTTGGTGATGTAAGATGTTACATACCGAGCCACAGCCATACAGTTATCAGCCACAAACTGTATATCCATGTTAGCATTCCACATGGACAAAATCACTGGGTTGTAGTCGTTGATGTACTTGGACTCTTCGTTCCTCTTCAAATTGTATGTGTTTTTCGGTGATTTCTTCATCACATTATGTCGCAGCGAAGACATCAAACTGTTTACTCTTCCTTTAGAAATCACCGGTCGTGGAAAGCCGAAACGACATTTGGTGTAGAACTTGTCCTTGTTTCGGAATTTACGACGACAGTACTTTCCACAACGATGGCTTTGGAAACGTAGAACTTTTTCTCTTAGGCTTTTCTTCTCCTTTGCATTTGGAACAGCACACGTAGAATACTGTTGTATGAAACTCATCACTGAGTCTTCTGGATCTGTTCCAAATTTAGGTGCATCCTTGATCCACAGTAGCATATGTATATGAGGAGCACCTCTTGCTTGGTACTCCTTTCTCCAGAAGAAATCCAACACCTCTCCAAGAGGTGGATTCTTCTTATTCATGATGAAAGACATCATAGCTTCAAATCTATGATTGAAGTACCTGCATACATTGACTGGATCCAAAGAGCACAGTTCTCCGGGTGTCTTGAATTCGATGTTTTCAATGTTTCCATTTGCCTCTCGTAGAAATTCAAGTAAGTCTTCCCAGCCATACTCGGCACAGCTCAGAGTGAGGAACCATGTGGGAGTTCCTAAGTTCCTCAGCATACATTTTAAATCACCATGACGACGGTACCAGTACTCATTAGTACCACGCTGACACGCCATGAGATTAATCAGGTGACAATCCAAAATACTGTCTTGGACATTGACTTTATCCATAAAGTCACTTGCCGAGATGTTTTGCATGTGTATACCACTTTTCAAGATGTGGTTCACTGCATATGACAGTCCAGACAGATCGCTTTCAAACAGGAGATGAAACAAATAGGGAATACATTGTCGAAACCTAGCATCTCCTGCATACAATCGCAAAGTCCGGTATTCAGAAGCAGGAATTTGATGAGGTCGCTCATCATATCTTCCTCCCTGACCTGTTGGAAAAAGCTGTGGGAAACACCGAGCTTCCAAACTTTCCTCCCAAACACTAATGGGACTCCCTTTGGCTTGTTTCATTTGAAACAACTCAATAGCATTCCCCATGACTTCCTTGGAATGCAAAGGATGAACACTATAATGTTCATATATTTCTTCACTAGTAGAGGGTTCTACTTTCTCAATTTGACCAGCACACAAATCGCTATCCTCTTCCTCACTTACTTCCTCTTCTGCAACATATACATTCTTATAGTACTTATTATTTTTTTTCAAATACAATGCTGCCTTTTTGACTTTCCTAACATCCACTAAATCTTGCCATATTTTCTTATTCTTTGTCGGAACCCCATTAACTAAGATAACCAGAGGTTCCTCTTCCACTTTTTCTACTCCAATTGTGTTAATGTTTTTCTTCAAATCTAGAGGCAAATAAACAACTCTTCCCTTTAATCCTCTCTGTAAATCTGATGGAGGCAATTTCCCTGTCTTTGGCTCCATTCTTACAATAGCCTGAAAGGGATGGATACTTTGAATCAAAATAGATTCATAAGTATTTAAATCCTTCAATTCAGAAGGAATCTCAACCAATTCCAGATTATTATGAACTGCTCTAGCAGGCATCTGGTTTTGATTTAATTTGGTACAACAATAAGTACACACACGTTGATCTGATCCCAAATTAAAACAATTTTCTACCATCAAGTATGTTGTGAAATCCTTCCATTCACTATTATTTTCCCTTTCACTTTTTGCATATAAATCCACTAACTTAGTCTGATTCTTATAATAAGTGCGTCGACAACACACACAAGTGAAATTAGGCCTCTCACTTGATTTCACCTGAAACGTCGCAATTTCCCTCTGAAAATTATCTGTACTGGAAACCTGTACAATATCTTCCACATTACCCTCTTCTTCTGGGTCAATTTCAACATTCTCCTCTTTACTTCCAAAGTAACAATACTCAATTTCTTCACAAATATTCTTCACATCTATTTCAGAACCATGCAAAAGAGCAGCGCATAATTGTTTAAGCATAATTGCTGGACTCTTAGCAAAATACAACATTCTAACTAATTTCCTCACTTAATTATGATGCACTGCTAGCATCCTGAAATGATGAAAAACACTCTGGCATACTCTCCTGGAAAGACAAGCCAGTGAATGTCCATGCAAACCTGTCACTTCTCTCACTCTGCAAGGATCTATTTCTTGCAACAACTTCATTTTCTGCTTCAAACTTTTCTTATTAAATGTCCGTAAAAAATCACAAAGCAAATTGATGGAATCCTGTCGCACACTGCAAATACTACTACACTTCCAGGTGTACACAGGACCCTTAGGACGTCTTCCTAAAACCTCATTACCTAACACCTCTTCTGTCTCTGTTGTCACAAGTTTTTCTTTTTCAACTGGACAACCATCTTTCACTTCATAAGCTCGACCACTGGTGTCAACTGCATGCACCAAATCATTATCCTGGAAATAACTCTCCTCATTAAAAAATGCCTCACAACTTGAACTATGCATCCATTCTCCGGAAAAAACTTCACAAAAATTACTACGATTAACTATTCTCTTCCATCTACTATTTCTTTTGAAATCATAAATTGCCTTGTTTAGCTTCCTAATTCTATTGATTATCAAAATAAATAACTTACGTTTAATTTCAAATGCCTGATCAATAACTTTCTCAACTTTTTTTTTCTCTTATAAAAAACCACTTTCTGTTGACCTTTCTTAATATTTTTTAACAAATTGCCAATTATCCTGTTGCGGAACATTCGTTTACGAATGTCCCTAAACTGTTGTTTCCTTCTACTATCATGCACAGAGTTATCTCTTGCTCTAGCATTAACATTTTTCATTGGCCTTTCCTTTCCGTTTAAATTGCTTCTCTTTTTCTGGACTGAAACATTTTCTGTAGTAATACTTTTTTTACTACAAATATTTCTTATGAATGTTTTTATGGTCTTACCCGGTGCTTTCTTGGTGACTTGACAAGTTTTTTTGGTAGAGGACTGCTGCATTATTTCATGGACCTGCTGTCTTTGACGTTTTGCAGCCTTTCTAAGTCTTTCTTTGGTTGGCATGCTCAAATCTTGAAATGATCTGCAGTTGAATCTGTGGTAAAATATAATAAAAAATGTTATAAACCACTGTTACCAAACAGTAAATCAATAACAGTCATCAAAAACTTAACACACTACTTCACATTTTTACATAGAACATTTTTTAGTGCTTTGGCAAATTTAGAATACAGAAATAGCAGAAAAGAAATGGAATTCTTCTTCATTTACCTGTCCTGTTTTATATGTGAATCTGATCTAATTTTATGAGCATATTTTAATATTTTATTGAAGACACTACACATAACCTGTTTTTGAAGGTGTGTTTAATTTAAAATTAAACAGTTTACATTTTTACTTTTCATTTATTGTAAATTTTAAAAATAAATGTTTATAGTTCCATAGGCTCAAGCAGGTCAGCTTCCCACCCTATGTCATACAATTCTGACAAATCTGCATCCTCATCATGTTCTACTTCATCCTCAGGATTTAAATCATCCAAGGGATCTACTTCCACTGACGTTTCAATTACGAGTTCAATGATGAGGTCAAGATCAACTGATTGCTGATTGTCGCTCATGTTGATGTTGTCGTTATCTTTAAAGAAAGATAACAACAATGAGATGTTGCAGAGTAAGAGACAAATCTCAGAGATTATAATAGTAAAATTGTTTAACAAGAGTAACATTTTGCAGCTATTATTTAGCCATGTCCAGCGATGCTGAGGAGGTGAGGCCTATGTCCAAGTTTTCAGTGAACAGGACTCATCTCTTCTTAACCTTGGATAAGCCTCACCGACTCTGTGTCCCCTGCTCATACTTAAATGTACAGGGGCAGATTTATGTTAACTGGCGCATCCCCAGGGATGCACCAGTTAATGTGCACCGCTGCTCTGCCACCCATGGTGTGTCGCATTTACAATGTGGAGCACCATTGAGTGAAAACAGCACAGATGCGTCACGCATCTGTGCCGCAAAAGCAGCACATTGCAGGAATCACGTCGTAAGCGCAACATGTCTACTGCAATGCACAGGAGCAAGCCTCACATTGCATGGTGCATCACTCCTTATGCCTGTTTCAAACAGGCGTAAGGATTTGATTCAGCAATGCTATAAAGCTGACTCAGTGAAATCTTCTAAATTTCACTGTGTTAGTTTTACAGGGCTTTCTTGCAAATTAATGCATACCTTGCAACAAAACACCTATATGAAAACTGACACAGGTTTCATGTGGCACAGGACTTTACAGCATGACACATCTGCCTAGATGCATCAATTTTTAAATATGTCGCCACATAGCAAATCTTTTGCACCGCCGCTGCGTCACAAAAGTGACGCACAGCGGCCCAAAAGAGTCACACACCTATCATAAATCTGTCCCTAACATTTTAAATGATTAATTCAGGATGATGATAAGGTGTGGCCTATCCAGAGATTTGTTTAAGGTGAGGCCTACTCAGGGTTGCAGATCAAATTTACGCTTGTTGAAGAATACAGAGGAGATAATACATGTAAAGGCCTACTAATGAAGTAAGTCATGTCCACTTCACTCTTGAACAAAGGCCAGACCTCTTTTGTGTCCGTGGACAGACCTAAACTTCATCTGCACAATGTCATTCGTAAACTTAGGAAACACAGGTGATGAAAGTGTTTTTTTAAAGCCTTTGCAGCGTTTTTGGGTCACTTTTAACATGGCTATGTAACTCAAAGAATCAAAATCTAAATTTGCCAAGCACAGGTGCGAGCATATTTACAAGGAATTTGCACCACGGGGAAAGGTCTTTTAATATAAAATGGGAAAAATAACATCAGAGACACTCAAATGCCTTATAAATATGCCCCAAACAACCTATGAAGCTCTAGCAGTACATATCCAGAAATGTAATTGATTTCAAAAAACGTGTTTAAACACAACATATAAATCAATTGTATACCTACATTCATGGGGAAATGACTTAAAATGTCCTTAAGACACATGAAAGCGATTTTTTAAAGCCTTTGCAGCATTTTTGGATCACTTTTAACATGGCATGTAACTCAAAGAATCAAAATCTAAATTTGCCAAGCACAGGTGGGAGCATATTTACAAGGAACTTTCCCCACAGATAAAGGTCTTTTAATTTAAAATGGGAAAAATAACATCAGAGACACTCAAATGCCTTATAAAGAAGCAGACACCATTATTTCCTTGTCATAAATTTTAAAAGCATTCCTTTTCCACAAAAACGATTTTCAAGTCATAATTTGAAAACACTGCACATGGGAAAATGACTTAAAATGTCCTTAAGACACATGAAAACGTTTTTTGATTGCCTTTGCAGCATTTTTGGGTCACTTTTAACATGGCTATGTAACTCAAAGAATCAAAATCTAAATTTGCCAAGCACAGGTGCGAGCATATTTACAAGGAATTTGCACCACGGGGAAAGGTCTTAAATTAAAATGGGAAAAATATCATCACAGACACTCAAATGCCTTATAAAGAAGCACACACCATTATGTCCTTGTCATAAATTTTAAAAGCATTCCTTTTCCTCAAAAACGATTTTCAATTCATAATTTGAAAACACTGCACATGGGGAAATGACTTAAAATGTCCTTAAGACACATGAAAGCGTTTTTTGATTGCCTTTGCAGCAATTTTGGGTCATTTTTAACATGGCTATGTAACTCAAAGAATCAAAATCTAAATTTGCCAAGCACAGATGCGAGCATATTTACAAGGAATTTGCACCACGGGGAAAGGTCTTAAATTAAAATGGGAAAAATAACATCAGAGACGCTCAAATGCCTTATAAAGAAGCAGACACCATTATGTCCTTGTCATAAATTTTAAAAGCATTCCTTTTCCTCAAAAACGATTTTCAAGTCATAATTTGAAAACACTGCACATGGGGAAATGACTTAAAATGTCCTTAAGACACATGAAAGCGTTTTTTGATTGCCTTTGCAATATTTTTGGGTCACTTTTAACATGGCTATGTAACTCAAAGAATCAAAATCTAAATTTGCCAAGCACAGGTGGGAGCATATTTACAAGGAACTTTCCCCACAGATAAAGGTCTTTTAATTTAAAATGGGAAAAATAACATCAGAGACACTCAAATGCCTTATAAAGAAGCAGACACCATTATTTCCTTGTCATACATTTTAAAAGCATTCCTTTTCCACAAAAGCGATTTTCAAGTCATAATTTGAAAACACTGCACAGCTCTTATGCACAAAAACACCCTGTCAGTACTAATACTTCACATTTTCTCCAATTACAATTTCTCAAAGAAACAAAATCTATTTGTAAAACACTTGAGACAAAGCAACATTTTAAAAACACAACTTTCTTCATAATTTTCTCCTTAAAGCACACTATTCTCTATCTAAATAAAATGAATCTTTTCTCACCTTAGCAAATACTTTATGAGTTTCAAAACAGTCTCAGAAATACACCAATTTGTCTTCAGCAGAACAAAAGGTATGCACTCCAGAGGCTGCAGCTATAGAAAGCACAGAAATGCTGTAATTCATCACACATATCTCTCATGTCACCCAATCAAAACTCTTCCCTCACTTTTTTCAAATCAAAACCCTTCCCCCCTCTGCCCTGTCTGCCTTTTTTGCATAGCAACCACCTCCTGAAAGACCTCTGGTGTTTGCAAGTTCACACAACAATGTTTCAATTGAACTCTGAACTCTCAGTGCACCTGCATATCCAGTGCAATCTTTCATTTAATGATTTTTTTTGACCATTCAAAATACATCTTTCAAATAACTCATCCATGCACCCTAACTTTCTGTTTTCAGCAATCAAAATCCACCAATCACTGTTACTGCTTCATTAACACAGAAACTCCACAGTTTTTTCCATTTTAAACTCTTATTTTTTCAACTGCCATTTCATTGCCACACTTCATCTGACTGCAGCAGAACCTTCTCTCACCATGTTTTCTGTCTGGATTGTTGGACATAGTTACATCTACTGGGCTCAGAGGTATGCTGATAACAGAAATTTACCTAACCTCAATTTACAAGATGTGGAAATTAAGTGGTTTGGCCACAGAGGATTAAAATGTCACCAATTGATACCATTGGTGAAAACCTTAATGCATTTGCCAAAACCTGACCTGTTAATTGTGCACTGTGGAGGAAATGATTTGGGCACTTTGACTGGGGTAGGTCTGGAAATGCTTTTAAAGGACACCTTTGAGCAATTGATGGCACTTTTTCCTCAAACTGCCTTGGTATATTCAAATATATGCCAAAGACAGAAATGGAGGTGGTCGAACCAATTTTGTCCACAAATTGAGAAGTCGAGGAAGCATGTAAACAAATCTGTTTCAGCTTACATGAGAGACCATGGAATGGGCTCCATGTACAACAATAACTTGCGTTACTACATGCAAGATATCTACAGAGGAGATGGAGTTCACTTCTCAGATGAGGGCAACAGAGTTTTCATTTTGAATTTAAGACTCTGCATTGGTACCTACTTATAAGTACCTAAATCTACCATAAACCCAAAAGCTCTTCTCAGAGCTACCCTACATCTGATCACTCACAATTATTATTTTACTCTAACTTTTTACTAATTTTCAACAAAGTACGCTCCCCGGAGCGCTACCCGGTACGCGAACCGGAAGCTAACCGCGCGAATTTTTTTTTTTAAATGGTTTTTTTTCGCACATATGGGCCTCCTCAGCCATCCTCAGACAACCTAGGGGGTCAAAATACGTCTACCGTGTCCCCTTCTACCCATTCTGAACATTATGTGCCCTCCATCTTGTATCTTAATTCGACCGAAACACAAAATGGTGGACTCCCGTAACGCTTAAGGTTCGCGTACCGGGGCGCTCGCCAGTTCGCGTACCGGGGCGCTCCCCGGGAAGCGCTCCATTAAAAAAGGTGGGAAAGTAATTTACAGAAGAAACCCTTGAGACACTTTCACCAAATATAGATTTGCTCATACTACATACCAATCCCTACCATTTTCACAAATTTGGTTGAAATTCCATTTAGCCATTTAGCCTGTAGACCTCTCTAAATACCGTGAGGTAAATTACTTCACAACACACATCTGAAGTGTTGGAATTGACAACCAATGAAAATGTTACTTTCATTTTCTACTTTTTTTACCTGACATTTGATTGGTTATATACCTGAATATATATAAAGGAAGAGAAGGAAACACAGCCATTTTGACTACTACTTCCTGGTGTACATTTCAATAGGATTTTCACTAATCACTTCAACTTCTTTGTAAAGGTAAGTTGTTATTTTAAAAACTGAAGTATATTGTGCACTATAAGTTAATATGGTAAACTTTTTCTGATAGTTATATACTATCCCTCTGTAGTAGTTATAGATTTAGATAGACTTCTCTGTTATAGTTATGGATGGAGTTAGGTTTCTCTTGTATAATTATGAATTTACTTACGTTAAATCACATACACTTTTTTATATTCCTACTTCCACTCTGATACTATACACTGCCCAAAGATAAATTCACTGTTAAAAACTGCCTATCTAAAATTAATCCCAACAGTGCCCTATCTCTACTAATATATTTTTTATCCAAATTTCAGACAAAATGGAAGGCGAACACAAAGTTTCATTTGAAATTGTCCTGCAAGAGACCAACCAAGAAATAATTGATCCAAATTATATAGAATTTATGGATGAAACTTGGGACCAAAAACTACTGCAATGTGTGCAAGCAGTAGATGTCCTCCTTGAAAATGAGGACATTTTACACACTCAAACATTACAAGCTATGTTCAATGAAAATAACGACATTTCAGACAGTGAAATGTTAGACATTTTATTAAATTTTGAAACACAATAAATAATTGTTTAAAAAAAAAAAAAAAAATTATCAACAAAACCAACAATCAATTAACATACAGTATTTGAAAAGTCTATCATTCTTTTTACCTCATAGTACGCTCCCCGGGCCGCTTCCCGGTTTGTTTGTTTTTTGTTGCCCCGCGGGGCCCTTTTAAAGCCTCCACATCAAACCTAGGGGGTCAGGGAGGATCTACTATGCCCCCTTATGGTCATTTTCGCCTTTGTTTTGACCTCCTCTTGTCTCTCGATCCTACCGAGAGACAAGATGGCGGCCGCTCCGGACTGTTTAGAATGTTGACAGACACCGAAGAGCCAATCAGCTTCGCGAAGTTCCGTTACGCGTCAAGTACGCGAACCGGGGCGCTGCCCGGAGCACGCTTACAGATATATATCTTTTTTTGAACGTTAATTTCTCAAAATCCACTGGAGCACATATATTGAGACCTAGCAAAGGCACATCGGGCTAACAGTCCCTACAATTTTGCCAAGTTTCGTGCAAATCCATTCAGCCGTTCGGGCTAAAAGTGAGGCCAACCGCCCTATGGAAATTAACATGGGAAAAACGCGTTTTGGGACCCCCCTTTTTTCTCGGCCCCCCCTTGACAAACACCCCCCAAATTTCCAGTGGCTGCTCAGAAACAAAATGTTCCATTTTCCTGAAAATTTCAACCAATTCCGTCCACAAACGCCAAAGTTATTAGACATAGAATTTTCAAAAATCCCATAGGGAAAAAATCCTAACTATATATACCTACTGGCGACCGCCAGTAGGTAATATATATATGTATATATATATATATATATATATATATATATATATATTCACTGAAAAAACCATAGGTTTGCGTCAGGTTATAGTTAGGAATTATCATTTAAAAAACCTTAGAAATTCTCTGAAAAAAACATAGATTTTAGGGGTGTTATAGTTAACTGGACATTTCACTCATACAAAACCATTGAAATTCCTCCATTATAGTTAGTTGTACTAAGTATAACTCGCACACCCGCAATCCACTGCTGATGATGTCACATTACATCATTCATGACATGGTCAGTGACATCACTCATGACATCCCTGATGTCATCATTAACATGACAATCAGATACACCTTATCATATACTAGTAAAACCTTTGATCACTCAGACGGGTACGCAGTACCAAGCCATGTGTTACATCATGTAGTACACGCTGCCAGGCCCTGTGTTATGTCACACACGTATAGTGTCGCGCCGGGTAGGCCATTCCCTCGTTTTTGTTTGTCTCAAAAGTATTTCTAAATAACTTTAAAGTGTATATGAGAGAAAGAGATCATCTAAAATATTTTAAACATTTATATATTTCTACTGTAATAAACTTATATTATGATAAATATATTTTGTCAAAATCGTGGTGAGTGCGGCCTCCTTGCGCGCTCGGTGCGCGATTGCCATGTGACCTTAAAACAAAGCATTTGATTTGTTTATAACATTCCCCATTGTAACAGTTAGAAGACTGCACCCATTTTAGTCATTCTCTCTACAGCGTTTGATGAGACACCTCTTCTGCTTAGAGAGCTTTTTTGAAAACGTTTTCTTGTATACCCATATCTTATGATACACACAACATGCAACGATCATCTTGATCAATATTAATGGTCTGTACATTAGCCTTCCAGGTGTGATGGTCATGCATCTCAAAAAACAAATGTGTGTTACACGATGCCCCTGGTGTGTGTGTGTGTGCACATTATTGTGCTCCCTATCGGCCTGGGTATTGGTGGCTCTAAGAAGTATCAGAAGCCACGGGTACTCCAATTGAGCACAGTGCGGCGGGAGGGGTGGGGGGCATCACCCTGGCTGCACAGGTGCGAACAAGCGATGTTGCCGTGCATAATGATGTGATCTCTGACCTGATTCAGTCTCACCTCTGTCTCATTTTAAAGACCTGATGGACCGTACTGTAGGCCTGAGCCAGCGGGCAGCGCTGCCCTACAGACACGTGTTGAGCGCAATGCTGCAGGAGGGGTGGAATGCATCAGCCTGAGTGCGCACTTGCGAATAAGCGATGTTGCCGTGCGTAATGATGTGATCTCTGACCTCATTCAGTCACATCTCTGTCTCATTTTAAGGACTTGCTGGACCGTACTGTAGGCCTGAGCCAGCGGACAGCACTGCCCTACACACACATGCTGTTGGCTTTTAGGGCACTGTAGTGAGCTCATTACGAAATGTACATGCACACAGCCTTCCGCCACTGCATTACACGCGCACATTATGCTTCAACCATGCGCACTGTTCCTTTATATGTGAACCTTTGTATAACATATTATCATTTAACCTCGTATATTCTTGTGCACTCTAACTCCTCTTTGAACCACGATTACCACTAACAGTTGGTAGATCGTACTTCAAAAATGAAGGATGCACTCATCTGCTGTTTTCTATTAAGCTTGAAATAAACCTTCATTTACCTCCAGACGTTTCCACCATTAAATTATTTCTCCCTTTTCAGACACTGAATTGATGGCAATAATTACAAATGGGTGGGTTGAGGGTCCAAGGGAATATTTAACGACCACACAGTTATAGCCCCCTAAACACGATATGTACTACAAAAAGAATAACTGTGGGTCTACAGTGAATCTAAGTGTGTCTAGATGACTCTATGTGTACTCCAAGTGTGTTAGTAGAGCACACAACAGGATATCGCACTATGTGAAGAGATATCCATCAGTTACTCTTCCTTTACCGCCCTTTCATCATTTGGACCACTTCCCAGAGTGGAGAGTCTCTGTTGTTGCCACCTCACTTAATGTTGAATGGAAATGGCTAGTTCTGGTAAATAAAGGACACAGAGAACTGGTGGCTGGGATGCATTAGTAACTGAAAGCAGTGCATGAAAAAGATGTGAAAAAGAAAAAGTGCTCTATTAAAATTGGAGAGTGAACGCAAACAATATTTTATTCTGGTGCCGTCCACTTCCAAAGGGATAAAAACAATTCAGTGCAAAAGGCCAGTAGGTTCAGCAGATAGCTACTGACTGGATGTATTAGTCGACATGTTTCTGCTGTTATTTAAAGATCCAAAAGGTATCTA
The DNA here is from genome assembly GCF_964261635.1 of Lissotriton helveticus. Classification (NCBI taxonomy): domain Eukaryota; kingdom Metazoa; phylum Chordata; class Amphibia; order Caudata; family Salamandridae; genus Lissotriton; species Lissotriton helveticus. The sequence continues at coordinate 495,237,707 of NC_136063.1, forward strand.
CCACTTCTTCAGGACCTATGTATTTGCTACTGCTTCAAACTAAAATAGAGAAAAATGTATGCAGATATCACCTGTTCAATCCTGGTAGTCCTCCTATGTGTGAAGGAGATGTCCCAGTGCGCAAGTCATCAAGACACAGACAACATAGATAAAAAGACACATACAAAGATAAAATAACAGTACTACGGTTAGTATAAGTCATCTAATGTCATAAAATTTATGCGAAACAATTACTCGTTATATGGGTTCTGTTCGGCCCATCTCCAACATATCCACTAGCTCACCTCAGATTCAAGAGGAACGTGCTTTTCCTCACATGGCAACAGCTCAGGAAGATAGTGCACCGCTCTATGATAGAGAAATAAGTATGTAGAGTCATAACAAAAACCTTCGCAAAAGCTAGACAAGAAAGTGCTCTTATTTGGTAAATGAAAAGTGAAACAACTCATTTCCTTCCAGAAGAATTTGTTACGGTAAATTATATGCTTTTCTACTAGCTATCCCACAATCGAATGTTGCCTCACTGTATTTGATAAGAGACTTTGTCATCTCTGCAGTCTCATGATTTATCGTGAAATGCCCTCTTTCCTCTTTATGAATCTATGCGGAAAAGACTGGGACCTTGCATATAATCCAGGCTCTTCTATTGCTTATTACAGTGTATGCCATTTCTCATGTTTGTTTCTTATTCATAGCACTCTAGCACTGCAAACGCTGTGAAGCGTGGGCGGTACATATCTGTGTTATCCTCTGATATCTTCTTGTCTACAAAGTTCATATGTTACGATGCTTAATGAGGTTGTAAGAACCCCAGTAACCCAGTGAGTTTATTAGTAGAGGTTCCAGGATTATAAAGACTTTCAGGAGCCTGGAGACCCCGCGAGTGAAGGTTCCTCCCTGCATTTTGGTTGGGCGCGTCACTCTGCAGGCTCCGTGTCAGATCCCAGATCTGTTAGACAGATGGAGAGAGGTCCCGACATAGCGGTCCTCGTGGCTGCAAAGTGAAAAAAATGTGGGCATCAATCATAGCGTGGCCGTACTAACCTATTGCGCGCGTTAGTATAAGTGATATATTTACTGGTGGCAGCGTATACTTACCTGCACGTCGGTACACCTAGCAGCCATCTGGGCTGTATGGGGAGGTGCCGGGGCCGCGTAAGTGGACGTTTTTTGATTCTTACATGCTGACATTTGATTGGTTCAGCGGAGCGTCAACCCCACGCGACTGGGAATCATGGGGATTGTAGTCTGCTAGTCCTCGATTATAGGCACGTTATCAGAAGGAGAAGATCTGAGCCTGATGGGGGACGTAGTTTTATAATCATGCAGTCCACGATTTCAGATTTTTTGTTTCTTCAGCCCCGTCTCTATTTCACATTATTTAAGGCTAAATATCAGGCGCATATGGGCATTATGCTATTTTGAGGCGGATAGTCTTAATTTTATGGACAAAATCATGTGTGATTTTGTATGACCCTTCCTTCTACTATCTCCATCGGTAGTCTAGCGCGGGTCTTTAAATTTCTGCATATTGTGATATGGCCCGTCTCTAATGCCCTCTCAATACTCCCAATATGACTGGCATTTAATTGTGTGATTTTAGTAAAACATATTTGGGTCTTTTCAGGGAATCGTTATCTGTATTTAACTTGGAGACTCTTTTTTTCACGTATGATTGCTGGCATATCTATATTCCCCATGTGATTGGCATTTCATTAGGTGATTTAAGCAAATCGTCTTTGGGTCTTATCAGGGAATCTTTAGCTGCATTTGACTCAGAGACTCGTTTTATCACATATGGTAGTACATAGGGGCAATAAAGCTCATATAGTAGGTGTTATAGAGCAGAGTGACAATTCAATCTGGGCATCATGGTGTATAGAAAACAACTGGCATATACGCCTGTTTAATCCTACGTTGGCCGCTGATATGTGTTACGGGTAAGTAGTGGTACATTGTAAACTGTTGGTGTATATTATTAAACAAGTATACACTATAATGACATCCATGGAATGTCCTCGTTGAGGCCGGCCTTGTCAGTGTTTAATTTATACACCCACTTCTGTTCGATTTTGAAGAGGTGTTTGGATACATCAATGATGTGGGCTGGGATGAGTGGTTGCTCCAGCACTGTCCATTGGAAGTCTGTTGGTTTGTGCCCCACCTCTAAAAAATGGTTGGTTAGTCGGGTCGCCTGTTTTCTGCAACGTATTGTACTTTTATGTTCAGAAATCCAGGTTCTGATCTTTCGCGTTGTCATCCCAACATATCTTAGGAGGCATGGGCAGGTAATCATGTAGATCAAATTGCTGCTGTTACAGTTTGTAAAGCGTCTCTGCTCCCATGGTCTGCTAGTCCCTATGTCAATGCTGGTTGATTTCTTTGTTTGGGGGCAGGCCGCACAGTTCCCACAGGGGTGGTGTCCTGTCACTGCTGGCATGTCCCAAAGTGTGCCAACTTGATGGATGTCTCCAGCACGTGGTCTTGTGTGTATCAGCTGATCTCTGATACTCGTGCCTCTTTTGAATGCAAAGAGGGGTTGCTCTAGTGTGTCGGGACCAGTATTCAGGATCTTCCAGTGTTTTCGGATTATCCGTTGAATTGCATTTGATCTGGTACTAAAGGTGTTGACACAGTTCATCCGATCGTTTTGTCTCTTTGGTGGAGCAGGTTCCAGTAATGCTTCCCGATTATTGTTGGACGCCCTTTACTTTGACATGCGGACCAGTTTCTTGGGGTAATGTCTTTCTATTAGCTGTTCTTCTAGGTCTTTAGCATGCTTGCTGACGCTCTCTTTCGTGGAGCAGTTGTGTTGTACATGCAAAAACTGCCCGAAGGGCAGATTGTCATGGAGTGATTTAGGATGGCAACTTCCGTACTGTAAAAGTGAGTTGCGAGACATGGGCTTCCTGTAGAGCTCCGATCTTAGTCCTTCTGGTGCTACAGTAATTAAAAGGTCGAGGAAAGCGAGTGAATGTTGGTCATGTTCCACAGTAAACCATAAGAAGTTGTTCCGGTTGTTCAACCATTCATGGAAGATCATAAGGTCTGGCACACTGCCTCGCCATACCACCAGGATATCGTCGATGTATCTTTTCCAAACCCGTACTGATGTTAGATATGGGTTTGTTGCGTGTAGTACATGGTCCTGCTCGAATTTATGCATGTATAGGTCCGCCAGGCTTGGGGCAAAAATACTGCCCATGCTGGTACCAGATGTCTGCAGGTAATACCTCTCCTCATATTGAAAGAAATTCTCTTTCATGGCTATTGATGCTAAATTCATGATTAGAGAGACAGGCGTAATGGAATCCAAGTCACGTGCACCTAGAAGTTCTTCAATCACCTCCAGGGTCTCATCCTGGGGTATGGAGGTGTTCAATGACTCAACGTCAAATGACACGAGTAGGTCTAACGAGGCGTCAAAGTCAATCTCGGGGAGTAGCCTCAGCAGGTCTTTGGTGTCTTGCAGATAGGTTGGCATAAGTCGCACCATGGGTCTCAAGAATACATCGACAAAAGTCGAGAGCGGTTCCAGTAGAGAGCCAATTCCCGAAATTATTGGGCGGCCAGGAGGCGGCCGCTGTGCTTTGTGAATTTTGGGAAGTACATAGAAGTACGGCATTACCGGATGCGTTGTGCGTAAAAAAATGGATTCATTTGCAGTTATCCAGCCTTCAGAAAGAGCTACTTCCACCAGATGACCGATCATCATTTTCAATCTTGCTGTTGGATCTTCTGTCAGGAGTCGGTATGACCGAGTGTCACCAAGTTGTCGTAGGCACTCATTCCTGTAGGCGGTAGTATCCATCAGGACTGTTGCTCCGCCCTTGTCTGCGGGTTTGATCGTAACTGATGAATCTTTCGTCAGTTCTTGTAATGCCTGCTGTTCAGCTTTGGGAATGTTGACAAAAGGTTTCTGTGTTTGCTGGAATAAATTGTGTACATCATGTTGGACTGCTTCTTTAAACGTTGTTACTTTTGCTGGAACAGTGGCAGCAAGAGGAGTAAAGGTGGATGGACTCCTGAGCCCTGTATTCTGTTCATTTGTTCCTTGTTCGTCATTCTTGGAAAAGAAGAAATGGAGTCGAACTTTTCTAAAGAATTTTGAAATCTCAATCTGGGTTTGAAAAGCCTCTCCCGTGGTCGTAGCCACAGAACCCAAGCCTTGGTTGAGCACTTTCTCTTCAATTGGCGTCAATATCCGTGAACTCAGATTCACTATGAGCCCATCCCCGTGCTCGTGCCTACTTGTTCTTGGGGTATCTTTTTCCCGTTCCGTAGGTCCATCGACTGTGGGGGCAGATTCCATTGTACTTGGCCTTGCGGAGCTCGCCGTCTGCCGCACGGTCTTCCTTGGCCAAACCCTAAAAAAGGAGGAATATTCTGACCTGGCTGGAAAGGTGCAGGGCCATATGGTCCCATCTGTTGAGGAAATGGAAATTGGCCTGGAAGCCAAGGATTCGGAGTCCACCAAGGGTTGAATTGTCCTTGGTTTTGGTTATAACCTCTTCTTTGTCTTCGATTACCCCTCCCTCTGTTGTAATTCAAGAAGGATGCCTGGTTGGAAGAATCAGAACCGCTGGAGGGGTCTTCTGATGTAGAGGTCCCATAAGTGGAACCCCCTTTCCTGCCATTCCTATTGAAAGGTGTGGGAACATATGTGGCACTCGTGTAGGGGTAAATCCTTTCTTTAGAAAATTTGGCCAAGTCTTTTTTGCATTTTTCTAGCTTTGAGAGCAAGATCGAGTCTTTAAACTCTTTGTTGGTCTTGTTGCTCTCATCTTGATGTTTGGTAAAGAGTTTTGCCAAAATTGTGGTTTTAATTTGGCCCTCTAGCGTCTGGATTTCTATCAGGATCTTATCCGCTGCTTTCTTTGCTGTTTTGATAATTAAAACGAGCCAATCACGCGTGCATTTCCATGAGATCAGATACCAATCTCTTATGAACTCGTTATCATCTAAGAAGAGTCTCGGGGCATTGTTGACTATCAAGCCTGTGGAGGCACCGTTGCCTCTCAGATATTAAGCCATGGTGATCCCATGGATGCATATGCGGGAATGGCTTTTTTTCAGTATCAGTATTTTAGACCACAACTCCTCCACGGTATCTTGAGGCTTCGGCATGACGTCTAGCATACTCGAATTATCATCCAAGATAGATTGTATTTCGGCCTCGTCAAAGGCCAGGCCTAGATTTGATGCCATTGTAGGTGATTGATTTAAAACCTTGGTCACCAATGAATGGATGAACGAGTAGTGATAACAAGATGGAAGGAAGGATGGAAAACTTGTTTATAAGTCTCCTCGGAGGCAGAGTCACTGAATAACTCTCAAGCGAAGTAAATTACGACTACATATAGCTTCTTCACATGAACAGAATTGTGAAGGCAGAATTCACACTAAAGAGTGTAGGGACCCGCAGCCTTGGCTGCACTAGAACAAAAATTACAAACGGGTGGGTTGAGGGTCCAAGGGAATATTTAACGACCACACAGTTATAGCCCCCTAAACACGATACGTACTGCAAAAAGAATAACTGTGGGTCTACAGTGAATCTAAGTGTGTCTAGTGTGTCTAGATGACTCTATGTCTACTTCAAGTGTGTTAGTAGAGCACACAACAGGATATCGCACTATGTGGAGAGATATCCATCAGTTACTCTTCCTTTACCGCCCTTTCATCATTTGGACCACTTCCCAAAGTGGAGAGTCTCTGTTGTTGCCACCTCACTTAATGTTGAATGGAAATGGCTAGTTCTGTTGAATAAAGGACACAGAGAACTGGTGGCTGGTATGCATTAGTAACTGAAAACAGTGCATGAAAAAGATGTGAAAAAGTGCTCTATTAAAATTGGAGAGTGAACGCAAACAATATTTTATTCTAGTGCCGTCCACTTCCAAAGGGATAAAAACAATTCAGTGCAAAAGGCCAGTAGGTTCAGCAGAAAGCTACTGACTGGATGTATTGGTCAACATGTTTCTGCGGTTATTTAAAGATCCAAAAGGTATCTACCGCTTCTTCAGGACCTATGTATTTGCTACTGCTTCAAACTAAAATAGAGAAAAATTGATACAGATATCACCTGTTCAATCCTGGTAGTCCTCCTATGTGTGAAGGAGATGTCCCAGTGCGCAAGTCATCAAGACACAGACAACATAGATAAAAAGACACATACAAAAATAGAATAACAGTACTACAGTTAGTATAAGTCATCTAATGTCATAAATTTTATGCGAAACAATTACTCGTTATATGGGTTCTGTTCGGCCCATCTCCAACATATCCTCTAGCTCACCTCGGATTCAAGAGGAACATGCTTCTCCTCACCTGGCAACAGCTTAGGAAGATAGTGCACCGCTCTATGATAGAGAAATAAGTATGTAGAGTCATAACAAAAACCTTTGCGAAAGTGCTCTTATTTGGTAAATGAAAAGTGAAACAACTCATTTCCTTCCAAAAGAATTTGTTACGGTAAATTATATGCGTTTCTACTAGCTATCCCACAATCACACGTTGCCTCACCATATTTGATAAGAGACTTTGTCATCTCTGCAGTCTCATGATTTATCGTGAAATGCCCTCTTTCCTCTTTATGAATCTATGCGGAAAAGACTGGGACCTTGCATATAATCCAGGCTCTTCTATTGCTTATTACAGTGTATGCCATTTCTCATGTTTGTTTCTTATTCATAGCACTCTAGCACTGCAAACGCTGTGAAGCGTGGGCGGTACATATCTGTGTTATCCTCTGATATCTTCTTGTCTACAAAGTTGATATTTTACGATGCTTAATGAGGTTGTAAGAACCCCTGTTTTCAGTCATCACTAATATACATTACCATAGGATAGCCTAAGTCCCGGTTCCACAACTACCCCTACATTGTTCTGTTGTGGTTAATGCCGAATTAGTATAATTTTCCAGTATGAAATTCCACCTCTTATGGACTTGCACCAAATTTTTGACCAATTCTCCTAACCCTGTCTGCCTCGAAACCTTGGTGCCAGACATGAGGGTAGGTCCCAGACGTGAGGGTAGGTCTTGGGACCCGGGCTGCTCCTGTTATAGGTAAGTGTTGTGTCTGTGCTCGTAAAGCGGACCGTGTGTATAACGAATCTCGCCAGCCGTTTTCCCGCTGATGGGGTTTTACCATAACCCCTAGAAATCCCCCCGAGTGAACCTCTTGCCGGGAAAGGACCTTCACTAATCTGACAGCCTCAGTATCTGGCGAGCCGATGGTGTGATGGGATGAGTCGCGGGGGGCCTGGGAGGCACCTGACACCGTGTGGAGCACCGTCAGGCGGTAATAGGTTACCTTCCTCGGTGCTCGGCGTGGGTCGGGCCTTCTATGCATTCCCTCTTGACCCACCCACGGATACTACCGGTTATACCATGCAGGCCAATCATTGTGGGAGATCCAGATGGTGTGTTTTTACTCGCTTCGATTCAGGAGGTTTGGGAGGCTTCCACAATGGGCTTTATTTTAATTTATTTTATTTTATTTTAATTATTTTACTTTATCACCCTCTTGCCTGGACATCCTTACATCCACCATATTTTCTCTGGATGTGACATTTATTGGATGGTTTTCCATTTCCTTTGTCAGTTCCACTTAATCTGACACCGAGTGCACCCCTGTGCATTTATCTTGCGTTACAGGCATCATACCTCACTAAGCAGCCCCACGGGAACAGACTGCGGGGCCCACTAGAGAAACTCCTGGGGTAAGCATCAGCCCGTGTAAACCATTATTCTATTTGTATGTGAATACATATGCTGAGATAGGTATATATATATGTTTCCATCTAATTTTTCCTGGCTTTGTTACAGCCAAACTATTTAGATGTGGCCATGGGCATATACTTTAAGTTTGCCCACCAACTGTGTTTAATTCAATGTAGTGTGTTCATTTTGGAGAGCTTGTAGAAATAATGCCACTACTCAAGATAGAGCTGACTTCTATACCATACCCCTTTTCTCTAGGTTACCTCGATAGAGCAGGACCTGCTGGCCTGCTTCCTCACCGACCCAGAGAGGTTGTATTGTTTACCTTTATTTATCCTTTTTATTCACTGTGTAGTACCGAGCACTTTTAGGTCCTGAAGAATTGCCAGTTAGGCAAGAAACATGTCGACCACTTTAGAGGGTTGAGGTAGCCCACTGTGCCCCTTACAGTCCCTATCTCCCCTCCCACCCCTTTTAACCTAGGGAGCCAGCCACGCGAATAAAAGTTTTTGTGGACTGACGCACCTAGTTTTAAACCACCCCACCTTCACGACTACACCTTCACCAGACCCCTCACATGCACTCAACTATTGGCTGGAACAAAAGATCTCCAAAAAAGAGCGCCTCTTCGGTGCCCATCGGACATTGCAGCGCCAGTCTGACGAGGAGCAGGAGACCAAGAATGAAGCATGACATCTAACTAACTGGATGTGTGAGGTCTTCTAGTGCCAACAAGGGATTGCTTGTCCCCTGCTATTACTCTCCTCCATTAGACACACTCATTGCTCTTATTCCCCGGGGAACTTTGTACTTTTGTGATATATATTACACAAATGAAGCCTGGGTAATTCTACAACTGCAAGGGTTCTATGAGTGTATCACTTTATAACACCATGAGTACTGCCCGTGTGATTACAGAACCAATAAGGCACTGCCTAGGACCACCAAGGCTTCAGGGACAGCAGAGGCCCACCCTGCATATTGAAGTAAAGCCCCGGAGCATGGCGATCCCTGAATGTCCATTGGTCTTGAACTCCCCGAACAACTACAAAACAATGCCCGGGAAGGTGACGGTCCCATAGGTTGCGAAATGTCTCTGTGCCCTCCCGCGCCTAATTTACATGTGACATTAAGCTCTCCAGTCCTACAGAGACCCCGCAATATAATAATAGGATTGGCCACGGAACATTACCCACCATGGGCCTCATTTAAATGAACGGGTGATACTCTGCTTTTATTTTTCTTCTCTCCCATTTTTACCATCCGGTTCAACTCTATTAAAGCGATACAAGGTTTTCCTCCTCTCGCTTCAACTAGTCAAACAAAGATTTGCTATCACAGGGTGGAAGCCATGCACCCGCCCTCTAATAGCAAACACACATGTCCCATGGATGCACACCCGGGGCATTGTATGAGCTGCGCCTGGGAGGTGGCACTCCCTAGGACCATGATGCATGGGTTACTGCATAACTACAGAATTAGTATAAACGCATACTAACACTACTTGCACACTTGTAGTACAGCGACCGGAGTGTAGTGAAGAGGCAGAGGAAGTGCAAAATCTAAAAATATAAATCCTACCAGAGGTCGGATGACATAGTTCAATCAGCCGACGACCCTGGGATGAGTAGAAACAGCTACACGTAGAAAACGGGTCTTCACCGCAACGCAAGCAACTTTGAAATATTGGTGAGGGCTGCCTTCTTTTTACCTTCTCCTGCTCGTCACCAAATTTATGTAGTGAAGAGGCAGACAGCAGTGGATATGGTAAGTAGATTTATTGCAGGAAAACAAGACACCTTAAACAGCCACCAACAGGAGCAAGGCAACCATCTTCTCCAGCACTGTGTACAAACTCCCCAAGGTTCACCTCATGACAGCCCTACATTCTAACATTAGATACTTACATTCTAGTAGAATTACATACTAACATTCTACTATTACTTAAATTGGAATACTACACAGAGCATATGACTTTACAGCAATGAGCTCATGGTTTCATCCACGAGTCTTGAGAACGGTAGGGGTGACTAGTTCCCTTCCCACCCCCTGTATTGTATAAATGCAAACTAACACTACTTCCACAGGTATGCTACAGCACCCAGAGCACATAATTTTACAACAATGAGTTCACGATTTAGGCTCACAGTTTAATCCCCGAGTCTTCAGGCCACTAGGGGTGACTACTTCGCTTCCCACTCCCTATATACTATAAGCGCATACTAACACTACTCACAAAGTTATACTACAACGACTAGTATCCTACAGCGCCCAGAGCCCAACACTTTACAGCAATCAGCTCGTTTCATCCCCGACTCTTCAAACTGGTAGGCGTGTGTACTTCACTTCCCGCTTCCGGTATACCATAAACGCACGGTAGCGGTCATTTGTTCCCTTCCCCGTCCCTGTATGGTATAAACGCCTACTAACTCTACTTGCACACATATACTACAGCGCTCAGAGCCCATCCCTTTACAGCAATCACCTCGGTTTCATCCCCAAGTCTTCCCACCGTTAGGCGTGAGTACTTTGCTTCCCGCTTCCGGTAAAGTATAAACGCACAATAGCGGTCAGTAGTTCGCTTCCCACTCCCTCTATGGTATAAACTCCTACTGACACTACTTGCACACGTATGCTACAAAGACCAGACCACATCACTTTACAGCAATGAGTTCACAGTTTAGGCTCTTGGTTTCATACCCGAGAGCAGCAGAATAACTGAGCAACACCGCACTTTCAGACCGCTAAGAGTGACTACTTTGCTTCTCACTACCCCACAGACATTAGAGTGCTTCTACCCTCCTTTCCAACTTTTTTTGCCCTTTTTTCCCCTTACTCGCTTCAACGAAATCACAAAATGGCGGGCAACTACTTCGCTTCCCGCTTACGGTAAAGTATAAACGCACGATAACGGTCAGTAGTTCGCTTCCCACTCCCTGTATGGTATAAATACCTACTAACACTACTTGCACACGTATACTACAGCACCCAGAGCCCATCCCTTTACAGCAATCACCTCGGTTTTATCCCCAAGTCTTCACACTGGTAAGCGTGAGTACTTCGCTTCCCGCTTCCGGTATAGTATAAACGCACGATAGCGGTCAGTAGTTCGCTTCCCACTCCCTGTATGGTATAAACGCCTACTAACACTACTTGCACACGTATGCTACAAAGACCATACCACATCACTTCACAGCAATGAGCTCACGGTTTAGGCTCTCGGTTTCATACCAGAGTGTAGCACCATATCATATCAGCACCATGTCACTCTGAGCAACACCGCACTTTCAAACCGGTAAGAGTGACTACTTCGCTTCTCACTACCCCACAGACATTAGAGTGCTTCTACCCTCCTTTCCCACTTTTTCCGCCCTTATTTTCCCTTACTCGCTTCAACGGAATCACAAAATGGCAGCTAACACTTCCTAGTTGCAACCGCTCGCAGCGCTCGCAGCCAATCAGCCGCAAGCTCGTGCTCGTAATGCCTCTGCCAATCAGATGGCAGAATTCCCAAATATCAATAACTTTAAATTTCGATATTTCTCAAAAAGTATTGAACGGATTTACACCAAATAAACATAAACATGCTTTTTAGACCAAGACCCTTCTCCCTGCCAAATTTGGGGTAATTCAGTTCACCCGTTCGACCTGTAGCCTTGTCTAAAGAGCAATAACGTTAACTATGTCTTCAAGTTTTATTAGAAACAAGCACCGTGTGATGAGTTGTTCAGGAGGCACTTTCACTTTAAATATTGCACTGTTTTACCTTGCCACTGTCATGTGATCAAGGCTCAAGTGAGCCGAAACACGTAATGGCGACTGGTGAGGAACAATAAACTTCTATTTTTGCACCAATTTCGGGTCTGTGTCCATCTCTGGAGGCAAGCCTGAGAATGCACTGAAGAGTGTAATGTAATTGACCGAACCGTTACACACGGTCATACACAGACTCCCTCCTTGAACAAGTGGACACTAACAGTGGAGCACTACTTTCTGGGCAACCCGGAAGCATTCTTGGATCCGATGAGGATATCGAGCATCTGACCCCCTGCAACCCCGGAGAAGCCGCGAAAAACCTGCGGGAGCTGCGGACATCGAGTCGGAGGACTCGGGGAAAGCGGAAAACCCAGCAGGTCGGAGTAAGCCGGGTAATTACGGGATGAGGAGGTGTGCGGCTCGTTGCTCAGTGTCTGACAGTGATTTAACGCGGTGAGCAACGCAAATATTTGTTATATTTCCCTCATGTCAGCCGATGTGGGAAGAGCGCGGGAGATGGCGGCAATGGAGATGTTCTCTGACACCCTCCGAGCTACAAGTAGAGTCACAGAACCAAATAAAGAAAACCCACTATGCAACAATACGGTCAAAGATCTATTTAAAAAACTTGAGAAAAAATTAAATCAGAGTAAAACAAATGGTGGGAATCAAGGTCATTGCAAAGATATATTGACGTGGAAAGAATACCGAGAGGGCTGCGCATTCTAACTGCACCAAGCTATGAGGAACCAAATCCTGAGCTAATGAAAGAATGGGTTGCATGCACTCTAGAATCATCACGGAGACTGACACTTATTCTCAATAAATATGCAGATATCGACGGAGCCAAACTGTTGAAAGAGATTGAGGAGGAATTAGAAAAACTCAATCACAAGGAAGAGCAAAATAAACTACGAAGTGACTAAAGAAGGAAGAGGACAAGATCAAAGCCAGAAAGGCAGTCAAATTCCAGAGAAATAAAAATTACTACAATCTAGGGCAGATATTCACGTTTGCCAAACGCTATGATGCAATCAGAAAATCAAAGTTCTAAGGTAGTGGTGGATCCATAAGATTACCCACAGCAGTGGCAAGCAATACTTCACAGTCTGAAATCAGCTCTGGTGGGAGCAATTCCGATTCTGAGATGCGCAATGTAGCGGCGGCGGGTAAAAAACCAATACCTTCGCCAGGGGAAGAATTGAATTTGTTATGCGAAGAACGATGCCAAACGCTACGACCAAGACTGCCCAGAAATCCAGAAGTGCAAACTTCAAACGGCGGGAGAGGCGCAAGGCAAACACAAGGAAAACAAAATCATCCCAAAAGAAGAGGAAGGGGGTACTGGAAGAACAAACCCCAAAACTAGATGACAATAACAATACGATTGTCAATCTAGCCAACATCAATTTGACAACACAGGAGGTGAACATACTAAAACTGGGGTTATCGTATGCTCCACAAACTGATTTTGACTATGCCACAACAAGATTAGATCTTTACAAAGGAGTAAGCAAACTGAAACTAAAAAAACACTTTATAGTCAATCAAACTAGTATAGCAAAAACATCGCAAAGAACATCAACATCTAATGTGGCAACGATACTATCACAGTCAGATGAACTGTGTTTACAAATATTGCAAGATCTTTATGATGAGAATATGGTTGAACACAATTCAAGTGATTCAACATCAATAGATCAAGGAAAATCTGAAAATGTGACAGGCAAATTACCAAGCCCATTCAAACCAAGTGCTCGTTCAACCCCATTGTGGTTCAATATGCCATTGACATCTTTCATGAGGCTGTGACAGCACAAATGAAAAATCAAAACAAATCAGTACAACAAAAAACCAAAAATTGGAACAAAAGCAATCAGCAATATAGGAATTTAATTTCTAAAATGCAAAAGAACAAAAATATTGTTATCCGCAACAGTGATAAAGGTGGGAACATTGTTATCTGGCCTCTGACAGACTACAACAAAGAAGCCTTCCACCAAATGAATGACCGCTCTTGCTATGTTCGCTTAAACATCAGTAGTCTCAAAGCAACATACAAAGATTTTCAGAAAAAACTCTCTGGATGGAAACGTGCAAATTTGATCAGTACAGATGAGTACAAATACATAAAGAATGACAATCCAACCACCCCAACTATGCACTTCATCCCTAAAATCCACAAAAACCCCACAAATCCACCTGGGAGACCGATTATCAGTGCAAGGGATGGACTAGTGGAACATGCAACCAAATACATTGATTTTTATTTGCAAGGCTTTGTTCAAGATCTACCATCATATGTCAAAGACACAAGTGACTTTTTAAGAAAAATCTCCAGATTTGTTTGGCAGGACGATTTCCTCCTAATTGCATTGGACGTGACTGCGCTATACACAAGCATTGAACACACAGATGGTCTGGCAGCTGTTGAACATTATCTTATGAAGAGACCATTAGAACATAAGGAACTGATCGAAATGATAAAATTCTGTCTCTATATTAACATCTTCATGTTCAGCAGCCAATTATACCAACAAACCAGAGGTGTAGCCATGGGGGCCAGTTTCTCACCAAGTAATACCTGCTTACATATGGGCATGTGGGAGGAACTGGTCCTCATGCAAAAACATGGTCATTACATGCAGAACAACGTTAAGATGTGGTTACGTTATATCGATGACCTGTTTGTGGTTTGGCACGGCACGTTAGATGAGGCAAATAAGTTTGTTGAGGAAATTAACGTTAAGAATGTTAATTTACATTTCACTGCATCGATCAGTAAAACCAGTATCGAGTTTTTAGATACACAGGTTTACATTGAGAAAAATAAGATTGAAACCCGTCTCTTTAGGAAGTCAACAGCCGTAAATTCCACGTTGCATGCAAGTAGCTTGCACCCCAAACATTTAATCCATAGCATTCCCCATGCGGAAATGCTACGGTTACGACGCATTTGCAGCAACAGTGAGGATTTGAGGGTAGCACAACTCGACAGCAAAAGACGATTTCAACAGAGAAGCTATCCCGTTAACATAATTGATAAAGCTATCACCAAATCTATGCAATGGAGTAGAGATGAGGCACTGCAGGAGAGAGTTACACAAACAAACAGTAACAGTACCAAACAAATGTTGAGAAGGGAGAGTTCAGACTGATAATGAAATACAGCAAGCAACACAAGTCACTAGATAAGATTATCCAGTAGAACTGGTCTCTGGTACGAAGTGATCCGGTGATTGGACCCCTGCTACCGCAGAGGGTGTCCATCACCTACAGCAAGGCTCCTTCAATGAAAGACATTTTAGTAAAACCAAGCGCAGAGGTTGTAGACAATAGCAGCTGGATCAAATCCAACAAAGGATTTTACCGGTGTAAAACCTGTAAAGCGTGTTCCCATGGAATAAACATGAGTACCTACTATACACCCTTTAGCGAGAAAACATGCAAAATATCTAAACTGTTGACAGGTAAAACTGAATTTGCTGTCTATGTCATGTTGTGCCCTTGTGGCCTTCAGTAAATAGGCAGCACCAAATTACCTGTTAACAAACGGGTGTTGCAACACTTGAGAGCTATCACAAATCAGGCAACACCTATCCTGTGGCTCGTCATTTCAGGGAATGTCAAGACTCGAACAACTCGAACTTGAAATACTATGTGATAGATGCAGTTACCCCAGGAGAAAAGGGGGCGATCGTGAGAACAAATTGAGAAAATTGGAAACACGCTACATTCTACAGCTAGATTCAAAACATCCGGGGGGCTCAATGACACAGAAGATTTATATACATGTCTTACATGATCACAGGGAGTATAGAGGTAACAAGGAAATTGAAGGCCCAGTCAAGAAGTTTTAATCAAAATTTGACAATGAAATTTTTTATATATTTTTTATATAGCTTTTATCTATCCATGTTTAACAACCAATTTTTTAGGAATTGTTTTGACAATGGTAATGTTGTTTTTAAAACACATAACAGGGGATTATGAATGCTTTATATGAATTATTGATAGTATTATAGATCAACCATTAGTATGTTATTAGATTTATACCTGTTATTTAGAACAGGATAACATCTATTTAACTATTTATCTATTTATTCATTTATCTATTTATTTAATTATTTATTCATCTGTGATTATTGTATTCATACAGTTAGTCACTGTTGTAGCGAATTTGCACAAAATCCCCTGACCCAGGATTCTTTATAAATTTGAGAATATACTAGGACAAATACTATTGGTTCATCTTGAAACATGGGGTGGTTAAGATCCAAAGAAAGTAAAGTCAAATGATAATTAACACCACCACTAGTTACATCCAACATCTGTACCAATCCAAACATTAGACATAGATATACCACCATAGGATGACTCTAAAAGATAGAAATGTATTAGACTTTGAACTGTTTTGCACATTTATATGCTAATATTGCACAAGCACTAGGCACTTTATTTCACAGTTTTTGCACTATGGGGTACCAATTCTCACAAGTGCTAGATTAAAATATGAAGCATAGGAAGATCAAACGCAAAGGGATTTAACTCATATTTTGCTGCTAGGCTTTTGACAGGTATAGCAGAGAAATACAAAACAATGTATTTTACCGTCAATTTGCAAAGCCACAAGATGTTTATGCGTTTGTGATTTTATTATTTTAAATCAATCGAGATGGCTTTTAAAAGGTTTTGTACTTTTTACCTTCTACTTTCTGCTGAAGAACAAAATGTGATAAATTGAAAATTGTTCAGAGCGAGGGTAGAAGAGCAATAACGTTAAATATGTCTTCCAGTTTTATTAGAAACAAGCACCACGTGAGGAGTTGTTCAGGGGGCACTTTCACTTTAAATATTGCACTGTTTTACCTTGCCACTGTCATGTGATCAAGGCTCAAGCGAGCTGAAACGCATAATGGCGACTGGTGAGGAACAATAAACTTCTGTTTTCGCACCAATTTCGGGTCCATGTCCGTCTCAGGAGGCAAGTCTGCGAATGCACGGAAGAGTGTGTTATATATATATATATATATGCATATATATTCATTGAAAAAACCATAGGTTTCATATCAGTTATAGTTAGCCGGACAATTTACTCATACAAAACCATTGAAATTCCCACGTTATAGTTAGTTGTACTCACTATAACTGGCGCGCCCGCAATGCACTGCTAATGACGTCACATATTACATCACTCATGACATAGTCAGTGACATCACTCATGACATCACTGATGACATCTCAAATGACATCACTGATGACATCATCCAGTGAATGTGTGCCTTTCTGAAAAAAAAATATGTTTTATATATCTGTACCTAAACGTCGATGGAAGTGTCTAAATGAATGTTTTTTTTTAATTGATTGTATAACTGACTTATTAAGTGTATCTTACTAAATACATGTATTAGCAATTATTGTTTAAATTTGTAAATATCTGTATCACTGTCTCCCTTTATCTATAGACGGCTGCTTGGGTTGGTGAGTAGCTACATGAGTGTCTATATGGGTTATTAGTTAGTTTTTTGAGTATTAGTATGAGTGGCTGTATGGTTTGCTGGGGGGTATTACTTTGTGCATAGATGAATGAATGAGTGGCTTACTGTTTGTATATGTTTTGAAGACAGCATCTGTGCAGGACTTTATGGGTGGATGAGTGTGTGTATGGGTGTGTTAGTGAGAGAATGACTGTCTCAATCATATCTTTATGAGTAACTACATATGTTTTAAATTAGTATATGTGAGAATTGATGCATATAGGTAAGTATGTGAGAGTGAGAGATTGTAAGAGTTCCTGAATAAATAAGATTTTGTTCCTATAAGTGATTGTTTTAGAAAAAAAGTATGTGTACGTTTCTGTAGCAGTAAGAGTAGTGGTGTATGTATAGCTGTATAAGCAAGTGAATGGTTGTTTTATAATTTATTTGCATGTGTGAGTATGTGTGTGAGTAACTCTAAGGATGAGTGTCGGTGTGTAACAATATGTATAGGTGAATGAGTACATATGATGATTGAGTATGTGTATGAGTAACTATATAGAAATGTTGGTGAATGAGTGAATGTGTATGTAGATTTTGCAATTTCTGAATAGGTTTTTGTAACTGGAATTAGTTTCTCTATTGTTTTGAAATTTTTTGATTCTATTTTTCAATGTGTGTATCAAAACTTATATTACACTGAGAGAGGGTCTGCCACTCTTTCACAAGGATGATGTCATCAGTGATGTCATCGGTGAGGTCATTTGAGATGTCATCAGTGATGTCATGAGTGATGTCACTGACTATGTCATGAGTGATGTAATATGTGACGTCATTAGCAGTGCATTGCAGGCGCCCCAGTTATAGTGAGTACAACTAACCCGGCTAACTATAACTGATATGAAACCTATGGTTTTTTCAATGAATTTGCAAGGTTTTTTAAATGCTAATTCCTAACTATAACGTGTGTGAAACCTATGTTTTTTTCAGTGAATTTGCAAGGTTTTTTTAAATGCTAATTCCTAACTATAACGTGTGTGAAACCTATGGTTTTTTTTGTGAATTTGCAAGGTTTTTTAAATGCTAACCCCTGATCCAGCGGCCTATAGAAAATATATCATAAACAACGCTACCCTACTTCATTTTTTTTTTTTGTAAATATTTTTTTATTGCAGCAAGAGCATATAATCAAACAGCATGTTCCATCGTCTCTCCTTGGTTCGCCTGAGGTGTGTCGCCCCTCCCCCCAGTATTACACAGCCATTCAGCTCACAACCCAGAGGTCGAGCGGCAATAACACGTTGGGAAGAAAAATTTAACAGGGGCGTTCAGTACATGCCCGTAGCCACCAATCGGAGGAGGAATAACATGGCCGCTTTTGGTCCTAACCTTCTCTACTCCCTGTCCCAAAGCCAGGTGAACCAAGAGCCTCTTGTCACCCAACCTGAACAAACCCCCTCCCCTCTCCCACAACACCCTCAACCCCAACTACCCCTCCACCCTCGCCCAGGACCACCCCTAATAGCCCTCCCACCCCTAGCCAGACCCCCCTCCCCCCCAGGCGTGCCAGAGTATCGTCCAATCAGAATCTTAATCCCAATCACAGGACCAGATCCGGAACTTAGTACCAGGAGTTATCAGCTATCATTCGTAAGTCCTCACAGTGGAACTCAAAGGTAGGGAAGCAGCAAATCAGGTCTAGACCGTCCCCCCGTCGGAAGGGCGCTCCGCCGGAGCCGGACTATGTCCCGGGGAGTCCTCCTCCTCCATGTCCACGAGAGTGAGTCCCAGGACCATCCCCTCCCACGCCCTGGCCCTCTCCAGTGCTGTGTCGTTGCCTGCCCTGAGCGCGGCTCGCAGGCGAACCTCACCCTCACATCTAGCCCACTTATGCAGTTCAGACCTCCAGCGCCCTATCACAGGGCCCCGGGACGCCTTCCATTGGGACGTGATGGCTCGCTTCGCCAGGAGAAGCCCCAAGTCCAGAAACTTGCTAGTGACTTTATTTTTTGAAGTGTGTGGGAACCAGTGTAGTATGCAATGCGCCATGGTGAGTTGCAGGTCCCTTTCCGTCACCTCCCTCAGAACCTCCACTACTTCCTCCCAAAAGGGCCCCAGCTCGGGACACGACCAGAACATATGTTGGAAGTCGGCAGGATCTGCCGGGCAACGTGGGCAGGATGCCGGGTGGGCCGGGAAGTATGTATGCAATTTATCAGGGGTCAGGTAGGCCCTATGCAGGACATAAAAGTGCACCAGCTGGAACCTTGCGTTGCGTGTGCTATTTCGGGCCCCCTCCAGTATTCCCTTCCATGCCTCCTCGGGGATCTCAATCGCCAAATCAGCCTCCCATTTCGCCTTCAAGGCCAGCAGTGGAGCGACAGATTCCGAGACCATGCGACGAGACAGGCACGCGACAGCCTTGACCGTCCCTGTCATCATCACGATGTACTGGCAGCCCAGAGACAATGGTGGCTCCGACATGCCCGTTCTCCAGTGTCTGCGGATCGCCGCCGTTAGGGCCGCATGAAGGAGGAAGTCCCCGCCTGCCAACCCAAAGCGGTCCTGGAGGAGATCAAAGGGTAACATCGCCCCGTTTTCGTACAGGTCACCCATGGATGACAGCCCCTGCTGGTCCCATCCTTCTAGCCCGTGCCACGAGCCCCCATGCGGAAGTGCCCCGCAGAGCCCAAGAGGGATCTCAGGTGCGTACGGAATCGCAATACCACACCTCCGGCGATATCTGTTCCAACATTTCCGGGCCGTCGCAAACTCCTGTGTGAGGTGGAAATCCCCCATCGGTAGACCCAGTACGATCCGCGACAGCACCTGGACTGGACCCGCCGGTTCTCCCGATCCGTCTGTCCCTCTCCTGGCCCGTGCTACCCATTGCGTCAGCCACTGCAGCTGTGCCGCCAAGTAGTAGAGCTCGTAGTCCGGCAGTGCCAGCCCGCCATCCGCTCTAGGGCGGAGAAGTGTGGCGTGAGCCACCCTGCGCCTGCCTGCCCCCCACAAAAAGCCGATGACCATCGATCGCAGTTGCCGAAAGTAGCTCGCCGGGATCCAGATCGGGAGGGTCCCGAAGAAGTAGAGCAATCGTGGTAAGGTCACCATCTTGAGCAGCGCCACCCTCCCCATGAGTGATAGCGGGAGCGTGCCCCAAAAGTCGAAGTTCCCTTTAGCATGCCTGATCGCCGACCCGATATTCCCCTCAAGGATATCGGCCCTGTCGTGGAAGATCGTGGTGCCAAGGTATCGTAGGCCTCTCTCCACCCAAGTCACGCCCTCCGTTTCCTGCGGGCACTCTCCCCGCGGGCGGGTCGGAAATAGGTGGGATTTCGCCCAGTTCACACGAAGACCGGAGACACTGCTCAGCGACTGCAGGAGAGTCTTAGCACCACGCAGAGAGTTCGCCGAGTCCGCCAGGAACATCAGCAGATCATCTGCGTATAACGCTATGTGGTGTACTTGGCCATAGACGTCCAGTCCCTGATACGCCCGGCCCAGCCGGGCTCGTGCTGCAAGGGGTTCGACAGCCAAGGCAAATAGTAAGGGGGAAAGAGGGCATCCCTGACGGGTGCCCCTGCCCACCCTGCACAACTCAGAGATAACCCTCCCTGACCTGACTCTCGCCGTCGCTTCTTGGTAGAGCAGACTCGTCCAACCTACGAAGCCTTCCCCAAGGCCCAACGCTCGTAATACATGGAATAAGTAAGGCCATTCCAAGCTGTCAAACGCCTTCTCCATATCGACAGCGAACACCACCGCCTCGTCACCATCATAAGTGTCGGCCTCCAGTATATGTAAGAGTCGCCGCACATTAAGCGCCGTATTGCGGGCCGGGATGAAACCCGACTGGTCCGCATGCACCAGTTTGGACATGTGAGGGAGCAAACGCGCCGCCAAGATCTTGCTCAGGATCTTGTAATCCAGGTTAAGCATGGACAGTGGGCGGTATGCCGATCTGTCCCATGGTTCCTTGCCCGGCTTCAGAAGGGGGACAATCAACGCCTCCCTCGTGGTCTCGGGTAGACAGCCCAATCGCCTCGACTCATTGTACAGCCACGTCAGTCGGGGCGCAAGGAGGTCCACGTAGGTGAGATAGAATTCCGCAGGGAATCCATCCGTGCCCGGCGTCTTATTCCTTGCCATACTCTTAATGGCAACCCGTACCTCTCTTTCCACGATCTTGTCCCCGATCCGTTTCGCATCCTCCTCACCTAGGACCGGCAGGTCCAGATCCTCCATAAAGGTCTGGAACTCCACCAACGAAGGGAGGACCCTGCTGCGGTATAGTTCAGTATAGTAGTCGTAGAACAACGCGTTGATCCCCTGCTGATCGAATCTCGCCGCTCCCGTGTGGTCTCGGAGCTCAAGGATGACCGAGCCCCGGCGGGCCGGGTTGGCCAGCCAGGCCAGGAGGGCCCCCGATTTGTCGCGTTCCGAGTGCGCTCGTGTGAGGTAGGCTTTGTAGTCAAAGCACCGGAGGCGCTCCACCGACGCCGCCACCGCCTCTCGCGCCCCCAGCAGGTCTCCGTGAGTGTCCGGCCGCTCAGGTCTTTCCCTCTCCAGCCTCCGCAGGGTCTCGTCCTCCTTCCCAATTTCGTCCAGAAGCGTTTTCCGCACTCCCGACGCCGTTGCTATGCATTGGCCTCGCAACACCGATTTGAACGCGTCCCATTCCGTTACAGCTGAACCCGCCGTGCCCGCATTCACCTGAAAATAGCCCTCTATGCCTGACGCAATTGTGGTCCGGAAGAGCTGGTCATCCAGCGCCTCAGGACGTAGTTTCCAAGCCGGGATCCTCGGGCGAAACTGCGACCAGCGCAGCCGCACGAGGAGGGGGTTATGGTCCGAGATCGAGCGTGTGAGATACTCACTGTGGTTCACTTCCGCGTGCACGTCCTGGGAGCTCAGGAAGGCGTCAATGCGGACGTGTAGCTCGTGAATGCCGGAGAAGAATGAGTAGTCCCTGTCTAGTGGGTGGTTAGCCCTCCAAGAGTCAACCAGACCCCACTGTCGTTGCCAGGCGGAGCGCGCAAGTGCAAGTCTACCAGCTGGTGCAATCTGTAGGGGGGGGTGGGACCTGTCCAGGGTAACATCGGCCACGCTGTTAAAATCGCCGCCCAGGAGCAAGGGCTCCATTAAGAAGTGAGCCAGTTTGTGGGACAAAAGGGAGAGGAAAGCAGGTTGGTCTACATTCGGGGCGTACAAACAACCCAGGTTAAGGTCCCTCCCGTCCAGCTTGCCCCGCACCATTACGTATCTCCCTTCCGGGTCAATTACCTGTTGCGTGCACAGGAAGGGTACCCCCGCCCGTACCCAAATGGCCACCCCCCGAGCATAGGCAGAGTAGCTAGTGTGAAAGACCTGTCCCCTCCAACGCCGCTGCAGAGCCCTCCCCTCCTTATCCAGCAGATGTGTTTCTTGAAGGAAGGCGATGTGAATGCCCCGCCTGACCAGATAGGAGTGAATTTTATGACGCCTATGCATCGAGTGCATCCCTCTGACGTTCCATGTGAGACATTTGTAGCCTAAGTCGGATCCCATGGCAGAGACCACCATATCTCCATCCCCCTCTCAGCCACCCCTCCAGCACGCCTAGGCCCCCCCCTTGTCCCCCCCCCAACTTGTACTAGCAACCTACCCCAACTCCCACTCCCCCGGACAGATAACCAACATGGAAACCCCATCCAAACACAGTTAGCAAAAAAGCGTATCATTACAAAATAGGGTTGGAGTGGCGGCAATGCCGGCTCCAGACAGGCCCGAAGTCCCCCGCCCCCGCCCCACTACCCCCAGCAACCAACAGGAGATGTCCCCCGACTCTCCCCGTCCCCAAGGTCTCAGTAAGAAGTCCCAGTGGGCAGCCGCACCCCACAGCATAGCGTCCTGAAGCGGCCCTCCTCCGCCCACATATCCCGGTACCTTACTCATGTGATCGATGTCCCGCGAACCATCTCAGTCCAGGATACCATCCGCAGTCTGGGGAGTCACAACCGGCAGGTCTGTCTCGGACAACTCATGCCCACTGCTGGAGCCAGGGCTGGGAGCACTGGCCTTCGACTGCTCCGAAGCACTACCGGAAGGGCTGGCGTCCCCCTGGCTAATGGTCGCCACTGCCTGCACCGCCTTGGCGCGTTCCTGTTGCCAGTCCGATGGGGAGCCAGGTCGTCCCGCCGGCGGCGTCTCCGACGCGTGTCTCCTGGGGGGGGTCCTCGTAGCGCGGTCCTCTGCCGACGCCCCTCTTGAATCCAGCCAGCTCCAAGCCTCCTGTGGTGTCAGGAAAAAGTGGGTGCGCTCTCCTGCGACCACCCGCAGCCGCGCCGGGAACATCATAGCGTAGGGCAGCTGTAGCGACCTCAGTTTCCTCTTGACCGCCAGGAAGGAGGCCCGCTGCTTTTGCACCTCTCTGGTGAAGTCCGGAAAGATCATGATCCGACTGTTGTCGATGCTCAGGTCCGGGATGTCTCTCACTCTCCGCAGGATATGGTCTCTGTCCCTGAAGTGCAGAAGACGCAGTACGATCGGTCGCGGAGGCGCCCCCGGTTTGGGAGGACGCGCAGGGACTCTATGAGCCCGTTCAATGGCAAAGAACGACGAAAGTCCCTCCGGGGCCACCTCTGAGCGTAGCCAGCCCTCCAGGTAGGTGACCGCGTCTCGCCCCTCGGCTTTTTCGGGGACCCCCACAAGGCGAAGATTATTGCGCCGAGAGCGCCCTTCACTGTCCTCAGCTCGGAGCTCCAGCACTCGTACCTTCTGCGCCATTTCCGCCAGGGTCGTCTTTAGCTCCGCCACGTCTCCTGGCAAACTTTTCAGGGTACCCTCGGTCGTCGCTACCCGCTCCTTCAGCTTTTTGTGGTCGTCCCTTAGCAGAGACAGGTCCGACCCAATGGTGTCCATGCGTTTCTCAAGGGCCTCCCGCGACGCCACTATCGCCTGCATTATGTCCCCCAGGGAGGGGTCCCGCGGGCGGGATGGACTCCCGGCCCCCGCCCCCAGCGGGACTTCGTCCTCTGGGTGCCCCGGGTCGTCCAGCTTCAGTGCCTCGAAGCCCTTCTTCCTGCTGCCGCGTGTCATCCTGGCGGGCAGTTAGCGTCGCGTGCCTCTTCCAGACCCTGGTCCGCCCCACGACCTTCGCCCACTCCAATCTCTGGGCCCTCGCCCCGTGGGGACCAGTCCGTGCAGTAACCCAAGTGCTGGGGCTCGCTCCACCAGGGTTGTGGGGCACAATAGTCCCGGGTCAGGGCTCCTGACAAGGTTCCCGCGTCGAGATTGCTCAGGCCGGATGTGCACCTACGGGCCCCAGTGCTAATTGGGCGCACTGGTCTCGGGCGCCCCCGAGCAGGTAGACGCTCTCTCCCGCCAATGCGTCGCAGGGGCGGGCAGCCAGCCTCTCACCCCCTGCACTCTTTTCTGTCGACACTCCTGAGCTGTACACCCCCCCCGCGGTGTGGGTCCCTCAGGAGTCCTCTCAGTAGGGCGGACCAGGTGCTCTGCGCCGACCCCGAGTCCCTCACGGACCCAGAGACTCCGCAGTCAGTGCTTCAAGCCGGTCTTCGTGTCCCGGCCGGCGCCATCTTAGGGTCAGGCAGTGAGGTCGTCCTCTGCCCCGCAGCTCCGTGCGCGAGGATGTCCGCCAGCTCTCCTCACCTCCGTTTGCGTTCCGGAGGCAACTTCGGTAGACCACAGCCACCACAGCATTAGGGGAGCTCTCCCCCGCCTCGTAGGCTCCGGCGCCAGGCACGTCGTTACAGGACGGCGGCCGCCATCTTAGGCGCTCCCATCGCCGGGTGCCGTGCCCACCGCTCTGAGTGCGGCAGGGGTAGTTGCAGAGGCCCCCAGACCCCCAAAGTCTCACTGCACGTTCCTGATGCTCTCTTGAGCACTCGTGGGGGGACGGAGCGCGAGTCGGGGCTCAGGATATGTGGCGGTGTGAGGCGGGCACGGAGGAGCTCCGGAGTCCCGCTTCCACCTACATCGGCGCCTAAACCACGCCCCGACGCTACCCTACTTCATAACCTATAAACAAAATTCTATACTAAATTAAGGACCCATTTATAAACCTGACATATTTTGGGCCTACTGAATCAGGTGGTCAGATTAAATCTATATACACATTATCTACAAAATATATACAATTTTATACATCTGCGGAAAGAATATTGTCATTAGAATAAAACCTAACCATTTAAACGACCACCATTGGCGACGTGATCTAGCTAATAGTAACCTACACTTCTGAATAACCAAGACCAGCTTGTTTGTCAAAAGTAAGATTTTATTTACTAAATTATGGTATATAAGTTGATAGTTTTATAAATGAATTTTATTAGCAATAAAGCAAGCATGATTGTAAAGAAACGTGAGAAAAATAAAATTTTAAGCAAGTGAATCAAAATTAAAGTGAATATTTAAAGTTTAGCATTTCTAAAACCTAAGTCCCTAACTGAACTAAATAGATAGAAATTAAAGTAAAGTTCTTTGAGGATTCTTACGTGCTCCACGCAAAGTCCGACAGCACTTCACCCTCATCGGAAAGTCAGAAAGCAGCAGCCAGCCCATCCCTAGGGGCATGACTTTTTATACCTTTCTACGCTAACTAAACTACGCAAAGGAAAGTTTTCAGAAATCTTCGACGTCCCATTGGCTGAGAGTGACAAGTGACATGTCACCCACATTTCAAAAGTTCCGTTAGGTCACTTTTCTTAAGGACCATTGTCTTTTCTGTATGCAACCAGGAGCTTCCTAGGTTTGCTACAAATGTCTCATTGCTTCCAATTGACTTCCGCGGATGCCAAGTTAAGGACTGACAAAATGTTCTTTTTCGACCTTGGCCATGTGACAGAATGATGATAGCACGTCAGCTTTTGCTTTGTGAACGCAGTTTTTGACGAACATTTTATTTCAGAATGGGCGTCTCGTGACTTTTGCAGAAGTAAAATTCAACTTTTTGTAGCTCGAGTAGACTAGGCCCAAAAGCAGGCAACTTATGCTTTCTAGTATAAAACAAACACAAGAAAAGTATTAATGTAAGAAATAATGTAGATTCTGTATCCACCCCAAGATTTACTAATTAATTAACCCACCCGATTAATCAAATGTTACCTAGCCAATGCAAACAAATAAAGCAGCGTTTATATCTACCAATCTTCGATAATCCATGAGACTTATATGCACCTAGAATAGTGGAAATGACATCACACAGACAAGGAAAAGCAAAACAAGCACATGCTTCTTTTAAGTTTGCAGCAGTTAGTAATGACAAAAACGAAAACAATAAATTATTTTATTATTTTGCACGAACAAAAAGATGCAACAATTATGCACGTTTATGAGCACACATGTTAGTCGCCCCATGTGTAAAGTTTAATCTAAGTTGTATTAGCACGACATATCACAAATCATTAATATTATTATTCATGTTATGGAAATGTGACTTCACGAGTTTAAACAAAATTTTGTTTTCTATCTCGCTCCATCAACTCCCTCATCTGGTGATTAACAAATCACCACACCAGCACTCAAAATTTTGGTAAATTAAATTTCTAAGAAATCGATTCAAATTCATTTGTATCAGTAAACCTAAAAGTCTGTTTCTGCATAATCTTTGGAATTAGCATAACGCTCTCTATGTAACTCCTGTAATTCGATTTCTCTTTCTTCTTCTTTTCTTAATTTATAGATTCTTTTCTTTTCTTTCAATTGTTTCTTTCTTTTATGTAACAAACAACCTATTTTGGTCAAAATAAAAATGAATATTATTACAATCAAAGGTGCCAAAATCTTGCCAAGAATTGAACTTCCGATATCATGAAACCAGTTTTTAATTGCTTGAAACCTTTTTGAAAGTTTCCCTGTAAAATCATCTTCTTCTAAAGGAATTATCTCTGAATGCATTTGTGTAATGTTCTTAATGTACATTTCAATATTCTTACTTTCGTCAGGTATATATGTACAACAATGTTGCACATGTAAAATGCCACAGACTCCTCCCTCTTTTGCTAGGAGTATGTCTAAAGCAAGGCGATCTTGAATTACCATGGATCTAATTGCAATAACTTCAACATTTACTAATTGAAATCCATCAGCTGTGTCAGTTGACAATCTATCAACTATAGTGGACAATTTTCTAATTCTCCCTGCATTTAAGGTTATACCAACAAAAGGTATTACTGCTTGAAAAATATCTCCCAGAACTTCAGTAAATGTTTCTCTTTTAACTCTATTTACATAATTATGAATTTTAAACAATCCTTCTGAATCTCTGTCAACATGAAACACTTTAGGAAAAACAATTCCCACATAACAAGTTCCATACCAGTGGTCTGGAAGGTTGTAGTAGGCTTTGTCACCACAAACAAAATAAATCCCAGGAAAGATTGGATCTTTTCCACCTTTGAATCCCCAACCTCCCAAAATCTGATATGTATCTTCACAGTTACTTGCACCTACAAAGTAATTATCAAAAAGTGTATTATCTCTTCTAATGCAAAGCTTTCCACTAACTGGTTTGTCTATGTGAATTGCAATATTTTCAAGCATTTTGCCATTTAACTTCTCATCCTCTTTCTGCCAGAAGCTTGACTTAGTCTGCTTGACTAATTCATTCCTCTTATAAATTGCTCTTCTCTCCTCAACCATATTCAAAAATTTCTTTCCTTCAGTACTTAATTTGCAAGTTAGATTATTTTTATAAGCATACTCATAAGTAAGTTCGTTAGTAACAAGGAAAAATTCTCTCATTTGCTTTGCTTTCTTATGCTTATTTAAAGCATTTTCAATCTTAATATTTGCAAAAATTTCATCATAATTTGAATAGTAATATTCTAAACGTCCAGTTTGATAAAATAAACTAGTTAACACACTACATGTTACAGCATAAGTGAGAGGAAGCATATTATATGTTACTCCCTCAGAAACAGAAGCAGGTAACTTAACGCAGACGTAGCAGTCTTTTGCATCCATTACCTTAACATATTCACTCAATAGCTTTGTGAATGTATTACTTGAAAAGTCACCAATTGATTTATCTTGATGAATGTTAGGCTGATGATCAATAACTTTTGCAGACGCACTATGTTTAGTTTGGCTAACCAGAGCTTTGCTTGTTATGTTAACTTTGTGTAATTCTCTATTCATCTCTAAAGGGATAATCACAGCTAAAATCAACCAGAGCAGAATTAAAATGAGCAGACACACCAGAGTCATCTTACAGCATCTTTTAAAAACAGAACACTTTGAAGTGCTCTCCTTAACATAAGGCATTTTTGGTTAGTTTAGCCTCAAAAAAATAAAAATAAATTTTAAAATTCTATTTACACCCCCCTTTTAAAATATTTTTTTTTTTTTTTTTTTAAAACCCTAAACAAGATTTCTTCGACCTTATGTCATACATAAGTTTTCTTCAACTAAACAGTTTTTCTTCGACCTTGTG
Source organism: Lissotriton helveticus (assembly GCF_964261635.1). Lineage (NCBI taxonomy): Eukaryota > Metazoa > Chordata > Amphibia > Caudata > Salamandridae > Lissotriton > Lissotriton helveticus. The sequence continues at coordinate 495,266,103 of NC_136063.1, forward strand.
TCAACTAACAAATCTTCTTCAGCCTTTTGCCACTTTAATATATCTGTATTTCAATCATTGTCACTAATTTCTTGGATTTCGTTTTCTTCTTCACTACTATCATATATGTCAATAACAGGTGGAATTACTAAGTAAGTCCACTCAGGAGACTTGTATTTTTGGTTTGGTCTTACTATTCTCTTCCCTTTTCTCGATATCACTTCAATTTTTCTTCCAACTCCAACTTCTTTTCCAGGACTCTTTTGACTACTGATTTCCTCAACTTGTTCTTTTGGTTTCTTGATCAATCTGACTCTCAATCTTCCACCAGGCCAGTAGTCTGCTTTTCTCACGTACTTCTTCTTTGGTTCAGAATTATTTGATTCTGACTTCCAAGTCCTTTTCTTTCTGTTTTCACTTTCACCATCCACGTCACTTTCTTCAGTTTCGTAGTCTGAAATTTCAATTGACTCAGGAACTTCTCTATTCGGCAATTTCACTCCTTCAGGAACTTCACTTTGTCTTCCATCACTGGTACTCGGTAATTCGTCTTCCTCCTCTTCTTCAATTACCTTCAACTTCCCAGATTTCGGATTTCTGTTCCTTACTTCAGAGTTTGTTCTCTGCCTTTCGATACTCTCCTGGTCTGAAACTTCTTTTTGTTCTGCTTCTTTGTCTTCGATATAGACAACCGAATCCTCAGTTATCTTTCCCTTTAACAGATTCTCTTCACCTTCAGAATCTATTTCAATTATTTCCAAGTCTTTTCTTGTCAAATTTCCATTCACTGGCACAGTTTCCAGATGTCGACTTTCTTGTCGATCTTCAGAATCTGGAATTATTTCACCCTCTGTTTCGCCTTCTGCTTCAGAATCAGAATCATCTGTGGTATCACTTTCAACATCAGAACTCTCAGGAGTTGGTACTGGAATAGTATGACTAGGATGAATCCAGCGTTTCAATCCTTTGCACTTTACAGCATTAGTAGTGATCAAAATTATCTGCCTAGGTTTCTGCCATCTAGAAGCTAGACAATTCCTTCTCCGATGTACTTTCGTTCTGACCCAATCGCCAGGTCTCAGATCATGTGTCAAAACCTTTTCATCTGATTGTGCTTCAGTTCCCACCTGATTAGACACAGAAGTTACCATATCAGATAACCTTTTACAGTAATCCAAAATAGCACTGTCATTTATGCTCAACAGTTTACCTACAGGTACAAAAGCTTGCCTCATAACTCTTCCCATTAAAATTTCATGAGGACTCAAACCTGTCTTTTTATCTGGTGTACTTCTTAATGACATCAAAACAAGTGGAAGAGCATCGGTCCACTTTACACCTGTTTCAAGACACATTTTTCCAATTCTGTTTTTAATTGTTCCATTAATTTGTTCAACTACTCCTGATGCCTCTGGTCTGTATGCACAGTGTATTTTCTGCTCAATGCTCAAAGCTTCGCAAATTAACTTCATCAGTTTGTTATCAAAATGGCTTCCTCCATCACTCTCAATAGTGACTGGAAAACCGTACCTTGGGATGATTTCTCTGAGCATTAGTTTTGCTACTGTAATTGAATCACAATGTCGTGTAGGGAAAGCCTCTACCCATCTTGAAAATAAGCAAACAATTACAAGCACATATTTCAAACAATTGTGTAAGGGCATTTCAATGAAATCCATTTGTAATCTGGTAAAGGGACCACCCTCTCGACCAATTATTCCTGTCCCCACCACTGATTTTCTGTTTGGATTCATTTGTTGGCATGACAAACACCTTTGACAAAAAGATTCTGCAATCGTTCTAAACTTAGTATTGAACCATGTTTCTCTGAAAAGTCTAACCATAGAATCTCTTCCCAGATGTGCTGGACCATGATATAATCTGGCCATGTCAGCAATCAAGCAATTTGGTAAGACTACTCTGCCGTCTTTGTAAACCCACACTCCATCTTCTTCACGTGGTCTACAATCTGATCTTAACCACAAGTCTTTTTCTTCATCTTCTGCTTCATTTTGTAAATCTCTAATCTCATGCCATGTTTCTACAACTGTTGTTAGCATTAATGAATTTGAATCAGTTTCTTTACTCCTCTCCCGATTGTAAGAATAATTTTTCCTTGCGCAGTATTTAGCTGTTTCATCTGCGAAGGCATTTCCCTTGGAAATATAATCAATTCCTTTAGTGTGCGCTGCACACTTAACAATGGCGATTTCTTTTGGCAATTGTATTGCTTCAATTAATCTCCTAATGAAAACTGCATTTTTAATTGGTGATCCTGCTGATGTCATGTATCCTCTCTGTGACCAGAGTTGTCCATAATCATGCACAACTCCGTACCCATACTGACTATCAGTAATGATGGTAACTCTTATATCCTTTGATATTTCACATGCACGAATTAAAGCAATTAATTCAGCAACTTGTGCTGAACGAACTCCTTCAAGACATGATGCTTCTTCGACATCTGTGACTGTACAAACTGAATATGAAGCTTTTAAGACACCTCCTTCGGATCTTAAGCATGAGCCATCTACAAAGTAGACAAAATCCGATTCAGACAAAGGTCTGTCTTTGATGTCTTTTCTTGGTTTTGTGCAGAATTCCATGACATCTAAACATTCATGTTCTGTTTCAATGTCATCAACAATTTCAGAATCAGGCAGTAATGTAGAAGGATTCAGATTTAAACATCTTGAAATCGAAACATTATCTGCTCCTAGTATGATTTTCTCATACTTTGTCAATCTGCTACTTGTTAAATGCTGAGTCTTACCTCTTGTCAGTAATATTTCTACTGAATGAGGCACAAAAACTTTCACAGGAAATCCCATAATGATCCCTTCACTTTGTTCGAGGCTGATACTTGTAGCTGCAACTGCTTTCAAGCAACCTGGTAATGCTTTTGCAATTGGATCAAGAACTGCAGAGAAGTATGCAATAGGTTTCTTTAAATTTCCGTGTCTCTGAATTAACACAGATAATGCACATCCTTCTCTCTCACTGCAATACAGTTCGAAATCTTTCTCATAATTTGGCATACCTAAAGCAGGAGCTTGGCATAAGCTCTTTTTCAGGTTCTCAAAAGAATCCATCTCAGCATCATTGAGAATAATTGGATCTTTTACATCTGATTTTGTCAGTCTTTGTAGTGGTTTTGCAATTACTGAAAATCCACTTATCCATTGTCGACAGTAACCAACCATTCCCAAGAACATTCTGACCTGTCTTTGTGTTCTAGGTGGTAACATTGCTTGAATCATTTTTATTCTTTCTATTGTTACTTGTCTTTTTCCCTTTGCAATTCTGTGACCAAGATATTTTACTTCTTGTTTGCAAAACTGTAGTTTTGCTGGGGACACTTTATGTCCTTCTTCTGCAAGGCGATTTAACAGAATTATTGTGTCTGTCACACAGTTTTCTCTTGTCTTTGCAGCTATTAACAAATCATCAATATATTGCACTAGCGTAGACCTACCAGGTAAGTCTAGGTCTTCTAATGATCTTTTTAACAGTTCATTAAAGATTGAAGGACTTTCTGTATAGCCCTGAGGGATTCTTGACCATCCAAGGGTCTTACCTTGGAATCTGAAAGCAAAGATTTCATAACTGTCTGGATGTAAGGGAACAGTAAAGAATGCATTGCAAAGGTCAATGACTGTATACCATTCAGCATCATGTGGAATCTGGAATAGAATTACTGCTGGATTTGGAACCACAGGACAACATGGAACGACAATTTGATTAACCTTTCTCAAATCTTGTACTATTCTAAATGTTCCGTTAGACTTTTTAACTCCCATAATTGGTGAATTACAAGAACTACTCTCCATTTCTTTTAATACACCTTGCTTGATTAATTTTTCAATTATTGGTGTAATACCTTCAATTGTTTCTGTTTTCATTTTATATTGTGGAATGTTTGGAAATTCTATTCCCTGTTTCAATGTAATTTTTACTGGATCTACGTTTTTCATCAGACCCATCTCATTTCCAGTAAAATCCCATATTTCAGATTTCACTGTTTCCTTGAGTTCTTCAGGTAAATCCTTTTCTTCAAATGCAGGAAACAATTTTGTTTCTTCTGCTTCCATCATCATCATTGTCATTCTGTATAAACCATCTTCCTCCATTGTTTGTAACTCAACTCCATCAGGAGAACAATATATTCTACAATTCATTTTACATAGGATGTCTCTGCCCAATAGATTCACTGGACTACTATTACAAATCACAAATCTGTGTTTGTCTCTGTAATTTCCAATTTCAACTGGTACTGGATCAGTTAAGTCAGTTTTAATTTGCTGATTACTTACTCCGACAACTTGGATGGTATCCCCAGAGAGAGGTAGGTTTTCAATTTCCACTGATCTAACAGTAGAACGGGTAGCACCAGTGTCCACTAGAAAAGTGATGTCTACATCATTAACTTTCCCGTTTACAAAAGGACCAGACTGGTCAACCTCAAGAGTGGCTCCAACAATACACTCTTCCTCCTCTCTCGGGCACCGTCAGCAATAATCATCAGAATCGCTGTCTTGACTTTCTGTTAATAAAAACTGTTGTGAAGCATTTTGCATTTGAACTCTTTGCTGCTTTTGCTGTTTTTGTGGTTTTATTACCTGTTCACTTCCCTGAAATCCCACGTTTGGATTATATTTTTGAACTCCCCCACAATTCGGAAAAGGTGGTTGTGGCAATTGGTCTTGACGATTATTCACCTGTTGCTGTTGCTGTTGCTGCAACTGTCGCTGAATATTTAATTCGTTTAACCCCTGTTGCATCTGTAGCTGTCGCTGCAGGTCAACACCATTCTGCATCTGTGGATTCAATAAGGGATTCTTTAAGTTTTTAGGAGGATGAGGACACTCGTCTCTCCAATGTCCAATTTCGCCACAATTAAAACAAGGTAATCTTTGTTTCAACTCCTCAATTTTTGGGCTAAATTTCTTTGGGAAATTATTACTTTTAAACTTTCCTTGTATCTGGTTTGTATTTCCAGTTTGAACAAAATTAGTGTTCTTATTACCCATGCTGGCAATTTGTTGCTCAGCCACTTTTACCTGAGCCCACATGGCTTTCTCCTTGAGCTTTTTCTGTTTTACTTCTATTTCATCACTGCAATATTTAGCCTTTCTTAGAATATCATCTACAGATAGTGATTGCCATCCGACAATGCTATTTCTGATCATTTCTCCAATTTCAGGTTTGAGTCCATAAACAAATCTATAGACAAAATGGCTCATGTCTTTTTCGTCTAATTTTTCATAACCACTGTATTGTTTAAAGATTAACAGTAGTCTTTCATAAAAAGAATGAACTGATTCTTTTGTTTCCTGTTCTGTCCTTTCTATTTTAACCCAATCGACTTCTTTCGGTGGAATTTTGTTTTTCATCCAAACAATTACTTTTTCATAAAAATCCATTACAAGTGGATTTGGAGCACCTGTTTCTTTGATTCGCTCAGGTTCTGTTTTTGGCCAACTAATCGATATCTTACATTCTGTCCAAAGATCTGATGGAACTACAATATCAAAAAATCCATCTAAATCAATCCACAGAACTTTTGACACTTTGATAAATCTATCGACTTGCCTGTACCACTCAACTGGTTTTTCCCTCAATTTCGGAAAGTCATTTGTAAATAACAGAATGTCCTGTCTCGACCAAGGGACATGAACATATCCTCCACCTGCAATTTCTCTCATTGGAAATTGTTTTGACAATTTTTCCAATCTTTCATCTTCCTTCTTTTTCGTCCATTTTACTCTCCATTTATTCAGTTCTCCTAGCTTTTTGATATAGACAATCAAATCTTTTATATGTACTATTCTTCCCATTGAGTTCAAACTCTCAATGTCACTTTCTGAAAAGTCTAATCTGTAATGTTTCGCAAAATTCTTTTGTTTGCTCACATCAATTTCAAGTTCTGCTGCTAGATCCTCTAGTTGATCATATTTATTTTTTGTTTTCCACTGAATGCTTTTGCAAATGAACAGTAGTTCATCATCTCGATAGTAATTTAAACTATCAGGACCGATTGTTCCAATTATTAATTCTTCGATATTTGCTTTTAATTTGGCCACATCAAGTTTTGGTGTGGTTACTCTGACTTCAGGACTCCCTATATCTGATATAGCACCCATTGGTGTTTTTGGAGATAAGTCCTCATTAAAGGTTAAATCAGGCATTCTCGATTTAGAAGAGTTTATTTCAGATAAGTCTGAATAAAAATTTTCAGCAGCTTTTTGAATTTCTGTATTTAAAGGAATAGTTAATCCTGTTTTGTTTGTTTCCCTTTGGTCAAATACAGGCTGAACAGGACCAATCGTTACTGGAACTGTCACAGCTTCCATGCCTTTTGTCATTCTTTTTATTAATTCTTCTTTAGATCTTAAATATTCATTATAATCAGCATCTTCAACATTTCTTGCCTCTCTTGTATAATCTTTTGGAGCTTCTCTTGCCCTTGGAGCCATTGTAAAATGTCTACCTTCATTTCGAACATTATCAAATTCTGGTCTTCTAGGAGTTTCAATGATTTCACAATTATTTGGATAAAGTTTAGGAGCTTCATTAATTGGAGGTGCACTCGGTGAAGTTTCAGTAGAAACCACCGGAGTAGACCATGATCTAGGAGGTCTCAAAGGCTGATTCTTTCTAGCAGTTGTATATATTTCTTCCATAACTGCATCCTCAGATTCACTTTCCATAGATTTCCCTGTAGGAGTACCCATTACCATTTCCTGAATTAAATATAATCCTTCACTCATGTTTCCCTGTCTCCACATTCGTAATCTATCTTCATGAGTTTCTCTTCTCCAAGGTGGATTTTTAGAAGGTCTTTTAATTCCACTAGCTTCTCTTTGTAATTGATACATCTCGTCTTCCCACTCAACTAAAGCTTCAAATTGAGTTGGTCTCGGTTTCGGTACAAGAGCGTTCATTTTCTCTCGTAAATTTCTCAAGACTTTTACATTAAATGAACCATCATCAGGCCAAGTTAAAACACCGTCGTTCTTTGTATAGCGTTTCCAACTGTCGAACCATAAGACAGTATGATATCCATATTCACCTTCCATATACGCTGCAGGTGTTTTATACTTATGAAGTAGTTTACCACCTCGCGTTTCGATTTTCTTATCAGGTGAAAATAAATTCTTAAATTTCTGAAATAATGTTGGCTTTTTCTCAACATGTTTAAAATGATAACTCATTTTTAAGAGTTAAAACTAATTCACAAAATCGTTCGTAAAATATTTCCGGGATGTTCCGCAAAACAACCAATCCGTGCGCGAAACACACCAACAAGCCAATGACAGTTGAGCTACGTCACTTTTCTGCTCAACCAATGAATTTGGAGTTTTTCTGAAGGACCATTCAGCTCACAGGTCGTCAGAGACTCAAGAGCCAATCAGAATATAGTTTGTGACGTAGGTCACCCAATCCCAGCGCGGCTCTGTGACGTACACAGTAGCTGCGGTTTCTCGTTTCTCACTCCTGGCGCTTACCCCTCCTTCACAAAATCTTTTCACAGCGCCATTTTAAGAACACTTTTCAGTGTAAATTAATTCTTAACAATGACTATAAGGACAACATCTGTTCGTTTCACTATTTAGGATAGTTTACATACATTCAAGTATCCACACTTCGGAATAGACGGCGCTATTCACACTAAGGATAATATCCAATTGTCAGTAGAGTAACCCTTACCCCACCCTTCTAACACGTATAATTATAAACTCGCTTTGCTCTGAACCCACCGCGAAGTGACAGTTCTAAGAGTTCCACTTGAACATAAAATACAATTCAAACTCGCACTTTCACACTGAAAATTCCCTAATTTCAAACACACATGAAATCCGTACAGGACTCTCACCTGTTTATAGAGATCATGCACCGTTAGCAAAATAACGACGTTATCCGTACAGGGCTCTCACCTGTTTATAGATATGAAACATGTACCCGTACAGGACTCTAACCTGTTTATAGATAATCATGCACCGACGCTAATTTACCCTTCACTCAAGCTCGGATATAACTAATACTCTCATCACAGTGAGTTTTATGGAAGGCGCTTTGTCCCTATTCTCATGCTGCTTTAATTTCTTAGAAAACCCTCACTATACAAGATTCAGACCTAGCCCTAAAACTGTGCTGCTCGGCGACAACACTATGGTACACGGCGATACCTCTTGTGATACTCGGCGATATCACTACAAACAGAACAGATGGTTTGCGTGACTAATTTCTCGCCACACAATCTATACCGGTATAGCTTACAGATAGCACGAAAAACGAACTCAACATGTGTTAAAACATCGATCCTATTTCCATACCATAACGCTTTAGTAACCCTTAGCAACCAACATATTACCTTGGTTACTTCTTAGCAACCATCAATTTCTGCTACCAGAGAATTGATCCAGCGGCCTATAGAAAATATATCATAAACAACGCTACCCTACTTCATAACCTATAAACAAAATTCTATACTAAATTAAGGACCCATTTATAAACCTGACATATTTTGGGCCTACTGAATCAGGTGGTCAGATTAAATCTATATACACATTATCTACAAAATATATACAATTTTATACATCTGCGGAAAGAATATTGTCATTAGAATAAAACCTAACCATTTAAACGACCACCATTGGCGACGTGATCTAGCTAATAGTAACCTACACTTCTGAATAACCAAGACCAGCTTGTTTGTCAAAAGTAAGATTTTATTTACTAAATTATGGTATATAAGTTGATAGTTTTATAAATGAATTTTATTAGCAATAAAGCAAGCATGATTGTAAAGAAACGTGAGAAAAATACAATTTTAAGCAAGTGAATCAAAATTAAAGTGAATATTTAAAGTTTAGCATTTCTAAAACCTAAGTCCCTAACTGAACTAAATAGATAGAAATTAAAGTAAAGTTCTTTGAGGATTCTTACGTGCTCCACGCAAAGTCCGACAGCACTTCACCCTCATCGGAAAGTCAGAAAGCAGCAGCCAGCCCATCCCTAGGGGCATGACTTTTTATACCTTTCTACGCTAACTAAACTACGCAAAGGAAAGTTTTCAGAAATCTTCGACGTCCCATTGGCTGAGAGTGACAAGTGACATGTCACCCACATTTCAAAAGTTCCGTTAGGTCACTTTTCTTAAGGACCATTGTCTTTTCTGTATGCAACCAGGAGCTTCCTAGGTTTGCTACAAATGTCTCATTGCTTCCAATTGACTTCCGCGGATGCCAAGTTAAGGACTGACAAAATGTTCTTTTTCGACCTTGGCCATGTCCGACAGAATGATGATAGCACGTCAGCTTTTGCTTTGTGAACGCAGTTTTTGACGAACATTTTATTTCAGAATGGGCGTCTCGTGACTTTTGCAGAAGTAAAATTCAACTTTTTGTAGCTCGAGTAGACTAGGCCCAAAAGCAGGCAACTTATGCTTTCTAGTATAAAACAAACACAAGAAAAGTATTAATGTAAGAAATAATGTAGATTCTGTATCCACCCCAAGATTTACTAATTAATTAACCCACCCGATTAATCAAATGTTACCTAGCCAATGCAAACAAATAAAGCAGCGTTTATATCTACCAATCTTCGATAATCCATGAGACTTATATGCACCTAGAATAGTGGAAATGACATCACACAGACAAGGAAAAGCAAAACAAGCACAAGCTTCTTTTAAGTTTGCAGCAGTTAGTAATGACAAAAACGAAAACAATAAATTATTTTATTATTTTGCACGAACAAAAAGATGCAACAATTATGCACGTTTATGAGCACACATGTTAGTCCCCCCATGTGTAAAGTTTAATCTAAGTTGTATTAGCACGACATATCACAAATCATTAATATTATTATTCATGTTATGGAAATGTGACTTCACGAGTTTAAACAACATTTTGTTTTCTATCTCGCTCCATCACCCCTAAATAAAATATGTGTGAAAATCTATGTTTTTTGTTATGAATATAAATACATCAAAACACTCAAACTAGTTTGTTTTTTTGGGGGGTTTTTTTGCGTGCGCGCAACGTGTGCGCACTCCTTCACCCAGTTTGAAAAAACACAAAATGGCGGCTGAAGGGTGCGTCGAGGGTGCGAGCACCGTGCGCGCACCTCGGTTTTTTTTTAATGGTTTTTTGGGCCGTCGGGGTCCTTAATGGACCCCCATAGAAAACCTAGGGGGTCAGGGAGTGTCTACCTTGCCTCCTTTCCACGATCTCCACTATAGTTTTTCACACTCTTGTAAATCGAGGTGCGCGACCGGGTGCGCGCACCTCGCAACTTTTTAGGAAAAAAAATGTTTTTTTTGGCCTTGGGGGTCCTTAATGGACCCCCTGAGAATACCTAGGGGGTCAGGGAGTCTCTACCTTGTCCCCTTTCCATGTTCTGCCCCTTTGTTCTCTACAATATGTTGACTCGCACTGACAAAATGGCGGTCAACACTTCCTGATTTCCTCCGAATCGAATGTTGACAGACGTCAAACAGAAAATCAGAATTCCGCTCGCGCACAGGGGTGCGCGTACGGGTGCGCGCACCCGTGCGTGCACCCGTGCGCGCTTATATATATATAATTGATTTCAACTTTAATTTTCTCAGCAACTACTGGAGGGATTTACACCATTTAAAGAAAAGCGTAATCTGCGAACGGGACTCTCCCTTTTTGCCAAATTTCGTATAATTCCATTCAGCCGTTCGGGCTGTAGCCGTGTCTAATCGTCCTATGGAAAATAACATGGGGAAAACACGTTTTGGGACCCCCCTTTTATCTCAGAACCCACTTGACGAATCCCCCCCAAACTTTCAGGGAAGGAGCAGAGCGGAGCGGGCCATCTTCTTTGAGAAATTCGCAAATATTCGTCCACCTGCGCCAAAGTTATTCCCAATAGAATGTTGCGGATTTATTAAGGAAACTAGGTCCTAACTATAACTACCTACTGGCGACCGCCAGTAGGTAATATATATATATATATATACATTTATATATATATATATATCTATACATATATTTATATATACATATACATATGCATATATATATAGATATATATATATATACCTATAGCTACAAGATATGAAATACAGTCACAGATAACACTACAGTGAAGAAAAAAGCAAACTGCATATATTCTGTCTTACTGTATATTGGAAAGCTAAATCTAAATATGCACAACACTGATACATTACACTTGTGCATACGCCATATACCCTGGGTGACATTGCACTAAGATAATGCCAATTGCTCAAAAATCTCCAGAGAGGCTGTTGCTATCATCAGCCTATAACAAAACACAAGAAATTGAAACCTTGTCAACAGCAAACACGTACGACCATACTTAGCCCAATAGGTCTAAATGAAGTACAACTCAACCCATGGAAATCTCAAAAGAAGATTTCCAGTAGGAATATTCGACCGCAAGGAATATTGGACAGAAGGAGAAGGACAGAACCAAAATCTGACCATAAAACAGATGATTATATATATATATATATATATATATATATATATATATATATATATATATATGAATATATATATATATATATAAATATATATATTCACTGAAAAAACCATAGGTTATAGACCATATATAGTTAGGAATTAGCATTTACAAAACCTTGAAAATTCACTGAAAAAACCATAGGTTATAGACCATATATAGTTAGGAATTAGCATTTAAAAAACCTTTTTTTACTCACACAAAACCATTGAAATACCATATATAGTTAGTTGCACTAACTATATATCGCGCACCCGCAATCCACTGCTGATCATGTCACTTGTGCATACGCCATATACCCTGGGTGACATTGCACTAAGATAATGCCAATTGCTCAAAAATCTCCAGAGAGGCTGTTGCTATCATCAGCCTATAACAAAACACAAGAAATTGAAACCTTGTCAACAGCAAACACGTACGACCATACTTAGCCCAATAGGTCTAAATGAAGTACAACTCAACCCATGGAAATCTCAAAAGAAGATTTCCAGTAGGAATATTCGACCGCAAGGAATATTGGACAGAAGGAGAAGGACAGAACCAAAATCTGACCATAAAACAGATGATTATATATAGGTAGGTATATATAGTTAGGATTTTTTCTCTATGGGTTTTTTGAAAATTCTATGTCTAATAACTTTGGCGTTTGTGGACGGAATCGGCTGAAATTTTCAGGAAAATGGCACATTTTGTTTCTGAGCAGCCCTTGAAAATTTGGGGGGGGTTCGTCCAGTGGGGGCCGAGAAAAAAGGGGGGTCCCAAAACGTGTTTTTAACATTGAGTTTTCCATAGGGCGGTTGGCCTCACTTTTAGCCCGAACGGCTGAATGGATTTGCACGAAACTTGGCAAAATTGTAGGGACTGGTAGCCCGATGTGCCTTTTGTAGGTCTCAATATATGTGCTCCAGTGGATTTTGAGAAATTAACGTTTAAAAAAAGATATATATCTGTAACAGCGGACCGGTTAGCGCTCTGGTTCGCGGACTTTTCGCGCAACGGAGCTTTGTGAAGCGAAGCTGATTGGTTCTCCGGCGTCTGTCAACATTCCAAACAGTCCGTAGCGGCCGCCATCTTGTCTCTCGGTAGGATCGAGAGACAAGAGGAGGTCAAAACAAAGGGGGAAATAACTATAAGGGGGCATAGTAGATCCTCGCTGACCCCCTAGGTTTGATGTGGAGGTTTTAAAAGGGCCCCGCGGGGCAAAAAAAAATAATAAAAATAATAATTGAACGGCTGAATGGATTTGCACGAAACTTGGCAAAATATTAGGGACTGGTAGCCCGATGTGCCTTTGCTAGGTCTCAATATATGTGCTCCAGTGGATTTTGAGAAATTAACGTTCAAAAAAAGATATATATCTGTAACAGCGCTCCGCTTCGCGTAACGGAGGTTTGCGAAGCTGATTGGTCATTCTGTCACTGGGCTATAGTTGGGCTACATCTGGCTGATATTTGGGCTACATTTGTTTTTTTGTGTGTCTGGCGGCCATCTTTGGGCTACATTGGGCTACATTGGGCTTCATTGGGCTACATTCGGCTAATTAGCAAATAGCTCATCGCAAACTAGGAATGGTAAAGAATCGCTATTTATTCCTTAAAGTTCGCTATTTAGGAAATGCAAATAACTTTTATGATACATATGGCGGTTCATCTCTAACAAGATAAGAAGCATAGGGATAGATTTATGATGACTGGCGCATCACCAGGGATGTGTTAGTCATTCTGTGCCGCTGTTCCGTCACCTATGGTGTGCTGCATTTACAATGCGGCGCATCATGGGGCAAAAACAGCAGAGATGCGTGATGTATCTGTGCCGTAAAGGTGGCGCATTGCTGGAGTTGTATCGCAAGTGTGATGAAGCTCCAGCAAGGGTCGGGGGTGCCCCTGTCGCAGGGTTTCTGTTCTCACACAGAACTGTGGACAGAGGATTGGAACCTCGGCGAATTAGGGTGTCCCAAAACTCACGTTAGTAATCAAAAACTATTTAGCAAGCTAGGTACAGTGTCACATTGGATATAACAAACTCTCAATGTTTAGACAATCCAGAATATGAACTTATAGTACCTCAGGATACGTGGAACTCATGAACAGTCGGTCGTTATATATTTCTTAGAAACCAGAACATGGAGTTAAGAAGAACACATGTGTATTTGAAATGTTTATTTACTAATGCCGTCTTCTCAGGCGTAGTACCTTAGATAATAAAAGTACACATATTATCAGTAGCAAAATTACCAGCATAGTTACTAGTACATAAAAAGTGAATGGTGATAGTATGTTAACATGCTGTAAATGAATAAGAGTTAGCAACACTTATAAGCAGCCGCGGGCCGTGGAGGGAGTTACGGTGAGGCAGGGAGGCGGGGAGGGGGAGAAGCAGGGTGGAGAATACAAGTACACATATTATCAGTAGCAAAATTACCAGCATAGTTACTAGTACATAAAAAGTGAATGGTGATAGTATGTTAACATGCTGTAAATGAATAAGAGTTAGCAACACTTATAAGCAGCCGCGGGCCGTGGAGGGAGTTACGGTGAGGCAGGGAGGCGGGGAGGGGGAGAAGCAGGGTGGAGAATACAAGTACACATATTATCAGTAGCAAAATTACCAGCATAGTTACTAGTACATAAAAAGCGAATGGTGACAGTATGTTAACATGCTGTAAATGAATAAGAGTTAGCAACACTTATAAGCAGCCGCGGGCCGTGGAGGGAGTTACGGTGGGGCAGGGAGGCGGGGAGGGGGAGGGGCAAGGTAGAGAGGGCTCCACCCTGCTTCTCCCCCTCCCCGCCTCCCTGCCCCATCGTAACTCCCTCCACGGCCCGCGGCTGCTTATATCTCACCCTCCCTAATACACATATTATATTATTTGCTAAGAAGGTCTCTTTGTGTTGGTTTAGGGTGTGTCCATACTTTAGTGTCTTAGATTTGAAGGAATCACATCAGCATACACCAGCTCTCTCTTCATGTGAACCGCATCAACTGTTGTGTATGTGTGTTCGGCAAAGCAATATAAAACCCGCCTCATGCCCAGAATTGGCAGAAGTTGCACTTATGTTATGAGTATGAAGTCGTGGAGATCAGACCTCATAACAATTCTGTATCGTGTTGTTCTTGAAACTTTAGCACTCGCTGTACAGATATAGTTTAACAAGTAAAGCAGATAGTAGACCAATAACATATTATTCTCATGTAAACCACGATGAACTACTAGGTGGAAAGCTAAAGCAACAACTAAGTGTCGTGTGCAGAAGTTGCAAAAAAGGAAAAATGGCGTTTAAACCGGTAATGAGCCCATGCTAACTTAACACGGTGTAAAGATATCCAGGACCTAGATGACACCTCCTCATGATCCGGAAACGAACTGAATAAGATAATAGAAGTGCCATCTCATGAGAGCAGATTGCAAGTTTATATGTGGACGGTCCGCAAGGTAAAGCATTAAAAACTAGGAAAATTCAATGCTAAAGAAAAATAAAACAGCCAAGTACTTTATCGAGTCTTAAGCCAATAGGCAAGGTAAATAATAAAAACTTGACAAATAAGTCAATGAATTGTCAATGAAATGCTAGTACTCAGCATATCAAACATGAAAAAGGTCTATGACATAACTGTGTATGCAAAATAAGCTGCAACAGCCTCCAATAGGAAGTCACCGTCTTCATCCGAAAACAGTTCAGCCATCCAATTTAAAAGCGGAAAAGAACATACGTGCTCTCCCAGCACCGGATCCTCTATCACCATCAGAGGACAGCTCGGTGGGTTTTCAAGAAAGCTGTGTTCCAAGAAAGACTGTGCTGCCGCCAGTAAATTCCAGGGACCAAGTAGTCCATGCATCAATGCCACAGCCATAATCCTTTCGCCAGGACAAATCAACTCGTGAGTAATGATAGGAGTCATCAGCTGATTAAAGTCGACGTCAGGAGAAACCGGTCCGCAGAGACACAAATCAATGGCCCAATCGAAATCACAGGTCAGGCAGTGAAATACAGGCTGGACACAGGTGAAGTAGGAGAACCGAAAAGATAATCCATATGCCGTGCTTAATATCGCCAACGGCATTGTGCCATAATATTCTAGCATGCGATTGCGGAACAGTGTCAGCAGCTGCAGGGTCGGAGGTTGCATAGGAGGGACATCCATATTTAAAAATGTAAAAAAGCACAAGAGCGTCCGCTGGTAATGCAAGTAAAAATGCAATCCACGAACCAGAGTGGAGAAAATGGAATGAAAGGGAGCAGGGATGACTCCAAAGATTTTCTCAAATGAAGTCACGAGACCACTGGTAACAACTTTAAAAAAGTGTGCCAGGGATTTTGTGGAGGATGCGTTAAAGATAGTCGGAAACATGTTGCTGAAATTGAAAGGCAAACCTGTGTACGGGTGTTCGCTATGTGAAGTACGAAAGTTTCACGGGCCGAACTCAAGGCCACCTCTCTCTGAGACAAAAGAGCTCTTATTCTTGTCATGCCGTTGAAACGTGTCCCAAGGTTGTTATTTGTGGCCAGATTGAAAACTCCCTATGTTCATGTGTGGGAGGAAATAGAACATTTCTGCAGCAAATAACCCGTTCACTTACTGTTACGATAAAAGGAATACTTTTTAATTAACTCAGAACAATCTTCATTATTGAGCATCAAATAACTACCATTTTCCAACAACTTGAACGTGGGGATGATAGCAGGAACTGGCGTGCCTTGCAACACGCAAGCCATATTTGGTCGGTGTTTGTTGCATGAATCGTGTAACTGTATGTGCCTACACATTAGTGAATGATCTGGCGTCTCAGTGCATTCCTCTCCATTCAGATAAACTTCTTGATCATCTTTGAAACATCTGTATGTGTATGGAAGCGACCAGACCTCATGAACAAAAGCACTACCTAAAGGTTCATAAAGACCTATTGGTATATATTTCATACAATTTGAAAACTTATATAAAGCAAAAGGCAGCGTTATTAAACCGTGGATAAGGCATGTTGCCAAAAAACCCGCAATCCTCTGCTGATGATGTCACTGAGCATGTCATGAATGATGTAATATGTGACATCATCAGTAGTGGATTATGGGTAATAGTATCTCTAGTTTACTCCCCTATAGCTGTCTTTCTTTTAACATAAGTGTGTGTTTCCTTCCCTTATACTTACTGTTTTTGGTTCGCTTCCAGTTCGCGTACCAGCGAGCGAACTAGGAAGCGAACTAAGAGAAATAGAGGTTGGCACAGTTCCAAATATTGTACCAATTTTTTAATAACGGGGAGGTAGTTCTGAAAAGAACTTTTTTTTTTATTTTTCTGAACATTTTTTTACTGTTTTTGAATTTTTCGGAACAGTTTTATATTTTTTTGGGTTTTTCTTGGAGGGGGCAATGAAAACGATTCATTGTAAAGGGCTCAACAGGAGCAACAAAACAAAAAAAAGAAGTATTTATTATTTTGGGCGTTTCGGACAAACTTGCATATGATAGTCAATAGCTCTGTTGATCAGAGTGATGCTTCTTTCTCCGTAGGAAATGAATCCATCGCAAAATACGCAGGTGTGTTTTACTTCACCAAATCTCATTTGTATATTTGGCACCATCTCCCTGCCCTCTGGTCCCGTTACTTCCGGTACAACAGATCTTCTGGCCATAATAGGGAGATTATCTAGGTCGTTCCGAAACTGTGCAGCACTGTAGTTGTTAGGATGCCACCTAGTCATATGGCGATGCATTGTGTAGTTT
Source organism: Lissotriton helveticus (assembly GCF_964261635.1). Lineage (NCBI taxonomy): Eukaryota > Metazoa > Chordata > Amphibia > Caudata > Salamandridae > Lissotriton > Lissotriton helveticus. Next base: position 495,283,319 of record NC_136063.1, read on the forward strand.
CCGAAACTGTATTTTTTGTCGGTCCCTCTGGACAGTCTATCTTGACATATAAGGCAAGTTACGTATCTTGCATTTACTTTTTTCTGACCTTTGGGAATTTTAAAAAATTGCCAAATGAAGTTTTCTTTCCGGTGAGACGTCTTGGGCTGCTCAGGCAAAAACTGCCTCTCTTCGTGCTCGTCCTCCTGTTCCTCTTCTTCTTCTTCTTGTTGAATTACAACTTGAGCAGGTGGTCCACTCTTCCTTGGATGTGGTGGAGGTGGTGGGGAAGCACCAGCTGAAGCTACTAAAGAAGCCATTGCTCAGTGATCACAAAGGGTCTTTCTCTCACAATGATGAAAGTCAGAGTGAGGAAAGAAGGAGGGATTTTCATCATTTGGGAAAAACAAGAGTTCTCAACCAATCAAAAGTGTTCATTTTAGATTATATGACCTAGTCTTACATCATTAGGAAACCAAAAGTGAAATGAACCAATGAAAAGTGTTATTACCAAGTCACATGACTTGCTGTGTTTACGTTAAGCGCTTTGCAGGGCCTCCCGGTTTGCTTCCAGAAACCTGCGCTTTGGCACTCGCTTCGCGTACCAGTTTGCTAACGTAGCACGTCATATGACGTATCAAGCGACAACGTGGAACGTCATGCGGACGGGAGGCGTCACGATGTTGTTTTCTAACACGGCACTTGCGGTAAAGAAACGTTTACCGGCTCGCGGTCTATTTCGCGGCATCAAGGTCAGCTAACGGGAAGCTTCCCGATTCGCGAAGCGGGAACGAAGAAAAAAAAATATTTAAAAAAAAAATTATTCATAAACATATAAAATATATTTTTGGATTTAAAGAAGAATACATTTTACAGCTACAGATATTAGCTGTTAAAAAACCAATGAAATTCACAGAAAAAACCATAGGTTATAGACCATATATAGTTAGGAATTAGCATTTACAAAACCTTGAAAATTCACTGAAAAAACCATAGGTTATAGACCATATATAGTTAGGAAATAGCATTTAGAAAACCTTATTTTACTCACACAAAACCATTGAAATTCCATATATAGTTAGTTGCACTAACTATATATCGCGCACCTGCAATCCACTGCTGATGATGTCACATATTACATCATTCATGACATGGTCAGTGACATCACTGATGACATCACTGATGACATCTCAAATGACATCACTGATGACATCACTGATGACAACATCCAGTGACTGTATGCTTCTGTAAAGTTAAAATATGTCTTACATATTGAAGAATGAGTGGATGTATAAGTGTCTGGATGAAGGATTTAGTAGGTGCATGACTGACTGTATAAGTGAGTGATTAAATGTGTCTCACTGAGTGCATGGGTTAGTGACTAAACTGTTTTAAATTGTGCATCATTGTGTCTGTTGTTTTGTAATCTGATGCATGTGTTGATCATTAGCTATATGACTAACTATATGGGTTATTGATTAGTTGCCCAAGTATTTGTATGGGAGACTGAGTGTGTGTGTGGGTGTCTGGGAGGTGTATGACTCTGTGCATAGATGTGTGAGCAGTTGATTCACTAGATGTATGGGTTCAAAAGTGCATGTGGAAACATCTGTATGGGCGGTTGACTGTGTGCATGAGTGTATTGGTGAGTGAATGGATATCTCAGTGCTACATGTCAAAGTAAGTACATATGTAAAACACAGTACATGTGATAGTTGACATATATAAATAACTGTGCATAAGAGGCAGTGAATGTGTGAGTGGCTGTATGGATTATTGTGAACTTGTATCAGGGATTGTATAACAGAGTAAATATGTGTTATTATATGTTCCAATAAGTAAGGTGTGTATAACTATATAGTTGAGGAAATCGAGGTGTGATTGATTCTTTGCAAGACTGACTAGGTGTGTGAGTAACTCCATGGATGAGTGACAGTCTGTGAGTGTCTGTTTACACTGAGTGTATCTAAGGTTATATTAGAGTCTGAAGAGGTTCATTGTATCATCACATGAATGATGTCATCAGTGATGTGATCAGTAATGTCAAATGAGATGTCATCAGTGATGTCATCAGTGATGTCATTTGAGATGTCATCAGTGATGTCATCAGTGATGTCACTGACCATGTCATGAATGATGTAATATGTGACATCATCAGCAGTGGATTGCAGGTGCGCGATATATAGTTAGTGCAACTAACTATATATGGAATTTCAATGGTTTTGTGTGAGTAAAATAAGGTTTTCTAAATGCTATTTCCTAACTATATATGGTCTATAACCTATGGTTTTTTCAGTGAATATATATATATATATATATATATATATATATATATATAAATATATATATATATATATATAAATATATATATTCACTGAAAAAACCATAGGTTATAGACCATATATAGTTAGGAATTAGCATTTACAAAACCTTGAAAATTCACTGAAAAAACCATAGGTTATAGACCATATATAGTTAGGAATTAGCATTTAAAAAACCTTTTTTTACTCACACAAAACCATTGAAATACCATATATAGTTAGTTGCACTAACTATATATCGCGCACCCGCAATCCACTGCTGATCATGTCACATATTACATCATTCATGACATGGTCAGTGACATCACTAATGACATCACTGATGACATCTCAAATGACATCACTGATGACATCACTGATGACAACATCCAGTGACTGTATGTTTCTGTAAAGTTAAAACATGTCTTACATATTGAAGAATGAGTGGATGTATAAGTGTCTGGATGAAGGATTTAGTAGGTGCATGATTGACTGTATGAGTGAGTGAATAAATGTGTGTCACTGAGTGCATGAGTTAGTGACTAAACTGTCTTAATTTGTGCATCATTATGTCTGTTGTTCTGTAAACTGCTGCATGTGTTGATCAGTAGCTATATGAGTATATGGGTTATTGATTGGTTGCCCAAGTATTTGTATGGGAGACTGAGTGTGTGTGTGTGGGTGGCTGGGAGGTGTATGACTCTGTGCATAGATGTGTGAGCAGTTGATTCACTAGATGTATGGGTTCAAAAGTGCATGTGGAAACACCTGTATGGGCGGTTGACTGAGTGCATTGGTGAGTGAATGGATATCTCAGTGCTACATGTCAAAGTAAGTACATATGTAAAACACAGTACATGTGACAGTTGACATATATAAATAACTGTGCATAAGAGCCAGTGAATGTGTGAGTGGCTGTATTGATCATTGAGAACTTGTATCAGGCATTGTAAAAGAGAGTAAATATGTGTTAGTATATGTTTGAATAAGTAAGGTGTGTATAACTGTATAGTTGAGGAAATGGAGGTGTGATTGATTCTTTGCATGACTGACTAAGTGTGTGAGTAACTCCATGGATGAGTGACAGTCTGTGAGAGTCTGTTTACACTGAGTGTATCTAAGGTTATATTAGAGTCTGAAGAGGTTCATCGTATTATCACATGAATGATGTCATCAGTGATGTGATCAGTAATGTCAAATGAGATGTCATCAGTGATGTCATCAGTGATGTCATTTGAGATGTCATCAGTGATGTCATCAGTGATGTCATTTGAGATGTCATCAGTGATGTCATCAGTGATGTCATTTGAGATGTCATCAGTGATGTCATTAGTGATGTCACTGACCATGTCATGAATGATGTAATATGTGACATGATCAGCAGTGGATTGCGGGTGAGCGATATATAGTTAGTGCAACTAACTATATATGGAATTTCAATGGTTTTGTGTGAGTAAAAAAAGGTTTTTTAAATGCTAATTCCTAACTATATATGGTCTATAACCTATGGTTTTTTCAGTGAATTTTCAAGGTTTTGTAAATGCTAATTCCTAACTATATATGGTCTATAACCTATGGTTTTTTCAGTGAATTTCATTGGTTTTTTAAAAGCTAATATTTATAGCTGTAAAATGTATTCTTCTTTAAATCAAAAAATATATTTTATATGTTTAATAATAATTTTTTTTATTATTATTTTTTTTTGTTCGCTCCCGGTTCGCGAACCGGGAAGCTTCCCGTTAGCTCAATTTGGTGCCGCGACCCGGTCCGCGAACCAGTAAACGTTCCGTTTGCGCAACTGCCGCGTTAGAAATCAACATCGTGAAGCGTCGCGGAAGCGCGACGTATCGCGTTGCCGCGTAATGCGTCTTATGAAGCGCCGCGTTAGTGCACCCAGAAGTGCTCCGGAGCGCGAACCGAGGCGCGAAGCGCAGCTCCCCGGAAGCGATCCGGGGCGCGTCCCGCAGCGCGTAACATAAGCGTAACAGGTCATGTGACTTGTTAATAAAACTTTTCATTGGTTCATTTCACTTTTGGTTTCCTAATGATGTAAGGCTAGGTCATGTGACCTAAAAATAACACTTTTCATTGGTTTAGAACTATTTTTTTCCAAAATGATGAAAGCCCCCACCTTTTTTCCCACTCTGACTTTCAACTTTGTGAAAGGAAGACCTATTTTGCTGAGTGGAAAATGGCTTCACTAGTAGCTGCAGCTGGTGCACCCCCACCACCACCACCACCTCCTCATAGGAAGAGAGGACCACCTCCACAGTTCCTTCCCAACACAGAGGAGGAAGAGGATGAAGAAGAGGAAGAGGAAATACAGCCAACACAGTTTTTACGTGAGGAGCCCCGGATATCTCACCATAAAAATAGTTTCATTTGGCAGTTTTTTTCTTTTCCTGAAGGACAAAAAAAAGTTAATGCTCGCTATGTGACGTGCCTCATATGCAAAGAGGACTTATCTAGAGGCACAAATAAGAAGTATAGTTACGGCAACTATACTATGCACCGTCACATGCAGAGGTGGCATCCACTAAATTACAGCAGGGCAGAGATGCGTGACCTCCAGGACAACCCACCAACTCCTGTGGCCAGGACATCGGCACAGGTAACTCTGTCAGGGCCAGAGGCACGGGAAACAGTGCCAAACATTCAAGACAACTTTGTCCACATGAAGATAGTGTGTTTATATTGCGGTACCTTACTCTCATGTGGCAATATGAGTATTAATTTAATAAACAGAGCATTTGAAAACCACAAGTGCTCAAAACGCCCCAAAAAATAAAAATTTTTTTTGCTCCTGTTGAGCCCTTTCCAATGCCTGTTTTTCGTTGTTTCCCCCCCAAAAAACCATAAAAAACATAAAATTGTTCAAAAAATACAAAAAAAACAAAAAATGTTCAGAAAAATAAAAAAAATATATAAAACAACAAAAACATTAAAAAAAAAGTTCTTTTCAGAACTACCTCCCCTTTATAAAAAAATTGCTAGAATGTTTAGCACTCTGGCAACCTCTTTTTTTTTTGGTTCGCTTCCCGGTTCGCTCGCCGGTACGCGAACCGGGAGCGAACCAAAAAAATAAAAAAAAAAAAAAGAAGAGTAAGTATAGGGGAAGTAAACAGAGAGTAATGTTAAAAGAAAGACAGCTATAGGGACTAAACCAGAGATACTGTTTAATAGATTTATTTACCGAAGAAAAGATGTAAGAGGATATAATTGTGAAAAACAAAATAGATAAGGAAGTGAAAGAAAAAAAGGAGAGTAGAAGAATAACAAAGAAGAGTTTCTTAGAGAATGTGAGTGAATGTTCAAAATAAGATTAAAACATGTGGAATAACAGAGAGAAAAAACAGAAAGCAGAAAAGAAGAAGTAACAAAAAAAGAATAATTGAAACAGCAAAGAAATGTAAATAACATAGGGGCATATTATCAACATAGGCAATAAAAGTTTTGCAGCTTTTATCGGCAGAAATGTGTCGCTAAAGCCGCTTTTGCAGCAGTTTTCTGCTGATAAAAACAGCAATAATTTTATTGGCTGTGTTCATAATATGCCCCTTAGTGTGCTTCAACTACACAGAGAAAGCATAATGAACAAGTAGTGAAAGAGTGATCAGTCAGAGACACTAAGAGTAATAGAGACGGAGTGAGTGAACAAGAGTGAGGAACTATGAGAAGAGAAAGACTGAGAAAAGGAGTGGAAGGAGTAGAGTAAGTAAGTAATAGAGAAAGGAATGAGGGAAGTAGCAAAGGCAGGAAAGTGAGGGTTAAAGAAATGAAGTAGTGAAACTAATAGAAGTTAAATGTGATAGAAATGTAACGAAAAGAGTAGAAAACATTTACCTTATAATTGTCGTTAACTTAGTCACTTGTTATTTTTATACTTTCAATCTGTGAAAGAGAGAACAAACATTTGAAAAATATTAAAACATGCATTTAAAAATTAGAAAAGACAAGGGAAAAGATTGAAGGACAAACAGTTTTTCAACAACTTTGACACTTACAGAAGCTTCTGCTTCTCCAGGCCCCCTACACAGTCCTAAAGATATACATTTTAAACTAACAGTATCTTGATGCAGATGAAGTGAGGCCTATCTTGGAACATGGTGCATCTTTTGCACTGCTGTTGTCTCACAAAAGTGACGCAATGGCAGCGCAAAAGAGGTGCACAATCATCATAAAACTGTTCCTAACATTTTAAATGATTGTTTCAGGATGGCAATAAGGTGTGTCCTATCCAGACGTTTGTTTCAGGTGAGGCCTACTCAGGGTTGCAGATTAAATTTAGGCTTGTTGAAGAGTACAGAGGAGATAATACATGTCCAGGCCAACCAATAAAGTTCAGACCTCCTCTGTTTCCCTGAACAGGCCTAAACTTCATCTGCACAATGTGATTCGTAATGTTAGGAAACACAGGTAATGTATTTGAAAAACGTGCAATTTCATTTGCTCATTTCACAATCACATCACTTGTGTTTCCTTTGGTTAGGTATCTCATTGTGGAAATGTAGTCTATCATATGAAAGACTATGTAGAATGTGAGCACTGTATGCAACAACTTTGACACTTACAGAAGCCTCAGCTTCTCCATGTCTACTACACATTTCTAAATGTATATCATAAGTACAAAAAGTACAGAATTAATTATACATGTTAAATGGTTTATTTTTGCTGTTCTCAGAATGTATCAAATTTCACTAAAAACAGTGACTTGAAGGTATTCATCATATAACAGCGGGGAAAAAAAACCACAATCAAAATGATTGTGTTTAAAAAACCCATATAACATAACCAATCAGAAATCAGAACTCCTCAAAAGTAACTTACTTTCCATGACGTCGAAGGATGTCCTATGAACAGCTTACACTCGGTTGTGCTGTTTTTATTTTCAGCCCGCCACTTTCTGAAAGAAAACCTCCATCGTTTTGAAAAATATGTTACATACAATAAATGACTTCTCACTCTCTACCACACGTTTCCACAAGGCCAAATCATGTAAGAGCCATTTATAACTCTTGGAATTCTTGTAAGCAAATCCCGTCATTTTGTATTTCCGCAACTTTCAGAAAGAAAACGTTCAAGATCACTTTCACAATCCTGGACTAGTAATATCTTACCCTTCTTGCTCACTCATGTTCTACATTTCCTATGACACTGATACTGCTTACTATGAAGCAGACTTACACTACCTCTATGACTACTACAATTATTTAATTCTCTACATCACTTTTAATCACAAAGCAATATAAAACAGTAGATAAAATTATATCAACCCCTAGAATCATTACACGCCAGTTACCTACCCTAAATTCTCTTTTCTGAAAACAGAAAGTAAGAATATTTTTAAGTAAAAAGACAACATTGTATCGTAGTCAAATGGGAATAATTTCCGAAACAGCAAATTTTTTTACATTTTGAATAAGCTGTGTAATAAGCGGATCTTGACAAATGACCATCATGCCATATAATAGCTGCAGTTACAAATGTTCTTCCTAAAATCAACGACTGTGTAGCCACAACATTTGTAATTAAAGTTGAAGAATTACTTTCATCAGGTTTGTATAGTTGGATTTTTAAAATGACATTATAATCAAACGTTTGGACCAATAATCTAGACAGCATTGCAGACTTACATTCCCTCTACTCCATGTTTTGATTGGCTGCTTGAATTAGCTTATAAAAAGAAACAGTTTTTCTGAACTCATACAAAGTGCAGTTATTTTTCCATGACGTCAAGTGTTATGGTAAGAACACCGTTTGCTTTGGGAAATACTCTGTTGTCCTTCAACTAATCTCTGCCCACCACTTTCTGTAAGAAAATCTTCTTTTTTTCCAGGAACTATTTAAAACTCAAAAATAACTTTTGACTCTGTACTACACTTATCCTCAAGGCCAAATCGTGTAGGAGCCATTAGAACCTCTTGAAATTCCTCAGAGCAAATCCTGAGATTCCTTCCCTAAAATTTGGGTTTTAAAAACACCAGGTAAGAATTTTTAAGGTCAAAAGGCAATTTTTTTTTTAAGTTAAAACAGAATCATTGCAGAATGACCAGCCATTTCTAGACTTTAAATAAGCTGTGTAATGTCCTGATGTTATTGAAGGACCGTCATGATATATAATTGCTGCAGTTACAAAAGTCCTTCCTGATATTGACAACTGTGAAGCCACAAAATTTTTAATTAAAGTTGTCAATTTTGTTCCATCAGGCCTACATCGTTGGAACATTAAAATGACATACTGGCCATATGTTCGTATAAATAATGTTGACAACATTTCAGACTTACATTGGCTACACTCCATGTTGTGATCAGCTGCTTTTACTAGCTTATTAAAGGACACTGATTTACTGTCTGGCAAAGTTAAATATATAAATCTTTCTGAGTCTACACTAGTAGTACTTGATACCCTACAGTTCTCGCAGTCATGCTGCCATTGATAAGAAAGCCCAAACAGGTTATCTATATCTACACCTTCAGCATGCAATACATCAAGCATATACATTAAAAACTCCTGACAATCTTGCTGAATATTTTGAGAGAATTGTGTTTGCCCTGAACATCTGTCTAACAGATTTCGAATTTCAGACACACTTTCTATTTTTGTTCTATCAGTGCTACATTTCTCTAACACAGAATTCAACAAACTGCAAAATCTTTGATCCGAATTGACCACAATCTCTTCTTTTACATTTTCTAGAGAAAAGACAACATTAACCACTTCATTAGCATAGCAGTTGACACCAGAACTGTTTTCAAATTGAAAACCAACAACATCTTCAACAGAATCCTTTTTCTTTCTGCTTATAATTTCAGGTTCATCGACTTTTTGTCTTTTTGCTACAACCTCCCTACTATTGGTCACATTTCTTCGTTTCCGGCCTACCACACGTTTCTCAAACAAAGGATATTGAGGCAAATTTGGTGCATACTCTCTTCTTAACCTATTGTATTCCTTAACACAATCTAGATCCGCACAAATGTTTGTGACATCACACTCAATCAAGTACAATCCCGATAAAGTTCTAACTCGTGACAATGCCACATATGCCATACCCTCCTTGAACACAGAACTGCCAATATTCACCAATGCACTGTCTACACTTAAACCTTGCGATTTATGGATTGTCACCGCATATGCCAAGCAAACAGGAAACTGCTTACGGCGAACATATAAGTCTTTTACAAGCAAAAATCTAGCAGAACAACGACCAATTAGCTGTACTTCCTCAATGCCATCAAATTTAATTTTTAAAAATTCAATTCCATCTCTATTTCTGTATTTCACAAAATCAACAACATTACCCATTGATCCATTTACCAGACCTCTTTCAACATGTAAATTCCTTCTTAAAATGATACGGCAGTTTAAGCACACATTCAGAGTCTTTTCAAAACCTGCAGTTTTAGATATAGTCTTCTCTAATGAATCCAATTTTGTTTTCAAATTCTCAGACAACATAATTGTTGATCCCATATGCTCTACTCTGTCAATAGCTTCCAGTTTCACAATCTCTTGGTTTTCTAAATGCAAAATTTTGTTGTTGAAGATGGCACATTCTGCAAGAGTTGGCATCAAACATATTCCAGATTTCTTCTCAGTAATTTTCTGAAAAATATTCTCAGGCACAACGTCTTGTTCTGGATATAAATTTGACAGTAATCGTGCATGTAAAGCTTCTTTCCCATGCTCGGTCACTTTTCCAATTCTAACATCTTGTAGAATATTCTTGTAATCTTCATCCTTCGCCTGACGCCTCATGCAGTTCAGCATAATTGAAGTTTAACCATATATTGACGTTACCAATGCTCCCTAGGCACTTCCTGGTATCTTCATGCGTGAGCATTTTGAACACAGGTTGTCCTTTCACTGGTGTCAGCTGCAGATGATCTCCGAAAACAATGATGTGTTTGCCACCAAATAACACATCATACTCTGTTTTAAGAACCTCTTGCATTCTCAAATGCACAAAGGCAAGCATGACATTGGAAACCATGCTTACTTCATCAATGATAAGAAGTTTCATTTTCCTCAAGACTCTTGAAACTTCACAACAAGCATCTCCAGATAACTTGTGGTATTGTAATTTGTTATCATGCTCCACTGGCAGCATCAATAGACGATGCAAAGTAATACCTTTAATGTTATGTGCTGCCAGTCCAGTTGGAGCGGTGACAACACAAGACAGCGATGACTCAGTCCTTTCCTGCAAATAACATGAAATTGCTTTAATGAGGAAACTTTTTCCAGTTCCCGCTTCTCCACTCACGTACAGTCGGACAGGCTTCAACGACGTACATGAGCACTCTTTCTTCTCATGACTTAATCCATGATCAATTTGCTTGGTAACTTTGTCATATATTTTCCTCTGCTCAACGTTGAGTTGTCTTTCCAAGTCTTCTAAGTTAACCACATCCCCCTGAGCATGTGCCATGGTTCTTTCCACTTCATTCATGGCAGTGGCAGCTTCATTTTCGATAACAGGTCCTCCTAGTGGATCCTGACTCAATGAAACAGAACTCTGACTGTCCTGAGAACTGTCTCTGGCAATCTCGGCTGCAATCGTTGCTTCCTGCTCGATTTCCGCATTCAACATTTCAAGATATTTGGGAAACGCAGGACATTCTATGGTACTTTGATGTTCCTCTTGAATATGTAATTTTGTAGAACCTCATACAGACAAACATTCTCGAGGTGACTGCTTCGATTTGGATAATATGTATCCAACATGTTGGTCTTCAAAATATCGGTACTGTTTGGCTCCTTTTCCGCCAAATACTCAATTTCCCGCACAGGTTTCAGAACTCGATTACGCGTTGCAGCAAGACCAAGACTCGCTCAAACGATACTCCTAGATTTGGCATAGAGACTTGCTGAAGACAACCGGTCAGAACATTCGTAAGCTCCGATTTCTCGATGCGACAACATCTTCAGACTGAAACTGTACAACTTCTTACTGAGGCTCTTTTCATGGGAAATGTCCTCCCACATATCCTTCAATTCTGTCTTTTCTTTTTTGGTGATGTAAGATGTCACATACCGAGCCACAGCCATACAGTTATCAGCCACAAACTGTATATCCATGTTAGCATTCCACATGGACAAAATCACTGGGTTGTAGTCGTTGATGTACTTGGACTCTTCGTTCCTTTTCAAATTGTATGTGTTTTTAGGTGATTTCTTCATCACATTATGTCGCAGCGAAGACATCAAACTGTTAACTCTTCCTTTAGAAATCACCGGTCGTGGAAAGGCGAAACGACATTTGGTGTAGAACTTGTCCTTGTTTCTGAATTTACGACGACAGTACTTTCCGCAACGATGGCTTTGGAAGCGTAGAACTTGTTCTCTCAGGCTTTTGTCCTCCTTTGCGTTTGGAACAGCACATGTAGAATACTGTTGTATGAAACTCATCACTAAGTCTTCTGGATCTGTTCCAAACTTAGGTGCATCCTTGATCCACAGCAGCATATGTATATGAGGAGCACCTCTTGCTTGGTACTCCTTTCTCCAGAAGAAATCCAACACCTCTCCAAGAGGTGGATTCTTCTTATTCATGATGAAAGACATCATAGCTTCAAATCTATGATTGAAGTACCTGCATACATTCACTGGATCCAAAGAGCACAGTTCTCCGGGTGTCTTGAATTCGATGTTTTCAATGTTTCCATTTGCCTCTCGTAGAAATTCAAGTAAGTCTTCCCAGCCATACTCGGCACAGCTCAGAGTGAGGAACCATGTGGGAGTTCCTAAGTTCCTCAGCATACATTTTAAATCACCATGACGACGGTACCAGTACTCATTAGTACCACGCTGACACGCCATGAGATTAATCAGGTGACAATCCAAAATACTGTCTTGGACATTGACTTTATCCATAAAGTCACTTGCCGAGATGTTTTGCATCTGTATACCACTTTTCAAGGTGTGGTTCACTGCATATGACAGTCCAGACAGATCGCTTTCAAACAGGAGATGAAACAAATAGGGAATGCATTGTCGAAACCTAGCATCTTCTGCATACAATCGTAAAGTCCGGTATTCAGAAGCAGGAATTTGATGAGGTCGCTCATCATATCTTCCTCCTTGACCTGTTGGAAATAGCTGTGGGAAACACTGAGCTTCCAAACTTTCCTCCCAAACACTAATGGGACTCCCTTTGGCTTGTTTCATTTGAAACAACTCAATAGCATTCCCCATGACTTCCTTGGAATGCAAAGGATGAACACTATAATGTTCATATATTTCTTCACTTTTAGAGGGTTCTACTTTCTCAATTTGACCAGCACACAAATCGCTATCCTCTTCCTCACTTACTTCCTCTTCGGCAACATATACATTCTTATAGTACTTATTATTTTTTTTCAAATACAATGTTGCCTTTTTGACTTTCCTAACATCTACTAAATCTTGCCATATTTTCTTATTCTTTGTCGGAACCCCATTAACTAAGATAACCAGAGGTTCCTCTTCCACTTTTTCTACTCCAATTGTGTTAATGTTTTTCTTCAAATCTAGAGGCAAATAAACAACTCTTCCCTTTAATCCTCTCTGTAAATCTGATGGAGGCAATTTCCCTGTCTTTGGCTCCATTCTTACAATAGCCTGAAAGGGATGGATACTTTGAATCAAAATAGATTCATAAGTATTTAAATCCTTCAATTCAGAAGGAATCTCAACCAATTCCAGATTATTATGAACCGCTCTAGCAGGCATCTGGTTTTGATTTAATTTATTACAACAATAAGTACACACACGTTGATCCAATCCCAAATCAAAACAATTTTCTACCATCAAGTATGTTGCTAAATCCTTCCATTCACTATTATTTTCCCTTTCACTTTTTGCATATAAATCCACTAACCTAGTCTGATTCTTATAATAAGTGCGTCGACAACACACACAAGTGAAATTAGGCCTCTCACTTGATTTCACCTGAAACGTGGCAATTTCCTTCTGAAAATGATCTGTACTGGAAACCTGTACACTATCTTCCACATTACCCTCTTCTTCTGGGTCAATTTCAACATTCTCCTCTTTACTTCCAAAGTAACAAAACTCAATTTCTTCACACATATTCTTCACATCTATTTCAGAACCATGCAAAAGAGCAGCGCATAATTGTTTAAGCATAACTGCTGGACTCTTAGCATAATACAACATTCTAACTAATTTCCTCACTTTATTATGATGCACTGCTAGCATCCTGAAATGATGAAAAACACTCTGGCATACTCTCCTGGAAAGACAAGCAAGTGAATGACCATGTAAACCTGTCACTTCTCTCACTCTGCAAGGATCTAATTCTTGCAACAACTTCATTTTCTGCTTCAAACTTTTCTTATTAAATGTCCGTACAAAATCACAAAGCAAATTGATGGAATCCTGTCGCACACTGCAAATACTACTACACTTCCAGGTGTACACAGGTCCCTTAGGACGTCTTCCTAAAACCTCATTACCTAACACCTCTTCTGTCTCTGTTGTCACAAGTTTTTCTTTTTCAACTGGACAACCATCTTTCACCTCATAAGCTCGACCATTGGTGTCAACTGCATGCACCAAATCATTATCCTGGAAATAACTCTCCTCATTAAAAAATGCCTCACAACTTGAACTATGCATCCATTCTCCTGAAAAAACTTCACAAAAATTACTACGATTAACTGTTCTCTTCCATCTACTATTTGTTTTGAAATCATAAATTGCCTTGTTTAGCTTCCTAATTCTATTGATTATCAAAATAAATAACTTTTGTTTAATTTCGAATGCCTGATCAATAACTTTCTCAACTTTTTTTTTTCTCTTATAAAAAACCACTTTCTGTTGACCTTTCTTAATATTTTTTAACAAATTGCCATTTATCCTGTTGCGGAACATTCGTTTACGAATGTCCCTAAACTGTTGTTTCCTTCTACTATCATGCACAGAGTTATCTCTTGCTCTAGCAGTAACATTTTTGATTGGCCTTTCCTTTCCGTTTAAATTGCTTCTCTTTTTCTGGACTAAAACATTTTCTGTAGTACTACTTTTTTTTTTACAAATGTTTCTTATGAATGATTTCGTGGTCTTACCCGGTGCTTTCTTGGTGACTTGACGATTTTTTATTGTAGAGGACTGCTGCATTAATTGATGAACCTGCTGTCTTTGACATTTTGTAGCCTTTCTGATTCTATCCTTAGACGGCATTCTCAAAATTTGAAATGATCTGCAGTTGAATCTGTGGTAAAATATAATAAAAAATGTTATTAACCACTATTACCAAACAGTAAATCAATAACAGTCATCAAAAACTTAACACACTAATTGACATTTTTACATAGAATATTTTTTAGTGCTTTGGCAAATTTAGAATACACAAATAGCAGAAAAGAAATGGAATGTTTCTACATTTACCTGTGCTGTTTTATATGTGAATCTGATCTAATTTTATGAGCATATTTTAATATTTTATTGAAGACACTACACATAACCTGTTTTTGAAGGTGTGTTTAATTTTAAATGAAACGGTTTACATTTTTACTTTTCATTTATTGTAAATTTAAAAAATAAATGTTTATAGTTCCATAGGCTCAAGCAGGTCAGCTTCCCACCCTATGTCATACAATTCTGACTAATCGGCATCCTCATCATGTTCTTCATCATCCTCAGGATTTAAATCATCCAAGGGATCTACTTCCACTGATGTTTCAATCACAATTTCAATGATAATGTCGAGATCAACAGATTGATCATTATCACTCATGCTTGATGTTGTCATTATCTTTAAAGAAAGAGAACAACAATGAGATGTTGCAGAGTAAGAGACAAATCTCAGAGACTATAATAGTAAAATTGTTTAACAAGAGTAACATTTTGCAGCTATTATTAAGCCATGTCCAGTGATGCTGAGGAGGTGAGGCCTATGTCCAAGTTTTCAGTGAACAGGACTCATCTCTTCTTAACCTTGGATAACCCTCACCGACTCTGTGTCCCCTGCTCATACTTAAATGTAAAGGGGCAGATTTATGATAACTGGCGCATCCCCACGGATGCACCAGTTAATGTGCACCGCTGCTCTGCCACCCATAGTGGGCCGCATTTACAATGTGGAGCACCATTGAGCAAAAACAGCACAGATGCGTCACGCATCTGTGCCGCAAAAGCAGCACATTGCAGGAATCACGTCATAAGCGTGACATGTCTACTGCAATGCACAGGAGGAAGCCTCATATTGCATGGTGCATCACTTCTTATGCCTGTTTCAAACAGGCGTAAGGATTTGATTCAGCAATGCTATAAAGCTGACTCAGTGAAATCTTCTAAATTTCACTGTGTTAGTTTTACAGGGCTTTCATGCAAATTAATGCATACCTTGCAACAAAACACCTATATGAAAACTGACGCAGGTTTCATGTGGCACAGGACTTTACAGCATGACACATCTGCCTAGATGCATCAAGTTGTAAATATGTCGCCACATAGCACATCTTTTGCACCGCCGCTGCGTCACAAAAGTGACGCACAGTGACGCAAAAGAGGCATACACCTATCATAAATCTGTCCCTAACATTTTAAATGATTGATTCAGGATGACGATAAGGTGTGGCCTATCCAGAGGTTTGTTTAAGGTGAGGCCTACTCAGGGTTGCAGATGAAATTTACGCTTGTTGAAGAGTACAGAGGAGATAATACATGTGAAGGCCTACCAATGAAGTAAGTCATGTCCACTTCACTCTTGAACAAATGCCATACCTCTTCTGTGTCCGTGGACAGGCCTAAACCTCATCTGCACAATGTCATTCGTAAACTTAGGAAAGACAGGTGATGTAATTGAAAAATGTGGAGTTTCTTTTCCTCATTTCACAATCACATCACCTGTGTTTCCTTTGCTTAGGTATCTCATAGTGCAGATGGACTCTAGCATATCAAAGAGTACACATAAGTTGAGCAGTGTATACAACAATTTTGACATTTACAGAAGATTCAGCTTCTTATCTTGTTGGAGATGAAATGAGGCCTGTCTTGCAACATGGTGCATCTTTTGCATCACTGCTGCATCGGTTTCATGTGGCATGGGACTTTACAGCATGACACATCTGCCTAGATGCATCAAGTTGTAAATATGTCGCCACATAGCAAATCTTTTGCACCGCCGCTGCGTCACAAAAGTGACGCACAGTGACGCAAAAGAGTCATACACCTATCATAAATCTGTCCCTAACATTTTAAATGATTGATTCAGGATGACGATAAGGTGTGGCCTATCCAGAGGTTTGTTTAAGGTGAGGCCTATTCAGGGTTGCAGATGAAATTTACGCTTGTAGAAGAACACAGAGGAGATAATACATGTGAAAGCCTACCAATGAAGTAAGTCATGTCCACTTCACTCTTGAACAAAGGCCAGACCTCTTCTGTGTCCGTGGACAGACCTAAACCTCATCTGCACAATGTCATTCGTAAACTTAGAAAACACAGGTGATGTAATTGAAAAATATGCAATTTCTTTTAATCATTTCACAATCACATCACCTGTGTTTCCTTTGCTTAGGTATCTCATAGTGCAGATGGAGTCTAGCATATCAAAGACTACGCAGAAGGTGAGAACTGTATGGAACATGGCTATGTAAGTCAAATAATCAAAATCTAAATTTGCCAAGCACACATGGGGGCGTATTTACAAGGACCTTGCACCACAGGGAAAGGTCTTAAATTAAAATGGGAAAAATAACATCAGAGAGACTCAAAGGCCTTATAAATATGCCCCAACCTAATTGATTTCAAAAATCGTTTTTAAACACATCATCTAAATCAATTATATACCTATATTCATCAGGAAGTTACTTAAAATGCCCTAAGACACATGAAAGCGTTTTTTTAAGCCCTTGCTCCATTTTTAGATCACTTTTAACATGGCTATGTAAGTCAAATAATCAAGATCTAAATTTGCCAAGCACAGATGGGGGCGTATTTACAAGGACCTTGCACCACAGGGAAAGGTCTTAAATTAACATGGGAAAAATAACATCAGAGAGACACAAAGGCCTTATAAATATGCCCCAAGCAACCTATGAAGCTCTAGCAATACATATCAAGAAACCTAATTGATTTCATAAATCGTTTTTAAACACAACATCTAAATCAATTATATACCTACATTCATGAGGAAGTGAGTTAAAATACCCTAAGACACATGAAAGCATTTTTGTAAGACCCTTGCACTATTTTAGCGTCACTTTTAACATTGGTATGTAACACAAAGAAAGAAAATCTATTTGTAAAACACTTGACACAAATCAAAATTTTAAATACACAACTTTCTCCCTAAACCATACTATTCTCTATCTAAATTAAATGAATCTTTTCTCACCTTAGCAAATACTTTATGAGTTTCAAAACAATCTCAGAAACACACCAAATTGTCTTTAGCAGAGCAAAAGGTATGCACTCCAGAGTCTGCAGCTATGAAAAGCACAGAAAAGCTGTAATTCATCACACATATCTCTCATGTCACCCAATCAAAACTCTTCCCTCACTTTTTTCAAATCAACACCCTTCCCCCCTCTGCCCTTTCTGCCTTTTTTCCATAGCAACCACCTCCTGAAAGACCTCTCATGTTTGCAAGTTCACACAACAATGTTTCAATTGAACTCTGAACTCTCAGTACACCTGCATATCCAGTGCAATCTTTCATAAAATTATTTTTTTTTACCATTCAAATTACATCTTTCAAAGAACTCATCCATGCACCCTAACTTTCATAAGAAGCATAGGGTGTGTTAAACACACTTTTTATTGGTAGCACGTGTAGGGTGGAGCATTCATTAAGCTAACGACTAAGTTGCCAGTGGGAGAGCTCGTTTTTGAAGCTTGGATTCATTCCTGCCTCGGGAGGATAAGAACACGAGAGCAGGTACGCTCGGCGCATTGACAAGAGTGGGGTAGATAAATATTAAGTGCGTTATGATGAAGAAAGCATTTGGCATTTATTGAGCATATGAATATGTTAACATTAAAAAGTAGTGAGAGTTTAATACTCTTCGTGAAATACCTGGTATTATATTTTGTGCAAGCATGAATATACAACCAAATAACAGAGCTTAGCATGTTACATTGGCATTTAAATTCATCCTGGTTTTAATTGTGTTTCTTGACGCAAAATAAGTAACCTAAGTCAGCGAAGGTTGTGAACTTGGTAACTTAAATAATACAATGCATTTGTAAACAAGTTGTTGTAGTCGAGCCATGCTACATGTATTAATTCAAATTGAGGGGAGGTTATTAATATTAATGGACTTCTTTGTAATTTTCAGCTACCCCAGATGAAGGGCAAAAAATTGCCCGAAATGCATTGGGTTATGAATAAAGCAGCTGCTTGGAACTACTTGTTGTGTCGGATTCGTATTTACAAAGAAGCCTGGATTGGCGCATGTTGATACGTAAAGTTTCCAAAAAACGCAATTGGTTGCATATGTGGATAATGAGCGCAAGAAAAAGTGAAAAACTAGACAAAACATTTTTTGATTAAAGCACGGATTAACATTTAAGATGGACAAATGGATTAATATGAGTTTGGATCAAGTATCCTATAACTGCAGTGCATTTTGGAGTGGAGCGTGACGTCCGCGCTCCCTATCGCTGTTGTTTATGCAAAGTGCATGATGGTGAGGCACAATCCAGTTTGCACGCAAAGGTAAAAGTAAATGACACAAATTCGGTTGCAATTGAATAGAAAGAAAAAAACATGGTGTGCATACCACTTTATTCATTGTTTATAAATATATCGCCATAATGGTTTTGCACCCGAGGATTAAAATGCTGAAATTTCTAAAGAACTGACCGCGAGCAAAAGCCACATACAAATTAACAGCAAGTTCCTGGCAGTGTGGAATAAAGAGGTCGTTTGAAAGGACTAACACATGGAGTTCAGAAGATGGACTTATGACTTGAATACATATACTGTAACTGAGAGGTAGTAATGCATGTTGGGATTAGTAGTTCATAAGAAGCATAGGGTGTGTTAAACACACTTTTTATTGGTAGCACGTGTAGGGTGGAGCATTCATTAAGCTAACGGCTAAGTTGCCAGTGGGAGAGCTCGTTTTTGAAGCTTGGATTCATTCCTGCCTCGGGAGGATAAGAACACGAGAGCAGGTACGCTCGGCGCATTGACAAGAGTGGGGTAGATAAATATTAAGTGCGTTATGATGAAGAAAGCATTTGGCATTTATTGAGCATATGAATATGTTAACATTAAAAAGTAGTGAGAGTTTAATACTCTTCGTGAAATACCTGGTATTATATTTTGTGCAAGCATGAATATACAACCAAATAACAGAGCTTAGCATGTTACATTGGCATTTAAATTCATCCTGGTTTTAATTGTGTTTCTTGACGCAAAATAAGTAACCTAAGTCAGCGAAGGTTGTGAACTTGGTAACTTAAATAATACAATGCATTTGTAAACAAGTTGTTGTAGTCGAGCCATGCTACATGTATTAATTCAAATTGAGGGGAGGTTATTAATATTAATGGACTTCTTTGTAATTTTCAGCTACCCCAGATGAAGGGCAAAAAATTGCCCGAAATGCATTGGGTTATGAATAAAGCAGCTGCTTGGAACTACTTGTTGTGTCGGATTCGTATTTACAAAGAAGCCTGGATTGGCGCATGTTGATACGTAAAGTTTCCAAAAAACGCAATTGGTTGCATATGTGGATAATGAGCGCAAGAAAAAGTTAAAAACTAGACAAAACATTTTTTGATTAAAGCACGGATTAACATTCAAGATGGACAAATGGATTAATATGAGTTTGGATCAAGTATCCTATAACTGCAGTGCATTTTGGAGTGGAGCGTGACGTCCGCGCTCCCTATCGCTGTTGTTTATGCAAAGTGCATGATGGTGAGGCACAATCCAGTTTGCATGCAAAGGTAAAAGTAAATGACACAAATTCGGTTGCAATTGAATAGAAAGAAAAAAACATGGTGTGCATACCACTTCATTCATTGTTTATAAATATATCGCCATAATGGTTTTGCACCCGAGGATTAAAATGCTGAAATTTCTAAAGAACTGACCGCGAGCAAAAGCCACATACAAATTAACAGCAAGTTCCTGGCAGTGTGGAATAAAGAGGTCGTTTGAAAGGACTAACACATGGAGTTCAGAAGATGGACTTATGACTTGAATACATATACTGTAACTGAGAGGTAGTAATGCATGTTGGGATTAGTAGTTCATAAGAAGCATAGGGTGTGTTAAACACACTTTTTATTGGTAGCACGTGTAGGGTGGAGCATTCATTAAGCTAACGGCTAAGTTGCCAGAGGGAGAGCTCGTTTTTGAAGCTTGGATTCATTCCTGCCTCGGGAGGATAAGAACACGAGAGCAGGTACGCTCGGCGCATTGACAAGAGTGGGGTAGATAAATATTAAGTGCGTTATGATGAAGAAAGCATTTGGCATTTATTGAGCATATGAATATGTTAACATTAAAAAGTAGTGAGAGTTTAATACTCTTCGTGAAATACCTGGTATTATATTTTGTGCAAGCATGAATATACAACCAAATAACAGAGCTTAGCATGTTACATTGGCATTTAAATTCATCCTGGTTTTAATTGTGTTTCTTGACGCAAAATAAGTAACCTAAGTCAGCGAAGGTTGTGAACTTGGTAACTTAAATAATACAATGCATTTGTAAACAAGTTGTTGTAGTCGAGCCATGCTACATGTATTAATTCAAATTGAGGGGAGGTTATTAATATTAATGGACTTCTTTGTAATTTTCAGCTACCCCAGATGAAGGGCAAAAAATTGCCCGAAATGCATTGGGTTATGAATAAAGCAGCTGCTTGGAACTACTTGTTGTGTCGGATTCGTATTTACAAAGAAGCCTGGATTGGCGCATGTTGATACGTAAAGTTTCCAAAAAACGCAATTGGTTGCATATGTGGATAATGAGCGCAAGAAAAAGTGAAAAACTAGACAAAACATTTTTTGATTAAAGCATGGATTAACATTTAAGATGGACAAATGGATTCATATGAGTTTGGATCAAGTATCCTATAACTGCAGTGCATTTTGGAGTGGAGCGTGACGTCCGCGCTCCCTATCGCTGTTAAAATGGCCTAAGACACATGAAAGCGTTTTTTTTAAGGCCCTTGCAACATTTTTGGGTCACTTTTAACATGGCTATGTTAGTCAAAGAATTAAAATCAAAATTTGCCAAGCACAGATGGGGGCATATTTACAAGGACCTTGCACCACAGAGAAAGGTCTTAAATTAAAATGTGAAAAATAACATCAGAGAGACTCAAAGGCCTTATAAATATGCCCCAAACAACCTATGAATCTCTAGCAGTACATATCCAGAAACCTAATTGTTTTCTTAAATCGTTTTTAAACACAACATCTGAATCAATTATATACCTACATTCATGAGGAAGTGAGTTAAAATACCCTAAGACACATGAAAGCATTTTTGTAAGACCCTTGCACTATTTTAGCGTCACTTTTAACATTGGTATGTAACACAAAGAAAGAAAATCTATTTGTAAAACACTTGACACAAATCAAAATTTTAAATACACAACTTTCTTCATAATGTTCTCCCTAAACCATACTATTCTCTATCTAAATTAAATGAATCTTTTCTCACCTTAGCAAATACTTTATGAGTTTCAAAACAATCTCAGAAACACACCAAATTGTCTTTAGCAGAGCAAAAGGTATGCACTCCAGAGTCTGCAGCTATGAAAAGCACAGAAAAGCTGTAATTCATCACACATATCTCTCATGTCACCCAATCAAAACTCTTCCCTCACTTTTTTCAAATCAACACCCTTCCCCCCTCTGCCCTTTCTGCCTTTTTTCCATAGCAACCACCTCCTGAAAGACCTCTCATGTTTGCAAGTTCACACAACAATGTTTCAATTGAACTCTGAACTCTCAGTACACCTGCATATCCAGTGCAATCTTTCATAAAATGATTTTTTTTTACCATTCAAATTACATCTTTCAAAGAACTCATCCGTGCACCCTAACTTTCTGTTTTCAGCAATCAAAATCCACCAATCACTGCTACTGCTTCATTAACACAGAAGCTCCACAGTTTTTTTCATTTTAAACTCTTATTTTTTCAACTCCCATTTCATTGCCACACTTCATCTGACTGCAGCAGAACCTCCTCTCACCATGTTTTCTGTCTGGATTGTTGGACATAGTTACATCTACTGGGCTCAGAGGTATGCTGATAACAGAAATTTACCTAACCTCAATTTACAAGATGTGGAAATTAAGTGGTTTGGCCACAGAGGATTAAAATGTCACCAATTGATACCATTGGTGAAAACCTTTATGCATTTGCCTAAACCTGACCTGTTAATTGTGCACTGTGGAGGAAATGACTTGGGCACTTTGACTGGGGTAGGTCTGGAAATGCTTTTAAAGGACACCTTTGAGCAATTGATGGCACTTTTTCCTCAAACTGCCTTGGTATATTCAAATATATGCCAAAGACAGAAATGGAGGTGGTCGAACCAATTTTGTCCACAAATTGAGAAATCGAGGAAGCATGTAAACAAATCTGTTTCAGCTTACATGAGAGACCATGGAATGGGCTCCATCTACAACAATAACTTACGTTACTACATGCAAGATATCTACAGAGGAGATGGAGTTCACTTCTCAGATGAAGGGAACAGAATTTTCATTCTGAATTTAAAAATGTGCATTGGTACCTACTTATAAGTACCTAAATGTACCATAAACCCAAAAGCTCTTCTCAGAGCTACCCTACATCTGAACCTTCACAATTATTATTTTACTCTAACTTTTTTCACTAATTTTCAACAAAGTACGCTCCCCGGATCGCTACCCGGTACGCGAACCGGAAGCTAACCACGCGAAATTTTTTTAAAAAATGATTTATTTTCACACATATGGGCCTCCTCAGCCACCCTCAGAAAACTTAGGGGGTCAAAATACGTCTACTGTGCCCCCTTCTACCCATTCTGAACATTATTTGCCCTCCATTTTGTATCTTAATTCGACTGAAACACAAAATGGTGGACTCCCGTAACGCTGCCGGTTCGCGTACCGGGGCGCTCACCGGGAAGCGCTCCATTAAAAAAGGTGGGAAAGTAATTTACAGAAGAAACCCTGGAGACACTTTCACCAAATATAGATTAGCTCATACTACATACCAATCCCTACCATTTTCACACATTTGTTTGGAATTCCATTTAGCCATTTAGCCTGTAGACCTCTCTAAATACCCTGAGGTAAATTACTTCACAAAACACATCTGAAGTGTTGGAATTGACAACCAATTAAAATGTTACTTTCATTTTCTACTTTTTTTACCTGACATTTGATTGGTTATGTACCTGAATATATATAACAAAAGAGAGAAAAACACAGCCATTTTGACTACTACTTCCTGAACTACATTGCAAGATCATTTTCACTCACAACTTAAACTTGTTTTTAAAAGGTAAGATATTATTTTATAAATTTGAAAACATTTTCAGATAGTTATATACTATCCCTCTGTAAGAGTTAGACATTGAGAAAGGCTTGTTCATTATAATTATGGATTGATTTAGGTTTCTGTGGTATTATTATGAATTTACATAGGCTTTCTCACAGGCACTTTTTAATAGTACTACTTCATGCCTCAAAAGTACCTGTCTGATCTTAAACCCAACAGTGCCCTATCTCTACTGATATATTTATTTTTTATTCAAATTTCAGCACAAAAATGCAAGGAGAACAGAACGTTTCCTTTGAAATTGTCCTAGACATGAACAATGAGGAAATAATTGAACCCATTG
The DNA here is from genome assembly GCF_964261635.1 of Lissotriton helveticus. Classification (NCBI taxonomy): domain Eukaryota; kingdom Metazoa; phylum Chordata; class Amphibia; order Caudata; family Salamandridae; genus Lissotriton; species Lissotriton helveticus. The sequence continues at coordinate 495,307,414 of NC_136063.1, forward strand.
ACTTGGAATTCATGGATGAATCACGAGACCATGAACTTCTACAATGTGTAGAATCTGTGGATCATTTACTTCATTATGATGACGGTCAAATGTGGGAAGTTATGTTCACTCATCAAGAGGACATATCGGACAGTCAAATGTTAGACGTTCTATTAAATTTTGAAAAAGAATCAGAAAAATAAAATTCTATTTAATATTAAAAAATTGTTTGAGTCTTTAATCATTTTTATATGTAATTCATAAACTAGTACCAAATTGATTATAATGTAAAGTCAGACTTATAGTATACTGTGCACAATTCCAAAAATAAATTTATATTTAATAATCATTAATACTGCTACCTAAATAAAAATAAAAAAATAAAAACAACAAAAAGAACAATCAATAAACATACAATATTTCAAAATATCATAGTCTATCATTCTTTTTTCCTTATAGTACGCTCCCCGGACCGCTTCCCGGTGCGCGAACCGGGCGCTACCCACGCAAAAAAACCAAAATTTTTTTAATTTTTTTTTTGCCCCGCGGGGCCCTTTTAAAGCCTCCACATCAAACCTAGGGGGTCAGGGAGGATCTACTATGCCCCCTTATGGTCATTTCCCCCTTTGTTTTGGCCTCCTCTTGTCTCTCGATCCTACCGAGAGACAAGATGGCGGCCGCTCCAGACTGTTTAGAATGTTGACAGACACCGGAGAGCCAATCAGCTTCGCTTCGCGAAGTTCCGTTACGCGTCAAGTACGCGAACCGGGGCGCTGCCCGGAGCGCGCTTACAGATATATATATTTTTTTGAACGTTAATTTCTCAAAATTTACTGGAGCACATATATTGAGACCTAGCAAAGGCACATCGGGCTAACAGTCCCTACAATTTTGCCAAGTTTGGTGGAAATCCATTCAGCCGTTCGGGCTAAAAGTGAGGCCAACCGCCCTATGGAAATTAACATGGGAAAAACGCGTTTTGGGACCCCTTTTTTCTCGGCCCCCCCTTGACGAAACCCCCCCAAATTTTCAGGGGCTGCTCAGAAACAAAATGTTCCATTTTCCTGAAAATTTCAGCCACTTCTGTCCACAAACGCCAAAGTTATTAGACATAGAATTTTCAAAAATCCCATAGAGAAAAAATCCTAACTATATATACCTACTGGCGACCGCCAGTAGGTAATATATATATACATATATATATATATATATATATAATGGGGGTTGGGAGCACACTGCCTCAAAGTCCCAGCACAGTTCGCCCCTTTGCATCCTGGTAAATGCAGTACACAGTTCAACCTTACTTCAAAATTAGCTGGAGTTTTTCACCAAAGTTGGTGCAGACATTGCTGTATATCTCTAGACACGTGTTTCTGGGTTGAGCCCATCTTCAGTAGAGAGCAGCATTATTAGAGAGCAAAGAAAAATCATCTGGGGTTGCTGGAAATGCTGCCAAGTTTCTCTAAGGTCACAATACCACTCAAAGGCACACAGGTGCATCTCCAAAGCTCGTCAGCTTGCTGGCTCAAGGGAGCCTTTTGAACAGAATGGGGGTTGGGAGCACACTCCAAACCAGGAAGTGTTGGCAGCCATCTTGTGTTTCGGTAGAACTGAGTCACAACAAAACAGTAATAGACGCCCCGGGGCTTGCTACCGGTCCGGGGCTCTAATATAGAAAATAGGGTGGACGGACCACCCAGTCCCGGGGACCACCACCCCTCGGGGATTTTGAATGTTGGGAAGGGGGCCACACGGCCCCCTTCCTGGAGCCTTTGATGGCCCTGGGGACCACCACCTTTCAGGGACAGCTTCTGCAGTGTTCCGGGGTGCTTACCCCCGGGACACTGTTGTTTCCTATGGTAGGGTGGGAGCGTTGCGGCTCCCACTCTACCACAAGAAACCGCTTTCGAATTTGAAAGCGAGAGCAAGTTAACCTGCTTTCTCTTTCAAGTAGAAAAGGAGATTGCTTTTTGTCAGAGAGAGCAGCATGTAAGCTGTTCTCTTTGACGAAAAGTAATGCCGGCTCTCGAAGGATGCGGGGAGCCAGCTGGGACCGTGGGGTCTTTGGGGCAAAAAAAAACCCAGTTCTTTTCAGAACTAACTTTATTGGTCAAAAAATGAGCTATATTTCTATGATAGTATGTAAAACTTTCCGGGTTTTTTTCTGCACCAGTTATACTCTCTACGCATGCACAGCCTCGTTTCCAAGCCCACGGTTCTTTCTTTTTCTTCAAGTTCGCCAAGCTAACCTCTCTTCATTTCAGGTATTAAATTTGCTGCTTTCTTCTTCCGGGCCATGTGCCTCATCCGCTGCTACACTTTTGTAATATATTAATAATCATATTCTATCTATATTTATTTGAAACATATTGCCGAGGTGCCAAACGTTGATTACATACTCCATCCTCCGCCATTTTAGTAGTTTTCCACCGTTATTTTTACTATACCTGCTACTTTCATTTTACCCCGCGCCTACCTTGTCTGTGATCCATGAGATATCCTGCCACAGACACCACGGTGTTTGTCCTTGGCCTCCGATCTTATCAGACTTGGTCACACGCAAACTTAAAAACTAATTTGAAGCACGTAAGGCACAGCCATTACAACGCGTGACCGTCACCACAAAGCCATTACCATGCTTATGCCTTTATCATGCGTGGTAAATGTATACTAGTTGTAAAAGCATACGTGGTAAAGGCATGCGTGGTAAAGCCATATGCATGCTAATGGCTTCTTGGTGATGGTCGCGCTTGATTATGACCGCATAGTAATGGCTGTTTCTCCCCAATGGACACTGCAGCAACCGGGTCTGGGCATCGTGGACTCCAGGGCACCAGGCGGAGGGCCAGGCAGTCCCTCTTACACACTATAGAAATATCTGGGGGGGGGTGATTGTTTCCGTGGTTTGAAGGGCATCATTGAGGCCCATACACTTAATTTTGTAGGGGGGTAGCTTTGTACTCGAAAATGTCAGAAGAGGTTTGTAAATGTGGTACACATTGTTTTGTTTTACTTTGATTTCGTTTCTATCTTGTAGTCCATCCAGAGAAAATATAACTTATTGTACAGCCAGTACTTTTCAACCCTACTCTCAAACATCCTACTATAGTACTTCAAATTATAAATATTTTTATTGTGGACCGTCACCACCCCCTCCCAAATAAAAACAAGTATATAGTTTTTTTTATGAACTTTTATTAAAACAACAATAACTGTAAACGTAACTTAAAGATAATATAATAAACAACTAGAAAAATAACAGTATACAAACAAATTGTGATGTGGACTCCAAAAGACGTAGCATAGGTAATCTGCAAAACAAAAAAGAAAATTAGAGTTTAAAATTATGTACATGTGACTAAATAAGGTGAAGCATTACAAGTCAAGGTAACACTACAATTTTACGTGTGTAGTGTGCCTAGTACATTCCACTTCTGTTACAGTCCCGCATTCAAGTGGTGTCTATATGGAAGGGCTTACTGCGTTACTGACACAAAAGTGGCACAACGGGATTGTAAATACGCCGATTTATTTCTAATGCATTGCAATGGAGGCATTGTATATCTAGGCCGCTGTGCTTACCTTGTATAAACAGTGCGGCCACCCGAGTTCACTACTTGAATTCAACTCTGTTTCTATACGTCAAAGTATATTCAATACGTTGCAGACAATTCCATTGCTGATGCTCGATATGCCGTGATTGCTTCTAAAGAATGTTTGGTAAAGCAAAGAAAAGAACATTTGATTAATCACCGTAAAATGAGTTGCGAAACTACTGTCAAAAGTGAATTTTAATGTGAGTTCCTAAAATTGCGTATTTTAGCTCGTAGAGTGTGGAGTTGAGAGTTTTTCTTGGAAAGTCAGACGCATATTTACAAGCTTCTTGCGCCACTTTTCTCATGTTCAAAGTGACACAAAAGTAGCGCAATAAGCTTATAGATATGTTCCTCAGACTGTTGTAACCTATCTGTTGTCACTGCTCGGAGGTAATTATACATTTTTACACACTCAAGCTGCTGTACACCACCCACTCTCTCCTTTCACAGGTAACTTGTTGTTCTTTCGGAAACAAGCTTCTTTGCTCACCTTGCTCACCTTGTGCCGTTTCCGTCATTCAAATAGGGTGGAGCACGTGTCAAAGCAGGCTTCTCAGTCATAGTTACAATGTCCACGCATCATCGCAGAATACACGAACGTAGAGCTTTGTAGGTTTCTTTTTACATAGGTTTTGTCATTTTTTAAAACACAACCTGTTAGATAAAAAGGTAGTTAACATTGTGTGTAATTTTTTTATGAAACGAGAGAAGAAATAAGAGAGTGATTGAAAACAATACTCGTAGCTCACCTTTTTGTCACCGGTGTTTTTCACCACGTGCCGGACATAATGCATCCTGAAGCTCTATATCTAAAAGATAATATAAGAAAGATGTTATGATTGGTAATTGTTACTTTATTAATTTGGAGTTAGATAATATCGCGCTTTTATACACGTTCTTTCTCACATTTCTACGAACTGTTTGCATTGGTAATATTCCAGACATTTCAGCGATTAGAAATACCTTCCTGCTATTGGGGAAAAAATGTATACATGTAAATTAATACACTATATAGGAGTGAGTTCGTCTAAAATGCTAATTCGCGTTTTTGTATGTAGTCTGCTACAACCCTGACTCCCTCCGATGCCTACTCAAGCCTCACTGCTCACCTTTTTGTGGAAAAGACACCTTCTGCTTGATGTAGTCCCGATCTCCAACAAAGAAGTCTCATATATGGTGCCGAGTCTTGATATCTCAATGGCTAACGACATACTCGTGCTCCCATCATCATCATCGCAGGTTCTTCACCCGCTCAGTGCTTCGGGCACCACTAACTCAGTGACCAAAGAGGCCACGCATGTAGTAGTGGGCCCCTCGTTCGGTACTTTGGGAACAACTCTAAAATGGCGTACAAAACGTGCTTTTCGTCTTTTTTATACATAGGGTCATGTGTGTAGTGACAAATGTGCTAGATGGGTGTGGTGTGGGTGTATACCAGCCATGAGGGAGTGTGTATGCCAATCTGATAACTAGACTTGAAAATAAGAAATCACTACAATGGAAATCTGGGCCTTATACTGTTGTTGTGTTTTCCTGGTAGCGTAAGAGTGGCTTGTACTAACGTATTCAGTCTCAATTAATTTAGCACTTCCCCCCGGGGCTTTTAAATGTTGGGAGAGGGGCCAATAATTGTGCTGACTTTTCTTCTCTAGCATGCAGTAGTATATACATTTTATAAAATGTATAACTCTTCAAACCATCTTTGAAAGAAAAATACTCATATTTTTAAAATATTTTTATTGAGTCTTTCATATTCATCATATGGGTGAAGTGCAGAAATGGTTTTACATTCATTGGAATCACACGTTCCACCACATTTATTTTATTTTATCATAAGCACTCACTCCTTATGTTTACATTATATAAGTGTTGGCAGCCATCTTGTGTCTCGGTAAAACCGAGTCACAAGAAAGGAGTGAAAGAACCGCAAAAAACACGCGAAGGGGGCAGGGTAGAAACATACTGATCCCCTAGGCCTGCTCAGGATCGTTAGGCCCAAATTATTATTTTTTTAAATCACGGGGTACGCGTTCAGGGCAAAAAAGAAAAAAACGCGCAGCCCGCTTTATTGTTAATTAGCCCCCAGGGGGGCCAAATCCCGGGGGCAATTTCAGATGGAGCGTACAATGCCCCCACGACTCCTCGTGATCATCATGTTCGAATAGAGCATGCGTAAATGAAATGAAAAACATTAGGGGTAGACAGACTGAGGGAGGGCGTGGTGGGGCTTATTGTGCGCATGTGCACCATTAATACGCATGCGCAGAGTGAAAGGGGTACACAGCTCGATGGGGTCCACTACTCTATAGAACACCGGCATTGCTTTTAGACATGTGGAAATGCAATGTTGTTTGGATTTTGAAAGTGAGAACAGATTTCACTGTTGTGTCTTTCGAAGTTTAAACTAAGTTTGCTATGGGAGGGCGGGAGCCGCAAGACTTCCGCCTTCCCATAGCAAACAGCAGTATCCCGGGGGTAGGCACCACGGGACACTGCAGGAACCGGTTCTGGGCGTGGCGGTCTCCAGGGCTCTCGAGGGCACTAGGCGGAGGGCCACCGAGCCCATGTCACACAATACAGAAATCTCCGGGGTCGGTTGTTCCCGGGGTTTGAGGTCCACACACTTTTAATTTTTTAGGGAGGGCGTGGACGCGCAAGGGTGTTGTAAATGTGGTACAGTGCTTTGTTTTATTTTGCTTTCCTTTCTGTTTTGTAGAGGATCTAGGGTAAATATAACGGTTTTTGTACAGCCAGTACCTTTCTGCCTGTTACCATAGTAACAGTTCATGGAACACTTGTGTGAGCACAGAGGTTAGAAGTTCACCACAATATGTTGCTAATTGAAATAGTTTCTGTGCTGGAGAATTATATTTTTTCATAGAAACCGTTAGTCGTACAAGAAGTCAGTGGAAAAGTTTTGTTAGGGATTCCTTCCTGTTCGGGGAGTATTAGGGTAACGTGCTCCAAGCGGGACTTTACGAAGCTTAATGTTTATTGGCTGTGAAGTATCAAAAGTAGAAGGTTTGGCAGTCATTCCTTCTTCCTCTGCGGCACAAAATGGACATTTTATTGGCTAAAGTGTTCAGAGCACAAGTTTGCTCCTTATTGGGTGGGAACGGTGGGAAGTAATGCTGGCTCTCGAAGGAGGCGGGGAGCCAGCTGGGACAGTGGATTGTTTTTATATGTTTCAAGGGCCATTTATATAATTGCCGTGTGGTGTATAAATCACGGAGGAAAAATAACAGTGTCTTGCTCTGTTTTTTTTTATCAAGTTTGCGGGTGACATACTTCATAGGAGTACTATTTACTTATAATGTGGTGTTTACTTTCCTGATGGGAGGTGTGGTTGTGCAGCAAAAAATTCAGTCTAGGTTTCAAACAGTTTTTATTAAGCAAATACAAATAAACTTTCTTCAGAAACTGCCGCTGTATATATGAAAGGGGTGACAAAAATGAAATTTCATAAAATATCAGTTAAGCGTGGCTATATCCTTCTTTTTTTTGCTACAGTTTGTAAAAGTGTTACCCCACATTCTTGATGATGTAAGAGGGCATGAGTTACTTTTAGATAAAGTAGAATAGAAGTGCTACAACAAACACTCCAGCACTACATTATCTCACATCAAGAGAACAAGTAAAACACAGTTAAATACAAATTATTTTTTATACTACATAGAAATGCATGCATTATAATTTTTCAAATTTGTATTCTGTACAATTCAGAAACGTGCTGTCGTAGTGCTTACAGGTTGCAGACTGTTCCGCTAATCAATCACATACTCACTAAAGAATATATAGGATGGTACTCTTATAATATAAAGTACAGGTCCTATAAATTCTTTAGGGAAAAGGTGAATAGGACCCGCAAATAAGAATAGAAATTAGAAAATAACATTCAGAAATGTAGGGTTTATTAAATATTTAAAGTAACAAAGTATGCATGATAGCTATATTTTAATATATATAAAAATATGTGATCAAGTACTTCTTAATATTTGATAGATATATTACAGATGGCGCTGAAAAATCTCCCATTCCTCTTCTGTAGCAATAGGACAATCTATTATAATATAACGATTGATACCATTGTTACAGTAAAAAGAAAAGGAAAATAAAGTTATGTATTTAACAGAACATCCATAATGAAATACTTTCGAGTGATAATTATTTACTGAACTTCTTTTCTCCGGGAGGTGAAAAAGTTTGATCTTCGTGGCGACAGGTCATAAACTCCTCTGAGATCATGACGGTGAGAATAGTAATATGTATATATTTTCACAGCACATTATCACTAGGGGAAAATAGACTGAAAACCGCAAGCCGGTAACATTGCTTACTTATCGTTACTGTTTGTGACGACGGATCGTGAACTCCACTAAGATCAGCATGTCTGTTCATATTATAAAATACATATTAACAGTAAGTGATCTCTAGGGAAAATACAATAACAAGTGAAAGAATGTGACGTTGATTGTAAATGTTTGGGGTTTGCGTCGACGGGTCAGCAGCACCTCTCAAGCGAAGTACAGTTTCAATATTATAATATAAAAAGTCACTATATATAGGGTGAAAGGAGCCAGAAGAAGAGCAATATTTGTTATAATCTATCTATTTCTAAAAACAAGCTGCTGACGTTACAGAGAAAAAGCAAAAAACATGCAATAAAATTTTTTTCTAGATGTAAATGTTTAAATATTGACAAATAGCCACAAATTATAACTAAGTACTATGCCTATGCCATATTGAAACAACTTACAACTCCGGATTATGTTTGTTCACGCAAAAAGAGTATCCGATGCTAGAAAACGGTACCTGCAACATAGATTGGCGACTCAGAAATAACTCGCGAAAACGAAACTAATTGCACAGTAAGGGGCCTATTATGATTGCGTTTTTTCCGCATCCTCCGGGCCGGCGGAAGCCACCGCCGGCCTGGAGGATGCGGAAAAACCGCAGCGGACCCACCAAAGACCCACCGCCACATTAGGATGGCTGGTGGGTCCTGGTTTCCGTCCGCAGCTTTTCCGCCGCGGTTGGCTTACAATCGCGGTGGAAAAGCTCTAATATGGTGGCGGTGTCTCTCAGACACCGTCCGCCAGATTAGGAAGGGCCTGCCGCTTTCTGCATACAAATGCAATGTGTGCATTTTTACCATTGCGGCGGATGCAGCTTGAAGCCGCACCCGCCGCAATGGTAAAAATAGAGGATGTGACCGCCAGTGTGGCAGTCACATCCTAATTGCACAGGAGGGAACTCCGCAGGCAATGCGGCGGTTCCCTCCTGCTGTATGGTGGCGGACGGACTCAGGTCCGTCCGCCATCATAATCGGCCCCTAAGTGTGGTTAAATAGTTTTTGGTTGTTTAGTAGTCTATGGAAGGAAGATGTGGCTCCGCCTATTTAGACGGCACGTTTTGCAGTTTACACGTGCTCACGTTTTAACTGTTTTTCTTCTGCACGTGTTCGGAAAAGTTACAAACTGTGAAGCTGTAAAGGTTTCGATTTCGATAGTAACATGTATAAGGTATTATTATCTACATATGTTGGAGAGTTTAAAAGGTGTTAGTCGGTAAACTGTGTTCTTTGCATTTTCATGATTAAAACGATCTAAAAAGAAGACATACAAAAAAAAATTGTTATCATTAGAAGAAAAAAAAAGGATTCATATTTGTTAATATTATGCTTCTTAATTTAAAAAATGCTAGCATTTGTAAATCGTAATCCTACCCTCGGAAAGGTGTGCTGGCGCTTGGGGCGTTGGGAAGATTAAGCAAGGTATTACTTACAGTGGGATAGTGGTGGGCTAAGATGCCGATGGACTATTGAATCGAGCTGTGAACGGTATTATAGGTGCTGTGTCATACTTTTACCACACTTATATGTTAATTACTGCAAATTAAGTTGAAAATATTCTCAACTTATAAGTAGGGCTGCTTGATTTATGTTTTTACTGATGTTTACAGATAAATACAAACAGAAAAGTATTTAGTTTCCTCTTTGTATTTATTTTAAACTGTGTATGAATACGGAAATTGGGTTATTTTTTAAGTGTTTGTATTGTAGTGAGGCATTCAGCAGGATGTCCTTATCTATGCACTGTGCTTAAAATGAACCTCTTATAAAGTCAGTCAGGCACTCTCCTTGCAGAACTGTAATCATCGAGTCCGTACCCAAGTAATTATGGAGCAAAGTAGGCCTTAGGCCATGGACTGTTTTAAACCCCTATAGACTATGCTTGCAATCTTCTATGTACCTGCAAACCTTTTATACCTTTAATTCCTCAGTCTGTATCGTTACACTTTCACTAAACACTATCACACTACTGTTTCAGTATTGTAGTGATCCATACAGCAGTATGTGCTTATCTATATACTGTACAAAAATTGAAGCAGTTGTACATTCAGCTCGACACTCTCCTTGGAGGACTGTAATCATTCAGCCACTACCCAAGTAGTCATGCAGCAAACTAGGCCTAAGGGCATGGACTGCTTCAAACACCTACAGATAATAAATGCCCTTTTCTATGCACCTGTAAACTTGGCTTTTAAACTTTCAATTGCCCAGTCTGTATCTTTACACTTCCTCCAAACATTCTGCTACTGCCATTTTAGTATTGTAGTGAGCCATACAGCAGTATGTGCTTATCTATACACTTTTTTAAAACTGAAGCTGCTATATATTCAGCCAGACACTCTTCTTGCAGAACTGTAAGCATTCAGTCAGTAACCAAGTAGTAGTTCAAAACCACTTTAATCGATTAATTAAAATCATAAAAGTCGTAATGCACGAATGTAGGCCTTAGGGCATGAACTGGTTCAAATCTCTATAGACTATGCATGCACTCTTGTATGCACCTGCAAACTTGCCTTTTAAACCTTCAATTGCCTAGTCTGTATCCTTACAGTTCCAATAAACACTTTCACACTTCTGTTTCAGTATTGTAGTGAGCCATACAGCACTATGTGTTTATCTATACACTGTTATAAAAGTGAAGCTGCTATACATTCAGCCAGACACTCTTCTTGGAGAATTGTAATCATTCAGTCAGTACACAAGTACTCATAGAGCAAAGTGGGCCTTAGAGCATGGACTGCTTCAAACCCATATAGACTATGCATGCACTGTTCTATGCACTGGAAAACTTGTCTTTTATACCTTCAATTCACCAGTCTGTATCGTTACACTTTCACTAAACACTATTACACTACTGTTTCAGTATTATAGTGATCCATACAGCAGTATGTGCTTATCTATACACTGTTCTAAAAGTGAAGTAGTTATACATTCAGCTTGACACTCTGCTTGCAGAACTGTTATCATTCAGTCAGTACCCAGGTTTTCATGCAGTAAAGTAGGCCTTAGAATATGGACTGCTTCAAACTCCTATTTACTATGCATGTACTCTTCTATGCACCTGAAAATGTGTCTTTTAAACCTTTAACTACCCAGTCTCTATCCTTACACTCCCTCCAAACACTATGCCACTACTGTTTCAATAGTGTAGTGAGCCATACAGCAATATGTGCTTATGTATACACTGTACAAAAAGTGAAGCAGTTATACATTCAGCTCGACACTCTCCTTGGACAACTGTAATCATTCAGTCACTACCCAAGTAGTCATGCAGCAAAGTAGGCCTAAGGGCATGGACTGCTTAAAACACCTATAGATAATTAAAAAAAATTCTATTCATCTGTAAACTTGGCTTTTAAACCTTTAATTACCCAGTCTCTATCCTTACACTCCCTCCAAACACTCTGCCACTACTGATTCAGTATTGTATTGAGCCATTCAGCAGAATGTCCTTAACTATGCACTGTGCTAAAACTGAAGCTCTTATAAATTCAGTCAGGCACTCTCCTTGCAGAACTGTAATCATCCAGTCAGTACCCAAGTAGTCATGGAGCAAAGTAGGCCTTGGGCCATGGACTGTTTTAAACTCTTATAGACTATGCTTGCAGTCTTCTATGCACCTGCAAACCTGCCTTTTATATGTTCAATTCCACTGTCTCTATCCTTACACTTCCACCAAACACTGTGTCACTCCTGTTATAGTTTTGTAGTGACTCATTGATCAGTGTGTAGTAATCCATTCACTACATTAAAACACTAATGGATAGATGTACAATAACTGGCATATCCCAAGGGACATCATCACTATGGATGCGCCGTATTTACAATGTGGTGCACTATGAGGCAAAAACGGCACAGATATGTGATGTATCTGTGCCGTGAAGGCGGTGCATTGCTTAAGTTGCGTTGCAAGTGTAACGCATCTCCAGCAATGCTCGGGGGCTCTATGCTCACAATGCTGAGTCAATCCTTACACTTGCTTCGAGCAAGTGCAGGGTTTTGACACAGCATGAGCTCAAAAGTGACAAAGTGAAATCTTGTACATTTCACTCAGCCACTTTAGAAGGTGTTCCTGCACCAGAACGCCCCCCCATCTGCCCGTGTAGGAATGTCTCCTTCTAGTACACAAATTTACAATGTAACGCACCTCCCAGATGCATCGTATTGTAAATAGCACACGCATCTTTTGTACCACCGATGCGTCAGAAAAGTGATCCAATAGCAGTGTAAAAGAGGCAGAAGAAGGTTGTAAATCTGCCTCTAACAATTACAAATTCACCTAGGCAGTTTCACCAGCAGTGTAAAGGGAAGCAGAGACTTGTAACATATGTTTGCACATATGTTACATTCAAGTGCTTTGAAAGTACTACAGTATACTATAAGTAAACACATTATAGATTTATGCTGTAGCACTTCCTTATAGTTCTGCACTTTCACATTCACCATACACTACTAATGTGTTCATTCATTCATTTATGCACTACACATTCAATCAGACAAAGTTTTACACACTATTATAGAAATATATTTTTTTTTAAACCAAAAAAAATTGAACTGGAACTCAAAAAGTGTCTAACAGGAACAAAAGAATGAAGAAAAAAAACTAATGTCGAGGACGGCGATGCTCCTGCTTCCTGTGTTTTATCAAGTTGATAGACTGTTCCCCGTAACACAAAAGTTAATTGCAACAAATGCATAGAATTTTAAGTTCACCAAAATCAGGTTCAATATGTGGGTGTGGACTGCTTGCTGAAAATGCTGGTGCAGCATTTGATGTGTTTGGTGCAGCAGCAGCTGGGTTGTCCTGCAACCTCCATGTTGCAGTTCGAGCAAAGTTGTTGGGGTGCAAGTTCTTCAAGTGTCGCACCATATTTGCTGTGCCAAAGGATTCTTTTTTCGATGGATCACCCCTTGAAAGAGTTTTTAGGCAAATTTTACAGGTTAATTTTGGAGCATTAACCTTTTTTGCCCTTCAGGGAAAATAGAACACTTCCAAATTAGAGCTTCTTTCTTCTTCTTTGGAGGTTCTTCAGGAATGAAATCTCCCTCAGAAGAATGGCTGGAAGATGAGTCCATTGCTGTTATTATGGTGATCTTCCTTCTATTTGACAAGATTCTCAGAAGAAATGCTTCTTCATAGACAGTCAAAGTAGAATGATTAAAATAGGAGGGATCTTTCAACAGTTGGCATAGGAAGTGTTATGAACCAATCAAATCTCTTCTTTTAAAGTCACATGGCTTTGCGTACGCTTACTGTGTGCTTACGGTACTCTTACAATGCGAGTACGCATGACGTTCCACCGCGATTTGTGTAATTCCTTTCCAAAGTAATATACGCTTATTAAAAGTAAAAAACAAATATTTTCATGATTATCCCAGATAATGTCTTCCCTTAATATGTACATTAAATACATAAATATATGTTTTTGAACAATTAGAAACTTTCGCACCGTACGTGTATGGGACGCCGTACATGACGTCACACGGAAGCGTAGATGCAACCCGTAACGTCAAAGCGCATTAGTGACATGTACGCGCAGAGTACAAATCACAGTACAAAGTATAGTGCGATCACCGTACGCGTACATTAAGATTATCCCCCAAAAAAACTAAGAAAAAGGAATTATATAGAATTTAATTTTAATATTTTGGAGGAAAAAAATTAATTAATAAACAAAAAAAAATGTAATTTAGTTTTGTTATTATTTTACATTAAGAATATGAAATATAACTTAAAAAATAAAATAAACATAAATATTTATACTAAAACTGTAGAAAATTAGTATAAAAAGAAAGAAATATAATAATTAATACATTTAAAAATTATCATTTAAAAAACCTTAGAAATTCACTGAAAAAAACCATAGGTTTTACACGTTATAATTAGCTGGACATTTCACTCATACAAAACCATTGAAATTCCCCCGTTATAGTTAGTTCAGCTAACTATAACTTGCGCGCCCGCAATCCACTGCTGATGACGTCAGATATTACATCACTCATGACATGGTCAGTGACACCACTCATGACATCACTGATGACATCTCAAATGACATCATAGCTGAACTAACTATAACGGGGGAATTTCAATGGTTTTGTATGAGTGAAATGTCCAGCTAACTACAACATGTGTGAAACCTATGGTTTTTTCAGTGAATATATATATATATATATATATATATATATATATATATATATATATAGAGAGAGAGAGAGAGAGAGAGAGAGAGAGAGAGAGAGAGAGAGAGAGAGAGAGAGAGAGAAAGAGAGAGAGAACACCAAACGGCACCCGTTCTTTGCTTCCTCCTCCGTACGTCAGAAAAAACATAAGGACACAAACTCCACTTTTCAGTGCGTAATTCTTTATTTGTTTCGCACAAGTTGTCACTACACGTTTCGGTAAAAGCTGTTACCTTGATCACATATATATTGGAAAACCTATGCAATAGGTTTACTTATACACATAACCTGCCAATGACAGTACTGAAACATAAATGTCTCCTAACCGCAGGAACAGCACATCAGTTGTCACCAACAGGCGGAACTTATACCACCATTGCACTACCATAACATGGCCAGCCATGCAAAAACCAAAAGATTAATATCCCCCATACAACCCTAGCAAGGAAAAAAATAAAATAGGTATATAATAACAAAAAGGGAAACTAAGACTCTGTTTCACCTTGTCCTTCATGGAAACACCATAAAGCAGAGTCTGCCAGGGCACCAAAAATATAGATGCCATTAAAGGGCATATCTGCCAAGGCAGCCTGGACCACTTCTAAAAAACATGAGGTCTATAACCAGGAATAGCATTGTAGTGCCACAGAGGATGCCATGGCCCAAACTACTGAATCAGTAGTACCCATGCCACATCTAATAATCAGCTTGACTACCTGTTGTCCATCCTTAATTGGCTGCTCAAGATTAGGTCGGACGCTATCCAGAAGTGTTGGCAACGTGGTCTGCAAGGAATTCCACAAAGTGTGTGAAAACACACAAGAGCACAAGACATGTTGGTGGACCTTAAGGCAGAACTAGTTGAGGAAAAATGATGTCTGCCACACAAATCTTGCCTCCTAGATTCTCTATCCCATGGAGCAGTAGGCAGAGAATCCATACTCTGAGAGGCTGACACAGCCTGTACCACCAAACTACCAGAGGTGGGATACCTGATCCACAGCGACCCCTGTATAAGGCTAAGCCCAAGTACCCGACAATATGTTGCACAGGGCATCCCTATATAGGAGAACAGGCTCCACCCCATCTGACTCTAATAAAACACATCAATCAGGGGATCAGTAGATTTTTATGCCATAGGAAGAGACAACTCCAAAACCATAGTCACCATCCTAAGTGTATTTGCAAAGGAGGAACTTGCCCCAGTAGTAAGGCTCAGAGGGGTAAAAAGTCCCGAAGCCGGAGACAACCCCAGTCCATTAGCCTCCCCAAGTGCAGACAACAAACTCTCCTGCAAAAGAGGTGGAATGGCCTCAGACATAGGTTGTAAAAGCCCTCATTCCTCCGTGTCACCACAAGAGGCAAGCAGGAAAGTAATATTCCCCATAGATGACTCCATCAAATCCAAACCCGATGTCGTCTGACACCAAGAAGGTGACGCTTTGGCGTCAATAGGAGGAGATGGATTGGCCTCAATCAGGGCCGCCAACATCGTTGCTGGAGTCGGCCTACCAAGGACAGACGCCGAAGGTAGAGAACCCAAAGAGCTGTGCACCGGTGTTGAAATGGAGCTGGCCAATGCCATCTGGATCTGACCCAATGACTCCGTAGGCCCAACTGCCACCGAGGGCAAACCCATAGATGTTTCTCCACTCACCTCCTTGGGGCCTGGCAGCGCTCCAAAAAAGGTGGGGGCCCAAATATGAGATGCAGAGAGTTATAGTGCTCCCTCATCTGGGCCATCGATGCAGGGAGGCGTGGGGCAGAGTCGTATATGGCTTCCTCAACAGGTAAGTGGGAGTAGCAAAGGGAGACGGAGTCACCACACAGCAATGTCAGGAGGTGCCCGACTTCAACCGCCTGTGCTTACCTTGGGATGTCGAAGGAGAGTGAAGTCCCTGCGATCGCCTCCGGCTCCTGGAATGGCCCAGTGAACGGACCTTCGAATGGGAAGAAGAAGACCGAGGCCATGAAGTCTCCAAGGACTGTGACAGACACACCGCCAGGAGTTTCATAGGGCGTGTAATATCCAACTGAAAAGAGATAAACCCTGCAAGTCTGGTGTCGCTGGAATCAGAATTTAAATTCTAATGGTGAAGTTGGATTTTTAATTGCAATTTTAAAAATGCCTCTTTTATAAAGTTAGTATTTTCTTCCTATAGCCATTTGGTGCCTGCTGCCTGTCTCTGATCACGTCTGAGGGGGACCGCGGGGCCTTGTGTATTTCCCCTACACAGCAACACACAATGGGAGCTTAGGTGTGACTGGATGGGCCATGCTGGAAGGTTTGGAAGGGAGCAGCTGGACCAAGCCTTACTTACACCTGAATAGGCAATGTCCAAAGGGCTGCATACCCCCATGTAGTAAGTCAATGTGTTTAAAAAGCAGGAAATGTACTCTTAAAGTTTACATGACCAGGGGTCCTATTATGTATAGGTTGCACTTTCCTTGTTTGTTCCCGGTGCACCTTAAAACAGGCAGGAGCGAGATGGGTCTGAAATTTGAGAGGATGGAAGGGACAGCCATAGATTTTTTGAGAAGTGGGACAACCTTTACCTGTTTCCATGCTCTGGGAAAACATGGCTGAGTCCAACGAGTTGTTAAATAACCAGGAGTGGTTACTGTAGCTGAACGACAGAGAGAGATCACAGGGGGAGAATGATTTGCAAGTATGGAGTACCTACGAGGTTTGAATCCATGGAAATGGGACTAAACCAATGCAGATGGTGAGCCAGAAAATAGGGAGCAGTGGAAGAAACTGTCTCCCTCCCGATATCCTGCACTTCTTTAATAGATTTATGATAACCCCAATGAGCCAATCTGTAAGTAAGCTTGTCCATTGAGGTATATTTGAGGTGCCACTTACAAATCCAATAATTACACACCTTTTTTTCTCTAAATAGGTCCTTGAGAGTATATGTCAAACACAAATGCCTGAAAGGTGTTCTGTTTTTTAACTCCTTATATTTATTTTTGAGACAAACTAGCAAATAACATTACAATTGCATTCAATAAACAAGGTAATCAATACAACTTGGTTCTGACTGTTTCAGCACAGTGCAATGCAGAATATTTTATTCATTCATTTATAAAAAGGTTTTTGTATAGTGAAAACTACATGGAAGTAGATGTTACATTTCTCCCTAGGTTAAACTAATAAGAAATTGCTGTTTGGTGCAGCTTTCACCTACAGTGGGAATACAGTAAAACACTTTCCAAACTTACAGTGAACCACTTCAGACTTGTACTATAATTAAAGGCAGTTGGTCGAGGTAAAGAGATAGATCACATCACATCTGGCGGTCGTAGCGGCCTAAAATGGCTAAAGCATTAGCCGCTTTGACGAGCAGGCTTGACATAGAGGAAATCTTCTTGCCAACATTGTCCAAGCATCTGCCTTCTTTGTCCGGAGGCATGGTTAGAGGAGCTGCCGGATTTTTTGACTTCCACTGCGCTGCCTGAGACATGACAGAGTTAGGTTTTGGCTGACTCACGAGGTAAGCCGGGCTATCCACCGGGGTTTATATTTCTTTTCCAATCAAGGAAGCACCGGGACCACCGTGGCTGGGGTCTTCATGAGTTTAAGCCCCTCTTCCCATACATGATTGACAATGGGAATGGTTCTTACAGACTTTTTAAAGGGTTCCTTAAAGTCATATAAGAAACACTAAGACTGCACGGAAGGCATGGGCAGATCAAACTTTTCGGCTTCCCTTTCCAGCAGATTGTGGAAACCGCCTATGTCCCCAGGTGGAGCATCTATGGCAACCGGTGAAGGGGAAGCAGGAGTAAGAATAATATAATCATCCCATTCCCTATGTGGGTCCGGGAAATCTGTATCTCCTTGGTCTTCATCCAAGATATCAT
The DNA here is from genome assembly GCF_964261635.1 of Lissotriton helveticus. Lineage (NCBI taxonomy): Eukaryota > Metazoa > Chordata > Amphibia > Caudata > Salamandridae > Lissotriton > Lissotriton helveticus. The sequence continues at coordinate 495,325,387 of NC_136063.1, forward strand.
CCTGGATAAGGGGAGCAGCTAGTGGTGCATCCTCTATCAATTGCAGTGGTGGTGGCGGCAGCCGGGGGGTGGAATACCCCGCAGGTGGAGCAGAAGGAACTGAGACTTGTTCCTGAGCTGAAGATGGTGTCAGAAATCTCTGTTTATAGTCAGAGAGCATAAACTGCAAGTCTAAAATCAAGGAGGATGGTATGCAGACCATCTCCTCTTGATAACCTCTTTGGTAGTCCTGGGGGGGATCATAGTCGTGTTCTTCCCCAAATCCGTCTTCAGAATCCAGATCTTGGCACTTAACGTGCAGTTCTGAAGAGTATGTGCATAACCAAATGGACTTTCCTCATCTGACTCTTCTTCCTCCAGGAGGTGAGTTGGTAGCAGAGGTGTCACTTTGCTAGGAGAAGTGAGCTCAGGAGTTATATGGCGCTTCCTGATAAATTCCCCTGAAATATTTTCTCTCGGCGATGAGGTCGTCGACGGTATCGTCGTCGATGTAGATATTGCCATAGACATGCCGTTGCCGTCATCATCATTGCCGTTGTCGTAGTCATCGCCACAGCCGTCATCGTTCGCCGTCATCATTCTCGTCACTGCTGACCGGCCGTAGCACAAGCTAGAGTTTGTTTTCATCCCTGCACCCTGTGGCAGGCACCCATAGGGTGCAGGGATGAACAGGTGGCATCATAGGTGCCCCCTCGGCCCCAACCGGTGGCCGCAGAGGTAAGAGGGCCCTGCTAGGGGCCCCCATACTGGCTCTCTGACAGGCTTTTCATGTCAGAAAGCCCGACATGGAAAGCCTGCAAGAGACCGAGTGTCGTAATCCCAAGGGCGGAAAGACTGCCCTTTGGGATAACGGTGCAGCCTCTGACTGACCAACGGCTCCTTGAGCCTTTCGGAAGCCAGTGGTTGTGACCTGGTGGTTCAATTTCCGGCCACCAGCATTGTAATGGGGCAGTCGGAAATTAAACCAAGATGCAGCCCAGAAAGGCTTCAACCAACGGTCGGAGCCTTTCCAGGCTGCATCATAATAAGGCTCTTTGTCTACGCTTGTAGAAATTGTACTGGAAATAGTATATATATGAATTTAAAATTTTGTAGTTTACTTTATATTGTTTACATTTATATTAATATGCTTTTGGTTATTTAAAATCAATCCCTGGTTATTCGTATTGGGTGCCCAAACTCAAACTTGTAGCCTGCACCCGGCCGCCCCTGTGCGGCTGGTGATGCACTGTTGGGGATGAACTGAACCTTGCCTTATTCTTACCTTAACTTCTGAAGGCTGGTCTTGTAAGTTGATGAATATTTTTTTCATAGGTTAAAATTGCAAAGTCTGAAAATTGCACTGTGTCCATTTTTAAACGGAAAAGTATTTTTCATGAAAAACTCAATTAACCTATGACGAAGTTCTGTGGCTCTACAAAATAAATATAACCAAGTATTTTTTTTATAAATTGGTCTAGGATTTATTCATTGAGTGTGTGTCTCATTTACTGCAATTGTGTGTACAACAAATGCTTAATACTGCCTTCTGATAAGCCTAACTGCTCACCCACACTTCCACAAAAGAGAGCATTAGTATTATCTATTTTAGTTTCTGCAAAACTTCTGGGGAACCACTGGACTCTCTGCACACAATACCTCACTTTGGTATAGTATATAGAGAGCCAGCTTCCTACATTCAACAAGTCTATGTGTGAGGCGTTCATCAGGATACTCCCTAAGCCTGGTAAAGATGAGTCACTATGTATCTCCTACAGACCTATCTCCAACCCAATGTCATGCCAAACTATTTACAAGTATCCTTGCATCCAGACTCAACTAATTTATGCTCAGTCTAGTCGAGCCCGACCAAGCTGGCTTCATCACAATAGACAATGTGGGGACAACGCTAGGAGGCCGATTACGAGTCTGGCAGTTCACGGACCAGCAGAATCATGGAGGTAAAAAAATGTAATTGCCAGCATTTGCAAAGTGCACAGCTACCGTATGTATATATATATATATATATATATATATATATATTACCTACTGGCGGTCGCCAGTAGGTATATATAGTTAGGATTTTTTCTCTATGGGATTTTTGAAAATTCTATGTCTAATAACTTTGGCGTTTGTGGACGGAATTGGCTGAAATTTTCAGGAAAATTGCACATTTTGTTTCTGAGCAGCCCCTGAAAATTGGGGGGGGGGGGGTTCGACCAGGGGGGGTCGAGAAAAAAGGGGGGTCCCAAAACGTGTTTTTAACATTGAGTTTTCCATAGGGCGGTTGGCCTCACTTTTAGCCCGAACGGCTGAATGGATTTGCACGAAACTTGGCAAAATTGTAGGGACTGGTAGCCCGATGTGCCTTTTGTAGGTCTCAATATATATGCTCCAGTGGATTTTGAGAAATTAACGTTTAAAAAAAGATATATATCTGTAACAGCGGACCAGGCAGCGCTCCAGTTCGCGTACTTTTCGCGCAACGGAGCTTTGTGAAGCGAAGCTGATTGGTTCTCCGGCGTCTGTAAACATTCCAAACAGTCCGTAGCGGCTGCCATCTTGTCTCTCGGTAGGATCGAGAGACAAGAGGAGGCCAAAGCGAAGGGGCAAATGACCATAAGGGGGCATAGTAGATCCTCCCTGACCTCTTAGGTTTGATGTACCATTTTGCCAAGTTTGGTGTAATTCCGTTCAGCCATTCAGGCTGTAGACGTATCTAAATGTCAATAATCGAACGGCTGAATGGATTTGCACGAAACTTGGCAAAATATTAGGGACTGGTAGCCCGATGTGCCTTTGCTAGGTCTCAATATATGTGCTCCAGTGGATTTTGAGAAATTAACGTTCAAAAAAAGATATATATCTGTAACAGCGCTCCGCTTCGCGTACTTTTCGCGTTACGGAGCTTTGCGAAGCTGATTGGTTCTCCGGCGTCTGTCAACATTACAAACAGTCCGTAGCGGCCGCCATCTTGTCTCTCGGTAGGATCGAGAGACAAGAGGAGGCCAAAGCGAAGGGGCAAATGACCATAAGGGGGCATAGTAGATCCTTCCTGACCTCTTAGGTTTGATGTACCATTTTGCCAAGTTTGGTGTAATTCCGTTCAGCCATTCAGGCTGTAGACGTATGTAAATGTCCTATGGAAAATTGCATGGGGAAAAAACATTTGAAAGTGTTGAAATTTAGAACCAATTAAAATGTTACTTTGGTTTTGTATTTGTGTGTGATGAAAGTTAATTGGTTATGTATATATCTCAAATGAGAGGAAACCACAGCCATTTTGTGATACTACTGTCTGAGGTACATTTGTGAGGAATTTTTGGTGGTGAATTTCTGGTGTTTGATTTACACAGTACTAACACTTCTCCTACTTTTAAAAAGGTGAGTTGTTAATTTGTAAGGGGAACTATGTTGTACACTTGAAGATAATTTGAAAAATGTTTTCTGTTATTTATTTGCAGTCCTTCTGTTATACTAAATACTTGATAAAGTTAGTTTTATATTATGTATTACTAAAAACGATAAATGAAAGTGATTATTTTTGTCTGCAATTTACAGCAAGCAATTTCAAAATAAAATGGCTCACAATGAAGAGACCGTGGCAATTTCTTTTGCATTGTCCACTACATTGATTGAAATTGAGAGCACCAATAATGAAATATTGTCACAAGGAGGAGATGACTTGTATGATTTCATTAGATTGATTGAAATTGACAGCACCAATAATGAAATATTGTCACAAGGAGGAGATGACTTGAATGATTCCACTACATTGATTGAAATTGAGAGCACCAATAATGAAATATTGTCACGAGGAGATGACTTGAATGATTCCACTACATTGATTGAAATTGACAGCACCAATAATGAAATATTGTCACAAGGAGGAGATGACTTGAATGATTCCACTACATTGATTGAAATTGACAGCACCAATAATGAAATATTGTCACAAGGAGGAGATGACTTGAATGATTTTTTTGATCAATCTGTTGATGGCGAATTTATCGAATGTTTGGAGACCATAGAGTTACAAGAATCATCATTGCAGACTTTTAATGAGGAGATTCCAGATGAGATGATTGAAGAGGAAATTGCTGATGAGGACATGTTACTAGTTCTTTCAAATTTAGAAAATTCTGAAGAATAAATTTATATTTAGAAATCAAAAATTGTTTGAGACATTATTCATTTTTATTTTTAATTTATGAGGTTGTAGCGAAGTGATTGTAGTATAAAATGAGACTTATAGTATAGAGTGCAACATTTTTATGTTACATGGTAAGTTTACTCATATTTACTTCCCTTCTCCCACTATATTATCTCCAATGTGTATTTGACATCTCTTCTTCATCTCCGGCCTCCTTTCTCTCACTGTGTGTCTCTGATGCATCTTATCGCTGCTATTTTGTGTAATTACAGAAGAGAGTAAAATAAAATAGTGCGGAACGTGAAAAGGGGGCAAAGTAGAGTACCCCTCACCCCCTAGGCCTTCTCAGGCGGTCCCAAAAGGATCAGTTTCTGCTTTCCTGAGAGATTATGGTATGAGTTCCATATACCACAATAATTTGCATTACAACATGCAAGATATATATCTCCTATTACCAACTTTTGGAGATATTCGCGCTAAGCGCGAATATCTCCAAAAAGTAACACCTGCCCTGAGCAGTTCTTAGCCACGTTATCCAGTGGGAGGTGGATAACATGGCTAAGAGCATTAGCTCGGTAATGCATGAATATCGCTGACTTTTTAGCGATATTCATGCATTGCGGCCGTTTTTTATCGCATTTGCGATAAACCTTGATAATAGCAAGGTTTATCTTCGATAATTTCTGACGATGCTTAGCGGTAAAAAAATCGTTGGTAAGCATCGTTAGCGATAAATATCGCTTAACTTTGGTAATATGCACCAACGTCTGTTAACGTTCGATTCGAAGGAAATGAGGAAGTGTTGAAAAACATTGTTTGCGCCATCTTGCCATTTTTGAAATGCCACACTTTTGTCGTGCACGGCAGCCATTTTAGATGCCTTGACCAGACCCACTCTCTGCACGCTGTCGATTCGTAGCATGGCTTCCCACCCTCGCAAGCATCTTCCCCAGGCACTGGTCACCCCCGCTCTCTGTCTTATGCATGGGCAATAAACCTCCCCCCATCTGCGCTGCTCTTCCCTGAGAATCACACTCTGTGCCCGCCCGACACCTCCCTTTCGCCCTATTCACTACCGAACCCTCTGACACTCCTCTTCCTCTGTGTCCGATTGTCCAGGCTATCAGCTAGCCCTGCAGATGTAGTTTATGGCTCCAGCTGTAAAGAATCACCCCTCTTCAAAGGAGTTATAGTAGATCAAGGCCCACACCCGAAGAGATCCGTCACACCACACGTGTTCCTACTATCTGAAAACCATCCTGTATTGTGATTGGGGAGGGGACCGAGCCTGAAGCGGAAGATTCTAGGAATGACTCTTTGTACATCAAAGTTTTTACAATTATGTGTCACATTAAAAATATATAGCACTCCAACAAAGTAGTAGGAATATAAAACTTTAATAACATATAAATATATACAACAAAACAAAAACAGTAAAAACATTTAAACAACGAAGAGACCGTGGCAATTTCTTTTGAATTCCTGATGAGGACATGTTACTAGTTCTTTCAAATTATGAAAATTCAGAAGATGTTGCCTGGGGGTGGGTCGTCAGTAGCAGTCTGTTGTGCGAATAGTTCCAAGGCAGCAGAACGCGCTGAAATCTAGATGGCACGAAAGTGATGTCTAGTAAGTTGCCGCCCAGCAAATAACGGCGTGGGGCGCCGCGGGGGTGAGTGAGTCCAGTAGGCACCACAGCTATTCTTACCGGCATTGCAGAATTACTGCTGGGGACAATGCCTGTGCTGTAGCAGGGTCACAGCAGAAACAAAAAGGATTCTGTTGAAGATGTTGTTGGTTTTCAATTTGAAAACAGTTCTGGTGTCAACTGCTATGGTAATGTAGTGGTTAATGTTTTGTTTTCTCTAGAAAATGTAAAAGAGGGGGAGGCAGTCCAAAGTTCCGTTAAAAGGGCAAAGGAAAGGATCGGTGGTTTGAACTATCACTCAAAAAGGGGAGGGGGTGCAACAATTTTTCCTACCGGGTCACACTGTGCTTTCACCGGAACTGAGGTCTGCAGGATTCTAGTAATTCAAAGTGAGGCTGGCGCCAGCATGGGAGCGCCGACGTCCCGCGGATACAGTTTCGTCACTCCACGGGCGATCATGGCAGTCATTCCCCGTCGGGGGTCGGAGACTCCCGCGGCTCCTCTAGAATCTTCAAGGTCGTGGAGGACTACGGTGGTGGAGTCAACCAGTGACCGGGCCATTTCTTCATGCTGGGCCCGCTCTTGCCAGGTCGATCGCCATTTTGAGAGTTCGGCAGCTACCGGCGATCGCGGGGTCACATGAGCGGACGGGCTCCACCCTGCCGGGCGAGACGTTGCAGCATCGCCACAGTGGACGAACCCTTTTTGGGGCGCCTGGAGCGCTGAGGGTGCAGCTGGGAAGCCTTCACCTGAGGAGGCGGGAGAGGCCTGTTCGCACCGTCTCTCCCTCCCAGTGCACCCCACGGCGCCCGGCTTGACATTTGTTATGGCCGGTGGCGATGAGGACGGGGGGGGGGGTCGGAGGCATGTGCAAGACATCCCCCCCAGTGTTGTCAAAGCCATTTTTGAAGAAAGAAGTGGTGCCTGGCGTGTTGCCGCTGCTATTACGAAGGAGAAAAGAAAAAATGTCCCGTCCGTCTTTGGGCCGGGCTTCCGGTGGATGTCGGCCGGACGTCCCTGGCTCTGGCCCCATGAACGGGTTCCTTGGTTTATCGGCTGCAGCCGGATCCCGTCGGCCTCGGCCCCCCGACCGTTGGTGGCCGGACCGGAAGAGCATGTGGCGGGACTACCTGAAACTCTCAAGGGCCACCGCGGCCGGACTGGGAGAGAGAGGGGAGGGTCGAGGAGACATTCCCCCCCCTGCAACTCTTCAGCGTTGTAAAGGCAATCCCCTGGCCGGGTCCCGCTGGCCTCGGCCTCTCCTCAGGCTACACCCTACGTTAGGATCTCCTGGCTGAGGCGTGGCAGCAGGACCCGCCTTATATGGGCTGCTCCCGGCTGGGCGTAGCCGCAACCCTGCCCCACCTTGGAAGTTTCCAGAGTGGGGGCTGATGTTCTACTGACTTGCATTTTCCCTAGTCTATCGATTTTTTTGGCGTGGCAGGCGGTGGGACAGCGAGGGGTGATTTGGTTTCTCTTACTGTTTTTCTGGTCTCTCACCACTGGCATATTTCTAACGTTTTCTTGTTTCTAGGACATTAATAGGTTTTATCATTACGTTATGTTATCGTTTCTTTGTTCGTTGTTTAATAAAAGTTCATGTTCATCAGTGGCCTACTGATTTTCGTTTTCCTATTCTTTTCTTTCCAGGTTGTTTCATGCTAAAGTTTCTGTTAACAGGATACAGTGATCACTTCGTTATTATTGCATATGTCCTTTTCACTAGGGGTGCTCTCTGGTCGGGCCAGATGACGTATCTCTAGTAAATGGTCCGGGTGAAACAGGTGCATCAATCAGTGGGGAGTAGATAGGCATGACAGATTACAACGGGGGAGAAAGGTCCGCATTACGTACCCTTTCACTATTTGCAAAGATTTTCCTACGTATATTTGCAAACAGGGAATACCTCCAAAAAGAACCAATTCCCAAACAGTCAATGTTTGGGGAAACAATCAATCAATGAGGAACGAAATAGGCACGACGTGTTAAAGGTTTGCGTTACCTACCCTTCACTATCTGCAAAGGGAGAGAGAATATTCCTATTCTTCCTCGTTTGCAGGCAGAGAAGATTCTTAAGAGAACCAACTTCGAACAATTCAATGCTCGATTCAAACAATCAACAAGGGGTACTGTGAACACAAATGAACGCCGCTTACGTACATACACATTGGTATTATCAACAGGTTGTTCCTAATGTTTCTATTTTAGGGAGGTCAAAAAGAGATCTCATTAGTGGCCTACTGATTTTGCTCGATTCCTTTTGTTTTTTTACACGATTTTTCGCTATCTGCAAAGACTAAACAGAGTATTGCGACTCTGTGCTTGTTTGTAAATAGAGAATGAACCAAAGAGAACAATCAATCAAATGGAGAGAGAAGCAGGCACGACGGATTACAACGGGGGCAAAGGCCTGCGTTAACTACCCTTCACTATCTGCAAAGAGAGAGTACTCCTAATAGAAATGAGGGGTGGGGGGCAGCATTCAAAGCAGATCAGTGTGCATAAACACGAAAATGTTTTTACTTACCACGTACTTGACATTCGACAGCTTATGATATTTGCTATTAAAAAACCATTGAAATTCACTGAAAAAACCATAGGTTATAGACCATATATAGTTAGGAATTAGCATTTACAAAACCTTGAAAATTCACTGAAAAAACCATTGAAATTCCATATATAGTTAGTTGCACTAACTATATATCGCGCACCCGCAATCCACTGCTGATCATGTCACATATTACATCATTCATGACATGGTCAGTGACATCACTGATGACATCACTGATGTATATATATATATATACACATATGTATATATATATATTACCTACTGGCGGTCGCCAGTAGGTATATATAGTTAGGATTTTTTCCCTATGGGATTTTTGAAAATTCTATGTCTAATAACTTTGGCGTTTGTGGACGGAATTGGCTGAAATTTTCTGGAAAATGGAACATTTTGTTTCTGAGCAGCCTCTGAAAATTTGGGGGGGGGTTCGTCCAGGGGGGGCCGAGAAAAAAGGGGGGTCCCAAAACGTGTTTTTAACATTGAGTTTTCCATAGGGCGGTTGGCCTCACTTTTAGCCCGAACGGCTGAATGGATTTGCACGAAACTTGGCAAAATTGTAGGGACTGGTAGCCCGATGTGCCTTTTGTAGGTCTCAATATATGTGCTCCAGTGGATTTTGAGAAATTAACGTTTAAAAAAAGATATATATCTGTAACAGCGGACCGGGCAGCGCTCCAGTTCGCGTACTTTTCGCGTAACGGAACTTCGCGTAGCGAAGCTGATTGGCTCTCCGGTGTCTGTCAACATTCTAAACAGTCCGGAGCGGCCGCCATCTTGTCTCTCGGGAGGATTGAGAGACAAGAGGAGGCCAAAACAAAGGTGGAAATAACCATAAGGGGGCATAGTAGATCCTCCCTGATCCCCTAGGTTTAATGTGGAGGCTTTAAAAGGGCCCCGCGGGGCAAAAAAAAAAAAAATTTTTTTTTTGTTTTTTTTTTCGTGGTTAGCGCCCGGTCCGTGAACCGGGAAGCGTTCTAGGCAGCGTACTATAATGAAAAATGAATGATAGACTTTTCAAATACTGTATGTTAATTGATTGTTGGTTTTGTTGATTATTTTTTAATTTTTTTATTTTTTAAGCAATTATTTATTATTGTGATTGTGTTTCAACATTTAATAACATTTCTAACATTTCACTAGTTTATGAATTACATATAAAAATGATTAAAGACTCAAATAATTTTTTAATATTACATATAATTTTATTTTTCGGATTGTTTTTCAAAATTTAATAGAATGTCTAACATTTGACTGTCAGATATGTCCTCTTGTTGAGTGAACATAACTTCCCACATTTGACCGTCATCATAATGAAGTAAATGATCCACAGATTCTACACATTGAACTAATTCATGGTCCCGTGATTCATCCATGAAATCTGAGTCATCATTGTCCTCAATATCTTTTTCTGTGTTGTTCTCCAGAACAATTTCGAAGGAAATATTCTGCTCTCCTTCCATTTTCTTGCTGTAATTTGCATAAAAAATAAATATATCAGTAGAGATAGGGCACTGTTGGGTTTAAGTTCAGACAGGTACTTGTGAGTTTATAACAGAGAAGTAATCTATGGGCACTGTATGGTTTCAGGCGTGAAGTAGTACTATTAAAAAGTGCCTGTGAAGAAGCCTAAGTAAATTCATAATTATACCACAGAAACCTAAATCAATCCATAATTATAATAAAGAAGCCTTTCTCAATGTCTAACTCTTACAGAGGGATAGTATATAACTATCTGAAAATGTTTTCAAATTTATAAAATAATATCTCACCTTCTAAAAAGAAGTTTAAGTTGTGAGTGAAAATGATCTTGCAATGTAATTCAGGAAGTAGTAGTCAAAATGGCTGTGTTTCTCTCTCTTTCTTTATATATATTCAGGTACATAACCAATCAAATGTCAGGTAAAAAAAGTAGAAAATGAAAGTAACATTTTCATTGGTTGTCAATTCCAACACTTCAGATGTGTTTTGAGAAGTAATTTACCTCAGGGTATTTAGAGAGGTCTACAGGTTAAATGGTTAAATGGAATTCCAATCAAATTTGTGAAAATGGTAGGGATTGGTATGTAGTATGAGCTAATCTATATTTGGTCAAATTGTCTCCAGTAGATTTTCTGTGAACTACTTTCCCACCTTTTTTGATGGTGCGCTTCCCAGGGAGCGACCCGGTACGCGAACTGTTGAGCGCCCCGGTTCGCGAACCTTAAGCGTTACGGGAGTCCACCATTTTGTGTTTCGGTCGAATTAAGATACAAGATGGAGGGCAAATAATGTTCAGAATGGGTAGAAGGGGGCACGGTAGAGTTATCTTGACCCCCTAGGTTTTGTGAGGGTGGCTGAGGAGGCTTATATGTGCGAAAAAAAACCATTTTTTAAAAAAAATTCGCGAGGTTAGCTCCCAGTTCGCGTACCGGGTAGCGCCCCAGGGAGCGTACTTTGTTGAAAATTAGTGAAAAATGTTAGAGTAAAATAATAATTGTGAGTGATTAGATGTAGGGTAGCTCTGAGAAGAGCTTTTGGGTTTATGGTACATTTAGGTACTTATAAGTAGGTACCAATGCACATTTTTAAATTCAGAGTGAAAATTCTGTTGCCCTCATCTGAGAAGTGAACTCCATCTCCTCTGTAGATATCTTGCATGTAGTAACGCAAGTTATTGTTGTACAGGGAGCCCATTCCATGGTCTCTCATGTAAGCTGAAACAGATTTGTTTACATGCTTCCTCGACTTCTCAATTTGTGGACAAAATTGGTTTGACCACCTCCATTTCTGTCTTTGGCATATATTTGAATATACCAAGGCAGTCTGAGGAAAAAGTGCCATTAATTGCTCAAAGGTGTCCTTTAAAAGCATTTCCAGACCTACACCAGTCAAAGTGCCCAAGTCATTACCTCCACAGTGCACAATTAACAGGTCAGGTTTGGGCAAATGCATAAAGGTTTTCACCAATGGTATCAATTGGTGACATTTTAATCCTCTGTGGCCAAACCACTTAATTTCCACATCTTGTAAATTGAGGTTAGGTAATTTCCTGTTTTCAACGTACCTTTGAGCCCAGTGAATATAACTATGTCCAACAATCCAGACAGAAAACATGGTGAGAGAAGGTTCTCCTGCAGTCAGATGAAGTGTGGCAATGAAATGGCAGTTGAAAAAATGAGAGTTTAAAATGAAAAAAACTGTGGAGTTTCTGTGTTCATGAAGCAGTAACAGTGATTGGTGGATTTTGATTGCTGAAAACAGAAAGTTAGGGTGCACGGATGTGTTCTTTGAAAGATGTATTTTGAGTGGTCAATAAAAAATCATTAAATGAAAGAATGCACTGGATATGCAGGTGCACTGAGAGTTCAGAGTTCAATTGCAACATTGTTGTGTGAACTTGCAAACAACAGAGGTCTTCCAAGAGGTGGTTGCCATGCAGAAAAGGCATGAAATGGCAGAGGGGGGAAGGGTTTTCATTTGAAAAAAAGTCAGGGAAGAGTTTTGATTGGGTGACATGAGAGATATGTGTGAAGAATTACAGCATTTCTGTGCTTTTGATAGCTGCAGACTCTGGAGTGCATACCTTTTGCTCTGCTGAAGACAAATTGGTGTGTTTCTGAGACTGTTTTCAAACTCAAAGTATTTGCTAAGGTGAGAAAATATTTCTTTAATTTAGATAGAGAATAGTGTGCTTTAAGGAGAAAATTATGAATTATGTGGCGCAAATTGCTTGTAAATATGCTCCCACCTGTGCATGGAAAATTTAGATTTTGAATGTTTGTGTTACATAGCCATGTTAAAAGTGACCCAACCATGCAGGAAAGGCAATCAAAAAACGCTTTTATGTGTCTTAAGGACATTTTAAGTAATTTTCCCATGTGCAGTGTTTTGAAATTATGAATTGAAAATCGTTTTTGAGGTAAAGGAATTGTTTTTAAATTTATGACAAGGACATAATGGTGTATGCTTCTTTATAAGGCAATTGACTGTCCCTGATGTTATTTTTCCCATTTTAATGTAAGACTTTTCTCTGTGGCGCAAATTGCTTGTAAATATGCTCCCACCTGTGCATGGTAAATTTAGATTTTAAATGTTTGTGTTACATAGCCATGTTAAAAGTGACCCAACCATGCTGGAAAGGCAATCAAAAAACGCTTTCATGTGTCTTAATGACATTTTAAGTCATTTTCCCATGTGCAGTGTTTTGAAATTATGATTTGAAAATCGTTTTTGGGGAAAAGGAATTGTTTTTAAATTCATGACAAGGACATAATGGTGTATGCTTCTTTATAAGGCAATTGACTGTCCCTGATGTTATTTTTCTCATTTTAGTGTAAGACCTTTCTCTGTGGCGCAAATTGCTTGTAAATATGCTCCCACATGTGCATGGAAAATTTAGATTTTGAATGTTTGTGTTACATAGCCATGTTAAAAGTGACCCAACCATGCAGGAAAGGCAATCAAAAAACGCTTTTATGTGTCTTAAGGACATTTTAAGTAATTTTCCCATGTGTAGTGTTTTGAAATTATGATTTGAAAATCGTTTTTGAGGTAAAGGAATGTTGTTAAAATTTATGTGCGCCATATGCCCCCAAATTTCTTTTTCAGGGGTGCAGCAGGGTGTTCTTGAGACACCCCTGCACCCTTGGAAAAATTCCTAATTTGCGATGAGCAAATTGCTAATCGCAAATTAAACCTTCATTCCTATGAGCCTCCTAGCCCATGGAAATGAATGGGTAACTTGCAATTAGCAATTTGCTCATCGCAAATTAGGAATGGTAAAGAATCGCTATTTATTCCTTAAAATTCGCTATTTAGGAAATGCAAAATATTTTGATGATACATATGGCAGTTCATCTCTAACAAGATAAGAAGCTTAGGGATAGATTTATGATGACTGGCGCATCACCAGGGATGTGCCAGTCATCTTGCGCCGCTGTTCCGCCACCCATGGTGTGCTGCATTTACAATGCGGTGCAGCATGGGGCAAAAACGGCACAGATGCTTGACGCATCTGTGCCGTTAAGGTGGCGCATTGCTGGAGTTGTATCGCAAGTGCGATGCAGCTCCAGCAAGGCTCAGGGGTGCACCATCTCCACAATGTTGCGTCAAGACCTATGCCTGCTTCAAGCAGGCGCAGGGTTTTGACGCAGGTTTCTCCTATCTGATTGTAAATGCGGCACACCATGGGTGGCAGAGCAGTGGTGCACGTTAACTGGTGCATGCCTGGGGATGTGCCATTTAACATAAATCTGCCCCTTTACATTTAAGTATGTGCAGGGGACACAGAGTCGGTGAGGCTTATCCAAGGTTAAGAAGAGATGAGTCCTGTTCAGTGAAAAATTAGACATAGGCTTCACCTGCTCAGCATCGCTGGACATGGCTAAATAATAGCTGCAAAATGTTACTCTTGTTAAACAATTTTACTATTATAATCTGTGAGATTTGTCTCTTACTCTGCAACATCTCATTGTTGTTATCTTTCTTTAAAGATAAAGACAACCTCAACATGAGCGACAATCTGCAATCAGTTGATTTTGACCTCATCATTGAACTTGTAATTGAAACATCAGTGGATGTTGATCCCTTGGATGATTTAAATCCTGAGGATGAAGAAGAGCGTGATGAGGATGCAGATTTGTCCGAATTATATGATATAGGATGGGAAGCTGACCTGCTTGAGCCTTTGGAAATATAAACATTTATTTTTAAAATTTATAATTAATAAAAAGTAAAAAGGTAAACCGTTTAATTTAAAAATGAAGACACCTTCAAAAGCAGGTTATGTGTAGTGTCTTCAATAAAATATTTAAATATGCTCATAAAATTAGATCAGATTCACATATAAAATAGCATAGGTAACATAAATATAAATGTCATTTCTTTTCTGGTATTTCTGTATTGTAAATTTGCCAACGACTAAAAAATCTTCTAATTAAAATGTCAAGTAGTGTGTTAAGTTTTTGATCACTGTTACTGATTTACTGTTTGGTAATAATGGTTAATAACATTATTTATTATATTTTTCCACAGATTCAACTGCAGATCATTTCAAGATTTCACCATGCCTACAATAGAAAGACAGATAAAGGCTGCAAAACGTCAAAGACAGCAGGTGAAAAAAAATACGCAGCAGTCCTCTAACAAAAAGATTTGTCAAGTCACGAAGAAAGCACCGGGTAAGAGCACAAAACAATTTATAAGAAATATGTGTAGTAAAAAAAATATTACTACAGAAAATGTTTCAGTCCATAAAACGAGAAGGAAATCAAATGGAAAGGAAAGGCCAATGAAAAATGTTACTGCTAGAGCAAGAGATAACTCTGTGCATGATAGTAGAAGGAAACCACAGTTTAGGGAGATTCGTAAACGAATGTTCCGGAACAGGATAATTGGCAATTTGTTAAAAAATATTAAGAAAGGTCAACAGAAACTGGTTTTTTATAAGACAAAAAAAAAAGTTGAGAAAGTTATTGATCAGGCATTTGAAATTAAACGTAAGTTATTTATTTTGATAATCAATAGAATTAGGAAGCTAAACAAGGCAATTTTTGATTTCAAAAGAAATAGTAGATGGAAGAGAATAGTTAATCGTAGTAATTTTTGTGAAGTTTTTTCTGGAGAATGGATGCATAGTTCAAGCTGTGAGGCATTTTTTAATGAGGAGAGTTATTTCCAGGATAATGATTTGGTGCATGCAGTTGACACCAGTGGTCGTGCTTATGAAGTGAAAGATGGTTGTCCAGTTGAAAAAGAAAAACTTGTGACAACAGAGGCAGAAGAGGTGTTAGGTAATGAGGTTTTAGGAAGACGTGCTAAGGGTCCTGTGTACACCTGGAAGTGTAGTAGTATTTGCAGTGTGCGACAGGATTCCATCAATTTGCTTTGTGATTTTGTACGGTCATTTAATAAGAAAAGTTTGAAGCAGAAAATGATGTTGTTGCAAGAATTAGATCCTTGCAGAGTAAGAGAAGTGACAGGTTTGCATGGACATTCACTGGCTTGTCTTTCCAGGAGAGTATGCCAGAGTGTTTTTCATCATTTCAGGATGCTAGCAGTGCATCATAACAAAGTGAGGAAATTAGTTAGAATGTTGTATTATGCTAAGAGTCCAGCAATTATGCTTAAACAATTATGCGCTGCTCTTTTGCATGGTTCTGAAATAGATGTGAAGAATATATGTGAAGAAATTGAGTTTTGTTACTTTGGAAGTAAAGAGGAGAATGTTGAAATTGAGCAAGAAGAAGAGGGTCATGTGGAAGATAGTGTACAGGTTTCCAGTACAGATAATTTCCAGAGGGAAATTGCGACGTTTCAGGTGAAATCAAGTGAGAGGCCTAATTTCACTTGTGTGTGTTGTCGACGCACTTATTATAAGAATCAGACTAAGTTAGTGGATTTATATGCAAAAAGTGAAAGGGAAAATAATAGTGAATGGAAGGATTTTGCAACATACTTGATGGTAGAAAATTGTTTTGATTTGGGATTGGATCAACGTGTGTGTACTTATTGTTCTTGCAAATTAAATCAAAACCAGATGCCTGCTAGAGCAGTTCATAATAATCTGGAATTGGTTGAGATTCCTTCTGAATTGAAGGATTTAAATACTTATGAATCTATTTTGATTCAAAGTATCCATCCCTTTCAGGCTATTGTAAGAATGGAGCCAAAGACAGGGAAATTGCCTCCATCAGATTTACAGAGAGGATTAAAGGGAAGAGTTGTTTATTTGCCTCTAGATTTGAAGAAAAACATTAACACAATTGGAGTAGAAAAAGTGGAAGAGGAACCTCTGGTTATCTTAGTTAATGGGGTTCCGACAAAGAATAAGAAAATATGGCAAGATTTAGTAGATGTTAGGAAAGTTAAAAAGGCAACATTGTATTTGAAAAAAAATAATAAATACTATAAGAATGTATATGTTGCAGAAGAGGAAGTAAGTGAGGAAGAGGATAGCGATTTGTGTGCTGGTCAAATTGAGAAAGTAGAACCCTCTACTAGTGAAGAAATATATGAACATTATAGTGTTCATCCTTTGCATTCCAAGGAAGTCATGGGGAATGCTATTGAGTTGTTTCAAATGAAACAAGCCAAAGGGAGTCCCATTAGTGTTTGGGAGGAAAGTTTGGAAGCTCAGTGTTTCCCACAGCTTTTTCCAACAGGTCAGGGAGGAAGATATGATGAGCGACCTCATCAAATTCCTGCTTCTGAATACCGGACTTTGCGATTGTATGCAGGAGATGCTAGGTTTCGACAATGCATTCCTTATTTGTTTCATCTCCTGTTTGAAAGCGATCTGTCTGGACTGTCATATGCAGTGAACCACATCTTGAAAAGTGGTATACACATGCAAAACATCTCGGCAAGTGACTTTATGGATAAAGTCAATGTCCAAGATAGTATTTTGGATTCTCACCTGATTAATCTCATGGCGTGTCAGCGTGGTACTAATGAGTACTGGTACCGTCGTCATGGTGATTTAAAATGTATGCTGAGGAACTTAGGTACTCCCACATGGTTCCTCACTCTGAGCTGTGCCGAGTATGGCTGGGAAGACTTACTTGAATTTCTACGAGAGGCAAATGCTAACGTAGATAACATCGAATTCAAGACACCCGGAGAACTGTGCTCTTTGGATCCAGTCAATGTATGTAGGTACTTCAATCATAGATTTGAAGCTATGATGTCTTTCATCATGAATAAGAAGAATCCACCTCTTGGAGAGGTGTTGGATTTCTTCTGGAGAAAAGAGTACCAAGCAAGAGGTGCTCCTCATATACATATGTTGCTGTGGATCAAGGATGCACCTAAATTTGGAACGGATCCAGAAGACTCAGTGATGAGTTTCATCCAACAGTATTCTACGTGTGCTGTTCCAAACGCAAAGGAGAAGAAAAGCCTAAGAGAAAAAGTTCTGCGTTTCCAAAGCCATCGATGTGGAAAGTACTGCCGTCGTAAATTCCGAAACAAAGACAAGTTCTACACTAAATGTCGTTTCGGCTTTCCACGACCGGTGATTTCTAAAGGAAGAGTAAACAGTTTGATGTCTTCGCTGCGACACAATGTCATGAAGAAATCACCTAAAAACACTTACAATTTGAAGAGGAACGAAGAGTCCAAGTACATCAACGACTACAACCCGGTGATTTTGTCCATGTGGAATGCTAACATGGATATACAGTTTGTGGCTGATAACTGTATGGCTGTGGCTCGGTATGTGACGTCTTACATCACCAAAAAAGAGAAGACAGAATTGAAGGATATGTGGGAGGACATTTCCCATGAAAAGAGCCTCAGCAAGAAGTTGTACAGTTTCAGTCTGAAGATGTTGTCGCATCGAGAAATCGGAGCGTACGAATGTTCTGACCGGTTGTCTTCAGCAAGTCTCTATGCCAAGTCCAGGAGTATCGTTTGGGCGAGTCTTGGTCTTGCTGCAACGCGTAATCGAGTTCTCAAACCTGTGCGGGAAATTGAGTATTTGGCGGAAAAGGAGCCAAACAGTACCGACATTTTGAAGACAAACATGTTGGATACATATTATCCAAATCGAAGCAGTCACCTCGAGAATGTTTGTCTGTATGAGGTTCTGCAAAATTACATATTCAAGAGGAACATCAAAGAAGATACTGAGAAAGGAGTGTATGCTGTAATAGGAAGTGAGGGATGTCTGGTCAAGCAAAGAAAATGCCACTTGGTAAACCATCGAAAATTGAGTGGCGAATCTCCTGAAAAAAAGGAGTTTTTCTATTTAGCACTTTTGCAACTTTTCAAGCCTTGGCGTGCAGAAGAGGAACTGCTTGGAGATTTCCTCTGTTACGAAGACTCTTTCAATGCTGCCAAGGAGACCATAGAATGTCCTGCTTTTCCCAAATATGTAGAAATGTTGAA
Organism: Lissotriton helveticus; assembly: GCF_964261635.1. NCBI lineage: Eukaryota > Metazoa > Chordata > Amphibia > Caudata > Salamandridae > Lissotriton > Lissotriton helveticus. The sequence goes on from NC_136063.1 coordinate 495,343,603, forward strand.
TGCGGAAATTGAGCAGGAAGCAACAATTGCAGCCGAGATTGCCAGAGACAGTTCTCAGGACAGTCAGAGTTCTGCTTCATTGAGTCAGGATCCACTAGGAGGACCTGTTATCGAAAATGAAGCTGCCACTGCTATGAATGAAGTGGAAAGAGCCATGGCACATGCTCAGGAGGATGCGGTTAACTTAGAAGAGTTGGAAAGACAACTCAACGTTGAGCAGAGGAAAATATATGACGAAGTTACCATGCAAATTGATCATGGATTAAGTCATGATAAGAAAGAGTGCTCATGTACGTCGTTGAAGCCTGTCCGACTGTACGTGAGTGGAGAAGCGGGAACTGGAAAAAGTTTCCTCATTAAAGCAATATCATGCTATTTGCAGGAAAGGACAGAGTCATCGCTGTCTTGTGTTGTCACTGCTCCAACTGGACTGGCAGCACATAATATTAAAGGGATTACTTTACATCGTTTACTGATGCTGCCAGTGGAGCATGACAACAAATTACAATATCACAAGCTATCTGGAGATGCTTGTTTTGAAGTTTCAAGAATCTTGAGGAAAATGAAACTTCTTATCATTGACGAAGTAAGCATGGTTTCCAATGTCATGCTTGCCTTTGTGCATTTGAGGATGCAAGAAGTTCTCAAAACAGAGTATGATGTGTTATTTGGTGGCAAACACATCATTGTTTTCGGAGATCTTTTGCAGCTGACACCAGTGAAAGGGCAACCTGTGTTCAAAATGCTCACGCATGAAGATACCAGGAAGTGCCTAGGCAGCATTGGCAACGTCAATATATGGTTAAACTTCAATTATGCTGAACTGCATGAAAATATGCGTCAGGTGAAGGATGAAGTTTACAAGACTATTCTACAAGATGTTAGAATTGGAAAAGTGACCGAGCATGGGAAAGAAGCTTTACATGCACGATTACTGTCAAATTTATATCCAGAACAAGATGTTGTGCCTGAGAATATTTTTCAGAAAATTACTGAGAAGAAATCTGGAATATGTTTGATGCCAACTCTTGCAGAATGTGCCAAATTTAACAACAAAATGTTGCATTTAGAAAAGCAAGAGATTGTGAAACTGGAAGCTATTGATAGAGTAGAGCATATGGGATCAACAATTATTTTGTCTGAGAATCTGAAAACAAAATTGGATTCATTAGAGAAGAGTATATCTAAAACTGCAGGTTTTGAAAAGACTCTGAATGTGTGCTTGAACTGCCGTATAATTTTAAGAAGGAATTTACATGTTGAAAGAGGTCTGGTAAATGGATCAATGGGTAATGTTGTTGATTTTGTGAAATACAGAAATAGAGATGGAATTGAATTTTTAAAAATTAAATTTGATGGCATTGAGGAAGTACAGCTAATTGGTCGTTGTTCTGCTAGATTTTTGCTTGTAAAAGACTTATATGTTCGCCGTAAGCAGTTTCCTGTTTGCTTGGCATATGCGGTGACAATCCATAAATCGCAAGGTTTAAGTGTAGACAGTGCATTGGTGAAAATTGGCAGTTCTGTGTTCAAGGAGGGTATGGCATATGTGGCATTGTCACGAGTTAGAACTTTATCGGGATTGTACTTGATTGAGTGTGATGTCACAAACATTTGTGCGGATCTAGATTGTGTTAAGGAATACAATAGGTTAAGAAGAGAGTATGCGCCACATTTGCCTCAGTATCCTTTGTTTGAGAAACGTGTGGTAGGCCGGAAACGAAGAAATGAGAACAATACTGGGGAGGTTGTAGCAAAAAGACAAAAAGTCAATGAACCTAAAATTACAAGCAGAAACAAAAAGGATTCTGTTGAAGATGTTGTTGGTTTTCAGTTTGAAAACAGTTCTGGTGTCAACTGCTATGCTAATGTAGTGGTTAATGTTTTGTTTTCTCTAGAAAATGTAAAAGAAGAGATTGTGGTCAATTCTGATCAAAGATTTTGCAGTTTGTTAAATTCTGTGTTAGAGAAATGTAGCACTGATAGAAGAAACATAGAAAGTGTGTCTGAAATTCGAAATCTGTTAGACAGATGTTCAGGCCAAACACAATTCTCTCAAAATATTCAGCAAGATTGTCAGGAGTTTTTAATGTACATGCTTGATGTATTACATGCTGAAGGTGTAGATGTAGATCAGCTGTTTGGGCTTTCTTATCAATGGCACCATTCCACTTGAAATAACTGTGGTGTAAACAAAAATGCAAAAGTTCTAACAAAAATGTTTTTTCAGCCGGTATCTCCTCCTGTTTCAACAGGGCCCATTCTACTGCCTCTATGCCTTCAGAGTGCGGGATAGAGGTGTAGAGGGCCTTGACATCTAATGTGCAAATCCATACATCTGACGTTATCTGTATGTCCATGAGTTTTCTAAGGAAATGAGTAGTATCCTTGATATAGGAGTACCAGCTTTGAACAAACGGTTGTAGGAACTGATCCAGATATTGTCCCAACGGCTCGAAGATGGTGCCACACCCGGTAACTATAGGGCGAAACGGTGGATTTGAAAGATCTTTATGAACTTTAGGTAGCATGTAAATACCTGGTTGTTTTGGAGAAGTAACAGTCAAAAAGGAACGAGTTTTCTTGCTAATCCATTTCATTTCTTCTGCTGTTTCCAAGATACTCTGCAGCGTAATTTGTAATTCTTTAATAGGATCTTGATCCAGTCTTAAGTAAACATTAGTGTCGGATACATGTTCTGTTACTTTTGCATCGTAGAATGTTGATGGAGTGCCTCTCCCACTACTAATTTCAGTAATATAGTTAGGGCCATGAATGATGGTGGCTATTTCAGAGTGCCGTGTTTGGCGCACAGTACTAACATTGTTGTTCAAGATTTCTTGAAAAATGAAAACAAAGTCAGCAAGTTACTGACCACCTGCCGAAGAATCTGCACACATTTCAGCCATTCTTTTAAGGTCCGGAAGCAGCTGAGGAACATGCAACGTGACCGGAGAGTGCCAGTCAGAGGACTCATCCAGGAGGTGGTAACACGTTGGAACTCAACCTTCTGCATGCTTGAGTGTCAGTCTGAGCAGTGCTTGGTAATCAATGAGTATGTCTTTGCACTGGGTTCTACTATGAAAGACATGAGGCTAGAGTTGGAGGAATGGGACCTAGTTAAAAGCCTGACAGACATGCTTCGTCCTTTTGAGGTCTTCAAGGCGTGAAGTCAGCAGGGAGGACTGTACTTTGGGCAAAGCTATCCCATTGTTGAGCATGCTAGAGCACCAACTGAAGGCGGTGTCTTCAACGTTCAAAGGTGATACTGACAAGCAAGACACATATCAGTTGGCGGAGAGCTTATTAATCCGCCTAGTTGACAATGAAAGGCTTAAAAAATACATACAGAACAACATTACATTTGTGCCACTATTCTGGATCCACAGTAAAAAAAGGCACTGACCAGCAAAGCATTCATTCCTTTTAATGAAGCAGATGTTTCAAAGTAAAAACATTGGCTAGCTCTGTCAGCCATGCGGTTCGGAAAATAGCGTCAGGAAATTTAAGGAACCGGCAGAAGTACGACAGAATCAGCAAGCCATCCGGCGTCAAGGTCCACTTCTGTGGCCGAAGGCAGTCACTTACCCTCACAGCCGTTAACGACACCAGCAACCATATCATCATCCTCACCTGCACCAGGCCCAGTCATAATATTGTCGGAAGCAGATTGGATAGCTCATCAAGGGTTTGCTCGTTCCAGTGTTGATGCAAAGGCCTCAGATGGTACGCAAAGTTCAGCACCCCTGGATGACCTTGAGTGGATGGTGCAGGCCTATCTGGATGACCCAACAGAGGTCTACATTGATCACAACCCATTGCTGTATTGGTATGGAAAAAGGGGTCAATGGCCACTGATCACCAAGCTGGCTCTAAATTATTTGTCTTGCCCGCTTGCAAGTGTGTCTTCTGAACGTGTTTTCAGTGCTGCTGGTGCCATTGTAACTTCAAAAAGGACCCGCCTCTCGCCCAAAAATGTGGAGAGGTTAACAATGATCAAGATGAATCAGCACTTCATACCACCAGATTACAAAATATGTGAATCCACGCAGGAAGAAGAGGACACCGACTTAGGTGACGGAAGTTCGTCTCTGTTAGCTGACCTACTCCCGTCTCAATTCACAGAGTTTGAGGACGAGCTCTACTTCCCTGACACCTAGGCCTGAAACTGACTTCTTTTTTTCGTCCTTATTCACTTTTATTCCTGTGTGTCTTTCTTTGTTTTGCAACTTTTACCACAACAAAACTCTAATCACGACAAATCCATCAGCAGCACTGTCTTCGTCTTATTTCCTTATTGAAGGTGCCGCTGTCTGCAATCCTGAAGTTCACAAGTTCACAACTCAGTCATGCTCCTCTATCCTCCTACTCCAGACTCCCCCTATCCCTTTCCCTCAAGGCAGATGGCTGGATTACGCAGAATGAAGAAACTGTTGCTTCGTAGAACAGTCCCCTCAAAAGAAGTGGGACTGGAATTAGTGACTATATGCTGATTGCTGACAATTACTTCTGAAATTGACACGAGAGGCTGCCCCGTGGGCCTTCACTTTAAGAACAGGATGCGGACAAAAAGTGGAACAGGTAATGAATAATGAGATGGCATGCAGTGGAGAGCACTGGCTATCTGGCTCTGCTGAAAGCAATTGCTGTTTGTTTGTTGTGCATGACATGAATCATATGTCTTCTGTTATTATTTAATCTTTTACACACTAAATGTAACTCAAGTCTACTCTGTTTTTTTTACCTTGTTTAATTCAAATTGTACTTCTACTGCAGGGGCCACTACGTTGCATTTTTTAATATGCAAAATGTCCTTGGACTCACTGTGTGTGTAGACTACTAGACTGCGACTGCATGAACAACATTGAGTTTGCCAATATACCATGATGATGATGAGTCTTGATGATCAAACTTACATAATATCTTTTTTCTTCACAGTCACTCACTGGGATGGATAGATCATCATCGTCGGTTTACGGAAGAACTATGGCCATTTCGTGAGTGGCAAACAGGTAAACCAGTCAACAACAACTACAGCAGAACTACATGTCTGTCTAGTGGTGGTATGGAGTGGTCGAGCCAGTGTAGTGTTGTTATGCCAGAGTCCAGACAGCAGTTCATGTAAAATTACGGCTATGTGGCTTGCTGCATACAATTAGATATGCTTTGTCTGTCTGTGTCAAAGAGGTATGCTACATCAGGTTGCTTCACTCAGTGGTGCCTGCCTTGAACGTCTGCATGGCCCTGGCCTGCTGTGTGTTAATTACTTTCCTTGAAAAGGAGACTCAGAGTACGCACTTTAGAAATGATGCTTTATGTAATACTGTTGCCCTCTACACCGGAACCACAGCCAAACTACAGAAAAGACTCCAACGCATACAGAACGCTTCTGCACAACTCATCCTGGACATACCCCGACACAGCCACATCTCTGCCCACCTGAGAGACCTGCACTGGCTCCCCGTTAGCAAAAGGATCACGTTCAGACTCCTCACCCACGCTCACAAAGCTCTACACGACACTGGCCCCGAATACCTCAACAACCGCCTCACGTTCTACACACCCACCTGTCAACTCCGCTCCGCCAGCCTCGCCTCCATCCCACGGATTTGCAGAACCACCACCGGAGGAAGATCCTTCTCCTGCCTGGCTGCCAAGACGTGGAACTCCCTCCCCACCCACCTACGACTGACCCAAGACCATCGCTCCTTCAGGAAGCAACTCAAGACCTGGCTCTTTGAGCAGTAGCAGTAGAAGCACCCCCCCTCCCCAGCGCCTTGAGACCCTTGCGGGTGAGTAGCGCGCTCTATAAATGTCCTGATTGATTGATTGATTGTCGCCTCTGAAACTGAAAGTGTTATTTTTGCACTGCACACAGTACCTTATATTTTTTTCTCCGTGGTGTTTTAATATCACTCCCTGTTTTTCCATCAAGAATTACAGGCCAGCTTTTACCTTGTACGATGGGAAAAACGATTAACTCAGGCTTACCATTAGCGATCCGCAATTCCGCATCCGCCAGGCAGGCAGTGGACAGTGTGTCTGTCTGGTCACCAAGATTGATCGACGGAGCGTCAGATGGAATGGAGGAGTACCGCGAATAAGAGGAATGGCTGGATGCATGCAACTTCCCAAATTGAACAGGACAACTACAACAAACAGTTACAGTATCCTCTTCACTTCTCCTTATCTTTTAAATAATGTTATTGTTGTGAACTTCTATGAGTGTGACTTGTTTGCTCTCTGCTTCAAATTCATCCCTCCAGCTATTTGATAAGTTTCTTTGCTATTTTTAAAACTAATTTAATGTACTAATAAGTGTTTATTCTCTCTGAGGGCAGATAGGCAAGTGAAATTGCGTAATTACTGCAGCCCTGTACTGTCAAATTGTTTTTTCATAGTTAGTAAGTTGTAGTAAGTACTACTTTTCAGTAACCTAACCATCCATTTAGCAAACAACTTCATGCATGGAGTGGTGCACTTCCTTTATGTCCCTTAAAAGATTTATGGATATCTTCGTATCCAAAGATTTGTTTTTCTTCATTTGTTGTTTGTCCATGCTGTGTTTTTTTCCTCTCTCTCCACAAAACTTTCCCAAAACCCCCCATTACCATCCAATTTTGAAACCCTAACCCTCTTCCCCCAGGCTGTGTGGTTTTCATTGAGGTGTGACTAAATGCCAACAATAATTCCACACACTTGCTGGGGAGGATAAGGTCAAAGCAACAGAAAATCACTTGCAAGGCTGGTGAAGGAATCTGAGGATATATTCTTATTCTGCTTAACACACACCCATGAGTAATTATTTGCAAATCAAATCAGAATTTCATGTGCGCCATCAAGTAGATTGATCATCAACAACATCCTCCTCCTACACGTGACAAATCGAATGCTTAAGCTGCTGTGTCCTTCACCTTCAGTACTATTTATTGTAGTGGCCATACTCCACGCAACTAGTACTTATATTTTGAATACTTTAGAATTGCTTAGGCTACAATGGCACTGTTCTTGTGTTCTGTACTATCTATCGTAATGTTCTAATGCTACGCTCAGGCCACTCAATGTTTCATTTCCTTTTTTTCATATGCTGCTACTGCCAGTGTGTACCACTACTACTACCACCACAACGATGCCATTTCATCCGTCCAGGATTCCATTGCCATCCTTAATCGCCATTTGCCATGGAGCCAGCCCTGTGCCTAGCCCTATTCTCAAACACTAATGACAGGTAAGATAAGCATTTTGCGGGAATATGAATAATGGAGTAGGAGGAGAGGAGAGACTGACGGTAGACTAGTAAAGTAGTAGGACAATTGAATTCACTAAATCTGTCAGTGGCACTTTTGTAGAAATTTGGGCGATTACTTAGACAATTAGAATCAAGCAGCCAGTCAATTTCAGGAAAACAAACGTACAGTTGAGTTAACCCCACCCTGGCTCCCCCACAAAACATAAAACGCGTATGCTATGTTTCAGTAGAAAAGAAATAATTATTTTGTCCCTAACAAAAATAAACTATCCCGCAAGACCCAACCCAACCCAACCCACCCCCCTCCCTAACCCCAAACAATGTCCATGAAATCAAATGTCCCAAAAGTCCAAAAACCCCAACGCCCAATTCCCACCCCCCCAAAAGTCTTTAAAAAACAGGGCAAGGGACAGTCTCTCCCCATCTACTTCCGCCGGCGGTGTCCTGTGGCCAGGTGGTCGCCGAGCTCCCGACGGAGGGCCTTGAGCTGGGCTTTCTGCCTCGACAGTTGGGCCACCTGCTGCTCAAGGTAGGCCACTCTCAAGGACAAACGGTGCATCCTTGCCTTGCAGGCACTGTACGGGGCAGCTGTTGTTGTCGCTGCTCGGCGGCAGCAGGTGGCTGCCAGACAACGGTGCCGTACCGCTGGAGGATTGCGCTGACCGGATGACCCAGGGGGAGCGGAGGAGGATGCAGCTGTTGTCGATGTCGACTGCGATTCCTCCTCTTCCTGGGCCACCAGCCGCCGATATTCGGCGACAATTGCCTCCAGCTTCCGGCGCCTGGCCTGGATAGCCAACTCCTTCCGAGATAGTTTAGAAGAAGGAGTATCTAGATGAAGAAAAAGAAAAATACTGTAACCAAGGCCAATACTCTTTAAGATTAACACAAAATAATTCAACAGAAAGTTGTGTCACAGTAGCACTAGCAACTTGCAAGTACAGTACATAGCATTTGTGTGGCATGTATCTATCGAACCTCCAACTTCGTCGGCCTCTGCTCTAACATTAGTGGGAGTTTCAGGAATTCTACTAGCACTATATGGACTCACTACATTAGACTCAGACAATACACCAGTGTTCTTCTCTCTTGTTTAGCGAAATTGGTACGTAAACTTGTGGAAGCCGGCATAATGCCAGCGCAGTCAACTTGCACCCGAAAAAAACAGACGCACGCCATGATGACACAGACTTGCGTTACTGTTACCAGTCCAGTACATGCAGGTGGTGAAGCTCTTACTTTTCTATTACGGGTGGCACTGGCCATACTCTGTTACAAGGGCTACTGCTCAATTAATTTAACTTTCACCCTGACCTGCCCCTGACTACTACAAATGGAAAATGAAGAAGATAATATGATCATCTATCCCTTCACAGGACATTTGCTTATATAAGGGATGACTTTACATGCTTTGTTTTTATTGATTGAGTGAACACCAATAGGCCACACATGAATGACGAGTTGAAAAAAAATTATTAACAGAGGTAGTGAGTGATCCCCGTAATCGCCGGAGGAAGGCACTTGTGACTTGACTTGATAATGTGAACTATACAATATAGATACACAATATATGCTGTGCTTGCAAACTACTGTTAGTCCAGGGAGTATTTTGAAAAATTACAACTTCTACTTTCCTCGGCTTTGCTACTCTGGCACGAATGTGGGGTGTTACATGCTCTTCAAAGTAACACTCTTAGTCTTCATCCAGTGACCGTCTACTCTGTCTACTCTACATACACCTATGCTATCTATGAGGAAGATACCATCCAGGCATTCATCCATTCAAAGTAAATGTCAATCATTCTTCTTAATGGACAACCCTTACTTTTTCTCACCAAATACACCCTTTTTATTTGTTTTTTGAAAGCCACCAGCCGTGCATCCGTGCTTGACTTGCATTTGAATTTGCACCAAAGGATATATTACGCATTCATACATTTTCTGTCTTACCCACCCAGGCAGTCCTCTTTTATTTCTCCTTCCACCCATCCTTGCTTCAGCCTTCAACCGGCATGCATCAGATTCACAGCCAACTGTGCCTGCATTCAAAAACACGTATCATTCTTTGCCAGTCATTAATTTAACTTGCTTGTCCTTCCTTACACCCTTATTTCCCTTTTCGTTCATTTCATCCATCAAGTTCATCTCTGATCTGACTTGGCATCTCGATATAACTTTCACAGCTGAGTTGAAGTCAAATTTAGAGTAGGCCATTGGTTACTCGTCAATTCCTGCCGCTAATGCTAAAGTCAAGGGTGACTGTCTTCAGTTCTAAGTTCTACCTGGTTGACAAAAACTTACTTCTAAATTTGTAAGTCTTCTTAACAGTAAAGTGTACTTACTTGAACTGTACAACATATACACCCCTGCAGCGAGCCTACTCTGCAATCTCAATAAGGAAGGAATATAACAGCTTAAGCTTACCACTGCCCGTCACCACCGTGGCATCCCCCACAGCAGTTCCTGCTGGCACCGCATCCGCCCCTGGAGTGACCACCTCCGCGCTGGCCCCGGCACTGGTGGTTGGCTGTGCCGATGGTGTTATGCCTAGAAAATACATGTGAAATTTTTAGATGCCATACACCACTCCCTATTTTGTCTAGGAATGAAAAAATATGTTACTAAACAAATTTAATTATTTGTGACTCTCTAGTCTAAACTAAAAATTCCCCTTTCGGAAGGGTAGGGTGTTTTTTTTTTTTATGCTTAGCCATGATAAGAAGCTACACTTTTTGGCACAACTGATGAATGCTTGCTTTTTAACACGCACCATTTTTCTCATAACAGACAGAAGCTTCCCTTCTACGAGTACGAACAAGAGCAAGATGTTACGCGGAGTCGACTCGTCATCATCACCACCAAGACTTTAAGTTCCAACCAGGTGAGGGGTCTCCCACAATTAATGTGTAAAATAAATCAGCCACTGTTCAGTTTCAAAGACTGCACCGTTTAACTTATATGAATGAATTTGATTGTAATACATGTTTTTATATAATGCACAATTGAAATGTAATGTACTGACTACTGAGTACACACAGAGCTAGTTGTTTTACTTTTAATAAAGCTTTAAAACTTACATAAACTCTGTGTTTTTTTTGGTCATGAGTGAGTGAGAGAAAGGGTTTGCAATTTGAAAGCATGATTCCGTGACTCTGAGAGGTCGGGAGTTGACTCTGACTCCGTAGTCTTATGTTCTGGGTTGTATAATCATTGGGGATCATCGCTGCATTCGGGAGCTAAATAAAGACTCTGACACACTAGCTAGTCTCAGTATAAGGAGATTGGGGGTTCAACTTCTGTTATGACTGAGGTGTGTAGAAACTGGAAAGTCTAACTGCGCCTATTATCACCAATGCCCTATTTCTTGTCCATAGTTCTGTATGTGCAGAATAGTCTCTGCAACAGTAGAAGTATGTCCTCATATCAAATCAAAATATAAACTAGTATCTTATTCTTGGTGGCCACTGACATTTTATTGTTGGGAATTGTCAAAGCATAAACATTATGAAGACTTCAATAGACATTATGGACAACCTAGAGGACTGCACTCAGTGCCTAGAGCTATTGCTGAATTGGAGTTTTGTTTAACACCTTTTGGCAACTGTGCAAGCTTAGCTAGCTACACAGACAGACTAATATTAATAATCTAGTAGTAGCACAGAGAGTCATGATAAGAATTTAGAAACAGTTTACAAGTAGATCAAAGACGATTTAGGAAAAAATAGAATTATGAGGAACGTTTGGAATAAATAGGTGCTGTAAATGATAGGGAAGTATAATTAATAATATTAACAGGAAAACTTACTGGGGCCAGCAAAGGAGCCCTCGGCAGACCTATCCTGGCCTTGCTGTTCCTGCTCCGCCGGCGCCGCTACCTCCTCCTCTGTCCTCTTGCCCCTGGGGGGAGCTGATGTACAACATGAAAGAAAGACACAAACATGGATGATACGCATCCTTTAACAACGGGAGAAGATCCAAGAACATCATCTTTAGTGACTATATTGGTATGATTGCTTTCTTGTGTTAAATACATTTTTGTTAGCTCCCCACTATCCTTTCTTTTGACTTTTAGAAGTTGGGGCTCTCAGCTCCTAATATCCATGGTGACCCACAATTTTATGATATGGGGGCAACTGAATATAGAGGGACATGCCTATATGGAGAACAATATGCAAAAACCAGTAGTAGTTTGTCATCTAAAGTAGCACTTTCTTCTCTCATAGTAATGATATAAAACGATAATGTTGTAATTGAGGATTACAATTGAGATGTTGTGCCACTTCTAAACTTAACAGAAGAGCTCAACAAATGACGTTTATTTCGTTTGCAATTACAGACAGCAACAAAACTGTGTTAACAAATGCTCTGTTTAAATACAATCAAGTTAATTTAAGAAATATCATAATTTGTTGGCATTTTTGATATAGGATCTGTACGAGATTCAATTTTGTGATGTACTGTTGATGAAGTCTGGCATTCCTTGCATGAGCTTAGTTGCTTCCCCTTTTTTTAAATGTAAGTTTTAACTGTATGTTTTTGTATATTGTCTTTTTTGTAACAGCCCTGAATAAGTCCCTTGAGGACGAAACGCGTCCGCTGTAGATCCTGTGTATAGTTTTTCTTTTCAACTGAACTGAATAAAGAACTGTCAAGATTACAAGAAATAGCTGATGTGATCATTTCTGTTTACCTTATCAGAGTTAACAGTTTCTAAAAACGTTGAAGTGGTGCACCTTGACCTTTTTTTAAAAGCCTTTCATAGTTCATGTTTTGAACCTACACTGTAACGGTGGGTGTTTTGAAGGTTGCACACAGACTGCCCCATGTACTAGAGGGTGGGCCCAAAAGAAAAAAACTTTTTGGAGAATCTTTGACTAGGTGCTGTTCCTTTTGAAACATAATTTACCTGCATGTAATCTCTAGTGTCTAGCATTACGCACTTCTGTAGAGTACACTCATACATAATCACCCCGGCCAAATGAGCACAAAATTGAAAACAAGTAAGCATTGAAGCACCGCCAGTGAGCAGGCGAGCACCTGCAATCACAGAAGCTTTTGAAACATAATTTACCTGCAATGTAATCGGCAGCATTCTTGCTCTTCGGAAAAAACAAATATTTGCAATATCATAACACAGAGCAGGAGAAAACAAAGTAGTGATTAAATACTAGCTACTACTACTCACCAAGGCCCGGGATCTCGACTCCAAGCAGGTCTTGCTCCCAGTCCAGGATGTCGGACCACCGGTGTGTCGCCTGGCTGTAGGTGCGCCGGACCCCAGACTCCCGATACATGGCCCAGCACACCTTCCCCCATAGCTGGTGACGCTCCCGGAGCCCGTACCCGGTACAGGGCCTGCCGCCTACCGCAACGGTCTTCGGGAGGTGGCGCTGTACAAAGAAAACCAGTGCGGCCACCTCCACCGCACTGAAGACCTCCCGGGCAGTTACTGCTGCCCCCCTTAAGCACCCGGGTACGGGGTGCGGGACCCTTCCCCTTAAGGTTCTCCCCGGCTCCCTTTGCCATGGTCCTGGACAGCTGAAGAAAATAAAATAGGAAAGAATAGGGAAAAAGTAAAGAAAAGAAAAGACAGTTAAAAAAAGTAGTTTTAAAGTAACCAAAAGTAGAAAAAAACACAAAATATAGATGTAAAAAAATAAAGAGATAGGTAATGAGTAAAAAAAAGTAAAAAAAAGTTCAAAGAAACAAAGGATTGCAAAGATTAAGGGAGGATTGAAAAAGCATGCCCAGAATCAAAGCAATGAATGAAAAACAAGATGGCCCTGCCCATTGCGGCCACGTGGGTAAGTTTGCACAATATTTCCCCCGCGAGCACCCAAAAACGGACGCGAACACGCAATTGCGGCCCGCACATAGGAAATGCACAACGCGAGCATGCAACAGGCGCCTGGAAAGGGAAATACGCAACGCGAACACTGAAAACAAGATGGCCGCGCCCATGTACGACCGAATGGGTAACTTCGCGGTCACCGCGCTGAAAAAAACACAGAGAACACGCAAAACGTCCCGCCAACACGCAAAAAAATATGCAAATTCGCGGATTTTGCGGACCGCGAATTCGCGTACCGCGAATTCGCAAATTCCGCCCATACTTAGTATAGATAAAATAGCATTGCAAAGCCACTACAAACCAGAAACCAGGCCAAGGCCCATTCCAGTTTTGTAACATATCCACCTCTTTTTGTAAAAGAGACCAAATAAAATCAACAACCAATCAGATCATCCTCACCCTGTAGAACCCTCCTGAGAGAACCTCAGAACTTCAGATTTTTGTAGCCGTAGTGCCACAGGATAACCATAAAGATGCAGAAGGTCGAGATTTCCCAGGAGAGAAGGGCAGGTCGCGTGTGAATCTATGAAAGTTTCCAATCCTGGAGAACTAAAGTCACAGGTAAGTAACTTGTTTTATTACTCCAGTATTGGAACTTTCATAGATTCAGATTCTTGAATCAGAGTAGTTAGCAGTCATGAGCACATTTTTTGTTCTTAAGATCTTGCAGAATCATTAACAATGCACCAATAAGATTAGAGAAGGAAAACAACATTTCATCTTTTTTTATTTTTTTTATTTTTATTGAAGACTATAAAAAGTCTAGCCCAACCGAAAATTCTAAGTGTAGTAGGGAAACAAAAGACATCATCAACGCTTATATGCAAATACAATACTTTATATATATACATACACAAATATTCAGAAGCAATAAACTTATCAAAGAATGTGCGAGGATCTTATGAAGAAAAGGAAGGAGGAATGAGAGGGAAAGCTCACTGCTTACTGAAACAGGTTCCTCAGGACTGCTTGGTCGCTGCATGTCGAGGAATCCAAGCAGTAATGTCTGGTGAAGGAATGGACACTCTTCCAGGTCACTGCTCTGCAGATGTCCAGGATAGGTACCCCAGCAAAAAGGGCTGTAGAGGAAGAGATTGCCCTCGTGGAGTGAGCAAGGAACTTCCCCTTGAGGGTCTTCCTAGCTTATTGTTAAGTCATAGGTTGATGGAAAAAAGTCTTAAGGACCACAGGTTAATTTAAGTGAAAATCTGAAGGCATCTTCGGGATGAACTTACGGTTAGTACGGAGTACTACTGTGTCATTCTTAAACTAAAGAAAAGGCCCCTGGATAGTGAGCGCCTGTAACTCGCTAACCGTTCTAGCTGAGGTCAGAGCAAGAAGAAGAGCCACCTTTCATGACAGGAATTTTAAGTGCGCTTTATGGATAGGCTCAAAGGGATGCTTCATGAGCTGAGCCAAGACCATGTTAAGGTGCCACAGTGGTGGAGGAAACTTCACCGGAGGGAAGACTCGAAAAAAGCCCTTTCATAAATTGTTTGATTATCCTCGCTGACCAAAGAGAAAGGCCTGAAGATGTTCTTCTGAAGCAATTGATGGCCGCGATGTGACTTTTAATAGATGAATGAGCCAGGCCAGCTTTTGCCAAGGAAAGGATGTAAGGAAGGATTTTATGAGCCGAAGAAGAGAAAGGATGAACTCCCAATTCTCGGCACCAGTGACAGAACCTCTTCCACTTCATCCGGTAGGTCTTGTTTGTACTTTGAGCACGAGCTTGGGAAAGGATGTCTCTACATTCTGTGGGGAGCTTTAGGTCGAGAAACTCTCTGCGCTCAGGCGCCACGCTGATAATTGCAGGGATCGGGGATCCGGATGCAGTACATGGCTCTGGGACATCGTCAGCAATGATGGAATAGGATCCAAGGGAAACGGTTGCTCTAAGGATAGGAGAAGAAGTTCCATCTACCAATACTGGTGATGCCAGAACGGTGCTATTAGGATCATTTTGTAGGGTTCAGTTTTCAACTTCCTGAGAAGTCTCTGGATCAGAGGAATGGGGGAAAAAGCGTAGTCAAAGCGCCTGACCATATCATTGAAAACCCATTCCCCGAGAATCCCGGGTAGTGATGCCAGCTTGCGAAGAACCGGTATTTCTTGTTCTATGGTGTAGTGAAGAGATCTATGGACGGTCTGCCCCATAGTCAGAAAATGCCCTCCAGTATCCTCTGGTCCAGCTCCCACTCATGGCTTACTTTAGTCTGCTTAGTGTGTCTGCCATCTCGTTGAGACTCCCTGAGAGATGCTCTGCCTTCAGTGAAACCCCATGTAGCATCGCCCATTCCCAGATGGTTTGAGCTTCCACAGACAGCAGACGGGATCTCGTGCTGCCTTGTTTGTTGATATAAGGCAAGGCAGTGCATTATGTGTTCTTATTAGAACCGACTAATCCTTCATTCTTGGGAGAAAAGCCTGTAAGGCAGGTGAATTGCTCTGTGTTCCAGCAGATTGATATGCAAAATACGATTATGATGCAGCCATCGACCGCTTATCTGGAGGTCCTATAAGACCGCTCCCCAGCCCTCCAGAGATGCATCTGTTGTAATTATCTGAGGAGCTGGGGTGACCATGAAGGAGGGACCCTGGGAAATGTTCTCCTTGTGAATCCACCATGAAGCGGCTTCTTTCAGTGGTGCAGTGATAAGGATCATGTCTTCGAAAGATCTGTCCACCTGGCGCCACTGTAAGTCCAGTTGCTCCTGAAGAGGACGCATACGTAACCTGCAGTGAGGAATAGAGGAATGCAGGACAAAATGGATCCCAGAAGGGACTTGTAGAGGCAAACTGAAAGTGACCTTCTTCTTAGAAGTAGATGGGCCATCGACTTCAGTTTGGCTTTCCTTTCTAGTGATGGAAATGCCTTGTTTAGGGACGTGTCCAATATGGCTCCCAGGAATTTGGCGTTTTTGGACAGGCACAAATTTGACTTTTCTCTGTTGAGGGTAAGGCCCAGACTCTTGAACAGCGTTGCACAAGCTGCCACCGAATTATTAATTGCAGCCTTGGAAGGAGCCTTTAGCAACCAGTCGTCCAGGTAGGGGAACACCTAGTGCTGCTCTTTTTTTAGGAATGCTGCTACCGGAGCTAGCATCTTTGTAAAGTTTCTTGGTGCCGATCAAGGGGAGCACCCTGAATTGAAAGTGGCTCTTAGCTACTACTACTGTAAAGCGAAGGAACTTCCTGGGCGATGGATGAATGGGAACGTGAAAATTTACATCCTCTAGGTCCAAAGGGCCATAAAATCTCCTGAATTTAAAAGTCAAACTATGTCCTCTAAGGAGATCATTCAGAACGACTGCTTGGTGAGATAGGTATTTAGCTCCCTCAGATCTACAATAGGGCACCAACTTTCAACAGTCTTTTGAACTAGAAACCGGGAGTTGAAAACCTCTCTTCTTTGGGATAAAGGGACCAGTTATATCGCCCCTTTCTGCAGTATTTGTTAAACTTTTAGGCACAGGAGACGGAGATGTTTTGTTAAGCTGGAGCGAGGAGGAGTAGTTGGCAGTAATATTGCGTGGCATGTGTGTACGAGGAGTACTGATATTGCTGGTACCCACCTCTGTATGAAGGATGCCCTCTATCCCTTGCTCCCTGAAAGGGAAACTTGTGGTACTGAAACGTCCCTAACGACCTCGCTGTGTCTGTCTCTTTCTTAATGTCTTGGAACGCATCATCTATATGTTTCCCGAAGAGCGCCTCTCCATCGAAGGGAAGGTCTAATATTTTGCTCTGGACCTCAAGCCTAAACGAGGTTGCTCGAAGCCATCCCTGACGACGTAGAACCACTGCTTCCACCAGGGAACAGAGCGAAGTTGTAGCAATATCCATTGCGCAATAAATCATCTCAGAGGAGGCCCTCTATCCTTCCTGTAGGATCTTTTTCGCTTCAGCTCTGCTGTCTTCAGGCAGTTGGTCGAGGTAAAGAGATAGATCACACCACATCTGGCGGTCGTAGCGGCCTAAAATGGCTAAAGCATTAGCTGCTTTGACGAGCAGGCTTGACATAGAGGAAAACTTCTTGCCAACATTGTCCAAGCGTCTGCCTTCTTTGTCCGGAGGCATGGTTAGAGGAGCTGCCGGATTTCCGCTGCGCTGCCTGAGATATGACTGAGTCAGGTTTTGGCTGACTTACAAGGCAAGCCGGGCTATCCACTGGGCTTTATATTTCTTTTCCAATCGAGGAAGTACCGGGACCACCGTGGCTGGGGTCTCCATGACTTTAAGCCCCTCTTCCCATACATGATTGACAATGGGAATGGTTCTTACAGACTT
This sequence comes from Lissotriton helveticus, assembly GCF_964261635.1. Lineage (NCBI taxonomy): Eukaryota > Metazoa > Chordata > Amphibia > Caudata > Salamandridae > Lissotriton > Lissotriton helveticus. The sequence continues at coordinate 495,360,993 of NC_136063.1, forward strand.
TTTAAAGGGTTACTTAAAGTCATATAAGAAACACTAAAACTGCACAGAAGGCATGGGCAGATCAAACCTTTTGGCTACCCTTTCCACCAGATTGTGGAAACCGCCTATATCCCCAGGTGGAGAATCTGCGGGAACCGGTGAAGGGGAAGCAGGAGTAGGAATATTATAATCATCCCATTCCCTATGTGGGTCCGGGAAATCTGTATCTCCTTGGTTGTCATCCAAGATATCATCCTGGATAAGGGGAGCCGCTGGTGGTGCATCCTCTATCAATTGCTGTGGTGGTGGCGGCAGCTGGGGGGTGGAAGACCCCGCAGGTGGAGCAGCGGGAACTGAGACTTGTTCCTGAGCCGAAGATGGTGTCGGAAATCTCTGTTTATAGTCAGGGAGCATAAACTGCAAGTCTGAAATCAAGGAGGATGGTATACAGACCATCTCCTCTTGATAACCTCTATGGTAGTCCTGGGGAGGATCATAGTCATGTTCTTCCCCAAATCCGTCTTCAGAATCCAGATCTTGGCACTTAACGTGCAGTTCTGAAGGGTATGTGCATAGCCAAATGGACTTTCCTCATCTGAATCTTCTTCTTCCAGGAGGTGAGTTGGTAGCAGAGGTGTCACTTTGCTAGAAGAAGTGAGCTCAGGAGTTATATGCCGCTTCCTGATAATTTCCCCCGAAATGTTTTCTGTCGCGGTATCGTCGACGATGTAGATATTGCCATAGACATGCCGTTGCCGTCATCATCGTTGCCATTGTCGTCGTCATCGCCACAGTCGCCATAGTCATCGTTCGCCGTCGTCATTCTCGTCACTGCTGACCGGCCATAGTACAAGCTAGAGTTTGTTTTCATCTCTGCACCCTGTGGCAGGCACCTCAGGGTGCCTGCCACAGTGTGCAGGGATGAACAGGTGGCATCATAGGTGCCCCATCGGCCCCAACCGGTGGCCGCAGAGGCAAGAGGGCCCTGCTAGGGGCCCCCATACTGACTCTCTGACAGGCTTTCCATGTCAAAAAGCTCGACATGGAAAGCCTGCCAGAGACCGAGTATCGTAATCCCAAGGGTGGAAAGGCTGCTCTTTGGGATTACGGTCCAGCCTCTGACTGGCCAACGGGCTCCTTGAGCCTTTCGGAAGCCAGTGGTTGTGACCGGGTCATTCAATTTTCGACCACCAGCATTGTAATGGGGCAGTCGGAAAATAAACCAAGATGCAGCCCAGAAAGGCTTCAATCAAAGGTCGGAGCCTTTCCAGGCTGCATCATAATAAGGCCCTTTGTCTACGCTTGTAGAAATTGTACTGGAAATAGTATATGTATTAATTTAAAATGTTGTAGTTTACTTTATATTGTTTACATTTATATTAATATGCTTTTGGTTATTTAAAATCAATCCCTGTTTATTCGTATTGGACGCCCAAACTCGAACTTGTAGCCTGCATCCCGCCACCCTGGTGCGGCTGGTGATGCACTGTTGGTGCTGAACTGAACCTTGCCTGATTCTTACCTTAACTTCTGAAGACTGGTCTTGTAAGTTGATGTTACCCCAATGTATGATGAATATTTTCTTCCTTTCATAGCTTAAAATTGCAAAGTCTGAATATCGCACTGTGTCCATTTTTTTAACGGAAAAGTATTTCTCATGAAAAACTCATTTACCTATGACGACATTCTGTGACTGTACAAAATAAATATAACCAAGTATTGTTTTTATAAATTGGTCTGGGATTTATTCATTGAGTGTGTGTCTCATTTACTAACACTGTGTGTACAACACATGCTTAATACTGCCTTCTGATAAGCCTAACTGCTCACCCACACTTCCACAAAAGAGAGCCTTAGTATTATCTATTTATGTTTCTGCAAAACCTCTGGGGAACCACTGTACTCTCTGCACACAATACCTCACAATACCTCACTTTGGTATAGTATATAGAGAGCCAGCTTCCTACATTCACCAAATCTATGTGCGAGGCGTCCATCAGGATACTCCCTAAGTCTGATAAAGATGAGTCACTATGTATCTCCTACAGACCTATCTCCAACCCCAATGTCATGCCAAACTATTTACAAGTATCCTTGCATCCAGACTCAACTAATTTATGCTCCGTCTAGTCGAGCCCGACCAACCTGGCTTCATCACAATAGACAATGTGGGGACAACGCTAAGAGGCCGATTACGAGTCTGGCAGTCCAAGGACCAGCATACTCATGGAGGTAAAAAAATGTAAATGCCAGCATTTGTAAAGCACGCAGCTACTTCCGACAGAGGTGTCCTGGCGCAGGGGGCCGTCGGGAAGATTAAGCAAGCTATTGCCCACAGTCACATGGTGCTGGGCTAACCTGATGCCGGAGCCGGGGATCGAACCGTGAACCCTGTGGTCCGGAGTCAGGCACCCTGGCTGCTGCGCCACACCTCTTCCACAGTGCAGTGGTGCAGTGGTGGAGGTCTCCCAATTGCCTTATTACAAGCAGGGTGGTCAGACCGCCATTACCCCACTGCAGCTGCCTGGAAACCGCTGTTCCCTGGCGGTGCTGCAGGGGTCAGGAAGCCGCAATATGCTTGGCAGTCCCGTCAAGCATATTACGATTTCCTCTCCGCCTCAGTTTTCATGGTGGTTCCTCCTCCATGAAAACCGTGGCAAAGAGGAAACAAAGAGGGCTCTACAGGGACTCCTTGTGCCTGAAAGCAGGGAGATGCATGTAGAGGTGTACAACATGTGACCCCCTGTATGCAAGCACCCTAGTTCCTGCATGGCATGGACTAAATAGTCCTTGCCATGCACGAATTGTTTTTGGCATTCCCATTGCGGTGCCCTTTTTCAGGGCACTATCATGGGAATGTAAAAAAAAAAACATCACACACAAGAAATACTCGTAGTCTGGCAGGAGGCCCAATTACGGGTTTGGTGTTACGGCATCAGGCGGACTTGGCGCGCACCGCCAAACTCGTAATCAGGCCTTAAGCGCCATCGATAAGTGCCATTGCTCTAATAAGGAGATGCTCCTACTATCTATTGACGCGGAAAAAGTGTTAGATTGGGTCCATTGGCCCCATTTGATCACCACCCTAAACATTTTGGCTTTGGGGACAAGTTCTGCCGCTGAATCCAAAGTATCTATAACTCTTTTCGGGCCATGTTTTTGAGAGTGAATAGGATATCCTCAGAACTATCCTCTAAACATAGGGGAACGCAACAGGTCATCCCCCTGTCCCTGTTACTGTTTGCCCCTAGCACAAAGGATCAGGAAGGATCCCAAAATCACCAGATCCCCTTCGGAGCTACAACACACAAAATTAGCCTCTATGCCGACAATGTGATTTTGGTGAGTTCCACATCCTCCCTGTCCTAGTGATGGAGATCTTTGAAGCAGTCTCAGGGTTCAAAGTCAGCGTCCAAAAAACATAAATCCTTAACCTAAGGTACCCCAACACCACAAAATACAGCCTTGTACTCAATTTCCCATAGAGTGGAAGGACGCATATATTACCTGCTTAGGGATACAGCTAGCCCCTTCTGCCCCTAAGACAGCTGAGGCCAACTACCACAATCTTTTCACTCTAGTACGATCGGAGCTCATAAATTGGAGCCACCTCCGCCTTTCTTGGCTGGGTAGAGTGTCAGCTGTCAAGGTGACCATTCTACTCAAAATACTATTTGTTTTCCAAGCTCTCCTATTAATACCCCCGCCACTCTTTACATTCACTTTAGCAGGATATCAATAAATGTATTTGGATCGGGAAGAAGCCCTGCATGCAACAACAACTCTTTTATAGGCTGCCCTAGTGAAGGAGGGTTTGGGATCCCTCACGCCTTACAATAGTACCAAGCTACACACCTCCAGTTCATAGTTGAATGGGGTAGGGCTGACTTGGAAAAGCATTAGCTCTTTATGGATCAGGTGTTAGTGGGTACACACTTGTGGAGAGTCCTGTGGTTGCCCTGAAAGCACCGGGAAGAGGGCCTGTATTTCTCCCCTATCACTAGGACCACCTTGTCGATGTGGGTCAGGGTAGCAGTAAAGAGGAGTTTGACTGCTTTCTCCTCCCTGGTGACTTCCATTTTTTCCAACCCATATTTCACCCCAGACATACACCCAGAAATGTTTTCTTGATGGCATCAAGCATAGGATGTTTATATTTCACTAATGTTAACATCCCCTCCGAAAGCATGAAAAAGGACTATGGCCTTATTAAACAAGGCCAAATACACTTTCTATAAATCAGACATTGGGTAACCCACCCCTCTATCAAACCACATGCATGGCGGCACTGTTGCCCTTTGAGAGGTGGTTCCTTCTCAAGCACGGTGACAGACGCCTCATCACTGAAATCTATGCCCATCTTACGCTAATATGGCCACAAGGCAAGAATACAGGGCAAAAAAGATGAGAAGGGAAACTGGGCGGTACTATTACACACAAGGAGTGGGATGACATCTACCACCAGGCACAAAACACCCCACGCTGCATGGCCAGCAGGGAGGTTGCCTTCAAATTTGCCGCCTACTGGTACCTGACTAAATACAAACAAGCTAGAGGGGCCGCCGGAATACATTCTTTTGCACCTAACGTGGGATTGTCTAAAGCTAGTCCGGTTCTGTGGGGCCAGACAGGACAACATCAATACAGCTTTTGACACACAAATCTTGCGATTCCCCATGTAAACAATCCTAGGTCTACCCAATACTCTTAAATTTCCCTTAAAATCTATTCAAGGCCGACAAATGGTCCTGGCCCTAGGGGTGGCACACCAGGCTATTCTCTCCCTCTGGGAAGCAAAGTCCCAGATCACGCAACTTGGCTTCACAAGCTTTGAATCATCTCGGGTATGGAGAAACTGTTGCTTGCGGTATAGTTCAAGCTGGAGACTTACCGTGAACTTTGGACCCCTATATAAATATCCTCGCAACGGAGTTCAACAAACTGACCTTCCCCACATATGTTAAACTGCTTCACTTGCTATCTGACCCCTCTGATACTCACAGTGGCCCTGACCTAATGCCTGAGGGCAGGTTAAGACATACTGTTTTTTAGGGCATGGGAGTAGGGCCGAGTGAAATTCTTTCATTTACAGCTTAATCAGTGTTTGGGGAGTGGTTTCAGTGGGGGCAGTTGGGAATTTGTTTACATTCAAATCACATTCAACATTGCCAGACTCTTGTCGATGACAAGCCTGTTGTAGACAAGCTTTGTAAACGTAATGCGACTTCTGGTTTTCTTTTTCTATTTAAACCATTAATAGAAATGATTGATCCATGAAGTATTTTTCTTGTTTAAGATCCAGCCTCTTACAACTGGATTGAATTAATTCCACGTTTATAGAACAATAGAGATAAGGTGCCTGTGACTGCTTCACATTATGTGGGAAGTGAAGAAAGACTAATAGAAGATAAGAAAAAGAAGGAAAGAAAAAAGCTTCCCATTTCATACAGTCCTTACAGGTATTATGCATTATCACTTAATTCTTGATACAAAATAGCTGTCCTTAAAATATTTACCCCACTGAATTTGTGCCTAATGGCCTATGTAAAATCCTTAATCAAAAGTGAATAAGCACATGTAAGTAATTCTTAATTGTTACCTATACAAGATAATTTGTTAATATTTCTTAATTTATACATTAAAAAACTGATAATTATGGAAACATTGAATATCAATACATAATAATTTTGTTATATTGTATGCTACTAAATTTGTGTCAGTTTGATCTCTGAATAACTGCTTTTCATCCATTTCTTGTGCAAATTGGACTAATCACCAAAAGAAATATTTCGACTAAAATGATTTCATTGACTTTCCTGTGCAAATTGGGCTAAAGTGACACCTGCCTGGGCCCTATTAACATAACCTCAGCTGCCCCAAATTAAGCAATACGTTTTTTAAAAATTTATTTTAATTATTCATACGTGGTACCAACATTTTCATTTATTAGTTTTCTTAATTTTGTAATAAGAACGGATTATTAGTGTACTTCCGATACCTAGTTATTAGCGTTTGGGCTATCATCATAGATATATAAACAATGTCTAAACTGTCATATACTTTTTATTTTATTAGCTATATTAAACTGTGCAAGGCTGTTATTGGTGGTAGTCTGCAATCTCTAATGCTGACAGCTTGAAATATTTCCTCTCAGAATTTAGACAGTACCTCGTATGATCAGAACACATGCTCACACTCCCCTTCTTTACCACATTTGGGACATTTATTATGAACTGTAGATAACATTTTGTTCAATCCCGCTGGAGTATATTATATCATCCAGCTATTAAACTTAATCATTCTATGAAAAAGAGCCCTCTTTAGAAATGCCACGGATTAAAATATTTCCTCCGAATGTTAATATCTAAAGAAATACTTTTCTGTGTTTTAGCAAGTAGACGTTCGTGTTTTTTTGGATCTGGGTGGACTATCACATCACCGTGGATGCCGCATGCGAAACAAATTACTGAACTTGGAATTAACGGACGTGGAGTTGCATTGTACTATAAATACATTTTGGAGCCTAAGAAAGTGTACTTGAGCCGTACTGGGAGCATTGGATACTGCGTAATGAATCCCAATATGACTAGGATCCCTGTATAAAAAATGTATACTGGAGGCTCATTCGTCTACTTGCTAAAACGTGGAATAGAATTCTCTTCGTTAGCCCTGATGAAGCCTGCTGGGATGAAACGCATTGGCTGTGTGGATCAAGAATAAAAGAAGATTTTTCTATGAAGACAAGTCTCCACAATAATTTGTGTGATTTGTGTGCATATTGTATGCTACTAAATTTGTGCCTCTCTGAGCCAGTGTATCGTATAGTTTAAATTTAGGTCCTGGGGAAGTGGACTTACAGAGGAGGGCATAAACTAGACTGTTTGGTGACGATACATTTAGTGATAGAAGAGCTAGTGCGGCTGTATTTGTGTACCCTCACTGCCTTTGCTGTTTTTTAACTTACCTAAGGCCATTTAAGCACTCAAAGCACAGGTGAAAGTCTGGGTTATGATGCCCCTCTGTAACAGGCCGTCTGGCCCTTTCTAAAATGCGTATGTTTCCCAAATTATTATATTATTTTGTCAATTTACCGATAATTATCCCGCAATCTGTCTTTAAAACTCTAGACTCCCTCCTACTTGCCCTTATCTGGCGACATGGAATGCACAGTGTTAGTCTCCAGAAACTACAACTACCAACAGAGGGTGGCGGACTGGGAGACCCTGACTTCCGGTCTTAGAGTTGCTATGCCATCCAGCCACTGACTTGAGCTGTACAGCAATATAATAATGATCAAAATCTGAAGCATTAGACTTCCTTCTGTACAGGCAGTTGTAATTTCGAAGGTGCTCTTTTCTTTATACAGTCTACCCATGGCAGTTCTAATAATAATGGGTTTAGTGTTTTAAATGTATGCTTGAGGATTATTTACAGGCGAATTTCAAAGAAATAAAGGAGCCAGGCAGACTAATCATCTTTGAAAACTCTACACTGCCCATTGTGGATAAGAGTCATTTGTTCAAAAACTGTATGGATGCTCTTGCAGTTCTTGTGATTTTTCGTAGGTTGCTTTCTAAGGTGTATTCATTTGTCTTCTTGAAATATCTATTGCTAAATATATAAGTATTCTGTCAGCCCTCTACAGGCATAAAAGACTTAATAAAAGGATCAGACAATATCCAATTGTGGAGATGGAAAAGGCAGGATTTTTTTTCTATTAAGTTTAAGTCCAGAGAGTGACTTGAACGAATCTGGTTGTTCAAGAAATGAAAGCAGGTCAGCTTTTGTGTTTTTAACATAAAGGAGGACACTATCAGCAGATAATAAAATTGTGTTTGTGAGATTCTTTTGGCCCTCTCTTCTCCTCTGATCGTGGCAGCTAAGGGCTCCACAGCGAGTGTGAAAATCAGGGATGAGTGTGAGCATCTCTTCAAGGTTCTTTTTTTTACCACTCACACTTCTGATATTATTTTGCAATATATTTATGTTGGCCATGCGTAAAGCAGCTTTAATCATGTGGTAATTTCTTTTTTTTTCGTTTAAGACATTTTTATTGAGTTTTTTTAAAGATATAACAGTACACAAGTTATGACATTTCTGAAAGCAGGCAAATAATACTTATAAATAAGGAATATATAACCCATGCACTAAAAAACTAATGAGAATGATAAAAGGGATAGAATAGAAAGAGAAAGAAGGTAATAGGAAAAAGGAGTGGAAAAAAGAAGAACAAAAAGAATAAAAATAGAAAGAGAAGAAAAAGAGAGGGAGGGGGAAGAATAATAAATGAAAAGTAAAGGAGAAAATGGACGTGGGAATAAAGTATAAAGCATTCAAGAAGGAGAACTAGAAGATAAATAGGATGTGAAGGGAAGCCAAAGAAGATCAGATTTAATTTTTAGGGGAATAGAAGAGGAGGCAGCAATAGAGATCCTATGTTCATCACATACAAAATTCCACCAAGTATGAATAGAACTCTTAGAATTATCTTTCCAACACGATAGAATGACTTTGAATGCAATAGAGATGAACAGGTCTAACAATCTGGCAGAGGAAGATAAAATATCAACATCATCAGATAACGAGCCTAGAAAAACATTCTGTAAGGAGAACGGAGCGGAGCAAGAGAATATGCGCATACAAGTCTTCCAAACCTCCTTCCAGAATGAAAGAACAAGAGGACATGCATATAATACGTGTTTAAGCGTACCAGTCTCTTTAGAACATGACCAACACATTGAAGATGAAGTTTTGGAAAACTTATGAACCGTAACAGGTGTAATTACCACTCTATTATAAATAAAAAACAAAGATTGAGTAATACGAGCAGCAACAGATGTCTTAAACAATTTAGACCAGATGCTGTCCCACAGCAACACAGGAATATTAAAATTCAAGTCACATTCCCATGCAATCTCAACAGAAGATTTGGGACGAACCCCCACATTCGAATTCAAAATTGAGTAAATAAAAGCAGCTTTAGGTTGATGGCTGGAAAGTAAAGGATATAAAGGGGAGGTAGGGGTAGAAGAAGGAAATGTAGCTGGAGGCGAAAGGGAGGATAAATGAGAAAGAATAGCAGATGTTATAATACTGTATTCATTAAGTGAGGAAGAGGGCAAGTCATAAGGATTGTAATTGCAAAAAGGGGATTAAAGAGCCATCAACAAAAAACTGATGAATAAATACAATATTCTTTTCTTTCCAGTGTTTGAAATAAAATGTTTTACCTTTGTAACGAAGAAATTTATTATACCAAATGACTGAAGCTAAGAAACACTGCATTGGGGAAAGGTGAGAGGAAAAGACATTGGATAACACAGTTTGGGAATATTTTAGAATAGGGAATTTATTCAAAAAAGAACAATTTGACATAAAAACAGTGTGCTGAAAGGAAAAATCTTTCAGAAGAGAACGTTCAAGGAGAATCCAAGTAGGAATGGGATTATCCTGAAAGTCAAAGGCCAAAGAAAAAGCTTGTCGAATCAAGAAAGCCAAATGGTATGATTTAAAATTAGGGAAACGAATGCCACCTTCAGATTTGGGGCGCATTAGCTTATGCATGGCTATACGAGGGTGTTTGTTATTCCATAGGAATTTGGAGCAAAGAGAATTAATACAGGAGAAATAAAAAAGAGGAATTTTAAAGGGGAGCATAGAAACAGTATATAAAACATGAGGAGCAATCATCATTTTAATTGTGTCTAAACGACCCCACCATGACAGAAATAAGGGTGACCAACCTTGAAGAAGGGATTGGATTTTCTGCGTAAGAGAGGCAAAGGTAAGTTGGAGGGTTTCTTTCAGGGAGGGTGCAAACCAGATACCCAAATATTTAAGTTTGGTGGGACACCATGCAAAATCCGTGTTGTCAAACATGAATTGTAAACAGGACGCATTAAGTGGTAACACTTCAGTTTTGGATAGGTTCAGTTTATAACCCGCTATAGAGGAATACAAACGGACCTCCTCCAAAAAGGGGGGAAGAGAGGATTCAGGGTTAGACATATACACCAACACATCATCTGCATAAGCTGACAATTTAATTTCAGTAGAAAACAACTTAAAACCAGTAATCTTGGGGTTAGATCTAATTCGTTCTAAAAAAGGTTCAAGACATAAAATAAATAATAGGGGGGATAAGGGGCATCCTTGTCTAGTACCTCTAGATAGGGAGAAAGATTTTGAAAATTGATTATTAACAAAAATACTAGCACGTGGTGCGGAGTAAAGGAGTCTGACCATTGAGATAAAAGAAGGACCAAAACCAAACCATTGTACGGTATGGAACAAAAATTGCCAGTTGATGCGATCAAACGCCTTTTCTGCGTCTAACGAAAGAGCCGCCAGGGGGATTTTAAGTTTTGTACTGTGAGAAATGACATTGGAGAACAAGCGAGCGTTATCTGCAGCAAGGCGACCCTTTACAAATCCTACCTGATCAGTTTTTATTAAACAGGGGATAATGGAATCAAGACGTAAAGCCAGAATTTTTGCAAATATTTAACAAACATAATTAATTAAAGAAATAGGGCGATAATTTTTACATTGGGAATGATCCTTGTCAGGCTTGGGAATGATAATGATTAATGCATCCAAAAAGGAGCCAGACGCCTTCGCATTTAAAATAAAGGAGTTAAAAAGTTGCAATAGTTTTGGAACAAGGACAGTATGAAAAGAGGAATAAAATTCAATGGGAATGCCATCGGGACCAGGTGCCTTGGATTTTTTAATCGAATGAATGGCCCGAGTCACTTCTTGGATAGTAATGTCTTTTTCCAAAAGAGCAAACTCATCTGGGATGGGTGGGGGAGATGGAAGACCTTCAAAAAAGGACGTTAAATTAACATCAGACGGATGAGTATCGTCAGTATATAGGGATTGATAATAATTATGAAAAACTTCAGCAATGTCTTCATCCGCTGAAACTAGTTTGTGAAGAGAGTCATTAAAAATAGGACCTACATTTTTACGTTCAGACTTTACTTTCAAATAATTTGCCAACATTTCCCCCGCTTTATTTTGGCCACCATGAAATTTGGACTTAATTTTGAGAAGAGTATTACAAGCTTCATTAGTAAGAATCTTATTTAATTCAGATTTGGCCAAAATTTAATCTTGAAGAGCGGAAGGGGATTTAGAAGAAAAATATATGTGTTCTAGGGTTTTGAGTTTCTGAAGTTGATCCTCGTATTTTTGCCTATTAAGTTTCTTTTTGGTGGCCACATAGGAGATAGTAAACGCCCTAAAAGCAGCCTTAAAAGCATCCCAGTTGTTAGGAATGGAGGTGTCAGATGGATTATTAAAGGAGAAAAATTCTTCAAAAAATTCCACACTTTTCTTCATGTAAACAGGGTCAGAAAGTAGAAAGGAGTTAAATTTCCAACGACTAAATTTGGAAGAAATAAGGGAGAGGTCAAGGGAGGTAAAGACAGGGGCGTGGTCAGAAATAAAAATGGAGCCAATTACAGAATTCTGAATTGAGGGGAGTAATGATTTACTAACCATAATATAGTCAATCCTAGAGCGGGTGTGATGAACAGCCGAAAAAAAGGTGTATTCTAATACATCAGGATTACATAATTTCCAGGAATCAAACAAAGGACGCGAGGCAATGGCCGAATGAAAAGCCTTATGTGACTTATCTGGTTGAAATTTACTGGAAGAAAGTCTATCAGAGAAAGGGTCTAACCATTGGTTAAAATCACCGGCAATAATGAAGTCAGGGGAATCAATAGAGGCAATCAAAGTTTTAATATCATTCCAAAACCTAGGGTTTGGGCGTGTCGGACCATAAATATTTAACAACACCAGTGTTTTGTTATGGATAATCACCTTAGCCATTGCCCAGCGTCCTTCATCATCATTTTGAGTAGATAAAATCTGAACATTTAAAGCTTTATGAAATAGGATAGCAACCCCCCCTTTTTTATTAACAGCCGGAGAAAATACAACTTGGCCCACCCATTGTCTGTTCAACTTTAGAGATTCAACATCAGAACAATGCGTTTCTTGAAGGAAAGCAACCTGTGAATGAAGTTTAGATAAATGAGACAATACCTTTTGACGCTTGACGGGATGACCAAGACCTCTCACGTTCCAGGAGACAAATTTACAAACCATGGAGGAATGAGGAGATGGGCGACACATGAATAGACCACATGATAAGGGAACAACTACGAAAAGGGGAAGAACAGAGACATAAAACACATGAGGTGGAAATACCCATAAAGCATTCAGCACAAAAACAAGACTGATTACAATTCAAAAAGGACATCATGAAGGAAAACAAACTAGGAAAAGATCGCACGGAAACAGAGAAAGAAAAAAGGAACAAAAAGAAGAAAAGGGAATCTAGAAAAGAAGAAAAGGGGAGAGAAAGAGAAAAAAGGAGAAAGTAGAGGAGCAGAAGAAACAAAAGCAAAGAAAGAACAAACTGACCAAGGCACAGAAGCCGGATCAGAGAAAGAAAGAACAACCAAAACGAAGGAGGCATGGATACACCAGACAGGGGACTTGTCCCCACGAGCATCCAAAAAAGGACACAAATAGAAAAAAGAGAGCAGAATGTAAGAGCGAAGTCTTATACATGAGAACAAAGATAATAAACAATACAGAAAAAAAGGAGGAAGAGAGGACGAGAATATCTGCAGTGTAGAAAAACAAAAAAAAAAAAGTATCAAAAGTATGAATTAAGCAGGAGGAACATTAGATGGCACTGGCGCTGTCCATGTTCGAAGTAGCAACACTCTGAAGATAAGCATGGAGCTTTTGAGGGTCGTCATAGGAGGAGGTTCGCCCATTGTGCGTGATCTTGCAAAAGCATGGGTGAAGGATGCCATATTGAATGTTGAGCTGTCGCATGAGAGGCCGAAGATTCAGAAATTCCTTGCGTCGAGCATTCGTCGCTGATGAAAGATCTTGTGAGATAAAAATATTATGGCCGGACCATTGAAGGCGTTTCTTAAGTCTAGCGGCTTTTAAGACAGACATCAACTCCGTGAATTCCAGGAAAAGCATGATGATGCCACGAGGTTTGGTAGAGTTCGAGTTGATGCGGCCCAGACGGTGTGCCCTCTGGATGTTGAGGGGATGTGACGCAGGTTGGAGATTCAAAAGTTCCTGTAAAAATTTGCGTATGAAAGACACCATGTCAGGCCCTTCCAAATTTTCCGGAACACCATAAACATGTAGGTTATTTCTCCGATTACGATTTTCCAAATCCTCTGTATGTAGCTTAAGCTTTTGTATCTCTTGCTCTAGTATTGGAATTTTGACTGAAGCATCCTGGATATCACTCACTCTCTGCTCTAAGATTAAAACCTTGCTCTCCATGAGCACCCAGCGGTCCTCAATTTGCTTGAGACGGTCATTAGTAGCAGACATGAAAGGTTGGAGACCTCGGACTTCCTCAAGGATGGAGTCTAACACTGGATTTGATGACGTTTTTATGGGGGAAGGCGGGTCATTTTTGAGTCTTTTAGGTTTGGTACCTGTTTGGGATAATTTTGAAGTATGGGAGTCAGTAGCCATGTCTGCCGCAATAAAATGACCCAGAAAGGCTGGGAACGCACGATGACACAGGTCAGGTAAGTACGTGATGTGACTGGAGAGCAAAACTCCTCGTGAAAGCGAAGGAAAATGGCACACAAGTCGAGTGGCCCAGAGCCCGTATTGAAGAGCAAAAAGTGAGAAAGTACACGCACAGCAAAAATAGAACTTTGAAGGGAGGTCTCACAAAAGATTCAAAAAATGGCGGTGACAAAGCGTGCGCGCCAACAGGAGGAATAACAGAAGTACAGTGTCATTGAAGTAATAGCTCCAGAGGTATGACCACATTAGTAGACACTGCCATGGGTGGGAGCATTCATGAGAGAATCAGCTAACCAGCAGAGAAAGCGTTGCAAAATGGCGGCACGCAATCTTGTGAGGCACATAACAAATATGAAGAAAAAAACGGTAAAAGACATGCAGTGCCGGGCAGAAAATGCTATGTGAACCAAGCAACAAACGTAGGCAACCCACTATTGAGGCGAGAAATCCAGGAATCCCTCATGACAGCAGAGAAAAAAGCAAAAATTGAGAGGATTGCAGACGGGCGCGCTGTGACCCAAAATGGCGGCCGTTCGCGTCAGGTAGAAGTGAGAAATTACCGTGGATGATTAGTAATGCCACCGCTGCACAGAAACATCTGAAAACAGCATCCTCACGTTCTCTGCAAGTTCCGCCTCATTTGCTGCAGTTTCAGGTCCGATTTAGAGAGGATAAAGGGCTCTCACGGCATCCGCAAATTATGTCCGTAGCGGAGCTCACGGAGAAGCCGTCCTCACAGCCGGCGCGCAAGCCACGCCCGATCATGTGGTAATTTCTAACAGGATGCATTTCACCGTTTGAACATTGGGATTGCTTGTATATAGACTGATTGTATTGCTAACTGGTTAATGCCTTTTTACGTTGTTTAGTGTAAAACTTTATTAAAAAAATATAAAACAAAATCCATGAAGGGGTTTTGCCCCCGTATTCCATTTCTGCCAATATTGAGAACAAATAAGGCCAACCAATATTATCAAAGGTCTTTTCGATACCATTGGAGTTTACAGCCTGAGTAGCTGGTTTATTAGATGGTATTACTGTCAGATATTAAATGCGATTTTTCTACTAGATGCAAATCCCAAATGGTCTGCATGGATAGAACTGGGTAGGATGGTGGATAGTCTCATTGCCAGGACCCTGGCTCAAATTTTATAATCTATATTCCATATGGACAACAGCCGATAGGAGCCTATTTCTAATGGATCCTTGTTTCGTTTTGGAAAAATGATTTAAAAAGTCTCCTTAGATGTCAGGTATAAAGATCTCATTTCCCTAGCAGCTGCATTTGTTTCAGGGATTCTTCTCAGGAACAGATCTAAGCTTAGGACCATAGAACATCATCATGTAGGGACTGGGTCACCATGCCACCTCAGTATATATGGGCCCGGGTCAAACTAGCTATAGTGCCTCACTTTCCCTCCTAACCTTTCCAGAGAAACAAGTAAGTTGTACACGCTTGGCTTTGTGCCACATTATATTTTCACCTAGAGCCTGCCCATGTTTTTATATTTTGTTCCTTTTCTGGGATTTGTTCTGAACACACTACACAAGGTCAAACAACAATGTCCCTTGATATTCTCTCTGGTCAGACACTAGCACTTTGACATAACAAGAGAATGCAGCTGCTGTTTGTCAACAGACATATCTTGTCATATAACTGAGAACAGGGGCTGTGAAAAAACACACACTGAGTAAAGGTCCTGAGGTAAGAGTGCTGCACCAGCAGAGATGTAGAGCATCCATCTATGTATGCTATGGTACGGGGTCTGCCACTTATCACAGGGATGTATAATATATGCTCTTTTAGCTTTAGTAGGTAAGGGGTTAGGCTAATCTGTCTTATATCATGACAGAGCTTTTATGATATAAGGTTTGTTAACCATTGCTGCTCTTGTTTGGTTACTTTATGCTGTTGTATTCATGCCTTTACCTCCTTTTCGCTTCTACTCTGTTTGTACAGCGCTCTGATACCTTCACGGGTCATGTTCGCGCTTTATACAACTTTTCAAATAAATAAATGTGCAGGCTCTATGTGAAAATATAATGTGGAACAAAGCCAAGTGAGTTATGTAATAATGTGTGCAAAATAAAAGCGACCTGCAACATGTACAGTTAGGCTAACATAGGGAAAACCACAATGGCCATACAGGAAACACACGACAGATTCAGCTCCATCAGGCACTGTGTCACATGCCCCCAAAAGGTAAGGTAAAATTCAATAAATGCAGTATGTATATCTGACTTTGTGCAACTTTTTTTTTTAATTGGTGCAATGGAGATGTGGGGGTTATCGCTTCTTATAAACCATGCCAGCAGGTGGCATACCTTATCACCATCACTATGTTACTTGGCTACATATTTTCTGTAGTGGTGTTTTCAAAACCTTTCCAGCAGTTCCTTATGTTTCTTACTTGCTTGTATCAATTGTGCATGACCATCTATTGAGGTCAACAATTTTTCCCTCTTCTTCAGTTTGCATATATCTTGGCCGGAGAGGAACTCCTGGAATTTCACTCATCAGAATTCCGCTGAGTTATTTAAGAACTCCATGAGATTCAGTGGAGTTCCACCAATGTGCAGAAAATGGACAGAAAATTGTGGCTGGGTAGATTCGGTTCACAGACACTGTGTCAAAAGTTGCAACAACAGACTGTACAGTTAATACAAAATAAGTGATTGAGTGCTCAAGTATGAAGGAAAAGCCACCAAATGTTCTTCAAGGAGAACAATGTCCATGCAAAATAAGGTGAATCTCCAAGCACCACAACAGAAATAAATTTCCCACTCTTCAGTGAAAAGTCTTGAACCAAAATCCTCACATCCATGTTGTACTTGTTTGCCACAGACTTGCCACTATTTGTTTCATCTCTGGATCATATTACAGCTGACATCCTCAGGGCTAGAACAGTAACAAACATATAACATTACAGTTCAATCTATCTTCCAAATAATTTGGGAATAACCTCAACCGTGTTCACTGTGAATAGAAGAAATAGTACACAGAAGTGTACAAAATAGAAACAAATAGAAGAGTAACGGTGAGACCCATATACCGAAATTAAGATTAATTGAGTAAGCAATCCGTATTAATAACAAAAGATCCAAGATAATAGAAAATAAAAATAAAACTAAGTACCCAAGTGTATTACAGATAAGGTAGAAATTCCTAGTGTGGCACAGCATAGCAATTGTCGCCCACCAAACAAGTCTTAAACGGGTAAATAAAAGAATACTAAGAAATAAAACAAACCAAAAAGAAAAAAATATATATATAAATACTTTAAGTCACCATAGTAGTGACAAAGAAGTAACGCCAAGTCAGACTCACAGTTCACCTGATAAATAAATATTCAGATCACCAACGTGTGGTTTCAAACACAATTGGTTGTCAAACACTGCAAATTAACAACAAACTTCAATTTTAAGTAAATAATTTCTATATATATAATCAACATACATAAACATAAAATGTTAAAAGGACAAGTAACCAAAAGCCCTATAACATCAAGTAAAGCCAACAACCCATTCACGGCTCACCTTACATATGCAAGGGAAATAAAATAGAAAGTAAACTCGAAAAGAATACTTAGACGAAGTAGCCAAAGTACATAAGACATGAAAGGAAAGAGGAAATAAAATATCTAATCTCCAACGAATTGATAAACAAATCACGAGACAGGTAACCAAAGGCCACCTAACAGTAAGTCAAACTATCACCAGATTCAAGGCTCTTCTAACAATTTTCGTAGTGTCCAAACAATCTATAAATTGTTGAGTATATTGAACCTTAAGAAAAGGTAAATAAAAGTAATAGATCTCCCAAAAATGGATAAACTTGTCTACAAAACTATACTATTTAATGGTAGTGAAACAAAATGTAAATATCCGAAATTTGCACAGTAAAGGAGAGTAATAGGTACACCCAAGTGCTGTGAATAATGGTTATGATGTTAAACATCAAATGTAATTACATGAATAACACTCGTAACCAGTCCTGATAAAAGTAAAAATAACCTTACTTTGAATTACAGACATCGTGTCCGTATAGATAAGCATTCCCTAAACCTATCATGCTCGAGCAATGGACCAACTATCATTTCCTTCTAGTTTTAATTTGAATTATATGCATTATAACGAACGGGTAAATCTTATCACTCACACAAGATAAAAGAAGTAACAGATGTACATGGACAAAAAAACTCTCAGGATACCTTGCCAACTGAAAAGTACAATTACTACTATTATCTGCTCTAACTCACAAGAACCATAGGAAAGTCCCTATCAAAATCATTGACAATTTACCTATGTCAACATAAAATAAGCAAAAATACTTTTAAAATTATCTATCGAGGTCCTCAGTTTTAATGGGAGCCTAAATATCCTTAGGCGGAAAATGCACATTGCGCTCCGATTTTAGTGGTGGTAGCATGTTCTGCACTGATGCAAACAGTTCAACAAGGTGCACAAGAGTGCATAGCCATTCGAGATGATGTTGCTGCCGCTCAAGTAGAAAATCTACTCTGAAATCAGCCACTGACCATGAATGCTGGTTACCTCCGCGGCTGAAAATCTAGCAGGAAGTCCTCCTAGGAACCAGAAATCGGGCTAGATGCCAAATCTCGCTCTTGCTCGCCCACTAGCATTCTGAAGCCTTGCTTTGTTCCCACTGTCATTGTATTGCTCAAACAGAAAAAAAAATCGCCCACACGACTGGAAGAATTTGGGGGGAACTCCATGTTGCATGAGTAAACAGGAGTCACCAAATTTCTCGAATATCACTCGTAGAATTTAAATTCCGCCTGGTCCTAGTTATATCTCTTTCTAATACTACCTTAGACCCATGTGCCATTGTTTTACCTATATCTTTATAGTTGCTTGAATGCCTCCTAAATAATTTTGTTGATGACCGATACCTCATTCTCTGGGGAAAATTGTGTTATTGTACTTTTGAGTGTTTCTCTGCATAGGGCATCATGACGTGCTGCTGGTTGCAGAAGCATGTCAGTATTCTTTACCTAACTTTGTTATGGTTACCACAAAGTCTTGTTAATTTGAGCGATTTTGATCTAACAGTGATTTACTTAAATATTCAGTATCTGTAATTGCTTTGTGTGCCTGTGTGCTACTGATGAATAAGTCAATTCTGATATGTACGGCATGCACATGAGAGTAATATTAATATTCTCAGACACCTGAATGCGCACTGCTCAATGTATCAGTTAATCTCCAGTTACACAACCAGGTGTTTAGCTTATTTGACACTTGACCAGCTGGTGTTCCAAGACGTTGTGGTAATGATATGTCGTGCTCCACATCTATCACACAATTAAAGTTACTCCTACTCCATAAAGTCAGCCTGGCAAGTGTTGGGCACATACCTAGTTGTCAACCTCGATGGAGCACTGTCATACCTCTATTTAAGTACTGTACACCCTCCTGCTAAGTCATGTATATGCTTTATTATTTCAAATGCTGTCCGGTGGTTAATCCAGATAAGTGTTCCTCTTGCATAATGGGAAGTGTAGTACAGTGGTCCTCTCTATCGTTTCTTTAGTTTCTCTTCCTTTTCTTTTTGATTAGTTTCTTGAAGGAACGCAAAGTCTATCCATCTCCTCTGAATGTATGTGTGAATGTTATTTATTTATTAGAATACGTAAACATCTAACATTTTATGTTAGTATTCTGGCTTTAAGAATGACCATTTTTGTTTAGGGAATGAAAGGAGAGGTGGGACAATATGTCTTTGCCCCTGTTTACAAATGCATTTATCTTTCTACCTATATAGTTGATTGTGTCCCACCTTTCCCTTCGATCCTGCTGCAGTTTCAACCGTATTTATGTTTGTTAACAATTCTGCAATTAACATATAACTACTCCCAACTATTTCCCACCCAGGGTTTTGTATTCAAACCTCTACGCCTATGTTAGGTAGCATATTAAAAACGAGAAGATGAAAACTATCGCTGAGTCCACTCAGTGGGAAGATATTCGAAGTATCTCCTGTTTAGTCTAATATTGTTGGTGATCCCAATGACATTTATAGTTAATATTGTCTTCCCCCGCCCCAAGTACATGCCCATCAATCAATCTTTAAACCCAATCAATGTTACAAGAGGTTTCCATCAAATACTTTTCTAGTGGCTGAATCTGAGACTTACTCATTACTCAACAAAAGCAGTCCTGAGTATTGACTTGTGATGATGTATATGTTGTTCAAGCAGTGATCTCTTCAGAAGTTGTTGTCACCAAAGGTGCCGGATTGTCATGGTTTACTTCCATGTTTTGATCTTGAATCTTCTGGTTCGTGGTCAGAGCTAGAGCCATGTGCTGAGTTACTTTTGGCTTCCCACCTGCTCACTGGCTTGAGCAACTCTTCTTTGGCTGCTGCTATTTGTTCCTAGGAGGACTTGAGGACTGCAGCTCACTCGCTGACTTTCCACGTTCTTGTTCTACTTTCTTTCTTGGAAAGAAACATTCTACTATTTTCGCTCTGTCTGCTTCCCAGTTTAAGCTCCATCCCAAGCTTCTTCAGATTCGGAGATAAAGAAAATCTTATTTGTGATTACATTTAGGGTAACAGGGAAGACAAGCATTTACATTTGCCCCAGTTGTCTGAGCTTCCTGTTTCATTTAGCATAGACCACTCAGGAAAACAGGAAATAGGGACACCTTGCTACTGTTCATTAGCACCAGACTAGCCTTTCTGGAGCTTTTCAAAAGCATATTTCTGTCTGTGTAATTCAATATATCACTCCACTATTGGCCAAGGTCGTTCTTAAAGGGTTGGCCAAACCACCAGTACTGTTTGAGCACTCTCATGAGAAAAGAACTGTCATAAGACTGATGGAGCTCTCTTCTCCATAAGCCAGGTTTTAAGGAAGGTCAACATGCCCAAACTTTCATTTTTTACAGACATTCCCACAAACCTGTGTTGTTGTGGTAGGATCATCCCTCTGCATCTTTAGCTCTATGTTTGAGGCTCCTCATTCTGCTCTATAGATAACATATCTGTTGTGGGATCTTTTAAACTAGTGGCTGTAGTGCTGCAAGTTTTATTTTCAGCGTTCACGACTCTTTAAATTATTTTTCAGTTAATCTGATCCAAGGTTAAGATTTACAGCAAAAGCATTGATTTTCTGCTGTAAATCTCCCCTGAAGTATTCTATGGTGGGTGGGTGGGCTATCGTCAAGCTTGGCTGTCCCTCCTGCAACTCTGTGCTGTGAGTCATCACATATCACTGTCAACTGTTGGTGCGTTTCCAGCCTTTAACAATGTGTGACAATCATCTCTTCCCTGTGAGGTATTTGCCACGGAAAGGTTTCTGGTTGTGTGTCTATGGGCAACCGAGCAGCTTTGTTACTGTGGATATCTAACTTATAATGAAGGGCTTTAGATCTCTCCTCTCTGGCATGTCTCCATTTACCCCAGTGGTACACTGCTCTGATAGCAAACGGCCCCAATTTGCGGGGAGGGGAGATGGACACTACAACTGCCATCGGCACTCCCTAGTATCAGAGCCTTTCCCTTAGTACAACTGCTGTGTCCCTGCTCCCATCTGCAGGACTTCGCGGATCACCTCGCACCTCTTCTCAGAAGCGATTGTGATTCCCCTCCTAGGCCAGGGCTATCCGCACAAATTCCTCTCTGCCAGGGGGACAGGTCTTCATGTACCAAGCCCCCACACCTTGGGACCATTCTTTTCTCTGGTCTCAGATGACACTACTGTCAACGCCTCTGCCATCAGCAATTAAGCACAACGCTCCCACTGACTGAATACTAAATTCCCTATATAATGCAATAGGCTTGGGAGCCCCCATACCTGATACTTGGAAGGGGGCTGAAATTGCTGCAATTTTAAAAAAGCGTAACCGTTATGACCCAGCAAACTATCGCCCAATTAGCCTAATAGACATTTTACAGAAAATCTATGCTAGGCATATTTTAAATCGACTAAACACTTGCATTGAGGACAACAATGTGCTGACAAAATTCCAGGCTGGTTTTAGGACAAAACTCAGCACAACAGATCAGGTTTTTAGATTCACATGTCTTTGTTGGAAATTCGTAAAAATAAGAAAGGGCCACCTTTAAGTTGCTTTTGTGGATTTAAAAAAGGGGGTGGTGGTGATGGACTGAGCACCGGAATCAATCAAACACTCACACCCAGTCAAAAGATCTGGGTTGAATCCATCACCGTTCTTAGCCCACTCTGCCACCCCAGTTCAGACATGGCTATATGCAAATCAGTCTGACCCCGTGCCTCATGGGAACAGTCCAGCCCGAACTGCCAAGCCATGTCTTCCCTGGACCGGAAACAAGCTTCCGAGGACCGGTTTCTGGTATTCCAGCCGTCTTCAGCCCGGCTTGCTTGAATCCAGTGGCAAAGTGAGCAAGGGACTCACGTCTGAGCACACCCTGCCACACTTATGGCGGCCAAAAGCGGTACAAAAGGGGGTGGTGATGGACGGAGCACCTGAATCAATCAAACACTCACACCCAGTCAAAAGATCTGGGTTGAATCCATCACCGTTCTTTAGCCCACTCTGCCACCCCAGTTCAGACATGGCTATATGCAAATCAGTTTGCACCGCTTTTGGCCGCCATAAGTGTGGCAGGGTATGCTCAGACGTGAGTCCCTTGCTCACTTTGCCACTGGATTCAAGCAAGCCGGGCTGAAGACAGCTGTAATGCCAGAAACCGGTCCTCGGAAGCTGCTTACAAAGGCGTGCTGATTTTATTGGCATAACTTTCCAGGACTTAATAGTCCTTTGATTCACTAACAATAATGAACAGAAGTGCTTCCCTCCTTTCTGACCACGGCGCGCGGCACTGACAGTTCTTTGAAGATTGCAGGGCTGGCCTGGCTTACTCTTTTGGACAAGGAAAAAAACCACTCTGCTTACAGTTTCATTCAGAGTGCAGGCTGCCACTCATAACTGCACCCTGAAGTCATGTCGGCTCGTCACTGTTGCTTGTAAGCAGAATGAGCAAGTGGCCCCTTCCTTCAGAGGTCATTGCCCTTGTTCCTTTGTTGTAAAGCATGAGGACTATCACCATCAGCAGCCGAAATTGCGGATGCTCTCACCCCCAAACTGTGGTTATTACTGTGATCAGCAGAGTTATTATCAGATCTTAGCCCACTAGGTAAGAGAGACAGCAACAGCGCAGTAAAATATAAATGCTTAAGTTGCATTTGTAAGGATGAATTTTTCGTAAACTTTGACGTTGACAAAATATTGTGCCCAGCCCCACATAAAAAAAAGTGTTGTTAAAATCCACTTTTTTGATGGGGAGCTTAGTGCAATATTATATCATGAAGTTTATGGAAATTCATCTTTACAAATGCAATTTAAGCCGTTATATTGATATTTTTACCACGTTGTTGCTGCCTTCTCTTCCCTAGTGGACTGAGATCTGATAAAAAACACTTTAAACCAATGTATTTATGTGTGTGTTCGTGAACATGGCCGCATTATTGAATAGGATTTTGACAACACTTTTTAATATTTTAGTTAATTGAAAGCTTGTGAGGTTCTAAAGCTAAATCTACTGATTAAGGGACGCCCTCCAATAAAACCAGGGGCGTAGTGAACCCCTCTAGCTACAACAGAAGTGATTTTTTTTATGGGCCTCTCAACTGCAACTTGACGGATAAGAGATCATGATTAACTAAAAGGAAAAAAGAAGATGGGTTTCTAGAAAAGAGAGCGAAGGGTAGAAGAAGGGCACAGTTTAAATGAGTGGATGAATGTATGGGTGAATGGATGAGTGGGTAAAAGGATGGATGGTTGGGTGAAAGGATGGATAAGTGTGTGAAAGGGTGTGTGAAAGGATGGAAGGATAAATGGGTGACGGATAGGTGGATGAGTGGGTGAAAAGATGGGTGGGTGAGAGGATGGGTGGCTCAGTGGATGTGAGTGAGAGAATGTGTAGATGGGTGATGAAAGGTTGACAAAGTAAATGGAAATCTGAGATGGATGGGTGAATTGGTGGGTAAAATAATGGCTGAGTAAATAAAAGTTTTAGTGGATAGAAGGATGTCATAGAAATTTTAAATCTGAGAGGATGGATGGATAAATAAATGAATGGCAAAAGGACCAATTGATAGCTAAAAGGCTTTATTGATTGATGAGTAAGTTAAATGATAGATGCATGGGTGGATGGATGCGTGTATTGATAGTGGATGGGTGAACAGATGGATAGATGTAAGGAATGGCTAATGGATTAATAGAATGGGGTAGAATGAATGAATGAATGGATGACAGAATGTAAAGGTGAAACGGTGGACATGAGCAGATAGTTGTATCATGAAAGAATAATGGACAGATGCTTGGATGGAAGTGACAAAGGACTTTTAGGGAGGTTCAAGCTCACTTACATATCTTGCTTGGTGACAACGGAGCATTGGTCAAAGAAGAGGGTATTTTAATTTTCTGGCTACTCCCGTGAATAAAACCATCAAAGGGCTTTTCCTTTTACTTAGCAGCAGAGAACGACTGTAAATCACACAACATAATGATCTCCTCTTTTTATGAGAACCCCACCTTCGCTTCACTCAGCACATAGAGGATACTACCTGTGCAAATGGAATAAGCTGTGCATCGTGGGCTGTGCAGAGATTGCTTTGTGCACTATACTGAAGATGCTAGGAACAATAGTAATGCAAAGTATCGACCATGTCTTACTTGAGTTCCACACGGTACCTGAGCTACACTGCGTATGACCTTCACAGTGACCTGTGCAGGACATGAGCGGTATAATAGGTATGAACAGTGCTGTGCATCATTCATGTAAGGGGAAGGGATTGTGCATGAGGAAATTGTTATATCGGAGGTGTAAAGTGTATGAGCTGCACTACAGACAATATAAGTTACTCTAGAGATGAGATTGCCACACCCATGGGTTGTGCAGGAGCTATGCAGAACACTAGGTGTTGGAGGTTTAGCTTTACTTTGCATGAAGTCTGCATGGTATGACTTGGAAGAGGCAACTAAGTAAATTGCACTAGCTGTGAAAGGCATGATCTTTCTTCTTAACATCATCAATGACAAGTCAGTGCCTGCTGTACCCATATTAATATTTTTTCAATGGCCCATCTTTGGGGTTTTCTAATGGGTGCATTTTTTCTTGCTGGCTTCCTCAAATCCCCTCATCGCCTCTGAAACAAATTGGTAGTTTCCCAGGGAAATACTATAGTGACAAATTTGCCTTGGTTTGCTAGAGGTATGGTCGCCCACAGTTTATTGGGCTTGTCGGGGTGCTAATGTTCAAAACAAAATTGTGTAACATGTTCATGGGTCAAGTGCATTAAAGTTAGGTCTAGTAGAGAATTTAAGTCCGATACATTAAAAAAACAGTGAGCAGGAATCTTAGCTTGCATTACTGACGGAGATTCCAATAAAAGGACGTGTACAATTTGTCTGCAACATTTAATGCGTTGTGGCTATGTGTATGGCTCATTATAAATTATAATGAAGTGTATAAAGAAGGATGGAAGCAAGATTGGTGATTTTATTTTGAAAACGGGCAATGCACCCCAAACAATGTGCTCTTTGAAAAAATGGATGAAGATAGCAAAATATTTGCAACTTAAAAATGGTTGTAGTATGCAGAAAGCTACAATACAGAGTTTGAAAACATTAACTACCTTTGCACTAAGGAATAATTTAATACAACAGCTTTGGGTCATGTCAATATTTTAAAAACAAAATAATGACAAATCAACGTAAAACTACTTGAAAAAAAATTAAGGTCCTCACTACTAAAAGAATGTTATGAATGTGAATTCACTGATCGATTAAATTCCACGGATGCAGAATTACGACTTTCAGAAAATCATAAGAGTTTACATAAGTTGTTGTGAAAACGTACAACAGTTCCATGTTCTTAAGCACACTCTTTACAAACATATAACGGATAACCTTTTTCAGGGTGCAGAGGGAGCTAGAGAGGAGTTTGTGGTGCTGTTAAACATGTACGTTGCACGCATGCACACATATCCACTGCAATTCAGGTCTGGAAAAAACAACTCTTATTGCTAGTGAATACTTTTATAGGTGCAAAACCAATCTTTGTGTGTCTAAGCCAAACTTGCATGTATTGATAGCTTACATTTTGACTCTGGAACTAGATAGTCTACAAATTCTTGCTAAACTATGAAAGTCTACGTATTGGATATCATGCTTGGAATATGATCACAATTCTAGCAAACCAGGGAAGCAAGGTAGAATGAGAGGAAAGTAATGGTCCAAAAACTACAGTGTGGACAGTGTCAGACGGGGCAGTCTCCTTGATCCTCAGTTGGTAAACGAGGCACTGGACTGCAAGTAAAATCTAAGTTTATTTACAGTAACATTTTGTGAAAATGAGTGAATGTTTACAAATATCATTGTCAGGGTATTCTACAAGTCTCTTACTTAAACTGGAAAGAGAGCATCAATACAATCAGAGCAGTGAACTTCAATATAATGAAAGTGCAGACATTAACTGAGTCTTGCCTTGAGCAGAGCCCACTCAAACTGAGATATGCAGAGTCTGTGAATATTCAATTATTTGACATAAAAAACTAGTGTGTTGAGAGTCCTGTACAATCAAAAAGGTGGCATGAACAGATCAATGTAAGAATACAAATACAGATGTAAAATGAGCCCTGGCATATTCCGAGAGGCTGCTATCCAAGCTCTTATCTGAGAATGCCGTCATAAATTGAAACCTCATTGTTTAGTACCAAATGGCACACGTAGACTTTTTTTTAAAGGACAAGTAGATTTTTTTACAGGACAAGTAGATTTATGAAACATCTTGTCGTTTGGACAAGAAGATATTTTATAAAATTCCACACCCCTGAATAGGGGAAACAAATTTTATAGAATCCTTTTAAGCCTCCCTGCGTGAGCTCCATTAATTCCGATTACCCTGGATTTGAATGTCAAGCATACTGACCATCACGCATTATTAAGACTTCTATTATTTTGGGTCAGAATTTGGTCCACTACTGCTACACTACAAGGTAGGCTTAGAGGAGATCTTGAAGTTGGGCCAACATAGGAGTATTCTGTTGCTTAGACACGTTTCCTCGTGGTTCAGAAAATTGGGCCTATCCCATTTCTGGGATGACCCAACCGCGCTGTCTGTAGCCTCAAAGAAAGTGCTAAAACAACCTTCTGGGCCTACATCCAAAATAGCGTGTTACATGGTCTACCAAATGGATCCTTAACGACTAGGTTCCTTTTGTTTAAGGACGTTGCAAATTTTGAGCCCTTTCTTGATGAGGTGCATCCACAATTAGCAAAAAGTTTATATATGAAGTTTAGATACGGTGTACTATATATAAATGCAATCACGTCATGTTGGGCTATTAACAACGCTGGAACAGGGAATGATCTGTGTTCTTTATGCCCAAACAAGGTTAAAGAAACCGATTTGCATGTATTATTCTTTTGTCCTCTATATGTCAAGCCTAGAAAGAAATGGATTAAACCAATCTGCATAAACATGGGAATTAGATCTTGCAGAGAGGCAGAAAGAATCTCGAAAACTGATACATCACAACGGTAAACATCCTTTACAACGCAACTTATACCACGCAGTGCCTTTACGATGCAACTTTTACAACGCAAACTATTACAACGCATAGCGCTGGGGGGCGCTCTAGGATAGGGAATAGGTTTAATGTACTATCCAACACCTTCCCTACTATCCACGGGGACTGGAGTTGGAATAGTAAATTAAACTATTCACTATCCAGCGCCTAAAAGCACTATGCGTTGTAAAGGTATGCGTTGTAAAACTTGCGATGTAAAGGTAGGCGTTGTAAAAGTATGCGTTGTAACGTCATACATCCCATCACAACCAATTGTATTCAGTGTCAGTAAATTTTTACTTGCCGTAAGCTTCTAAAGGGCCAAATCAGGATTGAATTTGTAATGAATATGATTAAGTATTTCCAGGACATTAACAAATGAATTCGGAATGAGCATGTAGACACAATAGCAATAGGTATAACAGAATCTTGCTCGTGAGAAATGTTAGTAAGAAACTATAATTATTAATTGTTTTTAATGTTATAGGGATGAAAGCACAAACAAATAACAAAAGTAATGAGTTTTAAATTTGCGTTAACACTATTTTTATCTTTTGATGCCTATTTTAAACAGAATCAAGTTTTTAATGTAATGGCGACAGGTCATATACAACTGCCCTTCTTTATACGCTCTTCCATTTATTAACATTGTAATAGCATTGCTGCACTATTTGCTTATGGAATCTGTATCTATTCAAAAGCATCTTTTATGGTTTAAAAAAACGAAATAAAGATTTTGAAATGAAACGAACACTAATTTAACATATCTTGAAGCTGTGCAATAAAGTCAAGATCCACAGCATTTTGCACGGATGAAGAGCTTGGATCGTGTTACATAAAGTGAGCATTGCAAGTGGTAAACTAAGACCGGGTTTCTGCCTCAGTTTTGGGCTGACTGCTGTCTTAAATAGTTGAAGAGCTGGAACAACTCTATTCTACAGCCTTAGAGAGTGGTATATTGTTGCTGCAGCTTGTCACAAGAACGTGTGTTACAGCAGTGTGCTGCTTTTGGCTGTAAACGGAGCAACACTGGATGGAATGTGTAAAGTAAACAATAAAACATGACACAATGCCAACAGCAAAGAAACATAACAGTGCTGTTTTAACCTGGAACAACGCAACATAACATCTAAAGCAAAACGTAGAACACAATCCTCAGTACAACACAAGATCAGAGCTTTAAGTGGGCCGGGTCTTGCCGGTGCTAAGCACAAACAGTTCTAAAAACCAGGTGCCAAGACGGGTCCTTAACGGGCTCTCCATTTCTGCCCACACTCTTCGGTTGGAAAGGAAAATCTTCACTCTACAGCAGTACCACTGCTCAAAGACTTTGATGTAACTTCACAGATACTCGTTTTAGTTCTTTCACATTCTCATAATTTCAGAACTGAAGCCAACGACTGAAAGCCATAGTCGTTGCTTATTTATTATATGCAACTACCAATCATTGACAAAGCCAATAGCCCTGGCTTGCTGTAGGGTTTAATGTTACTTGTTGTATAATATGAAAAGGGGGGGCCCTCGGCCCCCCCGCACGCATGGCGGCGCGGCGACCGTCGCCCCCACTCTCTCCTTTGTCGCCGTTCGGCGGTGGGGGCGTGCCCTGGGGGGCGCGGCCCCACCGCCGATTGGCTGGCGGCCTCCCTGACCCGGATCCTGGGAAGTGGGTCCGGGTCAGGGGGGACGGGCTATAGGAGGGGCCACCTGGCCCCTCGAGAATAAAGAGATAGGGAGCGCCCAGGAGACCCCCTTGTCCCTGGACGCTCCCTCGCCGAAACGGTGTACCCCGCGCTCGGGGCTTCTTTGTTTTATCTTTCTTTTGTTTTATAGGTCCTGAGTACCCGTTCGAGCCTTGTCTCTGGGGAGCATCGCAAACAGAGGATTTTCCTTTCCGTCTGGGGACGTGTGCCAGCCGGTCTCGCGTTGTGGAATTCAGGGGAACAACGAAGTCAAGATACGGGTCTTCACGCTCCGGGCGGCGGAGCCCAAGTGGGTGCACAGGCTGTGGTGCATTGGCCCTGACTTCGGCAAGGCGCTTGCTAAAAGGTGAGGCATGGGCGGCGGGTACCATCTGGTTCGATTTGTGGGGGTATTAAATCATGACCCCTCCTCATTTGCGGAGCAGAATAGTCCTCCCAGGGTCGGGCAGTCCGCGGAATTGTCCAGGGGGGGCTCTGCATAGTTTGGCGGGAGAACGTGGCTCAGCTGCGCCAATCATACTTCATTACACAAGGTGGCGCTGTGGCCTAATTTCCTTACATTTGCCTTAGACGGGAGAAATGTTAATCTAATCGCCGTGATTGGAAGTGGGGAACATTTTTATTTGTGTTATCTGATTTGGGGCATAAGCCGAGTTGATGAATTTACTTAGAAAAGTTGTAACTGTTGTATGTTGGCTCAGTGTGCAGAAGCTTTCTTAGCATTAATTGTACAGCGGATGCGAATGGACGAACACTTTACAACAGCACGTGCAATACATGAGAACAGGGTTGGTCCAATAAAAAAGGGGATTCGCCGACTGGCACTGCTTATAACCACCACCCTGGGCTTTAGATGGAAATGCAGAAGTGCTGGTAAGCACTACCGGAATTACGGTTTGCTCCTAAAAATGCCGGGACAGAGTTAGAATCAGAGGTATTTACTAGTCTTTCAGCACAATCTGTAACTAACTTGATTTAAAAAGACGAGGCACTGGCGATCGAGGCTCAAAGGGTTTTCATGGGCCTTTACTCAAATTACGATACACACAAATTAGCATGTCTTCTTTCATGCTCTAATTCTAGTTGGGGTCAGCAGAAAACAGTTTCCAAAAAATGTTTTTAAAATACCTTGCTCTTACAGGAAAATGCCTGTTTCTCGCAGTGTTTCGTGATTACCATTTGATTGTACCGGATGCTTTACGTTTCTAATCAGCTTAGTTACACTGCAACTTATTTTGAAATAGAAGACGGATGAGTTCTCAAATGTATTCAATTTTATTTCTAAGCACATTGCAGTAGGGCAATGTAAAGGTAATGTCGTGTATTTCTATAGGTTCTGATTCGATCCCCCTATTCCTGACCCTATTCTGGTTAAACTTACTAGCTAGTTAACTAACAGTCAGCCCATGAGGCAAGAAAACCCCCATGATGCAGATACCGTTATCTGACGCAGTCACACTACGGCACAGGAACGTGTTATCTGATTAGGTCATAACGCTTGAGATCTAATTAGACAAGCGATATTCCTCCAGCCCCTGATAAGGCATACGACGTTCTCATAACAAATCAAACCTATGACAACCTGGATAATCCGTGCGGCCATTGTTTTGATTTCACAGAGAACTTTAGTAAAGAATGTGCTAACGAGCAAGTCGTATGACATCTTTATTGACGTACCTATGTCCATCCTTACGTCAATCCCGGCACCTTTAAGGTATAAATATTGCCGACCTTGCCCTATGCAAACACACGCGTGGTGACAAGACGGAGCAGCCATACTTGCCGAAGCCGAGAGCAGAAGCAGACCCCGCAGGCAGCAGCCCCGCCTTCCTGACGCGCTGAGAGACGCGCTGCTATCTCAAGCCGAGAGACCCAGCACCGGCGCTTCTGGGCAGCCCTCGCAGGCAGCCTGGAATATCGAGAGCAGAGAAAGAGATACCATTCCTCATTCATCCTAAATTCCAGGTACAGAACTGAATAACCCCTCCTAGAGAATTCTTTAGTTATTCACTTGGCAAAAACAAACTTAAACTAAACTGTAACTTTCTATTCCCGCCCACGCATTAGACTTAGGTCAGGTACACGGGGTAGGCGTAGTTAGAAACACCAGTTGAGTACGTTTAGTCAAATGTATATGTGTATGTAAATATATTTTATTCATTTTAAACATCATATGGCTCAGAAACCATATCAATGTTTTTACAGTATTATTTTATACTATTGCTTCTAATGTATGCACTTTACTTAACTATAAGTATTGCAATAATATCGATCCATTTCTCTTGTACGAGAAAAGAGACTGATCAATAAATAACATCTTTTATTGAACACGCCCGTCTCTTCCTTTTCTCTACATTCTGATGAGACTAAGAATGCACGTACTGACTGAGTAAAATAATTGCCTTGTGCTCACACGACTCTTGAGATTGACTCTTGATTAGGGGAGAGCAAAGTTGTCATGTTCTATGGTTGTCAGACACTAAATCCCTTCTTGTCTAATCAGGGAAGTTAATCCTTCCTTGAACATTCGAGAAAGTTTCTAGCGAACTCTGAGCTTAGCTGGCAAACCCAAAAATTAAGTCTAGTATCGACAGTAGTAGACCTAGTTAACGTCTGGCCTAGGCCTTTACTGCTGTAGGCACTATTCCAATGCGCAGAGCCTATTGGGAAAATAGGAGCTACACTACATGGCGCCCAACGCGTTTGGAAAGGGCGATAAAACTAACGTAAGACATTTAGAGTAACTCAGTCGTGCTTTCTCACTCAGACCCCTTTTCCCAAATACTCCAAAGACGTCTGGAGTGGGTGAAAGGTTATAATATCCTCCAAAACCTCGCAGGAGGGAACTCCTATGTATGGTTCTTGGTCTAGTCAACGTTGAAGGATAAAACAGTTCCAAAATATTGTGCACCTAATCTCTGTTTCCATAAAGAAACCTGATCTGCAAACAAAAATAATACCATCCTGTCAGTAAAATGGGAGACAGCGATGGAGAAAGAGAGGCAATTAGATTAGCTACTGAAATATCAGATGCTGATGCTACCATGCAAGCAGCAGACGCGGATATAATACTTATTCCGGTCATTAAAAGGAGATCTATAACCTTAAAACTTATAGAAAATGGACTGACACCTAGAGGTGGCACAGTCATATTCGTAATTGAGGCACACGAATATCGGCAGACAGAGGTATACTATACATGGATACATTTTCCAGCAGCTAATACTATAACAAAGTACTTCCACTATTACAAAGTAGAGGAACCTCCTAATGAGTACACTCCTTTCGAGGAGGTGGAAGTACCACTCAAATTCCAAGAGCATTTGCTCTTATTTGATGGCGCCCTAAAACATAATAATCACATTACAAGGCTCGGTCCTTTAGGAAGACCAGGAGCAACGTGGCCGGTCTTAGCCGGATACACACCACATCCAGACATCGACGAGATGACTGCACCAGAGCTATTAATACAGCTAAAACAACTACTAAAAATTCACAGACAATTAGTTCAGTATGTAATGCGGACTTCAACAATTCAGCCAGCGATTAAAATTCCACAGCTGACCCCTCACCAGGGGAACACAAATAAAATCACACCACAGAACATCCAATCCTGCCTAGGTAAAGTTCCAGCTAAACGGGAACAGATACCATTCTGGTTGGCACAGAAAATTACCCAAATAGAGGCGGTGTTTCCTGACACCACCCCATTAGAAAAACACAGGATTCTGACTATATGTCTCCCAATGGGAATCGCACCACACATTGAGGACTGTGACACTTGGGGTACAGTCTTTGCTTCCATCTACACAAAAACGCACGGTGTTCCATCCATTTCGGTGATACCAGATGTGCTAAAACAAATTCAAGATGAATACGGTCCAGAACCTGCTTTAACTCTTGGTATGAAATTACTGAAAGACTTCAAGCAGGTCTCGGCTATATTACTAGCCAACATAAAGGGTGAAGCAGCAAACGTGGCGATCCGCCAGAGGTTAAAAGAGACAGATATAGCAGACCAACCAGCTGAAATTGCCAGAATCATAGAAAAATCCTATGAAGAACTAGGCAGAGATAGTCTAGGTGGAATACCAGTAAAACCGCAACTGACTACAAGTCCAGAAAAAATATTTTTTAATAATAATTCACCAAAAAAGAACTGGGATGGAAATAAACAGTCCAATCCTAAAGAAAAGAAATTCCAGTCCAGAGGAAGGTCTCCTAGGCGAAGAGAGAAATCTCCAAACCCGAGACAAAGGTCACCCCAGAGTGACCCCTCTGGGAATAGATATAACCTTAGAAATAGGGATAATATTAAAAAA
The DNA here is from genome assembly GCF_964261635.1 of Lissotriton helveticus. Taxonomy (NCBI): domain Eukaryota; kingdom Metazoa; phylum Chordata; class Amphibia; order Caudata; family Salamandridae; genus Lissotriton; species Lissotriton helveticus. The sequence goes on from NC_136063.1 coordinate 495,394,170, forward strand.
CCTGATAGATATCAAGACATTGATACACGTCCCTCTCAATCTTTTCAGAATTCCTCGCAGAAATCGGAAAGAAGAGGACGATCAAAAGAGCACGCCAAGTCCAAAGACAAGGAACCTGCTCAACTGAAAAAGAAATCACAATTTCCAAAAAAGAAGGTAGCCAGTATCAAGGTAGTTAACAATGCCGAGAATACTGAGGACACAACTGAAAAACGGAGAGTGGGCTCAGACAATGCTAGACAGCGCAGCAGAGGTGAGCATAGCTCGCAAAGTCCTTATGAATCATCTGGAGACAGTGGACACGAATGAATACCTTCAAGTGGAAACTGCAGATACCAGAGTTAGCAAGCCCCACAAAATATACGAGATAACATTACGTATAGAGGGAGATAAGACTAGGAAAATAAGGGGACTATTTTGGGATAACCTATCCAAGGGCTATGACATCCTTCTAGCTGAAAAAGACTGGCCACCGGAGTTTGTCAGGGAGTGCCCTCATGGCGAAGAAGTAATTATGCCTGCCTTCTCGAATCAAATACCGATTCATAAAAAATATACACTTGCTAGAAAGTGGGCAGTGGCCTTAGCACCTGCTTTATATAAAAATCATGTAGGATGGGATGAGGATTCTCCTCCTCACAAAGTCCAGTTAAAATCACAACCTACTGCACAAAGGCAGTACCCAATTAAGCAAGAAGCTAAAAAACAAGTAAATGAAATACTAGATCAGCTAGAATACCAGGGGGTGATTGAAACTTGCACCTCACAAATGAACAATCCTTTGTTTCCGGTCTCCAAACCAGACAATTCATATCGTCTAGTTTTGGATTACCGACACCTTAACACATGTTGCAAAACTTTTGCAGTGCAAAACTCACACAGTGCTGCACTAATGAATAACATAGTGCGCAAAAAATACAAAACAACCTTGGACATCTCCAACGGATTCTTTTGTCAAAACATAGCACCAGAGAGCAGATATTTAACTGCATTTTCAGTAAATGGCACTCAAAAACAATTCTGTCGGTTAGCCCAGGGGTACAAGAACAGCCCGGGGGTATTCTCAGCAAGAGTAACAGAATTACTACAACTATATGATGATGAAGCATTATCTTATGTCGATGACATTTACTTAACAGATGATGACTTGGAGACTCACTTGAAAAGAGTGAACACCATAATACTTGGTTTCGCTGCAGAGGGTTACAAATTCAACTTCAAAAAGTCCAGAATTGCCCATCTGACGGTCCTATTCTTAGGATATGAGCTATCAAGTGAAGGCAAAAGCCTGGCAGACAATTTCCTAGAGAAATGTGCCGTAATCCAAGCTCCTAAAACACTAAAAAACCTACAGTCAATTCTAGGCTTCCTAAATTTCGGAAGAACTTACATTGCAAATTACGCAGAAAGGGTCAAACCCCTTTATGATCTAATTAAACCAGACTTTAAAAGATCCAGTTGGACTCAAACACAAACAGAAATTTTGAGATCCTTACAAACAGACATGCTAATTAAAACAAAATTAGAAACCCGTGATAATACACGCAACCTTGTGATCCGAGTCATCCCAGGGAGATACGGATTCACATACCTAACCTCTAATGAGGGAGATAAGGTACCAATTGCATTCAAATCACATTTGTACACAAAAGCTGAACAGAGATTCAACAACAAAGGAAAAATTGTTCAAGCAGTTCAAACCGCAATAGCTAGAGAAAAAGACATAGCTGACGGTAGACATATCACAGTCAGAACAGCAGAATCAGCTTTTGAGGCATTAACAACACCGTGTAATTTACCAACAACAACATTGGATCCAGAATGGTTACAATGGGTAAATTCAATCACAACGGACAAAGTATATTACTTCTTTGATCCAGAACTAGAAGAATTAAAAAATCTAAAATATGAAAAAACGTATCCTCTGCCAATCGACATTCTGCCTCTACGACATTACGCCTGTGTAATCTATACAGACGGACATGCTCAACCCTCCGTTTGGGGAGAACATGCATACAATCCCACATGTGAGATTACAAAAGAAGTGTGGCACGGAGGTAAACTAAGACCTCTATTAACAAAATCACACTCAGTAGAAACTAATTCAGAACTACAAACTGAAATATTAGCTTTGAAAATGGCGCTAGATAATGCGGATCGCGAATTCCCGACACTTATAGTGTCAGATTCATATTTCTGCGTCAAAGCATATAACAAGGATTTGCAGACCTGGATTCAGAACGATTACAAAGATGACACAGATGCACCAATAAAGCAGAGACTTCTCTGGGAACAAGTAGCTCTTTTGAAAAAAGAACTACCAAAGACTCACGTGACTCACTCACTGAGTCATCAGCGTGATGGCGTTCACGTTGTAGGGAATTCATTGGCTGAAACAGCCGCAGCGGCAGCCAGTAAACCGGCTCCCGTAGATCGAAAAAAGCGTACATTAAAATACATTGACGGCGAAACATTGCTGGCAGTAAAAACGTCATCAAAAGGCGACTGCTCGGCGTTACCGATCAACTATCCACTCAATTACACATACATCATAGATGCAAACTCCATTCCTTTTGCTCGAATCCCTGGAGTGGGGGATAGAGTGATTCCAAACATGGACAGGAGAAACTTGTTAATCGCAGACGCATACATGGGCGAGGGTCTCAGACACCTTAAATTAAAGGATTCTCTGGAAGAATTACAATCACGGTACTGGTGGCCAGGCATGAGCCTGCACTACACCATGTTTGTAAAAAACTGCCCAAACTGCAACAGAGATCGCAGTGGGGAGAGAAGCAGTTTAATACCTCGTCGTATCAAGGCAGATAACATCACCACTAAAAAGAATGGCTTGCGATTAACATATACAGGCTAGTTCCCACTAATAATGTAGATCCACAACACTCGGCTGACGTCCGGACTGTTATACAAGATTTGCGAGTCTAAATGGCATATACGCTAAGAGCATGCTACGTTCGACCATTTTTTTCTTTTTCTCAGGCAATCCAGCCTGGGGGGGGAAAGAATGGCCAAATGAGCACAGCCCAGCGGGAATCTTCTCACTTCCTTCCTGAGGGTATGGGATGGTGTAAAGAAAAAACCAAGACAGAAAGCAATCTATAATAGAAAGGATATTAGGTTCGGGAGCTGGGTGGGTCAAACATCTAATAAGTGTCCAACGTAGTCTTAATAACTTGCCAAGAAATTCTCTGAAGGGATTCAGTCCGTACGAATTATTATTCGGAACTAGGATGTTGATCTCTGACCTTGATAGTCAGACTTCAGTGGTAACAGAAAAAAGCTTTGATGTCAAAGACCGTTTGGCTATTTTGCAGGACTTAAACAAAACAAGAAAAGACCTGAGCAACATACAGTTGAAAGAACAGCCAACGACCACTGAAGAATCACCACCTGTCCCAGCAAGACCTGTCTGGATTCCAAAAGTCGGGGATCTAGTCAGGGAGAAGATCGCGGTAAAGAAGGAATTTGGGCCTTCTTACAGAAAAGCAGTTCCTGTCTTGTCTGTCAACGGGACAAGATCAGTTGTACTACCGCCACTTGCTGGAAAAAAGGAGAACCGAGTTGTATCCATCGACCTGGTAAAACCACAACATGTGGCCGATAACAAACAGTAGGCCAAGTGGACTCCCAATAAGTAGCAGAACACCAAGGTTTGCTACCAGCACAGAGGTCCTAACAAAAAGGCTCATCACATTCGAAACACCTACAGAAGAACAACAAGGACTATGCAACAATGCAATAGAACTTAGACCTCTGAAAACCCAAATAAAGACATTTAGCAGAGACACACCAATCTATACAGAAGTACCAAGTGAAAATGCGAGAAACAAAAATCCTGAACCAATTGGAACAATTGACAGAACTGCATCCGGTTACTTCATCAACTTCGATGATTCCTCTGACGGTTTCAGCGAACAAAAGACACAGCCATCATCAAAATCCTTTAAAGACAAAGCGAAGGAACTTTTGAAACAACTAAAAGAAACATATCTGATTTCTCCATGGATTGAATTTTGGGTGGGTTTTGGTGCATTTATCCTCATACTTTGGCTCATCATGGTATTTACTTTGGGACGCTTCATTGAGGGAAAATATGCTAAAATGGACACAGCAAGTCAGAACATCAACTTGGTCCTCAAACCACACACATCTTCACACGTCGAGAAAAGAGAACTTTCTTCAGAACTTTCTTCAGCCAACTTCACAGCAATTCCAATACCTGGTGGGGTAGCCTGGGACAACACTGACTATGAAATTTATGGTCCGGTCGATATATTATCGCAAGACTTACTGTTATTACAACATGGTCAGTCACAATTGCGTTCTATTGTACAGCTTGGCTGGACGTTACAAAATCTGCGTTCTGGCTATGTGCCTTGGCGTTTAATCAACACAACGTCACTATTCCAAATCTTTAACCTTACTGATAGACAAATCGGTATGGCTCAGAAGGGTGCTGATTATACAATCTTGAGCATTGAAAAACTAGAAAGATTACCGTTGACAATGTCAGAACGACCTGTCAGTGAATGGATAATCCACGGAATCATAAATATTCCAATCTCAACCTTCAGGTTTCAATACTGCCAAAAATATATACAGGCTGGCATGTACGAGAAATTGGGAAAGGGGTACCTTAAAACAACATGGAACCTGCCCTATTCACATGCATGTGTCAGTAACAAAGGACAGAAAGTGTTTCTTAGTGGCAACAATTGTGCTATGTCACTAAGCGGCACGCTTCTGTGTAACGGTATTAGTTTGCACGGAGCCTGTGAAGGGAATTCATACAACCTTTCATGTCACCAGCAAGGCGCACCTGCAACTGAAATAGAACCATTCTTTCAAAGACTCTATAATGGGAGTTACATTCTTATTGTAGACCGCAGATGCTGTAGTCTTATGCCCGGGACTCCTTATCTCGTCACTACGACGGCGAAGGTCAAGTGCTGTGGACGTTCTTTGTTTCCCAGCTCCTTTCCAGACAGGGAGGCAAGGGCATGGCCCGGTTTGAAAATTACTTCTATTCGAATAGACACTTTAAGCAGAATGAAAACAGTGCTTCTTCAGACGCCTACAAGGCTCACGTCATCTAAAGAAACGTATGATCTACAAGTCGCAAGGACGACTGCAGAGATACATACATTATTATCAACTAATTCCCCCGTACATTTCGCGGAAATCCTGAGCGAAATCTTAAATATTTCTGATACCACAGGGGTCTCAAAGGTATTTAAGACAGTATTTTCGATGGCATTAACACCATTCAAAGCCATACTGGGTATTTTTCCAGACTTCGTCCATTCGATTTTTGGCGGACTTCCCCTGATCCTAGGACTAATTGCAGGAATCCTATTCCTAGTCCTTATTTTTCGTTATGGCAACCCATGTCACAGATCAAACTCTCGCGACAATGGAAGATACGATCCTAGCCATTGGATACCGGGACCGGATATCAAAAATCCTGGGACTATCCCGGCTTAGAGACCTAAACATGACTTGGTTTCTATCATTTCGACCAATGTGGCAAAGGTGTGTTTTACCTGTACTAAGGTGTCTGCTATGCGGAGAAGAATGCGTGTTAGACACCTGTCTGACGCTACAATCGGATGCGCCGGTGGATGCAGATACACTGTTGGTTCCTACCAAGGTTCACGCACTGTGCTGCCCTCAAAGGCTGCCAATTCTGATGACGGCATTCCTGGAATCTTCACCACTGCGATTGAAGAGTAGTGAAGTTCAAGATGAAAGCAGCATCGAACAGGTACGACCTTCTGTCAGCAATGCAAATCAGAATGTCAATGGAGACAATCATGCGCATGAATGCATGGTTACCCCTATTTCCGACTTAGAGGAACTTTCCCATGAAGCTGTTGACAGTTTTTTCGAAAGCCTGAATGATATGATGTTCTCTCCGGAACAGAAATAGAGACTTTTGAGTAAACTCGCACACGGCGTTCCCTGAATTCGGCCTTCAACTTTAAAAATAAAGTCACATGAACAATTACAATCCAGTTCACGGACAGCAACTTTTTTTCAGCAAGCCCCTTGAAATATTTTTCTATATATTTTTTCCCGGGACACTGATTTTCTGCTTAAAGTAAGAGACTATTCCTAGAGAACTAAGATTTCTATTTTAGATACTTTATAGACTTTATAGACTTTAGCTGCCCGCTGGTATGTTCGCAATAGATTTTATGTGATGAAATGGTTTCGACTTTTTTCTGTATAGCCATATTAAGAGCCATTTCATGTGTATTTCTCATATACCAACAAGCAATAATGCATAACAATGCGTGTTTACTTTTGCATTTAATTCATAGCTTAAGTGCATACAATATATATGACTGCAATTTTTCAGTATATTTGAAAATTTCGAAATGCATTTATGTATTTTGGGGTGGTAAGGTATACACTATACTCTATAGTATGTTGTACTATGTTATACTATGCATAGATTAGTAGATATGACCATAGTTAGCGTGGAGTGGGTGTCGTGTATTTCTATAGGTTCTGATTCGATCCCCCTATTCCTGACCCTATTCTGGTTAAACTTACTAGCTAGTTAACTAACAGTCAGCCCATGAGGCAAGAAAACCCCCATGATGCAGATACCGTTATCTGACGCAGTCACACTACGGCACAGGAACGTGTTATCTGATTAGGTCATAACGCTTGAGATCTAATTAGACAAGCGATATTCCTCCAGCCCCTGATAAGGCATACGACGTTCTCATAACAAATCAAACCTATGACAACCTGGATAATCCGTGCGGCCATTGTTTTGATTTCACAGAGAACTTTAGTAAAGAATGTGCTAACGAGCAAGTCGTATGACATCTTTATTGACGTACCTATGTCCATCCTTACGTCAATCCCGGCACCTTTAAGGTATAAATATTGCCGACCTTGCCCTATGCAAACACACGCGTGGTGACAAGACGGAGCAGCCATACTTGCCGAAGCCGAGAGCAGAAGCAGACCCCGCAGGCAGCAGCCCCGCCTTCCTGACGCGCTGAGAGACGCGCTGCTATCTCAAGCCGAGAGACCCAGCACCGGCGCTTCTGGGCAGCCCTCGCAGGCAGCCTGGAATATCGAGAGCAGAGAAAGAGATACCATTCCTCATTCATCCTAAATTCCAGGTACAGAACTGAATAACCCCTCCTAGAGAATTCTTTAGTTATTCACTTGGCAAAAACAAACTTAAACTAAACTGTAACTTTCTATTCCCGCCCACGCATTAGACTTAGGTCAGGTACACGGGGTAGGCGTAGTTAGAAACACCAGTTGAGTACGTTTAGTCAAATGTATATGTGTATGTAAATATATTTTATTCATTTTAAACATCATATGGCTCAGAAACCATATCAATGTTTTTACAGTATTATTTTATACTATTGCTTCTAATGTATGCACTTTACTTAACTATAAGTATTGCAATAATATCGATCCATTTCTCTTGTACGAGAAAAGAGACTGATCAATAAATAACATCTTTTATTGAACACGCCCGTCTCTTCCTTTTCTCTACATTCTGATGAGACTAAGAATGCACGTACTGACTGAGTAAAATAATTGCCTTGTGCTCACACGACTCTTGAGATTGACTCTTGATTAGGGGAGAGCAAAGTTGTCATGTTCTATGGTTGTCAGAAACTAAATCCCTTCTTGTCTAATCAGGGAAGTTAATCCTTCCTTGAACATTCGAGAAAGTTTCTAGCGAACTCTGAGCTTAGCTGGCAAACCCAAAAATTAAGTCTAGTATCGACAGTAGTAGACCTAGTTAACGTCTGGCCTAGGCCTTTACTGCTGTAGGCACTATTCCAATGCGCAGAGCCTATTGGGAAAATAGGAGCTACACTACAGTAAATGCATACTATTGCTATTGCTGCCGGGTCACTCCGTCGGCTCCTCGAGCGGCGCGTAGGGGTGGACACACACAGAGGTGTAGGTATTTGTGCTGTTCATAGGGGATTAGTCGTCGTCGGTCACGAGGGGGAAATTCTCTCTAGATAAGGTTCATCGGACTGAGCGTCTGCAATGGGGATGCCAGATGCTGTGATACTCCGGGGTTGTCATTCCACGACGGGAGTTGGGTTCGAACATTCCGTGCAGCTTGTGCTTCGGGTTCGCATTGGTATGAGCAGCCGACAGCCAGGGACCCGGAAGGAGGGGGGCGAGATACAAGCAGACGGGGCGCAAAGGGTGGGACTTGGTCAGCGAGAAGTAATTTTGGTGGCTAAAACCGAAGAACACCCAGTATTGTTACGGCTTTGACTTCCATCCCTCCTCTTGGCCCTCTCTTGTGTCCGTGCCTTTCACCCTTTATGTCCCTTCTCTGCTCCCGTCAACTTTACAAATATGCAGAGCCGTCTTAGCGCAATAGGCTGCGCGTCTGTCTCATAACCCGAAGGTCGTGAGTTCGATCTTCACAGGGGGCACGTGTTTGGTATCACTGGTATGCTAACAGCCAGACTTAAATCCATATGGTGGTTTGCATTGTAATCTATTCCATATGTCACATATGGCCGAAGAGTGGTGAGGATAAGTTAATTGCAATGACCGACTGAGCAGAGCGGCTTATTGTATACAGCAGTAGACCTGCCTTCCTGGGTTCAAACCTAGTGTTATCAATCTGAGGCGCTAGAACTAGGGATGCGAAAGATGCTGCAGGACTCCTGCCCTGGAGGCAGAATAGAAGGATAACAGGAACAATCCAGCCTCTCAATCCGTCTTCATTACATGCAGTGAAGAGTCAATGATGATAAAAACAGCACAAAGAGCAACCTTGCAATAAATCATTACACATTTGCTTGTTGGGTACATTTACGTTCGCACTAGGTGGACAGCACACGTTTGTCACCCTTGTGAGTAGGTGCTGCGAACAGCGAATGCAAGAGGTATATGAAAGGCACCACCGCAAAATTAGCTTCTTTTTACAGTTAGCAAATATTAAACATGTGGCTCGTGTGCATTTGGGTCCTTTAATCCTGGAGTGTGGTGGCTGGCAGGTTTCAAGCGGCAGTGAGAAAAGAAATCAGAATACATTTATGTTACCCTTATCGGCGTGCATGGCTAACAACCACTCTGATTTTGTCTGATTTAAATCTATTTCAAATAGCTGTAATTTTTTATGCAAATTGTCACAATGTATTCATTTGCTTAGGTATTCATAGGTTTCATTTGCTTACTGCATTATAATGCACCGTTAACCCACATTTTCCCAAACAAAGCCTAGGACTACCACCTCCTTTACTCCCAAAAAACACATGCTTTCATCATAAAGTGTTTTCTTATTTGCTGCACAGGCTCGTTCAGTAAGACCCAAACTTTTTAGAACACCTCTTTACTCCCAAAAAACACATGCTTCCATCATAAAGTGTTTTTCTTATTTGCTGCACAGGCTCGTTCAGTAAGACCCAAACTTTTTAGAACACCTATAATTTTTAGTGCGCTAATGCCCCAGGCCAGCACCCCGAGTCAGAAAATTGTCCCCAGCCATACTGGGAATCGCTACCTTAGTTGCTGCGCCAGAGGCATTCTTCAGGGGTGTACTGTTGTCGATCTAGTTTTTTAAATGTGGAAGAACCACACATCGGGGGTGGTGTTTGCAACCCAAATCCAAAAGCTTTCCACATAAAGACGCTGGCCATACATTGCTTCGAGCTAGTGAGTGGTGTTAAATGTTTCATCTATGAGCAGAGGCCACTGTGTTGAAGATGCCTTTTGGGCCAAAGAAAGAACCAATTTCAGGACAGCCCGCTACACCGGAAGGGCAGGTAGGGCCGGGGAAGAGTGAGTCACATTACATGTCGACGATAGATGATAAAATGGCCTGTGCACTGTGGAAGATAAGTGACTTGTCATGTCGCTGCGTTGGCCTTAAAAAGTTGGGTCACTCACATGATAGGTTATGCCGTATGCTGCTGGTAGGTTAATACACACGAAAGCTGGTAGGCTTAGTACAGGTTGATCACTTGGCAGGTAGCAGGTACTGAAAGGATAATGGAAATCCAGAGATGTAAGCCACACTCAGAGCACATCACTGCCTCCGAAAAAACTGACTGTGCTCCAGGCCAACTTGTCTTTCTCGTGCACTGGTCTGCCTGTAATGCTCCCAGTTGGCCAGCTTAGCCCTTAATTTCCTGCTCATATGCCTTTTTCTGGGCCATTACGCAAGGAACAGCCATTGACATGAGACAATTTTGACACCCTAGAATTACTATCATGGGTGTCTGCTGAGGTGATAGTTAGAACAATGGTGGAACCATTCACGAATAGAGTATACCCCCGCCTCTTGGGGTCCTCCAGGGGATTAACGCACATCTAAGGGTAGAGCTTGGCGAGACTGTGAAAGCCAGTTTCCCAGGTCCCACATTCCTTTGCAAGCCAAAGCAGAAAGCCAAACAAGGGACTTATTTCATTGTGAAGGTAAGGAACATCTGAGGTGCTGTTCATTATTCTAGGGGGGACATTGCACCAGTTCAAACGACCATTCATTGATGATAGGTTGAAGTCAACATTATTAGTAAGCTATCCTAGTGGTAGCTGTATTGCGTGCAGCCTTCAGGCTACGTCTTGAAGGAATGTAGAGCAGCTTGTTTTTCCAGTCTATAATATCATGAATGAGTAAATGAAAAGAGAGCAGGTGTATAACAATATATGTATTTGTTCTAAACGCATCCCTTAGTTCCTTTACGAGGCTAAAGGCAAGAAATTACAGTCAGTAAACTTATTTAACACACAAGTAAATTGGCACAATATATGTTGAGCCTATGATGAGATTACAGGTGAATAATTACAGTCTGTAAACCCATATATCACACAGTAATTTAGCACCATATACGTTGAGCTCTAGGGATGTACCAAAGCCATATATTAATAAAGTGGTGGCGGGGATAGAGACAGGGCCTAGAGCCGGTAGAAAGACTACACACCATGATGTCACACCTAAAAGGTGCCCAAAGAGCCTAGTTGCGGCATCACATAGGTCTGGGGAGGCATGTGATCATGTCCGCTTATGGCCTCGCGGAGTTAGGGCTGTGCTAATTCTTTTAGCTAAAGACTGTGATGCTGCACTGTTAAGTAGACTGTTTTGTTTTTACACATAGATTATAGGCATAAAGACGTGGGTAGGAAACCAGGATTAAGAGGCGATGTCCTCGCCTACGGCACAACTCTCTTGGGTAACAATGATTGTAAAATAGGAAGCCAATTTTACAGCCTACCAGGGTTAGGGCGTCGCTGATCCTATGCTTAACGACATAGATGCTGCACTAGCAAACAGACAAACTGAGGCTATGCTTAACATTTACTGTCGACGTGTTACTGTGTAGTAATATAGCACTAAGATTATCTAAAACTTAGCAACTGATGGTAATGTAAGTCTAACGCGTGTACAGCAGTTATCGCCGGAAACACTAATGGTGTGTATCTATCTTTCCCATTTATGTATGACCGGGTCCATGGTGGATACCCGGAGTGCTCCACATCACAACAGCTGCAACAGGTGGACAGCCCAAGAGGGGCTTACGTCAGTAACGGCTGGGTCCATGGCGGATATCTGAGGAGTGCTCCACACTGCAACATCAGCAGCGGGTGGACGTCAAAAGGGAAGCATACGTCGCGAAAGAGGACATCAAGTGCCCAAGTATTGCTGGCAGGTGTAAGTGCTACCCATTCCCTAAGGTGGAAGTGGGAATTGTCACCCAGGTTCTTTTGGTATTTTCCTGTTTCTTGCAGTTTCTCAAACCTGTCACGCAGGGGAGGAACTCAGCACTAGAAGTGGAGGAGCTACAATGTGCCAGCACAAGCAACAGGCTGGACTCAGGACAGGGAAGAGTCGGTTTGAGGGTCTGTGCCTTGGTCAGTCCAGGAGCTTCTTTCAGGGACTTTTAGCTCAGCAGCCCGACCCCTGTCAGTGGTGATACTTCACCTAGGGGGGACTGAATTGGCCAAACTGGTGACGCGAATACTCATTGATGAGTTCATCTCCACTGTGGGTGGGTCTTCAGGACTTGCCCGGGTGGCACAGTAGTAGGGTCTCAACTTATTCCGGGGTGGCAGGAACTCGGTCAGGGCGTTGAATCACTCGATAAAGAGGATCAACACACAGAGGGACAAATTATTTCAAGCCCCCCTCGGTTGCAGATGATCCAACATGGGTGTATTTGTTCTACCTGGTGAGGGGAGTCCATTTGACGGAGGAAGGAAGGGTCCTGTGGTCTGATGATGTCAGGGCCTGGTTGGAAGGTTTTGGCTAAAATGAGAACTTTCTATGGTAGGTCTAGGCAGGGGGAGGCCAGATCGTCGGTTAACAATGCTGGCCTGTGGCGGTAAGGTCATTATCGGTGAGCACATATTTGAGGTCTGAGGGGGCGGGCATCATCCTATGGAGGTTCCCGCCCAGGGGGAGGGGCCTGCGGGCCACTCCCAGAACTCCAGGGGCAAGGTAATAGGCAAAGGAGCGCGGGTAGGAGTAGTTCACGCTTTCCTTAGGCTGGTAGCCACCCCGCGCGCGTGGACTCATGACGCCACCGGCGCAGAGTAAGGGCCCTCCTTTAGTGGGTAAATGGAGTTCAGGGCGTAGACCGGGCAATTCCCGGGGTAACACTGCGCATGCGCACATCCAGAGGGGAGGCGCAGCTTGTAGGACCTGACACCGGTAGTGACCCTGCCATATGGCCAGAAATGTACAAAAATTCTAGATGAGGATGTTTAGTCTAAGTTAGGAAACAACATGTATTAGAGTTTTGTTAAAGTCAGGCTCTCAAACTTGTTGCTGAGAATTATGTACCTAAATGTCCTGCTGAATTTTTGTATAAATTGTTGATTATGCAATTAAAACCTTTTTTAATTTCATACTTTAATAAATACGGCCGGGCGACTAGCGCCCGCCTTCCAAAAAGTAAAGACGTCTCGTGTCCACGTTCCTGGGTATTGGGTGCCGGATTGGGGGGGAGGCGGCAGCTAGTCGCTGACCATGTGAAAAGGGGGGGCCCTCGGCCCCCCCGCACGCATGGCGGCGCGGCGACCGTCGCCCCCACTCTCTCCTTTGTCGCCGTTCGGCGGTGGGGGCGTGCCCTGGGGGGCGCGGCCCCACCGCCGATTGGCTGGCGGCCTCCCTGACCCGGATCCTGGGAAGTGGGTCCGGGTCAGGGGGGACGGGCTATAGGAGGGGCCACCTGGCCCCTCGAGAATAAAGAGATAGGGAGCGCCCAGGAGACCCCCTTGTCCCTGGACGCTCCCTCGCCAAAACGGTGTACCCCGCGCTCGGGGCTTCTTTGTTTTCCCACCCACCATCCCTTGGAACAAAAGTTTGTAGCAGTTTTTATGTCTGGTTGAATGGTAAGTTTTGAAGGTACGGTCCACGGGTCTCACTGGATAATAGAGATGGAACTGTTGGTATATTGTGATGCTTTTGTCTAGGAATTCTTTCCCCTTTTTTAGCAAGTCATGTGTGAAGTGAATTGTATTGATGCCATGTGTCTTTAGGCCTTTTTTCCCTTTGTAGCTATACGTTGATACTGTTATTTCGCGAAACATGTGTGGAGTGAATTGTATTTGATGCCATGTGTCTTTAGGCCTTTTTCCCTTTTTAGCTATACGTTGATACTGTTATTTATTAGCCAGTGTAGCTGTCCTTTAGAATTTTTTCCCATAGGTCGTCGTATTTATTAGGTATGGGGCATGCGGTAAGGTCATTATCGGTGAGCACATATTTGAGGTCTGAGGGGGCGGGCATCATCCTATGGAGGTTCCCGCCCAGGGGGAGGGGCCTGCGGGCCACTCCCAGAACTCCAGGGGCAAGGTAATAGGCAAAGGAGCGCGGGTAGGAGTAGTTCACGCTTTCCTTAGGCTGGTAGCCACCCCGCGCGCGTGGACTCATGACGCCACCGGCGCAGAGTAAGGGCCCTCCTTTAGTGGGTAAATGGAGTTCAGGGCGTAGACCGGGCAATTCCCGGGGTAACACTGCGCATGCGCACATCCAGAGGGGAGGCGCAGCTTGTAGGACCTGACACCGGTAGTGACCCTGCCATATGGCCAGAAATGTACAAAAATTCTAGATGAGGATGTTTAGTCTAAGTTAGGAAACAACATGTATTAGAGTTTTGTTAAAGTCAGGCTCTCAAACTTGTTGCTGAGAATTATGTACCTAAATGTCCTGCTGAATTTTTGTATAAATTGTTGATTATGCAATTAAAACCTTTTTTAATTTCATACTTTAATAAATACGGCCGGGCGACTAGCGCCCGCCTTCCAAAAAGTAAAGACGTCTCGTGTCCACGTTCCTGGGTATTGGGTGCCGGATTGGGGGGGAGGCGGCAGCTAGTCGCTGACCATGTATCTGGATGCGACCATAGCGCCAAGAAACCGCATGGTGAACGTTGCGCTTAATAAATATTTTAAATTCAAATTCATGACAGAAGATGAAAAATACCAGTGGGGCGGTACACTATGATAAGCACAGATTTTTAGTTTACGTGTTTTTAAGCAGCGCCCTAAATTACATCTGCCATGCCCCTTTGAGAGACCCCCCAGTTTTTTCATCCCTCTTAAAGCCCTGCACAAGATCACATTACAATGATGAAGTACAAAAACAAAGCCATACAAAATAAATGCCACACAACATAAATGTACAAACACTGCTGCCATAGACTGCTACCGTGAGGAATCTTCTTTTATAATACAGACGTACAAATATGTTTGCTCCAAGCACTACCTCAGTTTGCCACCGACATGAAATAGCGTGAATTAAATATGTTTTAGGACCCATCTCACTGACTTCCCCAGTTTGTTGAAATAACTGCCTGTACGTAATCAGTAACTGACCCTCTCGCGACAAACATCAACCATCTCATTCACTTCATGCACTCAAACACTGACAAATCACGTTTGGGGTTCAATTCTTAGAATGCAGGTTTACAGTGGTCCAATATCTAATTTAAAAAGGCGTAGAATGAGTGCTAATAATCCTTTACTGGTAAGGGCATAGCTTCGGTGGTTTAGGGTGTTACATTCCCCCCTAATACATTTATTTTGTGCTAATTAGTTTGGTACCGGTGATTTCAGTAGGGGGCTGAGGTTAGGGTGTTACACCCCCCTAATACATGTATTTTGTGATAATTAGTTGGGTACCAGTGATTTCAGTGGGGGGGGGGAGGTTAGGGTGTTACATCCGCCCTAATACATGTATTCCGTGCTAATTAGTTTGGTACCGGTGATTTCAGTGGGGGTGGGGGTTAGGGTGTTACACCCCCTTAATACATGTATTTTGTGATAATTAGTTGGGTACAGGTGATTTCAGTTGGGGAGGGTTAGGGTTTACACCCCCCTAATACATCTATTTTGTGATAATTAGTTGGGTACAGGTGATTTCGGTTGGGGGGTTAGGGTTTACACTCCCCTAATACAGGCATTTTGTGATAATTAATTGGGTACCGGAGATTTCAGTCTGGTATGGTGAAGTGTCTGTCGGATTTCACCTGGGATGTTTACATACACAGACAAAAACGCATCCACACTCTCTTTGTTTGGAAACACTTCAAAATTGTTGGTTATTTCACAAAATAATGTACTTTCTCTCCCTTCCTATCCTACCAATCCACACCTCTCCCTTTCCGCTGCCCCTGCAGCCCTCTCATGCACCCGGCTCATCGTATAATGTATTTTAACATGTCCCAGCGTAGATGTCGCGTGCTCAGACTCCCAACAGAAAGCAGACCCCCTCCAGGCAGCCTGGGAGAAACACCAACAAGACAGTGCGGCCCCCTTTACTCACACTTTTCACCAGAGCCTTGTTGGTGAACATGTTACAAAGTGAGTGTGAACTTGGGAATTCAGTCCGAAAGTTGACGCTCTAAGCCTCCGAGCACATTTCTGTGGTTCTCCAGCTTCAAGGTTGACTACTCTAACCGTAAGGCCACATCCTCTCCCCGTTTATCATCCCTTAAACCATCAATTAATTCCCTCATTCTTCCGTTGATTTATCCTTACACACACATCCAATACTTCCCTCTTTCCCCGTCTATCCCTCCATCCACCATTCCAGCCAGCCACGATGCTTCTGTTCATAAATAGATCCATCCACAAAGCACCCTTTCGCTCATCCATCAACCCATCCACCCTTCCATTCTTCTTTACCACATCCACCCACCCGTCCTTGCACTCTTCCTTCATTTCTTCATTTCAGTCGTCCCTTTCGTCCTCCATTTCACCTTCCTTCATGTTTTCTTCCTTCCTGAATTGTCCAATCAACTTATTAGGCAATGGAGTCCAGCAACAACCCCTACTTCATCTGCTAAAACGGGGTTTCATGATGCCTCTAAGTCAAATTATTGATCGGCCCAGCTCTGCCTACCTGCCCCACTGAGGTGCTGCCATGCACTCGCCCAGGGAGCAAGAGGGAGCTTATTTCCTCAGCGGCACACGTTACTAGGTGACTAATAATGTCCCATATATGCCATAATTCCTGTTACCACAGATATAAAATAATGGATTTTGCATTTTTTGGTTGTTGCAGTATTATATAGCCCGAACTCGATCCAAAGCGCTTTAGATGAGCACCAGTTACATTACACAAGGACACATTCATTATTTTGGTAGGTGGGGGAGATTAAGTGATTTGCCCAGAATCACAAAATGCTGAGCCAATGCAGAGGCTCGAACCCAGTTCCAAAGTCGGCAGCTCTAGCTGTAAGGCTACATCCTCTCCCCAAGACATACTGGGTGCAATAAGAGCTTCATCCTCAGATACATTTGGGCAGATCAAACCTACCGATACTTACTGGGAACAAGCATTGGCATAGCCAATAGATCTCCCTTTTGGGACCTTATAAGTATTTAGTTATGCAGCACAATATCCTTGGTGCAACAACATCAAGTGTTGCATGCCTAAACACTTATATGGTCCCAAAGGCGAGACCTAGTGGCTATGCCAATGCTTGTTTTCAGGTGCTCCTGCCCTGGAGGGCTGGGGAATAATTTTGTAATAGAAAGGGGTCTCTCCATTTTTTAGGTGCTCCTGCCCTGGATGGCTGGGGAACAATTTTGTAATAGAAAGGGGCATTTTTTTTCAGGAGCTCCTGCCCTGGAGGGCTGGGGAATAATTTTGTAATAGAAAGGGGTTTCATTTTGTAATAGAAAGGGACCTCGCTGTTTATCAGTTGCTCAGCGTGTAGGACATTGTCACCTTGGCCCTGTGTCCTTCCCAAGAACAATATCCTCCCACTTACATTCTTGTGTGTTTCATGAAAGGGCACACCCGCAAATGGGGGCCATGCCCGCGACTGTGGGCCACGCCCCGCGAATGTGGGCCACTTTTTTCATCAGTGCCCGGGCCAAATTGTGATCCTAATCCGACCCTGACCCCTGCCCATGAAGAAAAGTTTATACGCAACCAATTATGTTATGTTATGTTATGTTAATGGTTTTTATATAGCGCGTGACTCACCCAGGGGTATCTCAGCGCTTACCAGAGTGGATACTGCGATCGGAAAACACAGGATGAGTGAGTTGGATCAGGTCTTTCAGAAAAACCAGGTTTTTTATTGTTTACTGAAGGACAGGTAGGTGGTAGATTTTCGCAGAAACACTGGGAGTGAATTCCAGTATTTGGGTGCTACGAACGAAAACGCTCTGCCACCTGTTCGGGTTAACCGAATCCGGGGGATGTTCAGGAGGGTTAGGGTGTTAGAACGTATGATATATTCACTCGAAAGCTCAGAGAGTTTGTCCCTAAGGTAGGATGGGCCCTCACCTCTAAGAGCTTTAAAGGAAAGGCAGCAGATTTTGAACATAGAGCGTTTTTGAATTGGCAACCAATGTAGTTGTCTAAGCAGAGGAAGGGATGGAGTTCCGGGGGGGCAGTTCAGGACCATTCTAGCTGCAGTGTTCTGTATGACTTGTAACTTTGTCAGGGTAGTGACTCCTACCTCTGCCAATAGGGTGTTGCCATAGTCTAGCCTACTCCCTATCATTGCTTGTACTACAGTTCTGCGGTGTTCCAATGGTAGGTAAGGGATAATTCTACGCAATAGGCACAGGTTGTAGTAACATGAACATGCGATGTTTTTTCACATTGTCCTTCATGTCAAGCTTGACATCAAGTTGGATTCCAGGCTTTTTACTGAGGTAGATGGTTTTGGTGCCTCACCCAGTTGGGGGGGCCACCTGTCTGGGGTCCAAAGGTGAGCGGACTTCCCCAGAAGCATTAGCTCAGTTTTTCCTGGGTTGAGCTGTAGACATTGCTCCCTCATCCAGTTTGCGATCGCCAGCATACCGCCCATGAAACGCTGTTTCTCCTCCAAGATGTTATTACCTATTGGGAACAGTAGCTGCGTATCGTCGGCATACGAGATAATCTCGAAGCCGAAAGATTGGATTATCTTAGCCAGGGGGGCCAGATATATATTAAAGAGGGTAGGGCTAAGACAAGAGCCCTGTGGCACCCCCTTATCCAACAAGAATTTGTTTTTGGAGGCAAATGGTCCAAGTATAGTGGTTTGCCATCTGTCCCTTAAGAAATTTCTCAGCCACTGTAGGGCAGTGTCTCCGATGCCGCACTCCTCTAGTCTCTCCGGTAGCCTCTGGTGAGATATCGTATCAAAGGCTGCGGAGAGATCTAGGAGGATCAGGACCGAAGAGCCTCCGGCATCGAGGGTGCGTCTTAGCGAGTCAGTGACTGCCAGCGTTGCTGTTTCTGTGCTGAACCCAGGTCGAAAGCCTGACTGGGAGGGGTCAAGCATATCATTGACTTCCAGGTATTGGCTCAGTTGGGTATTTATTTTAGACTCTAGTAATTTTCCTAGTAGTGGTAGTAGGGATATAGGCCTATAATTACTTAGCTCCAGGGGATCTGCAGATGGTTTCTTCAGAATAGGCCGCACGGAGGACTCTTTCCAAGCCCTCGGAATAAGACCAGTCTCGATTGAGGCATTAAAAATTCATTGGATCATAGGCGCACATGTTAAAGACACAAGGGCCATAGTGCTAGGTGGACAAAAATCTTGTGGAGACCCGGATTTAGCTGTTAGTAGCAATTCATTTGTGTCTGCAAGTGAGATAAAATTAAATTGATTCAGCGCAGCTCTGATCGGTGTGGGGTGGTTGTCCAACTTGTTATGTGTTTGGGGCTTATTCATATCTGCGACTGGGAAGTTCGCATACATTTTAGCGATTTTATCATGGAAGAAGTATGCAATAGAGTCATATAATTCCTGAGATTCTGGGGGTGATTGTTTACATACTGGGGGGAGGAGAAGTCTTTAACAATATCAAACAAGGCTTTGGTAGAATTCTTGGACTTTTCTATTTGGGTTTGTATATAGGAGCATCTGGCGTTTTTTATTTCATGATGGTAGTGAGATAGCGCTATTTTGTATGTTTTCCTATCATCCAATGATTTTTGCTTCCTCCATTTCCTCGCCAGTGTTTTACATGTGGCCTTTAGGGATTTAAGTTCGTCCAAGTACCAGGGGGCTGAAAGTCCCCTTGATGACATGTTTGTCTTTTTTTGAGGGATCACTATGTCTAGTGTTTCTGTTAAGGCTAAGTTAAAACTAGCCAACATGTCTGAGGGGTCTTGATTTGTTAACTTAATTTTAGTGGATCGTTCGATAAAAGACTTACTAAAGTTGTGCAAAGTCAGCTTGTGCCATGGTCTTTTATAAATTCCGTTTTTATATGTGGAATTGACCCTATGTTTTGGCCGTGAATGTAGTAAAAGAGAGAATTGAACCAAATAATGGTCTGACCAAACCAGAGGAATTGGCTGCAGTACTCTCAGCTGTTCAGAATTTGTAAAAATTAGATCTAGAGTGTGACCAGCCGAATGTGTGGGACCTGACACCATCTGACTGAGTCCAATGTCGTTTAGGTTCGAAAAGAGCGTCTTCACCTCTGGGTTGTCTTCTATCTCTCCATGATAATTGAAGTCCCCCAGTAAGATGAAGTTGTTGGAGGTCACAGCCTGCATAGGCCACATATCACAAACATCCTTTAGGGACGCATTTTACTGTGGTTGTATTTGTTGTAGTGTTTTAGTTACTGGTTTTGGGCCGCTGAATAAACCTGGAACAAAAAATTCACACGCATAGGTTTATTTCCAACCTTTGTAAACTTTAGGAGTGCGTAGAAATGAGTTTAAAAACCTATAAAACAACTGCATAGTTTATAGATAAAAAGCACTGATACATCATTGCTTAAGACAGTCTTGCAAAACTCGCTAACATGGAGTAACCCCGCGATTGCTCCAAGAACACGTTAGACGCAGTGCTTACCGTTGTGCGCCTCATAACCCCAGCCTGACGAGGGCATCCTGCTCCAAAGTAGAAAGGCGAAGACTTCGAGCCCTGTAGGACAGAGGTGACAGGAGACGCAGGAAGAAACGGCCTTCGCTGCACTAGTCAACTGACTTGAATCTTGACTTCCAGGGGGGTTGGCTGCTGGCTACGTCCCTTAACCTGCTGAATAAAACCATCAGTAGGAGCCAGTTTACTCTTTGCTTCCTTGCACCTAGCATGCACAATGTAAATTGTTTTATTGACTGCAGGAAAAAGACATTTGGGAAGGTCATGCAATAAACCTTCATCAGGGGAACTTAAACTACAGACATTATAATCAACCAACTAATATTTCACACAATCCGTACCTAGATAGATTCAGTACATACATTTACAGCATGTAATGAGCAGCAGAAGGGCTTTGAGTGGGATGAAAAAAGTAGGGGGAGGGATCTCCAAAAGTGGCGTGGCCAATGTAATTAAGGGTGTGATTTAAAGACGTTAACTACATTTCTGAGTTCCACAGGGCGCGCCTAAACGGTATTTTGTTCCCACTCTAAGCCATCTGTTATTGCATCCAAATAGCTAATGCAACAACTGGCATACGCCTAATAACATGCGGATCCATTGGTGTTGGCAATAGTTATTACCCGCTTAAAGATAAATGACTAAAAACAATAATCCTGCTATGAAGAATTAATATTGAAAATGTTTAATCCTGAAATCATAAAACTGGGAGTAATACATGAATGAGGCCTGTGGAAGGGATAGTGGTCTTCAGAATGTGTCTATCACCTCCATTATGTTCACTCTTTTAGACATGTATGAACTTTTTCTTCCGGAGGCTGTATTACACACATGACCCTGGCTACACAAAGGCCATGTGCCTCTGCTTTGTGTGCCCCCGGGGAACTTTGTATTACAGAAGGAGCCGCAGACGCTAGTGGGCACCTTCTGTACTACTTGCAGAGCTGGCACATGTAGCACCAGCGCTATCTCGAGAGGGCATTCCCTTATTTGCATAGGGCGTGGCCCCATGCAAATGAGGTAATCTCTTTGACTTTGCACCCCACCATATTATGGACGCTGACGCAAGGGCAAAGAAACGGTCAGGAGACGCACTGAAAGTGCAATGCAAAAAGGTGGCGCACTCTCAGCATGCCTCCATGATGGCAGCCCTCTGAAAAGAGAAAAAGGGGTCCCATGGACCCCCAGACATTCCCTTGCTGGCGGGTGCAGTCACTCACTGCACCCACCTGCAAGGGGATCTCTCTCGCCTCTTGAAAGCGTAGGCAGATTGCCACCTGCATTGTGAAACACGTAGCAGCTTTTAAAAACCAGCTGCGGATTTCACTCGAATACACTAAGCCCAAGACAGCACATGTTCACAGCTACCATAAGGGCAGCACACTCAGCATAATAGGGCGCACTTTCTCTGTATGCACCCAGCGCACCTTTTGATATGTCTGCCATGGCCCAAACAGGGAAAGTGCACACAGTGCATAATAAGGTCCCATATCGCCTCCATCCATATCTTACACTTCATCTGTTTCCTCTACAGCACCTTCTTTACTCTCCCTTCTGAATACACTGCTTGAATTGTGTTCCCTTTTTCACCCCCAAACAGAGAACACACCAACTCACCTGTAAGCAATGCATTTTCTTTTACGTTTGCCTTGTCAATATTTTGACAACTGTATAACTCCTTCACACCGTTTGCTCAGAATCACAAATGCAACTGGAATACGTGACTATTGTACTGTGCAGTCTGCAGAGAGGTCAAGGATTGGAGGACCATGTACTCTGAACATCTTTCTGACCCACTGACAAGCAATGTGGGAAACTCCTGTTATGTAAACCGAGTTTTTGACTCAGCTCTACAAGGTTTGTTTTCACACCCACGGGTGACACAAGTGAACGTAGTTCAATGCACCAGCTCTGAATGTGAAAAATAGGTGGCTATTGTAGCCCTGCAGAACCCCACCCAGTACATAAATGAAGTGGTATCAATGTTTTTGGGTTACTGTAGATGGCTGGCTTAGTATTTGGTGCTCACTTATGTAACTGTAGCACCCTGCTCTAATCCACAAAACTCTTATGGTGATTTTAGTGGTTATAGACACCTCTAGAAAGCTCTCTAAGTGTTAGCTGTGGAGAGCAGCCTCCAGCGGAGATATAACCACAATACACACAATAGTTTGATAATAGAACACATAAGTAGCACAAATACACAGTGGGCTCCAGGGGGAGTACAAACCATATACCAAAATAGTGGAATGCAAACCACGACCTAACTCAAGACTGGGCCCAGTAGACGTAGAAGAGTCGGGGACCTAAGGAATTACCCAAGGAGAGCATCTAGGAACTCCATGGAGGTCGTGTGCAGTGTGGGAACACGACTGCATGCTCAATGTAAGTCAATCGGTAAGTTGTGGTTGCAACTTTAAAGAAGAGTGACCCTTCCCAGCAGACCCTGAAGAAATCCCATGGAAGATGGAAGGTTGCAGAGTCACCCCATCCGTGGATACCCCAGGAACCAGGATACCTACACCAGGGAAGCCGGATGCATACATGCGAAGTGAGGTCGGAAACCACCATAGACCTCAATTGAGGGCTTCAGTAAAGATGCTGCTGGCGAAGAAAGTGAATGAGTCCAGTGGAACCCAAAGGTGGATTCAAGATGAGAGGAACCTGCAAGCAGAGGGGACAGAGTCTAAGCCACTCAGGAGTGACCAGGAGGTATGTAAGACAAATGCCCACCGATGTCAGGGGTGCAGGAGAGTTGACGGTGCCCTTGAAGTTGCAGCCGTGTGGATCCAGCAATGCTGTGGAAGACCAGGAGCCGTTCACAAGCTGTCCCACGTCGGATTTCAAGAGCCAGGAGGTCTGGCTGAGGCACCAAAACACCTTGGCAACAACAACCAACGTAGTAGAAGAAAAAAGTGCAGTCAGGACCAAAAAGGTCCAAGTGACTCACCACAAGCAGGTAAGCCACAGCATGCCCTGAGCAAGCAGGGGAGCCCACTGGAGACAAAAAAAGACCCTTGAGAGGACCTACAAATTAGAGGCACAGGAGTCACAAGAGGACCTCGAGCAGCTCGCCAAAGGATGAAGGCCCACAGTGCAAAGGATGCAGTACAGGCGAAGATCTTGACAGCAGACAGGTCAGCTTTGTTGCGTGTCTGTAGATGCAGGGGAGTGACTCCTTCACTGCAAGGACTATTCCTTCAGGTGTCTTGGATGACCACAAGCCATGTGAAGAAGCTGTATGGAGCACAGGGACAGAGGTTGCAGAAGACTGGCAGGCCAAGACCAGGAGGAGCATGAGTCTTCCCAGTTGCAGTCTTGGTTCCCAAAGCGAAGTGCAAAGTGCCCAAATGGTTGAAGTGGTTTCAGACTTGAATCTTGTCCCATGATGAATCTAGGGATCCACCCACAGGTAAGCCCTTAAGTACCCTAAGGATAGTGTTGGGTAAATTCAGGAGTTCCTCCCAGAGGAGAGGCTGGACAGTGGGGAGCATACTCTCATGTTCTTTATCCAGTTTCACACCAGAGATGGATCCAACGGGTCCCTGTACTGGTTTCAACTGGAATATATAAGGGGGCACCAAATGTGCCCTTCAAAGCAGTCTAGAGGTACTGGCAAGTGCCCTCACCCTGTACCCAAACACTAAGTCCTGTCTGGGAGGTTGTCACACCTCCCTGTGACAGGAAACCTACTGTCTTGCCTTTCTCTACTCAACCTGGCTCAGCAGCAGGAGGGCAGAATTGTGTCTCTGGTCGGCAGCAGCCAACGTTTGCTGTCCAGGACTAGAAGACTGGTACCGGGAGCACTGAGGGCCCCTGGACGAGCTTAACAGTGCATGGAATCATACCGCCAATGCTGTTTATGGTGTTGGGGTTTGATTCCAACATGTTTGATACCAAACACGACAGGGTTCGTTACAGCCAGTTGAGAGATAGCTGTCGCATAATGACGCATGGCCACTCTATATATCGTATAGGCTGATGCACTTACAACCCGGGAGAATGGACTCCAGAAGTTGTAGAGGTATCCTGCTCATGCAGGCACACACTAACACGTATAACTAAGCACTGTGCCTCCAGGATTGAAAGGCCTGCCTTAGGGGTGACTTATATGTTTTAAGTGTAGTGACCTCAGATATAAGGAAACATATATCTGTCACAAGTGGTGATAGCACCAGCTTACACAGGCTGCTATGGCAGGCCTGTGGCCACAATCTGAGTGGTCTCTTATGGGTGGCATAATACGTGCTTCAGCCCAATGGAGACGCTTGGGTACCTTAGCACCATATACTAGGGACTTACAAGGGTACCCCAGTAGCCAATCTGGAGTGTACCTAAGTACTCACCATGTCCAATTTAGGGGAGCAGCACAGAGATGGGGGTCCTGATTAGCAGGATCCCAGTCAGACAAGTCAGTAAAACATAATGACATCAGCAAAAAGTGGGGGTGACCATGAAAGCAGATCCTACTTTCCTACAGTTACTAACAAGAAGCTGTGGTAATCCAAACGATCATTCATTAACAGTTTACACACTCAAGATCACTCAAAATGGAATATTTATTTCAACATATTTATTTTAAAATAGCTATTTTAGAATGCCATGGTCTGGTGCACATAATACTGGTAACTTCACAGAAGATAATAAAAAGCAGCTAACCAACTAATATGCATCAGGGAGGGGGACAAGTGGAAGGCTGCATTTAGAACTCCTTTCTACTATTTTGAATATTGTGTCCATCACCACCCCTTGTTGTGGATTATTTTGTCCACCCTGGGAGTGGAAGGGTGTACTCAGATGTGAGTCCCTTGCTCATTGCACCATCAGGATTCAAGCAAGCCGGGCCGAAGACGGCTGAAATGCCAGAAACCGGTCCCCGGAAGCTTGTTTCCTTCCCAGTGTAAGAATTGGCTTTTGTAGTCTGGTCTGCCCTGTTCCCATGATGCACTGGGCCAGGGACAGACTAATTTGCATACAGCCAGGTTCTGAAACTGGGATGGTGCAATGAGCTAAATAACGGTGTTGGATCTAGCCCTGATCTCTTGACTGGGTGAGAGTGTTCTGCTTAATTCAGAGACTCTGTCCATCACCACCCCTTGTTGTGGATTATTTTGTCCACCCTGGGCGTGGAAGGGTGTACTCAGATGTGAGTCCCTTGCTCATTGCACCATCAGGATTCAAGCAAGCCGGGCCGAAGACGGCTGAAATGCCAGAAACCGGTCCCCGGAAGCTTGTTTCCTTCCCAGTGTAAGAATTGGCTTTTGTAGTCTGGTCTGCCCTGTTCCCATGATGCACTGGGCCAGGGACAGACTAATTTGCATACAGCCAGGTTCTGAAACTGGGATGGTGCAATGAGCTAAATAACGGTGTTGGATCTAGCCCTGATCTCTTGACTGGGTGAGAGTGTTCTGCTTAATTCAGAGACTCTGTCCATCACCAGCCCTTGTTGTGGATTATTTTGTCCACCCTGGGCGTGGAAGGGTGTACTCAGATGTGAGTCCCTTGCTCATTGCACCATCAGGATTCAAGCAAGCCGGGCCGAAGACGGCTGAAATGCCAGAAACCGGTCCCCGGAAGCTTGTTTCCTTCCCAGTGTAAGAATTGGCTTTTGTAGTCTGGTCTGCCCTGTTCCCATGATGCACTGGGCCAGGGACAGACTAATTTGCATACAGCCAGGTTCTGAAACTGGGATGGTGCAATGAGCTAAATAACGGTGTTGGATCTAGCCCTGATCTCTTGACTGGGTGAGAGTGTTCTGCTTAATTCAGAGACTCTGTCCATCACCACCCCTTGTTGTGGATTATTTTGTCCACCCTGGGCGTGGAAGGGTGTACTCAGATGTGAGTCCCTTGCTCATTGCACCATCAGGATTCAAGCAAGCCGGGCCGAAGACGGCTGAAATGCCAGAAACCGGTCCCCGGAAGCTTGTTTCCTTCCCAGTGTAAGAATTGGCTTTTGTAGTCTGGTCTGCCCTGTTCCCATGATGCACTGGGCCAGGGACAGACTAATTTGCATACAGCCAGGTTCTGAAACTGGGATGGTGCAATGAGCTAAATAACGGTGTTGGATCTAGCCCTGATCTCTTGACTGGGTGAGAGTGTTCTGCTTAATTCAGAGACTCTGTCCATCACCACCCCTTGTTGTGGATTATGCCCTTCGGATAGAGCAACGCTGCAACAGTTTTCCAACATTTCCTGGACCATACTTTCTCATACATTCTTAATCAATGCGTGGTGGTCTCTCTTGATGACATCATAGTATTCGCCAAAGATCCAATCTTACATCAGCACGTCAGCCAGGTTCTAACCAACAGTTTTGTAAACTGAAAAAAATTTAATTTGATCAAACCAAAGTAGAGTACCTAGGCTATAGGATCAACAGTGTCTTTCACCGGGTCTCAGCGACAGGATGCCCTTAGGGTTACAGTGCGCTTTATAAATGCTAAATACACACATACATACATACGTACTGGAGTCTCCATGGATCAATGTAACGTTTCTGCAAATTAAGATTGGCCAACTCCATCTAATGTCAAAGAAGCTCAGTGTTTCCTAGGGTTTGCTAACCTCTACAGACAATTTACTGAAAATGTTGCCAAATTAACCTGCCGAATTACCCAAATCCCAAAGAAAGACATGCTTCGTCAAGGTTTTCAGTGGGATGATCTAGCTGAATAGGCCTTTCTGAGATTAAAGAAAGCTTTTATGCAAGCACCAATCTTGCATCATCCAGAACCCACTAAAAATGTAATTGTGGAAACTGATGCATCAGGCCAATGGAGCAGTGCTTATGCAACAGCAGGAAGATAACGGTCTTGAACAGCCTGTCTTCTATTTGTCCCATATCTTGTCTGATACAGAAAATGATTTTTCCATCCTCGAAAGAGAGTTCATAGCCATGAAAACAGTTGGAACTCAGTGAAGACATTTCTTAATGGGATGTCAAGCACCTTTTGAAATCTGAACAGATCATCAAAATATCCAATGCCTCAGAAATATGCAATGCCGAAATAGCCATCAGGCCCTTTGGGCATACTTCTTTAGCCAGATCAACTTCAATATAACCTATTTTCCCAGCACCAAGAATACTCTAGAAGATGCACTATCACGCAGATATCCTGAAACTTTACTACACTTTGATCAGATTTATTTTTGCTCCTAAACGAATAGCACAATCCTTTCTGGAGGAAATCCAACCTGAGCACCCTAACGTCTCCAGAGGAATGGAACTATTTACTAGGACTAACTGTTAAAACGAATGACTTAGTGCTCAAAGGAAGAGTACTATTTATTCCTACTAAAACACTCTACCTTGAGATTTTCAAGACGTGCATTGACTGCACAGGGGTGTTAAATCCACTCTAGGACTCACGTTTCGTTCCTTTTGGTGAGCATCTATCAGAGTAGACCCCATGGGCCTTATTATGATGTTGGGCCGACGGGTACCCCTGCGGTCTCGGGACCAACCGACATCTGGTCGGCGGTCTTGACACCGCAATTACAATGCAACCGCACATGGTGCGGTCACCTACTCCTCTTAGTTTATGGGAGCTTGTGCTGCAGCCGTAGACCGACTGTAGCACAACTCCCATAGAGAAATGGGCGAATCTGTCCATCCCAGCACTGCGTGGCAGGCACCTCAGGGTGCCTGCCACACGTTGCAGGGATTAACAAGGGGACACCCCTCAGCCCCCAACTGGAGATTGCAGGGTGAAGGGGACCCTGCTAGGAGCCCCCTATGGTGGTTCCTGACAGGCTTTCCATGTCAGAAAGCCCGAAAAGGAAAGCCTGTCAGAAACCAACATCGTAATCCCTACGGCGGAAACGCAGTCCATATAAATTACGGGTGGGCCTCCAACTGGAGTCCATTGGAATCCTGCATGACTGGCCGGTTTCACTTTCGGCTGCCTGCATCGTAATGCGCCATTGAAACTGAAATTGCAATGAGACTCAGAAAGCCTCCGACCTGTGGTCGGAGGCTTTCCGATTCTCATTGTAATTAAGCCCTGAGTAGTATGCAAGTCCTAGTCCAGTCTGCAATCAAAATAAGGCATCCCATTCTAAACTGTTGATATGGAAATCTATGCATACATCGATAAAAATTTAATTTCGGACTTATTAACAGAATCTCTTGCTGTGAAGTCCACATCAACCTCGACTAGCAAATATGTAGGCAAGCAGGCCCTGAGACTTAGACTTGGGATTGCTAATTGATAGGTGTCACAGATGGGAGGGTGGTTAGCTGGCAGGCAAACACTTGGGCAGGAAACTTTTGATAAATCCCACAAATTGACCCTAAAGGATAATTGCCCTAATAAAGCACACATGGCCGGAGGGGTTACATGTACCCCTAAAAACACCATAAAAAGTCAGATGCCACAAGAGCTAGGAACACATAGCCAATCATGACCTAGCACACGCAGCGGTCAGGTACTTCCCATGACAGACATCTGGACACATTATCCACTGGCCACATTGTGTCCACGTGAGGTTGAGACTCACCTGTGGTAAACCTTGGACAATTAATTTAGGACTCCAAAGGCAGCTACAAACATTCCTCACCATATACAGTATGCCGGAAACTTTTATAACCCACCATGTTTTGTATGAAAGAAGGACACAGACTAATTGTAAATTGAGACAGTGCTCAGACCTTGTGCCTGTAACTGTCCTCCCAGACGTAATGTTTAATTAAACAAATTGTTCCTGTTTTGCCATATGGCTCTTGTCTTCTGTTTTTAAAGGATTTCAAACTCCAGTAACGTTTTGGCAAGCCAGATAGGAGGGATTGGGACTTTATACCTGACTGCAGCTGAAAGAAGGAAACCCCGCCCGGACGGATTCAAGATTTCACAACCAGAAATGTGGGTAGACACTGTAATTGAGTGGAAGTTCTGCTGTATCCCCGGGGTTGAGGTCCGTCCTGACTACATCCAAACCTAAAACATAGTCTAAAGCACTTGGCGCATGGTAAACTGGGGGGTTGCTGAGCTCGCTGAACTAGTAATAGTGCACCACATATGATTGCCCCTACGATTAAACAAACCATACTGCAAAACGTCATTTGAGTTGTATTTATCTAAATTACTAAAATAGCTATGGATTCCCCATTGAAGCATATGAAAACTATGTTCCCCAAACAGATAAAGAGAATTCATAAGTTTTGCCAAGAGTAGCACTTGCACAATTGAAAGGCACACATATTTCCTTGGCCTAAGAGGGAACATTTGACCCAAATAAAATTGAATATACTAAAATACATATAAAGACTAAATATGCAGGACACAAGAAAGTCAATGTTAGAATTATGGGCCATCTTTAAAAAAGCTAAAAACCGATAGCCCCACAATGACGATAGTGAGGAAGGCATCAGCACCTCCTCCACCAATATGCAAGGATGGATGTACTCACACCAGCTCCCCCTGCATTTGGATATTCAAATCCAACAATAGTAGATGCCAACAAGCCCTCCACCGGAAAAATGACAGTTAGGTCTAGGACTGAGAAAACCAAAACAAGGCGAGCCCCAACGCCACCAGCGCAGCCCAAGCCCCGATGGAAGGTCTCAAAAAGCTCAACTCCCCCTTCACCATTACTCAAAACAGGCACACTAGTCACGTTTTTCTATGATATTTTGCCTTGTGCAGGATGTCCTCTTTCATCTGGAAGTCATAAGGCAGATAATATGTCCACGGGGGGAGGGAGGCACCCTTCGCCTGTGGGAGGCCTACTCTATGTGCATGGTCCATCTTTAGCTCCAAAGTGGAGGAGGGGGAATCCAGGACTGAGCAGAAAAGCTCTGCGACGAAGCCTCTGAGCTCTGTGCCTTCAGCTTTGGAGGATGCGCCTCTGATCTGTACATTATTCCGGCGAGATCTATTTTCAAGAACCTCAGCGTGGGCCTGGAGGTATAAGTTCTGATCATGAAGGCAGAGGATTTTCTGCTGCAGCACCTCAACATCCTCACGTGGCCACTGTCCTTTTCCACCAAGGTGTCAACACGATCCCCCAGGCAGTCCATCTCTCTCTTGAGCTACCACATATCGGTGGAAAGGTCCTTTTTGACCTCTTGCAGATGTTATGCTATGTTAACGGGTTTATTAAGCGCAACAGCAAAGAGGCGTCCCGGGGCTGACCAGCGGAGAGGTGACAGAACATGACAGGCCCGGGACCTACAGACTGGGGAAAAGAAAGGTTTTTAGAGATTTCCTAAATTCGAGGTAGTTGCTGAGGCCTCGAATATGGGGCAGTAAAGAATTCCAGAGAATGGCTGCTCTATTCTGAAAAGAACGACCCCCAGCACGAGCCCTCTTGTCTCAAGGAACCACAACCAGATGTTGACCCACTGAGCGGAGCTGGCGAGAGGGGACATAAGGTAAAAGCATCCTCCCTGAGAGATGTGAACAAGGATTCAAGGAGTGGGTCACCGGCTCTTCTGATCCATCTTTGTCCTGTGTGTGGGGCACAGTGAGCACCAGGGGACGACCTCCAGAGGTACCTCCGAATGGCCTAGAAAGCATATCCTTCAAGTTGCAATCTTTTTTTGGATCTGGCTGCGGCCATCATGAAATGACTACGGAGATGTCCCTCAAGGATGCAGCACGTGCATGCCGGTAATGTACTCAGCGATGAGCAGGCCTTGGGTCGCAGGGGGTGTAGGGGTGCAAGGTGTCTGAGCCCCTGTGGTTCCCACCCCTCTTCTCAAGGTGGGTCGCACTGGAGGTGCATTCAGGCAGATCCAAGGCAAAGGCCCCTGTCAAGGTATCAAGTCAGCAATCGGCCTACACCCCAAACCGCAAGTCTGGTGTCCACACTCGGTGGGGGGCTCCACGAGCAAGCCCAGGAAACCAAGTTGGGAGAACACTGTTTCAATGTCTGCACCTGTCCTCGTTGTGAAGGAGTGTTCGTGTCTGCCACAAAGGGGGTGCTGTCTGGCTCGCTCGCGTCTCCATCACTCAAGGTCTCCGACAACCAGGCTACAGCTCTCCTGGTGATTCCAATCCATCGCCACTCACTGATCTCCAGGGTGCGTAGTATGATGGCTAGGGACCTAGGTGTACTCGGGCCCAAGTGCTAAAAAGTCCAATCTCCCAGGCAGCTCCGGTCTCGGTCACCTCCATCGGTCGCAGACAACGTAAAAGTACAATGGAGCTCCTCTGACCCCTGACCGAGCTCACCTCGGTTGTCCATGTGCTTTCTTTTAGCACCCTCCACTTCCTGGGGGCGTCAATCTAGATCCCAATTGCAGAGAGGAGGCATCCAGCGTGTCTGCAGCTCTGCCTCAGCGGTTTGCTCTCCATAGATCATCTCAGTCAGTTAGGCCTCTGGGTAAGCCAGGCGTGGCCCTCATCCACAGCCGATCTCAGGCCTCCCCCGGGCCGGAACACTTCTCTGCCAGAGACTGCAGCTCCAATGAGGTCCCCTGCTGGGCTATTCAGGCCGCCCCTGCAGCAGGTGCAGGCTGAAGGCAATTCAGGCTCTGGTCCGCACTGCTGAGCAAACATTTTGGTGCCGGCTTCCAGCACTCGGTCTCCATCTCTGCCAGCGGGGCCGCTCCGATGGTCATTTGGACAGTTTTTAGGGGCTGAAGCTGAGCACAGCGGTCTCTGATACTCGGTAACCTTAAGGACAGCCGTGTCAGGGCAATAATGCGGCGTGTAGCGGCAGGGGTTGGCGGTGGCACTGGAGGGACGGGAAAGGATGTCTAACTCAGTCGCCATCTTGGCCACGCCCCAGGTGGTACAGTTTAGAACTGGGAAAGGCCAGCAGGCCACTGAGCTCCCTATCGAAACTTTCCAGTAAGTGGCCAGCCTGTATGATGTCTCACACTATAATTCTTACATCCTGCCTAATCTAAGATGGCCGGCTTGCCTTCTTCACCTTCCAATATTTTCCCAATCCAAAATGGCGGTGCTTGTTTTTGATGTAATTTCCTGACTCCAAAGTATGAAAGAGAGGCAGTCCTTTCTTCCTTGCGTTGCATAACTTCCTAGTGTTAGATGTGTTTCCTTGCTCCCAATTCCTATCCAGCGGTCTTATTTTTTTCCTGGAGCTTTTAGGTTCCAGGGTTCCGAGGTTCTTCTCCTGTTTACTTGCCTCCTGTTCTGTTCTGTCTTGCCCTGGGCTCCACCCACGGAGTCTTGCTATCAACTGGTGGGTTTTTGACCTTGGTCTTTTTTCTCAATCTGGGACTCCTTCCTGATGACACTATCTCCTTGGCGCTTCTTAGTGTCACCTGTATCATGGCCACTGAAAGGGGTCGCACTTAGTCCTAGCAGATAAGAACAGTCAGGGACGGGGTCTTTCAGTCTCCTCCTTGTCAACATTGTTCAGACCAGCGTCTAGATCCTGACACTAGGTGGTAAAGTGGCAGTCTTATCATGTGTACAGCCAGTGGCACTACAGAATCCTTTCCATATGTCAATCTTCTTTTGTAGCACATTCTTTTTACTTTACTGCAAAAATTATCAGAATCCCTAAATACAAAATGGCTATCCCATTCTTCCACCAGGAGAGTCTCTTGTTCTCCATAAACCACACTCAAATCTAAAATGAGGTAGTCTCTCTTCAACCAAGTTCCAAAGGGGCTCTCCTTCCTGCTGAGGTTGGTGCCTGGTAGTCTAGGATGGCCCTGAGATTGAATGGAAGCAGATCGTATAAGAGCTCCATTTGGCATTTCCAACTCAATAAAGGTTGTGTTAAGGCTGTGCTTTGGTCTGACAACTGCTCCTCACCCTTACAGATGGCCAGCTGATGACAAAACCCTGCCTACATGGGCACGGAGAGCAACTTGGGGTCCTCTGAAGAGGAGTATCATTAACTCACACCAGAAATGTGTATTGATTCTCTGGAGGTGAGATGAGAAGCAACACACGTTGTAAGGCAGCTTTAGCTCATGCAGTACAAGGTACATTTTTACTGTTACTTACATACGTTATCATAAATCTGATTTTCACATTAGATTTTGAAAACTTAATGCAATATCATTTTGATTAATTTTGCCAGCATTTTTTAGATACAGATATAAACTGGCGACTTTAATGATACCTAGGCCTGTTCCTTGAAAATTCAACTTAAAGCTGCCCCTGTAAGGGCACCTAGTTCAAATATGGAGTGCCCGACCCTTTTGAATATTAAGCACCCTGCCCTGTGAACATATAAGGCACACTCTAGAAGTGCCTATTAATATATACAATACGTTTTCATACACGGCAAAGGCACTTATCCTTTCCATATGTCACTGTAGTGCCTTTAAACTGCAGCCCAGCGGGTGCAGTCAGAAGTATTACATACATCGTTATTATCATGGGGTTCTCTGAGTTAGGTGGACTTTTGTATGTGCAACCATGAGGGAACAAAGCTTCAGGAAGTGGAGCCATCTCTTATTAGAACTATATCTGAGCACCTGTGACAATTAGCAAACAAGTTACATCTAGAGTACGGGGTGAAGTAGAATGTGGCCTTTATTGGCCTTAGTGACCCACCACAAAATCAAGGCTTTTGTACCCGCCCTTTTGGACATGATGATTATGGAAACGTAGCTCAGTGTAATACTAATGCAAAATAATATTTTATTTAGTGATGAACATGAGAAATTGAAATAAATTAGCTAATGATGCTGCCTCTCTCTTTTTTATTTCCAGTGGCCAGCCAACCCCAAGTTGGAGACCATCAGGTAACAGGCAGAGAAGGCATCCAACCTTTGCAGCAGATACTACCATCAGTGAGGAAGAAGGGCCAGAAACTATAGATACTGACATTGAGCCCGTTCAAATCTGTGCAAGGTCCCAGACCAAAATACTCCGGGTGAGGGTGAAGCCGCACAAGAGGGGGTGATGAACCTGGCCACCACATACCAGTAGGTGTCTGAGGATGGGGCTTCTCCCGGGTATGAGGAACAACAATATAAGATGTCTGAAAAAGTGCCATTGCTTACATTTGGGTCTGACTTTATCCCTAGTACCATCAACTAGGCTTCAAAGACACAAATGCCTGGTGCTGTCTCTCCCATCACCCCTTGCCCCCATCAAGACTGCAAGCCCATAACAGCTTACTGAGAAGCCAGTAAAGGCGCCTTCCTCTCATGCCTCCCTGCCTCTCCCATCAATGTGTATCTCAGTCTGTTTCCCATTTGTCCCACCAGGGCACTAGCAATCTTGCTGTTGCACACCAAGCCCTGCAAACTACAGAGGCAGTCCACCAGAGGGAAAACATTTACTTGCTATCCTCTGGAATGTCTTCTCTATCTTCCACCATCAAACCCTCACCTACTTACTTGCAGTCGTTGTCAGCCTATGTTGGTCTTTCACCACTGGCCCTTTATCGCTTCAAGTGTGTCCACAACCTAAGGTGATATCAGATCATGCCAAGCCACCACCATGCTCATGCTGCTACCTCAAACCCAAGACACTATCAAGGATACCATATATATGTTGAGGGCATTAATTTATATTTGTTTTGGACTCTTTACCTTAGATTTTGATGTGGGACATTTTGGCTCATGTTAGGAATTTTCATCTGGACTATTGACTTTACTCTTCCTTCTTTTTTGCTTGGACAATGCAAATAGGCTACCCTCTCACACCCACAGCCTTATCTTCTTTAGTTTGCCCCACCCAAGTCTAGGCTGGTACATGAACTATTTTAGTTAAGTACGCCCTTATCAAGAATAATTTTGACACAATCTCTACCACATTTCACTGGACTCTATGCCCCTTGACTGGCCATATGTATATTGATTAGATACACATTTGTTTCCAGTTAAAACTTTAACTTAAGTATTTATGGTATACTTTCTGTGTGAGCCTGCCTGTTGATGGACATGTGTGTGGTGAACTGATGGTACTTAGCACACAACTAAGATTGACCCACACTCTGCCATCCAGTTATAAAAGACTCCCATCCATCACGCGCACAAGATGACTAACAGCAGGTTGGTAGGAAAAAAGTATTTTTTCCTCAACTGAAGGAATCAACACACATTTACAGTGGTGGGATAGCTTGACAAACATGGAAGGGTATGAAGTGTGAAGAGGAATCAGTAAATGGTGAGTGGATCGTTCATGGGGTGGGGATTACAATCCACATTACCAGAACAGTCATCTTCATCCCCGGTTAAGAACCAATGAACCTACTCTGGGCTCAGAATAAGGTTGTGCTTTGGAAGCAGGTAGGAGGATGTGACTGGTGAGCTCTGAAGTTCATTGTTCATCACCAGTTGTCTGAGATATAAATCGGCCATGCACCCTGAGATGGATCCATTGTGAGTGAGGAACTCTATGATCTCCATGACCTCTATATACCACATATAGATGGAGACGGAGAAAGCACTTACCTGAATCCAGGCCACAACGGGGACACAAACGCCGCCACCGGCCAAGAGTCAATCTTCCTTTTGCATTGCGCCGCCGCCCCGGGACCACAACTCCCGGAAGCCTCAGCGGCGGCGGGCACCTCTGACCTCGCGCCAGAGGCGCTTTAAATCGGTGCTGAGGTCGGCGAAGCGGGGGAGACGGAGACGGAGAAAGCACTTACCCGAATCCAGGCCACAACGGGGACACAAACGCCACCACCGGCCAAGAGTCAATCTTCCTTTTGCATCGCGCCGCCGCCCCGGGACCACAACTCCCGGAAGCCTCAGCGGCGGCACGCACCTCTGACCTCGCGCCAGCACCCGGAGGCGCTTTAAATCGGCGCTGAGGTCGGCAAAGCGGGGGAGACGGAGACGGAGAAAGCACTTACCTGAATCCAGGCCACAACGGGGACACAAACGCCGCCACCGGCCAAGAGTCAATCTTCCTTTTGCATCGCGCCGCCGCCCCAGGACCACAACTCCCGGAAGCCTCAGCGGCGGCGCGCACCTCTGACCTCGCGCCAGCACCCGGAGGCGCTTTAAATCGGCACTGAGGTCGGCCAAGCGGGGGAGACGGAGACGGAGAAAGCACTTTCCTGAATCCAGGCCACAACGGGGACACAGACGCCGCCACCGGCCAAGAGTCAATCTTCCTTTTGCATCGCGCCGCCGCCCTGGGTCCACAACTCTCGGAAGCCTCAGCGGCGACGCGCACCTCTGACCTCGCGCCAGCGCCCGGAGGCGCTTTAAATCGGCGCTGAGGTCGGCGAAGCTGGGGAGACGGAGACGGAGAAAGCACTTACCTGAATCCGGGCCACAACGGGGACACAAACGCCGCCACCGGCCAAGAGTCAATCTTCCTTTTGCATCGTGACGCCGCCCCGGGACCACAACTCCCGGAAGCCTCAGCGGCGGCGCGCACCTCTGACCTCGCGCCAGCGCCCGGAGGCGCTTTAAATCGGCGCTGAGGTCCGCTTCGCGGGACGCCGGGCGCAGCCCAGGCCAAGGGCGGGCCCGTTTAAGACCGTTCAAGACCGGCCAAGGACGGGCCGGGCCACCCCTCTTTCATTCGCTCCAGTAAAGTAAGGTCAGTGTATCTGTAACTGTGTGACCCTATTTGATACTTGTTATAATGGAGTATAAGAGACAGACTTCTATCACTAATCATGGTAAATGTACCACCTGATGCACCGATCATGAGGAAGTCCACTGGAGGATCTCTTTTGGGCACTTTGGATAACTTCTTGGTCAGAGTCTCGTCAGCACTGGCCAAGGATATTGAACTCACTGAGCAGAGACTATCTTTGGATACCCCATTTGATAGGAGATCTTCACTGGGTAGCTTGGCAAGGGCTAGATCACCGATTTATAACTTATCTGCCTCTCAGGACACATTGCCCCCTTCAGGATTAGTGGAGCAAAGTCTCTTGTCACAGCCTGTTGTTATCCATGAAACAAGCCCAAATCCTCCTGGGAAGGACGCCCTTAATGTCCCAAAATCAATCCCCTCTCCCAACATTAAAACACGTTCAGCCTCCCATGCAAAATTAGGTCTTCCTCAGCAACATGCAGGAGCGGCTGCCAAAAGGAAGCGCACTGAGGTTCAAACAATTGCAGGAGGCAAAAAATCAAAAACTGGTAAAGCGGATATCCTTAATGATGATCCAGCTCCAAGACCTCCTTCTAGCCCAGTCCACTCAATAACAACTGTTATAGAAGGGCTTAGCAGGCCTAATTCGACCCTGGGAGGAGAAGTACAATCTGATATGGGCCCCTTGTTTTGGAAGAGACTTGAAAGTACCTTTAAAAAACTCTGCAACCCAATTACTACACGACTGGACTCAATTGAGAACAGACTGATTTGTCTCGAACTTTCACTCTCATCTTTCCAGAAGCAAGCGGGGTTGAGAGCTAAGGATCCTATCCACAGGCACGCTAAAACCACTGGCCAAACACCAATGAATGACAATGCAGCCCCAAACAGTTGCACTGTCCCCTTACAAAAAACCCCAACCATACCTCCTGCTAATAAACAGGCTTCCATTCCATCAGCAGATGTAACCATAGCCACAAAGGATAAACCCCAACAAGCTGATGCAAGTAGACCAGCACTTACACCACACAAACCGCCTGTGGCACCCTTGGTTCATAGAGTTGATCCCCTGCCCACTATTAATCTCCCACCTCAATCAGCGCCTTATGTGGTGGTTATGGCGGGGGTCCCCGCAATGGCCCAGGGGAATAGGGAGACATACGCAGAACTTAAAAACAAGTGCACCTTCTGGCTTAATGAAAAACGGCCACTTCCAACAAATATAACAGCGGAAATTCTGTTTGCCAGGAGAGTGAACTGGATTGGCAAGAGTACCAAAACTCTGGTGGGAGATTGTGTTATTATTAACTTTAGAGACGGGAGGTGTGTCGAATTTATTTGTAATTGGCCTCAAAATGTGTTGGCACCTGGAATTCTTACATTGCCTTTGTCCCACTTTTATGAACCCCGGCACCCAACCCCAAGAGACTTATTTTCACAGGATGAAGTGCTGAACCCGTGTCCCCTGGGGAACATCATGCTATTTAACAGGTTCGATGCCCTCTCAGGTCTGGGGGACTGTGATTGACGGTCTGTGCATCAAAGCATAGTACGGAATAGTATATTTACGGGAAATGGGGGAGTTGTTGAAAGGGGGCTCGGCCAAGTAAAGGGCCAGCCATCACCAGAAGCCTATGGGAGCATGGAGTGGAAGGGAGTACGAGGGTGCTCAGACCTTCCACCACCTAGGGAGGAATTCTCTCTTGTCAGGGATCCATCGTTGAGAGAAAGTACGATAACTTCACTAACACCCCTTACCACTGTATCTACTATCACACCATCTGCCCTTGTACAATATGGGTCTATGAACCCATTAGGTGGCTCGAATAGTTTGGTTAACTGTAGTAATCAACCATCTAGAAATTATAGCCAACACACAACTCTAAAAATCTTATGCTGGAATATAGCAGGTCTTGCCACCAACCAGGACATCCCTGACTGGTGCACCTTTGTAGACCTTCATGGGATATGTATTTTCCAGGAAACATGGGCTCCGAACCCAATCCACAGACTGGGCTACTCTACGTATATGGAGCCATCACTGAAACGCCCCAGAGGCAGACCATCGGGGGGATTATGTATTTGGATAGGTGTCCATTTTGGGTTTTCTGTAAAAAGAATAGACACAAACAGCCCTGACATAACTTGTATTATTTTTTCACATATCAAAACACCTAAACTGGCACATATCAATATTTATTCGAGGCCAGCAGGCCGGGGGGGCACTTCCGGACCTTAGACTCTCTGTCCTCTCTTTTGCACTCCCTTCCGGGAGATATTGCGTTAATGATTGGTGGTGACTTTAATTGTCATTATGAACCATTTAAGGGAGTCCCCCAAATCTCATCAGAAGTGGATGAAATATGGTCAATCCCCTACCAAAACATGTACCCAGTCAAACAATGGTCAGCCATGGTACTCCAGCTAACTCTCAACTTCCATATTTCGAATCGCATGGAAAGCGACCATAACCCTCTGACGATTGAGATTAATTTCGATTTGACAACTGAAGGTAATGAAATATATGAAAATAGTGACCTTAGAATAATTCAAGGTGGGAGGAGAATCAGATGGGCAAATATGAAGAAATCCTCTGAAGATATGGGTAAATTGTACTCGAGCATAATTCCAATCTTAGAAAGGGCAAACGCTACCCTGACTCTTCCATTTGATATTAGTGCACAAAGGACCCTGTCAGGTTTACATGAGGAACTTATAACCCTATTGGCGAACTCATTCTATAAAACAACCCCTTTTAAAACTAAGACCCATGCTATTAAACATCCCTGGTTTAATAAGGGCTGTAGAGAATTAAAGCGTGGGTTACTTAATGCATTGCAACAAGGCATCCCGGCCGCTGTGATTGAAGCCCGGCGTGCATATAAACTAATGATTTTTAACGCTAAAAAGGAGTGGGAAGAAGAACGATGGCAGGCCATCAGAATTGCACTCGAGGCCAAAGACTCACGGTCCTTCTGGAATTTAGTCCATACGGGGAAACCAGAAGGCAGGACCTCGATTGATCCAAATATTCCTGAGGAACTATGGTCCCTACATTTTAAAGAGCTCTACTTTATTCCCCCAATCTCAAAAACCTCAGCCCCTACTCTTTCGATGGTCTTGGACTCTAATTGGCCCATACCACTTTTCACCTTGGATGAGGTACTTATTGCAGTGCATTCTTTGCAATCAAACAAAGCCCCTGGACTAGATAGGATCCCAGGCGACCTCTTCAAAGAGGAACCGGTAGTCTGGGCTCCCTATCTTTTACTACTTTATAATGCAATCTTGCAGGGCTTACCTCTGCCAGGCACCTGGTTGGGGCGGAAATAATACCCATCTACAAGTAGGGTTCTCCGCTAGAACCATCAAATTACAGGCCAATTAGCCTTATCGATGTAAGCCAGAAAATCTATGCGAGACTACTCTTGCAACGCCTTTTGGATTGGGCAAGTGACAATAATATTTTAAGCCCTCTCCAAGCAGGCTTTAGGGCCAAAACATCCACAATCGATCAACTCTTCCGGCTCCAGGTCCTTTACTGGAAGCATGTTGTCCTGGACCAGGGAAGCTTATATTTAACGTTTGTGGACCTCAAGTCCGCATTTGACATGGTGGACCGTAATCAACTTTGGGCTATTCTACTATCAATGGGAGCGCCACCATACTTATGCCATCAATTTAAATATCTTCACGATGGCACTTATGCCAGAGTACGCTTTGGAAAGTATGGACAACTAACTGGGCCCTTCCCAGTTGAGAAAGGGGTTAGGCAGGGCTGCGTTCTTGCCCCAACCCTCTTCTCCCTTTTTCTCAACGGGCTCATAGAAAATGTACTATCTGCAAAAGATATTGACTCCCCAAAACTAGCCTCGCAGAGATTTCCTGCACTAATGTTTGCAGATGATACTCTGCTTCTTTCAAAATCCCCCATGGGTATGCAGAGGGTCCTAAATCAGTTTATCAAATTTTGCAACCATAGAAATCTGGTAGTTAACATCGATAAGACCAAGTATATGGTATTTAATGCCAGCACTATTAATTGTCCACATCCCATGATGGAAGGCAGACCACTAGAAAGAGTCCCAACATTTGATTACTTAGGTCTGACCCTAACTGATAGAATGGGATGGGGCGCACAAATGGCCAAGGCCAATTTAAAACTTATACAGACAACTGGGGGAATTTTAAAAGTTCAAAAAAATTGTGTCTCAAAAATTATTAGTGCCCCACTAGAAATGTTCAAAGTACAAGCTAGATCATCATCCCTCTACGGGGCAGAACTTTGGGGACATGTTCCCTCTACTGATTTAACCACTACTGAAAACAAGTTTATTAGGCAACTTTTAACTTTGCCCAGAAGCACCCCACTAGTCCCACTTAGGCTAGACTTGAATATTAGGCCTATTGCCGATGCTATTGCTTCGCGTCCCCTTCTTTACTGGAGGAGGCTGTGGAGCACCCCAGAACTAGATAGCTATAAAATGGAGTTAAAGGTGGTGCTAGCCTCTCCAGGAGCAGCCAGAATACCATGGCTACGCTTTGTTAGACATTCCCTTGCCCAGGTTGGATACGAAAATCTATGGTTAAATCCTGAGGTAACATCTCTAACTATTTCTAAGAAAACATTATCTAGTGATGTGAAGGACTTTAATCTCGGTAGGACACTTTGTTCAGTTTCACCAACGAGCCTGGCCGATGCCTTCCTGAACTATAAGTCTATTTACAGCTTTGAACAAGAAATAGATGTAATCCAGCCTATGTTAGCAAAGAAGCTGTATTTACAGTTCAGATTTGGAACACTGCCTCTCTATTCCATGACTTATAAGTGGACGGGGGCCCTGTACATCTTTGCCCCGGCTGCAGAACTGAAAACGAAACGATTTTGCATGTTACCCTCTTTTGCCCAGCCTATTCACTTATACGAAGAAAGTGGATAATACAGCTATGCAATAACCTGGGCATTAGGGACTACCTAGCATTTTTTAGGATTCTGAAGTCTGACACAAATCCATTAATAGTGTCTGCCATAACTAAGTTCCTGTTTTCTATGTGGTTCACTAGAAGGAAATTACTTACCTAACGTTTTAATTGTAGAGACATGAGAAATAATTGGTTCAACAAATGCTATCTTAACTTCTTTTAAAATTTCAAAACCTATTTAAAATTTTTACAGTTTTAACAAAATTGTCTTCTCCCTTTTGATCCTATATGATGTATT
Organism: Lissotriton helveticus; assembly: GCF_964261635.1. Taxonomy (NCBI): domain Eukaryota; kingdom Metazoa; phylum Chordata; class Amphibia; order Caudata; family Salamandridae; genus Lissotriton; species Lissotriton helveticus. Next base: position 495,436,165 of record NC_136063.1, read on the forward strand.
TTAACACTTACAATTATCAATGAACTGTCGGAAAATGGAAATGTATTTTTATGTGCTTTGATGGTTACAACCAAACCGAAATAAAGTTTATTGAATTGAATTGAATTGAATACCACTTTTCATCCTCCTGTTTTCGCACTAATAAATATTTCTGGTGCAACTTTAAAACATCTTGGATTATTTTGTCTAGGTTCTCCAAGTTTCCCCTTCAATCTAAGGTGGTTCTGTTGAAGGGTCACAATGTACCTTAAATGGGTGGCAATGGTGTGCATGATACCCCATTTCATGGCTATCACACCACACAAATACCTGCTGGTTGAATAACACATGCTCCCATACAGCTGGCCTTACAACAACCAACCCCACCCACATTCAAGGCTATCTCACATGGACACCCTGGTTGTCCTCGACATTATGGTCGAAATCTGGAAGGCTGTGGGTGGTGATTGTTCAATGGGAAGAACCCTCTACCTCATCTCAGGTCTCCTGTCTGTGAGGGGATGGAGAGAAGACTGAAGTGGCACCTAGGAACTCAACAGGAGACTCAACTGGGATGCCTGAAGGCTGGGTTATGGGTGGAGGTGAGTCCGGTTTAGCTAATATTATCTCTGAGGCCTTGGTTTGAATGCTTGGGGACTTACAAACTAAAAGATTGCTTGATGCTGGAGAATGCTGGTCAATAGTGACGTGGTATGTGAGTGGATCAAAAATCTCCTTATTCTCATGACTGCACACCATCCTCTGGTCACGCCGTCCACAAGTGCTGTAATGAAGAAAAATATGTTAGACCTTTGCCTTTTGTCAGTGTGTAAAAGCGTATGGACGTAAACCGTCTTACATGATCTTAGGACACTTTTAATTTACTTTCAATAAACACAACCCATCAACAAAGACAGACTATGACACTGGTACATATTGGTTTCTGCTACTTGGTATGGGCCTATGAACATCAGACAGGATTGAGTCCAACTTGCCATTCCCATGGACGCTTCCTGTCTGATTGTACCATGTGATGTCAGCTTTGATTTCAAATGGGGCAGTGCTATGTGCAAATTCTGCATCTTCCTAAACTAGTATTATTCCAGAACTTATACATCATTCCTCCTGGCCTGCACACTACGAAATTCACAATCTAATTTTCACTGATTTTGACATAACAAGACTCTTTAGCACATATATAGTCAGATATAGAATCATAAGGTCATTTCTGTTAATTAAACCAGTTCTTACAAAAGTAATTATTTATGAAAAACCTGTTGCTTTATCTTTCATAACAATCTTACACCTAATAGATTACATCAAGCAATGGGACGTGACCAGACTATGGACACATGCCACTGCTGCCTCAAGGAGGTTGTGGGTATGCAGAGACATGCAGCAACTGGAAAAAGGCTAAACAAGATCCATATAAGTCATGACTGTGAGACTTGACAACTGTGATGAGTCTACAACTTGTGTTGATGTTCTCAAATGTAAAAGGCAGCTTTAGTACATTGCTAATATACAGGCAACATCAAAATTATACATCCTAGTGGCACACATGACAAATATTACCTGGGTGGGCTAATGGGTAGTGCATTGCATGGCCAGCACAAAAAGATGGGTTACTCCAATTGGGCAGGGGGAAGGAAACATACTTTATATTTCAAAGGACGTGTCAGTGTATCGTATTCATTGTACTGGCTTGATATCTACAATTTCATATGACGTGAGACAGTGGTAGGTACATAGAAAAATTACTATTCATTCAATGACAGTATGCAATTGGGTCATGGGTGTAAAAAGTGAGGGGCAGAAGACTTTTATATCTACTTAGCAATCATCCATGGTATAATACATCATGTTCTGACTAGGATTAGTCTGCTGAATTAAATCAAAGATAACCTGCTTATTCAATGTTACATTCCAAAATTGTCATGTACAAAACGGTCATGATTATATTAGCATTCATGTGCCAGTACAACCCTGGGATCTATAACATCTATATGATCCATAATGACAAAGTCAATGTGTACATTGTGTTGTGACAACTTAGACATCAGATGCTTACTCACTCATGATATCTACTGGTGACACATCCCTCACAAAGGCTTCTTTGTGGGTGACTGGTTGATAGATTTACTGTTACAAAATGAGAACAAAAAGAGACATGCATGGATAATTACACATTGACATAAATGTTTACTTATCATGCTCTGCCATCAGTGCGTTGTGAAAGGCAAGTCCGTAGTGGTGCAGTGTTGTAGCACTGAATATAGTCTACAAAAATATTGACCTACCAAAATAACACGGTCAAAGTATTGATTACAAATATTTATAATTAATATATTGATTCAAAAATGCCATGTTACAAAAATATCTAAAGTTTAAAAAGTATCTAATACATAAAATATTAATATGGATTAATTAAGACAAGGCACCTGATTAAGAGTCTGGCGGTCTTCCAACCGCCAGACTCGCAGTGGCGCAGGAGTGGCGTACCAGCGTATTGCCATTTACAACTTACAAAATCGTATCAGCAGACGACCACCTGACGGTGGCGCAGGACCGCCACAACGTAATATGCTGAGCAGGGACTGGTGCAGAACCGCTCAGCGTATTTTGAGTTCTTGAACGTCCAGCCTTTTCATGGCGGTTCTTGCCCGGCTTTGGAGAAGCGGAGGAGGCATTGCGCCGTTGTCGCAGCACCAAAGTCATAATAAGGCACAAAGGTATTATATATATATATGTATTCACTGAAAAAAACATAGGTTTTACACACGTTATAGTTAGGAAATAGCATTAACAAAACCTATGAAATTCACTGAAAAAACGATAGGTTTCGCACTAGTTATAGTTACCTGGAAGTTTTACTCGCATAAAACCATTGAAATTCCCACGTTATAGTTAGTTGGACTCACTATAACTTGCGCGTGCAATGCACTGCTGATGACGTCACATATTACATCACTCATGACATGGTCAGTGACATCACTCATGACATCACTGATGACACCATCCTTGTGACAGAGTGAAAGACCTCCTTTCACTGTAATGTAACCCTTGAAACACATATTCAAAAATAGAAACTAAAATTTTCAAAAAAATAGAGTTACCCATACTAGTTACAACAACCAATTCAATAATTCCACCATCTATACACACATCCACTCATTCACCAACAGTTCTATATAGTCACTCATACATATACTCACTCATCAAATGTAGTGATACACCTATACATCCTGTTACACACCGACAGACATCCAAAGGTTACTCACACATGCAAATAAACTATTCAACATCCATTTATTTGCATATAGAGCTATACACACACTACCACCTTACTTCTAAGGAAAATTACACATACTTACTCTCTTAAACAGTCACTTATAGAAACACATACTAATTTAAACAGGAACTCTTAGAATCCCTCACTCTCACATGTACTCACTTATATACATCAATATTCACATATACTAGATTAAAACATATGTCGTTACTGATAAACACACTAGTGAGACAGTCATTCACTCAGTAACACACACATATACACACTCATCCACCCATACAGTCCTGCACATATGCTGTCTTCAAAACACATACAAACAGAGAGTCAGTCACTCATGCATCTAAGTGCTAAGTAATACCCCCACCAAACCATAGAAACACTCATACTGATACTAAGAAAAACATCTAATAACCCATATACATACACATGTAGCTACTCACCAACCCATGCAGCTACTTATACACAAAGTGAAACACTAATACATATATTTAAATATTTAAACATTACTCACTAATATTTATTTTTCAGAAAGACACACATTCACTGGATGGTGTCATCAGTGATGTCATGAGTGATGTCACTGACCATGTCATGAGTGATGTAATATGTGACGTCATCAGCAGTGCATTGCACGCGCAAGTTATAGTGAGTCCAACTAACTATAACGTGGGAATTACAATGGTTTTATGCGAGTAAAACTTCCAGGTAACTATAACTAGTGCGAAACCTATGTTTTTTTCAGTGAATTTCATAGGTTTTGTTAATGCTATTTCCTGACTATAACGTGTGTAAAACCTATGGTTTTTTCAGTGAATTTCATAGGTTTTTTAAATGCTACTTCCTAACTATAACGTGTGTAAAACCTATGGTTTTTTCAGTGAATTTCATAGGTTTTTTAAATGCTACTTCCTAACTATAACGTGTTTAAAACCTATGGTTTTTTCAGTGATTTTCAAAGGTTTTTTAAATGCTAATTGTTAACTATATCTTGACTGTAACCTATAGTTTCATCATTGAATTTCGACAAATGTTCTTATCCGCTAAAAAAGTTTTCTTGACTGGCATAATTGTTTAGGGACTCCTTGTAAATCTCTAGAGGTTTACGAAGTCTTTATCTTGCTTTCTTTTTAACGTTTTCAAACTTGTCACTAAATGTCGGAGAACGTCTTTTTATACTTCCGTGCGCGACCGGGTGCGCGCACCCCGATATTTTTAAAGATTGAAAAAGGTTTTATAGTTTATCAGTATTCTTCTTGGGGCCCCATATGAAGGTGTACAACATCAGGGATTATCTACCTTTCCTCCTTTTCACGTTTTCAAACTTCATTAAATTAAACCGATACTTCCAAATGACGTACGTGACCGGATACTGTCACCGCGTATACGTCCTAATGCGCGCCTGTTAAGTCATGTGACTTGAAAAGAACACTTCCTATTGGTTCATAGTAGTTTCTATTCTGAAATTTTCCAGAAACTACCCACTTCCCTCACTATCTTTTTTCCTCTCAAGGGAGAAGAACCTTTCACATCTTTCCGAACACTTTGGTGAAATGGCTGCCGCACGCAATTCTTCTTCGGAATCTGAGGAAAATTATCAGATACCTTTAAAAAAAAGGAATGAATCTTTCATCTGGCAATTTTTTACTTATCCTCAGGATCAAAAAAAAGTAAATGCCCCGAAAGTTACTTGCACAATATGTGACGCAGTGCTTTCAAGAGGAAATCCTTCGAAAAAATATTCGTTTTCGATACATACGATGAAGAGGCATGTCAGCCAAGTTCATCCTGTGCAATTTGCACAGGCATCTACAAGAGCTCTGGCAACACAACTACCACCAGCTGTGGCCAGTACTTCATCTAGAAGACGACCTGCATCTCCATCTACTGCACAGTTGGACTTGAGACCATATTTGTCGTCAGTGCATATGAAATGCAACGAGTGTTCAGGAATGATTGTGTACGGAGAGCAGAGCCTCACTCTTATAGAAAGAAGAATTAATGAACATCAATGCTCCGACAGAAGATAATTTTTTAGCAATTTCTTTTGTTCCTGTTTCACAGTTTCACAGTTCAAAATTTCGGCTCCAGTTTAAAAAATCACAAACAATATAAAACTTCTCAAAAATAAAAAAAAATAAAAAAAACTACAAAACACAAAAAAAAAGTTCTTTTCAGAACTAACTCATTGTACCAAAAATAGCTCTATTCATAAACGGAAGTTTTGCCGCTTGTTTAGCACAATTTTTCAAAAAAGCGGCGATACTTGGGGCATATTATGAAGAAGACGTGATACGTTATCGTTGCTTTTATCGGCAGGACACTGCTAATAAAGCGACGATAATCGCCTTCATAATATGTTCTATAAATTCCAATCGAAACGTATGTTAGATGTCTTTATATCTATCATTACGTTCGATTGCAATTCATAGAGCATATTATGATGGCCGTTTTCGCCCCTATATCGGCAGTTTCCTGCCGTTAAGAGCGGCGATAATGTTTTGCGTATCCTTGTAAATATTCCTCAGCACCTTTGTGAAAACGTCATAACAGCGCCTGCCGTAAGAGCACTTTCCATGTCTGCCACACAGAAAGTTAATGACATGCATACTAGGCGTACGTCAAACCACAAGCAAAATGTGGTTGGAGAGGAAAAGACTATCACGAACACAGCCGCTACGAGAAAAACAGTTGGAAGAAACTTGTTTATCGTACGACTGCCACGACCTGCTCTGATCAAGCATTTGGCAGCGTTAACATGGGGGTGTGGAAAATAAAACGAAATCAACCCCCTCTCCTAATTACAAGGCACACATTAGTGCGTGAAAACAACGCTTGTTTTCACGCGGTAATGTTAACTGCCGCCGGCTGTTACAGGATTTACTATCACATATGTATTCGAATTGATAATAACGCAGTTACACTGCGGAAAATTCTGGCGATAGCCGGCAAAAGTCAAATGTACGATGTTCGGGGCATATTAACAACAACTATAGGTTCACCAGGCGTCCCCGTTTTGCCAGGACGGTCCCCGTTTTTAACCAGCTATCCCAGCAAATTTCAAGAAATATTGCTCATGTCCCCGTTTTTAGAGAGGGTCGACTGAAAACGGGGAGAAATCTATTTTATGTTTTACAAAGCAGTTAAAGTTACCTGTTGTTTCTACAATGCAATGTAATTGACAGGCAAGGTACACGGTTTAAAAATTACATTTTATTTATGTTCTTACTGCCTCTTCTGTAATTCTCTGCTAACGAGCACTCTCATCGCTTGAAGTAAAATCGTACTCCTTCTTCTATTTTTCTGAAATGACCCGGTTTTTGGCTTTAAAAATCTGGTTACCCTAAACAACTAGCGATAATTATCACTATGTTGGTTTAGTTGTGGCGTTTTTTTTTCGCTTAGGAGTCTTGCTATTATCAAGGTTTATTTCCTAAGCCTGTGATTTACAAACTGTGCACCGCGGCTCACCAGTACGCCGTAATGAGGTGCCAAGGGCGCGGCGCACACTAGGCTAACCAACCGTCCGTAAATTCCACGGACGTCCCTACCCTGTTATCTATAATTGTAGCCATCACAGGGAGCAGTGCTGCTCCCCTGCGAGAGGCCTCACCCCCGCTGCTGGATCGGCCTCGCACTCCTCCAGGAGCACAGAAGCAGCCCCTCCCGCCCATTGAAATTCTCTATGGTCATCATTGCCACTTATTGAATGAGAATATGGTAGTCAAGGTTGCTCAAGCACATAGCGCTCCTCCTGCCTCAACGTACAGAAGGGATTCTGTTAGATAAAAAACAAGTTAAACGCCCACGCTGGAATGTTAGAAAACACTTCCTTTAAAGAAAGCTATGAAATAAGTTTAAAAAAACAGATTAACGTTCTTTCATTCTCTCATCATTTTTGAACAGAAGTATTTTCAATATTATATTCAACAATGCCATGGTTACTGCTTTTGTACTTAAAGGAACTAGCAACCATTGACAAAGCCAATAGTCCTTGCTTGTTGTTGGTGTAAACATACTTGCTGTTTTATATATTTGCATGCAATGACAGATACAACATAACACCAGTCGACCACAACACTATGCTAAACGCATATTTGTAGCTTAGGTGTTTTCAACTGCCCACGGAATTACATCCAACACCCCCTTTCAAGAGACCCCTCCATTTTTATTAACACTGCTTAAAGCCCTGGAAACAACACCATTTTACAGTAACCTCACATCCTGTTACTGTACATCATGTGTGACTGATAACTTCTACGTTTTCAGTCTGCCTATGTACGGAGGCGTTGTGAACTCTCCCCCACCGCACCCCACCCCTTGCTGTAGTTTGTTCTTCACAGGCCTCTTCTCCCTACAACTCTGCAGACAAAGACTCAGGTCATAAAGTACAAAGCTGGGTGAGTAAATAAGTTCGGAATGTCTAAATGGCTGGATCGATTACTGAAAGGATGAATGGATGAATGAAAAGAGAATAGTTAGATAATCAAAGAAAAGATGGATGAATAAATGAATGAGTGGAAGTATAGATGAGAGAAAAGATAAATAGATGGATGTATGGCTGGAAGGGTGCATAAATGGCTAGAAGGATGGATAGATATGTTAAAAGATGGATGCATGAGTAAAAGAGCACCTGATGGATCAGTGATTTAGTGGATGGATGTGTGAAAGGATAGATAGATGAATAAATGAAAGGGTAGATGATGGGCAAGTGAATGCGTGGATGGATAAATTGATAAGTGAAATGGTAAAAGAATGGATAACTGAAAGGGTGATTATAAAGATTAATTAGTAAGTGAAAGGGGGTAGATGGACAAAAGCATGGATACATCAGTGAAGTAAAAGGGTGGATGGATAAGAGAGCGGATGGCTGGATCAGTGAACGGATGATTGGATGAGTGAAAGAATGTGTCCCAATTACTTTAAGGAAGATAACAGGACGTACATACCACTTACCCACCGTTAAAAAAAATGGTGGGGAGCCACTGTAAACTGCTGAGTAGGTCAAGGAAGCCACAGGTCAACAAAGTTTGCGAACCACTGTACTAAGTGATAAAAATCGGTCCAAATACATAAATATTGTTGTGAAGTCAGCAATATTCATGCATTACCGAGCTATTGGTCTTAGTCATGTTATCTACCTACCATTACATGACATAGCTAAGAACTGCTCAGGGGCAGCTATTAGGTTTTGGACATTTTCGACCGTAGCACAAATATGTTCAAAAGTGGGTAAAAGGAGATAGCAATGTTAGGAACTGTTTCCAGTCACTAACATCTTGCAATGCTAACTTTGAATGTCAATAGTGATAAATTTCACAGACAAACAAAGCGGGTCACAAGATGGTCATTATCTGTTATTAGATGTCGCTAACTGGTGTTAGCATCAGCTACGTACTAGAGAGATAATTTTATCTCCGCTTTCTTGGCTTTTAAAGAAAAAAAAGCAGAGTAAAACCCCCTTGATAATATGCCCCAAAGTTCTTTACCACACATCATTTACCTGCAATGTTTTGACACATCCGCATTAGTGAACTGACTCAGTGAAATGTTGCTGATTTCTTAAATTAATTTTTAAGAGGCTCCTTGTGACCGTGCAGCCAATCCTCCGTGGAAGTGCTCACATAAAACACGACACTGGTATGACCAGGATACTCAAAGAAATGACACAGTGATGAAAAAGTATTTTTATTTTTTATACTTACCTAAGAAATAGTAATAAAGAAAAACGTAAAATCTTTAAAAAAACATGGTATCTGTGGAAGAAAAGTAAAAATAAGGTTATAGTGTCATTTCATAAAACAAAACAAAGTAGAAGTGATTGAAACAGAAAGTGAAAGAAAAGAAGACTGAGGGACAGAAAGAGACCGAGACAGAATATGTAGTATATAAATCAATAAATAAAAGAATTAATTGAAAGAAATAATAGCACTCAAAGAATGACTGTCTAAAGGAAAGTAAATTGAGAGACAAAATGAGAGTATGATCAGTGATAATACACGAAACAAACAGTCTGTAAAATAAACAGACTAAGAGTACCGAAATGTCTTAAAGAGATAAAATAAAGGAACAACACTAAGAGAAACAGAGTGAAAAAGGATGAGTAACAGAAGATGAATGGAATATAAACAGTCAAGGAGTGTAAGAGAGAGAGATAAAGAGAAATGAAGTAGGGTGAGAGAACTAAACTATAGATTTAAGTTTGGAAATTGAGCATAATTAATGAAAGCAGAGTAAGGGAACAAATTGTAAGGTACAGTAAGACAAAGAAATTAAGATTCAGGAAACAAAGGTGATACAGGGTCAGTATAAAACAACGTAAGTAACAAACTGAAGAGTTAGATAGACTGAATAGAATACTAACAGAAAAGATGTAAGAGAAACAGGATAGAAAATTTAAAAATGCAAAATGTGCATGAGTTAAAGGGAATAACCATGTCTAAACACCACTAACAAAGGAAGAGGATGAAAGAAATAAGGATAAGAGAGAGGTACACGAAACTCTCAGATATGATTAGTTGTACTTACCTTATAAATGTAATATCTGTGGAAGACAATAAAGAAATCTGTTATAATACATATTTCTAAATCCAATGTAACAAAATAACTTAGACAACATATTAAATGGTTTATTTTTGCTGTCCTCAGATAAATTGATTTTCACTATATACAGTGATTTCAATAGTAATCATCATGTAACAGCGGGGAAAAAAAACACAATCAAAATGAATGTGTTTAAAAAACCCGTACAAGATCTCTATACATAATATAAATACCTGAAAAAAACATGTCTTAAATGTTTTTCTCTAATTCGCAATTTCTTGAGTAAGCACAGCACATACTCCACAGTTACAAACTAATTAAACTATACCACTTATTTTTAAATACCTCTCAACAAATATCCGTGCAACTATGTTCTAAAAACATTTATCTCAAGTCCACATTTTGATATCTCATTCTTTTCAGCGTGGCCAAATAGTATGAGTTAATTCGTTATTTTTTGAGTACCTCTCAACAAACTTCCGAGCAAATATGTTCTGAAAACATTTATCTCAAGTCCACATTTTGATATCTCATTCTTTTCCGCGTGGCCAAATAGTATGAGTTAATTCCAACGTGTTCTGTACCATTAAACATTAAGGAAACCTTACCTGATACTATCACTATGCCACATAAAAGTTTCATTTATAGATCTGAACACCCTCAATCACATCATATTTCTAAACAACACAGTTTCATATTTTTATAGTATTAATCTTACTACACCATGTAATTTTACTGAAATTTAGGTTGCAAAAATATCAGATAAGAATTTGTTAAGTCAAAAGGCAAACGTTTCCTAAAACTCAATTGACTATCATTGCAGAGCGTCCAACCTGTTGGAGATTTCAAATAAGCTATGTAATGTCCTGATGATATTGATGGCCCTTCATGAAAAATAATTGCTACAGTTACAAATGTTCTTCTAGAAATAGATATTTGAGCAGCCACAAAATTTTTAATTAAAGTTGACAATTTACTTCCATCAACTCTGCATCGTTGAAGCATTAAAATTACATACTGTGCATATCTGTGGATAAATAATGTTGATAACATTTCTGAGTTACATTGAGAGCAGACCATGTTCTGATACGCATCTTAAACTAGTTTATTAAAGGACACTGTTTTACAATCTGGTAATGTTAAATATATAAATCTTTCTGTGTGTATCTCAGTACTACTTGAAAATGAACAATTATCGCAATTATGTTGCCATTTATAAGAAAGGCCAAAAAGACTATCAATATCTATACCTTCTTCTTCCAAAACTGTAAGCATATACATAATAAATTCCTGACAATCTTGCTGAATATTCTGAGAAAATTGATTTAGTCCTGCACATATGTCTAAAACATTCCTTACTTCTGAAACACTTGCTACTTCACTATTACCACTGCTACATTTTTCAAAGACAGAATTTAAGGAACAACAAAATGTTTACTCCTGATTTTGTACAATCTGTTGCTGTAAATTTTTTAGAAAAAAACCAACATTAACCACTACATTTGCATAGCAGTTGACATCAGACCTGTTTTCAAATTTAAATCCAACAATCTCTTCAATACTAACCTTTTTCTTACTGCTACCAATGACAGCCTCATCTTTTTTTCTTCGTTTCTCTACTACTTCACTACATTTTTCCTCATTTCTCCTTTTCTGACCAACCACACTCTTTTTAATTAAAGGATATTGAGGTAAACTTGAAGCATATTCTCTTCTTAACCTATTATACTCCTTCACACATTTTAAATCTGCACTAATCTTTGTGTCATCAAAATCAATTTGATAAAGTCCAGATAAAGTTCTAACTCGAGATAAAGCAACATATGCCATACCCTCTTTGAATACAGTGCTTCCAATATTTACCAAAGCACAATCTACACTTAAACCTTGAGATTTGTGAATAGTCACTGCATATGCCAAACAAATTGGAAATTGCTTCCGACGGACATATAAGTCTTTCACAAGCAAAAAACGAGTTGAACAGCGACTGAATTGTTGAACTTCCTCAATTCCATAAAATTTTATTCTTAAAAATTCAATCTCATCTCTATTTGGGTAATTTACAAAACCAACAATATTACCCATTGCTCCATTCACCAAACCTCTTTCTACATGTAAATTTCTCCGTAAAATAATCCGACAATTTAAACATACATACAGATTCTTTTCTAAGCCAACAGTTTTAGATATAGATTTCTGAAGAGAATCCAATTTTAACTTCAATTTTTCAGACAAAACAATAGTACTTCCTTCATGCTCTATTTTATCTTTAGCTTCCAGTTTCTTAATTTCTTGATTTTCCAACTTCAACATTTTTTCATTGAAAACAGAGCATTCTTTTAGAGTTGGCATCAAGCATATGACTGACTTCTCTTCTACCTCTTTACTATATATTTTCTCAGGTAAATTTTCTTCATTGGGAAACAACTTAGAAAGTAATCGTGTTAGTAGAGTTTCTTTCGCATCTTCAGTTAGTTTTCCAATCCTTATATCTTGAAGAATATTTCCATATTTAGTATCCTTTGCCTGTCGCATATTTTGAATCAGTTCAGTATATTTGAAATGTGACCATATATTAACATTTCCAATACTGCCCAGGTACTTTCTGGTGTCTTCATGTGTAACAGTTTGAAATACAGGTTCTCCTTTCACAGGAGTTAGTTGCAGTAGATCTCCAAAAACTATGACATGTTTGCCTCCAAATAACACATCATAGTCTGTTTTAAGTATCTGTTGCATTCTTAAATGCACAAAAGCAAGCATTAAATTGGATACCATGCTTACCTCATCAATAATGAGAAGTTTCATTTCTTTAAGGACTCTAGAAACTTCATAACAAGCGTCTCCAGATAGCTTGTGATATTGTAATTTATTTTCATGTTCAACTGGCAGCATCAGTAAACGATGTAAAGTAATACCTTTATTATTATGTGCTGCCAATCCAGTTGGAGCAGTAACCACACAAGACAGTGGTGACTCAGTTCTTTGCTGTAGATATGTAGTAATTCCTTTAATTAGAAAACTTTTACCAGTTCCAGCTTCTCCACTTACATATAGTCGAATAGGTTCAAATGACATACATGAGCATTCTTTTTTGTCATGACGAAAACCATGCTCAATGTGCTCTGTCACTTCATCATATATCTGTCTTTGCTCAAGATTAAGTTCCTTCTCCAATTCTTCTAAGTTTATTATATCCTCTTGAGCTTGCTGCATTGCTCTTTCCACCTCATCCATGGCAGTGGCTGCTTCATTTCGGATAATTGGTTGTCCCAGTGGATCCTGACTCAACGATGCAGAACTTTGAGTGTCTTGAGAACTTTCTCTAGCAATCTCCGCTGCAATTGTTGCTTCTTGCTCTATTTCGTCGTTCAACATTTTGAGATAATTAAAAACAGGAATTTCTATACTACTTTTAGATGCGTTAAATGAATCTTCATAACTATCAAAGTCCCCAAGTAGTTCCTCTTCTGTACGCCATGGTTTAAAAAGTTGCAAAAGAGCTAAATAGTAAAATTCTCTTTTGTCAGGACTTTCGCAACTCAGTTTTCGGTGATTAATTAGGTGTCCTTTTCTTTGTTTGACCAGACATCCTTCCTTTCCAATTACAGCGTATACACCTTTTTCATTATTCTCTCTAATATTCCTTTTAAAAATGTATTTTTCAAGTACTTCATACAGACAAATGTTTTCAAGCAGAGTACTTCTATTTGGATAGTATGTATCCAACATATTTGTTTTCAGAATGTCTGTACTGTTTGGTTCTTTATGTGCTAAATATTCAATTTCTTGCACAGTTTTGAAAACACGGTTTCGTTTTCCTGCAAGACCTAAACTCACCCACAGGACACTTCTAGATTTCGCATAAAGACTTGCTGATGATAATCGATCACAACATTCATATGCTCCAATTTCTCGATGAGATAACATCTTCAAACTGTACGTATACAATTTCTTGCTTAGGCTCTTTTCATGAGAAATATCTTCCCACATCTCCTTCAGTTCCGTCTTTTCAGATTTCGTGATGTAAGACGTTACATATCGAGCCAAAGCAATAGAGTTGTCCGCAACATATTGTATATCCATGTTAGCATTCCACATGGACAAAATGCCTGGGTTGTAGTCATTTATATATTTGGACTCTTCACCTCTTCTTAAATTGTAGGTATTTTTGGGTGATCTTCTTGTGATATTATGTCGCAAAGATGACATCAAATTGTTGACTCTTCCTTTTGAAAGCACCGGTCGTGCAAATCCAAAACGACATTTAGTATAGAATTTATCCTTTGATTTGAATTTTCGCAGACAATATTTTCCACAACGATGTCTTTGAAAGCGTAACACTTGTCCTCTTAAGTCCTTATCAGTTGTACTGTTAGGTATGTCACAAGTGGCATATTGTTCAATAAAAGACAGTACAGTGTCATCCGAGTCTGTTCCAAATTTGGGAGCATCCTTGATCCATAATAGCATATGAATATGAGGAGCACCTCTTACTTGATACTCTTTTCTCCAGAAAAAATCCAGAACTTCACCAAGCGGTGGATTTTTCTTGTTTGTAATAAAAGACATCATAGCTTCAAATCTATGATTAAAATATCTGCAAACATTAACTGGATCCAACGAACACAATTCTCCAGGTGTCTTGTAGTTTATATTTTCAATATTTGCATTCGCCTCTCGAAGAAATTCAAGTAAATGTTCCCAAGCATACTCTGCACAGCTTAGAGTTAAAAACCATGTAGGTGCTCCTAAGTTTCTCAGCATGCATTTTAAATCTCCATGACGACGGTACCATTACTCATTAGTACCACGCTGACATGCCATTAAATTAACTAGGTGAGAATCCAAAACACTGTCTTTCTGTTGCACTTTATCCATAAATTCCTTTGCTAAACATTTTGCAGATGCACTCCACTTTTTATGATATGGTTTACTGCATAAGAAAGACCAGATAAGTCACTCTCAAACAGAAGATGAAACAAATATGGAATACATTGACGAAATCTCGGATCTTCTGCATATAATCTTGTTGTCCGGTACTCAGATGCAGGAATCTGCATAGGTCGATCATCATATCGCGCACCTTCACCTGTTGGGAATAACTGTGGGAAACAACGACCTTCCAAACTTTCTTCCCATACACCAATAGGACTTCCTTCTGCTTTTCTCATCTGAAACAACTCAATAGCATTCCCCATTGCTTCTTTCGAATGCAGTGGATGAACACTGTAATGTTCATAAATTTCTTCCCTTCTGGACAAGTCGACTTTTTCAATTTGTCCAATAGACAAATCATTATCCTCTTCTTCACTTACATCCTCTTCTTCTACGTACACATTTTTATAGTATTTATTATTCCTGACTAAATACAACGTTGCCTTTTTGACTTTCCTAACATCCACTAAATCTTGCCAGCTTTTCTTACTCTTTGTGGGTACACCATTAACTAGAATAACTAGAGGTTCCTCTTCTACATTTTCAATACCAATTGTCTCCATATTTTTTTTTAAATCAAGTGGCAAATATACAACTCTACCCTTTAATCCTCTTTGTAAATCTGAAGGATTTAATTTCCCAGGCTCCATACGAACAATAGCCTGAAAAGGATGTACACATTGAATCAAAATAGTCTCATAAGTATTTAAATCCTTCAGTTCCGATGGAATATTTATCAACTCAAGATTATTATATACAGCTCTAGCAGGCATTCTATTTTCATTTAATTTATTATAACAATATTTACAAATACGTTGCTCAAAACCCAAATCAAAATTGTTTTCTACCAACAAATAAGTCGCAAACTCTCTCCACTGAGTATTATCTTCATCTTCACTTTTTAAATATAAATCAACTAACCTAGTTTGACTTTTGTAATGAACGCGTCGACAACACACACAAGTAAAATTTGGTTTTTCACCTGCAATGACCTTAAACTTTGCTATTTCCTGTTCAAAATCTTCAGTATTAAAATCTCCAACATTTTCTAACACATTTCCTTCTATAACTATATCAGTTTCTGCATTATCTTCTTCTCGAGCAAAATAACTTACCTCAATTTCTGCACAAATGTTCTTCACATCTAATGCATTTCCATGCAAAAGAGCAAGAAAACCTTTTTATTCCACACAATCTAACCTACCCCCCCTTCTCCCCACGGGTGCCTCAGTCTGGTCTTACGGTATTCTTAGCGCTTGGACGCCTCCGGGCAGCAATTCGCGCTTTAGAAATGCACATCCAATCCAATCCAATCCAATTTAACTGTTTAAGTTTAAGTGCTGGACTTTTTGCATAATACAATTTTCTCACTAATTTTCTCATTTTGGTATGATGCACTGCTAACATCCTGAAGTGATGAAAAACACTGGCATATTTTTTTAGAAAGACAAGCCAGAGAATGGCCTTGCAAACCTGTTTTTTCTCTCACTCTGCAACGATCTAATTCTTGGAACATTACAATTTTTTTTTTAGACTTTCCTTAGTGTACTTACGTAAGAAATTGCGAAAGAAATCAATTGAATCCTGTCGTACACTGCAAATACTGCTACAATTCCAACTATAAACAGGAGCATGAACACGTCCCTCCAAAACTTCTCCACCTATTGCCCCTTCTGGATTTCTAACCTCAATTTTCTCTTTCTCAATAGGGCAGCCATCCTTCACCTCATACGCTCGACCACTGGTATCAACTGCATGCAACAAATCGTTACTTTGAAAGTAACTCTCTTCATTAAAAAATGGCTCAGAATTTGAAGTATGCATCCATTTTCCAGAAAAGACTTTACAAAAATTAGTTCTATTTATGTGTCTCTTCCATTTACTCTTAGCTTTTAAAACTCTGATTGCCTTATTTAGTGTATTTATTCTATTAAGTACTAAAATAAAAATACATTTTTTTGTCTCAAACGCGTGTTCAACAACATCCTCTATTATTTTTTCTTTTTCTTCTTATAAAAAGTAGATTTCCTTTTAGAAACTTTTTCCTTTTTTAATAAATTCGAAACTACTCTCTTATGAAACATACGCTTCCTGATTTCCGCAAACTGATTAGTACATCTTTTACTGTACATATTTTCCTCACCGCTGATTTCAGACACATTTTTCTTTTTTCTTGCATTTCTCCTTGTAGATACTGACAACTGCTTTTCCTTTTGAACATTATCCAATTTACTTTTCCTTTGACACAACTTTTTTATAAAATCCTTGCTGCTCTTACCAGGAGCACTCTTGTTTTTCTCCGTACTTTGTTGATTATGTAATTCTTGTCCTTCTCTCCTCTTCAAATGGTATGTCCGTTTATACAGCTTTCTTTTTCATTTCTGGTCGGCATACTGATTGATGTTTGTTAAAAATGACAATCTGTTTGGAAAAAAGTTAAAAAATATTATAGACCTCTACTACCATATAACATACAAATTATAACCACTGCTTTATTTTATAACTAGATTAAAGACAAAGAAACAGTCTCTGAACAGAGTAGGAAATCCTGTAGTGAATATTGGTTCTAAATTTATAACAGTCCATAGCTGTGTCACCATTATAAATATATTTTATGATTCTAATTTTTCAGGCATATGAACACTATACTAATTTTCAAGCACTGTAGGTGTTCCTCCTGCTTTTAATTTTTTAAAATCTAATCTCTTATACAGTTCATGAAAACTTTTATTCTCATTCTCATAAAGCAGATCAACGACCAATAGCACAAGAAAAGTGCCTTCAAGATTTTTTTTATATAAATAATTTTATTCATTTAATAATTCATATTGTAAAATCACTTGTAGCATAATATCATCAGGAACTTCTTCATTATTGTAATTTTCTTCTTCCAAATTCTCTTCTTCCCCTTCCACCATTTCTAAAAAGGCACTGTCAAAAGTGCGGTCCATAAAGTCCACATTT
The DNA here is from genome assembly GCF_964261635.1 of Lissotriton helveticus. NCBI lineage: Eukaryota > Metazoa > Chordata > Amphibia > Caudata > Salamandridae > Lissotriton > Lissotriton helveticus. The sequence continues at coordinate 495,453,878 of NC_136063.1, forward strand.
TCTGTGTCATTTTCCTCCTCAAATATTCCATCTAGTAATTCGTCTATAAATTCATTTGCAATTTCAAAATGTAAATTTATGTTTTCGGAATCATTTTCCATTTTAGTATTCCTTTTCTGTCTTCTGTGTCCTTTTAAAAAAATTTAAAGACTAAAGTATATCTTTTTCATGAATAGATAACCAAAAATTACCTTTACTAATTTTTAAACTATATACATTTTCATACTTTTTAACACATTAAGTACATATATTAAGATAGCACCTTCCTCTTGTTTTGAAAGAAACTGACACTATGATCCTAGACATTAACACTATTAAGTAAATTGTGCTGTAAAAACACATCTTACTGTGAAATTTGTTTTTAGGATTTTTGGATTGTAGAACTGTTGATAGACTTTCTAATTTATTTTTAGAGATCTATTTTCTGAGTTCACCACTACAAACTACGATTCAAACTGTATGCAGACTGAAGGGGGGACTCACAATATACCAATTAAAACATTCACTAAACAGATTACTACTTCCCACAGAGACAGTTGCTTTTACCTTTCAACAGCATACTCACAATGTGAATTTCATCGAATGTAGAACATTTCATGCTAACCATGAGGAACCACATCATAATAGACCTCTGCAAATGCATATAATAGGGTGCAAATAGATAGTACAGTCACAGATATGCACAAAAAATGCCCATCATGCCAACAGCCATATCATAATACACCTCTATAATTCAAGAAAAAAACGACTGTACACAAATGATACAGCATGAGTTACAGTGATAATGATAACTTAGCAAGAATTAATCCGCGTAAAGAGCAAACTCTTGCAGTCAAAGAATAGATGAACCAGAACTGCATAGGAAATAACACATGGACCCGGCCCATAAAAAGATAGTGCCAACAGACAGTGGAAACCTATCTCAAAATACATATGTAGTGCAAGCAGGGGCAGACATGGTAAAAATAGAACATAAAATCCTCCAGCAAAAGAGAAGCAGTGCAAATATTCTAAAAAATCTTACTTATTATTTTAATCTGCACAAACATAAATTGCCTTTAAAAAATACCAACTCACCTGGAAAAATGAATTTGATCGTTGTAAAGTCTATCACGTTGACTTCAGGTTGTTGCTTTTCAGCACCAAACACTCCAAAAATAAAAAATAAACAACTGATTTTTAGTTAACATATTACAGACATATTTATTACACAACATACACCCATTGTGCCAAACAACAAGCCTAACAGATACATTCCCTAATTTTCTCTCCATTATATATCCTAAAGCCTAACTAACTTTAATATTTGTTTTTTAAACACATCCAATAACCAAATTTTTCACCCAGATTTTTTAAAAATCAAACTTCATTTACAGTGTAATATCCCACACATTGCCTGGATACTACATGCAATATTTATGATATGCACTGCTACACAATCTTACTTAGTATATCTGTTACCCATCTTACTTGGCAAAATATATCAGCATGGAACATCAACATCACATTGTGAATAAAGCTTCTTTTTACATAATTTTTAGTGAATAATTTTCTTTTGAGTTTTATATTTGAATTCCGGTAATTATACTGATTCGTTTTCCTTCCTACATTTTCATAATCACTAGTTGCACAAAACTAATGACAGAGATAGAGAGAGATGTACAATACGAAAGAGACACAGAATAGAAGGGGCACAGACCACAGGAGACAGACACACAGTACCAGGGACACCAACATGCAGAGAGAGACCAGCTTTGAAAGCACAAATAGAGAAAAAGAAAAAATAACAGAAAGCAGAAAATAGTGAACAAAAAGAGGGAAGTTACAAAAAGATGAACATAGACAGGGTGTGACAGAGTAGAAACAACAGACAGGGCACAAAAGAAACAAACGCCAGGAGGCACATGGAAATAGAGGACACCAGGCAAACAGCACAATAGGGAGAAAGAGAGCATAAGGAACGCAGAGATGGACAAGAAGAGCAGAAGGGAGAGAGAGATGGAGAGAAGAAGGCTGAATAGAAGAGAGAGAGAGAGATATACCACCATAGAGATAATGCAGGAGAAAGACTGAAAGCAGGAGATAGAGAAAGATACAAAACGACCATAGAAAGCAGTGAGAGATCACAAGGGAGAGGGAAAGCAAGGGCATAAATCAGGCCACAAAGTAAAAGAAGCACAGATGGCAAAAAAAGAATAGTAAAAATGACAACAAAGAGAGGGACAACAAGAGAAACAGAAAGAATACAACAAACAGTGAGGGAGAACAAAAACAGGATAGAGAGAAAATACATGAGAGACAAGAAGGGTAGAATTCAGAGAGTACACAACATAAAGTAAAACTGCACAATAGACAGAGATACAGAGAACTAGCCGGACACACTGAAATATATGAAGGAACCAGCACAAAGATAGAGATATTGAGAAAAGGGAAAGAAGAAGACAGATATATGTTTGCTAACTCCACAGTAACTTAGTGCATGAAGACATCTGCTGCTGGAACTTCTGTATAACGTCATAGTCAAAACTCTTTGTTTCCCTTTAGCCCCACCCCTTTCCCCTCTGACCTCTCACCCACCAGAACCCCAAACCACACTGTAAATTTCGCCCTACATCTCAAAGCATGAGGGTATGGTACACTAGATAACATGATACCTACAGCAACTGTGGACTATTGCCTTTGACACACATTCATAGCTGCACAAGTTAAATAAGCATTAATGTCAATACCACACATAATCTACCTGCAGTTTCTGAACGTGTCTGTTCTGCACCCTCTTTTTTGCTCTACCACTTTTTCTTGAAGTACTGCAACAGCATGCTGTCACGATACGCCGGCAAAAAAAACAGTCTACCTATGCCAGAGCTCAAAAGTGCACCTAGCTTTAAGAAACTGCCTATAATGAGACCCGAAAAGACCCGGCACACTTAAAGCCCTGAAACTATCTTAATGTCTCCTCTCCCTTTGCACCTTTAAATTTCATTTTCAAACCACGTTTCCTTTCCATCACACACGATTCTTTTTCGGTGTTCCACATTCAACGCCTAGACACTTTACCCTTTTTAGTTTGAAGCCGCAGCTGCAACATGCCTAATCCACAAATTAATTACTCTATCTTTCGCGCTTTTTCAATGTTTAAATTCCACAGATGTTTTTCACAAAAATACATACCACCGGCTCAGTACCTTTTAGTAACATGAAACCAAGTCCCTCCCTTTTACTTACAAATCCCTTAGAGACGGCAAAAAAGTATATTTGTATAGAGATGAGCGTACTGAAACATGGGATTAGTCGTTCACACCCAGGCACTTCCAATTGCATGACTTATTTAACTAGAACCGCTGTAATGTTGCGGTTTTTTCCAAAGGTACACCGGTGCCTCCTCTAAAGCCTACTTTTACCTTAATACTCAACAGTGATTATTAATTTTCAAGCAGTGAGAATTGCTATGACTTATTAAACGACAAACCTTACTCTGTAATAGTCACTCTGCATATGCTAATCTGTAAGAATGTAGTTTATCCACCCCCGCATGGGAACCTTGATGTTTCCATCTGGCTGTGAATTCCGGCCTTGAATTCAAAGTTCCATCCCAAGACATGAACAACAGCCTTATTGTCACAAAATCAAGTTACCCTAGCATCTGTTCACAAATATATCTCCTTCACTTAGCTAACTCTCGCAGAGAACTGCATAACTTATTAAATAGTGACATTCCTTTACAATTTCCTGAGGTGACTCCCATAATCTTTAACGCATCCTCCACTTCACTGCTGGCCTTTTTTTTTGCAACTACTAACCAATGGTTTTGTGATTTCTTTCCCCAAATTATTTAAAGTCATTCTGCTACTCTTCACTCCATATTCTCTGAACTATTTTTGTGAACTTGCTGATCTACTACCAGTAGCTGCTACTTTTCTGTTCCTATTTTCTTCTTTACAAAATGGATGTCCGTCCTGTCTTCGCAAACGAGCTGGAGCACTTAGAACTGTTTCGCCACAGGATGCTTGAGTACTATCGCATCCTGCCACTCGCGACTTTGAGTGCATCATATGGATTATCATTTCAATTTTCCTATTTCACCTGTGTGCAGCCTGTATTTCATTGCCTGAGCTGTGATTTCATGTGGGCCCTGGACTTATGTCTCTGCAACTCGGTATCTCCTGAAGTGAATTTCAATCATCTCATGAATCTGTTAATTGATCATGAACAGCTTTGTTCCGACGGAGGGATTATGGCCTTTGCAGCGATACATGGAGTTCTGGGTCATTGGAATATATTCGCAGCGGCGCAAGATTTCTTGGCACACAGCTACATAGAAAAGTCACTGAGTTGTCCTCTGATGGTACTAGAGGCTCCGGTAATTAAAGAACATGTATGTTCATTTCCTCTTTTCAATTGGATGGCTGACTTGTTTTCGGATGATAACACTGACTTCCTTTTAGAAGCGGTTGCTGCTTACTTCGCCTACTCAGTTGTTGGATGACTCTTTTTTTTTTTTTTTTTCTTTTCAAAAACCTTTATTGGAGCAAGCATAGAAAAGTACAAGAATGGGCCTACAACCGCACGGGCTGGCCGCTAATAACAAGGCACAATGCATGAAATAGAAATGTACACGCGTGGTCAGGTACAGCTCGAGCACAAAGCATTACTCTACATATATCACAGAGCAACTTGAATTTTTTATTTTACAAAAGAAAAACAAACACTAAAAGGCGAATGCACGATAATGAATGTCAGCCCAAAGAACGGAGGGGACGGTCCACGATCAGGAGAACACACCCAGAGCCCGGAGGCTCCTATCAAGTCGGGAGGGGGGGAGGGGAGCAGCGGGGAGAACCGGAAATATAGAAAAAAAACCCGTATGGGAAGGTTCCGGGAACGCACGTCTAGGGAGATAGGACAATCTCAGCAGTGCCTACAAGGGGAGGGGTGCAAATATCCCCACGATAATCATTCCACTGGCCCCAAACCTTCGTCCACGCCCTGGGTCTGCCCCTGGCCACATAAACCGTCTTCTCACGAAACAGAGGACCAGTCCATGTTGTCTTCCCACTTCGAGACCTCAGGGGGCCTGGAAGCGCCCCAGAGTTGCGCAACATCCCGCTTCGCAATCATGTATCCCAGGGTAGCCCATCTGGTCTGGGCCACAGAGTAGTTAGTGGGCTCCCACACATTCAACAGACATCGTCGTGGCTCCGGCCGCAGGGCAACACCAGTCACAGCAGTCATCACCTCAAGCACAGCAGTCCAGTAAGCCGCTACAACCGGGCACTCCCAAAGGATATGTAAAAAGGTCGCGCTCAAACCACAACCACGCTTACATAGCCCATCCGAGGAAAAGCCCATCGTCACCAGACGCGGACCCGTGACATAAACTCGATGAAGAATCTTAAGTTGAACCAAACGGAGACGGGCAGGAATGGCCACCTCCTTGGGAGAAGAGAGTGCCGACTGCCAATCCTCGTCGTCCAGTTCCAACCCATCGCCAACCCAAGCCTCCCGAAGTCGGACCAATAAGTCCGCCCGATTATTGATCAATTTCTTGTAAATCAGAGAAATAGTACTATCGGGAAGATGCCCATCAAGGACACGGTCCTCGAGGGGAGAAGATTCAGGCAGAGCCTCATCAGGAACCAAAACTGAGGCGAGGGCGTGCCGGACCTGCAGGTAGCGAAAAAATTCTCTACCACTCAAACCATATTCCGCCTGGAGGGCCTGGAACGACTTCACACAACCGTTCGAGCACACATCACCCACCTTACAAATCCCAATCATATCCCAGCGGTCGAAACCCTTGGTAGACCAAAGTCCGCCCAAACGTTCCGAGGCATAAAGCGGCGTCGCCAACGTCAAGCGATCCTCCCACCCCAAACTCACATTCGCAGCTCGCCATACAGTTACTGCGATCTTGGATGGGCCCACAAGATGGCGCCCGGCCGATCGAGAATAAAGTGCTCTAGTAAAGTCCCCACCCGGGAGCTGGAATCTGTCCATCTCGAATGCAGGATTACGACCCGGGGAAAACATCACGTGATTAATGGCAGACAACTGGGAAGCCCAGTAATATCGCTTGATATCGGGGAGCGCCATGCCCCCGTCATACCAAGGGATGGTGAGCTTTGCGAGCGCGCTACGCGGACGCCCATCCCATATCAATTGCCGTTGAAGACTCTCAATCTCTTGGAAATAGGTCTTAGGAATAGCGTCATAGGAGTTTTGGAGCGCGTAAAGGAATCGCGGCAAGGACATCATTTTAAACAGAGCCGCCCTGCCCAGAGGAGACAATGTTGGATTACTCTTATGCAAGCCATTGACGTCCTAAGTTTTTTTTCCCTCCCTATCTTTCTCACGTTTTTTGGACTTTACTTTTTTATATAAACAGACCTATTGGCTTTACTAACAGTGGACATTACAATTTCGTACTGGTGAGATTTTCGTGTTTTATGTGCAGTTAATTTTTTTCCTCACCTACTCGATTTTGTTTAAAACATTTCATTGTACTCTAATTTGAACAAATCACTTGCTTATCTTATCTTATCTTATTTCAAACGTTCTCGAAGCAAGGCTGGGTAAAATATTGTTAAATGTACCCTGATAAATGTGTAAAGCTACAATGACTTTTTATATGTTTAAACACCATTTTCCCTTTTTGCTCCTTATTTCCGCCTCACACACATGTGCTGCTTTTCTTTTCTGCCTAGTGAAACATGTTCGATTCATAACAGAAAAATATGTGGTTACACTGATATTACCCTTGCTTATCGAGCTGTATCTGACATGGAGTACTGAAACCTTTCAAAAGATATCTCAATACAGTAGTTGTTTTGAACACTGATTTTCGACATCCCTACAGATAACATACATGCACCTCCAGCCAAGTTCTCGCTTTTGGCGCGTTTTGTATTTCCTTACACAATACCATAACACAAACTTGATAGTGCTTCGTATGCACACAACTAATTGTTAATGAGATGATGTCTAACCACAAGCATTTTCATATATGATTACTGAACTTAAAATCAAAAGACACCTTCTTAGATTTAATATAATTTAATATTTTTGCTTAGGAGGCTGTAGAATATGTTTTGTTAAACCTTATTCATTTTGCATCATACTATGCTTCTACCATTTGTGTTCTATGGACTAGTAACTATGCCGATTACTTTCTTTCTTATAATATCTTTACTCGTATTAGTTAATAAACTTCGCTACAAAGCACTGCATTAGTGAATAAACATTTCAAATATATACGTTCCCTCTTTTAATCCATATTCATAACTGAAATTATTGTATACTAAAAAATTATTCATGTGTTCAACGTAATCTCACCTATACTAAGCTCATGTTTTCTTTTGTCAACCTGAGTTACTCATACTGCAACCCGCTGGCCTGTGACGGCCCATCAACCATTTCTTAGCGGTTCTCGGACCATGCAAACAATCGTACCTCTGGGAAAAAAATAATGTATTACTGTTACCAAGCACCGCCGCTGTTGCGCTTCATTCAGACTGATAATCACTGCTCCCCCGCTTCTACAGAGCACACGCTATGTAGTATTTCACTACTTATCACCCTTTCATCTCCACTATAACAAACACTTCTTCGCCAGCCACCAAAGAACAAAGTGGAAAACCAAACGGACTAAGAAGTGAAATACGACAAACCCTTTGCTCTATGGAGCCGACCGAGCGGTAATTCTGAAAGTAGTCAGTCACTGACTAGCGCTTCCAAAAAGCATCTCAATTATATAAATATTATTTTGAAAACCTGCCAAGTACTTTGATGCGACTATCTGTGTCTGCCAGCAGAACAAACTTCCTCAGCCCAGACTGAACGCAGACACAGACAGACACACACACACACTAAGATAACACAGAGCAACGGATACAGAAAGCAGGAGGGAAATGAAAATGGATTCAGACGGCAGGAGGGAGAGAGCTCTATGTGTACTCGGTCTGCTACCTCAATGTATGAAGGCATGTACCCCACGAACCTGTGTACAACCTCATGGTCACAAGTTTTCATTTTATTTTACTCAACCCCCTCCCCTTCTCACCCCACCCCCACCAGTGCAGCCCTCAGCCACAAACCACACTGTAATTTTATCCTCCAACATAAAGTTTATAAATACCTTAAGCATTAGCACTTTTTGACGACGATATGACATATAATCTACCATTTCTCTCTCTACCTGCATTATCTGTGTCTCTGCTAATTCCATTTTTTAATCTTCAACCAACTTTACAGATTTTATGGAAACGCTCCCAAATCAGTCAAATAATTACTGTCTATTTTAACATATTTTATATACCATTTATTCAGTATACCAAAAATATTTCCAAAACTATAATTCACACTTGAAAGAAAGTGAAAAAACGTCGCGCAACTCCCATTAACTTCACAGGACTTCAGCCCCCTCCCCCCCTCCCGTCTGCTGTGGAAGCCCAAGATAACATACATCCCAGATACACACAGAGCCGCACCTGAACGTTTCACATCTCTATAAAGAACCATTTGAATGTTAATTAGGCCTTGTACTTGTTTTACCCATTCTAAGAGCCCCTCCAGCTTTACTCTACCTACTGATTAAACGTTCATGTCCCCTTAACAAAAAGAAAAATGTTTTTCTCCCCCCCCCCGAAATTTCGTTGCAGTTCCGTCTCTGACTGACATTGCATTAAAACAACTAACAGTAGGGGATAACATAAGAACATGCCTGAAGTCCACTGAGCTTAATCAAATTTATTAATCGTAATTTAAAACTATTAATTGCAAATAAATAATGTATATAAAGAGTGATCAAATGAAATGGAACAGTAGTTGAAGAAATAGAAAACAGTGCCAAAGTCAAAAAGGCGGTTACTCAGAGACTGTGAGGGAAATAAACAATTGTAGTGACCAAACCACATTTTACGATACATCACAATAGAAACAGTTAGAGACTCACCTTTACCAATGCTTTATAAGATGTAGAACAATGATATTCACAAAACAGATAGTCGTTTGACGGAACTCTCAGTAATGCTTCTATCACTGCAACCAAAAATTAATGGCACAGATTTTCTGTCAATACACACTCATATATGTCTCTTCAACAAATCATATTTGTTCCCGCACAATTTCATAATCAAATTAACATTTCAGTTGGTTATCCCTTTCAATGTTTTCAAAGTCACATAAAGGTCACCCTTCACCCTCTGCCTTCTCTGGGTGTTACCATGGTAACAGCTCATTCTGCACCTGGCTGAAGGCACAGGTCAAAAGTTCATATCTCAACATTCTAAATCAAAGCAACAAGGCTCATTTCCCTCCAAACACACCTGCCTATCCACTATTTTTTTACATTTAATTTTTTTTCACGACCAATAGAAGTTTTTGTTTTAAAAAAACAGTAACATACAACGTAGTCTTCAATCTTGAGGTATAAGAATCAACCAATCATTTTTAGTTTTTCATCAACACCAAACCTCATCCACTTTTTTATCCTCACTTTCACCTTCTAACTGCCATTCCACTTCCAGAACCCATCGGAGTACTACTGCATCTGCCTTGAAAATGAAGGTTTGGCTTTTAGGACACAGCTATATTCACTGGAGTGAAAAATAGGCTGCAAACAGACGAATTTCTAACCTTGACTTACCAAATGTGCACATTACATGGATTGGCCAAAGAGGATTGAGATGTCACCAATTGATACCATTGGTGAAAACTTTTATGCATCTCCCTGAACCTAACCTGATAATTGTGCACTGTGGTGGGAATGATCTAGGCACATTAACAGGGGTAGGTCTGGAAATGCTTCTAAAAGATACCTTTCGTCAATTGATGTCACTTTTTCCTCGAACTGTCTTGGTGTATTCAAATATATGCCAAAGACAGAAATGGAATTGGTCCAATCAACGTTGTCCACAGATTGAGAAAGCAAGGAACCATGTAAATAAATCTGTTTCTGCTTTCCTCAGAGATTATAGCATGGGTTCTATATACAACAACAACTTGCGTTACAACATGCAAGGCATCTATAGGAGAGATGGTGTTCATTTCACGGATGAGGGAAATAGAATCGTCCTCTGTAACATGAGACTCTGCATCAGTACTTACTTATAAGTGCAGAAAATACTCAATTAACACAAAGGCTCTTTTAAGAGCCACCTTACATCTAAACACTCAAACTTGTAATTTATCTCCATCTTTCTTTATTTTTTTGTTCGCCGTGCGCGACCAGGTGCGCGCACCCCGCAACTTTTTTTTCGCCGTGCGCGCACCCCGCAACTTTTTTGCAAAAAAAAGCTACTTTTACACTTTCAGCGTCCTTAATAAACCCCTGAGGAAACCTACGAAATCAAACAGTCTCCACCGTACTCCCTTTCCATGCTCTCCACTATAGTTTTTCACAGTCTTGTGAATAGGGATGCGCGAGCGAGTGCGCGCACCCCGCAACTTTTTTTCACAAGAAAAAAAAATTCTTTTCGCGTTCAGGGTCCTTACTGCACCCCTTGAGAAAACCTACCCGGCCAGAAAATCTCTACCTTCTCCCCTTTCCAAGTTCTAACCCTTTGTTCTGTACAAAATATTCACTCGCACTAACAAAATGGCAGTCAACACTTCCTGATTTCCTCCGAATCGAATGTTGACAGATGTTAAACAGCAAATCAGAATTCCGCTCGCGCACAGCCGCACTAGTGCGCGCACCCGTGCGCGCTTACAGATATATAATTGATTTCAACTTTAATTTTCTCAGTACCTACTGGACGGATTTACACCATTTAAACAAAAGCGTGATCTGCGAGCCGGACTCTACCTTTCTACCAAATTTCTTATAAATCCATTCAGTCGTTCGAGCTGTAGCCGTGTCTAAACGTCCTATGGAAAATAACATGGGAAAAACACGTTTTGGGACCCCCCTTTTATCTCAGCCCCCACTTGACGAATCCCCCCAAAACTTCACAGAAGGAGCACAGAGGACCGGGCCATCTTCTTTGAGAAATTCGCAAAGATTCGTCCACCGGCGCCAAAGTTATTCTCAATAGAATGTTGCGGATTTCCTATGGAAACTAGGTCCTAACTATAACTACCTACTGGCGACCGCCAGTAGGTTTTATATATATATATATATATATATATATATATTGAAGCTCTGTGGTCCCCTCAATTGTCAAAAAGGAAGACTCAAGCACTCCGGGTAAGGCGACAAGATTTATTTAGCGCCTACAGCAAACGTAAATGACAAACGCGTTTCAAACAAAGTCCTTCCTCAGTGTCAGCAATGTGCTGTTCACGGCTCATTTTTGTAAACGCCCTCATTGAAAGTGAGAGCGGACTTGATTTACATACAGAGATGTTTGTTAAGGAACACTCGGTGGAACGTGGCAGCCATAGTGCATGTAATCAAACATAAATGATATGTTTCATATACCGTATATTCTTGATGATTATACAATCAGTGTGGACTGACAGCCACTGCCAGATGCAAATTAAATGCAAGAAAAATAATACAATTTCGCCGTGGATCGGCATGGTTCTGGCTAAATTCCCAACTCAAAATTACAAACACCATAAATTCATAGCCTTTCGCCGCATGTCTCAAAACAGAGGTAAATTTCAATCTAGCCGTGTATCGGCAAAGCTCCGGCAACACAGTTCATACTGTATCCCGGAGAAGATTACGTGTCCGACTAATTCATACCGATTAGTTAGCAATGAGGTAGGAAAGAGATTTGATATATTTACATATAGCAGTTTGTCAACAGACATAATACTGTTATCAAAATATACCATGAATAGAAAACAAATTACAATAGAAAATGGAAATTATACTGAGATACTGAAATGGCCTTGCATATCGAATCTATGACCAGCAATGTAAATATGTGAAGACAAGTCATATGTACCAATAATTCTATACAAATAGCATCGGAATTTCGGACTTCATGAAAATTACATTGTAAAAAGTTCATTCTATCATTCAACAAAGGAAGGATAATCAATGGAAATAATATCCCAGAGATCTTTTGGAGAAATGACTCATGTTAGTGTCTAATTTCATGAGTTACTGCTATGCAGTTTCGTATACTCATATCTATCTATTCCTCCATATTCATACCTGGGATTTATCACACGAGTTTAATCATGAGGGAATATTTACAATGTATTGGGGGCCATATTTCAGGAGACGGAGGATCATCTACCTAGATGTACCGTAAGTTCTTTCCCAATGTTAAGCCCTAAGGGACTTTTAGTCTGTAGGTCTATAATAAATCTAGACTCCAGTCTGCGAAGACTCAACAATCTATCACCTCCTCTGGGGTGCATAGGTACATGATCGATGCCATAGTAACATAGCAGTTCCCTATTGCTACCGTGTACTTTGGCAAAATGTCGGGCAACAGGGTAGGTCACATCCTTGTTTGTGATTGCTCTCTGATGTTCTAATATACGGAGTTTTACGTTGTTAATCGTGCTCCCAATATATTTGAGTCCGGACGGGCAAACCAAACAGTACACTACATACGGTGTCGTGCAGGTGATAAATTTGTTAATCAACCTAGGTTTACTCAAACCTGGAACACTATACTTTAGTGTCCGTCTGCTGTTATCACATGCTCGACATTTCCCGCATGGATAGAACCCCCTCATGTCTTTCAAAGTGCCACTGGTCTTGGGTTGAGTTGGCATAAGATGGCTCTGTACCAGATTATCCCTTAATGATTTTGATTTCCTAAATGTAAGTAGGGGTTTGTCTGGAACATCACTCCCAATGATGGGATCTGTGCGTAAGATATGCCAGCTCCTTGTGAGCATTTGTCTCAGTTTGTTGGCTTCAGCAGAGTAAGTTGTAATCATACGAAATTTGCTGTTCACCTCTGAGTGCTCCCTGATCTTAGAGGTTTGTGCCAGAAGATGCTTTCTAGGTATTCTCAATACCTTGGTGAAGGTGTCATTCAACAACATTTGGTCATAACCCCCTTTTCAGGAATCTGGCAATACATCCCTTAGCTGCGGAGACAAAGTCTGTTTCTAGAGAGCAATTGCGTCTCAGTCTCAGGAGTTCTCCATAAGGGATGCTGCGAATCAGACTGGGGGGGTGGCTGCTTCAAGCATGCAATATACTGTTGCCGGCTGTCGGCTTTCTATATAGAGCAGTTTCCAGCCTTCCTTGGTTGACAAATACTCTATATCAGATGTGAACTTAAGGTGTAACTGATTCTGATTGAGGTCCCCAATGAATTCCTCCGCCTGTGTGGAGGAGCCCCTCCACACCAGGAAGAGGTTGTCGATGTATCGACGCCATACCACGATATGTTTGGCCCATCGCTGATTTTCACCCGCTAGGGCAACCTGCTCCTCCCACCAGCCTACGAAAAGATTTGCATAGCTGGGGGCGAAGCAGGTTCCCATCGCAGTCCCACTGGTCTGCATATATAGGTCATTCTGAAAGAGGAAGATGTTATTTCTGAGACAGAAATTCAGACATTCTATTAGCATCTTCCCATGTTCCATGTATTTGGCTGGTCTTTTGTCAAGAAAATACCTAATAGCCACTATACCTTGTTCGTGTTGTATACTAGTATAGAGGCTAGCAATATCCAGGGTGATTAATATATAGGATGGATCCCAAACAATCTGATCAATCTGTCCAATGAAGTCCTTAGTGTCTTTCACATATGATGTTAAATCAAATACAAAACCTGAAAGAAAAGAATCAATATAGATGGACAAGTTTTCCGTAAGACTACCCTTAGAGGACACAATAGGTCGTCCCGGTGGACACTGAAGATCTTTGTGGACCTTAGGTAATTGGTAAAAGGTCGGGGTTACAGGCTCTGGGTTTCTGAGAAAAAGAAATTCATTCATGTCTAACATCAGTTTGTTACGCCATTTTGTCAAGAGATCATGATAGGCGTTGATGCTTGCTGCATATTCATCTTTATTGATCATTTGATAGTTTCTTAAATCTTGAAGCTGTCTCAATGATTCATGACAGTACTGGTCTCCTGTTAGCAAAACAACATTTCCCCCCTTGTCTGAGGGTTTTACAATGATCTCTTTATTTGTACTCAGATTTACAAGGGCGTCGGTTTGTCCCGGAGTTAAATTGTTCCTTGGCTTGAACCTCTTCATGTTCGAGAGCCTGTAATTCATCAGATCCTGTGTTACAGCGTCTGCAAAAGTGTCTATTGCATCATATGTCATCTGAGGATTGAACTGAGATGGAGCCTTAAAATCTGTAATTGGTGACTGTTGCTCAATGTTATGTGCCCCAGGTGTCCCGGTGATGTTTCCGGCACTTTCAACCAATTGCTCTGTTCTCAAATCCTCCAAGGCTTGTACTAAATGAAGATCCTTAATAGACAGGACGTCTGTTGGGCCCGCTGTGGTTTTCTTTTTGGTTTTCTTTGTGCCCTCAGATTGAGGTTTCATCTTATGAAACTTGTGTAATTTCATTTTGCGGGTCAGTTTGAACAAGTCGATACGGGTTTGGGTATATTCCAGTCCGTTGTTTGGGCAAAAGCTAAGCCCTAGTTGTAAGGTGTCCTCTTCATCTTTAGTTAGGACCTGATCCGTCAAATTGATGATCGTGGGACTGGAATCTACCATTTCTTCCCCTTCTTCTTGCTAGTATTTTGGGTTGTTACTCTGCCCCTTCCTCTTCCTCTGCCAGCCACCTCGTCGAGTTCTTCGTCGTTTTCGGGTGGCTTGAGTTTGCCCCTCTCAGCCAGGTGCGGCGGATGAGGTCGAATTCCAAGTGAAAAGGGGTCTTCCTCCCTTCACTGCTTGTTGTTGGCCTCTCATCCCCTGATTGTTCTTTTTCCGTGGCTGATGATTCCGATGTAGGGGGTTCTTCTACCGGTCCAGTATTCTTCATTTTGTTAGCAGCTTTTTGAGGACCATCTAATTTTTTCGAAAAGGTGAGGATTCTTCCTTGAGCGTAATCACGCTCATCTCTTTCAAACTTTCCTTGTTTCCGCTGTCGTATTTTCAGTTCGTACTTGATCAGACGTTTTTTCATGTCTTCTCGTAGTTGTGTAGATTTAGCTGTGTCTGTTTCTTTGGCAATTTCAATCTCGAGGGTAGCTATCTCATCAATGGCTTTGGCCCTATCGCTCCAGGCGAATTTGATAAGTTGATCGAGCATGGCCTTGCAAGAGGCTGCAGTGAGTTCGGCCCATTGCTCCAGTAACAAAGGGTCAGGGCTCTCGTAAGCAGGTACAGTGTATATACGGAGCCCTCTGGGCACTCGATCCACATCCATATAGTTTTGTAAAGAGGTAGCTTCCCACCACTTTCTTATCTCTCTCTCACTTAGTCGTTTGAATTTCAAGAAGAGATTCTGTAGGGAACTTAGTGATGTATTCCCCCTGCCTCTGATGTCTGGTGCAGCAGAAGGGTTCGGTGTGCGTTTCTTGAAAACATCAAGAGCCGCTTCGCGGCGTTCATCTTCGTCACACATGCTGTTTGGCGTCTTTTGAAGGACCTCAGGTAAGCCTACCCGGGTGAGGTCGCAAATACCCACTTGCCTTATTGTTGAGATTGGACCCTCGCAAATGCAAGCAGCAACAGACGGGAGTATAAATAACGGGAACGGCGACTTACCAGCGTCTTTGTTGTCAGCCGTGCGCCCATCCGTTAGCTCCTCGTGCTTCCGGTCCGTGAACAGCGGTGCTCCCGATAAACATGAAAAAAGGGCTCAGTGCTACCAGGGGTCTCGGGGCACTCGTGGCGGGTGCTGTGTCGCGCTGGTAGACGCGTGATAAATTGAAGCTCTGTGGTCCCCTCAATTGTCCAAAAGGAAGACTCAAGCACTCCGGGTAAGGCGACAAGATTTATTTAGCGCCTACAGCAAACGTAAATGACAGACGCATTTCAAACAAAGTCCTTCCTCAGTGTCAGCGATGTGCTGTTCACGGCTCATTTTTGTAAACGCCCTCATTGAAAGTGAGAGCGGACTTGATTTACATACAGAGATGTTTGTTAAGGAACACTCGGTGGAACGTGGCAGCCATAGTGCATGTAATCAAACATAAATGACATGTTTCATATATATATATATATTCACTGAAAAAAACATAGGTTTCAGGCCTTATATAGTTAGGAATTAGCATTTAAAAAACCTTTAAAATTCACTCAAAAAACTATAAGTTTTAGGGGTGTTATAGTTAGCTGGACATTTCGCTCATACAAAACCATTGAAATTGCTCCTATATAGTTAGTTGTACTAACTATATTTCGCGCACCCGCAATCCACTGCTGATGATGTCACATATTACATCATTCATGACATGGTCAGTGACATCACTGATGACATCTCAAATGACATCACTGATGACATCACTGATGACATCATCCAGTGAATGTGGTTTGCTTCGTTATTTAAATATGCATTATATATATAGCAATTTGCATTGAAGAATGAGTGGATATATAAAAATAAATATTTGGATGGAGGATTTAGTAGCAGTGTAATTGACTGTTTACTTGACCAATTTATAGTGTCTCACTAAATATAGTGGATAGTGACTAAACTTTTTGAATATCTGATTCACTTTGTCAGTTGTTGTGTAAAATGGTTCTCCAGTTGGTTACTAGCTATGTGAAAGTCTGTATTAGTTATTGATTAGTTAACTGAGTATTTGTATGGGAGAGTGAATGTGTGTGTGGTTCGGTGGGGGGGGGGTGTGACTGCCCAAAGATGTGTGAATAGTTGATTCACTAGATATATGAAGTTAAAACTACATGTTCTAACAGTTGTTTGGGTGAGTGAATATCTTTTTGGGTGTGGTGATGAGCAAATATATTTCTCAATGGTACATGTCCAAAAAACTAGAAAAATAAAAGGCAGTGTATGTGTCAGTTGTTGTATATTAATAAGTATACATAAGACTCAATGATTGTGTGAGTGACTGTATGGATAACTTTATACTTGTAATAATGATTTTATAATTCACTAACTATGACTTACTATCTAAATGAATAGATGAAGTTGTGTTTGTATAAGTGTGTAGCTAAGTAAATATGTAAGTATGATCCATTGTTTGCATAAGTGAGTCGGATGACTTCATATGTGAATAGGATGTGTGCTGGTGTGTAATGTCAATGTAGGTGTATAAGTATTTTTGATAGTGTTCTATTGTTCATTGACAGCATGTATGAGTGAATCTACAGGTAGGTGATTAGATTTGTGTATACATCTATGAATCACTGAGTTGGTTTCTTAGATACTTGTATTGCTGTAACAATGGATTCAAATATGATACAAAGAGTGATGAAAGATTTTACTAGTGTATGAAAAGGTGTATGTGATTGTCAAGTGGATGATGTCATCAGTGATGTCATTTGAGATGTCATCAGTGATGTCACTGACCATGTCATGAATGATGTTATATGTGACATCATCAACAGTAGATTGCGGGTGCGCGAAATATAGTTAGTACAACTAACTATATAGGAACAATTTCAATGGTTTTGTATGAGCGAAATGTCCAGCTAACTATAACACCCCTAAAACTTATGGTTATTTGAGTGAATTTTAAAGGTTTTTTAAATGCTAATTCCTAACTATATAAGGCCTGAAACCTATGTTTTTTTCAGTGAATTTCAAAGGTTTTTTAAATGCTAATTCCTAACTATATAAGGCCTGAAACCTATGGTTTCTTCAGTGAATTTGCAAGGTTTTTTAAATGCTAATTCCTAACTATATAAGGCCTGAAACCTATGTTTTTTCCAGTGAATTTCAAAGTTTTTTTTAATGCTAATTCCTAACTATATAAGACCTGAAAGCCCACCAGGAATCTCCAGTATGCGCCAGGGGACTGCATTGCAGAGAGGTGTAATGAAGCCACGCCCCTTTTTACACCTCTCTGCAACGCAGCCCCCGTGCATGTTTGAACAGGGGGAACTAATTCTCCTTGCATACTGGGGACCCCTGGGGGCCAACTAGCCCACCTTGGACCTCCAGTATGCGCCAGGGGGCTGCATTGCAGAGGTGTAATGAGGCTATGCCCTTTGTTACACCTCTCTGCAACGCAGCCCCCCTGGCACGTTTGCAGAGGGGGAACTAATTCCCCTTGCATACTGGGGGTCCCTGGGGCCAACTAGCCCACCAGGAGCCTCCAGTATGCGCCAGGGGGCTGCATTGCAGAGAGGTGTATTGAGGCCACACCCTTTTTTACACCTCTCTGCAACGCAGCCCCCGTGCATGTTTGAAGAGGGGGGACTAATTCCCCTTGCATACTGGGGTCCCTGGGGGCCAACTAGCCCACCTGGAACCTCCAGTATGCACCAGGGGGCTGCATTGCACAGAGGTGTAATGAGGATATGCCTCTTTTTACACCTCTCTGCAACGCAGGCCACTGGCGCGTTTGCAGAGGGGGGGACTAATTCCCCTTGCATACTGGGGTCCCTGGGTCATATCTGCCCAAACGCCGAAATTCCGAACGATTGAAAATGACTTTTCTTGAGAAACATTTGGATTTGGATTATCATGTCCTATACTTTGGAATTTTTGAAAGACTGACTTTGAGGATGCTATAAATTACTCAAGTCTGCCCGAATTGTGTGGGTAAAATTGATACCTAGTCACTTTGAATAAGAATGTACTTACGTCTAACATTTGGAAGAAATATCTAGTTATATGACAACAGGATACCGACATAACTTGAAGGAAATAAGAACGCCCTGAAGAAGTTCTGTTGTACAGAACGAAACGCGTCAGCTGGCTGTGGTACATAAACTTAAGGAAAATAAAAGCATTTGAATATACACCAAGATTCAGCGCTTCAATAAGGACTCTAAGTGATATGATTTGATTGGACTTATTGTGCAAGTGGTGCTGTGCCAAACTTTGGAATATTCTCCACTACTCTCTGCTACTTACTCTCTACCACTCCACTACTCTCTAATACTCACTCTCTACCACTCATACTCTACTACTCTACTACTCTCTACTACTCTCTCTCTACTACTCACTATCTACTACTCTCTACTACTCACTCTCTACTCTCTACTACTCACTCTCTACTACTCTCTCTCTCTCTACTACTCACAATTACTACTCACTATCTACTACTCTCTACTACTTACTCTCTACTTCTCACTCTCTACTACTCTCTCTCTACTACTCACTCTCTACTACTCACTCTCTACTACTCACTCTCTACTACTCACTATACTACTCTCTACTACTCACTCTACTACTCACTCTCTACTACTCTCTACTATTCTCTCTCTCTGCTACTCACTCTACTACTCTCTACTACTCACTCTCTACTATTCTCTACTACTCACTCTCTACTGCTCTCAACTACTCACTATACTACTTACTCTCTACTACTCTCTACTACTCACTCTCTACTACTCACTCTACTGCTCTATACTACTCACTCTCTGCTACTCTCTCTACTGCTCGCTACTCTCTACCACTCACTCTCTACTACTCTCTCTCTCTCTACTACTCACTCTTTACTACTCACTATCTACTACTCTCTGCTACTTACTCTCTACTTCTCACTCTCTACTACTCTCTCTCTACTACTCACTCTCTACTACTCACTCTCTACTACTCACTCTCTACTACTCACTCTACTACTCACTACTACTCTCTACTACTCACTCTCTACTATTCTCTACTACTCACTCTCTACTGCTCTCTACTACTCACTCTACTACTTACTCTCTACTACTCTCTACTACTCACTCTCTACTACTCACTCTACTATTCACTCTACTGCTCTATACTACTCACTCTCTGCTACTCTCTCTACTGCTCTCTACTACTCACTCTCTACTCTATTACTCACTCTCTTCTCTCTACCTCTCTCTACTAGTCTCTACCTCTCTACCTCTCTCTACACGCACACATATACACATATATATATGCATATGCATTTATGTATGTGTATATATATACATACATATATAAACATATAGAAACTGCATATCTATATAAATACAAATATAAATGAATGCATACATATACATATATGCATACATATGCATGTTATTTACATGAAAGTTTTAAAAACACTAATAAAAGCAAAGCTAAAAAGCCACCTCATTAAAAACAGAATGGCTTTAACTTAAACGAGGGCGAGATCTATTGCATTTTCAGTGCTTGTTTACTTTGGTTCCATCAAGAAGGCATTCAGATGTGTCACACATTTGCCATAAATTCTGAATGTTAGCACTCTAGTTGCTCATTAGATCACTGTAGTAAAGCTACTGCTCACCAGGGAAGTCTGCTGCTAATCATACTTTCTATGGCAAAATGAACCCCCTCATTTTGTTCCTTTTTAAATTAAATGTTTTCAGACTTACCACTTCATTCCAATCAAGATGGCTTCTGGTGTGCCATACGTTTGTCATAAGTAAGACTGTTAGCGCTCTAGTTGTCCTTTAGAACACTCTGGGACATTCTGTCATTGGGCTATACTTGGGCTACATCTGGGTGATATTTGGGCTACATTTGGGCTCTTTTGTCTCTGGTGGCCATCTTGGGAGACTGCATGTCAGAATTTTTTAATGAAATAGAAGAGGATTTGGGAAGTCACTCAAAATGAGCCCTAATTTTTCTTTCTGCAGCACTAATCATACTTTCTATGGTAAAATATACCCCCTCATTTTGTTCCTTTTTAAATTAAATGTTTTAAGAGTTACCACTTTATTGAAATCAAGATGGCTTCAGGTGTGCCATACCTTTGTAATAACTGTTAGCGCTCTAGTTGTTCTTTAGAACACTCTAGGAGGCTGCAGTAGAACACAAAGGAATCAACTGACAGTCTCTGTCCTTGTTGGATGTACATGTTTTACTGAGAATGTCAGACTTCATTCTCACATGACTGAGAAAGATAATGTGAATTTACAGAAAATATGCTTTCAGTTTAGCTTATAGATCCCCTTCCAAACCACTGTGGGAAAAGCATGAGATAATAGTTTTCTTTCAAACATGATTCATGATATCCCAGCAGAAGGCTTTTTCACATGGTAAAATCACCTTAGAACACACCACAATTCCTAAAATGAGTATGGTACCATCAACAAATGATTTATAATGTAACTAAAGTCCTAAAACCCTCTATTAACTACAATGCTTTTTAATGAGGTGCTATCATGTATATTGGTCACAAGATGGCTGCCAACACTTCTTGGATGAAGTGCTGACAGCCAATCAGATCTCACGATGAGATGTGTGGTTAGGCTCCGCGCAGATATATATTGTTATTGTTATTTTGGATTTGTATCGCGCCCAATCACCTACAGGTCTCTAGGCGCATGGAAACCGATGGTAAGAACAATAACTTGGCAATCACAGAATAAAAGGCATCCACTGGCCTATATAGCACTCATCATTCTTCTGAACAGCAGTGTTTTTAGCACCTTTCTAAACCGTAGGAGGTTCCCTTCCCTGCGCAGCGTCTCAGGTAGCGTGTTCCATAACTGGGGGACTAACACAGAGAAGGCTCTCCCTCCCTTGGTTACAAGTTTGTACCGGGGACAGACCAATAACTGAGAATCTGAAGATCTAAGAATTCTCATTGGACTGTACACCACCAAGCGATCTTTAATGTAGGCGGGTGCCAGACCGTAGATTGCCTTGTGAGCTGTGCACAGATTCTTAAATTCCACTCGCTCTTTGATAGGGAGCCAGTGCAGGCTCTGTAACAGGGGAGATGCTTTAGTTCGTCTTGGGAGCCTGAAAATAAGTCTTGCAGCGTCGTTCATGACGACCTGTAGCCTATTGGTCAGGGTTTTCGGCAGGCCGAGATAGAGAGCATTACCGTAATCTATCCTTGAGATAACAGTGGCTGCTACGATTGAGCGCATCATGGATTGAGAAAGGACGGGGGCTAGCTTCCGTAGCTGTCGGATGATATTAGTGCAGCTTCCCACCACAGAAGAGATCTGACTGGCCATTGATAGATCACAGTCCAGTTTGATCCCCAAGCTCTTTACATTCAAGCTAGGTTTTGGAGCCGGGCCTAACTCCGCAGGCCAGTAGAGGTCACACCATGGTGAGGTGGTAGATGGAATCACCAATACCTCGGTCTTATCTGGATTGATTTTCAAAAGATTTTCCGTCATCCATTGTACAGTGTACCTCAAGATATTCTGGGCTTGGAGTTGTGCGGCGCTTGTGTTATCGACACTCAGCAACAGCTGCGTGTCGTCCGCATAATTAAATACTCTACAGCCCATGCTTGCCAAGGAAGCAATCAGAGGTTGCAGGTAGAGATTGAATAGAAGTGGGGACAGGGCCGAGCCCTGAGGCACCCCACATTCTAAAGTCCCCACCTCGGATGTTTCGTCCCCCAGTTGTATCCTTTGGGTCCTTCCCAAGAGGAAGGATTGCAACCATCTGAAGGCCAGGCCTTTGATCTCGAAGTCACTCAATCTATCCAGAAGCAGGGCATGGCTGACGGTATCGAACGCCGCTGAAAGATCTAACAAAATCAGGGCGCTCGGTTTCTTACAGTCAGCCATGCCTCTCAATTCATCCAGCACCGAGAGCATCACCAGCTCGGTGCTGTGACGAGCTCGGAACCCTGCCTGTCGTTCATGAAGTAGATGGTGAGACTCTAGGTACATGGACAAGGATTTTAATACATGCTGTTCTAGTATTTTTGAGAGGAATGGCAACTGAGAGATAGGCGTGTAGTTCTTTAGCACTGCGGGGTCTGCGCCCGATTTCTTCAGTAGAGGTCTTACACGTGCTTCCTTAAGTTCAGCTGGTAGATACCCTGTTTCCAAGGATCTGTTGAGGAGGGAGATGATACATTCCTCCAGTAGGGGGCGAGCTACCCGAAAGACACTGGGTGGACACGGGTCTGCTGGGGGGCCGGATTTGATTCTACCCATCAACTGCTCCAGACTCAATATATCAATCTCTGGGAACAGTGTGATAGTACAGTCAGCCGGTTTATGAGGGGCTATAGGTATAGCCATCCCATTTGCCATGCCACTCTTTATTTCCTGGATAATGGTTCTCACTTTCTCCAAGAAGTATCCCTGGATGATGTTGCAGTTTATGGGAGACTGGGAGCTTTCGGGTTATTTGCTCAGCTCTGCCAAAATCTTAAAGGTCTCTTTCTGGACATTAGCTGCCTTACTTAGGCGGGACTCATAATATTCTGCTTTAGCTAGAGCAATCGACTTTTTATATAGGTGAAGAGAGTTTCGGTAGAGGTTCCTAGCTGTGTATATGTGTTTGTGAAGTTAATTTTCATAAAAACCACTGGAGCAATTTTCACCAAATATAGCAAAGGCACTTCTGCGTACCAGTGCCTACAATTTTGCCAAGTTTGGTGTAATACCGTTCAGCGGTTCGGGCTGTAGCCTTGTCAGAACGTCCTATGGAAATTAACATGGGGAAAACACGTTTTGGGACCCCCCTTTTTTCTCAGCCCCCACTTCACAAATCTTCCCGAAACTTTCAGGGAAAGAGCGCAGCGGAGCTGGCCAAAATGTTGGAAAATTACACGCAAATTCCTCGACCGGCGCCAAAGTTATTCCCAATAGAATGTTGCGGATTTCCTATGGTAGCTAGGTCCTAACTATATATACCTACTGGCTATCGCCAGTAGGTAATATATATATATATACAAAATATTGATAATATGAATTTAAAAACATCACGTGTATTTAACTAAAATTAACTTAAATGGAATATATGTTTTTAATACATTTTATATAATTAAATGAACATATGAACTTATTCCTTTAAAATATGTATTTTAAAGTACACAATATTCAAAAATAATATAACTTGTCTACAAAAAAATTTAAATTACAAAACATTGAGCAAATAAAAAACTACAATAATTTTTGCAAACGTCTTTATATAAAAATATAATTACATTTCTGCAGAGAACAATTCATTGCTTTAAATTAAAAAACTATAAAATTATGTATTGTTAATCTATGAAAATTGAGCGACCATTTTGAATACATTTTAGTTTTCAATAAATAAATTATGTGCTGGGTTAAAATGCTTATTTATGGGTGTGTCAGATTTACTATTTCCACTCCAAACTGAGCAACACTGGGGAATGGTTTGGACTTGGTTATATTAAGAGACCGATTCTGATCTCAGTCGGAAGGGCACCGAATCGGGTTTGGCATCAGCGGTTCGGATTCGGAGGCTGAATTTCCGTCCGGTTCGTACACGGGTCCGGACGTCGAAGTACGATGCGAACAAGCGCGAAATCTCCGTCCGAATCGCTTACGGGTCCGAACCGCTCCGTACATCTCGGCTGTAAGCTAACCGTGGCACACAATGGATCGAGTCAGAGCTTCCGGATCGCAAAAGCTCCCGGAGTTGGGCTTTGGGGGTCCACATCAGACCCCTTGTTACCGGCAGCCTTACGACTTGGACACAACACAGGCATGTACGGTGCGGATGGCACCAACGCGTACCCACTGTAGGGGGAGCACTTGTCCGCAACGTACCCATTCAGTCAATGGGAGCCCATGTATGCGTCGTACGATCGGCTCCCATTGACTTCTATGGGAGTCTGACCGAACCGAGTCCGACAGCATACGGCCGCATCGTACTCGCTCGGTTGGACTGCAGGAGTCTGGCTCGGTCGGAAAACACCCCGGATCCGGCTCGGTCGGAGTGCTTTCCAACCGAGATCGGAATCGGCCCCTTAGTATTCCATTTTAAACTAAGAAACACTGTTCAAAAGATTAAACTCTGGGGGGTGGGGAAGTAGGGCTGAGGTCAGATGTACTATGTCGACTTAAAAGTAGGCAACACTGGGCAAAGTTTGGAAAATCTGGGGGTTCATATTTAATACCCTACACCAATCTAAGCAACACTGTGGCAGGTATTAGACTTAGACAAATCAAAACTACAATACCAACAACACACTATACAGCAATTGGAAAGTGCTGGATCCCTGGGGGAATTGAGATGGGGGATCAGATTTACTATTTCTGCTCCAAACTAAGCAACATTCTCAAAAATGTTGGATGTGGGAGGGGTTGGTCGGGGTAGAAATTAAGTATTCCCAATCCATAATAAACAACATTGGCAATAATATTCCTTTCTGGCGGGAGGGGGAGGTGGCAAACAAACGAATAAAACAACACAAAATTATTTAAAAAGTGAAATCTTTAAAAGGAATATAAATAATTTAAAATACATAATACATGACATTTACATTTTTACTAACAGTAATTTTCTTTACCAAAACGTAATTTTACATTTACAATTAATACAAATTAAAAAAAAAAAATTTAATAAAAATGATGCACATTTTTACAAAATCTGAAAATTATTTCTTAAACAAACTCTGATTCTTTGAAAACAATTTTAAGAGTATACAAACACAATTATTTGAATGATTTTAAAGATATAGTTTGTAAAACACTACTCACACAAGCCCTTATAAAACCTTACTACTTGAAACATAAACATCATACAAATATATATTTTTTGTGTTTAATCAGCTTTATGTATAGATAACAGCATACACAAATAAATAACAGCAGAATACAAAATCAAGCCACCAAAAATAGTAAAACAAAATACATAGTACTAAAGCTGTTTATATTTTATGAAAAATTATCAGAAGGAAAGGAAGAAAAAGTAGAAAAGTGGGGGAAAAGTAAAAGGGGGGAATCAGTAACTAAATACATATATCAGGATTAGAGAATAATTAGGAGAATAAATCTTTAAAAAGAAATGTACGGTAAGAAAAAAAACCTGAAAATAGATTAGTTTATAGTGGTGTAAAATTTTTAGACAGCACATTTTCAATTATTTGTAACTTGTTGAAAAGCTAAAGCTAACATAAGGTCAAACAAACTATGCACGATAGATGCATTAAACTCACTTAAACTCCCTAGAAAAAGGGAAATTGGAGACAGAGCACAGTGTATATGAAACATTTTGTAAGTTGTGACCAGACTTTCTCCCAAAATAATGCAGTAAGGGGACATAGAAAGAGAAGGTGCATTAAACCTACTTTAGGATGACCACAAGACCAACAAGCGATAATATTAGTGCTGGAGAATTTGGCAATAGAAAATGGAGCATGATACATTCTGTGATACATAAAGAATAACGATTGGGTAGTGGTGGCAGTTCAGGAGACCTTAAAAACTCTAGACCAAATTTTATTCTGAAAGGTTAATGACCAAGGACATCCCAAATCAGCTTCCAGTTCAAACTTAGTTTTAGCTTGCAAGAGATTGGGTGAAGAAAGCAATTTGTAAATAAGAGTAGCATTACGGGTAGACGCCATTATTCTGCTTAAAGGTGAATCCAGCAGAGAGAAGGGAGGATATGAAGGTAGTGAATGAAGAATTTACAAAATGATATCTATAAGAATGTCAGAATGATCATGGACACTGAAAAACTGCTTGAAATTGAGGAAAAGCGCAAGGATTGGAATCATCAAATAAGTGGAAAACCAGTATACCTTTTTATCTCCAGGATTTCCAATTTAGGGGTTTCCTTTTAATGGCAATAAGCTGATAATACTATAAAGGAAATTGCAGAAAAGACTTGCGAGAAATAGAATGACAATGACAATTAGGTTTCAACAAATTAAAAGTGTGTTTCAATAAAAGTAGAAGTAGTGTTCTTAGAAGAAAAAGAGAGAATGTCTGTAGGAGAGAAAGGTGCAAGTAATACTTGTTCGATATCAAACCACAAATGTGTGAATGAGGAAGGTGACATAAGAAGCCATTTCGAGGACTGTCTCAAACAAAAGGTCTAATGATTGATTCGAAAATAGGGAACATTTTCCCCTACATCAATCTTTGCTTTTTAAAGATGCAACTGAGAAATCCTAGCTATTTTCTAATGCCACAGAAACGAAGAATGGAGATGATCCAAGCTTTTAAAAAAATGTTTGAAGAATGTGTATTGGAATCATGGCCAAGGTATACAACAGAAAAGGTGAAACCATAATTTTAATGGAGTCAAGACGACCCCACCACAAGATTAATAAAGGATTGCAGGACAATAGTAATTTATCAAATCTACTAATTTCTTCTTTCATGTTTGTGTTAACCAAATCGTTAAAAGAATTGTGAATTAAATACCCAAGTATTTAATTTTAGAAAAGTTCCAATAAAAGCCATTAGAATGTTTAAGCAAAATTTGGGCAAAGCCTCAGTTTTATCTGAATGTATTTTATATCCTAGTACTAGAGAATTGAGATATTTCTTGAAGTAAGGCAGGATTCGTACAAACAGGATTAGAAAGGAAAAGAATAATATCGTATAGTATAGAAATAAAATTTGTTCCTAGATTAATTTAACACGCACTTAGGTCAAAGAATTTATATTTTTGATTTGTAATAATTTAGGTATGCATAAAGTCAGCACAATATGTCAAATACATATAAAGCTTTCAAATGTGTACCATCAAACAGAAAGTATAACAGCACCCATTGATTCTTCAAGCAACTATCTGTTTTATTCACAGAAACATATTCAGAAGGGAAACACATTACCATGTAATACAGTGATAATAGAGAGGTTGCTCCAAGGGAAGAGGGTGAAGGAATAGTGCTCATGTGTGAATAGATAAAAGTGTACGTTCCTGTCCGAAGACGGGTACTCCTCAGAATTCGAGTGATGCAATAAGGGGTCCACCCCTTGATCACCCCAACTCCTACAATGACTGCACGGAGTATTGGGACGATCAAGTGAGAGGAGGATAGGAAAGGAACAGCAGGGAGTAGAACCTGAAATACAAACACAACACCATGAATTACATAAGTGCATGCAACACTACTCTCATAAATTCTCGCTAGGAAGTCCAATTACCTCGGTCGATATACCACACAAGCAGACTCTGTCTTCCTTCAGACAACATGGTATTACCTCATACCGGATACTAGGAAGGATTAAACAAGCATGTCAACATTAAGCAAATAAAAGTACCTTTCGACACAAACAAACCACCTCTCCTGATACCCCTACATACCTGCACTGCATTGGTTATTGTCTGTAGGTTAATATGAAAAGCATGAAGCGCTTTTTTATTAAAGAGCACTTTTCCGTAGTTTCCTATAGTCCCGTAAGTTCTCAGCCCTACGCTATAATGTTCCGTTATTGCAACTAAATGTTTTGCCTGAATACACGGTGAAACAATCCAGACTCCGTGTATGGACCTGCGGATATTCAACTGGCATGAGTGATACCCTTCCTCTTGGAATCTCCCACAATCCTGTGGGCGTGAAAGTCACAAAAAGAAAAGCAGGAAATATACTGTACAATCCTCAGTGAACTATAAACAAAACTAGGATCCCAAGTTGATCACATCCTTGTAACTGTGAAAAATCAAAATGCGGGTGGGGGTTAACGGCTCCTGGTCCGAGCGTGTTAAACTCGAGGTCAATATAACAAAGTAAGGCTCCTACCTGGGAGCGCCTTGGAGATAATAATGGGATGAACTCTCCTTTCCTTGGACGGGTGTTTCCGAACAGGAGCGCCAGGTTGGTGATCAAAGGTAACGGCAGAAGGGGAAAGCCGAATGGTTTCTTCGCCTCTCTTCTCCGCTCAGGCGCCAGGATACGCCTCCCAGTCAGGACTCTGTTCGAACGATTTCCCAACAGAGTCGAACAGTGGTCCATGAAATTGACACCTCCGTGCGTCTTCTTGCTTCTTCGGGAAATCACAGGGGACAATGATTCGACAGGATCGAATCCGGAATTACACAGGTCACAGTGTGCGAGTTGCTTCCATTTATGGATGCTGCTCCGCCTTCTCTCCCGGGGCTTTCTGGGAGTTGTAGGCTATGCAGGCGCAACAGCTGCCAAACCTCACAAAAAGAGATCAAATCCCTTCCATTTTGTGAAACTGTTAGGCCAAAATAAGTAGACTGGTTGGGTTGGCCCATAAAGGTTGCATACAGTTAAAGGAATAGCACATGTACCCAAGAATTAAGAAGCAGACTCCAAGGGTCAATTGGCTGTCCGCCTGTGTAAGTACAGAGACACAAAAAACTGTAAGATGCCTTTTCACAGAAGTGCCCAGCTGACTGGTAGCAAGTGAACATGGACAGGACCCTGCTGGTGGCTACTGCTTAAGTGAGTCCTTGTCCCGAAGTGCTGTAGCTGAGGTCCTGAGAGCCTTTGAAGTGACCAAGAAGACCTCCGGGGCATCAGCTGGAACTCACAGCAAAGGTGTATAATTCTAAAATCTTGTCCAGATGAAGGTGCAAAAACTATCCACCTAGTGCAAGGACGTCAGAGGCAGCTACATTTTAATTCCGTTCTTTCTCTTTTCCCACCAAAACCAATGGCTCCATCAGGATCTCCAGCAATCTGGCTTCCAGAAGATTTCAGAAGATACAGACTGCAACTTTGTCCCACAGGAATATTTTGACTTCCATTTCAAAGCCTAAGTCAGAAGGTAAAACCTTTTACTGGGGAAAACCTGCTTGGTGTATCCTACCCACTCTCTATCACCACTGGGCTGAACTCACACCTCGGTCAATGGTCAACAGCGAACAGTGAGTACTGATTGGCGCATTTCTTTTTCTTGGCGCTTTTTGCCTCAAATAATTAAAAATTCATACCTATGGTTCCTCTTAATGGATAGTTGTCACTTTTATGTCATTTTACTCATTACATTTTTCTCTATTTTTAAAAATTGGTTGTGGGTATTTTCTTGTGTTTTGACGTTTTAATTGTTTTATTACTGCTAAACACTGTAAACATTTCCCTAAATTAAAACTGTCTCCCCTGTGCCATAGCTATCAAGGCAGGGAGCCAAGATTTGAATTGAAATTATGTTTTACTGTTTCAAGTTTGTGGCCTTATTCTAACTAATGAGTGACCTAATCAAGGACCAAACACCCTATGGCGAAGCTCCGCATTCATTGCTTAAGAATATCAAGGGTAATTGTGTCAAAGCAGCAGAAAGGTCCAATAAAATAAGGACTCCCTGTCTGACTTCACCCACTATTCTATGCAGGTCATCTGTTGCAGAGACCATGAGTTGTTCAATTTAATGACCGGGTCTAACGCTGCCCTGAATTGTGCTAATCTCCTGATCTTATACACATTTTTGCAGTTGTGCATTGACCTCCCTTCCAAGTCTTTAGCTAAGAAAGAAGGGCGTGAAAATGGCCTAATATTTGCAAGGTTTGAGTGTTCAAATAGGACTTTTTCAAAAGGGGCCACCTGCATGCATATTTAAAGATTTCAGGGATGATTTTTCTTTTCAAAGAAGAGTTTAGTATATTAAGAACTTTGAAAGGCCTTGAATTTCCCATTTGCTGGACTCAGAATCTTTTAGTAGTATAATTTCCTTTTTAGTTTCCTGCATCAGGTGATTATATTTGTGTAATTGTTTGGTATCCATTTTTTTTTTTGGAGGTGTGATTTCTTCCAATGCTTTTCTAGTTTTCTCAATATGACTATTTTTTGGGGCTGTTAAAGCAACAGTAAACCAGTTGCAAGCTGTTATTTTGTCCCTAATGGTCTTCTCTCTTGTGGGCCCAAGCATATTTAAGACTTTATTGAGAAGCTTGTGGAGGGTGTTCTCTAATTCATTTGAGTCTGTGTGGTGAGATGACATTAATAGAGGGGGACTGAGTTGGGCACTTTATTTTTGATTGCTTCTGGAGAGATAATATTCCAAGGGTGTGCAGTGATATTTTTTTGTCATGGTTTTTTTATTTGTAGATACACTCTTTCCGTGAACATAAAAGGTTGCTAAGTAGTGAGGTGACCAGATTAGGTCTATTAACTTAAGGTCTTACATCATGATCTGTGTTGTAAGAACAAGGTCAAAGATATACCTGCCTTAAAGGATGGGGCCAAGACCTATGATATCAGATCAAACAGCTGCATCAGCACAAAGACAGATTTTGCCATCAGGTTGTTCAGCTTCTCTGCCCATATATTAGAGCTTCTGAGACTAATAAATTATCAAAATGTGGTTGGATATAGATGAGTTTCTATTACAACTATTTAAAAACAAAAAGCATGGTTGGTACACTAATAATTAAACCAATGATTTTAGTTTTTCTGTTTGGAGTAAGAGGTGAAATTTCAGTGTCAAAGTAATGGAGGCACTATATGGCTGAAATATCAAATGCAGAGTTGTAAACCTCCACCACACGACACCCCTATTATCAAGTCAGTTTGTTACTAAATTCTAGTAAGCCATAATTCAATCTTTGCATAGGGTGTTGCAGTTTGGGGATAAAATGGCCGAAGCGATAAAGGGAGCACAAAACTGCTTGTGTAATTACACAGTATTAATATTGTGCCTGTTTTAACTGCTAGCCTCGCATTACCTAGGTACATTTTCCAGCGTCAGGTTTCCTTACCTTCAGGGAGTTGACCACTGAATTGGCCTAATGAGAGGCATTAATGTGATGTGTGGTGAGTCGATTTTCTAAAAAAGAAGTTCTTCCTTCTCAAGGATTGTACGACGGTACAACACTGGTAAATACATTGCATGCGTTTTCCTCGTTTTTTTTAGCACACATGTTTTTACCATGATTATGCATTTACATCGCATGCCAATACCACGCATTGTTTTTATATTTAAAAACAATGTATTTTGGGGGGGAGAACCCTCACCCCCCCCCCACCTTACCTTACGTTTGTGGTACTGGTATGCGATGTAAATGCATAATCATGGGAAAAAAATTGTGAGCTACAAAAAAGCGATACAAAAGGGGGTGGTGATGGACGGAGCATCTGAATCAATCAAACACTCACACCCAGTCAAAAGATCTGAGTTTAATCCATCACCGTTCTTTAGCCCACTCTGCCACCCCAGTTCAGACATGGCTATATGCAAATCAGTCTGACCCTGTGCCTCATGGTAACTGTCCAGCCCGTACTGCCAAGCCATGCCTTCCCTGGACCGGAAACAAGCTTCCGAGGACCGGTTTCTGGCATTCCAGCCGTCTTCAGCCCGGCTTGCTTGAATCCAGTGGCAAAGTGAGCAAGGGACTCACGTCTGAGCATACCCTGCCACACTTATGGAGGCCAAAAGCGGTACAAAAGGGGGTGGTGATGGACGGAGCATCGGAATCAATCAAACACTCACACCCAGTCAAAAGATCTGGGTTTAATCCATCACCGTTCTTTAGCCCACTCTGCCACCCCAGTTCAGACATGGCTATATGCAAAACAGTCTGACCCTGTGCCTCATGGGAACAGTCCAGCCCGAACTGCCAAGCCATGCCTTCCCTGGACCGGAAACAAGCTTCCGAGGACCAGTTTCTGGCATTCCAGCCGTCTTCAGCCCGGCTTGCTTGAATCCAGTGGCAAAGTGAGCAAGGGACTCACGTCTGAGCATACCCTGCCACACTTATGGCGGCCAAAAACGGTACAAAAGGGGGTGGTGATGGACGGAGCATCTGAATCAATCAAACACTCACACCCAGTCAAAAGATCTGGGTTTAATCCATCACCGTTCTTTAGCCCACTCTGCCACCCCAGTTCAGACATGGCTATATGCAAATCAGTCTGACCCTGTGCCTCATGGGAACAGTCCAGCCCGAACTGCAAAGCCATGCCTTCCCTGGACCGGAAACAAGCTTCCGAGGACCAGTTTCTGGCATTCCCGCCGTCTTCAGCCCGGCTTGCTTGAATCCAGTGGCAAAGTGAGCAAGGGACTCACGTCTGAGCATACCCTGCCACACTTATGGCGGCGAGGCAAATGCATGCAATGTATTTACCTCATTGTAAAGGCTGTTTCCCTTCTCAAGGGGATTTTAGTTTTTATAATCCAGTATGCTGTTATCAGAGAGTACACAGTGGAAAATGCATTTTCATGGCCATTTGTGTGGCATGGCTAGTCGATGGTTTCTGCTGGGTGCAGGTAGGTGCAGAGGGGCTTACCTTGAATGCTCCTTTGGAGCATCTGGACCCTCTATTTTATTGGCTTCTGCAAGTGTGAAAGAATAAGGAATTGACGTTCTTGGCGATCTCCCCCCCCCCACCAAGGCCAGGCAGAAGTGCGGACAAAATATGCTGCCAAAGAAACATGAACTAAAGTAACCTTAAAACAACTGAAACCAGAGGGCATTCACTCTTTAGTAAATAGGAGGAAAGTAATTCAAACTAAATCAAGCAGATTAAATAAAAACAAGGTGTTATAAATGGGGGTCTTTAGTTGGAAAGGGTTTGCATGTTTGACCAAGTAGGGACCCTTCTTCCTAGTCAGAGTCAGCAGGGTACACCTCCAAAATAACCGCTGCTCACCCCTTTGGTAGCTTGGTACGAGCAGACAGGCTTATTGCAGAGGCAGTGTGTAAAGCATGTGTGCACACATACAGTAATACAGTGAAAACACTACAAATGGACACCACACCAGGTTAGAAAAATAAGCAATTTTGATCTGAACCAAACCCACAAAAAGCCACAATACAGTACTAAAAATAAGATTCTTAAAAGGTAGAAACAGTTCTGTTCTAAGCAAATTTCAGATGGAACACTTTCAACACATAGGACATTGGATGCGTCAAAATGAAAAGCAGTAACAGCCACAGGGAAGGTGATGCGTCGAACAAGTTACTTACCTTCGGTAACGCTTTTTCTGGTAGATACTATATCTGCCTGTGGATTCCTCACCTTGTGAATATCCCCCTTGCGCCAGCAACGTTCGGAAATTTTCTTCGTAGTAAGCCGACGTGGGCGACGTCACAGGAGCACGGCATCGCGCGCGACTCCGTCTGACGCCACCGACCCCATATCAGGCCCACGCCGGCGTGATGACGTCAGTTCCGCCCTTTTTTCCGTGCCTTCGAGGCACACGGACGGACCAACGATAGCAAATATGCAAATATACAATGTACACAGTACATATAGAACAAAATATATACAATAATATATACAGAAAGACCAGGTATAGCAGAGTGGACAACGGGGAGGCGGGTGGGTCAGTGAGGAATCCACAGGCAGATATAGTATCTACCAGAAAAAGCGTTACCGAAGGTAAGTAACTTGTTCTTCTGATAGATACATCTGCCGTGTGGATTCCTCACCTTGTGAATAGATTCCCACAGCAGTCCCCACTCCCGGAGGAGGGTGTCCACTCTGCTACACCAGGAAATCTTGGAGGACAGAGCGCGCGAAGTGGCCATCCCTCCTCACCTCGGTATCCAAGCAGTAATGCTTCGCGAAAGTGTGGAGGGAGGCCCAAGTCGCGGCCCTGCAAATATCCTCAACAGGTACACCCCTAGACAAAGCAGATGTTGCAGTCTTTGCCCTAGTTGAATGTGCTCTAATACCCTCAGGAGGGTCCTTACCCGCAAGGGAGTAGCAGATCTTGATGCACAGGATTATCCACCTGGAAAGAGTGCGCTTGTGCACCGCTCTGCCCTTCTTGCAGCCAGCAAAACCAACAAACAGCTGGTCGTCCATCCGGAAGTCTTTAGTCCTGTCCAGATAGAAAGACACCGCCCTCTTAGGGTCCAGGCGATGCAGTCTCTCCTCCTCCTTGGAAGGATGTGGGGGAGGATAGAAGGTAGGAAGGGTAATGGACTGCCCAAGATGAAAAGGAGTCACCACCTTAGGCAGAAAAGCAGCCCTGGTCCTAAGAACCATCCTTTCAGCATGAATGGTCAGGAATGGGGGTTTAGAACTTAGAGCTTGAAGCTCACTTACCCTCCTTGCCGAGGTGATTGCAACGAGGAAGATCGTTTTAAAAGAGAGAAGCCTCAATGGACACTTGTGCAAGGGCTCGAAGGGAGAACCCATTAAAAAGGTCAGCACAAGATTCAAATCCCAGTGAGGAACAATAAAAGGGGTAGGAGGGAACATATTTATGAGACCCCTCAAGAATCTTAAAACCACCGGAGATTTAAAGAGAGAGGGCTGATCCGGCAAACAGAGAAACGCCGATAAGGCCGAAAGATACCCCTTGACCGTAGCCACAGCCAAACCTTGCTGCGCCAGACAAAGAGCAAATTGTAAAATATTAGATAAATGAGCCTTCAAAGGGTCAATATCTCTCTCCCTGCACCAAGAAACAAATTTCGACCACCTATAGGAGTAGATGGACTTAGTGGTGTCACGCCTGGCAGAGAGAATGACATCCACCACATCGTGAGGGAGAGAAAAAGAACTCAAGTTGCCCCGTTCAATCTCCAGGCATGAAGGTGTAATGTCTGGAGGTGGGGGTGTAGAACCTGCCCCTCCATCTGAGAGAGAAGGTCTGCCCTGTGAGGGAGACGGAGCGGCGGGTGAGAGGAGAGGTGGAGTAGGTCCGAATACCACACCCTTCTTGGCCAATCCGGGGCGACCAATATGACTTGGGCCCGGTCTTGACGAATCTTCCTCAGAACCCGAGGAATCAAGGGTATGGGAGGAAACGCGTAAAGGAGTTGATTTCCCCAACTCAACTGAAACGCGTCCCCCAAGGCTCCTTGCATCGGATACTGGAGACTGCAGAATGACAGGCAGTGCGCATTCTCGCGAGTGGCGAATAGATCCACCCGAGGAGTCCCCCACATCTGAAAGATGTCGTGAACAACCTCCGGGTGAAGCCTCCACTCGTGGTCGGCAGAGAACTGCCGACTGAGACTGTCCGCACGAACGTTCAGAACTCTGGCCAGATGATTTGCCACCAGACAAATCTGATGGTCCTGAACCCAGGACCAGAGACGCAGAGCCTCTCTGCAGAGACACTGCGACCCTACTCCTCCCTGCTTGTTGATGTACCACATCGCAGTCGTGTTGTCCGTCAGGACTTGAACCGAACGACCGCGAAGGGAAGGGAGGAAGGCCTTGAGCGCCAAACGTATCGCCCTCAATTCCAGAAGGTTGATGTGAAACAACCTCTCTTCCGGAGACCAAAAACCCTTGACCTCCTGGTCTCCCAGATGAGCACCCCACCCGAGAGTGGATGCATCCGTTATCACTGTGGCCACTGATGGAGGCAGTTGAAAGGGCTTTCCTTGCGACAGATTGCCTTCCACGCCCCACCAAGACAGATCCGCTGCAGCTTCTCTGGAGATCTTCACTGACTCCCTGAGATCTCCGTTGTGCTGATACCACTGCCTGCGGAGGCACCACTGGAGTGCCCTCATATGCCAGCGTGCATGACTGACCAACAGAATGCAAGAAGCCATCAGACCGAGCAGGCGAAGGACCTTCAGGACCGGAACAACCGCTCCATTGTAGAATAAAGGAATCATCTCCTGAATGTCGTGAATCCTTTGAGGTGGAGGGAATGCACGACATACAGTAGTGTCCAGTACCGCACCTATGAACAGGTTGCGCTGGGAGGGCACCAGGTGAGATTTGGGTACGTTTATCGAAAAACCCAACCTGTGTAACAACTGAGTTGTCTCTTGCAGATGTTGGAGCACCTTCTCCGGCGACTCTGCTTTGATCAGCCAGTCGTCTAGATAAGGGAATACAGGAATCCCTGACCTTCTGAGATGCGCAGCCACCTCTGCCATCACCTTGGTGAAAACTCGAGGCGCAGTAGTAAGTCCAAAGGGAAGGACCGCAAACTGGTAGTGCTGCGATCCCACCGTAAAACGGAGATACTTCCTGTGCGACTTCAGGATTGGGATGTGAAAATACGCATCCTGCAAGTCGATTGACACCATCCAGTCTTCTTCCATCAGCGCAAGAAGAACCTGAGCAAGGGTGAGCATTTTGAACTTCTCCTGCTTGAGATAGAGGTTCAAAACCCTGAGATCCAGGATCGGCCGAAGCCTGCCATCCTTCTTGGGAATCAAGAAATACCGGGAGTAGCACCCTTGACCCCTCTCCTGCTCTGGAACCACCTCTATTGCACCCTTTCGAAACACTGCCAGGACTTCCTCCTGCAGGAGAAGCAGGTGGTCCTCCGAACAAAAACCTTGGCAAGGAGGGTAATTGGGAGGGAACTCCTGAAAAGGAAGAGCATACCCATTCTCTACGAGATTGAGAACCCAAAGATCTGATGTAACCGATTCCCAATCTCGTAGAAAATGAGTAAGCCGACCCCCTACTGGCCATACATGATCCAGAATGGTGGATCTAGGGCTGCTTTGCTGATGCGGGTGGGGGCTGGGCATTATTGGAGGAAGTGGAGGAAGAGGAGACTTGACGTCCACGTCCACGACCCTTTTGTCTACCTCTATAGGACTTATATAGAGGGTTCTGCTGCTGCTGCTGCTGTTGTTGACCTTGCTTGAAGGGACGAAAAGAAGATCTACCAAATCCTCTGAATTTTCTAGTCGTCGACCCTCTCATCTGTAGACCCAAAGATCTTGCAGTGGCACGGCTGTCCTTAAACCTTTCCAAGGCTACATCAGCCTTTTTACCAAAAAGGCCAGTTCCTTCAAAAGGCAAGTCCAGCAATGTAGACTGCACATCCGCAGAGAAATCCGAGGACTTTAACCATGCGGCCCTCCTGGTCGCAAAAGAGGAACCCATAATTCTAGCAACAGAATCCACAGTGTCCATGCCGCTCTGAATGACCATGCGCGCAGCAGCTTGAGTGTCAGAGATCACTTCATTAAAGTTTTTCCTATCTTCCTCAGGAAGTTTAGGTGACAATTGCTTCACTGAGTCCATCAGAGCATGTACATACCTTCCTAAAAGGCAAGTAGCATTTGTTGACTTAAGAGCCATGCTCCCAGAAGAGAAAGTCTTCTTCGCAGACTGACCTAACTTCTTTGATTCTTTGTCAGCTGGCACTTGAGGGAAAGAGCCTGCAACCCTATTAGAGCAAGCCGCCTGTACCACAAGACTTTCCGGAGATGGATGTGAAGAAAGGAATGCAGGGTCATCAGGAGCCACCCTATAGCGTCTTGCAATAGCTCTCGAAACTGAAGGAGCAGATAATGGTCTCTTCCAAACCTCTTTAATTGGATCAGTCAAGGCATCAGTAAATGGCAGTGTAGGTTCCACAATTGAAGAGGGAGAGTGCAAGACTTCAGTAAGGATGTTGGGCTTGTACTCAACTGTGGGCAGCTTCAATTTGAGAAGATCAGCAGCCTTCTTAATAACCACGTGATAGGGAGCCACATCCCTAGATGGAGCATCCGAAACCGAAGGTAGACCCCACTCGGGAGAGAGTTCCAGACCACTAGCATCCCGAAGTTCATCGAAATCATCATCATGATCAGGAAGTTCGCCTTCCTCCACATCAGAACTTTCATCATCCCTTTGTTCGAGAAGACGCTGAGCTCGAAGTCGACGGATTCGGTAACGACTCCGATGGAGCCGGTTCCGACGTCCATCGAGGAGCCGGAGCAGTAGGATGAGAATCATGGACAGGTGTGGTACCTCGATCTCGACTATGAGGTCGATCCGGAGTCGGCGAAGCCGTATGCGGAGTCAAAGACCTCGGTGGAGCCGTACCGAGCCAAGGTGGAAGAGGCGCCGGCATAAAAGGCATAAATGGAGCTGGGGCGTACGACTGAGGAATACCCAGATTGTACGATAATGGACCCATGGGACCAACAGGCGCTCCAGCGGGGTACATCGCCCTGGAATATACTCCAAACATCGCATTGAGAAAATGCGAGGGATCCTGACCAGGACCAGGAAATGGAGGGTACGGACCTACCGGATGTTCCAACGGAGGCCGTTCCGACACATTCTCACTCTGACCTTCTGGGTCTGCAGGAGTCTCCATTGGAGCCGGAGTCTGAGGAATCATCTCCTCTTCCTCTTCATGTTCCGAAGGATGTGAGGATACCGGATTCGGTTCAGGTTCCGGAGTCGGAGAACCTTCGATTGACAAGACAGGTGAAGGAGAGACAAAGTCCTTACGGTGTTTGTGAGACTTTTTCTTCGAGTCAGAGGATTCCTTCCCTGAATGATGTCTTGAACTGTGCTTCCTCCTCTTATGTTTTCTCCTCGAGGAGCTCGAAGCATGACCTGAAGCCGACTTAGATCTAGATCTAGATCTTTCTCTGGATCTTGACTTCGCTTTAGATCTCGACTCCTCCCCAGATCTCGAACCCGCTCTGGATATCGACGCCGATCTCGACTTCGATCGAGACCTTTGCTTCGACTTCGATCGTCTCGACGTCGATCTCGAATATCTTCCAGTATCCTGTTTTACCTTCGCTAAAAGTAGTTTAGCTTCACGCTCCCGAAGCGCCTTTGGGTTCATTTTAAAACAGGAACTGCAGTTTTTAACGTCGTGATCCGAACCAAGACACCACAAACAATCCTTATGTGGGTCAGTGATAGACATCATGCTGGCACAAGACCTACATTGCTTAAAGCCTGTTTTCCTCGACGACATCTTGGGTGAAGAATTAAGTCGTAAAAGAGAAACAGTGACAATTAAATAATAGCTAGATACTAAGTATCTCAGAAGATCCCGAAAACCGTTAGCGTTGAAGACGCGGAAAAAAGGGAACTGACGTCATCACGCCGGCGTGGGCCTGATATGGGGGCGGTGGCGTCAGACGGAGTCGTGCGCGATGCCGTGCTCCTGTGACGTCGCCCACGTCGGTGTACTACGAAGAAAATTTCCGAACGTTGCTGGCGCAAGGGGGATATTCACAAGGTGAGGAATCCACACAGCAGATGTATCTATCAGAAAGTTCCTTACGTGCAGGGAAGGTGATGCGTTGGTTTCTTACTGCCATGAAGGAGAGGTGATGAGTTGGTTCCATACTGAAGAGGAGGTGATGCGTTGGTTTCTTACTGTGCGGGGAGTTTATGAGACATTCCTTCATTAATGGTCAATGGAATAAAAATTTGATTCATCGCAGCCTTTGGATTTGGGAAGCAACCTTTGGGCTTCTGTTTTTATCGTTTCCCCTGGACTGCCTTGTAACTGGAGCCTGACGAACGAGGACCTTAACATCTTTGGGCTTCCACCGCCGCTGCTGCCGGGGCCGGGACTGCGAGACCCAGGGTGCACAGCGCTCCATCATCACAGCGCACCTGGTGTCTCTTCCCGCCCCCAGCTCCCTCACGGCTACAAACGGCTCGTGGCCCCCGCTCCGCGGGCGCCGCTCGCAGCCTTTGGATTTGGGAAGCAACCTTTGGGCTTCTGTTTTTATCGTTTCGCCTGGACTGCCTTGTAACTGGAGCCTGACGAACGAGGACCTTAACATCTTTGGGATTCCACCGCTGCTGCTGCCGGGGCCGGGACTGCGAGACCCAGGGTGCACAGCGCTCCATCATCACAGCGCACCTGGTGTCTCTTCCCGCCCCCAGCTCCCTCGCGGCTACAAACGGCTTGCGGCCCCCGCTCCGCGGGAGCCGCTTGCAGCCTTTGGATTTGGGAAGCAACCTTTGGGCTTCTGTTTTTATCGTTTCCCCTGGACTGCCTTGTAACTGGAGCCTGACGAACGAGGACCTTAACATCTTTGGGTTTCCACCGCCGCTGCTGCCGGGGTCGGGACTGCGAGACCCAGGGTGCACAGCGCTCCATCATCACAGCGCACCTGGTGTCTGTTCCCGCCCCAAGCTCCCTCACGGCTACAAACGGCTCGCGGCCCCCGCTCCGCGGGCGCCGCTCGCAGCCTTTGGATTTGGGAAGCAACCTTTGGGCTTCTGTTTTTATCGTTTCGCCTGGACTGCCTTGTAACTGGAGCCTGACGAACGAGGACCTTAACATCTTTGGGCTTCCACCGCTGCTGCTGCCGGGGCCGGGACTGAGAGACCCAGGGTGCACAGCGCTCCATCATCACAGCGCACCTGGTGTCTCTTCCCGCCCCCAACTCCCTTATATAAGCACGCCCATTCCCGCGCATGCGGGACACGCGCGGGACTCAGCCCGGGGCTAAGCCCGGGCAAAGGGCGGGCCGTTTTGAGGCCGTTCGAGAACAGACGAGACCGGGACTGGGCCACCCCTCTCGTTCCTGCTAAATAAAACCACGCATAAAGTATACGACGAACCATGGCGACCAGAGAAGCCAGGAGTAAGAGTACGCTGACCGCTGGAGCAAACAAAGGTACTCTGGACACTTATTTTGCGAAAGCTGGTTCTCTTCTGATAGATGAGATAACGACTTTGGAGAGGCGCATATCCCAAGAAATAGAATGGGTTCGAAGATCTTCTATAGGACCCATCGCGCACGTAAAGTCCCCGGATAATAGACTAGATGGTATTATCACAGCGACTGCTGAAAATGTGGATGGTGGGGTCATAGCTTCATCGGATATAACTAACTCTACCTTGCACAATATTGAGAATCATATAAGTATTGTCAGTGAGCTAAGTATCCTACCCCTTCCCCAGACCCAAGCGCAACTGACCATCCCAGCCCCTACCACTCCTTTGTCTAACTCGGATGATATCACTGATAGTGTAGGTTGTCCGACGCAGGGGGAAAGGGAAGGGGCAATACCAAAAAGAAAAAGAGGGGCACACAATATTGGTGGGCGGAAAGTAAAAATCCCAAAGCATAATGGTATAGTGGAGGGTAGTAGGCGAGGACCGAGCAATAACGGTCCCATTGACCTAGAGAAAACCACCCCCCCACCCAATGTTTTATTACCATTGCAGACACCAAGTTTGGCAATTCCACCTGCCATGGCAGACATAGATGCCAACGATCCCACTTTAATTAATTTAATTTAATTTAATTTAATTATGATGGCAGCTATTCTCTAGACATTATTAAGTCCCCTAGAAATATGCCTATCAGATATTGTAATCAGGCTAGCGTCGATAGAGAATACAACTGCTCAGCTTGCTGATATGCTCAAAACAAACAATAACTCAGCGAAAGGTGGGGTAG
Organism: Lissotriton helveticus; assembly: GCF_964261635.1. Lineage (NCBI taxonomy): Eukaryota > Metazoa > Chordata > Amphibia > Caudata > Salamandridae > Lissotriton > Lissotriton helveticus. The sequence continues at coordinate 495,495,516 of NC_136063.1, forward strand.
AGCTTAGGAGCAAAAAGGCCACACCTAAGCCTCCACAAAAGGATGCAGGGTTAGTTTCTAAGACACTACACACACAACCTCCCACATTACACATAGCCACCCCTCAGGTGACGTACTGCATCACCCTAACACAACCTCTGCCACCACTTATTACCACCCCTCAAGTGAGTGATCGCAATCCCAGATCGAGCGGGCCAGTAAAGGATGTTGCTGGCACGCAAGGAGCACATCCAGTCATTACAAAACCTAGGCCAATGAATCTACCACCAGAGGCGAGCCCGTACACAGTCATTTTGGCTGGGGTACCGGAGTTGAAGCCTGACTCTAAAGAATCCGTCTTCGCTCTGAAAAATAAGGTCGCCAATTGGCTCACGATAAATAGACCCTTACCATATGGAATCATGAGTGGGGTTCTCATGGTTAGGAGAGTCCCCTGGGTGGGCAACACAGAGAAAACAATCAATGGAGATTGCGTCATAATTAATTTTAGGGATCCTAGGACTGTTTCCCACATCTGTAGTTGATCGCACTCCGAACAGGGGACTTCTATTCAGTCATTACCCCTATCTTTTTTCTACCCACCATCGCACAACCCATACGAGGAGGAAGGCTGGCATACAATTCCTAGGAGGGGGAGAGGCTGGACTGATAGAGTTAGAGGTGATTCTCATTACCTCAGAGTGCACCAGCCAGATCTTCTTTCAACAATTAACAGATACAGCTGCCTGGATATGGTGGACTGACATAACAAGGGCAGGTGGTGGGAGGCGGGTGACTCTGCCAGGGTCCGAGAAGAAGGAAACATTAGTCCGCATGCTATAGGCGGAGAAGGGGAAGCCGGTGGCAGTGGCTAACTCTATCTGCTTTGCGCTGCGGGACACTAGAACTAATCTGTGAGCGCTGAAAACGAGCATATTTTAATATAGTGATTTACAGCTATTTTTAAAACTTTACTTGTGTAAACTTAAAATTGGTGTTTTTAATTGTGTGCACTTCACTTCTGGGCTGAGTAAAAGCTCGGGGGTCACTCACCTTCGCTACTCCCGCCCCGGTCCGCCGCGTCCATTGTGGGCGTTTGTTGCGGAGGGCGTGGAGGAGCCCAGCACTTCCGGGTTCTGTGGGGTCATGTCAGCGCTCTAGCTGCGCTGTGCACGACCCAAATAAAAGCGGGGAGGAGCACAGTCGCGAGGCGGAGAAGGGGAAGCCGGTGGCAGTGGCTAACTCTATCTGCTTTGCACTGCGGGACACTAGAACTAATCTGTGAGCGCTGAAAACGAGCATATTTTAATATAGCGATTTGCAGCTATTTTTAAAACTTTACTTGTGTATACCTAAAATTGGTGTTTTTAATTGTGTGCACTTCACTTCTGGGCTGAGTAAAAGCTCGGGGGTCACTCACCTTCGCTACTCCCGCCCCGGTCCGCCGCGTCCATTGTGGGCGTTTGTTGCGGAGGGCGTGGAGGAGCCCAGCACTTCCGGGTTCTGTGGGGTCAGGTCAGCGCTCTAGCTGCGCTGTGCACGACCCAAATAAAAGCGGGGAGGAGCACAGTCGCGAGGCGGAGAAGGGGAAGCCGGTGGCAGTGGCTAACTCTATCTGCTTTGCGCTGCGGGACACTAGAACTAATCTGTGAGCGCTGAAAACGAGCATATTTTAATATAGTGATTTACAGCTATTTTTAAAACTTTACTTGTGTAAACTTAAAATTGGTGTTTTTAATTGTGTGCACTTCACTTCTGGGCTGAGTAAAAGCTCGGGGGTCACTCACCTTCGCTACTCCCGCCCCGGTCCGCCGCGTCCATTGTGGGCGTTTGTTGCGGAGGGCGTGGAGGAGCCCAGCACTTCCGGGTTCTGTGGGGTCAGGTCAGCGCTCTAGCTGCGCTGTACACGACCCAAATAAAAGCGGGGAGGAGCACAGTCGCGAGGCGGAGAAGGGGAAGCCGGTGGCAGTGGCTAACTCTATCTGCTTTGCGCTGCGGGACACTAGAACTAATCTGTGAGCGCTGAAAACGAGCATATTTTAATATAGCGATTTACAGCTATTTTTAAAACTTTACTTGTGTAAACCTAAAATTGGTGTTTTTAATTGTGTGCACTTCACTTCTGGGCTGAGTAAAAGCTCTGGGGTCACTCACCTTCGCTACTCCCGCCCCGGTCCGCCCCGTCCATTGTGGGCGTTTGTTGCGGAGGGCGTGGAGGAGCCCAGCACTTCCGGGTTCTGTGGGGTCAGGTCAGCGCTCTAGCTGCGCTGTACACGACCCAAATAAAAGCGGGGAGGAGCACAGTCGCGAGGCGGAGAAGGGGAAGCCGGTGGCAGTGGCTAACTCTATCTGCTTTGCGCTGCGGGACACTAGAACTAATCTGTGAGCGCTGAAAACGAGCATATTTTAATATAGCGATTTACAGCTATTTTTAAAACTTTACTTGTGTAAACCTAAAATTGGTGTTTTTAATTGTGTGCACTTCACTTCTGGGCTGAGTAAAAGCTCTGGGGTCACTCACCTTCGCTACTCCCGCCCCGGTCCGCCCCGTCCATTGCGGGCGTTTGTTGCGGAGGGCGTGGAGGAGCCCAGCACTTCCGGGTTCTGTGGGGTCAGGTCAGCGCTCTAGCTGCCACTCCCCACCCTATAAATGTGTATGGGAAAGCGGACGTGTGCAGCGGGCGCGCTGAAGGCGCGCCGAAGTTGCGCCTAAGTCAAGCCCGTCTGCGCCCGTCCGCGGCCGACCGGGGCTCGGGGCTACTACCCCTATGCAATCTGTGCCTTCCCATATACGCTACGGGAGACAACACCTGTTAGATCTATGCCCCTCTAATACGGGAACGTGCTGGCACATGATGGAAGCACTAACTCTTCGAAACTGCCCGATGTGCCCCTTTATATACCAAAGAGAACCAGCTAATGAGGCAGACAAAGGAAGAGTCATCGGAGGCTTGTTAAATTGTAGATCATAAAGCAAGCATAACACCTAGATATGGGATCTCCTTTTGGATGAGAAGATTGATGTTCTTTTCCTAACGGAAACATGGCTGGGTGAACACTCAGACCCTGATATAATCAAAGCTATCCCGCCAGGCTACTCTCTTCTTAGATTAGACAGGAATGGCGGGAGAGGCGGAGGTATTGTTATCGCTATAAAGGCCCCGCTTGAATGTACTCTTGCGCCCTTGCATATAGATAACTGCGAGGCCGGACTTTTTAATCTTAAAATTGGACCCCAACACTCTGTATCAGGAATCCTTGTATACAGACCCCCTGGAAAGCTTAAGGAATTCACACCCAATTTAGTGGAGGCTATAGCTCATTTAGCTATTAGGAAGAGCAGACTCCTGATACTAGGTGATTTTAATATCCACCTGGAGGATGAACTATCTAAGGAGGCGACAGACCTTAAGCAAGAGTTGATGGCCCTACAATTAGAACTAAACAACAAGGTCCCTACCCATATACATGGACATTTATTAGACCCTGTTTTTAGTAGCTGGAATGGAGTAAGAGTGAATCAGCCCATTCCTGTTCCCTGGTCGGACCATTTTTTAATCCCATTCAAAATTCACTGCCCACATACAGATACTCACAGAGGGGAAAAAAATAGCTATCCAATACGGAAGTGGAGGCGTTTTTCACAAGATACCTTTAATCAATTACTAGAGTTAGGGGGTCCACAAGGAGGCACTGATTGCGAAAGCGCCAATAGCAATCTTGAGAAGCTTATATTAAACGCTCTAGATGCGTCAGCCCCGCTGTGCCCATCAATGACCAGAGGTCGAGATAAAAAGTCTGCCACTTGGTTTACGTCCGAGTTGCAGAGCACCAAATCAGAGTGTAAAAAACTGGAGCGCAAATGGCGGATAGACTTCTGCCCTCAAACTAAAACCAAGTATAAGGAAGCACAGAGAAAATATAAAATCAAACTTCGAAGAACTAAGGCGGTACATTATAAAAATCGTATTGAGGAGGCAGAGAATTCCCCGAGAGAATTGTTTAAAATCTTTAAAGAAATCTCAGTTGTAGCAAATAACAGTACTCCAGACAACGATTCAGTTGAGGAATGTGATAGAATAGCTAGCTATTTTTCCGGAAAAGTCCAAGACATCTACGCCTCCTTCTCTGGTGGCATAATTTGTGGACGAGACTTTGAGGAAAAAGTGGGGGCAAGCAGGGTAGAGAACTGTCTCAAAGTCTTTTCGGTTCCCCCTCCAGAGATACTAACCAACATCTGTCAGGGTATCAAATCTGGTTCCCCTCGAGACCCAGCACCTCCTCGGGTGCTGGGGGAAAGCATTGCGGTGCTGGAACCTTATATCAGACATGTACTTCAGGTCTCTTATGTCTCCGGAACTCTCCCGGATAACTGGAAGAAAGCGATAGTTCTTCCCATTAAAAAGAAACCAAATGTTAGCCTTGAGGTGCTCGAAAACTTAAGACCCATCTCTCTACTACCGTATCTGGCCAAAGTGGCAGAGAAAGTGGCCAACATACAACTAATGGCTCACCTAGAGAATAATAACCTCCTGCACCCCTCTCAATCTGGCTTTCGACCGGGTTTCTCCACGGAGACGGCCATGCTGAGAGCAACAGAGACCCTACGGCAAGGGGCGGACTCCGGACATACCATGGCATTGATAATGCTTGACCTCAGTGCAGCGTTTGACACTGTAGCTAACTCCATCTTGCTAGAGTGTCTAAACAATGCAGGGATCACGGGTTCCGCGCTAAGCTGGCTGAAAGCTTTCCTTACTGACCGTAGTTTCCAGGTCCAAAGGGGCTCCTTTAAGTCCTCTGCCATAGCACTAGAACAAGGGGTGCCCCAGGGCTCTGCTCTGAGTCCAAGTTTGTTTAATTTGTACATGGCCCCCTTGGCAGAAGTGGTGCAAGCATATGGAGTGGAGTTAGTCTCCTACGCTGACGACACCCAACTGCTGATCTCCCTGTCCCAAGCCCCTGAAATAGCAGCATCCAACTTCAAGGCATGTATGCAGGCTTTAGCAGGTTGGATGAATTCGCACTGTCTAAAGCTCAATGGCTCTAAGACCGAGGTTATGGTGATTGGAGGAAGTAACTCAAGCTGGACAGTGGACTGGTGGCACACATGTTTAGGTCCCACGCCCAATCCCAGTAAGGAGGCAAAGAACCTGGGAATATGGTTCGAAACCAAACTATCCTACGAGGGTCATGTCAACCGCCTAGTGGGAAAGTGTTTTGGGATATTAAAAACCCTCAACCACACACTGGATTTACTCCCACTGGAGGCTCGACGCACCTTGGCCCAAGCCCTGGTTACATCCCGTATGGACTACGGCAATGTGCTGCTCTTAGGCACCACGGAAAAAAATCTAGGACGATTGCAAGTCCTTCAAACTACGGCCGCCCGTCTAGTGCTGAGACTTCCTAAAAGAGCAGCTTCTAAACCTGCTCTTACAGCACTACACTGGCTACCAGTCAGAAAGAGAGTGATGTACAAAGCACTTTTAATATGCCACAGGATTGTATGGCACAAAGCTCCATCCTATCTTTCTGACCTGGTGCACATTTACAAGCCAGCTAGAGCACTACGCTCAGTAGGAGCGGGTCTACTAAAAATCCCCCACGTCAAAAGAGCTAAAATGGGCGGTCGCTCCTTCAGACTGTTGGCAGCCACCAACTGGAACAAACTTCCGCTCAGTCTCAGATTAGAGGGATCTGAAGTTAAGTTCAGAAAACTTCTTAAGACCCATCTGTATAACATCTAATCTACACTGCTGAACAGTGGAGTTTTCTGCTCCGAACGTCTTTCCTTTCTCCGTAGCGCGGGGACACGCCGAGATGGCGTCACCAGGCGCTTTATAAACCTCTTTATTATTATTATATTATTATTATAAGTCATGCTAGCATCTTGAAGAATGACCACTGTGATGAGTATAATAAAAATAACATATCGGTTTATGTAGATACTAAAGACCCCCCAACTGATTCAGCGGAACTTAGAGACGAAACACAGGAACGTGCTCCCGGAGATTTATTACAATTAAGCGTACTGGACACAGCTACATCCATCGCTCCTGCTTCAAATTTTAGATTGCCCTCACTTAAGATACTGTCCTGGAAGGTGGCCGGTCTTGGGTACAAACTGAATTGCCCTGATTGGGGTTCATTTATTGAGGGAAAAGACATATGCCTGTTCCAGAAAACCTGGGCTAGAGAGGTTGTCTCTCGCACAGGCTTCGCGGTATTCTCAATTTCGGCTCAGTGGGGAGGTAAGGGGCGTCCCTCGGGAGGCCTCGCAACCTGGGTGGCTGTTGACCTGGGCTGTAAGGCTACACCTCTTCCTTCAGTTTCCAATGACATATTGGGGGTTCTGCTGGAATGGCCCAACTCGAGTAGGCTGGCGGTGGTAAAAGTTTACTCCAGACCAGTAAACATAACACAAGAGTCGGATACCATTGACCAACTCTCGGTTTTTCTCAGTGATATCCCCCAAGGCACACCGTTTTTAGTGGGAGGTGATTTTAACTGTCACTTTGAGCCCCTCCCAGGCCTATTGGATGGACTGTCCCAGGAGGAGGACGCCTTGTGGCTGGTACCTCCTTCGACAGCCCCTCCTCCTAGAGCCTGGACCCCTCTAGCTCTGCAAATTACTGCCCTAACTCTTAAGTGTGGTATACGGGCTTGTAATGGCCGTATAAGCTCAGACATTCCACCCAAATGCACATACCATAGAGAGGGCAGGGAGTCCAGACTAGACTATATCCTGGTTTAACTTCCTTTGTGGCCGCACATCACTGATTTCAAGGTGATAACTAGGGAAGACAGCGACCACAACGCGCTAGAATGGGAGTATGCCATTCCCAACTTGGAAGCTAGAAGAGTGGTGCTAGATGACGTTGCCCCAGGGCTGGCGCTGTCAAATAACAGACGGCGAGTGAGGTGGGAGAAGCTAGCTACCAACCCGGAGAAGGTGCGTGGATTATACGCCCGGCTTGTACCAACTTTAGAAAAGATCTCCATAATATTGGAGCTTTCAATTCCCCACGATATACGTAAGGAACTAGGGAGGGCACATGAGAGTCTTATCGAGTCTGCGGCTGATGTCCTTTTTACTACAGGAAAGAGGCGGCCCTTTGAGCGCCCTAACTGGTATAATCAGGCTTGCCGCAAGGGTAAGTCGAACCTTCTGACAGCGATTAAGGATGGGGCAGACAGATCTGTAATTCAGGAAAGAAAAAGGGAGTACAAGCGCCTAACAACTAATGCCAAAAATGAATGGGAGTATGAAAAATGGGAAAATCTTAGTATATCACTGGCCACCCGGAACTCCCGCAAATTTTGGCGCATTGTTAACACGGGGTCCGTGGAGTTAGCCTCGGCAATCGAGCCTAACATTTCAGCAAAGACCTGGCAGGATCACTTCCAGTCCCTCTATAAGGTTGCAGATGGTGTCATTAATGACACTCCTCTCAATATAACCGCAACAGTGGAGGGGGATCTCTGCACACAGGGAGAAGTGCGAGCAGCCATCGCTGGACTGGCACCAGGAAAAGCGCCACGACTGGATGGCCTGCCGGGTGATCTATTCAAACAAGAACCTGACGTATAGGCCCCCTATCTGGTCTTGTTATTCAATGCTGTCATAAGGCGCATGGAGGTCCCATGTACTTGGCTGGGCGCAGAGATTGTTCCCATATTCAAGAAGGGATCACCTCTGCTCCCAGCCAACTACAGGCCAATCAGTCTCATAGATGTACCCCAGAAGCTGTTTGGTAGGCTGATATTAGAACGCCTCCAAAATTGGATGGAGGAATTCACTATTCTTAGTCCCTATCAGGCGGGATTCAGAAGAGGGGTCTCCACTACGGACCAGATCTTCCGCTTGAACCTTCTGTATTGGAAGACTGCGGTAATCGAGGGCGGCAGCTTGTACACGTTATTCGTGGACTTGCGAGCCGCCTTCGATTTAGTACCTAGAGACAGACTATGGACCGTACTGCTGGAGATAGGCATTCCGGCTGACATTCTGAATATTTTGATAAAACTACACCAGGGAAATTTTGCACGTGTCAGTTGTGGAAGGGATGGGGCACTCTCAGACAGATTCCCCGTTGACAGAAGGGTGAGACAGGGGTGTGTACTTGCACCGACCCTGTTCTGCCTCTTTGTCAACGGGGTGATCGCTCACCTGACTAAGATGGGTGACATTGATGCTCCCAAGTTGAACGGCAGCAGGGTGCCCGCTATTATGTTTGCGGATGACACCCTGCTGCTGTCCAAGTCCCCCATGGGAATACAGAGGGTCTTGGATGGGTTCTCAGCCTTCTGTGTCGAGCGGGGGCTTGAGATCAATGCTTCAAAAACCAAATATATGATCCTCAACCCCCCTCTCTCAACTCGCCCCAACCCTGCTATAGGTTCACTAAGATTAGAAAGGGTATTCACCTTCGAATATCTGGGTGTAACCATCAATCAGGATATGACGTGGGATGTCCATCGGAATAAGGCTAACATGAAATTGGCCCAGCTAACGGGAGGCATCTGTAGGATGGCAAGCGGGTCGACCTATAAACCTCTTGGTGCCGCCCTCGAAATTTATAAAATGCAGGCCAGAGGGGCAGTGCTATACGGAGGGGAATTGTGGGGTCATACTTCTGTCCAAAATCTCCAAACCACCGAAAATAAATTCATTAGACAGTTGGCGGCACTACCTGTGAGCACTCCGCTTCTCCCGCTGAGATTTGATTTGGGTCTTAGACCCATTTCGGAGGAGCTGGGATTAAGACCAATAATCTTCTGGCGCCGTATCTGGTGCACACCGGAACTCACGAGCTATAGGAACGAGCTTCTGGAGATTCTTGGTCTACCCAAATCTAGACAAATCCCATGGCTCAGGTTCATTAAACAAACATGTGAGACATTGGGCAGACCTGAATTATGGCTGGACCCAGGAAATGCATGTAGCAGGATCCCACGCAAATGCCTTACGAGGGATTTCTTCGAACAGAAGCTATCAGTTACAAAGGGGAATATCCGGGAGGGGTCTTTGACAGATTTGTTTATCAAATCCAAAGACTTCTACCAACTTGAATGTGTGTTAGATAACATTGCTCCCGTCCTCACTAGAAAATTATTTTTGCAATGGCGTTATGGCACACTTCCTATTAGGGCATTTACAAACCACTGGGCCCAGTCTCCTTTTGGTGAACAGTGCCCGTCATGCTCACACAATTTGGAAGATGAATTGCATATTATATTTTTTGTGAGGCTTACCAAAGACCTAGGAAATACTGGCTTCTCCCCCTTCTTAAAAATCTAGGCTTCACCCGATACCTTCCTGCATATAGAATTTTAAAAACGGATCTCTCACCCATGATTGTCTTTTCTGTAGCAAAGTTTTTAACTGCGGTGTGGCACATCCGCTCCCGCCTTTTAAAGATGAGATAGATGCGGGATAAATGAATTGCATTGATGATTTTTAATTGTAATATAGGGTAAATGATTTTAAAATTTGCTTGTGGAATGCCTTTTAATGATGTTTACTGTATTTCATCTGCATTGTCATTGAAAATCTGTCTGTACTTCTTTTATGATCTAAATCGATCGAAATAAAGATTGAAAATGAAAAATGATTCATCAAAGACACTATCAAATTTTGCAAGGAATTCGCGGATCTTCGTCCTAGGCCGAGAAATGCTGGTTATAAATATGGTTTATTTGATCCGTCCGCCATACGAATTTGGAAAGATGGTTCTTCTAAATCTTTTTAAAACCCTGAGGATCTTCGCTGCTTTTTGGATCTACAGTCACAGTCTTCCATGGAAACAAATGAGACGACTACCTGACCTCAATGACATTAGAATTTCTGTTGCTAGCCTTTTGATTAGAGTATCTTATAAGGGCATGTTGAGTAGGTCATTCTTGGCATGCATGTGTGCGATTCGAGAGTACTATATATATGTTTCTATCTTGTAAAGTTGCTATTTTTGTTGTCAGTTGGTGTCTTTTGTTTCTTCTCTATCTTGGTATTAGAGCTACTATTCTTTTTTCATTCTATCTTTCTCATCTATCCTTTGATCTATCTTTGTTCTTTTTTCAGAATGTCGAGTGTTAACGGTATTAAAATTGTTTCATTTAATGTTAAAAGTTTACGGCACCCTGTTTTAGAATATTTAGCTAGGCATAAAGTAGATATTTGCTTACTTCAAGAGACTCATTAAGATGATAAAGTTTTATCCTACACAAATAATAAATGGGTAGGGGCTATTATTTCACCTCCGGCTCTAAATAGGAAAAATGGGGTGGCGATTCTTTTTGCAAACAAATGACAACTCCAGATTTTACATAAACGTTCTGACTCTCAGGATCGCTTTATTATGGCCAATATTAAAATCAACAATGAGGTTTTCCACCTAATTAATATATATGTGCCATTTTTGAGGATGTAAAATTGCGCAGTGTTCCTCTGATCATCTGTGGGGATTTTAATCTTATTACCGATCTATTACTGGATAGAGTCTCCCAATCCAAATTTCATCCTCCAAAAGCGTTTTTGTCTTTCAAATCCTTCTTAAAAACTACCAAAATGGTAGATGTATGGCGCCTACATAATCCTACAGACAAACAGTTTACTTTTTTTTTTTAATCCTCATAATTCTTATTCTAGGTTGGATTATTTTTTAATTTCTTGAAGTCTAATATCCTCAACTTCTAATCCCACTATTCAGAATATAGATATTTCGGACCATGCTTTAATGTTATGCATTATATCTGGCGACTCCCATCAACATGGTCAAGATCACTGGCGGTTAAATATTGTTCTTAATGATAAAAACAAACCTACACTTTTGTCTGGAATTCATGAGTACTTTTCATTTAATTCTGAAGGTTCTACGTCTATTACTAATCGATCAGACACATTCAAAGCATATATTAGAGGAGAATCTATTTCCATTATGGCACATGAAAATAAATTATTTAATACTAAAATTAAAGATTTGGGTAAACAGATAACAAAATTTGAACGTCTATATATTACCTCTAACAACCTTCAATATAATTATAAAATTACAGAAACTTTGTTATGAACTGAATTCTATTCCAAGCAAAAGAGCTGGCATACAAATCTCTAACAACAAAGCAAAATTTTGTTTTAGTGCCAATAGATCTGGTAGACTTTTGGCTAACTATCTCCGTATAAAAAAAGATAAAAAATCTAATGAATGCTATTCACTCTCTAAATGGATCAATTGCTTTATCTAACAACAATATAATTAAGGAATTTATTCATTATTATTCGGATTTATATAATAAACCAGCTTCTAATGATAAAGTACATATTGATAATTTTTGTAAAGCTGTGGTTTACCTAAAATCTCACAAGCTGACTAAATTGGATCTTCCTATTACTGTAAAGGACATAATTTCAGCTATTAATTCGCTAAAGTTGAAGATATCTACTGGCCCAATGGTATTCCTGCAGAATTTTAAAAGGAATTTCCATCTCACCTTTCATTGCACCTGCTTTCTTTGTTTTCTTATTTTAGTAATACAGGGTCTACTTCAGGGTCGTTCAATGAAGCTCCGATTATTGTCCTCCCGAAACCGGATAAAGACCCTTCTCTGGTTACAAATTATCATCCTATTTCTTTAATAAATCAAGATAGTAAACTGTATGCTAAAATGATTGCGACTAGGTTAGCTTTTGTACTTCCTTATATTATTTATGTAGATCAGTCTGACTTTATAAAAAATAGACATTTAACAAATAATAATTGACTTTAATTTCATGCAATTGATGCTGGATCATTATTGCCCTTTCCAGCTAGAGTTCTAGCATTAGATGCGGAAAAGGCTTTTGATAAAATTGATTGGTAAAAACTTTTTTTGCAGCTTGTCTGCTATTAATTTTGGTTCTATGTTTGTTCGTATGATTTCAGCAATCTACTCTAGTCCATCTGCCAAACTTTTTATTAATGGTCAACTCTCACAGAAGTTTCTCCTTTTTGGAGGAACTAGGCAAGGCTGCCTATTGACTACCTTACTTTTTCTTATTGCAATTGAACCCCTATTAATTGCTATTAGAAATTGCATAGAAATTGAAGGTTTTCAGTTTACACAAAGCTCCTATTAAAACGGCAGCATATGCTGATGATGCAGTTTTATACATTGCTAACCAAGAATCTTCCATACCTCCATTATTTAATTTAATTGATGTATACGCTAAGATTTCAGGTTATACGCTTAACACTAACGAAACAGACTTTTTTCATTTAAATATTTATTGTTCACCTGATATGCTCACTAATAACGACATTGGTTCGCAAAAAAATAAACTTAAATATCTAGGCATATTATTTACTAATAACATAAAACAATGTTTGACTTTGAATTTTGAATCTAATTTGACGTATCTTGGTGGGGAAAATTGGATGCAGTTAAAATGACTATTGCTCCTAAACTGCTTTATCTTTTTCAATGATACCTATTACACTCCCTCTTAAATTTTATAAGACTATTGACAAATATTTTTCTAAATGTATTTGTAATAACAAATCTCCTCAGTTAAGTTATAAAGAATTAAAATTGTCTAAATTCAATGGTGGGTTTGGTTTACCAGATTGTCTAGTGTATCATAAAGCTTTCATTTTAAAACAAAGCATTTTATGGTTTCAGCATTTAGATCCTAATAATTCACCTTCATGGTTTCATATTGAACAAAATTTAGTATTACCTTTTCCTCTAGCTACTCTACTTACAACGTCCAATTCTTCAGCTTTTTAAAATAAATCAGTAATATTGAAATCTACTGAATTGATTTTACATGATTTAGATTCTGTTATCCAGTGTTCTATTTCTAATACATTGAACTTAACGCTGTGGTATAATCCATCATTAAAATTTGCTCGTCAAACAAATTTTGGGATTTCATGGATAAGAGCTTGCATTTTTTATTTTAAAGATATTTGTAATAATGCCTTTTTAAGTTTTGAAATCTTAAAACAATAATTTCATTTGCAACCATCAGATATTGTTAACTATGAATTGCTCTGGAACTCTATTCTTGACACCTTTCTGAATGGCTTTCCTTCCATAGTTTCTTCTGATTTAGAAGTGTATCTCCAAATAATTGCGTCTTCTTCCCATGTAGTGTTATTATAATATAAAAAGTTAAATAATTCTGAAAGGGGGTAACATCAATTTTCTTTCTACCTTTTGGAATACAGAACTAGATTTATATTTATCTTTGGATACATGGAGGAAGATATGGTTGAATTATGTTTCTGGTTGGTTGCCTGCATCAATATATCAAACTAATTCTTTTACACTTTTTAATTGTTTATGGACCCCTTAAAATTATATAATGCAACATTTTTCAACACTTTCACTTATTGGAATGTGCTTTAAATATAGGTTCATTAAGATATATGTTATATGACTGTAATATTGTTAAGAAGTTTTGGGATGAAGTTTGGCAGCTGATTACTCATGTATTGAATGTTTAAGATACTTAATCATACACAATAGTTATTTGCAAATCCTCTTCTCTCTCCACTAAAATGCCTCTGCTGAACATATTGGATTCAAAGGGCTTCAGTCCCCCCGCCCCCCCCCCCGTCATGTGTGGCAGCCCGGGCTCAGACAGCTCTCAGACAGCTCCCCATTCTAAGAGCCCCTGCAGCGCCACTCTACCTACTGCTTAAAGTTTTAGCCCCCCCCCCCCGAAATTTCCCCCTCCCCCAAAAAAATGTGGCTCGAGTTGCGCCTCTGTCTGGTATCATTCACAATAATCCAAATGATCTACATTTTGTAAACCAATTGATGATTACTTAAAGTTGAATCCTTTGTAAGTAGTAGTATAAGTATAACTTTATATGGTTATGCTTAACTCTTAGCTTAGTACCTGTTTTTAGGTACTTTATAATATAATCTTGAACTCCTATTTATAAATGATCATGTTTATCTATATCCATATTGTTTTAATGCATTAATATTTGATCCTTTTTGGAGCTCTTTTTTGTATGTTTTCCGTTATCAAAAAATGTTATTAAAATATTTTGCACAAGAACTTGCATGTCAGATACCTCCAGCAGAGCTATCCTTTAGGAAACAATTTTAAGGGAATTCACCTCAAATCACAGAGCTATTTGTCATGTTTCACAGATCTTAAAGCCATCAGTTAAATGCCAGGTTTCACAAACCTTTCACAGTAAAGCCTCATACAGAAGCAGCTTGATTGCAACCCAGATTACAGTCCTTTCACCTACTACTGCTGTTGCCCCTTTCCCCTCGTTAATGGTGTCTTCTGCTGTTCCTTTGTGTCGCAGGCAAGATCCACAGAAGGGGAGACTGATTAACCAATGAGTTGTTCTGCTACTTTACATATCACCACACTGGACCTGAAGCCGTGTAGTAAGCGGAGACCCCTATCTCACCAGAGGAATTTGGCCCAGGCCTTAGATGGAGACCCAGCATGGAGAGCATGAGCACTCCAGCCACATCCTTAGTTGGGAGGTGGGGGAGAGACTTTCAGGATTGCCTAAGAATCCTGTATCCATACGGTGAACATCAAGCATGTAACAGATGAAAGAGTCAGCACCCTCCGGAGTAACCTATTACTGACACCTGCTGCCCAGAGCCTTACCCAGTCATGTCGCCCCACTCCAGCTGCTGTCTCTCCCGCACTATGATCATAGCAATGTGAGACAATGCACAGTGTAAACAATGGAAACATTAGAAAGGAAATTCTGTAACTGCTAGAGCTGATGTCGTCTGAAATTCACTCTTAAACGTTTGTCACAAAAGCAAAGCTGGATCCACATTTGGATGCACCTGGTTTGGGATGAGACAATGAGGTCGATGTACACTAACTGCATTCCCATGGCTGGAGGGAGAAAATCCAAGCACTGAAGTGGCAAGGATGGAGACAGGTCTATATTTGAAAATTCCATGACGTCTTTATTAGCAAGAGGCTGTTGATTACTTCTTCCTGAGCACTGCATTTGGGAGATGGCAGGGATGAAGGGGTGGACTGCAGTTTATGCTGTTCAAGGTGATGAAGCCTCCATTCCAGGCCTGAGTCTGTCTCCCCCCCACGCCTCCCCTCGGTCTGTCCCTAATTGCCACTTCAGGAAGGCTGACAACAGCCAGGTAGGGATTATCTTGTAGCAACTCCTGTTTGCAGCCTTGCACATCAACACCAGAATTCTTCCTTCTTCTACTTTCCTATTTGTATCCTATCTTCTTTGCTTTAGCTCACTACTTCCACGTTTTATGCAATCCTTTCTTCCTTTTGTTTTATTTATGATTTTTTGTGCATTTGTATTGCGCAAACCTAGTCCATGGGCATTAGAGAGTTATACAAACAAAACCCAGAGTACACATTTAAATGCAGGTATCAGCATTACTGCCAGCATTGATCATTGGAGCCAGACTGCCAGTAGACCCCAAATCAGTGGTAGGGCCCTTCAAGCAAAAACATTATTAGCTTGAACAGTGCCCAATATGAGTTATAATACCATTCACGTTTTAACATTGCTCTTAGCAGCACAATTTAGCTAAACTTCTAGCATCTAATTGCTCCGTGCTATTAGTGCACAATGACAAAGGGCAGCACAAAATGATTAGTAGCCCAATGCCAAAAACACAATACCTATTGTATAACTACCCGATAAAAGCACTTCCTGCAAATTCCAAACAAAGCCAATTTCGTATGCCTTTTCAACGATTTCTCCAATAGTCCATTAAGGTACACAGATACTCAGGCATCAAATAGCAGAGCTTATCCACAGGTTACATAGAACTTACATCTAAGATCCATTCAGCAGAACTAAAATTTGGAATACTATTTTAAAAGAATTCACCTTTAATTGCAGAGCAATGTGTCATGTTTGACAGATCTTGCAGCCATTAGTTACATGCCAGGTTTCACAAACCTTTCACAGTAAAGCCTCATACAGAGACAGCTTTGTGGCAACCGAGATGATAGTCCTTTCACCTACTGCCGCAGCATCTTTTCCCTCCATTATTGGTGCCTTCTGCAGTTCTATTGAGCCACAGGTGGATGAGTTGGTCTGTTTCTTTACATCTCACCACACTGGACAGGGAGGCCATGTCTCAGCTCATGAGATTCATACAAGACAGAGGGCAATGTTTCTTTCTAACTAACTGGTTCTTCTTCACTTCTCAAGGATCACGCCGGGACACTCTTTGGAGTATCTGTGCGAGCTACAAACTTCAATAACATAACATAACACTGAATGAAGGACACGTCAGGGCGCCAAAGTTCCAATGATTAGAGTTTGGCTGTCTGACTTCACCTGCAATAGGTATTTATTTTTTGGACATGGCAGTCTTCCAGAGACTGCAGTGTATATCAGCATACCTGAGCTGGTGTGGACGTTCTTTAGAAGAGCCTGCTTGGGGGATAGGGTGGTGGAGCTGGACCTTTTTATCTAGGAAAAGCATCAGAGACTGATTACATATGAAGGCACAGGGCCAATATAGTAGTGCGCTTTGGGTCTGGCCTAACTTTGTTGAACAGCTATTCATGAAAAAAATGTACTTTGCCAGGGATAATGGCAGCTTAAAACTACACACACAGACTGCAATGGCAGGCCTAAGACATGTGTAAGAGGCTATTTAAGTGGGTGGCCCAATAAATGCAGCAGACTCATTGGTAGCTTTTAATTTACAGGCCCTGGATACACGAAGAACGACTGCACTAGGGACTTACAAATAAATTAAATGTGGCAATTGGGTGTAAGTCAATATTACCATGTATAAAGGAAAGAGCATATGCAGTTTAGCACTAGTTAGCAGTAATAAAGTGTGCAACGTCATAAAGCCAGCCAAAACCAAGTCAACAAAAAAAGGAGGATGGATGGGAAATGTTTTGCGGAAAACCATATCAAGGATGTCAGGCCCAACATGTGTCCCACCCTCCTGCTGAAAGCAGACAGAACTACCCACCTTCATGGGAGTTCTTGTCGCTAAGGTGCAAGAACCTGGAGAGACCATCAGCATAGGCATAGTCCATTCCAGGGCGATGTTCCACCATAAAGTCCATCTCCCTGGAGGGAGATGGACCACCTCAACAGTTTGGGATTTTCACCCTGTTGCTCGAATATAAAATACAATATTGAAAAACAAGAGACGAGAGGCATTTGGCAAAACAGCAACAGTTTGTTTAATAAAACAGGGCGGTCGGGAGAACAGCTACTGGCATAGGGTCTGAGGACTGTCTCAATTTACAATCAGTCTGACATAGGTTTTTATACAGTTCATTGGTTGTAAAAAAACGGTTCTGCCAGTCTTTTTTTTGGAAAGGAATGCGGACCACTGTCTTAGGAACCATAAATTATCATTTTGAATGAAGAATCCAGGTGGCCCTTGTCCTTGGGCAGACACAATGTGGCCAGTAGATAACGCGTCCAGATGTCTGGAATGTGAAGCGCATAATTATTGTGTGGACAGTGTGTGCTGTGCCCAGTTTGGCTGAGTGTGCCTAACTTTGTGTGGCATCTGACTTTATGGTGTTTTGGGTACGAGTGCACCCCATCGGCCATGTGTCCTTTATTGAGGCCATTCTCCCTGGACCATTGTGGTGTCGCTGCACCTATTTGTAGGTTTGATTTGGGATTTCCTGTGCATGCATTTGTCTGCTGTCTATGTGCTACCCCACCTGTGATCTATCAATCAGTGACATCGAGCTTGGGTCTCAGGGCCTGCCTAACAATTTATTTCTGAGTTGGGTTGAAGTGGAGTTCACAACGGCCGAATTCATCAATAAAGATGCAATTTTGTTTCTGTATGTGAAGGTATCATTATTCATATTGACATCAACTTTTTCATTGTTAACATTCCAGCCCTCTAGTTGGATTTTCAACTACGCTATCAAACCAATACTTCATGACAATTACATTATTAGGGAACTGTTGTTCTTTGGTGTTGACAATTACTACTTTCCTAGCTACTTGCATTCTACCCAATTTGAGGACTGCGTTTTTACAGCAGGTAATACACAATTGCAGAGACACACACAAACCGGAAGGCTGTAAAAACTGGTAGCAACAACGTGCACAGTCCGGAAAGCCACCAGGGGAGCCAGGAGAACCAATTCAAAAACCACTACTGCTCAGGGGCACCTCCTTCCTCATGCATGGCTCTTTGTAAATAGAGCAGTGCTTTGATGGCTGAGTCAGAGTCCTTTTATCCAGGTCATTCCCTGGGATATACGTGAACCAGGAAGCACAAACCTTAGCAAATACCCCTTCCTCCATTGCAGTCAATAAGTCTAGCACATACCGATGTTGTATCACCATGAGGTGGATTGCTCTCATTTCTTTCTTGATTGAATTTAGACTGAGCTCTGTGCTTTTCATCTTATTCAGCTACTCCCACCTAGTGATTTGTAAGCAGCAGCATTAGCTTTTTTCTGCAAGGTGAAGAAGGATATGGACCCTCCTGCCGTTACTTGTGAGTCCGAGAACAATCTGAATTATTCTGGAATGTTCTTGTATTGCGCCCAGTCAAAATATTCTGCAGTTCGTTTTTCAGGAGCCTGATACAGTAAGGTTGTCTTCTCCCTTAGCGGGTGCAAGTATAAATCCGATAGTTTTTCTCCAGGAATGATATGGGTTGGGTATGTACAGTGACAAGGGATCAAAGTCCATGCAATCCAGGGACAAGTTGAGTGTAGGCACATTCACTGCATTTCCTTTAGGTATTCATCAGCATGCAGGCACCCCATTGCATAGCCAGAATGTGCAGGATCGTGCCACAGTTTTCGTTTGTGCCCAATGTATGTGTTCCTTTACCTCTGAAACACAAGGGATGCAAAGTGAGATTCCGTACAATTAGCAGTTGCCCACATTGGTATCCCAGATTTCCGAATACGGGTTGTCTATGCTTGTGTTCTACCCTCACGTGCTCATTTCCCTTTGTATCATTGAGCTGGATGGTCCTACACATGAACTCTATGTCCGGAATCCACTTGTTGTTAAAGAAGGCTGAGATACACTAAGAACCACCCTTGCACTACAAATGAAGGTAGGAGTGGATTTGTTTGTGCATTCATTTAGGGGTTTTGCTACCTCCAAGAATCTCTTCTCTGGGAAGTCTTGAGGCCAAACTGTATCCTACCCTATGGTCCCCTTTCTGTGTATCCTGTCTAGCCCAGTTTGAATATCGCTAGCCTTGGTGAAAAGGTATAGAACTGTTAGGTTGGTCTTGTACCTTGTTGGGCTGTATTTTGGCCCTGATTCTACATAGGTACAGGTGGAGAAGACAGAGCTACCTCCTGGGACAAGAAAAGTTGATCTGCACCTACTGCATGCAGTATAAGCAAACACACGTAACAGGACCTGACTGATATTTTGGAGCCCACGGATGTCCTGCTGATACCAAGTGTTATGTAGAAGGGCGGTGTGTAGATCATGTGGAATACTAGTGTTTGGGGGGTGTAATTATAAGTAACATGGGAGGGAGCGCTGTGATAGTTCCTGAACAAACTCCACTTGGCCAGGCAGTGAATAGGTGCAGCAGTGCCCAAGCTAAACATAGGTTACATAGAACTGCAAAAATACATAACTTGCAATTGAACATTGCTGGTCTGCGACATGGCTCGAAAACAGATGTCTGTGTTCGTCTGGCGATCAGGTGTTTTTTAATTCATGAGTTCAATCAAAAATTTCACAGTGCAATTCATAAGTTTGATTCACACACTTTGGAGCTGCGTTGGGGTGATGATGTGGCAGCTGAATGGTGGTGCACTTTGGATGTTCACTTGTAGACCTGTTGGATAAGACCTTGGTTAAGTCAGAGAAAACATTGCACGTGCATTATTGTTAATTAACTTTTCTTCTGGGTTCCTTTATTTCCCTTGATGAGTGTGTTCTCCACACTACGTTTACGCAATTTTTTAGTGAGGCACCGGAAGGTGGCCCTGATCATGGTATCTTTTTTGGTGGTTAAGGCTTAAGGGTAGCTTATGGGTAATCAGATGAATTCGTCTATTTTGAGAGCCTGCATAGCTATCTGGATTCCTGGGCTTGTGATATGTGATTGTGTATGGCGTGGTCTTTGATCAAAGGGATGGCTTGTATCAGCTTTAGCTATGGTTTTATGGGCGTTGGCAGTTTTTTTTTTCCGGACCATCTTTCCCCTAATGTGTGGATGAAATCCCAATAGGTGCAGGTTGTTTACAACCTACATGTGCATGAGACTGAAAGAGGAGGGCGCGTGTCACTACTTAGTGTTGTTTGGTGGTTGCAACGTGCTCTGAGATCACGTGTCTCTCGGCTTACTGCGTACAATGTGCCCCTTCTTGTGATGCCAGTTATCTCTTGACCTCACCATGTCTGGAGACTTCGTTTTTTGGCTAACTTTGGGCTACTTTTGTGATTTCTTAGTGCGCTTCCCTAGATTGAGTGATCTGCTATCTCACTTATCATGAGGCAGAGGGGGTTGGAATTATGCTTTGCGTCTCCCATGTACCCCTGATTGTGCAGTCCTGCGGTGACTGAGGTCAGGCTTACTCCTGTCTCATGATGGTGTATGGGAGGCCCGGTGCACTGGTTAAATGCTCGGCCTGACATGGGGCGATTGCCTTCTGCGTTCTATTCTTACCTGGAGCTGTGATGGACTCTGTGCCTCTTTCTCCGAGGCACCCCCGTCCTCTTGACATGTCTTCTATGTGATGTTTTGGAACTACGGCTCCTTTCTTGGGGTTAGTGGCTTCCTACTAGCAGATATGCTATTGGTGCTCTTTTTTTTGAGGGGAGGGAAATGACACAGTGAGCAGTCTTTGGAGATTTGACAAACCCCCAAGGAATGAAACGGAAACACTGCCAATTTCCTAAGAACATGGGAGGCCCTGGGCAAGGCCCATAACCTCATCTAACTTAGCCTACAGATGATGACTTGACCGGAACTGCCTTGTACAACTGGGATGACTGGCTAACTTGGTGAACCTCCTGATGGACTTGACGCTGTGAGGGTTCTTCAAAACTGGTTGACTTTTGTGTGTGCGCTGCAGTGGTTATGGGCTCATTACTACCCGAGCGATAAACCTGGTTGCCGGCATTTGAGGACAGCTTTGTTTTAGGACTGAAAGAGGAGGACTCAATTCGCTGGAGGTCAGTTGTTTATAAGGGCACCGTTGGGGCTACACGGCATGATGGAACTTCGTTCCAGGGCCAGATGCCCGAGAATGGGGGACCTTTTAACCTGGTTATTGAAACTCTTCCCATTGAATTTGTATGGGGGAGCCTGGGTACATGTATACTTTGTCCAGGAGCAGCCCAGCCCCCTTGTCAGACTGCCCTCCCCTTGGGCTGTGGCCAGCCAGTCACGCCCTGGGGGATAAGAAGCAGCGGGGGCGCTGATTCCCGCAGGTGCCCTTAATGGCAGACTCTAGTGGGATGTGGGTGGATGGGTGGTATTTACTCTGGAGGGTCATTTTACTGCATATTTAGATTCTATATATGTGTGAAGTCATTACATCCCCACATAGTTACCCTACCCTGCCCAGGCTGTGATCCCAGCCATCTTGGGCTGAGCTCTCTGCCTGTGGTTGCTGTTGCCATGTTTTTGTCCAATTATCTGATCCCTTTTGTGGAGGGTTGGCAGCTGACTGAGCTCCCTGTGGCTGAATATAAGGTGCATTTGGGTTATCTGGACTTGGTTCTGTTGATGAGGTTTTTATGCTGACTGATCCTGGCCCATCAATCGCTGTACATGGAATGCTTTTAACCTGAATCTGTCTGGCAGGTAACCTATCTGTGGCAATAGTAGCATTCCCTGAGGTCTTGTTGCTGCCAACCTCCCAGGCATTTGCCACTGTAGCTAGGTTGAAACCCTCTGGGATTTTGCGGTGGAGCTCCCTTTAAGACTGGTGCCATTTGCACTCTCAGGGCCAATGCGACTCCCTCGACGGTAGTCTTTTCGATTTTTGTTGGACCAATTTAGCCAAGTCTTTCTGGGCTTGCTCCTGCTTTTCTCCATCCTTCTCTGTGTGGTAGTGCAATATAAGGGCTTAGTGTCTAACCCAAACACGCTGTCCAATCCACTTTGAATCTCAGTGGGCAGCTTTTTTTTTAGAATATTATTATAGAATGCAACTTGTGGGCCCATGTCAGTCCATGGCTATCCTGTCTCTTGTCCCCATTGTTCCCTGATCCTATTCAGAAAATGGGTTATAGTCTTCCCTGGTTTCATAGTCTCTGCCATTGACCCTCCTACATCAGGGCAGTCAGGGAACATCTTCTTCAGAGTTTTCCAATTCGGTGCTTGTATGAATTTAATGCGCCTCCGTCATGCTCGGTGTATGCTAGCGTAATTGCTGGGATGCATGCTCGGGAGAAAACTGTGTTAGTCTGCTCTCCGATAAGGCTACCTAACACATTTTTATATTACCTATTGCTAGATTTATTCCCACTGTATTCTTTTCAAAGCATAATATCCATTTCCCTGCTCCATCCAGCAATAGTAGTAAATTTGCCACTAACCCTTCTTTATCTATTTGAGCTCAAAGAAGATAGATGGTCTCTGATGTGCCTTTCTGTAGCAGTGGGCACATTTTTGCTTTGGGTGACTCTGCTGGTTTTTTCCTAACATGGCGTTCCCATCTACTTACGCATTCCTGCATGTAGGGGAAGTTACACCCGGGATCTCCCCCTCCATGTCGGATGTAATCTTCCGCTTTGACCATATCCTCTAGTTCAAAGGATCCCTCCTGAGGACAAGGTCTGTAGCACTGGTCTTTTCCTTTGGTCCAGTGGGCTTGCACGTGACAGAATGGTCACGTAAAGGTCTTGTCTTCCTCTCGGAACAATATCTCCCTGAGGGTCAGTCTAGCTACCTTGTGCATCTGGCGGAGCAGTGTATATCTTCGGCGCTGCTCCCCACATGCTTGCACAAGTTTTTTCTTGTTTTACCTGTGTGTTGGTTGGGTCAGCAACAGGCTACCTTAGTCTCTAATTTCACGGTCAGCCCCTCTCCTTAACTGAAAATTTGGTGAGGCTCGGATCCCAGCTAAAAGCCTCTCATTTAATTCCACCTCTGACTCCTCCCAGATCGATGCCCTGTGCCTCCCTCCGCTCTCCTCATGTGGGGGTGCACTGCTTGGTTTTCTCACTTTGCTTCCTGGATGTGAGCACTTTCTCTCTTTAGCTTGTCCCTTTACTCCTCCTCCTACTTAGTTTGCCTCCTTTGTTCTGAGCTATGCAGTATTCTTTTCGGTCAGGTTTTGTCTCAAATTCTACCTGAGAAAGTCCTGTACCTCCACTCCAGTTATCGGATATGGCCAGAGGGGTACACATTCTCCATGATGCTAGGGTTCTATGTTGCGGGCGTGACAGACTGGTATGGGGGGTCAATCTTCTCGGAGCCTCTGCACTGGACTGGGGTTGCTCAGTGACTGCTTGGGCCTGCTGGTCTTTCATACCTGGGCCTAACAGCTCACTGCTCAATGGAAGGCATGCTGGATTCTACTATCGGTGGATTGAATACACCTCTGTTTAGGACATGGTCTGTTCCCAAGCCAGAATGGTTTGAATGTAGGCCTGGAACGTCTGTATCTTGCCTCCTTCAACTTGGTGACCCAAATAGACTACTAAACCCTGCTCTATTTTGCACTTACTGAACTTGATAGTCTGGCCTGCTCTCTGCAGATTTTTAAGCACTTCTCTGAGGTGTTACAGGTGGTCCTCCCAGCTGGAACTAAAGCCTGCAATGTCTAGGTAGACTGCACTGACGTTCTCCAACCCAGCCAGGGCCTTATTGACCAACCTCTGGAAGTTGGCAGGGGCGTTCTTTAACCCAAATGGCATCACGCAAACTGGAATGGGTCTCCTGGGGTAAGGAATGCAGACCTCCCTTTGGCCCTCTTAATTAAGGTGATCTGCCAGTACTCAGACGTCAGATCAAACATAGTGAGGAACTTAGCAGTCCCTCGCCAGTCAATGAGCTTATCAGATAGGGGATGGACGAGTATCAGTCTTAGTAACTGAATTGAACCGCCGGTAATCAACACAGAACCAGAGTTCAGAAGTGGTACCTCGAGGGGCAGTCTTGAGGAGGAGCACCACTGGCCTAAACCAAGGGCTATTTAAGTGCTTAATTACCCCTGGCTCCAGTACTTTGGAGATGTCCTGCTTTATGGTGACTCTCACCTTTTCAGATAGCCTGTAGATCATATTCTCCAAAGGCATCCTGTCCCCAAAGTCAATATCAAAGGCACACCAAGTAGGGAGTCCTGGGGTTAGGTAGACGAGTGAGGCGAACTTCCCAAAACTTGGCAACAGTCCACTGTTTCCCAAAGGTCGGAGTAGAGGAGAGATTGACACCCTCCACTGACTCCACTTCCTTGAAAGTAAGGAGGTCAGGGAGAGGTTGACTCTCCTCCTCGACTCCATCATCCATGACCAAGAACACAGTAACTTCAGCCCTCTTAAAGTGAGGTTTGTGGTGACTGACCTACAGGATCCTTAATTGGTTTTTGGGGGACTTGTCACCAGGTAGGTGAAATCACCCTTGCTCTTTTACACCTCATAAGGCCCAGGCCATTGGACTTGTAGAGCCCTGGCTCCACAGGCTCCATCACCCACACATTTTGGTCAGGCAAAGCTGAACCAGAGTGGCCTACTGGTCATACCAGAGCTTCATGACCTCCTGGCTGGCTTCCAGTTACTCTTTTGTCTCCTTCCAGAAATGCATTAACTGGGTGTGGATGGACAGCATGCAGCTGACCACATCCTGAGAGGCTTTCTTTGAAGCTTGCTCCCAACCCTCTTTTACTAGGATAAGAGGCCCTATAACATGGTGACTGTACAGAAGTTCAAAGGGTTGAATCCAACCCCTTTCTAAGGTACCTCCCTGTAAGCGAACAGGCATGGCAAGAGGACATTCCAGTTCCACTTCAAGAGCTCTGACAGATAAATGATCATGCCTTTGAGGGTTGAGTGGAACCTTTCAACAGTCCCATTGGTTTGGGGATGATAAAGTGTAGGGAAATTGTAGGTTACCCTATACTCGTCCCACTCAAGCTCCCCTCAAGAAACCGTTGAAAGAGAACCAGAGGCACTGGGCACTCTCATGATTGTCTGCAACTACAACCTAATGGCCTTCATTAGGGATTATCTGCTTGGAGGAAACCAGATTACACCTGATGGTAGTCATGCTGGCTCTGGTGTCTCTCAGAGGCTATTAATAGTGAAGCACCACCTATACTTTTTAGTTCTCGCTAGAGCCCAGCGCATGTATATAACGGCCCAACAAACAGGTAGCATTGGTTGGTTTTAGTGCCATTCTAGATGAAGAAAATAACTTTTTAGCCGATTGCACCAACTTCTTAGAGTCCCTGCTGGCAGAAGCCTGAGGAAATGTGCCTGAAGATTGTTTAGAGCAGGATGCCTGCACCACCAAACTTTCTGGAGACGGATGAGAAGAAAGAAAAGGAGGGTCTCCTGGAGCAGATCTATGATAGGGAACTACCTCTTGAGGTGGAGAAGCCCTAGACGAAGATAGTTCCTACTCAGGGGAGGTGTCCATGTTCACTTGCCTCCCGAATTCCTTCGTATTAATCTACAGATTCCTCTATCTCAACCTCTTCAATCTCCTCTCTCTGATACTGTTTTTCCTCCAACAGTCTCTGTGCCTCTCTTCTTGAGCGAAACCTTGGTTGCGGCGTCGTTGCACCACATGTGGGGATGACAGCTTCGCAGCTGGAGTCGAAGGAGGATCCGAAGGTGGAATCGGCACCGTCCGAGGCCGAGAGGAAGGCCCACCAGACGGCGCCGGGGACTCCATATACGATGTTGAAAATCTCAGAGTCGGAAACTGCCATGACGGCGTTGTCGGCATGAAAGACACAAAGGGTGCCTGGGCATAATGCTGAGGCACGCCCGAATTGAAGGCCAGCGGACCCACGGGACCCGAAGGCGGTCAAGAGGGGAAGGCTGCCTTGGCAAATAGTCCATACATTGCATTTAAAAAATGTGTTGGATCCGAACCTGGAAACTGTGGATATAGAGTCGAGTCGGCATCCACACGAGTAGCATCCGACGTCGGAACAGCTGGATCCACTGACGGAACTACAGGTTCAACCCTGTGTACAGGAGAAGGATCATCCTGAACTGGTAAGCCTTCCGGATCCGGTGAACCCCTCGGTGCCGGAGACCGTGCCGGCGTGCCTTTTGGAGAAGGAGATCTTTCCGGAGTCACTGAGGAGATGGCGAACGAGACACCAAGTCATTCTGACGACGTTGAGGAGCTGGCGAAGGTGACCTCGAAGCCTTAACCTTTGACGAACAGCGCCAAGACCCATGTCCCTTCTTCTTCTTGTGTTTCCTCGACTTCGATGCATGTGAAGTCAACTACTTCGATCACTTACGTCCTCTCCCTTCCTTCTTTGCTTTTGCCATAAAAAGCTTGGGCTCCCGTTCTTTTAAAGCCTTTGGGTTCATTATTCGACAGCTGGAACAGTCTTCCACATCGTGATCTGACGACAAACACCATAAACAATCTTCATGGGGGTCAGTGATAGACATGTGACCCACTCACTCCCTACAGGGCTCAAACATGGACTTCCTTGAAGACGTCATCGCAAGAGCAACAGTTGAAGCTGAAGAAACAACAAAGTAACTCGACACAATATGGAGAGTCCCAGAAAACCGTTACGCATCAACGGCGTGGAAAAAAGGGAACTGACGTCATGATGCCGACGAGGCTCTCTTATGGCTCCGGTGGCGTCATGCGAAGTCGAGAGCGGAGCCGTAGCATTGTGACGTCCTCTTCGGCGTGAAGAGCTAGGAAAAAAGTTTCCGCAGAATGCTGGCGCAGGGGATATTCATAAGGTGAGGAATCCACAGGCAGATGTATCCATCAGAAAATGGAATACCACCAATGCAAGACAGTAATGGCAGTAACCATGATGCAACAGCTGCAAGCCATCAAAAGTCAAAGAATTTCACAACTCAGAATTTGCATTTTTATTCTGGAAGTAGCCTGTCAAACTGTACAGCACAAACTTGTCATTTAGTTCAATATTGAACTCAAGTGGTGTATCAAACCCTAGATCAAGACAACTTCTCAGATGTGGCACAATAGTGATATCTCCAACCAACATAATATGGTTGCTCTTAGTTGCACAGCTTTCTTGTGAAAACACAAAGTATGTGTGCAGAGAGCTTGAGGATAAAAGGGAAGCACCTTGCTGAAGTGTCTACGCCTTAACTGCAATAGGCTATTTTTACTTTTCATTTTACAGAATATGTATTATGACCTACTGATGCAATTAGATGAAAGAAATGTGTATACTTTATACTGAAAGATAGGATTACATTTTCTAGAATTCTAAACATTTCAACAATGTTAGGGTTATTCTTGGAATTTTATGCTGTGCCTCTCTTGTTTGACTACAGAAAGAGTTAGGAAATGGGGCAAATCAAGAGACCAACCTGTGAACACTGCAAACGCTATGTGACTGTCAGGAGAAAGGATGCAAGCGGGTGCACTGACTTTCCAAGTAGTCTATCACGCTACTTTCTTTGTCACTGTAAAGTTTCTACTGTAGGGCAGAGCATACTAGGCAACAATATTTCAAATATTTGCAATGGCTTTTCAGATTGGGTACAAAACTGCTTTAGTTTTCCCCTTAAGGTTCCCACGACAAGGTAATGCATTCTAGGCAGACACTTACCTCAATGAAGGCTCCAAGCGGAGTCATATTGACTTATCTCAATATGCATAGTAACGTAGATTTGTTGCGTTGTTGTGCCAGGCAAGTGCCAATATGACTTCTGTTGGTGGCCTAGGTGGAGCACAGTCAGGGTGCCAGTCATTCAGTGCATCTGTTTGTTAAAACTGCAGAGTCCCACTTGAACTATGCTGTACCTACTGGAAGCAGTCAATGCAGTAACATAATGTGGACCCTGCCAGGTCGCATTGAGCAGTAGTTTTTATTGTTGGTAGATAAATGTGCTGCTATCTCTGATTCCACCTATAAAAAAACAAAAAACATCTTATCACTAACTCTTGCTTCATCTCCTCAGTTTCAAGTAGCAGCTACAGTATGAGAATTCTGAAACTAAAGAATTGGAATACCAAAACAGAGGGGAAACAGAAAACGTAGGAGAGAACAAGCTCTTTCCCCCCCACTGTTTCCTGCTTTCGAAGAGAAACACCAATCACACATTTGAGACCACAAAGTGATATTTGCGGTAATCACCTAACCCAGCTCATTAAAGAGTGCAAAAAAGGGAGTCCAGAATGTGAACCAAAGCTGTGCTGTTTAACAATGGTCTGTGTGCTTACATATGCACAGCTTTTGCAAGTCACATTGCCGATGCATAAGAATGTTCAGACAAATTTCCCATTTGTGATTTTTAGGCGGTGGGTCACCTCAAAGGTATTATCATTAATCCCTATTAGCACACAAGGGATCAGTGTTCTTTGGTGCTCCCCACTGCTCTGAATCAAACCAGACGTCTTATTTATTCAGACCAACCCTGCGCAGCTCTGCTGGACCCATCTGGTGACTGATCCCCAATGGCATAAACTACAAAGTGACACAGATTAAGCATAGCACAGTATGACGTAGGGATATAATGTCATAGAGGCAGGACAGAATAAAGTGTAGGGGTAGGACCAAAGAGTCAGTCTGCTACTAGACCCTCCTAAACTTGGGGTTTGGGGAGGGATATGACACATTCAGTGAGCACTGGCAATGCTAGCCCTGGTCCTTCTCTATCCTATCAGGACAGGGAGGGACAGACAGGCGAGTAATTCTCTCGGAACATCAAAGAAGGGAAGGTGACTGACAGCACTGGGGTTAACGCTCCTGTATATTCCCGTGGTAGAGGTCACACTGAATCCTCTTTCTATCCACAGAACAAAAAGCGTCCAGCTATGCTGTGACGGAAGCCCTATTTATTACTCTTCTGGGATGTCCTTGAACTGAGTCCAGCCAAAAAGCTTGGAGCAGCAAGGTGGTCATTTTCTTTAAGGGCCGCTGGAACAGCTCTGTTAGTTCTTCTCTGGGAATGACCGTGGTCAGGTGTGCACGGTCACCAGGGAGCACACCCCCCTCCAACCGGGAACCAGTTGGGTGTAGGCGTGTTTGCCGCATTGTCAGTAGAATCCATAAGTGAGAAGGTAGCCCATTGCATCTCCAGAATATTAATAATCACACAGCTGTTAGCATTTGTGCCCATTGGAAGCATTCCTTTTCCTCTGAAACAAAAGGAATACAGTGTGAGTTTCCGTACAATCAGGTATTGACATTTCCCTTCTAGCCAAATGTATCCACCCACCTCTGTGTCCCTGATTTCCTAACATGGGTTACCCATACTTTCATTGAAACCTTTCTCAATGCGATTCATTCACCTTTATATCCACGAGCTAGATGAGCCTACACAGGAACTTCATGTTTGGAGACCACTTGTTGGTAAAGAAGATCACCCCAGATACGCTAAGGGACAGCCTCCGTCCACAGATGGATGCAGGAGCAGATGTGTTCATGCACTGAGTTGGGGAGTTTCCTAGCTCCAACAATCTCTTCTATGGGAAGTCTTGAGGCAAATAGTATCCTTCCCTATGCTGCCCTTTCTATGCAGCATCCGGTCCAGGTCAGTTTGGATGTAATTGGGTTCAGTGAAGAGCTATAACGCTGTTGGGTTGGTGTTGTATCGGGTCAGGTTTATAACTACCCTATGAGATTCTATCTTGTTGGACTGCAACTTGGCCCTTATCCTGCATGAGTAAAGGTGAATAAAGCACTTGGCTTTTTCAGGGGCTACCTCTTGTGACAGGTAAATTCTATCTGCGCCTACCGCATGTGGGAACAGCGAACAGACACAACATGACCTGGCTGATGCTTGGGATCCGACTGAGGTCATGTGTTGGTACCAGGTGTTATGTAAAAGGGCGCTATGCAGTGCGTACGGGATGCTCGTATTTGGTGGACTGTAATTGTAGGTGGCATACGAAAGGTCTCTACGGGGGCACTGTATTTCCCCATTAGTGACTCTCTTTTGACTAGCCAGTTTCTCAATGGTAAGTGCATGTGGGATTACCCATCGCAGACAGAGTGTACATATGCACAGAAATGTACATAACTTTTGTCGCAATATGGTCGTCCGAGGTGTGAGTTCCTTCAGAGCCTTCTGTGCTCGTCGGTTGCTGTGTTTCTTCTGCCCAATTTGAAAATGTTTGCAGGATTTACTTTGTGGTCGTCATCGCCATGGAATGGCTCTCTACTACACGAAGGAACGGTGCATCCACCCAAGTGTTAAGCAGGCTGTGGGTTATTCCTACTTCCAATGGCGTGCCGTTATACATTTTCCTTTTCCTCTTTTGTTATCAGTGGAAGTTGATAACACGTTGCGTTTGTCCACTTTGGTTGTCTTCTCTGTTACCTGGTTTTGAAAGAACTTCATTGATAATTAACTCCGAAACATTTTACACATGTTCTGTAATTATTGGTTCTTAGAGTCCCTGTTTTTTTAGCATAGCGGTATGATCTCTATACTCCACTATTCGATATAAAGTAAGGCATGAGAAGGTGACTCCTGTTGGGTATGTCTTCGTAATTTTGGGAGTGTGATTCTTAGTTTATCTAGAGGGATCAAATCTTTTCATAAGCCAGTGAGCCCCCCTTCCAATCCTAACAAGATGCTTAGATTGGTGCTAAGTATGTTTGTGGGATGGATGGGATGGAATTGTTTCTTTTAGGTGGAGACCTACAGTGATGCTAGTTTTTGTCATAGGCACTTCGCGTGGTGGCTAAAGGTATGGTTGCTGTGAGACCCCTTCCAGTAGTTATTTTGCCAGCTAAGGCTACATCTTTTGATACTACTCTCAGTTACGTTTGTTAGGCCCTGTTTAGCTGAGTACAGCTATAGGTGAGTGGAACACGTGGGAAGAGGGGCAGATCGCCGCTGGTGGTGTAGCTAATATCTGCCATATGCCATAAGCACCTTTTGGTGTGTGTGCACCTCTTTGTTTGCAGGAAGAGATGTGTAAAGTGGCATGACCCTCCCTCGTGGCTTTCAGGTATCTGGCTTGGGCTAATCTTGACCCCGCATACGTATCTGGAAAAATCTTTCTGGGCTAGCTTTGGGTGTTTTTGTGTTTGTTTTTTACTTTTCCCTGAATCCCGCATGACCTATGGTTACAATTGACATGTGGGGGAGAAGGTAGGGGGATGCTCTGTGGCCCCCTTTTCTCCCATCTAGGCTGTCTTGTGGTGTTCTAGGACGGGGCCAACTGCTTTTCTCTGTATGGTGTCAGCAAGGTTGGAGCACCGTAAGTCACTATGCTTCGTATTGAGGTGAGCGCACCTGGGCCCCTACGTTCTTCGGGAGCTGGAGTGGAGATATGGGATCCCCCTTTACAGTAACTCCCCTCTCCCTCAGACCACACCCGCAACTCTAAGAGCACTAGTGGGCCCTCTGTCCCCAGCTTGTGGCTGGGATCTCTATGGTTGAGTGTTGCCTAATGAACTAATGCATCTCTTGTCGAATTTTAGAAGGGTGGGGCAAGGTGACAGAACTTTGGAAATCAAAAATGGGACAGTTCACAAAACACGGAAGGTTAGCTGAGCTAGTATTTGCCTTGTACCATCAAAAACGTAAAAGCCCAGGACTTTTGACCAAAAAAATAGCAAAGGTCTGCCGGGTGATAAAACTATGATGAGACTGTCTCAGCAAAGAAAGGACTCCTGGTCAACCTGGTGACCCCCAACCCCCAACTGGGGGGCTTGGACTAGGCATCATGCTTAGACCTCACTGCTTACTGGCTCTTCGTGTGTGTGCTGGGGAGTTTTAGAGTTTTACCATCCAAGGCACCCGGGGATCCGCATTCCCACCACTGAGGATAGCTTCATTTTAGAATTGAAAAAGGGCCTCCATAAGTGAGGAGGCTTCAAGCTTTTGGAAGTGCTGTGGGGACTACATGCGATGAAGGAAACATTGGCCCTGGCCCTTTTGCCCAAGAATGGGGACCTTTTAACTTGGTGATCAGAATGCACCTTTTGTGACTTTGGCCGCGGGACTTCAGTGTCTCTTTTTAAACAGCTCTTGGTCATGCCCCCTCACTAAACTGTCATGCCTCTGGGGTGTGGTCAGACAACTCCGCCTGGGGGATCTGAAGAAGAATGAGGCCCCATGAGATCTTCCACACATGACGAACTTGGTGTGAGCCCCCAATCGAAACAGCTCTCAACCGCTCTGAATTTCTAGACGCAAGAAAAAAAAATTGAACTCCCGCTGCTGCCTTTTAGTCGTTCTTTTGCTCTAATAGTAGTTTGGGGGAAGAGGGTAAAAGGGTTTTAAATTGATGGGGTGATTCCCTAATTGTGCTGGGGGTTTATTTTTCTGCACAGTTTGATTGGGGTTTGCGTGTACGTGCTACCTCCCCACACTGTTACCCCTCCCTGAAGGTGTTGGGGCCTGATCCCTCCTACATTGGATTCTCTGTTTGTGGCTGCTGCTGCCACATGCTCACCCAGTTGCTGCATCCCTGCTGCTGTTATGTGATGACCAGCGGACCTCTCTGTGATTGGACGTAGGGTGCATGCCGATTCCTTAGTGCTTGGTGCGGAGGAGGAACATTTGTGGGGTTTTGTGGTGGCTGGCCCTGGCACATTGATCTCTGCTGCTTTTGCTGGTCATGTACACCTTTAACCAGCATCTTTCTGCCAGGTGACTCAGTCTATGGCGATAGTAACACTCACTAGGGTCTGGTTTCCGTCAACCTCTCTGGCCTCTACTGCCATAGCCTATTTGGAACTCTATTGGGTTTTGCGGTGGAGAACCCATGGAGACTGGTGTCGTCTGCACGGTTGCGACCATTGCTGCCCCCTCGAGAGTGGTCTTTTTCAGTTTGTGTTGAACCAGTTTTACTGTGTCTCTTAGGGCCTGCTCCTGCTTTTCTCTATAATTTTCTTGCTTCCTTTTGTGGTAGTGGAGCATATGAGCCTGTATCTCCCATCAAGGTTTGGTATTTGAACCCACCTCACTGTGCAGCCCGCTCTGAATCTCAGTGGGTAACACCCTTTTCAAAATATTGTAGAAAAATGTGACTTGTGGGCCCATCTGGAGCCACTTCTGTCCTTTCTCTTGCACCCATCGTTCCCTTATTGTATTCAGGGATTCGCTTATACTTTCCTCTGGCATCATGGTCTCTGCCATTAGCGCCCCTATATCTGGGCAGTCCATATCTGGTGCTGGTATGAGTTAAATGCAGTACTTTCATGCTCGGGCTCTGTTAGCGTTATTGCTGGAATGCAGGCTTGGACGAACAACATGTTTGTCTGTTCCGTAATTAGGCTGCTCAACAGACTCTTAATGTAGCGCATCGCTAGGTTAATAGCTGCAGTGTTGTCTTTTAACACATAATCCACTTCCCTGCCTTATCCAGCAATGATGGTAGCTTCGTTCTTAGTCCTACTTTGTCCATCTGGGCCCACGCCATGTACTCCCGCCGCACCCTTCTGCAGTAGCAGGCACATTCTGGACCTAGATGGCACTGCAGGTTTATCCTTGACATAGCGTACCCACCTTGAGAGGCATGGCTGCATGTAGGGGAAGTTCATATTGGGATTACCTCTTTTATGTCAGATGCAATTCTCGGCTACTGCCATGTCCTTGGGCTCAAAAGACCCTTGCCTAGGCCAAGACCGGTCATATTTGTCCTTCCCCTCAGTCCAGTCCGCTAAACAGGTCTCAGAACGGGTACACAAAACTCTTGCCATCCTCTTTTGCTATCATTTCCCTGGGTGTAGGTCTATTTTTGCCGTGCACCCATGTGGCGCAGCGCATGTCCTCGTCACTGCTCTCCTCCTGTGCATGTAAAGGTGCCATCCTGTTTTTCCTGCGTCATGGGTAAGTTAACACCACACTAATTTGATCCCTGACTTCTTGGTCGGCCCTTCTCCTTTGACGAATGGACGGTGTGAGCCTGAGCCCTACCAGTAGCCTTTTGTCCACCTCTGTTTCGTCCTAATACTACCCCCTATATCAGAGCTTTCCAAACTCTGTGTCGGGACACAGTACTGTGTCGCCTGCCATGTGTGGGTGTGTCGCGCCCTGATGCATAGCTGCCAAGGTTTCAGATTGCCATCATGGTTCCCTCTACAATCAGCGTGCACTACAAAGGATTTCCCTGGATTCAGTAAATACTTCAGTGGAGCCTCTGAAGTGCGGCTGATGGTGATGCTGCTGCGCTTCCAAATGCATTTCTAAAGACGTGTTTTTCGTCTTTAGAAATGCTAATGGGAGACGCTTAAATACCGACAGGGCAGTCATTAAACAGCAGGAGACAATTCCCAGAGCTTTCTCTACAGCCCGAGTCCCATTTGCCAAGTCCATAGACCTCTGGCTCCTCCACCTTTTGTTTTCTCCTTCTCCGTCTGGCTGTGGCGTCACACATGCTTGTCTGAGGCCTTACCAGTCAGTATGCAGGTTGGTCTCATTTCAGCAGCCTCTGCTATTTTAGCTGGCCATTCACCTCTGCAGTACTTGTTAAACTTTTCTGTTCTAGACTTTTGGTTCTCGTTTATAAAATGGAAATAAAATATTTGGAAACAAAAAAGAGTAAGAGGTACAGCTAGAAGGCTGTGCTGATCTTGGAGGCTGGTGCTTTTTACCTGCAATGTTAGCTTTAGAATAAAGAAAACTAAAAGGGTAACCTGATTTAGTCCTTACTAGACTGTACCTCACCTGTAACATCTGTACTTTGAGAACCCCCCCAACCCAATTAGGTGTTTCACGCTCGCTCACTACGCTCGCTCCCCTGCTTTACCGTGTCGCGAAATGATGCATGTCTAGAAAGTGTGTCACAGACATGAAAAGTTTGGAAAGCTGTGCCCTATATCTATCTCCGCATCCCTCATGTGGGGGAGTGCAAGGTTCTGTGCTCTTGGTCTAATTTATGGTTGCATGCCCTTTCTCTCTCAAGCACAAGCTCACACCTCTCTTCCTCACGCCGTCCAGCCAGTCACTTTTGCTCTGAGCTAATTGCTGCTTTTGTTGACCTACCTTCGCTTTCGAGTTCATCCTTCGATTCCTCCTGAGCTACGAGGACAATTCTAGTAGCCCCACCTCAATCATTGGTTTCCGGGAGACTGGAGCTCCCTTCCTCTCCCGCTGAATCAATATCGCGCATCGCCATGAACTTTCCAGACATCCGCTTCTGTTTGCCTGACCTAATGGGAATGCGTATTCTACCTGCTCTTGAGGTGTCACTTGTCTTTTGTGATGGACGGGGGGGATCAAGCTCCTTGCCTATGAACTTGGGCTGTACGGGAGGTGTCTGGGCCCACTTGGTTTTACTTTTCTCAGACTTCGATCTGACTGACCTTCTGGGGCTTGATGGCATCTATTATGGCTGGGTATGAGTAACCTACTGCAGGGGAGTGGGAGTGAACGAGTCCATCCCTGCATATGGTGGGGAAGGTGCTGACGGTTTATTTGCTAACAGCACTGTAGGGATATCGCTGTTAGCCCCCTCAAAGATGGCCCATAATTCTAATAATGCCTCACTCATCTCTTTTGACCTATATATATTTTGTTTTTATGTCCATTTTAGTGTGCTCAATTATGTTTGTGTCAAATGTTCCCTACTTAGACCAGGGAAATGTGTGTGCCTTCGTGTGTGAATGCCATTCTTGGCTAAACTTGTTTAGTCTTTTTATCTGCTTTGGGAACCTAGTTTCTATGTGCTTTAGTGGAGAATCCATGGCTATTTAGTAATTTGGCTAATGCAATTGGGATGACATTTTCCTAAATTAGTTTGTCGAATTGTAGCGGCAGTGTTGGATTCCCTCCACTCAGCCCACACACTGCAGGAACGTAGTATGAACCAATCCACTTCCCTTGCCCATATGCCACTCACAAGATAGTAACTATGAGTGCGCCGATGGACCCGGAAAGAGGGTGGAATATGAGGAGACACCAAGCCTTCCACCCTTGTAGAATGAAGTGTTCACTGCTCCCTCCTCCACGCTTCTGCACCTGAACAAACAAAAGGAATACACTTCACAATTCATGTACCTCTGTATATACTCCAAAACCAGTGACCATGTCCTGTCAAAACAATCACGTTTCGCTTACCAGTTGAAGATGCAGGTTTTGTTTCAAGGAGACTTCGGGCAGCAGATAAATCTGATCCGAGATAACGTCTCTTGGATTCAGAGATTTATTAATGAATAGTAGGTGTCCCTCGTGTTGTTTGGGCTTTAGGGGAAAAACATGCCACAATATCGGCATGGACAAAAAAAAAAACTAACCGTTTTATTTTTAACATAAAAAACGGCACTTGGAAAGGGACTGGAAGGGTCACGGTAAACAAGCCGGCTATACCAGCACTCGGAATCGAAAGCAAGACGAGGAATGACCTAAAACGTTATTTCCGCGTATAACGACATGGAGCGGTGAAACAGGAAACGCGTAGAGCGAAACGGTTATCTCGATCAGTTCCGCGTTTCCTCCACACTACTCAACTCCGAGGCAAAGTTGGTAAGCCTACGAAGAGAAAAAGGGGGGGAAGGGGAAAAACAGGAGCCCCTATAGATCCCCAAGGCAACAAATAACGGGGACTGGGAAGCACCGGGAGGGAGACAGGATGGAGGGGAGGCTAACTGACTACACCAGGGAAAACAACAAAAAAGGGGGGAAGCAATTCAGGAGCCTAAAACAAGACTCAAAAAGGGTTCTGAAAGTCCTCACGAGCCCGTGAGGAATTAGAGAATGAATCCAGGAAACACAGAAGCCAGGAACCAGCAACCAGGAACCCACACAATAGCAATAACAAGCAAGAAAAGAAAGGTAGGACTGACCTATATACCTGTCCTGGTAGGTCATGTGATGACAGTCCATGATCACTGAAATGGACTAGACCCATATCCTAACAGGCAGTTCATAAGTGGTGCACTTCTACAATTTTACATACTATGAGCTCAGCACTTGCAATTTCTTCAAAAAACAGTTAAAACGAGCATTTACATGAAACAAGACAAGACTGCATACTTCAGGCCTCATTACGATGTGACTCAGAAAGCCTCCGACTGCAGTTTCCGAGTCACATCGTAGGTTTCACTTCTGACCGCCGCATTACAATGCAGGCGGTCGAAAGTGAAACCGCCTGGTCATTCCAGCTGGATTTCGACAGGCTCAAAGAGCCCGTCTGTCAGTCGGAGGCCTCACCGTAATCCCGAAGGACGGCATTTCTGCCATCAGGATTACGATGTCGGCTTCCGACAGGCTTTCCATGTTGGGATTTCCTGACAGCAACTTTGGGGGCCCCTAGCAGTCTCTGGTCGTGGGCCGAGGGGGCACCAATGGTTCTCCCCTATTAGTCCCTGAACCTTGTGGCAGGCACCATGCAGGAACTCTAATTTCTCTATGGGAGCTCGTGCTACGGCCAGTTTAAGGCCGCAGCACAAGCTCCCATAGAGAAATGGGAGTATGGGACTGCACCATGTGCGGTTGCATTGTAATAGCGGTGTTGGGACCGCAATGCTGTCCACCCACCATCGTAATAAGGCCCATAGTATTGTTGTAGGAAGCTGACTCTCTAGATGGTATGCCACTAGGTGTCCAGAGATTCCCCATTAGTGTACAGGGCTCAATGTAAAACTCAAAGTGCTCTATTAGTGGTAGTATGGGCAAGAAGCCTTAGGACTAATGTAGAGAAGTGCAAGAAATGTATTGCACAACATTAACCAATAAAGTACACATGACTCAAAAAAGGAGATCCACACCAATTTTATAAAAATAAGCTTGGTTTGAGTTTTATTTTAAGACCAAGATCGTCGCAATAAGGTAAGTACGTTTGGTAGGAAAAACACTTAAGGCTTTCAAAAGTCGACACAGTGCAATTTAAAAAAAATTCAATGTTATCCTATGGAGGAAAACAATAATGCGGTTATACAGGTAAGTATCCAACTACCAGTTCCAGTCTTCTGGACTGAAAGGTCAGCAAGGGGCAAAGGGTTAGAAGAGTACCAAAGCTGCACCACCAGCAGCACAGGGGTGCAGAGGTTGAAACCGGAGTTCGGCCCAATGCGTTTTAATGGAGACTGGGGTTGCTCGAAGCTACTCTGCTTGCGGGTAGGTAAATCGGTTGCAGGGGCGGAGTTCGGCCCAGTGCGTTTCAATGGAGATTGGGGGTGCTCATAACCACTCTGCTTGCGGGTAGGTAAATCGGTTGCAGGGGCGTAGTTCGGTCCAGTGCGTTTCAATGGAGATTGGGGGTACTGAAAGCCACTCTGCTTGCGGGTATGTAAATCAGTTGCATGGGCCAAGCTTTGGGGGTTAGAGCAAGCTCAGGGGCCACAAAGCAGCACCAAACATACACCACCAGCAGCACAGGGGCGGCCAGGTGCAGGCTACAAATTCAGCATCAGGCACCCAATGCTTTTCAATGGAGAACTTGCTTTGAACAAACAAGCTGCCAGCATCGCACCAGAGGTTGCAGGAGGGAGACCAGAGTCAGCAGTGGTAAGTAGAGATGTAGGGGGTCGTAGGGGCACTGTTGATTGAGCTCACCAAGGCCCAAGGGCTTAGGGTGAGGGGTGCCTTTAGACATCAGATTCTTCTTTTCAGAGCCAGTCACAGTCAGGGGGAGCCTTTGGATTGAGGCTGCAGGCATTGTCGTGGAGTCCAGGAGGGGTCAGCCAACGCTGGACTTGAGCTCAGGATCACTGGGGAACCTGTTCTAGGTCGGTGGTCTACCTGAACAGAGGCCCGAGGCGTCGGGTGCAGAGAGGGCATGACGTGCGGATCCGGAGTGCACCACAGACCTTTGTGTAGGTTTCTTTGGAACAGACCTGCTGTCCTCGGGAGTCTCTGGTCCTTTTCGAAGGGCAGGCAGTCTTCTTCAAGTTCTGAAAGTCGCTGGTTGCAGGACAGCTGACCTCTTCTTTGCAGGACCTTTGAAGCTGGATGCAGGCGGGTTTGCCTGGGGCCAAGTTGGTAGTCGCCTTCAGGCTTTGCTGCACGTCATCCTCTTCATCCTTCTTAGGTTGCAGGGAACTAGTTTCCAGATCTGGGGGAGCCACCTAAATACTAAATTTAGGGGCGTAGCAAGTAGGGCCAATGGTCACCTTACCTGGGGTGACAATACCCTCACTTTATGCCACCCTTCTGTGGGAGAGACATTAGACCTAGCCCTGATTGGAGGGGTCTCCCCATCTTCAAATTGGCGGGGACTGGAAGGTGTGCTTCACCTTCCCTCCCCCACCTGAGGGGTGGAGTTGGCAGAGGAGGGCACACCTCCTATTCTTCCTAGGTTTTTTTGCCAGTTTTGCCACTCAAAGTGGGAGCGTAACCTATGCACTACAATCAAAACCATATAAAATACCAGGCAAAAATTGGAGGCTAACCATATCAAAAGAGGCCCTTTCTCACAATTGTAACACAGAGAGAATATGAAATAGGTTAGCACAAACCCTGCATGAACTCAATTTTCAAACAATGTATTTTCAGCGACAGTCAATGCAGTAACATTTGCATACGACAATACATTTCATTAATGCTCGTAAAGAAAAAATTATTTTGTCAAAACTAAAACTTAGAAATTCATTGCAATTATTCCTCAATCTGTAGGATTGATCAAGAGTTTCCTGCCCGTGTGTTTGCCTGCAGGCTATACGCCCTCCCACCTGTGACCCATCAATCAGTAATCCCGGGCCTAGGCCACAGGGCCTGCCTGACTACATACTTGTGTCTCAAGCTAGATGTGGTAGTTACGGAAGGGTGATTCTATTAATAAGGAGGATAGTTTGTTTTTGTTGACAAACGCATTGATATCCATATTAATACGTTATGGACTTGGCCCATTTTGCAGGGTCATCCCTGAACTTTTGGCATTCCTCCTAGTCTTTTTTCTGACATGATGTTAGTGGTTTAAGGACTCTGGGCACTTTAGCACTGCTGTCGAGTGTAAAGTGTGTGTGCTCACTGTGGTAAACATGGTAAGATTGGTCTACACCTGTTTGGCCTATTTAATTTACCTGTCAGTCTCTTGTAAAGTGGTATCTCAGATACCCAGGGCCAGTAAATTAAATGCTAATGGTGGGCTTGCAGC
Source organism: Lissotriton helveticus (assembly GCF_964261635.1). Lineage (NCBI taxonomy): Eukaryota > Metazoa > Chordata > Amphibia > Caudata > Salamandridae > Lissotriton > Lissotriton helveticus. The sequence continues at coordinate 495,535,569 of NC_136063.1, forward strand.
GCTGATTGCGCCACCCACCAAAGTAGCCTTTCAAACCTGTCTCAGGTCTCTGACATTGCAGGGCCTGTGCGCGCAGTGTTACTGCCACTGTGATGTGGCACCCAAAGTGTGTGCCATGTCTGTGACCCCCTTTACTTCATGTCAGTCACCCCTAAGGTAGGCCCTAGCTAGCCCTATGGGTATGGTGCATTGTAGGTAAAGATAGGACATGTACCTTGAGTAAGCGACATGTCCTAGTAGTGACAAACAGCCATTTTGGTTTCTCACTACTGTGGGGCTGCCCTCCCATGGGACTGCATTGGGGATTCCCTGATAAGTGTTTCAGTGGTAATTCCTGGTATGAGAGGCGCAGCGTGGTCATGTTTGGTATATTTGGAATAGTGATCATAAATTATACGTAATGGTGTGCGCAGATTTATTATAACTATGTTAGAAATGCCACTTTTAGAAGTTGGCATTTCTGTGTGCTATATGTCTGCCTGCCTGATGTGAATTGCATGTCTGGCTTTTGAGTGACAGGGGCTGGTGAGATGTGTGTGGCTCCAGGAGGGGCAGGGTGAGTCAGCGCTAGGCTGAATGGGACATCTGCATTTGGAGGGGTGGGAAGAGTAGTACCCTGACCCTGAATAGGATTGTGCCTGCCTAGGTCAATGCTGGCTCCGTCCCCCTGTGGTGTGTCTGATGGCCGAGCCCTCATCTCCCACAGAAGAGTGTGTGCACTGTAAACAGAGTGCTCTAGAACCAGTTCTAGCTGCCCCCCCCCCCAAGCCCTGTTCCCTGCAGACAAAGGTAAATGGAGTATAAATGTAGGGGCTGTGACCTCATGTTTGGTGTGCTGTTTCTGGACTTGCTGGGGGCTGGCTGCTGCTGGGGCCCAGGAAGAACCACCATGGGGGCTTGCCTCCCTACTGGAGGACCCTGTGTGCTGGCCTCCCTGGGTCCAGCTTTGTCCCCTTCCCCTCTCATCACTTCTGTTGCATCTAGCCTATAGTGAGTGCTATATATTTTGATTTTGCCAGAAAGAGGAGCTGGCGTTTGCAGCGCGCTGTGCTGCGTGAAGGATAATTAGAGGGAATCTCCGGTGTAGGGATTCTCCCGTGCCGGCTTGCGGAGCGGGAGCCCACCCCGCATTACAGTGGTCCCAAGGTGTAGCAGGGACTTGACGTGCCTTGTGGGTATTTTTAGCGGCAGAGCGGGAGCCCACCCCGCCCTGCTGGTGCCACTGGATTATCCCTCATTAGGCGGGAGCCCACCCCGCACTGGTGCCGGTGGCAGAGGGAGCCTACCCTGCTTTTTACCTTTTATAGTAAGGTGGAAGCCCACCCTGCTTATGGCAGTGACAAGCAGATGCCCACCCCGCTTATGGTGCTACTGAGCGGGTGCTCATCCCACATCACCGCCAAGGAAGGGAGTGCTGAAAAGCCGGAAGTCAGGTACCCGCGCCTGACTGTGGGCAGGCCTGCCGAAGGAGTGCGGCCGGAAGCCAGGAGAAGCTTCGCTGCATGCGTGCAGGAGGACGGGAGCCTACCCGCAAGCTCCAGGCAGAAGTCCCAGTCCCAGGAGAGGGACCAGGTGAAGAGGAGCAGATTCCCCAAGAGCGGAGGAGAGCCTGGCTGCATGCAGAGCCGGAGAAGGAGACCGTAGGAGTCTACACACAGAGCCCCCGGTGAGTAAGGGGGAGCTGGATGTTGGCGTTCCTTGAGGCAGTGTTGGTGCCTGGGGTGAGACTGCGGGAGGGGGACTACCGGGGCACATTGCCGGTGTCTCCCCCCCCCCCCCTGCAGGTAGAAGAGTCCCGGAGTAGGACCGAGAGGCACATTGGTGCAAGCGTCTATTTGATGCTTCCAGCTGCCCCATGAGGGAGGGGGCAGCTGCAATGTTTGGGCCTGTTTTGATTTGGTCTCACAAAGGGGGCACATTTGTTTTTAAGAGCCACAGTGGAGGCTCCCCAAGAACAGTGGTGCCAGGCCTCATGATCGCAGCTGCACCGCACAAGAGCGGGCAGCTGTCACGTTGGACAATTTGTTGAAGAGTCCCAGTGGGGGACCAAGGAGGCACAGTAGTGCCAGCACCATTCTTTTCCTTTGGGGGCATTTTTGAGAAGAAGGAGTAAGATGCACTCCTGCCCTGCCCCAGCGCTTTGCGTACTTTGGAGTTTGCTGCATTGGCAGCCCGAGCCCTGACATTTCTGGACAGAGGGCACTTTGAGCCCCAGTGAAGGGGCTCAAAGTGCCCCTTCACTGGCAAAGGGGGTCATAGTGAATACCTGTGTGTTGGTAGGGCGCAAGGCCCTAAGGCAGAGTTATTCAAATTGTGGGGCTCGCCCCCCTAGAGGGGGCGCGATGCCATCTCAGGGGGGGCGCGCACTCCACCAGCACCATAAAATTTCACCTTTCATTGTTTCCCACGGTGGCGAGGCAGAGTGGAGCTGCAGGGGCTCTAAGAAGGGGTGAAGACTATCAACACCTCATTAACATGTCAAAAGGTCTTTAAAAGACGGGAAACACCCATTACATCGATGTCAAAAGATCACGGTGCCATCACACCACGACTTTTACATCGCAGTATCGTTTAGTGAATGCATGCGACAACGGCGCGATGCCGTTAACATCGCATGCGATTACAACGCTTACCGCGACTGTCAACTTATTGTAATGCGGTAACTTATTGTAATGCGGTGTCAAATGCCAAACACAAGCACGAGGCTAGGTTCCTGCAGTGTCAACTTATTGTAATGCACAAGAGGTTCCTGCTCTGGTCGAGGCTTTGGAAACATGCAAGTACGGCATGAAAAACAAAACACAAGCACGAGGCTTTGTGAAATAACTATAATTATGCATGAAATAAGTATAGTTATGCATTACATTATTGTGTGCCAAGAGGTTGGTGGTGGATGTATGGGTGATGGGATGGATGGATGGATGGATGCCTGATGGATGGATGGGTGCATGATGGATGCATGGATGGATGATGGATGGGTGAATGGTGTATGGGGGATGGATGGATGGATGAATGATGGAATATACGGATGGATGGATGGATGGATGCATGATGGATGGATGGGTGGGTGCATGATGGATGCATGGATGGATGATGGATGGGTGGATGTATGGGTGCATGGATGCATGATGTGTGCTTGGTGGATGTATGGGGGATGGATGGATAGATGGGTGCATGATGGGTGGATGGGTGAATGATGGATGGATGCATGATGGAGGGATGGGTGCATGTGGATGTATGGGGGGATGGATGGATGGATACATGATTGGTGGATGGATGAATGATGGATGGATGCATGATTGTTGGATGGATGAATGATGGATTGATGCATGATGGATGGATGGATGGGTGCATGATGGATGCATGATGGATGGGTGGAAGGATGGGTGCATGGATGCATGATGTGTGGGTGGTTGATGTATGGGGGGATGGATGGATGCATGATGGATGGATGGATGAATGATGGATGGATGGATGCATGATGGATGGATGCATGATGGATGGATGGATGGATGGATGGATGGGGCATAATGGATGGGTGGGCGCATGATGGATGGATGGATGGATGGATGGATGGATGGGTGGGTGGATGGATGCATGGATGCTGCGTTGCCAAACACAAGCACGAGACTTTGAAAACATGCAAGTACGGCATGAAAAACTAAACACAAGCACGAGGCTTTGTTCCTGAGGTTCCTGCGATGCCAAACACAAGCAAGAGGCTTTGGAAACATGCAAGTACGGCCTGAATAAATGCGGTGAAATAAAAAATGCGGTGAAATAAATGTAACTCTACAGTGCTTCTCAGTGGAGAGCATAGTCTTTGAATGGTACTCATTTTATTGACCACAGAAGTTTCTTTGAGGAGGCTTTGCAAGAATTAAGTGGAGAACCCGTTACAATTTGCACACATTTTATCTTGAAAAATGTAGTTTTGGACTGTGTAGTAAGCCTCTGTCATTTCACCGCACGAACTCGCAAACCTGCAGTTTTCTAAACACTCTTACTGTGTTTAACATTATTAGCCAGATATGGACCTGGAAATGCGGATGACGGTCGATTATGTAGAATACCAGGTCAACGGAATTTTTTGTGAAGTGGTGGGGGGCCCGACATCTAAATAAATTCAGCTGGGGGGGCTCAACCTAAAAAAGTTTGAATACCTCTGCCCTAAGGTAATGCCCGCAGAGATGGCATCATGTGGTTAGGCTTATGTGATGATTGCATAATATGCTTTATGCCTAATGTGATTGCGTAATGTGATTTATGCCTAATGTGACTGCATAATGTTATTTATGCTTGTGGTGCCTATGACATAATGTGTTTATGTTTAGGATGTTTATGCGTAATGTGTTTATGCTAATGAGGTTTAGGCCTAATGTGGATATGCCTAATGTCATGCTACGACATTTTAGGATGGTGTCTAATGCTAATGTGATAATGTAAATGTAAATGTAAATGTATTTCGATTTATATAGCGCACGAATCACCCAGGGGTCTCAAGGCGCTTGCTTAGGGAACCCGTCCTGGTATTCCCCTGTGAGATACCCCGGCAGGGTATCCACAAGGTGAAAGCCAGGCATCCCGCCGCGAGGGGCCGTAGTGGAGATTAAGCAAGCTATTGCCCAGAGTCGCAGAGTGTGACCCGTGAGTCGAGTAGGCACCGGAGCGAGAATTGTCGAGTCCATGGAATTTTGAGCCCGAGACCCGCCGAGGCAGGGAATCGAACCCTGGTCCACAGCCGATCTCAGCTTCCGGGTCTGCCGCCTCTAACCACTGAGCCACGCTTCTCCACTAAAGGTCATTATGGTACCAGTAGTTACTGGTTGTGTTTTGCATTTACTTATCTGTTCTGATGGTTCGGACCGTGGCCCGATTGGCCTGGTCATGTATATACTCCCCTGTGAATATTGCCTATTGCCAGTTGGCACAGTGTAAATGTGTGATTATGTTTCTAATGTGTTTATGATAATATAAAGGCTATTTTTTATATAACCTTGTGTGGAGTTTCTTTTGTGGTGTGCCTAGTATGTTGCTGTTGTGTGTGTGTGTGTTGCGCAAATGCTTTACACATTGCCTCTGGGACAAGCCCGACTGCTCGTGCCAAGCTACTAAGGGGGTGAGCAGGGCTTATCTTCAGCGTGTAACTCCTTTGCCCTGACTAGAGTGGGGGTTTCTGCCTGGCTTTGGCGCAAGCCTTAGCCGACCACAAATCCCATTTCTAACAAAAGCACACATATGTTTAGCAGGTCTAGCATGAGTACATTTAAGCACATCACAAGATTTAACAAATGAAATTTTGCGTTAGGGATGTGACAAAAAAGTGGTCCAACCCCAAATCTGGGTGTCAACTAACACATTTTATTTGAACTATGCCACAAAGAAATGGGCAGCAAGAAAAAACATGGCAGTAGGTCTGTTCTGCTTAATTGGTTGAAAAGACAGCATTTTAAAATATCTTATGGGGTTAAGGCACCTGCAACAGAGATCTTTGTGTGCCCAGAAAATATCAGGGAATAATAATAAGGATGAGATACCTCTGGAGGTTAGAGCTTTTTGTCTAGTCATAGATTTGAATCAAAGGAGTATAGAAGGTTAATCTGTCTCCTGCGAAACACATCATGTAACATGCAGATGACAGGTTTTTATGTTATGCATATAGGTAAGTGGGTTACTGCCTTTAACACAGAGTTCCTCATATTACTTGCAGTTCATAAGTTGTAATCGGTCTACTATAGCACGGTGAGCTATGAAGGACATGTGAATCCTACACCTTGTAACTATCACAGTCTTATGCAACACATATTGTACATTGATTTACACATGTACATGATTTATAGACAATGCATCATATATGTTATGAAAAGCTCTCTGGCACCCTGCACTAGGATGGGTAGCACTATAAAAGAAATAAAATAGTGCTATTTAAAATATTTATGTAAATATTGGGGCAGATCAACACAACTGTCATTCTTACAGTGCATGGATATCTCTTATATACAGGGACTGAACAAAGCCAAAAGCATGCCACTCTTAAGTACAAGCTTTGTGCCTTTGTTTTCCCTCTGTTGCGTTTGTATCTAAGTGTGAGGGACCAGACCACGCTCAGCCAGGATCATATTGGCACAAAAGGAGACCTGATTGCCGCTTATCTTCTGACTTTATCTTTGGAACAAATGGAGGTGAAAATAAACAAGCATTGGAAATGCAATAGGTCTCGCATTAGAAAAGTTGGAGTTATTGGTCTTGTAAATGACATATTTTATTTATTTGTTGGTTTTTAAAATTGCTAAATTGATGGCTTTGTCATGTACAATGCCAATAGTTATAACTTTCGCGAATGTGACACCTATAGCATTTGGAATGCAACATGTTTTGTATTTACGTGACTTAGATGGCAGCTCTGGTCGTTAGGCCACATCTCTAGAGAGCAGGAGAGTGCAGCAGGGGAGAGAAGCACAGCAATGCAATAGGTCTCGCATTAGGAAAGTTTGAGCTATTGGTATTGTAAAGGACACATTTTTTATTTATGTGCTTGTTTTGAAAATAGCGAAATTAATAGCTTTGTTATTTACAATGCCAATAGTTTTATCTTTCGCAAATGTGACACCTATTGTAACACAATATGTGTTGTGAGGGTGAGTGAGGGTGAGGGGTTGAGGGTGAGTGAGGGTGAGGGGTTGAGGGTGAGTGAGGGTGAGGGTGAGGGGTTGAGGGTGAGTGAGGGTGAGTGAGGGTGAGGGTGAGTGAGGGTGAGGGGTTGAGGGTGAGTGAGGGTGAGGGGTTGAGGGTGAGTGAGGGTGAGGGGTTGAGGGTGAGTAAGGGTGAGGGTGAGGGTGGGTGAGGGTGAGTGAGGGTGAGGGGTTGAGGGTGAGTGAGGGTGAGTGAGGGTGAGGGGTTGAGGGTGAGTGAGGGTGAGGGGTTGAGGGTGAGGGGTTGAGGGTGAGTGAGGGTGAGTGAGGGTGAGGGGTTGAGGGTGAGTGAGGGTGAGGGTGAGTGAGGGGTTGAGGGTGAGGGTGAGTGAGGGTGAGGGGTTGAGGGTGAGTGAGGGTGAGTGAGGGTGAGGGGTTGAGGGTGAGTGAGAGTGAGGGTGAGTGAGGGGTTGAGGGTGAGGGGTTGAGGGTGAGGGGTTGAGGGTGAGTGAGGGTGAGTGAGGGTGAGGGGTTGAGGGTGAGTGAGAGTGAGGGTGAGTGAGGGGTTGAGGGTGAGGGGTTGAGGGTGAGTGAGGGTGAGGGGTTGAGGGTGAGTGAGGGTGAGGGGTTGAGGGTGAGGGAGGGTGAGGGGTTGAGGGTGAGTGAGGGTGAGGGAGGGTGAGTGAGGGTGAGGGAGGGTGAGTGAGGGTGAGGGTGGGTGAGGGTGAGTGAGGGTGAGGGTGAGGGGTTGAGGGTGAGTGAGGGTGAGGGGTTGAGGGTGAGGGTGAGTGAGGGTGGGTGAGGGTGAGGGGTTGAGGGTGGGTGAGGGGTTGAGGGTGAGTGAGGGTGAGGGGTTGAGGGTGAGTGAGGGTGAGGGTGAGTGAGGGTGAGGGGTTGAGGGTGAGTGAGGGTGAGGGGTTGAGGGTGAGTGAGGGTGAGGGTGAGTGAGGGTGAGGGTGAGGGTGAGTGAGGGTGAGGGGTTGAGGGTGAGTGAGGGTGAGGGGTTGAGGGTGAGTGAGGGTGAGGGTGAGTGAGGGTGAGTGAGGGTGAGTGAGGGGTTGAGGGTGAGTGAGGGTGAGAGAGTGAGGGTGAGTGAGGGGTTGAGGGTGAGGGGTTGAGGGTGAGTGAGGGTGAGGGTGAGGGGTTGTGGGTGAGTGAGGGTGAGGGTGAGTGAGGGTGAGGGTGAGTGAGGGTGAGGGTGGGTGAGTGAGGGTGAGGGGTTGAGGGTGAGTGAGGGTGAGTGAGGGTGAGGGGTTGAGGGTGGGTGAGGGTGAGTGAGGGTGAGTGAGGGTGAGTGAGGGTGAGGGTGAGTGAGGGTGAGTGAGGGTGAGGGTGAGTGAGGGTGAGGGGTTGAGGGTGAGTGAGGGTGAGGGTGGGTGAGGGTGAGGGTGGGTGAGTGAGGGTGAGGGGTTGAGGGTGAGTGAGGGTGAGGGGTTGAGGGTGGGTGAGGGTGAGTGAGGGTGAGTGAGGGTGAGGGTGAGTGAGGGTGAGTGAGGGTGAGGGTGAGTGAGGGTGAGGGGTTGAGGGTGAGTGAGGGTGAGTGTGAGGGGTTGAAGGGTGAGTGAGGGTGAGGGGTTGAGGGTGAGTGTGAGGGGTTGAGGGTGAGTGAGGGTGAGGGGTTGAGGGTGGGTGAGGGTACATGCTTTTCACTTTCTTCAAAGGTTGTCCGTGCATCAAGGGTAGTTGACTGAACTATAAGTATAATAATTGTACGTACTCTTCGGTGGCATTGAGCTCACACCCTCGAATGGTCTTCGGTAATATTGTTTCCTGTAGAATTCTATTTCCTGCTTATAAAGCGCATGTCTCGGTCAGTATCAGCAAAGTGGTATGTGCATGTGAAAGTCGGAGAGTTGGAGGCGGTTAAGGAAATGCAGAACATTCTGCAAAAGTAATGGGAAACCATTTTTATCTTGAAACTGTTTTTAACCGACAGTCTTTTATTCCTAATCATAGATGAGTGGGAGTAATACAGGGAATGGAGCAGCAGCGCCTCAGTTTGGATTGGTGTGGCAGGCAGGAGAAAGTCAGGAGAGGGAGGAGAGGGAGGAGGGGGAACTGCTTGCGAAAGGAAATTAAAAGCGGCCGGCCGGGAAATGCTCTCGGTAGCATTCGTTTGAAGTGTGAAGCAGGGTGCGGGAGCAGCCTTTGATGTGCGGATAATTAGGGGAGGAGCAGCCAGGAGATCCAAGCTGGGGAACAGATGGCTGGCGATTTGATGCTGTGCACGCGCATTTTAGGTCAATGCGCTTGCGCATTGACCTAAAAGCCACGGGCACAGCACCAAATCGCCGCAGTTAGGTAAACTTTGTTTAAAGCCCTATAGTCTCGCTTCTCTCAATGCGCATGCACATTGATAGGTCACGAGACCTAAAAAGCCACTCTCCCTGCACGTTGCTGCTAGGAATTGAAAGCAGGCAATGTGCGGTAGCTGCTAAACTTGGCCCGGAGTGTGAAAATTACACCTGGGCAAGTTCAGCATATTTCAGTCGGGCCCAACTTCTTGGTAGGGTGAACGGCATCTACCATAAACGTCGACTGACCAAAATGCCTGGGGCAGCGGAAGTGATATCACACACCCTTAGACCTTGATGACATCACAGGAAGTGGCATCACATGACCTTTGAATGTAAATGTCCCCAGGAAGTGATGTCACATCAATTTAACTGTGAAGCTACCTGAATAACTGACATCGCTGAAGTTCTGTAATAACTTCCTGACGAGTGTAACACAACATTGACAAATTTTAGAAAACCATATTAGAAACCACCTTCATTAGGGTGCTTACATGATCTATGAAAGTGGTAGAATGTAATATTTACCCTGAATTGTAGGTTTTAAATGGGGTCAAATAGTATATTGAAAAGCACAATTTTCACATGAATTTGCTAAAAAGCCACATGCCTTTCAAGGTGTTCCTAGCCAATGAAACCTAACACTCTAGATCAGTGTTTCCCAAACTGTGGTCCGCGGACCCCCAGGGGTCCGTGACACATTCCCAGGGGGTCCGCAGGCAACAGTTTTAAAAGCACAGAAAAGTTTCTTGTATAATTAGCAGCTTTCCAGCAGCAATAAAAGTGTCAAGATAAAGCCAGTGATTAATGTACTTGCTGGAGTGCGAGGAGAGTTTTGTTTAGTGGCAGCTTTGACTTAACTAATGTAGCACAGAGGGTTAATGTGCCTACTGCAAAGAACGTGTAACATGCATTTTAAAAAGCAGCATTTTATGTGCATAGGTTCGTGGTTACTGCTTTTGTCACAGAGATTCTTTTGTTACTGTGCACTTCATAAGTGACAATCGTAATGTAGCAGAGGGACCTATAAACTGTCATCAAAGAGCTGCTTGCAAACTGCATGGTACCAGTTAGTAACTTTTGTTTTTTCCCAGTTATTCATTATCCTGATGCTGCTAATAAGATTTTTTTGGGTGGAAATACATTTTTAATGTTAAAGTCAGTGCTAGCCACTGTGTTATGTTCTGAATCCTGAGTTTGTGCTTTTCCAGACCAAGCACTCTTTAAACTTTTCATATACACACTATTTTTCATGTACGATTCAATGTCTCTATATGTGTGTGATGTAAAGTGCTCCGACATCCTACAATGGTATGAGAGATGCTATAAAACAAATGAAATACATGTGACAGAGGGGCTATTACTCCAATATAAAATACTAAGGGCCAGATGTACGATCCGTTTTTATATGCGTGAACGGGTTCGTGAACTCGCTTTCACATGCAAAAATGTATTGGGCCATGTACATTGCCTATTTCGCGAGTCGCAATTTGTTTGCGACTCGCTAAATAGGTTTTGCAACTTGCTATTTGGAAGGGGCATTCCCTTCCAAATAGCGAGTCTTAAAACCATGTACAAATGTTTTGCGGTTGCAAAACACTCGCAATTACCACTTACTTCAAGTAGATGGTAATGCATTTGCAAGGGGAAGGGGTCCCTTGGGGACCCCTTCCCCTTTGCAAATGCATCCAAAATAATTTTTTAAGGGCAGGCAGTGGTCCCAGGGATCTCTGCCTGCCCTTAGAAAATGAAACGAAAGCGTTTCATTTCCTTTTTTTTAAAATGCACGGTAAATGGGCTGCATTTTTTTTAAACTGCTTTATTTAAAAGCAGTCCCAGACATGGTGGCCTGCAGAGCCCAGCAGGCACCATACCTAGGAGGGCTGGCATTCCCAATAGGCTCACAAATTGCAGAGGCTCATTAACATTAATGAACCTCGCAATTTGCGACCCCATTGGGAATCCGAAACAGTGTTAAACACACTGTTGTACATTTCATTTAGCGACTCACAATTTGCCACACACAATGTGTCGCCAATTGCGAGGCACTAAATAAAATGGTCGTACATCTGGCCCCAAAATCCTTAGGGGCAGATTTACAAGCCCCTTGCTCCTCTTTTACGCCACCGTTGCATCACTTTCGTGATGCAGCGGCGACGCAAAAGATGCGCCATGGTGCAGGATATTTACAACGTGACGCATCTGAGAGATGCGCCACGTTGTAAAGCCCTGCGCCAGAAGGAGGCGTTCTGGTGCAGGAACGCCTCCTAAAAGTGGCTGAGTGAAATCGACAAGATTTCACTCAGTCACTTTGGGGCCCATGCTGCGTCAAAACCCTGCGCCTGCTTGAAGCAGACGTAAAGATTGACGCAGCATTAACAAGATTTGGCCCCCCAGAGCATTGCTGGAGCTGTGTCGCGCTTGCGACGCAACTCCATCAATGCGCCACCTTTGCTGCACAGATGCGTCATGCATCTGTGCTTTTTTGCCCAATGAGGTGCAGCATTGTAAATGCGGCGCATCAATGGTGGGGAGGCATGGCGCACAATAAGAGGCGCATCCCTGCTGATATGCATGGATGCGTCACTTATTGTAAATCTGCCCCTAAGTACTTTGAGTATTTGTTTTGTGTGCACACATGTGTATTTTTTTCGAATTACTGTTTTAATATTTGAAATTTAACTCATACAAATTGCTTGGGGGTCCCCGGCTTCCAGTGGTGACTCAATGGGGGTCCTCAGGAGTCAAAAGTTTGGGAACCACTGCTCTAGATGATCTCACTGCATTGTTTTCAATGTGCTACGGATACCCCCTTAAGTCAAAAATCACTTCCTTTGTGCAGGGCCAGGATTGTGTCACTGGTGTCCCTCACATGCCATGGGCGACCCCATATGCCACAAATTATCTACAATATGCCAGTGTCATAATTTTTTAATTAACGTTATCATATACATTGGGTTACACTTATCTAAAATTACCTCTAATACATCAGGGCCATTATGTTGCTATGGTTACCTCCCCCTATTATGTCATGGCTTTCCTCCCTTATACAAAGAAGTATCTCCAATGTGCTAGTGAAAGCATTTTGCCATGGGCAACCCCTATGTAGGGTGACCAGAAGGCCTGGATTCCCCCGGACAGTCTTGGTTTTCTGAGGACTGTCCCAGCGTCCCGACCCTTTTCTTAATTTTCAATACGTGTCCTGGCCCCGCTTAGGTCTGAAATAATGTATCTGTTTCTTTCGTGCAGCGCAGGTTGGCTGCATGAGTCCAGCAGAGGGGAGACTGATTGGGGAGGTGGGCCAGGGGGCTCAGAGCGGTAGCCTTGTAAATGTGTGTGTGTATGTAAATATATAGACACACACATATATGTATGTACCCATGTATGTATGTATGTATGTATGTATGTAGCCACACATTTACAGGGCTACGCATAAATCAGGACAGGCCTTTAGTAAGACTAAAAGGCTTTAGTCCTAGTTTTATTTCCAGTGTGTCCTGGTTTTTGCTTTTCAAAATCTGGTCACCCTACCCCTTTGCCAACAATTTTCCTGAGTGTGCCAGCACTTTTTCATGCGTGCCCGTCATGCCAAGAGTTACCTACAGCATGTAATTAGCAGTATTTTCACAGGTGCCTTTCATTCTAACAATTGCTTCCAGTATACCAGCAACAGTATTTTACCACTGATGCCTCTATAAAGCCAAGAATATACCTTCAATCTGACTGGGCCAATAGCAGACCAGCAAGCATATTACTACATTCTCACTCACTTACACTCATTCTCTATCCTTAATTCATACACACTCACATTCACTCTCTCACCCCTCATACTTTTTGACTCACTGGTACTCACTCTTTTTGCCACTCATTCAAGCCAACTGACACTCAATCTTTAACTTATTCTCACTCACTACCTGTCACTGACTCTTACTCACTACGTGCCACTGACTCACTCATTAACACAATATGCTCACACACATACTCACAAACACCCAACACATTTTAAAACTCTTTTTACTTACATCTGCCACGGATGTCTTGTTTCTAGCTCCTGGTGCTCCGTTCCGTTTTTGTATCACACCAATAGTGAACATTAAACTTTGATTCACTATTAGTGTAATAAACAAATGGGCAAAAACCAATGTAAAGCACTGCGCTCAAAAAGGTAATCTACCACCACTATCTACTTGCCACTGATTTTGCAGTGTCAGTGGTGGCAGCTGCGACCCGTAAATGACTTGTTCCACGGCTTCTACCCTGTGAAAATAGTGGGTGGACACGTCTACCCGCGTACACCTCTGACTTGTTGCCTGCATGTTTGGTATGTTTGGCAGCAGCAGCAGAATGCGAAGGCGGGAAGGCAGTCACAGAATAGAAGGGACCCAAAGGGGCGCGAATCATACCGGCGGCACATGAACGGAAGATCCACTGTACTCTAAATGGTAAACGTGCAACACATCCTGCAGAGAGCTACCGCTTTAAATGCTGCAAACAACTCGATCGTCATCCAATCAGGAGCCGCTCCGTCTGTGTAGTCTTCCCGCACACCCCTATAGTTAATTTCTCCCATTCACAGGGTTGCTGCACCAGTTTGGAGTGGGCAAAGAGCAGACCTGTAGCAGCACGGCTCAGCGTTAGCAACTGATTCACCTTAGATAGTCTAACATCCCAATTCTGTTTGCTCCAAACTTCGGCGTGGACAGTGTTTGTATTTTGCATTCGCACGTGCGAGTTCCACGGCCAACGAGTCCCTTAGAATTCTCTGCAGAAACTAGGATTGGTCAGTAGGCCGCCAGTGGTCCAATCACAGAAAACCATGCATCTTATGAGCCCCTCCTACTGCCAGAATACGTCCTGCCATACAATTGGATGTTTTGCGAGCCAGAAATAACAAGTTTACCGAGCGACATTTTTTTTTCCTCCGGAGTCCTAGCTATGAATCTTGTTTCAGCCATGTGTTGTCGCAGCGAATGAAAATTTACTCCTAAGGCAATTTTGTATCTTTAGCAGCACTTTATAGTATGTTCCCAAGTATGCCTAGCCATACCCGCATTCACTGATACTCGTACATTGTTTAGAAAACAGATACATGTTTGTTTTGATACCTAATACGTTTTTTTTGCGAATTTAATAGGCAATGGCTAAAAACAAATCTAAAGGGCAGAAACCAAAGAACGTATTCCACGTGGCAAACAGCAAAACCCTGAAAGCAAAAAATAAAGCCAAACCGGTTACGACCAATCTTAAAAAGGTAAGTTTAGTTAAAAACGTGCCAAAAGTATATGCGTAGCCACTGACCAGTTATCTTTCTTTAGTCCACAAGCGATGGTCCTTTGGTGCTGCGATTGTCTAAGTCAGAGACTCTGAGACATTCAGATAGCAACATTATATATATTCTTGTGTTTGTGATTTTTGTATAGGATATCATTGATTCTGTTGATTTATGCATGGCTTTGAGTAAATGCAATATCGTATTGTAAGCATGAGAACACCACTGTTTACCAAATCAATTTCTTTTATTTTTACCTACTTACAATTATATTTTATGCATCCTGGTGAGGTCGCTGGAGAATATTTCTCTATCTAGGTCTGGCTGTATAGACAGTTTAAGTGAGTGCAATTTGCGTGTATGTATTTTTTCTGTTACAGTTCCATCTTGAATTGGTGATTTGGTTGTTAGGACGGAAACGTCCTTTGTATGTTAAGAAGCGTGTACTCCTGCCCAGTGTGCGCAACTGTACTGTTGTCAGGATCCCTAATGCTTTTTTTGGTCATACTCCAACACTGATCATGCATGCGCACCATGACCAAAGACCTACCCTCATAGTGCTGGAAGGCTACCGCCTTAACCAGGAGTTAAGAAGTACAAGCACAGTGGTAGCAGCATACCATGAAGTAATCAGTAGTAGTAAACAGGACTTTTTTACACTGCCTCACTAGAGTGAGGCCTAAAGGGCCCACTCAACTTTTCAAAGCTCCGCTGCTGTGTGTTTTATTCACCCGTGGTCTACATCAGGTAAATGTGTAGTGCTGCGTAGAACAGGAGTAGTGGCTGCATTGGCTGTATGTGTGCCTGGGAATAATATAGTACAAGGATGGAGCAGTACTGTGCAGTATATATGTAATTAGTACATGTACTGGGTGTAGGTATGCCTGAGAGGAATACATTACATGAGATGAAATACTGTGCATGGAAAGCATGTGATGTGTGCTTGCGTGGGGGTTCAATACATGAAGGATGCAGTGTGCAGCCCAGCCCGCACATGGTGAGTGTGTGTGTATGCTGGCAGTGTGTATGTTTGTAAAGAGAACACCCTGGTTAAATATAGAACAGAACACTGCACACAGTCTGAGTGTGTGTGCTGAATGCATGTGTACCTGTATGGCAGAATGCATGTGTACATGTAAGGGTACAGTGCATGGAGTAACAGTAATGGGCAGAAAGTGTGCTGTGAATGCACAGTGAGTAAGTGTGACCCTAAATGGCACATTATATGGAGTACTCTGGGTTCCATTTTGGGAAGCCCAGGCCTGCCTGGTGAAAATACGAGGAGAGGAATCCTCCAGACAGATTTGTGTATTGCTCCATTCCTAAAAGCTGGGTTGGGATAACACTGGATGAAAGAGGAAGAGACTCTCTTTATACTTCAAAAGACTTCTCTTTGATTCAGTGATAGATCGCAAGGAAGGGCCCTGGATATATCTCAGGGGAGATGGGCCCATTAAGGGAATCCTAAAGTGTAGGGGAGGGGGTCTGGGATTAATCCTTTGATGCACATATCACTGTGGCTGATATCCAGGTGTGAGCGCTGGTTACTCCCATTAATTGTGTTGTGGGCAATCCACTGCAGAGTGGTGCCTGCTGCGACAGACCTTTTTCATGAGAAAAGAAGAAAATTAGAAGTGTCTACTTCTAAAGAAGAAGAACTCTGACATAAAACTTAAAAGACTCGGACTCTAAATCACATTTGGTGCCTGGAAGGATTCCACAAGGGGGAGTTTGAGTCCATTCAAAATTGGTAATCTGCCATGCAATTTCTCTATCTCCCCAACTTGGCGGCCATCTTAGACTAGTCAATCATCTTTACTTTACCATGCCTAAGGAAGCGGCCATTTTAGACTAGTCACATTCTCTACTCCTTCATGCCCACTTTTTAGCCTAACCACCCACTCCTTACTCGCACTTACCATAGCTCTTTATCTACACCTACCCACACAACCTCCTTCAACCACCTACACCTCTACTCCCAACATGGAACCCACGGGCAAGCGCACATATAAAATTAATTAGCCCCCCGAGCTCTCTAAAAAAAAAAGCCAAACGTTTTAAACACAACTTCCTGAAGTCCCACCCTAAAACCCCCTTTGTAGACACCTACTTCTCACTAAACAATGGAGCCAAGAGCACCGATATCATCTTATACACTATACGTAGAACACAATGGAGAAAAGCGTTCCTCACCTTACTCACTATCTCCGCCACCAGGAAATCCGCCCATGGCTTAACACTGTCCACCACACCATCCCAACTCTTCCCAGCTAGAGCAACCATCACTATCTACAACAACGGCATTATCTTAATTCAATCCACAGACAGGAACCTTGACCTATTCGACAACTTGTTCCCCACTTTCAAAGAATATATCTCCAACCCTCAGACTCCAATCCATCTGGCCTCCAATCCTAACAACCATGACTCCACAGCGCCTCCTACCACTAACACACACCTCCCCCCTCCCCCCCAGTACTCTACTCCATCACCCATCCGCTACAGTCACCTGACATCCCTCAATCACAGGCGTAGATCACTCCTCTTCTTACATCCTCACCCCCTCTACCCCCAACATAACCCTCCCCTCCCACTTCCAACTAGACCCTCAGAACACCCCACCTCCCTTAACTGCACTCCCCCTCCCCACAACAGGACCTTCTCCCATCCCATCTCCCCCCCCATTCCCAGTCCCCTCACCCATCCATCAACTTCTCCCCCCCCCCATTCTCAGTCCCCACTACCTCACCTGCACCCTGGACACCCCTAGCCCTCACTCATCCCTCAACTTCTCCCTCCCCACTCTCAGTCCCCACTACCTCACCTGCACCTCCGCAACCACCAGCCTACACTCATCCCTCAACTTCCCTCCCCCCCCCACCACTTACTCCCGGCCCAATAACACCAACCCCCTACTAATCCTCTCACATCCGTCCCCCACAACTTTCCTACCCCTCTTATCACCAACACCCTCACCTATACCACTAACCTCCCTAATTCAACCACACCCTTCTCCCCCAACCTCCCTACCCTTCCGAACACCAACCCACTCATTAATATTACCAACCCCTGCAATAACACCACACCCCTCCCCCTCCCACTCCAGTAACCTAGACACTTATTCACCTTCAGTACGCCCACCCCCAACTCCTTTCTCAATCCCACGCTGGACATGATTATGTCCACCCTCCTCCAAGTCAAATAAGATCTCCACACCCTCAAAGAGTTACTTTTCACACAACCCAGACACCCCTTACCCACCACCACTTCCCCCCCTAACAAATCCCACCCATCCTACTCACACAAAACTCCCCACACTGGACCTCAATCCCCGCTCGCAATCCCACCAACCGCTCCCGACGCACCATCAATCAACTTTCGGACCACGACATACGCACCCTCCTCCGCTCATATGACCCAGTTCCCCAAAACCACTTAGCAACCACACACCTTTCCATCCCCACGATTCACTCTAACCCCCTTAGGCACCCCACACAAAACAACAGAGGCTCCGTCCCAAATAACCTTAAAAAAGTCCCCCTCACTCTAGAACCCTCTGCACCCCCAGGCACAAATGCATACTTCTCAACTGCAGGTCGGGCCCTAGACACTCCTCCGACATCGCTGATCTCATCAAAACACTGGACCTTGATCTAACCATTCTGACTGAAACCTGGTTAACTGAATCTTCTACACCTATCATGGATATTCTAGTTCCCCCCCAACAACCACATCATTAGACTTGACAGGTCCAGCAAGACAGGCGGTGGAATCGCATGTATTTATAGGAGCAACCTCTCAGTTACTAGAGTCACCTCCCCCCCTCTTACCTCCTGTGAATACATCTGCCTCGATGTCATCAGCGAGAGCAAACCTGTATGCTCTCTACACGTCATCTACCACCCACCTGGGGACAACCTCATCTTCACCCAACAACTCATGGCCACAATCTCAACCAATTCCGGACGGCAAAACACTCAAATTTTCCTTGGTGACTTCAATCTCCATTGGAACGATCACAATGACGCGGTGGTAAATAGTCTCAAAAACTACCTCAACGCTCTTGACCTCACCCAAATCTGCAACAGCCCGACCCACGATAAAGGCTCTATCCTCGACCTTATCATCTCCAAAGAGAACTCTACCCAGCTTGGGTCAATCCAACCCTGTGACTGGTCAGACCACCACATTATCACATTCTTCATCAATGAAAAAGTTAAATTTAACCCAGTTCAATCCACCAAATCCAAGGTCTGGAAAAGGG
Source organism: Lissotriton helveticus (assembly GCF_964261635.1). NCBI lineage: Eukaryota > Metazoa > Chordata > Amphibia > Caudata > Salamandridae > Lissotriton > Lissotriton helveticus. The sequence goes on from NC_136063.1 coordinate 495,554,028, forward strand.
ACCTGAAGAAACTCAACCCAAACTCTTTACCTTCCCACAGCTGCAATCTCCTCCTTCCCCCTACCGGCGCTTTTGACTTTCAATCTTTGACCGACCACTACCTCAACTCTATGACTTCAATAATCAATGAGGCCGCCCCCTTGCAACTGAAAAGAGTCTCCACTAAGAACTCCAACCCATGGTACGATGGTAGACTCAACGAAGGTAGACGGGCCATGCGAATGGCAGAGCGCACCTGGAGATCAGCCCCTTCAGCACTGCACCTTAAAACTCTGAAGAAAAAGAGAAACGCCTACTTCAGGAAAATCAAGCGCACAAAATCAGATTTCTCCAGCCTCTAGCTCGACCAAGCAAAAAACCGGCCAAGAAAACTGTTTGAACTAATCAAAACACAATCCAAGGAACAACCCCAACAATCACATAGCACAATAGGCGATATACCATCCTGTGAAGACTTCTCTGCTTTCTTGAAATAGCTTATTTATGAGGCGTCACCCCTCCACAAGCACGAAACGGAACGCGGGCCCTCTCCACATATATCCTCACTAGACACGCCTACAGGGTGCAAATGTGCCACTTCTTCATCAACCATCAGGCAGCCCACCATTAGCAGTACCAGGCTCGGCAACAGGTCCTACAGGGTCACTGCCCAACGCAGTCCACCGATGCAGGGGTCTCCGCAACACCCCCCAGTTGCCAGGTCACGTCGCGTAGGCAGCCCCCAGCAAGTCCTCCGCCGTGTCTCTCGTGCGAATCAATGAACACGTGTGGTCCGCTCCTTACTTCTCACCAAGCCAGCAGGGGAGCAGGTTAGGCACCACAGCAAGCGCGGAGCCACTGGTACAATACAATCCACGGGCAGCCCCACACGCCAAAAGTACATTCCAAGGGGGTCCAGCGTCAGTCAGGTAGCCGCTCTATACCACAGCGGTCAAATACTGCAGTCCAAAAAACGCCAGGGTAATTTGCGCTTCTTAGGCAATGGCGGACAGGGTAGTGACGTCACCACTGGCAGTCGCCGGCCAGGCCTTACAGCTGTGCCCGAACGTGCCTCCGAGGATTTCCAGCGCTATGTCAGCCTGCAAAGTTCTCCAGCCGGTATGTACAACCGGACCTATGGGGAGCAGCACTGTCCCCACTCCCGGCACCGCGGAAGCGGTCGCCTCCTCCGTCAGCGGCAGCACCGCTGGGGCCAGCTCTCCCTCAGATCGCACCACGGTCCTCAAAGCCGCCTCGATTCTCCGATCAGGGATGCCCCATGGCGCGCAGACAGCAACGGATGTTCTCCCAGATCGCAGGGTATCGCACAATGTCAGTGTTGAGCCAGGCCTCACGGCTGACGTCCGTCTCGATGTCCACCTCCGCTGGGCCCACACTTCCGGCAGGGAGCCACGGTCTATCCCAGCCCTCGGGTGCCGCCTCCTCGCATCCAGCTCCTCCAGTGCTACCGCCGGTCAAGAGGTCCGCGGCCGCTAGCACAGGAACGGCACCTCGGATTCGGTTCAAACTTTCACCGAAGTTGCCTCTAAGAGTAGTGAACTCATTGTCGCCGCCAGAATGGGTTATGGTGCTGGTTCAGAGGATAAATATAGGATAATTGTCCCAGGCTTACAGGAGCCTCACTCTCGTGCGGCCAGTCTGTCCGGGCGCCCTCTAGCGCCTTCTCTGCTTTCTTTAATCTAAAGACTGATAACATAAGGAGCGATCTCCTCAATGACGTAAGCCTTTACTCCAACCCCCATAGCATAACACCCACTGAACCAAAAAACAATGCTGCATGGTCATCCTTTGACACCTACTCAGAAGAAACAATGGACAAACTGCTCAGTACATTGAAACCTTCTAATCACCTCACAGACCCCCTTCCTGCTAACGCTGTAAAGGACTTCATCCCATTACTCCTCCCACTCTGGACCAAAATTATTAACAGTTCACTTCAACAAGGACTCATCCCCGAATCCCTCAAAGTTGGACAAGTCACACCTATACTCAAGAAACCAACAGCTGACCCTACTGACCTAAACAATTACCGTCCTATTACCAATATTCCCACCCTTGCCAAACTGTTGGAAAAATGCGTACAACTCCAATTGACAAAACACATTGATCAGTTTGACCTCCTCAACCCTCATCAATCAGGCTTCCGAGCAGAGCACAGTACTGAAACTGCTATGACACACATAATTGATGACACCCTCCAAATCCTAGATCAAAACGATACCTGCCTCCTCATCCTTCTTGATCTCTCCTCAGCATTTGACACAGTCAAACACGAGAACTTACTCGAGCTGTTAAATACCAGAATGGGTCTATCTGGGACTGTTCTCAAGTGGTTCACTTCCTTTCTGCATAACCGATCTCAGAAATTCAAGAGCAACAACTTGATGTCCCCACCAGTGCCTGTAACATTAGGCGTCCCACAAGGATCTTCCCTATCCCCAACATAGTTCAACCTGGTCATGGAACCTCTCACCACCTTGTTACAAGAATCTAATGTACACTTTCACATGTACGCCGACGACACCCAACTATATCTCAAATTACAATCCCCCAAAGACATCAAACTTCTGAACTCAACGCTCAGAAACACCCAATCATGGCTTGCCGATAATCACCTCAAACTCAATGCTCTGAAAACTGAGTTCCTTCTGATCTCACCTCCCGCGAAAATCTCCACCACTCAAACTTGGCTTAAGCACCTAACTGCACTCAATGTCCAACCTACCATCGTGGACTCAGCGAAATCTTTAGTCATAACACTTGACGCAAATCTCAACATGCAGCAGCATATGAGCAAGGCAACTAAGGGAGCTAATTTCCAAATCAATACCTTGAGGAAACTTAAACCCTTCCTCCCAGCCAAGGACTTCCAAACTCCAGTACAAGCCCTAGTCATTCCTCGCTTAGACTACGGTAGCGTCGCCCTCTGCAAACTCCCCCTATCTACAACTGCACTCCTGAGAGCCTCTTTGAACGCCGCAGCGAGACTCATCACTGGATCAAAAAAACACTCGCATATTTCCCCTGACCTAAAATCCTTGAACTGGCTGCCTTTTGAAGCCAGAATACATCTGAAAATTGCCTGCATGACACACAGGGCTGTACACCACAACTCACCCGGCTACCTCACTCAGAAGCTGACAATTTCTGGTGGCTCAAGAACCACTAGAAGTACAAAGAATCTTCTTCTGAAACCTCGTAGATTCCGTAAGGAAAAAACATATAAACGCTCCTTTTCAGGAATGGCACCCAAGATTTGGAATTCACTCCCTCCAGAAACCAGGCTTATCTCCTCCACTACATTTTTAAAGAAAGAAGTAAAAGCTATCCTCATGGCTAAATTCACCTGAACTTTTACTTTGGAACTATTTGAGACTCTGCACCTATTTGTACTATTCGTTTATCTGATTGTCTATTTGTATTATTGGTTTAGCTGATTGACTATGCTCCCTCACGTACCTACCCTATTTTGCTACTCATTTATTACCTACAACTATTCTTTGCTCAAAAATCTGTTAATCACTCTCTTGTTTTCTTACCTCTTGTTTTTGTAAAGCGCTCTGATATCTGCAAAGATCTTGTTCACGCTATATAAAACTTTCAAAATAAATAAAATAAAATGCAGCAAGACTGGCTATGTGAGAACGGGAAGCTCTGGAAGACCTGCCTAACACCAGGGCTAGGGGCAAAGGCCTACTAGTCTCCCTGCTGTGTGAGGGACATTACCCAGGAAAACCAAGATCACCTGCCCTGAAGCACCATCGCCCGCTTGCCAAGACAAGTGTGCCTTGGAGGAAGAGTGCAAAGTAGGGAGCAAGGTCCAGTGGGGCGCCCTACAAAGAGGACTACCGGAGACCAGAGAGAGGTGTGAGGAGAGCAGCTGCACCCCAATTGGGTTATCCATCTGTAAGGACATTCCTGCGCCCCCCCGCCCTCCCATTTGCCAGGATACGGTCGATTTGATACCAGCCGTGTAAAGTGGGCTGTGTGGGAAGCACCAGGCCAGCACCACTGCACTGTGTTGACCCCGTGTGCTGGAAGGGGCCACTGGTGTACTTAATTGGGCTGCAGTGTACAACTTGTGTCCGCCCTATTGAGGGCGATCACACCAAAGAGTCTGCGCCCAGTAGTGAGCAGAGTTCCAACCCTGGATGCTAGAAGGGGCTGCTGGTATTACTGTGGCCAAGTGCTCTGGTCGTGGCCTGCATGAGAAAATTACTGCTGTGACTGCCTGGTCTAATCCACCAACTGCACCTGACTATTTTCCTATGGATCGCAGGATGCAGCTGAGGATGTTGCACCCTCGCATGAGTTCTAGTCAGCACTGGGAGAATATTACCCCCATCGTTTGTTAGGGGAATAAGTGACTTACCACAAGTGGGTTAAGTAGGAGCAACTCTAATTGCTGGACGAGCGGCAGCACTGCTCGGAGGTGAGAGCCTGCAGGGTGCTACTGCGCGCACTAAATGTCTTTGCTGACCATGATCTAAACTCAGGAGCTCCCTTGGAGAGGGCACGTGCTGCACATTTCCATACCTCTGTTAGTGGCATAGACCAAGCATAGATTGTTTCATCTTCATTAGTGGCTTAATTAGAGTTCGTATGTTTCTCACATTCTTCTTCTCCCACCCGCCCTTTCTCTGTGTTGCTTCTTTTCTCCCTTGTGCGTCTTCTCCTTGTTGCTTCTTCACCCGCCCCTTCAGCTTGTTGTTTTTTCCCAAATTCACCTTGTTGTTTTTTCCCAAATTCACCTTGTTGTTTTTTCCCAAATTCACCTTGTTGTTTTTTCCCAAATTCACCGTGTTGTTTCTCCCACCCACCCCTTTACCTTGTTGTTTCTCCCACCCGCCCCTTCACCTTGTTGTTTCTCCCACCCGCCCCTTCACCTTGTTGTTTCTTCCAATTCACCTTGTTGGTTCTTCCCCCTCCCACCCGCCCCTTCACCTTGTTGGTTCTTCCCCCTCCCTCCCACCCGCTCCTTTACCTTGTTGGTTCTTCCCCCTCCCTCCCACCCACCCCTTCACCTTGTTGGTTCTTCCCCCTCCCTCCCACCCACCCATTCTTACCCCCCCCTTCTCCTAGTTGCTTCTTCCCCCCCACCCACCCGCCCCTTCTCCTGGTTGCTTCCGCCCCTTCTCCTGGTTGCTTCTTCCCCCCCCCCCCCCGCCAGCCTCTTCTCCTGGTTGCTTCTCCCCCCCCCTCACCCGCCCGCCCCTTCTCCTGGTTGCTTGTTCTACCCACCCGCCCGCCCCGTCTCCTGGTTGTTTCTTCCCCCGCCAACCGCCCCTTCTCCTGGTTGTTTCTTCCCCCCCAACTGCCCCTTCTCCTGGTTGCTTCTTCCCCCCAACACCCGCCCGCCCCTTCTCCTGGTTGCTTTTTCCCACCAGCCCCTTCTTCTGATTGCTTCTTACCCCCCTCTTCTCCTGGTTGCTTCTTTCCCCCCCACCCACCCGCCCCTTCTCCTGGTTGCTTCTCCACCCGCCCCTTCTCCTGGTTGCTTCTTCCCCCCACCTACCCGCCCCTTCTCCTGGCTGCTTCTTCCCCCCACCCACCCACCCGCCCCTTCTCCTGGCTGCTTCTTCCCCCCACCCACCCGCCCCTTCTCCTGGCTGCTTCTTCCCCCCCCCCCCACCCGCCCCTTCTCCTGGCTGCTTCTTCCCTCCACCCACCCGCCCCTTCTCCTGGCTGCTTTTTCCCCCCCACCTGCCCGCCCCTTCTCCTGGTTGCTTCTTCCCGCCCGCCCCTTCTCCTGGTTGCTTCTTCCCCCCCACCCGCCCACCCCTTCTCCTGGTTGCTTCTTCCCCCCCCCACCCGCCCACCCCTTCTTCTTGTTGCTACTTCTCGCTCCCACCTGCCCCATCTCTGTGTGGCTTCTCTCTTCCACTACCCGCCCCTTCTACGTGTTGCTTCTTCTCCCTCCTTAAACCCTTCTCTGTGATGCATCTTCTCCTTCGAACCCATCTCAGTGTTGCTTCTTCCCCCTCTCACACCTGCTCAGCGTTGCTTCTTCTCCTCTCACACCTGCTCAGTGTTGCTTCTTCCTCTCCCACTTCCCACCCCAACATCTCGGAGAGTTGTAATTGAGCTCCCTAATTTTCAACTCTGGAATATCTTTGGTTTAAACCTCTGACAGTCTGACCACAACACTCCTGCCACCTGGCTTCATCTCCTCTTATTCCCAAGCGGTAAGATATATGTTGCTCCCTTGCTCAACAGCCCCTTGTGGTCTAAAAATTATTTATTTGTAAAGAAACCCGTTCTCGCAGAAGTGTTGTTCATACTAAAAGCTCCTGCAAAGGCATCATATGTTTACTTGGATCGTAGGTCTAAATAATTGGTAACCAATTATATTATAATTGCATTTATATTGCACAAGGCTTTGAAGTGCTATCTGTCAATTCATTGACAACTTCCCATAGCACACAATGCCACACAGTGCCACTCCACGCTGCACAGTGCTATTGCTCCTCACACAATGCTACTCCACAGAATGCCACTTCCATCTACACAATGCCACTCCATTTCAGTCAGCACCATTCCATGAAATCCCACGCCACTCGGCACCACACAATGACACTCAACTCCATGTCAGACAGTGCCACTCCACTCCACACAATGCGACTCCATGCCACATACTGCTACTCCTCTCCAATCCATGCCACACAGTGCAACTCCTCATCAATCCGCAACATACAGTGCCACTCCACTCTTCGCCACACAGCAACACTCCACACCGCAAAATACGACTCCACACTGTGCCACAAAATGCCAATACATGTCAATCCACGCCACACCACACAATGCCACTTAATTCCACACCACAAAATGTCACTCCAAACTACACAACGCCACTCCACTCTATAAAATGCCTCTCCACGCCACACAATGCTACTCCTCTTCAATCCACGCCAGATAATGTGCAGTCAATGCCATGCAGGAAAGGGGGTGCATGGAGACACGTTGGCACACCCGTACCTCCTAGCATGCATCCCATGTGCCTGAGGCTACAGGGGTCCTAAAGGGCCCCCTTTGTTTCCTCACTGCCAGCATTTTCACTGCGGGCTCACTGCCATGAAACTGCTGGCAGTAAGGAAACTTATAATATGCTTGGCGGTGCCGCAGCTGCACCTCCAAGCGTATTACGCCCTAAAAACCGTAGTCCCACAGCGGGCATCGCGGTTCCCCAGCATTTGCGACGGTCCCAAAATGCTCCGACCGCGGTACTCTTAATACAGGGGTCAGACCCCTGGTGCGACAGTCCCTGACCACCACTGCAACTCCACTAACTCATAATTAGGCCCAGAGAGAGTAAGAGTCCTCTCATTACAGGGTGTATTTGTAGTCCCTCACTTACATCAGTGTGTGTGTGTTTCGCCAAGATGGGTGAACTGTAAGAAATAAACATATAATACGTTGATAATGTGGACTTTTGATGTAGATTCACAGAACGTGTCCTCATGTAACCACTGGTGCAGCAAGCAGTTTGTGAGCATAACATGCCAAATTCATTCCACAATAACCAAGAGAGGACATGAGATGTCAAATAGTCTGTAGCCTCTTTTACCAGCCACACAGAGCAGATTTCTTACCCTCCTAGATTCAGGGATGGGCCCCTTGGGATTTTGTGGAGGCAACAGCTCCTATAATGCTGGTCACGTAAGATTGTAAGCGTGAGTATACCAACAGTAAAGAATCTCAGTGCACATACTCTATCTAAAGAATGTGTGAAAATAGTACCATGCTGCATAACGGTACAGATAATTCTTATGCTGGTATATGTTCTTCACCACCCGTGGCCCTTGTTCATGTATCATATTCTATGGGTATATATAGGCATGTTCCCGCGAATAAGGAGAAAACCTGTGCCAAAGAAGTCTCAGAAAACCTAAGAAAGGCTAGTCACCTAAAGAAATACTACAGTAAAGTTAGGTATCGCAAAGGATCTGTAATCTGGTAGGTTTTAGTGTTTTGTACGGGCCGAGAATCCGGCATTGTAATGAGAGGGATACAGACAGCGTAAATAAAAAATGCTCCCACCCGGCACAATGACTAAGCTTTGAACCGCTGCTGAAGTAAGCGTGGGGGGAGTAACACTACAAATTTAAGTGCAGGCTGGAATTGCTCACACCCGTGGCAGCGATAGCTTGCTCATTAGAGCTCTGTGTGGCATGGTTGCTATAGACATACCTCCGAGCGTCCCAGAAAAGAAATTGATGATTGCAGAGCCCAGAGTGGCGACTTACAATAACTATGAACAGCTGTGGTCCAATGACCTACCTGTCGCCCATGAACCTGGAGAAAACCAGGGTCGAGGGACAGCAGGTTTTGAGACGGCAGCGTTAGAACGTGTTGCCTCCTGATTGGGCCGGCAACCTTTGTAAACATAAAGGAGGGACTCTTGAAGATAAAAGGGTGGTAGTTGGTGTCGGCCAACTTAGGTATGTTCTAAAATCTCCGTTCGTGCATGCGGAGCTGTAATACAATTGTAAAGTCTATTTACAACAAGCATTTACAAAGCAATAAGTCTCGCAATTACATTTTTTGTAAAACAAACGGCATTTGCTATTGACATTGCAAATGACAATGCCTTTTATTTTTGTTTTTAAAACATAAATAAAAGGCATTGTTATTAACAAACCCAATAGCTTAAATTCGCGTAAATGCGAGACCTATTGCATTGCCGTCCCAATAATGTGTTGGTTTAAGCTAAGGTTTGTGGTATGTTGACTTTTATTGATGAAATCTATTACCGGATGGCTGCAGTTTACCAAGTAGTCCATGTTATGTTTTTTTTTATTTTGTGCTTTTATATAGCACAAACTCGACCCAAAGGTATTGGAGGACTTTTACATGAGCGCCACTTGCGTTACATAAGGACAATTTCATTTTTTGGTAGGTACGGGGAGATTAAGTGATTTTGCCCAGACTCACAGGATATTGAGCTGATGCAGTGGCAGCTGCGGCCCTTAGGCCGCATACTCTCCAATCAGGGTCTTTGGCTTTTAATTTTATAACCAAATGCATTTTGGTACCTGAAGTTTGGCTTGAGATGAATACATTTCGATTAATAGATCACCAGTTTAGAAGAAAATTCTGGGGCAGGAGCATTGACCCCTTGGCAACTGGCAGCCTTCATAAACTGTGGGGCGCGTAGATTACATTCCCAGTCGGATAGCTGAACACATGCTGATGAATACAAAGCAAGCAAAGGAGAGTGAAGATCAAACGAACCCACGGCTGAGTGTGCCCGACACACATTGAGTGCACCACGGAGTCCGAGAGAGACCACAGGACACTCTCCTTTAATCTCTGCAGCATGTTAAACCACAGACCACGCTGTACACGCGGAGTAAACTTTCCAGTCAATAAGTGACACACCCCAATCCCCACTGTGTCATACACGGAGCATGTGCCTGTGGAGCAGCCAGTCACCCGCGGCGCCTGCATGCAGAGAAGATGCCAGTGTCAAACAGTGCAACAGCTGTCAGAAAGGGCGTTGTGGGCCAAAGCTTCTTCATCTAGCCCATGAACCAATAAGCCTTGAATCCAGGAGCACCTAGGGTGGTCTCTCTTGTGGGGGAAAACAAGACGAAGTCCAATCATTTCACGATGTGTCCTTTCTGTGACGCGGTCATTACACAGAAAGGTGTCTTAAGTGGCCAAAGTTTAAGATTGTAGAGATTTGGAAACAGCAACTATTCTCAGATTTGTACAGGGGCTGCTGTCCGGCTGAGAAAGTAAATACACTCATGACCCCACTCCTATGGATACCTTTATCCTTCGGTACTCCCTCCCCTACTTACTCTCCAACTCAGAAGATTTGAAAACAAATTAGTTTCTCCTGTGCCCTCCTATATGGTCTGCCACATCTGTTTGGATGGTTAATTGCGCCAAGACCAACACCTGTCACTTCTAGTGACTACGGTGACATTCAATTAGTTAATTATCAATTTCGGTAACATGACGGTGTGATTTGACTGGAGATTCTAACCCCGTCCACAGATCGCAGATACTGAATAACCAAATAAGCCGGTTTCCAGCTCAAAACACGCGTTGGGTTGTTGCTTTCATCCACTCCACACACATAATAAAAATCATCCAACCTTGTATAATAAAGCTTCACCCACCCCCAATAGATAAACGAAGCGCGGGCACTTAAGTCAACGGACCGCGCTCTAAATTAATTACATACATAAAGAGGACATGTGACATCTGAGTCACACGCAGACTCAGCCGTCTCCAAGGACTGAGGCTTTTGAGCGGCCACGCGATATGAGCTGGTGAGCAGGAGAGCTGCCGGATCACTGTATTCAGGAGACAGGCACACACACACTGTACATCAAGGAAGAGGCTGCTGAAACGCCGGAAAGGAGATGCCATGTGCGTGCACATCGGATGTCCGTGCGCGCACATGGTTTGCCTCCCTTCGCTATCAAAAGCCACAACAATAGAGTCTCGCCAAGGTGAAGCAACGCATGCGCTGTGTTCGCTAGGCGAGACCTAAAAAGGAGGAAAGAAATAAAAAATAACTGTGTGCACTAAAATGAAATCATAAAAAGGATCTTAAAGTCAGAGATCAAGTATCAGTAGGAATACATGGTTTGGCTGGAAACTATATTATTGATTGGAGGCCTACATTTGTGCAATGGCCATAGTGGCTTTCCCTGTGGCAGAGTAGAAATAGTAACAGCACCCAGAGAGTATCGAACTGAACAAGTATGTTTAGGGAATGGTTAAGTTAACCTACGCATCAGAGTAACGGTCGAGGGTATTGCATCATTCAGCCCCACTATGTGTGTTTGTAATTTAAAAACCCATTTATGTTCTTTCTCAAATAGTTTCCTGGGGGGTATCGTGTATCAACAGTGGTCTCAAGGATCACCCATTTAAGGTCATCAGGGGAATGGTGAGTTTCTATAACATGTATGCTCAACTTGGTTGCAGCCTGTTGGCATCTTTTGGAACTGGGATGTTCATTGATCCTGGTCTTAGTTTGTCTGGTAGTCCGTACCGACATGTCGAAGTCCAAATGGACAAGTCATCAGATAGATGCAATTGTTAGTTTTACAGTTAGTAGGTTTGTTGAGCCTCTATATTCCTATTGGTCCCAAATCAAAAGCTGTGGTAGCCGTAGAAATTGAGCATACGTTAGTGTCCACACTGGAAATGACTTTCGACTGTAGGTAATGTCCAGATGCTAGATTTGACACCTGATTTAGACAGTGATTTTTGTCGAGGTCTGGTGTGGACTACAAGATCCTTGATATTGCTAGTTCTTTTAAAGGCAAAGAGGGACATTTTAATAGTGTTGCCTCAACTTCTCTAGATAGCCCAGCCTTTAGTGATGATCTTGGTTTGTTATATGAGGCCTGAATGTAGCCATACAGATCCATCTTGATTGTTCAGGTTTTGGATAGGTCATCAACAAGGCTTCTCTGTGGTTGTTACGTGCTGCTTTGATGATATGTGAAGGGTAATGTCGATCCTCTAACTTCTGCGCGAGTTCTTTTACCTATTGATCAAAACTGTGGAGTTCACTACAATTCCTCCTCAAATTCAGAAATTGACCATGAGGTAGATTGGTCCTAAGGGTACGAGGATGGTGGCTCTCAAAAAAGATAAGACTGTTTCTGTCAGGTTTTTTTTATGGAAGGTGGTAGTCTGTAGGCTACCTTTTATGTATAGAAATAAGGAGACCCAGGAAAGGAAAAACTTTATCAGAAACAGTGGCAGTGATTTCCAGATATTCGAGTCTATTTAACCACTTGGTAAACTCCTGGATGTTGGTTGTACTCCCTCTCCAGATAGTGAGAATGGCATCTATATATTTTCACCAAAGGCTCATGTGAGCAAAAGGATTGTTGAAGTCAAGGATGAACCGTTGTTCGAAGCTGGGCATTTAAAGACAGCCTGGATTTGAGGTAAATGTACTGCCCACCTATGTTCCAGGAATTTGATGGAACAATTTGTCTTTAAAACTGGAATCGTTTTTTTTTTAGGGCCAAGGTAGCACTCTCAACCATGAAATGTTTGTAAAATGTTCTCTGCGTCCTTCCAGTTTGAAGACCAATTGTTACATCAAATTCATGGAACATCGATGGGCAGTACATTTGAAGCTTGTAGTGCAGTTTTAAAACTGCCATGTGGACTTATCTAAACCTTTTGCCAGGACTCAAGATTCCTTTGTAATGCTTATGCGTCACCCGAAGGTAGGCACTAAAGGCACATAGAGCAGGGTGCATGGTATTTAAAAAGTAGCAAATGTATATTTCAAGTTTTGCATGTCCTGGCAGTGCAAAAACCCTAAAGTCATTTTTCACTGTAGGAAGAATAACCTCCCATAGACTAACACTAGGTCACTTTATCACATTTTATAAGTGATAACTTCAGTCTGGCAACAACTAGAGAAATACTTATTCCACTGATTTGAATAGTTTAAAATCCTCTTTAATGGCAAATTCGGATTTCAAACTACTACTCCACAAATGACACTTTTAGAAAATTTACAAACCTATGATAGATGGAATGCTTGAATTAATCTGAGCTACTGGTAATCACTCTGGCCACACCCCAATCCATCGTTACTTTGCACCCCATGTCACCTCTGGTTGGACCTAGCTATATGCAAATCAGTCTTGACCCTGCTCTAATAAAAATAGTTTGGCCAGCTCCTCCCTGAACCGAAGGCAAGCAGCCGGTTTCGTGGTTCACTGTGCCACGGGAACCAAGCTTTACCTGAATGAAACGGTCCAACTGGAGCAAAACAGGCCCTAATTGCTTATGTTCCTTGTTGGCAGGTCAGGCTGTACTAGTCCCATGAGGAGCAGGGTCAAGACGGATTTGCATATCAATCAATCAAAGTTTATAAAGCGCAGCTACTCACCCGTTTGGGTCTCAAGGAGCTGGGTGGGGGGTGGAGGGGAGGGGAGGGGGGGATGTAGCATTTGCCGGTGAGGTGGATTAAAAAAGGCAAGTCTTCAGTTCCTTCGTGAAGCTGGGTATTTGGTTTGTCTGATGTGGATGGGTAGGGCTTTCCAGGCGGTGGTTGCGAGGTAGGATGAGGAGCGTCCTCCTGTTCTGGCTTTCCTGATGTGGGCTACTTCTGCGAGAGAGAGCTGGGCTGAGCGTAGGGCCTTGTGGGGTACTTGGAGGTTTAGTCGCTGGTTCAGGTAGGCTGGTCCGGTGTTATGGAGGGCTTTGTGTGCATGGGTGAGGATCTTGAAAGTGATTCTTTTCTCTATGGGGAGCCATATGGCTAGGTCCAAACTGAGGTGACATGGTGGGCAAAAAAACGATTGATTGGGACGCAGCCACAAGAGATTGCTAGTGGCTGAGATTAATTCAACCATTCCATCCATCACCTTGTGTTTTAGAAAGTTGGCATTTTCTGTCTAAGCATATGCTCCTTTCTCGTTTCCAGGGTCACATGACTGTTACTGGCTCTCATGTGGTGTGATTTGTATTTCTTCTAGACGGGAACAAAGGAACCTTAGGAGTGGGGAGAGGTGCACTTCATCTGAGCAGCATGGGCTGTCTATTGTACCCAGCCCGTCCTGAGCTTCAAAGGGTAGCCTCAGGTTGTACCCAGCCCCTTCCTAACTTCAGGAGATACTGGTCCTGTCTGATAGGACCTTGGAGGAACGAAAACTAGCTCTGGAGGGGAATAAAATGTTGCTAGCTCATTAAGTGAGTCAGAAGGAACAGAGCCTGAATGAATAGAGGCTGACAGAGTCCAGTGGCAGTGCAAATAAAGAGCCTAAAGAAGGTAACAAGGTGCCCATACCCAAAGACCAGTTTCCTATGTATGTTGTAGGGGTTCACATTGATAAGTGATTTCCAGCATATGAGGTAACTCTGAATATGCATAGAGTCCTAGAGTAGGACTGGTTGCAAGTCTGTGGATGCACATGCCAATTTTTGGGAGGGATGTTGGCCCCTGAGGTAGTAGTCAACCGACTGAACCACTATCCAGTGGCTGTAGTTCCCTTTGAATTATTGGGGTAGGGTCTTAGGATCTTTGAATTTAGTGATGGGTCCAACCATGCATGTTGACTGATAGGGAATGTCCTACAGCTCAGGTTTAATGTGGAGATGCTGCGACTACCTGAGTTGGTGTGCCTGACCACATAGTCCATGGCAGCCGACAAGAGATTCAAAAGGACACGGGGCCTGTAAAAAACGGCCTGTGTACCTGCCAAGTAGGGGAAGGGCGGGTCGTGGAAAACTCATCCCAAAGATTCCCACAGTCTGGGAGGAGGCTGATCCAGAGTGTGACTCTCTGGAACCTAGAGGGGGAAGTCATTAATGCCTGGGTGGCAAACTGTAGGGGGGGCATCCCAAGCAATAGTTCCACAAAGTGCAGACAACTACAGTACTTTTGTGGCCTTTGGCGGCAGGCCCAGTCAGCTGCTGATACCTCTAGTCATCACCTTATCTGTTGGGAGAATAGACTCCAGTATAGCAAGCCTAAGGTCCCGTAGCCTTGAGCAACCCATGTGTTCAATCAATCAGGTGACTTGCAAAGCAGAACTACTCACCCGTAAGGGTCTCAAGGCACTTGGGGTGGGGGAGGGCAGACTGCTCATCCGTCGGAAGGCACTGTGGTTCAGTCGAAGAGCCAGGTCTTGAGGTCCTTTTTGAATTGAGGCAGTGAAGTTGATTGCCTGAGGTGGAGAGGCAGGGTGTTCCAGGTCCTTGCTGCAAGGCAGGAGAAGGATCTTCCTCCTGCTGTGGTCTTGCGGATATGTGTGACTTCAGCCAGGGCCAATTGAGCGGAGCAGAGGTCTCTGGTGGGTATGTGGGGTGGTTGAGGTTCACAGGTCCTGTTTTGTGTAGGGCTTTGTAGGCATGTGTGAGAAGCTTGAAGTTGATTCTTTTGTTGACTGGGAGCTAGTGGAGATCTCTCGGGTGGCCAGTGATGTGGCTGCGGAGAGGAATATTGAGGAGGGTCTAGCAGCGGCATTCGGAATGTTCTGCAGTTTCTTGACGAGTTTCTGTGTGATTCCGGTGTAGAGTGCATTGCAGTAGTCGCGTCTGCTGCTGATGAGTGCGTGGGTGACCATCTTTCTGAACCCACCAGGGGTTCCACTTGAAGATCTTTCGAAGCAGATATAGCATGTGGCAGTAGGATGATGAAACCGCGTTGATCTGGCGGTTCATGGTGAGCGAGGAGTCCCGGATGATGAAGTAAACATAGAACATGTTCTGGATGGAGATGTGCCAGAAAGCTTTTGATACTCAGAAGGAAGTTGTGGACCGCAACAGTGCGAAAGGTACCTGACTTCTCCTAGGAATTTCTAGTGCAGATGCTTTAGCGTATGATGTAGAGGATGTCAAAGTTCAACAAGCATTGGCATAGCCAACAGGTCTCGCTTTCAGGACCTTATAAGTGTTTAGTTATGCACCACAATATCCTTGGTGCAACAACATCTACTGTTGCATGGCTAACACTTCTAAGCTCCCAAAGGCGAGACCTATTGGCTATGCCAATACTTGCAAAAAAACAAATCGCGATGTCCCGTTGTAAATGTTGCCCTTTGTTATTCATTGATTTGACGTCATATCTCAAAATTATTTGTATTCTTGTTTTCCACCACAAGATGGCGCCGTACCCCACTGTTCACCCGGAGGAATCCGAGTAAACTAACTACTGAATCAGCTGGTGAAAAGCACCATTGCCGTCTTCCAAGAGGCCTATATTAGGCTGGAACATGTCTTGAGTCGATTGTGTTTTAGTTCAGAGTGCACCAGGCCTGGCAGTTTGGTCTGCACTTTTCCTACTTCAGTATGATCCAAGCTGATTTGCAACGACCGTCCTCTATGTCAATCAATCAATCAATCAATCAATCAATCAATCGATCAGAGCATTTATATAGCGCACTACTCACCCGGAGGGTCTCAAGGCGCTAGGGGAGGGGGGGTCCGCTACTGCTCGAACAGCCAGGTCTTGAGCTTCTTCCTGAAGGCAAGGTGGTCCTGGGTCAGGCGGAGGTGGGTCGGGAGGGAGTTCCAAGTCTTGGCGGGCAGGTAGGAGAAGGATCTTCCTCCTGTGGTGGCTCTTCGGATGCGGGGGACGGAGGCGAGGGCGTGGCCGGTCGATCGAAGCTGGCGTGTGGGGGCGTAGAAGTTGAGGTGGCTGTTGAAGTATCCTGGGCCTTGGTTGTGTAGGGCTTTGTGTGCGTGGGTGAGGAGCCGGAAGGTGATTCTCTTGTTGACCGGGAGCCAGTGCAGATCTCTCAGGTGTCCGGAGATGTGGCTGCGTCGGGGGATGTCCAGGATGAGTCGTGCAGAGGCGTTCTGAATCCGCTGGAGTCTCTTCTGGGGTTTGGCGGTGGTTCCGGTGTAGAGGGAGTTGCCGTAGTCCAGACGGCTGGTGACGAGGGCCTGGGTGACCGTCTTCCTGGTCTCGGTGGGGATCCACCGGAAGATCTTACGTAGCATGCGCAGGATGTTGAAGCACGACGAGGAGACGGCGTTGACTTGTCTGGTCATGGAGAGGGAGGAGTCCAGGATGAAGCCCAGGTTGCGTGCGTGGTCTGTTGGTTTGGGTGCGCTGCCCAGGGCGGGGGGCCACCAGGAGTCGTCCCAGGCGGAGGGTGAAGATCCCAGGATGAAGATTTCCGTCTTGTCTGAGTTCAGTTTCAGGCGGCTGTTCTTCATCCATTCGGATACCTCTTTCATCCCTTCGTGAAGGTTGGCTCTGGCGGGGTCGTTGGTGAGGGAGAGAATCAGCTGGGTGTCGTCGGCGTAGGAGATGATGATGAGGTTGTGCTGGCGTGCGATGTCTGCGAGGGGGCTCATGTAGACGTTGAAGAGGGTTGGGCTGAGCGAGGAGCCTTGGGGAACGCCGCAGATGACTTCGGTGGCTTCTGATCTGAACGGGGCGAGGCGGACTCTCTGTGTCCTTCCGGCGAGGAACGAGATGATCCATTCCAGTGCCTGCTTCTGGATTCCGACGTTGCTGAGGCGCCGCACTAGGGTACAGTGGCAGACAGTGTCGAAGGCCGCGGAGAGGTCTAGGAGGATGAGGGCCGCTGTTTCTCCGTTGTCGAGCAGGGCTCGGATGTCATCGGTGGCTGCAATCAGGGCGGTCTCGGTGCTGTGGTTGGCCCGGAAGCCGGACTGCGAGAGGTCGAGGGATCCGTTCGTCTCGAGGAAGGCGGCCAGCTGCTTGTTGACTGTCTTCTCGATGACTTTTGCAGGAAACGGGAGCAGCGAGATGGGGCGGTAGTTCTTGAGGTCGGTGGGGTCGGCTGAGGGCTTCTTTAGTAGAGCGCTGAGTTCGGCGTGCTTCCAGCTCTCCGGGAAGGTAGCGGTGTTGAAGGAGGTGTTGATGATGTCCCGCAGGTGGGGTGCGATGACAGCGTCGGCCTTGTTGAAGATGTGGTGAGGGCAGGGGTCGGTCGGAGATCCGGAGTGGATGGAGTTCATCGTGCGGATGGTGTCTTCGGGGCTGATCGGGGTCCAGGCGCGGAGGGTGGTGGTGGGGGGCGGTGGTTCCGTCGTGGCGTGCGTCGGTTGAGTGCTGAAGCTGTTGTGTATGTCCGCGATCTTGTTGTGGAAGTAGGAGGCTATGGAGTTGCAGAGGTCTTGCGAAGGGGTGATGTCGTTGTTTCCGGCGTTGGGGTTGGAGAGCTCTTTAACGATGTTGAAGAGTTCCTTGCTGTTGTGTGCGTTGTTGTCCAGTCGTTCTTTGAATGCAGTTTTCTTGGTGGCGTGGATCAGTTGGTGGTGTTTTCGGGTGGCGAGCTTGAGGGCAGTCATGTAGTTCGGTGTAGGGTCTCTACGCCAGGTTTTCTCGAGTGCTCGGCAGTTCTTCTTGGAGCTCTTGAGTTCGTCGGTGAACCATGGGGCTTTCTTGCTGCCGGGTCTGCTAGGCGCGGTCTTCAGAGGGGCGAGGTCGTCTGCGCAGTTGCTGATCCACTTCGTGAGGTTGGTGGCCGCCTGGCTTGGGTTAGTTGCGCTGGTGGGAGGGTTCATGCTCAGGGAGGTCGCGAGCTGGTCGGCTGTGATCTTGTTCCAGCTTCTGCGTGCAACCTGTTGTTGGTGGTGGTGGATCGTGTTCCTTCTGAAGCTGAAGTGGATGCAGCTGTGGTCCGTCCACTGGAGTCCGGGGGCGTGGCTGAAGGTGATGTCCTTGCTGGATGAGAACACAGGGTCGAGTGTGTGTCCGGCGTAGTGGGTGGGGGTGGTCACCAGCTGCTTGAGACCGAGGTTGGCGAGGTTGTCCAGCAGGGTGGTGGTGTTGCGGTCGTTGTTGTTCTCCAGATGGAATTTGAGGTCCCCGAGGAGGATGTAGTCAGCGGAGAGGAGGGCGTGCGGGCTGATGACGTCGGCGATGTCTTCGCTGAATTGTGTGCGTGGTCCTGGGGGTCTGTAGATGAGGGTGCCTCTGAGGGTGGTCTTGGGGTTGATGTGGATCTGGAAGTGCAGGTGTTCGGCGGGTGCGAGGGTGTCGTCGGTGTTGGTCGTGATGCGGATGGTGTTCCTGTGGATGATGGCGATGCCTCCTCCTGTCTGGTTGACGCGGTCCCTCCGGATGATCTTGTAGCCGTCCGGGATGGCGATGGCGATGTCGGGCGCTGAGGAGGCGTTCATCCAGGTTTCCGTGAGGAAGGCGACGTTTGGGGCTGTGGTGTCGAGCAGGTTCCAGAGCTCGACGGCGTGTCTGTGGACGGAGCGGTTGTTGAGCAGGATGCACTTGAGGTGGTTGCTGCTGGTGCTCGGCTTGGTCGGTGCTGGTGTAGTGCAGGTCGGGATGCAGGTGAACTTGCAGGAGTGGCAGCAGAAGGGTCCGTGGGTGCGTCTCTGGGTGGCTCGGCAGCAGCCCGGGATTCGGCCGGCGTTGCGTGCGTAGAGTTCGGTGGCGTTGTAGGTCCGGCGGGTGGGCTGGTGTCTGCGGGAGACAGGGGTCCTGGCACTGGGCGCGGTCCAGGCGCGGTGCGCGCGTCTGTTGCGCGGTCGCTCAGGGGCGTCATAAGTAGGGGGACGGGAGGGCGGGTCAGCTGGGTTGGCGGGAGCGGGGCGGCCAATGGGCTGGTGGTGGGCGGGGCCGCAGGGGGTCAGCGGCGGGAAAAACTGGCGGCCGTGCGGCTCAGCTGAGGCTGGGTCGCTCGGGTGCAGGGAGGGCAGCGGCGGCAGGAGCAGGCGGGCGGGAGTCCCAGCAGGAGCAGGTAGCGGCTGGAACAAAGGGGGGTGACCCGGCCTACTGAAAGGTAGTAACTCTTCCAATTTTTAGGTCTTGACTATTAAATTCCGCAGGAATTAATAGCTCGAGACTATTAGGGCTAAACTAAGAGATAAACTAAGCTCTCAAAAAATGCGGATTTCCAGAAGTGCATGTGTCCGCCTGCCTGCCTCGCATCACCACATCAAAGCGTGGTTCCGCCAGCAGCTTCACTTCAAAGGGATCCGCTCCGCCCCCTGCTGCATCAAAGGCTTTCATTTCGCGGCCGTTCGCGGACGCGTTTATTTTTCTGCTCATCCTCCCTCACTCAGTTTATTCAGAAGAGCTTCACTGGCGTGACTTGTTGCTGACCTGTTGATTTTTGCTTAAAATAAAATTCCCGTACATTCCATCATTAACAGGGAAACTTTTCATAGAAAGAAATGCATGAACTGTCCAGCTGATACCAGGGGGCCATTCACTAAAAATAGACCCAGCACATATTGTGAAAGTGTACTACTCAGTTCTCAGACTCGTGATGAATCACTCGGCTGTCACCGCTCCCATTGCAGACTGTTCTGGTGCAGACCTCACCGCACACTCCTATCAGTCCTGTCGTATCACTTATGTCAAAGAGCAAAACATGCTCGAGACAACAACAGATGTCGCTACAAGTAGTCATCGCTGCTCTACAAGGCGGGGCCACCTCCTCCGCGGTTCGGGGTCTCTATATCTGTACACCTATACAGGAGGTTTGTGAGTGCCCCACATCCTGTGTAAAATATTGTGCGCTTTGTACACACACATTGTAATGACACTCTTGGGGGCGTCCGTATGGTAATGTTAACACCTTCAATGCTACAGGAGATTTTCCTCCTGTGCTGATGTGCCTGGATTCCCATTGTTCATGACAAGGTCAGCTCGTCATAAGCACAGCTCCAGTGGTACTGCATGACGAGCTGACCTTGTCATTAGCATAGAAGAGGTTAATGAGTGTTAACCATTCACCATTCGCTTTCTCTGTATGTAGATACAAGTGCCACGCGGTGTATTTAGAAGTCCTTGAGTGGTAGAAAGAATAAATCACAACTCCACTTGGGTAGGAGCCACCTACTCGTGCTTCAGCGTTCGCCCAAACATGCCGCCACCAGTGATCCCTCCTGCAGGCATTTCACTGAGCCTCATTACAGAATGAATGATGTTGTTGATGCTGACCGGCGACTCCCAAAGGGTTAATATCTGCAGCATACTCAAGTGGCACTTTGACAGCGTCTTTCCAGTGAGCGTTTGCTTCAGGGCACTTTGGAGAGACAAGTGACACGATGAAAAGTTTGGAAAAGACCGGTTTTAATCAGTACTAATAAACACTAAGAACAGAAAATGAATTCCACAGGAAAGAATCTCATCCGCTGCTCTTAAGTTACTTTTCAATTCCAGTACTTAATTTGTAAAAAAAAAAAAAAAAAAAAAAAGTGCCAGGGCTCACCTCAGGAGGCCACTGCAGCTTGCACCACACATTGCCCCTGCCGGTGCTGCCTATGATAGTAACAACACAACTGCTAACTATCACACTCTTACAAGCGTGGCGCGCTTGCCATTTGCTCCTGCCCGCCTCCGAGAGCTTCACTTCAAAGGCTCCCCCCCCCCCCCCCTCCGAGAGCTTCACTTCAAAGGCTCCCCCGCCCCCTGCTTCACACTTCACGGCCGACAGGCCGTGTCTTGCATTTCTCCTCCCCCCTATCCTCTGTTCACTTCCGGTACAGAGGTGACCCAGTGCCTGTGCCTCGCTTCAGCGCACCCACTCCAGGTAAGCCGGCTGCTCTCGCCCGCCCCTATTTCACTCAGAAACCTGCTTGTTTTGAGAGTAATGGTCCAGTGTTGTTTTCTGTTCTTAAAAGTGGTTATGAGCACGTTTTAAAACCACGGTGTAACTACTGAAGCTAAACTCCCTCAAATAGTGTTTTTTACAGTGTGTGTTAGAATAGGGTGCAATCTAATTATACACGTTTGTGCTTGCAGTCGTTGCTAATCAAGGCGGGAAACAAACTATTCTTACAGAAATCTATCTCTAAAAATGCTGAGTATATATGTATTTTTTTTTTTTACTTTCCCCCTTCCCATTTGTCCCTCAACGTAAGTTTTGTGGGGTTTTTTGTTGTTTTTTTTACCACACAATATCTTCTACGTAATCTTGGATGTCGGCACATATTAGTTAATCTACCTATTCCCGCTGGCGAAAGACAATAACGAGTCTTTGTCACCTAGCAGCCATTTGTTTTTGTTTTTTACTTAGCGCTGTTTAATAGCTTTATTCATTTACACGGTGTAAGGGGCTTTTCAACAATACTCGTCTATTCACACCAGTTCATGATGTGTCCTGAAGCTTGGTCCCATCCATGGTGTTTCTATTTGGCACAGGCGTGTTTTTAGACTTTCTTATCAGTCCGTCGTATAAATTAACCCTAGTATTGTTTCTGTGGTGGTGTTCGGCCACTGTATTTAAGAGGGTAAAACGCTTCTTCTCTCCCCCCTCCGCTTTGTTCTTTGCCTGTGCTTGCAGTTCATTTGCCATCTTGGCATACTTGAATGATCCTAATGTGTTGCTTAAATCGTGGATGCACTGGGTAATCCAGAATAACAGTCCATGTACAATCTTTATGGCATCTCAGCCATGTACCGGGTTCCTCTGCATTTGCATTGTCTCGGCTCAAATATCATGTCTAATTGCTTTGTTTATGCCACTTCTGCTTGTTGTCGGTGTTTCTTGGTTGGCAGTGAAGAACCTATTTGCTGGCGGTTTGTGGACTGTAACTTGGTGTGCTAGGGGAGACGTTAGATAGTGATGTGGTTTGGCAAAAACCATTGTCTTACGATATTTAGCTTTACTTAAACTCCCCACGTTAGGGTAGGGTGAGCTATGGAAGATAATGATTGGATAGCGGAATCTTTATGCCCTCTTTTAGACTCGGTTTTTGTGCCTTTCTGCCCCCTGTTAGACTCGTTTTTTGTGCTCTTCTGCCCTCTGTTAGACTCGTTTTTCCCTTGTTTTTCTGCCCTCCTGCCCTCTGTTGGACTCGTTTTTTGTGCCTTTGTGCCCTCTGCATCACCACATCATCACTCAGCGCTACCCCAGCATCACTCAGCACCACCACATTATCACTCAGCACCACCACATTATCACTCAGCACCACCACATCATCACTCAGCACCACCACATCATCACTCAGCACCACCACATTATCACTCAGCGCCACCCCAGCATCACTCAGCGCCACCCCAGCACCACTCAGCACCACCACAGCATCACTCAGAACCACCACAGCACCACCACATTATCACTCAGCACCACCACAGTACCACTCAGCACCACCACAGTACCACTCAGCACCACCACAGTACCACTCAGCACCACCACAGCCCAACTCAGCAGCACCACAGCCCCACCACAACACCACTCAGCACCACCACAGCACCACCACAGCACCACTCAGCACCACCACATTATCACTCAGCACCACCACATTATCACTCAGCACCACCACATTATCACTCAGCACAACCACAGCGCCACCACATTATCACTCACTCAGCACCACCACATTATCACTCAGCACCACCACATTATCACTCAGCACCACCACATTATCACTCAGCACCACCACAGCACCACTCAGCAGCACTCCGCACCACTCAGCACCACCACACAGCACCACCACAACATCACTCAGCACCACCACAACATCACTCAGCACCACCACAACATCACTCAGCACCACCACAACATCACTAAGCACCACCACATTATCACTCAGCACCACCACAGCACCACTCAGCACCACCACAGCACCGCTCAGCACCACCTCTGCATCGCTCAGCACCACCTCTGCATCGCTCAGCACCACCTCTGCATCGCTCAGCACCACCTCTGCATCGCTCAGCACCACCTCTGCATCGCTCAGCACCACCTCTGCATCGCTCAGCACCACCTCTGCATCGCTCAGCACCACCACAGCACCGCTCAGCACCACCACAGCACCGCTCAGCACCACCACAGCACCGCTCAGCACCACCACAGCACCGCTCAGCACCACCACAGCACCGCTCAGCACCACCACAATATCACTCAGCACCACCACAACATCACTCCGTGCCATCATTCAACAACAACTGGCTCAAATATGTTCTCTCAATGTTTCAAGCTTGATTACAAATGTCACAAAAAGATGTTAATATTTCACTTCTGTTCCTGGATTTTCATCACAATAAAATACACTGAACATAATCTTCCCAAAAGTTATTTACAAAAGTTTAAGCTATTGCCATTATAAATTAAAATAACTTTTATTTAAGTATTAATTATTAAAAAAAATAAAAGCCATTGTTATTTGTAATATTAACCCCTTCCATGCTCATGACGAGCTCAGCTCGTCATGCAGTACACTGCTCGTGTGCTCATGACGAGCTGAGCTCGTCATGAACAATGGGTTTCAAGGAAGTGCAGCATCCGGGATGAATTGCCTTAGCATTGAAGGTGTTAATACATCGAAGTCATGTAAATACAACACATATTGCATTACAAATGCTATAGGTGTCACGTTTGCGAAAGTTAAAACTATTGGCATTGTAAATGACAAAGCTATTAATTTCGCTATTTTCAAAACCAACACATAAATAAAAAATTTGTCATTTACAATACCAATACCTCAAACTTTCCTAACGCGAGACCTATTGCATTGCAAATGCTTGTTGCCTTTTCTCCCCTGTTTTTGCCGAACTCGTTTTTGTTGTCGTTTGGCCTCTGGTACAGACACCGGACTTTGCTGCACGAAGCTCTTAGTTGCAACAACAACCTCCCTGTATTTTCTACCTGAAGTTATGATCAGTGACCAGCTCTTAGCGCCAACAACGACCTAGTCCCTCGCCAACGATAATTTCTGACCAAGGCCTGGGACTTTAGCAACTCATTGTTGATGAGTGACTCTCTTGATACAGGCTACATCCTGACAACAGATAACCCTGTCAACTAGAGCTTCTTACATGATGCAGGACTAAGTTGGAAAGTAAACTTAACACCGGGACGAATATAATCCTTGTACCTGACCAGCACTCCATTGCAGTCTGCCTTAACATTTGACTTTGACCCAGTCCAGCCCGATCAGAAACCGTGATTGGAGCATTGTGGTTTTTGGTGCTGTTTTGGTTGAAAACTTAAATTGATATCTACTGTTCTACATATTGGATTTTATTGGTTTGGTATCCTTTTATTTATTAAAATATTCCCAATTTTTCTAAATTGGTATGCTTTTTTTGTTGTGGGTGTTTCACTTTATTGCTACGTTGCCTCTAAGTTAAACCAAAAACCTTGTTGTGAATCAGTCCACAATTTATAGATAGCTGTCCAAAACAAAGAGACACATAGACTATGTAAACATTTAGTGATCAGGTCGTGACTGGTGACACGGTGCTGGACAAAGCTAAAACAAATGACACATTCATACATATAGACAAAACATTAGGTCATGGATGTCCACTTTTGAATACAATTGTCACAACTGGATGAAATATTCCCTTGTTTTTGTTGAGGCTTTGTGTGGACGGATACACGTAAAGAACGTCGATGTTTCGACCCTATATATTAGTGCAGACTTGTATGCATCTGTGTCGGGTCTTCATCAGGACTCAAGAAGGGGGTTGTAGGACAGCCTGACTGAACCATATTCGGTAGTGTGTGTCACCTTATATCCTTCACAGGGTATGTTTTCTGGATATGTATTATTTATAGGTTATTCCAGATAGAACCACTGTTGTTGTTTAGCTTCAATCCACACTCAGGTTCTGAGGGTTACTGGGTTACCCCATAACTACTAATGTCTAAGTTAAACCAGACTGCTTTTGTTCCAAGCTGCCAGAGGGCTAAGCACATGTTTTAGTAGCTTTTGTGGTTCCTATTGTGTAGGATTGTGATTATTATTTAATTGGGGTTATCACTCCTCTCAGCTCATAACCAATTTCATACAGCTGGCCTCGGGCAGATTCACCATCTTAGAGATGGGAAATTCAACCTTTGGCTCTTGCAGTAGCAGTCTCTTCAGTCTTGCCGTTCATCGAAACCTGAGTGACTGTTCCCAGCTCTTAGCAACCACAGTAGCCATGATGTCCCATCAAGGACTGAGATCAGCAGGTTCAAGTCTTAACTTCACGCCCCAGCTACCATCTGCCAGCACAGCAAATCATGCCCATTTTACAGGCTAGCACATTATCGGCCTCTGCAGCAAGCAGGTGGGCAACGATGGTAAGGAAATACTATGGATTATGGGGTTATTCGTGGAGAGGACACTGGATTCACGTCTGATCCATCATCATGTATGTTTGTGATCTCTTCTGTATTCTTAGTCTCATAATCTCTTATCTTGGTGTTCAGGCCTCAATAGCATTTTATGCTTTCGTCGACTCCCTACATTCCTTTCAACCACCTCTCCAATTTCCTTCTCATTTTTCTAAAGATACCTGGCTAGTAACATTGACAAGTGTACTGCAGCCATGTTAAAATGAACCCTAGGGAATATGTAATGTCCTGCAGTGGTGGGTGATAGAGAGGTAATAAAGCAAGGAAGGGGTCAGCATAATGACCATGGTCTCTACTTATTGAATGGTACTTTATACAGAAGAGACCCCAGCAATGTGAACGTTTAATATGGCATTCCTTCAGCAGGTAGAGACCACAGTGGATCGTCGGAGGCACACGCTGACAACACAGCAGATCTATGTCATAGGAACAGGTGAATAAAGAAAGTCGCTCAAGTCATCCTGTGTGGTACTGAATCCATACTCCTGAGCACAATTGAGGACACTCTTCATTGACTTTATCTTTAGGGTATTTCCAGCAACAGCTCATCTGAGGCACCCCATGCCATGCACTGGCGACTACGTTCAGCTCAGATGAACGATACAGAAGAAGTCTCCTTTTCTCAGATATCGACTACTAAATGAGGCATACCTGGTTACTTCAGAGGGAGAGTCTTTTTTTAAGTGTCTCCAACCCCATCCACCCCCCATAAAATTCAGAATGCCACCTTGTGCATTCCAATAGCTTGCTTGTAGGCCACACGAAAGCCCTATATTTCCATTTCAAGTTATGAAAGAAAGTTGTCTGGCTTCCAGACAATGAATGTGCATTTTTTCTGCTTTGTCCACAAAAGCGATCTCTATTTTGCTCAAAGTCTGAAGCTGTGTATAAGTTGTATAATAAAAGGCATAGGGTTGGATGCATGGAACTGGTGAAAAACGAGAGTTCCAAATGTGAACTTGTACCACAAAACTAGTTCAGTCATTCGGGGTGTAGTGTAGTTCCTAAATTCCCAATAGGCTCTGCGCATTGGAATAATATATCCTATTGATGTGAAATAGGACTTCTGTTTACTAGGTCTCTATCGAATATATTAGACTTAATTGTGAGTGCCAGCTAGCTCAGAGGTCACTAGAAACTTTCTCGAGTTCACAAGAAGGGATTCGTTTCGGACAACCGCATAAACATGACAACTTTGTTTCCCCAAGATAAAACTGATCTTCAGAGTCGTGGAAACAATAGATAGATATTTTACTCAGTCATTCGTGCATGCTTTGTTTCACCAGAGGTGCAGAGAAATAGAGAGACGGGCGTTTTCAATAAAAGTATTTATTGAACAGTCTTCTTTCTCATGCAAAAGAAATGAACTGCTAAAATCGTAATACTGGCTGTAAAGTATAATGCGTACAGCAAGAAGAGTATTATAAAATAATACTGTAAAAGCATGGTATGGTTTCTAAGCCATAAAATACATACATAAATAAAGACTAAAAGTACTCAACTGGTGCTTCTAAAATACGCCTACCCCAAAGTACCTAACCTAAGTCTAGTACGAGGGAAGAAGTAAGTGTGGTGTAGCATAAGTTTAGTATACTTTTGCCAAGAATCTATCCAAGATTTCTCTTTGGGGCTAATCAGTTCCGTACCTTGGTTTAGAATGAAGGAGGTCAGTCTCTGGAATCTATTTCCCAACACCCTGAAAGGGGAGCTTAGAAAAACACTGGAGCTGGATTTCTCGGCAAGAGAAAAGACAGCATCTCTCTCAGTGTGTCTGCTGCAGGGTCGGCTTCCTTCGGCACTTGCAAGTGTGGGCATATTTATACCTTCAAGGTGCCGAGTTTGACGTAAAGGTGGACATAATAACGTCATCAAAGAGTCTCTGTTCAATGAAAACTCCATGAGTTCTTGAACAAATCAATATTCAAGCAAAGGGAAGTCCCTAACTGCTGAAGCAGAGTTTTCCAAGAAATCGTTGTGGATTTTCGGAACTAGTGGAAGTACCATGCCTTATTTGGACTGCATAAGCTATGTCTAAATATGGTTATGATTTCTATGCCTATATAAGGATATGGTGATTTATACCTATATAAGGGCATGAATCGGGGAAAATTACACTAGGGTCCTAAAATGCTATACAACAGGGGAGACACAATTCTGGTTTGCTTAAACTTTAAGACTGGACAGCATCCACGGAGAAAACTGAAGATCACATGGACAAGACTGAAGAGGTGGGTGAGAAAGGCGGAAAGGACCTTAAAACATACACGGTAATAGAGTGCTAGTTGAAAAATAACAAAGAAGTACCTCTAGAAGCAGGCGGCCAGTGGAAGGACAATCTTTAGACAGGGAACTGTACTTGGTCCAGGCTCCATGGAAATGGAAGAACCGAAGAGAAAATCATATCAGGAGGCCCTGCCAGAGGGGAAGCAGGGAAATGAGATAGACCCGCAAGCAAACCAATGATAGTTTAAGGGTAAGTAAGGGGTTGGTTCTAAGCCTGTTTTGATTTTTTTTTTTAAAGAGATTTCGGAAGGACAGCGCAGGAGCTGCATGCACTGTCCATGTAACAGTAGAGAACTCTAAACCTCAGTGCAAGGAGAAACATTGATGGTAATCAACAAACTGGGATATGTGGTAGAAATTGCCCTGCCTCTAGCTTGAGAAGGCTTGTTGCTGAAAAAGAAAATGAACCGCTAAAGTACAGGATCAGAACCTTTGTATTGATTTTGCATGTTGTTTTGGATAAGACGGCTAAGCCAGATTGTTGTTGAAAATTAGTAATGGGAATATGAGTAGAGGGAAATAAGGGAGTCAAACTGTGATGTGGATGTGCAATAGAAGGGAAGTTTAATTGGGAGAGGTTTTTCATTCATAATAATTATGTGATACCAAAAGGGGCTGTTAGGGATTTTTCTAGCGACACCCATAAATGGGAGTGTTAGGTGTGAGCGTGATTAAGCCAGTATGCTTACTGTTTTAAGGAGAAGGCATAATGATATTGCCGGAAATATGAAGAGTTATGGCCATCATCAGATTTACCTCTTTTTAAACTGGACAAAGCTATCCGAGATGGTTTTCCCTCCCATAGGAATTTAGAAAGAAGAGAATCTATCTTTTTAAAATAGGGGTCAAGTATGTGTATTGGGATCATGGAAATGATGTATAATCTCATAGGTGGCAATATCATCTCTATGGAGTCAGGTCTGCCCCACCAAGGAAATAATAGGTTGCATCTTAGAATTGTTTTATTTAGAAACTTAATAACGTTATTAACATTTTGTTTGATTGTACCTAAAATGTGTTTGTGAACCATAATCTGAGGTATTTTATTTTAACAGGTTGCCACGTATAGTTTACACAGTGGAAACATTATTTAGTACATAAAATATTTAGAGGCAATATTTCAGATTTGTCAATATTTAACTGATGACCTGATATATGAGAGAAAACAGACATGCACCAAGAAAATGGGAAGGAAATTAGTTGAATGAGAACAATATAACAGGAGGTTGTGAACATATACAGACATTTTTATCTGCTGTTTACCAATTTGAAATCCCATGATGATTGAATCTTGCCAGAATTCCATTAAGAAAGG
The DNA here is from genome assembly GCF_964261635.1 of Lissotriton helveticus. NCBI lineage: Eukaryota > Metazoa > Chordata > Amphibia > Caudata > Salamandridae > Lissotriton > Lissotriton helveticus. The sequence continues at coordinate 495,583,137 of NC_136063.1, forward strand.
TTCTAATTCAATGAAATGATAAATAAAAAGGGAGATAGAGGACATCATTGCCATACTAGTATGGATATAGAAAAGTAGACTGACAAGTTACCATTAACAAAGATAGCAGTTTTAGGACTTGAATATAACAAAACAAAATTACACAATTTAGGGGGTATACCAATCCATTTTAGTGCTTCAATCTTGAAATCCCAACCAATTCTGTCAAAAGCTTCTTCAGCATCTAATGCGATAGCAGTCAAAGAGTAATCTAACGTGGAAGCCGTATTTAAGACACAGAAAAGAGAAAAGCTTTACCTGAAAATAGTCGAACCTTGATGAAATCAGACTGCTCTGGACCGATGTGATCTGGCAAGATAGGATTGATGCGTAATGCAAAGATTTTTGGAAAAATTATAAACTTTGTTGACTAAGGAGATGGGATGATGTTTTTACATTGTTTATGATCTATATTGTTATTTTGAATTAGAATATCATTGATTCTTGAAAGGTTCCCTGAGAAGATTCATTTTTTACGAAGAAATTAATATGAGTAAAAGATTAGGAAGGAGGATGTTTGCAAAATGACTAACATTCACTAGTAAAACCGTCAGGTGCAGGGGCTTTTCCACTTCATAGGGAAGAAACTGCCTGAGTAATTTTGGATAACTAAATAACTTTTTCTAATGTGACAAAATCAATTTTTGAAAAATGGGGAAGGGGGATAGTCTGAAGGAAAAAACAAGCATTTACAATGCAATAGGTCTTGCATTATTTAATTTGAGAGCTATTGGTGTCGCAAATAAGATTTTTTTTCTTTCTAAAAATATCCAAGTAGTAGTAGTATAAGTGCTTAAAAGAAATTGCTGAAGCAATGAAAGGGTGTTGTATGTTTGCCTGTTATTGGGTGTGTATGTTGAGTTGTAAAGGGACCTGTATTAGCTATATAAAATACTGTATATTGGAATGGAACAAATAAGAGAAAGATTTGATGTGAGCATACATTTGTAACTGTTGTTATTCGTTAGCTTGTTTTGTAATAATGCGCTGTTGTTTATTTAGCTGCATTTCTTAAATGTTTGAAATGGGGGTCTCTAGTTGGCAAGGGGTTGCACCTTTGTCCAAATAGGGACCCTTCTTCCTAGTCAGGATACAGGATTTACACTCCTAAAATAACCACTGCTCACCTCCTTGGTAGCTAGGCATGAGCAGTCGGGCTTATCTTAGAGGCTGTGTTCAAAGCATTTGCACATAACCAACAGTAATACAGTGTAAGCACCACAAAAGGACACCACACCAGTTTAGAAAAATGCGCGGAGTAAAGGAGTACCACAAGTGGTGTTGCGGAAATGCGTGGAGATAGTGTGAAGTGTGTGGAGATAGTGTGGTGATGTCCAGCCGTATGCAAATGTGCTGTGAATGCTTTGTTGTGGGGATAAAAGGGATGTATAGGTGTGGGATGCATGAGCTATTAGAAGGGATATGTGAGTAAAGTTGAACGGCACGCTATAGTAAAGTAAACAAAAGCTCTGCAGTGTCCAGCGGCACCTAAACAGTGCGAACAACATATGCGCGCATCTGTAAAAATGTACGAGAAAACGAAGCGATGTAAAAAGTTGAGCAGTGAAAAAACATATTCTTGTGTATGCGCTTTTAAAAGGGCAAACCTACTGGAAAAGAAATGTTTGTGGATAGCTTTGTACTGTTATGTGAATATATCGCCGCACACAACATATATTACATCTTTAAACGTACAACCCCAATCGTATACCGCTGCAGCTGTGCACTGAAAAACGAAGCACCGTAAAAGCTAAGCACTGTGCAGCGGCACCTAAACAATTTCAAAAACATATGCTTGTGTCTGCACCTCAAAAAGGTAAAGCTACAGCAGAACAAAACGCAGTGGAAAGCGCAGCAGTGTCCGATGCGATGCAAACGCTGTACAAATTGGGTCACTGTTTATTACAAAGATTACACATAGAAATGTACAAAACAAAAAGGAGGAGAGGAAAGTAAGTGGGGGATTAAGTTTGAAATAAATATATCTATTGTGCCTATATTGACACTGGCAGGCTGATACAGTGAACGGACTTGCATGTATATAATCCTGTGCAGGGTGATCTCTGTTTGTTCCTTACTTCCCCGCATTGCAATTTGTCTTTCATAAGTGTGTTTCTATGGTGTATTAAGATGTCTGGCAACGAGGCCTTGGGCGGCGCAGTTATCAATTAAGATGCAAATATACATAAAAGGAGCTGTTGTTAAATGCGCTCCAACGTTTAGTGCGGAAAGTAGAGAGCTTGCATCCAGCGAGCCTGCGTGTCTGCTGCTTGTTGTCAATAGCCAACAATGCTGTAGTCGAACTTTCTGGAGCACCACAAATTGCCCCATTAATCCATGAGCCTGCAAAGCGGCAGGAACTGCAATGGAGCAGCAAGGGCTGTGTCGTTGACCAATGGCCAATGATGCTACAGTGGAACTCCAAGTGTACAAAGTGTGTTGTATTACGAAGCATTTTGCCTTTCCTTGCAGCATAATTTACTCAACCTTGCTGCATAATTGGCCAGACCTTCCACATAATTCCAGTGGCTCTAAGTACTCCAATAATACCAAATAACAGCAAACACGAACTGAAAGGTGGCAGTTTACCTTTATAAAGTGCCTTACGCAGCACTGTACCACTTGTAGCGCATCTTTTTATTACATTTTTCTATTCATTTGATAGAGGAAATTATTTTCTGGATATGATAAAACAGAAGGTGGAAAATAGCACAATCCCATTTGTGGGTGGGGGTTATATATGTGCCAAGCGAACATGAGCAGTGTCATCCCAACAATCAACACGCTCATGTGTGAATAAAAAAGGTTAAGCTACCGGAGAATAAAGCGACATAAGAAAGGTACTTAATGATAAAAAAGCTGCCAATAAAAAGCTCGGCAGTATTGAATGTATAAGTGTTGTGTTTGATTAAGTACAATAATTGTATCAACATTGAGAGTCTGGGGAATGGAGCAACATTGCACTGTATTGCATCTATAATCAATTTATGTAACACATATCGTTGCAGTTGGTACACATTGCTTTGCTTATCCATGATACCTATGGGAGATCGAAGAAGTAAAAAAAAAAAGGTTGACTGGAACATAAATAAGGGAGAGAGTGATTGCAGATGGCTGTGTAAAGGAAGACTAACTATAGGAGGAGAAGTAAAAGAAACTGAGCGAAATTAAATATGCTGCATACATCAATATAATTTACTTTCCCTAACACGCCTGCTTAGTGACCCTTAGTGTGTCCTTAACATGCGTCGATGTGTTCGATTTTCCGTGACTGTGTGCGCTGCTATCCCCTCAACTACACTTTATTTTCAGACTCTGCGAGATAACAAGTGTAAATGGTTTGTTATGGCAACCCTGGGAATGGCTGTGCTTGGGCACTAGCAAACAAATGTATTTGTTGTGCGCCTTACTAAATAAAATTACGTAACCAGAACATTACAACCGCTGTTACCTGCATTGGATTTAGCTAGCTAAAATCCTTGACACCATATATTTCACATTATAAATGTATTGTTATGATCCAATTGTGCTTGGCTATAGGTCAGAAAGTAACTAGACACTGCTCCTTTCAGTTATCCAGTATTATGGGTGTGCTTCATAGATTCACAAGCCTGAATCATTCCCCGTCGTCGAGACGGGAGTCTCCGGTACATAGAAAAGTAATGTCCTATAGACATACATAGAGAAAAATAGGCCTATCTATGTCCTTTTGTAAAAAGGACCAAACTCCAGAAGGTAGCCAAACAGCTACCACCTCCCTCTAGAACCTTCCTGTCAGGAGCCTCAGTCTCTCAGATTTTCTACCGCACGTTGTGCTGGGGAGTCTCCACCACAGTTCTCCTCCGGTTTCCTAGTTTAATCTCTTTTCTTCATAGAAATTGGATATTTCTTTTAAAAAACAACCATGGCTGATCAACAGAAGAGGGGTCTCTTCAGAGCTTGCTCTTCTTGTGGTAAGAAGAGGCTCCACGTCGAGGATAAGCCTGAAACCTGCTTATACTGTCTTTACCCTGACCATTCTCCTAAGGAATGTAGAATTTGTAGAACATTCTCTACAAAAACACTAAAAGACAGAGAAGGACGGCTGCTCCTCTGGTTGAACAGGCTGAAAACCAGAGACAACCTGGAGTCTTCAGAGGACGGTGAGATGGCTTCAGTTTCTTCTAAAATATCCTTGAAGAGGCCAACGGTTGCTTCCCCTAGCCCTACAGACGTTCCTCCTAAAAAGACTGCCAAAAAGTCTTCTGAGGCAAAATCTACAACGTCTGACAAGGAGGTTCCTGCCTTCAGGAAGCCTGCGCCGTCGTCGACGACTATTTCGTCGACGCTTTCCTCAGCGCTGAAGAAGACTGTGTCTCCAGTCTATGTTTCTACATCGACGACGGTGGCGTCGTCAGCATCTTCATCGACGACGACGACTACTCCATCGTCGACGGCGGGTAAGCCTGTGTCGTCGATTATCATCCTTAAAAAGCCCTCGACGACTATTAAGATTCCTTCGTCGTCGACGACGACATCAGCGTCGACGACTAAGCCAAAACCGTCGACGCCGTCGACGAAGACACCCCCGTCGACCAGCGTGCCGTCGACGAAGACACCGACGATGGTGAAGACATCGTAGACGACGAAGACACCGTCGACGAGCGCACCATCAACGACTGTGCCGTCGACGAAGGTCCCGTCGACGAGGGTACCGTCGACGAAATCACCATTGACGACGATTGAAATTCAGTCGACGACGACACCGTCGACGACGCCATCGTCGAGGCTATGGAAACAATCGGACTTGATTTCTCCGTTGACAGCTTCCAGTCAGTCGTCTACAATTCCACCAATGACAAAGACAACGAAAAAGCCAATAACACCGGACTTAACGTCCCCAAGTAGGGTGCAAAAGTTACCCCCATCTTGTCTACTGCAGGACGAGGACTCAGACGAAGACCAGTACGGACAGGCCACCAGTCCTTCAGATCTCATAGTAAAGTGCCAAAGCACTGATGAGGATGGCGACAAGGTGGTTTTTACAGAAGAGGTTGAACATTCACAGGTCCAGACGAAGGTCACACCTATGGTATGCCTTCCGGTGTCTATAGTCTCAGACTTACAGTTCTTGATCCAAGACTACAAGCAATGATTTCCCGAACCGACCACTGCTCCATCAATGGAGACAAATCCAGCTACATCTGGACCGACGCCATCCTCACGACCTAGACCGTCACCTTTGATGATCCGTCAGTAGAGAGAACCAGTGCAAAATATCCCGTCTTCTGACAAGGAAGTCAAAGAACCAGAGGATGGAGAGGTGCGGGACGACCTGTCCGACCATAGGGACGATGAGGACTACATCGGTCCTTCTCCGGCCCCACCTGAACCCACTACCTCGGACTAGCCACCAGTGGACATTGGCGGATTTCACAACTTAGTGGAGAGAGCGGCCACAAGATTCCACATGACAATGGAATCCCATGAAACTGACTATTTCCTATATGATTTTAAAGACCCGGTTAGGAAAACAACCAGATCAATTCCTATCATTGATCATATATGGGAACAGGGAAAACAGCTGATGCAGACACCAGCCTCGGTCTCTGCAGTAGTACCACGGCTGGACAAGAAGTATAAGGCACCAACAACAGCACCAGCCTGCCTTACTGGGCATCCCAAGCCAGATTCGGTGGTTACCCAAGTGGCACAAAAGAACTCTAGGAATCCGTCATCTCCATTGTCAGCTCCACCGGACAAGGAGGGCAGGAAGCTAGACAGTATTGGCAAACGCTTTTCCACCACGTCGGCCATGACTGTGAAAGTGGCAAATTCCATCGCGCTACTAGGCCGCTACAATAGGCAATTGTGGGAGGATATTGCCCCGTATCTGGCGGACTTACCAGATAATCTGAAAGAGGAAGTTCAATCACTCCTTAAGGAGGGCCAAACATCGGCATTGGAACTTATCGATTGTACTATAGATGTTGCAATGACCGGCTTCAGACAGCTAGCAGGGGCCGCGGTCTTGAGAAGGCAGGGGTGGCTTAAAGCTACATCCTTTCGTCAAGAGGTCCAAACTAAGGTACTGGTCATGCCCTATGACGGCCAGCACCTTTTCGGGGAGAAAATCGACGAGGCCCTTCAAACAATCAAAAAAGATACAGACCCGGCACGAGCGCTTGGCACATTGCAGTTTAAGAACCAGTCCTTTCGAGGGAGCAGGGGTAGAGGTCAGTCCTCTTACAGAGGTTCTTACCAGAACAAATCCTCTTACTCCTATAACCAAGGCCGTTCGCAATACCAACAGCGACTTCAGTAACAAGGGCGCCAGACCTCGTATGGAAGGTCCAACTACAGGGGAAAAGGCCAGAGGAAACCCACTGGTGGACGCCAATGACCGTTTCCAGCAGCCAGTCAGTCCACAATCTCGTTTTTTCAAACTTGAAGGAAAACTGACACACTTCCTCGACAATTGGAGATCAATTACAACGGATCGGTGGGTGCTCCAATTCAATTCCCCCGACAACTCATCCTCGCAAGCTTCAACACAGATATTTACGGTTACTCCTTCAAGAGGTCTCTTCAATGTTGAAAAAAGGAGCGATAGAGCGAGTTCCATCAGCTCACAGAGGAAAGGGATTTTATTCCCGCTTCTTTCTCATACAAAAGAAAGGGAAGAAATGGAGGCCCATTCTAGACCTCAGGGCACTCAACACATTCTTGAAGTGTCGATCGTTCCGTATGGTGACGATCCAGGAGATCTTGGGGTCACGAGAGGAAGGAGACTGTATGACGTCTTTAGACCTGCAAGACTCATATTACCACATCCCTATTCACAAAGGCCACAGGAAATTCCTCAGATTCGCAGTGGCAGGTCAGCACTATCAATTCTGTGTCCTCCCATTCGGCCTCAAGTCGGCACCTCGGATATTCACCAAGTGCCTCTCCCCAGTGGCAGTTTTCCTACGACAGCAGGGACACCAAGTCTTCCCATACCTGGACGACTGGCTGGTGAAAGCACCATCTATGAAAGGCGCAACCAAGTCCTCCAGCGCCTGTCTCACACTTTTCCAGCAACTGGGCCTGACGCTCAATCACGAGAAGTCTACCTTACAGCCCTCCCGAGTTCTTACCTTTCTCGGGGCGACGTTGGATACGGAATGTTCCAAAGCATTCCCCTCTCAGGAGAGGAAGCACAAGTTTATCACTCTGGCCACCGCAGTGGCCTCGAAGAAATCCTTACTGGTCTGTACTTTCAAGTCCCTCCTGGGGATGATGTCCTCGTGTATCCTGCTTATTCCACACTGTCGGCTCAGAATGCGTTCTCTGCAGGAGGCCTTGACCAGGCAATGGACTCAAAGCACAGGCTCTTTCGAGGATCGCATTGTGATAACTCAGCAAATGACCAAGGCCTTGCTCTGGTGGAGGTCGCCCAAGAACCTCTCTCAAGGGCTACCATTCTTGCTGCCTGCAGCTCCACACGTGATAACTACGGATGCCTCCCTCGAGGGATGGGGAGCGGTCCTTCAAGAGTTGCAGATCAGCGGCAAGTGGACGGACCAGGAAAAGCAGCTCCATATCAACCTCCTAGAGCTGAGGACAGTTTTTCTATCTCTGCAGGCTTTCCTACCGCGCATCAAGAACTCCCCAGTGCTTGTCAGGACCGACAACACCACGACAATGCACTACTTGAACAAGCAGGGAGGAACACGTTCGCTCACACTATCTCGCGAATCGCAGAAAATTTGGAACTGGCTTGTGCTCCAAGGAATCACGCTGACAGCGTAGTATGTCCCAGGCAAGGACAACGTCATAGCAGATGCTCTAAGCAGACGGAGATCGCTGTCCCATGAATGGGAGCTCGAGCAAAAGGTGCTGAATCACATCTTTTCGGACTGGGGGAGACCGCAGATCGACCTCTTTGCCACCAGGGAGAACGCCAAATGCCGCAACTTCGCAAGTTGGCATCCCCAGTTGCGGTCCCTCGGAAATGCATTTTCCTTCCCCTGGCGCAACGTGTTTGTGTACGCATTTCCGCCATTTCCCCTGATACCAAGAGTCCTCTGGAAAATAAAAAAAAGGAGCACTGCACCCTGATTCTGATTGCCCCGTTCTGGCCGAGACAGCATTGGTTCACGGACCTCCATCGCCTCTCAGGCCACCCGCCAATCCGTCTGGGTCAACATCCATCCCTGCTCACGATGTCCAACGGCCAAGTACAGCACCCCAATCTGACATCACTCAGATTATCGGCTTGGCTCCTGAGTACCGAGAGTTCTGCCAGCTAGACATTCCGCAGGAGTGCAAAGATGTCCTCACGAAAGCAAGAGCAGAGAGCACAAATAAAACCTATTCCTTAAAGTGGAAACGCTTTTGCATTTGGTGTAAGGACAAAGGTCTACATCCCTTTCAGGCTACTCCGGAGCAGTTACTACCATATCTGCTACACCTGGCACAGTCGGGTCTTGCGCATGCCTCTATCAGAGTTCATTTGGCAGCAATTTCCCGCTTTACAAGAACTTCAAAAGGGCCCTCTCTCTGGTCACACATGTTAATAAAACAATTCCTTAAGGGGCTCTACAGATCCTTTCCTCGGCCACGGAGAGTTCCGCCAACATGGCATCTCAATGTGGTCCTCAACCAATTGATGAAACACCCTTTCGAGCCCATTCACAGGGCAGAGGTCAAATACATCTCCTGGAAAACAGCCCTCCTCTTAGCTATGACCTCAGCAAGAAGGGTCAGCGAACTACAAGCTCTTTCCATACAAAATGCCTTCATGCAGTTCAAGGAAGACAGAGTGGTTTTAAAAACTAATCCTCGATTTATTCCTAAGGTCCCGTCGGACTTCCATTTAAATGAACCTCTAGTCCTCCGATCATTCTTCCCAAATCCCAGCACTGCAGCTGAAAAAACCCTGCACTCTTTGGACCTGAAGAGGTGTCTCAAATTTTATCTTGACAAGACAAAACATTTCAGGAAATCGAATCAGCTTTTCATCGCTTTCAGTAGACCGAGGAAAGGCATGCCGCTTTCAAAACAAAGTATTTCACGATGGATATCTTCAGTAATTGCCTTTTGCCACGACCAAGCTGGACGGCCATTGCACTCCAAAGTAAGAGCTCATTCTACAAGAGCTGTGTCCACATCGGCAGCGCTGTTCGCTGGGGTGCCAATACTGGACATTTGCAGGGCAGCGACCTGGAAGTCGCCGCATACCTCACCAGGCACTACTGCCTGGATACGGAACTGATGCAGGATGCAGCAGTGGGCCAGACTGTTCTTCGCCATCTATTCCAGTGAGGTGAGCCTTCCTCCTTCCCGCCATCCTACGCTGGTATGCACATTTATTTACTTATTTCATGTTACTTGTTGATGGTTCTTAGTCGCATGATATGTATTATCTACAGACTGCTATATGCTGTTCCATCAGAAATGTGCATACTGTATTGCTTGCTACTCTGATTCAGGCATGTGAATCTATGAAAGACACCCATAATACTGGATAAGAAATGCGTTACTTACCTGTAACTGCAGTTATCCAGTATTGGTGTCTTTCATAGATTCACATGCAACCCTCCCGCCTCCCCTGGAAGACCTCACTTCTTTCTCTAACAAGTATTACGCCTACCTAGCTTGGTGCGTACAAAAATCTGAGAGACTGAGGCTCCTGACAGGAAGGTTCTAGAGGGAGGTGGTAGCTGATTGGCTACCTTCTGGAGTTTGGTCCTTTTTACAAAAGGACATAGATAGGCTACTAAGGCGAGGCCCTTAGGCCTATTTTTCTCTATGTATGTCTATAGGACATTACTTTTCTATGTACTGGAGACTCCCGTCTCGACAACGGGAATGATTCAGGCATGTGAATCTATGAAAGACACCAATACTGGATAACTGCAGTTACAGGTAAGTAACGCATTTCTTCCTCGCTCTGTTGTTTGGTGTTGTGAAACTGAAAGCGCCATGAAGTCTAACCAATCACAGCATGTGGTTACGAACAAAGCAATTGGCTTTTAACTGCTAATTCCTCACTAAGAAAGATGGTGACATAGATTACATAGATTGTGTTAGTAACTTCTGATTGCAAGTCGGCTTTGTGTTGTTGTTGCTGCTGCTATTGCAAAGTGACACATACACATTTCAGCAATGGAGAGCTGATCTCTTCCAGCCCAAAGACCCTGAACGGATGCCTGTTGCACGAAGCAGCGCAAGAGCTGTGGGTCACTCAGGGATTGTCAGAATGGGACATAGCAGAGGACAGGAATCATGACTTGCCCCTTGAGCACTTAGGTGGGGAAGAGGGGCTATCTTCAGGCTCGGCTGGACGGAGAGCGCAGATTAGGTTATTTTATTGATCGCAGATATTTCAAAAAAATAATTAAACAAGCTGTCGGCTGTCGACATCTCTCGGGCCCGCTGTATTTATATAGTACGGCTCATACAAGAGATGCTGGTGTGCTGCGAGGATGGGGCCAGCGCTGTGCACAGTGATGATGTGAGGTGCCGTGAAGTGGTGCTGCGCGGCACTCTGCGCTCCAGCACAGCAAAAAAAAGACTTTGAAAGCTGCCAGCTGACCGGCATGGCGACACCAAATGCTAATGCTAATGCGGGAAGATTGAGGAAACGTGTTTTTTTTGTCGGAACCGAAGAAGTCCTTCGAATAAAATAAGCACAGATTTAAGACATTAAACATGCCCCATTTTCAAGTCGCCTAGCTGACACTATGATGTTTCTTTTTCGTGACAAACACATTTGGAAAAATGGAAAAGAGATAGATAGCTCCTTTTAATTATAGAATCATTATTACTGTGAATTTCGTTAAATCGATATCAGTGGTCAATGTTTGCGCTGTTCAACGTGTGTGTACGGGTTGATGTCGCATTTGCAACTTAGCTCTGATGTTTAACCAGATCGATCCAGCTGCAAGTTAAGAGGCAGAGAACAGCGAGCCAGAGCCACTGTATTCAAAACACTTCCTTATCTAACAGTAATCAACCATAAAGCACCGGCTTCTCTGGGCAGATTTGACATGCCTGAGGCCGGGCGCCAGAAGAATCAAAGGGGAATGGGAGGGGGTGAGACGCAGGCTACAGCGTGAAAAACAGATGCCACTGAAAGTGCAGACAGAGTGAAATAACACTGTAGTTAGGCTCCGCTGTATGGGGACTACACGGAAGTTAGGAAATCGCCAACAGAAAAGGAGATACCGACAACACTACCACAACTAAGCCAATAGGAAGCGGAGAGACAAGTGACATTAAATTTAACCCAACATACAGATTACTTATGTCTCGCTGAGACAGCGCATGCGCTGCCAAACACGAGACCTAAAAAGATATGTCTAATGAGGGAGGTTGTGGTTCCGGAGTGTATACATTTGTGTAAAAATAAACTGATTAATTGAATCAATCAATCCGGGATTTGTGAAGCGCGCTACTCGCCTGTCAGGGTCTCAAGGCACATTCAAAATGTTTTTATCTTTAAGGAGGACAGTTCCATTGTTGGTTAAAGATTACATTTTTGTTCTATCTTTTTTGATCTTTAAATAGCTGGCAAGCCAGACCCTCCAGCTTATCGCGATTTCGCGATTTGCAAAAAAATCGCGAAATCGCGCGATCTCTGGAAATGCCACGATATTTGGCATAAAGCCCGCGAAATTTGCCGTTTCCGCCGAAGAGGAGCGAGGCACCCATTTTCCATTTGATTTGCGGCGAGAAGAGAAGGAGCCAGGAGGTCGAGGACGCGCGGCCGAGAGAGGGAGAAGACCACGGCGGCCGAGAGAGGGAGAAGACCACGGCGGCCGAGAGAGGGAGAAGACCAGCACCACACCAGCAAGAGGGGGAGAGAGCACGAAGCGGCAGCGACACACACGAAGACTCTTCCTCATTCCTCAGGGACTCGGACTCGTCGGAGCAGGAGGAAAGCCGGCCGGCGGCGAACAGAACACTGACAGGTACCGTCCGTAGGCAAGTTTAAAACCAACTTCGTTAAGAAGCGCTGCCCGGGTGGGAGGGGGGCAGTGGAGATGTGGAAGAGGAGAGAGGGAAAAGCTGTTATTGCAGGCCTCGCCCGGCCTTGGGTAAAGTTTTTATTATTTATTTATTTATGCATTTTTATATAGCGCAGACTTTACCTGAAGGCGTCAGAGCGCTTCACATTAGGAACAGAGATGAAACATAATGAGAAACATTACAAAAGAACAGATTGCAAAAACATACGTTACTTACATAAGGTAATAGTGACATTTGTGAGCAAACAAAATACATGAGGTAGTAAAAACTGTGAGCAACCAAAAATACATGAGGTAGTAAAGGTAATAGTGACAATCGTGAGCAAACAAAATACTTGAGTAAAACTTGTGAGCAACCAAAAATGCATGAGGTAGTCAAAAGTGCACAAGAGGAGATGAAAGTGACAAGTGTGTAGTTATAAGAGAAAACAGAGTATAATTTGAGGTATAGTACTGCAATAAGTGCTAGACACTCAGGCACAGGAACAAGCGTTACGTGGGCAAGGTGGCACTTGTGCAAGTATCAAAGGTAAAAACATGTGAGAGGTAGCAGCCGTGTGTTGCAAGGGCAGAGTGGTGTGTGCATGTTACAAAAGGCACACCCTCCAATCACAGGCATACACTGATCTACTCTGTGTGCTCAAGAGTTCTGCAAGGGCTGTTGGACGATTCATACCACACATCCATTTCCTTGGTTTCTGTATATTTTAAAACCCGGTAACTGTGCGGTCCTGACGTGTCCCACCACTTGTCTCTCCTTTTACAATTATTTATAGTTTTGCATGAAGGAAAACATAAACCCAGGCTTACGAAAAAGTATGTGTCCAGGACTAAAGGATTTTTGTAAATGTGGATATTAATGTTGCTTTCTCCCTACTTGCAAGCTAGTCACCTGCAAAAGAAACAAAAATTAGTGACATCGTTTTGTTATAATTTTTTTTTAAATTAATATATGCTCAGCAATTAGTACAGTCCTAGTTTCTTTACTCTACAAAGTTAGGCTGTTCGATGGGTTCAGGGGGTGTTTCAACGTGAGAGGGAGAGCATGGAGCGGGGGTGGATGTAGGAATAAAGAATGGAGGGCAGTAAGTCGGGGGGGTAGAGCAGAGGGAGATTTGGAGTGCTCGGAAGAACTGAACGTACGTGGCCAAGATTAACATGCCTTTTAACTAAAACAAATGGGCTGAATTGTAAATAAACAAAATGTACATAGCTCCATGTTGTCAAATAACTCAAACAGTAAGATATCTGTGTTTGGTGTTGCAAAAACCCCAAAATAAAATGCCGCTAAATGCCGCTAAATTTCCATTTTTGTGCCGCTAAATTTTCATTTTTGTGCCGCTAAATTTGCCAATCCATGCCGCTATATCCTGGGGGGTCTGGCAAGCAATTCCCCCATCTTATTTTGGCCACCATATTATCGTTCATTGCTTTTTATTAAATATGTAGAAGCAGAACTATTAGTTAAGTTATTAAATGGTAGTGTACCATTGATTAGTTCTTACAAAGAAACTTTATTCTTTGAATTATATGTGTAATCCAGTTTTTTTATTTCATCAAGAAGACTGTTTGGGCTGCTAAGGTTTTCTTTTTATGAAAGTGTATGATAAAACCTCTGGCTTCTGCTTTAAAGGAATCCCTTATTATTGGGAAAAGAGAGTCACATGTTATTGATGACAAAAAACGCTTGGAGAAATGGCTCAAATTGAGTGATAGTTTAGCATCGAATAATAAAGAATTGTTAAAACACCATCTACCTGACTGGTGAAAAAGGTACGAGACCTAAATCTGTGTATAATGTGGACTGTGCTGAGATTAAAATGGATCCAATATCTGAGAGATTGATGTATTGAACAAAACTCTTACTAAAAAAAAAAGTGATAGTCTATACGAGATTGAAAATGATAAGATGAAGAATAAGGTGTATTCACGGAAATCTAGATGACCTAGCCTCCATATATTAACTAGAGATTTACTTTCCATTGCAGGTCTGAATTGTGTGTGCATTTTAGTGTGCCTAAATGTAACTTTGGAACTTATATCAATAACCTGTATACAGTCACCATAAAATATAATGTAACCATCATCATATTGATGCAGATTGTTAGAATAATCTTCCAAAAGGTGTTATTAACAGAGACTGGGCCATAATGATTAAAGATTGTAATTGGAGTATTAACAAGCAGTTTAACAATGCTCCATCTGGGCTCTGAGTCTTATTCTTGGTATGTGACTGAGAGTTTACGTTTCTTATGGCTACGGCAAAGGATTAGTACACCATTCTTTTTCCCCATAGCTGGTAAAATATAAACATTGCCAACTTGGCATTTCTTTTTATTTAGTAGCTTCCAATTCAGAAAGATGTTATTCTTGAAGTAGTGCAACATCTGTCTTAAGTTTAGCTAAAGGAGACAAAACTCCTTGTTGTTTAATAGGGTTACTTAAACCATTAACATATTATGAAGTAACCCTGAAAGTAAAACTGAAACAAAAGTATGAACTGTTTATATGTCTCCAATAAAACAAAATTGAGATATATAGATAAGGAAAGATTAGTGCAGTGGAACAAATAGGAATTGTAGTTCGAGGAAAGGAAAAAAGTCTTAGAGTAATATGAAACAGGTAAAGGAAAAAGAGGAAGTATAGATCAAAGTGAAGAAAATTACAGAAAAGGAGGCTCTATTGACGGTACAAGTCATACAAATGATGAATAAGAAGCATACCTATGAACACGGACAAAACTAGTAGGTAGTGGTGACACCAGACAATGACACCTTCACTCCAGAGGTGGGCAGGGCAGGTAGGGTGTGAATTAGAGTACTGTATGGAATGGGACCGGAGAGAAACGGGATGAAAAGCTTACCTATAGTTAGAAGGATGTAATAAATACGCACAGCACATCACAGATAGCACAGTTTATCACAGTATAATATAGATGAAACATTGATGATTGTGAGACAGAAACATGTAAGTAAATAAATAATTAAGTAATTTTCGAAGTTTACATTTCTCCTCCATGTTGCTGAAGAAATTTCTTAAGAGCAGCTGGATCATCATAGGTAGTTTTATATTTATAAATCACTTTAAACAAACCAGGGTGAAGAAGACCAAATCTGGCGTTTATAGCTCTTAGAGCAGGTCGCATATCCAGAAACTGCTTCTGACGACTCGCTCTAACCTTTGCTGCATCCTGGCAGAAATCTTGGACCACACCATATTATTTCTTTTTTAGTTTTAATAGCAGTCATTTTATTTTAGAAGATCAGTGTATTGCAGGAAAAAGAAAATAATTCCTCTTGGTTTTGCTAAAATTCTTGGGCTAAGTCTGTGTCCTCTGAATGCTTAAATGAGTAGAAAATGGCATGTCTAGAAACTTTGGAAGATAGGAAAATAAGTAATTGGATCTGAACCTTCAGAATTTTCAGAAAGACCATATATTTGAAGATCATTCCTTCGATTCCAGTTTTCAAGGTCTTCAGTAAATTTTTTAAGCATTGGTAATTCTGATTCCAGATGTGCGATAAATGAGGGGGTAACTTGACGTTAGGCAATGATTTGCTCTACCACTGAAACTTGTGTATCCAAAGAGGACCATTTATTATCCAAATGCTGAAGAGTGGTATTAGTTTGTCCCATAAAGTGTTTTAAAGCCTGAATCTCGTCAAGTATCACTTCCATAGAGATAGGAGTCGATTTGATGGGAGAGGTCGTTCTTTGGTCGTTTATTGGGTCCCTGTGGTACTTTATTGAGTGCAGAGGTCTTTGAAAGTTTTGCAGGGCTAGTTTCTGATTTCTGAGTGAAAATGTCCTCTATATCTTAAGAAGCGCAATTGCAGACTAAAATGGCCTAACTTTGCAACATTAGCACCAAGATTAGGAGTACTAGGATTGAATGATAGGCTAACAGCTAGTTCTAGTGCCCAACCATGTAGGAACATAGCTGGCACTTGTGGAGCTTGCTGGACACTTCTAACCCCAGAAGTCTCTGGAACCACCAGGAAGATAATAGCTTTGTTAGTTAGGAAGTGATCCAAAGTCTGACAGATGACATTTTAACTTGTTTAGGGGAGTTAATGCCATCACCAGGTAAACTAAGGATTCTATGATGAGCTAAACAGTCTTGTAGGGTAGGAAGGATGATTTGTCATAGATGAGAACTCCGGATTATTTAGGGTCCACAGCATCAAGTTTTATAACACACAATTATCTGTCTTTACACTTCTTGGATGAAAATAAAGCCAAAACTGGGCCATGATCTTGGTAAAGAGCCAGAGTGTGCATTAAAACATAATGACTGTCCAGTCGAGGTGTTTTTTGTTTCCTAACAATCGAGTGGTACTTCTATTATTCACTTTGGACAGGTGCCAATGCTAGCTTCATTGGAATTCTGGTGGGATAGAAACTTTTACATAGCAGAAATTCAAACAAACTGAGATCGAGTTTACCTTACAAGGATTTGGAGTAGTAATCCTGCTTTGAACTACCTATCTTGAGGGCTTGAACCACTGCATGTGTTTGTGGTTCTATAATCTGCCATGTGTTTAAAACTGTTCAGTGAAGCCCACATTTCCTCCAGTGTTTACAATGTGGCCGGCGAACCTTCCCTGAATAAATCCACTACTTGTGCTTCTTCCCTCTTCCCAAGATATTAAATCTCTTGAAAAGATCCATTCTGTTCATGTTGAGGACAAGAGGTCTCGGAGGTACATAAGGTATCACTGAACGTGTATGCTCTATCTCAAACAGCCTAGCCTAGTCTTTACTGAGCAGAGGATTCCCCTGGGAGCCTATGCATTGGAAAGAAGTATTGTATTCATTAGTCCTTCCTGAAACTGGGAGAGGTCTCAAGCCAGTTTCAGTCAGTTGGTGCCCGCTGACCAGCAGTGTAATTGGGCAGCCAAGTTAAAAAAGCTGTAAGCCCGGTGCCCCATCCCTCCATGTTCTGTTAGAAGTTTTAATTTAATGAGTGTCACTCCTTTTCCCGGGTCCATATTGTATCCATGTCAATGCACATGACCGATATTGTATTACATCTCTCATTGTGTAGGCAGATCCTGAAATTTGCAGCGGTAGCTCCCATGGCCCTTTATACTCCTTCTTTTAAGTCCATCTGCCATCGATCTCTCCACATCTGTCTTGGATAGAGTAATATGTGCTTTGAAAAAGGCTCTCTGTTCAAAGGGTTCTTAAGAAAGCAAAGATTGTTATTGGTATTTGTTTATGCTACAGGCATTGATCCAGGCTATTGCTGAAATCGCAATCCTGGCTCCTTTCCAAACATGCATTGTGTTCAAATTGCCTCCCTATTTTAAAAGAGATGCAGTTACTGAAGCCGTTTTGCTTATTTAAGAAGTATGTTGTTCTTTATAAATATGCTTCCGCCCTATTAAATAACTAACCACCTCTCTCCTCAGCACTCCCATAATGTATTTTCAAATCATGATTTTCAAGTAAATGTTCATTTTGTTATATACGATGAGTTTAATTTTTCCTTTCGCTGTTTGAGGTAAAATCACAATAGTTGGGTGGGATAGTCCTATTAAAACTGAGGTTTGTTGAATGAAGAGTGTGTGTACTTTGTCTCTCTCCATCCTGTACTCTGTATATTGTTAACTTAAGTTGGTAACTTAATTTTAGGTGATAACACATTTGTAAAAGAGGAAATTGTGAATTTTAAACATTTCTATTTTTTGTTGCAGATAAACATTCTGAATAATGATAAGGTCGACATGGTTAATAAAGCATTTTCCGAAATCCATCAAGCAGTTAAAGAATCATCAAAAGGAACCTCGTCTGAGCCTCAAAAAAAGCATTTGGTAATAAATCGGCAAAGCTTTCTCATTGGCACTTTCAACTTTTAAAGACAAATGTGATTATCCTATAACTTAGAACAAGATGTTCACTGTTACTCTTTAGTTTGTTGTTGAATCCTGTAAAGCTATTTACTACACTTTGGGGGAGATCTTAATTTGCCACAGGGTCTTTGGGTTAAAACAAAAGTATACATGGCTCGTGGTCTAAGACGGTGGAGTAATGGAGGAACGATAAAGCTTTTGAAAGCAGGCTACATTTTTACTAATACAAAGAGTACATATGTCCTCTGGCACCTTCTGTGAGAGGCAATCAAATGTGTGGCTGGCAACCGCTTTATCTTTATTTTAGGGTAAGGCAATATGATAGAAATATTGAGTTCCTTAAATTATGTTATAGTTGATTTGTAAAGCGCTAGTACACCAGATTAGTTTCTTGACGCTACTGGGAAAGGTGAAGGTGGAGCAATTAATTCTAGAATTACTTGTAAGCCGGTTTAAAAAGCCATGTTTCTTTAAGTTTGCGGAATGTCATGAGGTCACTGCATGATCTATGCTCTTGCGGCTCGGAATTAGGGTGCAATTAGGGTGGTTACTGCGCGGAAAGCAGCTTTTAGTGTGGCAGCTCCAGGTTTCTGGAAGACTCTGGTAATGTTATTACCTCGCTCTATGTAAAAAGAACTATGGGGCATATTATCAAGAGAATTATCGCCGCATTAGCGGCTGTTTTCGGCCGAATAGCGGCGATAATTCTATTGCATTATAAACAAGGACACGCTAGCGCGTGTATCCTTGATTTATCTCCTGTTTCTGTCACCACTCGCTACGCATCAATAATGAGATGCAAAGTAGGCATGGCTGACTGAAACAACATGGGAAAATATTGCGAAGGCAGCTTTGCGATATTAGCAAGGAGGGGTAGCGATGATCATAATCGCGCTACCTCAGGCCTAACGCAGGAATTTAACGTCTGCTAAATTCCTGTGTTAGGCATACCTAACATAAGAGGTGGATTATGGGGTTAAGGCCACAGGGCCTTATCACCAAGATCATCGCCGTTTTGGGAGGGACATCGCTGTTTTTTAGGCGATGTTTGGCCATTTGCCCGCTATCGCTGGAATATTTATCGTCATAGCGCTGAACGTTGGTAATATAGCGCTAGGTTGGGGAGATATTCCAGCGATAGCCGGCAATAAAGAAAAGCGCGCTCTGCGATGCTTATCGCCAACCCTAGATAACATGCCTCCTGTGACTGTTATTGTTGTACTTGACTTGGACAGTGGGCGGGGAATTGGGGCCTGTGATTTAGGAGTAATGTCTGTTGCCAGGCTGATTGGTCTTTTCCGATCATGTCTCTTGTTGGAGCGACATTAGTCTATATGGGCATTGTCACTGTTGCAGAGAAAAGGGAATTCTGGCTTTCATAATCAACTCTGTTTCACTCCCATTCATTCCTCAGTACTTAATGTCAATGTTGAAGTGTCTGGCGGGCTAAAATCAATCCTCTTCTAACCTCTAGTTTTCACAAAGGAACAATGACAATCCTTTTTGGTAGTACAATTAGAATTTAGAACACTTTCCCTCCTGGTTAATGCACCACCACCACACTGCAACCTTTTTCAATAAACGCTTTGTGATAGCACCAATTAAACACATCTGGCTGATGTCTTCCTCTATTTCTTAATCGTCTTTTCCGTTTACTTCTCAGTCTTCTTTCGTGTTTAGCCTTCTGCTCTCCTCTTTGTCTCCCCTTGCATCTCCCATTTACATAACCACTTTAACACCTTTCAGGCAGATATAAATTTCACCTTTGACATGCGGGTCTTTTTGGGGATGTACGTGCCTCTTAAAACTGCATATTTTATTTATTTGTTATTTGAAGGGTTTTATCTAACGCTAGCTTCACTCGGGGGTATCAGAGCGCTTTACATCAACAACGGTAATAAACAAGAAAACCACAATAGCTGTAGAAGAAACAAGTTAAACAAATGTTCATACATAAATAAAAGGAATAATTAGGATAACATATTGAGCAGAGTGCATATAAGATAAACAGGAAACCAACTGAAAGAACCAGAAAAGTTGTACATAGTATTTTTACAGTATGCCAAGGAGGACTTTGTGGACATAGTAGGGAGAGGGAGGGTATGGTGGGGGGGTGTGAAGGGCGTCTGGAGGTGGGTTAGAGGGGTAGGCGGGGCTGTCTAAAGAAGGAGGGGGGAGTGTATTCAGAGAGAACAGGGTTTAATTGCCCCAAAATGTGGAGAGCAGGTGAATTTTAAGGTTACTTTTGAAGCTTTCATAGGAGGGGTTGCAGCGAAGGTCTTTGGGGAGGGCGTTCCAGATGGTTGGGGCCTTGCCAGAGATGGAGCGGGATTTCGAGGTATTTTTATTTTAGAAGGGGGTTATGAGAAGAAAAGTGTTGGTGCTTCTCAGCATTAGCGCACAGCCCGCTTTTTTGAGTTTAGTTGTGAGGTAGGTTGGAGTGTTCTGATAGAGGGCTTTGTGAGTAATACATGCAATTTTATAGGAGGATCTACCTTCGATGGGGAGCTTTTTGAGGGTCTTGAGGGCAGGGGAGATGCGGTCAAAACGTTTACAGTTTGTTAGTCTAGCTGCGAGGTTGACGACTGATTTGATGGGGGCAAGGTGGATTTTGGGAGTACCAGAGAGAAGGGCATTTCCGTAGTCGTTTTTGGAAAGGACCAGCGATTGGATAATTATTTTGAAATCTTCAGCTGGGATAAAAGGTTTGATTTTTTTTTTTTTTTTTTAGATGCCGGAGTGTGAAAATTGCACTTTTTGCTGAGTTTATTACGTGGGAGTTTATTGTTGATGGTGATGTCGAAGGATTTGACAGATTCGGCAAGGGAAAGAGAGCAGTTTAGGGCATTAAGGTCATCGATCCATGTTTGAATGGGGAGAGTGTTGTTTTTGGGAGAGAAGAGGATGATCTCAGTTTTGTTAGGGTTAAGTTTAAGATGGTCGTTTTGGAACCAGGTTTGGATCTTGGTTAGTGCAGTGTTAAGGTGCAGTATATCGGCATGGGATATTATTTTATAGTACAGTTGGGTGTCAGCGTACAAGTGATAGTTGATTTTAGCTTGTTTAAGTATAAGTGTAAGGGGTTCCATAAAGAGGTTGAAAAGGGCAGGAGAGAGGATTGATCCTTGAGGGACACCTAGGGAGACAGGAGTGGGTCTAGAGAGGGTGTTTTGAATTTTAATTGGTTGGGTTCTATGTTGGAAGTAGGATGTGAATCAGTTAAGGACAGTGCCATTAATGCCGAAGCGATCTTTGAATGCATTGAGTAAGGATGGGTGATAGACTGCGTCAAAAGCAGCGGAGAGTAGGTAGGTCTCGCCCATGTCCATGGCTAAGTGGATATCGTCGACTATGTTAAGCATTGCAGTTTCAGTGCTGCAACCTTTGCGGAAGCCAGATTGAATGGGGTCTAGAAGGTTGAATTGGTCAATGTGTTTGTCCAATTGTTGTAGGGCGCTTTTTTCGAGGGCTTTGGAGAGGAGGGATGGGGAAGGGTGTTGTCTCCAGGTTCTTTCAGCCAGTCTCAGTGAGCGTCCTTCTTTATTCAGGTCTAGGGTGAACCATGATTTAGAGGGGACATTTTTTTGCGTTTTCATTTTCAGAGTGGCGAGTTGGTCTAAAACCTCAGAGACAGTTTTGTTAAAATGCTCAGTGAGTTCATTCGCATTTGAAGACTGAGTTGGGATTGGAGTTTATGGTCTAAAGCGCCGGGGGGGGAGGGATTTGCCTAAGATTTCTGGTCACAGTTGTAGTATTATTGTTTTTTTAGGCGATTCTGCTGGTTCCTAAAATAACAGGAATATTGGGGGGAGGGGTCTTTAGGCACGGGATTGTTAAGATAGGGGCACCCCTGCCAAGATAGTTTCTATGCTACATGAAGCGTGGAACCTAGATTGGTTAGTTATAAGGTGATGAGTGATATGATAGTTGATTATAGGGCAGTAGCTTGCAAAGCTTTGTGGGATTAAGTGTTGCTAGAGGAATTATTATTAGGTGGAGGCGACCTTACGACATTTGATGACGTTGTATAGTTCCTCAGTGGGATGTCTGTCATTTGGAATTGTTCTTGGTAGGAAAATAGCCCTATACCTCTTAATTATTTACCCAGTGAAGCCTGACTATTGGTAAATTTAGATCTATCAATCCCCTCGGATACCACATATCAGATTATTTTGCTTCTTAAACCTATCTTGGTTACAAATATGGATCCTCAAACATGACAACAGACATCTGTGTTCGATCGACCTTGATAGCAGTCTGGTACACATGAAGTCTTCAAAAGAAGCCATTGTTTTTTCTACTGGGGTTGGTTTTTGTTGACTCTGTACCATCCAGAAGCATGCAGGCGCTTTAGTTTTACTGCAAAGTAAACCCTTTTAAAAGTGTCTTAAAGTTGGAGAAAGAATACAGAGGCAAAAAATCTGAACCCAGACCTGGTCCTTGATCCGCCCTGGGTACCGGATTGATACAAAGTTTGAAAAGAAGTTGTTACCCATAAAAATTGTCTTGGTGCCCTATTCCAATTAGCGAATAGGGACAGAAAATAAGATCTCTAAATAGGCATATTGGTACTTTTACCTAGCACTTTAGTCAGTGGGACTACCTCCCAGCATGTAAAGTACTTATTCAGAAATAGGTTGCACTTATGTCAATAGATGTACACCTAATGTGTAACCTTGCAGAGGTTCCGTTCCCAGTTAAGGTCTTCTAGGGTCTAACGTTGGTCTGCAGTCTTCCTTGTGACATTGTCTATTTACCGTAGGCTTGTGCCTGCTTCTGTGGCTAAAGCTTATGGTCACAACACTATAAGGGTTGGAGGAGATTTTAGAGACCAGTAGACAATAACACACAAAGAAACCCTTGAGTATGATTCAGGAGAATGGTACTATCAAAGTAGTCCTTTTGAAGGACGGTTTCCCTCACCCACCCGTAGGTGGCATACTTCATCACAGGTTAACCGCCTCGCAATGTTAACCTAGTCACAAGGCGGACTACACCCCCCTCACTGAGAGGTGAGGAGCTCAGGGGTGTTTTGATAGTTAGAGGTATGCTAAATACTATAGATGAGCTGGGGGACGATGAAGGGGACAGAGATCTGAAATTGTCATTAAAAAAAATTACCCCTTATTGGGGCACCCCTGCCAAGATTAAAAAAACAGGAGGGAATTCAACCGGTCGTGTGAAAAAAAAAGGTCAATATGTTTCAGCTTGATACCCTCGAGGCCCATATTTTTCCAGAAGTCGTGCAGAGTAGCAAGTAAAGTTGCTGCGCTGAGTTGCTTGAAAGGGACAGAACTGAACAGTGCTGTATCTATTAAGATGTGGTGCTGTTCTGTGCTCTTCCTGCACTGGCACACTTTGGGTTAAAATACGCTAACGCAGACTCCCGGTGCATGTGTTTTGTACTGGAAAGGGCCCCTTACAAGTAGGGGATACATGGAGGCAGTGAATGGAGGCAGTGAATGGAAACCGATCTACTGGCCCAAGGTGAAGTAGCTTGATTTTAATACTAGGAAGCAGTAAAACTTACTAGGCTTCTTCACAGGACAGGTAAACTAGATGGGATGGCATTAAACAAACTGTAAGAAAATCAGTTCAAATAAGTAGAGGCAAGATCAGTTTGGGAAGCTTTCCTCTCTGGAATTTACCATAGGTCTCTTAACCCTTTGGTCTCATTGGTTGACATTAGGTCTCCTGTCTGCCTTTGATTTATACTAAAGCAAAACCAAAGGGGATGATGGACGGAGTGTTGAACATTGCAAGCACTCACCCCCAGTCAACTGATCTGGGTTTAATCCATCAACATTCTTTAGCTCACTCCACCACCCCAGTTCAGACATGGCCATATGCAAATCAGTCTGACCCTGTGCCTCATGGGAACAGTCCAGCCCGAACTGCCAAGCCATGTCTTCCCTGGCCCGGACACAAGCATCCTGGGACCGGTTTCTGGCTAATCAGCCAGGCTAGCTTGAATCCAGTGGCAGAGTGAGCAAGGGATCCATGTCTGGGCGTACCCTGCCGACTTAGGGCGAACAAAGCAAAACCAAAGGGGATGATGGACAGAGTGTTGAACATTGTAAGCACTCACCCCAGTCAACTGATCTGGGTTTAATCCATCATCATTCTTTAGCTCACTCCACCACCGTATGATTTATACTAGGCATAGATCTCTGTAAGAAGTCATTCATAAACCACAGTTGGAGATCATACAGGGCAGGAGGACACAGATTTGCCTTTTGAGCCTCTTCTGCTCACGCTTGTATCTAATCTGTTGCAAAGTGTGTCCCCCTTGCACCTGTTCAAATGGCATGGATATATTGTGCTTTACTGAAGACTCAAACGCATGAGGAGTAAGACCTCTATCAAGCTGTGACCATGCAGATTGGAGGGGTGGGAGGGGGCAGACCATAGGGAATTACTTAGGATTGGAGCTACATTTCCTTAAAGTCTATTTTAGCAACCCAATCTTTCTAAGCTACTACCCTCGGGGGCATCTAC
Source organism: Lissotriton helveticus (assembly GCF_964261635.1). Classification (NCBI taxonomy): domain Eukaryota; kingdom Metazoa; phylum Chordata; class Amphibia; order Caudata; family Salamandridae; genus Lissotriton; species Lissotriton helveticus. Next base: position 495,607,525 of record NC_136063.1, read on the forward strand.
ACTACGAATCCCAAGTACCTGGCAGGACTCTGGTGATGCATCATTCATAATGTCTTTCAATTGCCTATCATCCACATGTAGGTCATGGGATTGGACCCCTTTGTAGAATGGGTTTGATTCCATCAAAAGCAGGTAGTTGCTACAGTTAAATATGATAAATGTAAGTTTAAAATAAATTAAATACTCATACTTTGGCACCCTTGAGGCAAGGATTGCAAGCAGCCACTTAAAAACATCTTATGTCGCTGACATTGGAAGGATGGGCACCACTCTGGGACACATTACAGGCTTTCAGCCTGCCCAGTAGATCTACTTGTGGACCTTGCAACGAACACCAAGACAGGCTCCAGCACGCAGTTAGCCTCTGATGCCTCAGAATTGTGTGGCCTCTTTTAGATGTGCAGGTGCTAGATTTCTGGCATCTTGCACTCTCTTGTCTTCTGCATGAGGTATGGCATTTCTGGTCCCACGGCTCTTCTTTACACCTTCTCCCTGCCACCAGCAGTATCCTCGAATGTAACCAGGTACCATACTCTGTGATTGCCAGAAGTCAGAGAAGGAAGGGGCTAGTTGAAGTTCCCTGGGATGCCCCCGCTCTAGTCCACTTTCTCTCAAGGGACTCAAAAGAACGCCACATATATCAGCTGCGACGTTGTGAATGGTACAGAGAAGACAGCTTATGGTTCCGTAGGTAACCCCGATTTGGAAGTGTAAGGATTTTGATCCAACGCTTAAAAAAAACTAACAACCTTTCAACTGAAGTGTTTTAAGGGAATTTATAGTTTTGGTTACTTATCTTAGACGCCTTAATGACCGTTATAAAAAGGTGTCAAGAGTAAGAATTATGCTATTCCAGATAAATGCACATTCTCAGATTTAGTACAAAGCACAAAGGTCAAATTCCATTTTATTACTACGGTACAGCATAACTGTTAAGAGAAACACGGTTTTTTTAATATAACAGAACGCATGTTTCAATGACTAGAGAGAAAAACAACTCTGCTAATAAGTATGTCAGTTTTTAGTGTGACTTTATCTCAGATTGTGGATTTGACCTTTCGTGTTCTGGTTAAATACCTTTATTTATTATGTCTATGACCATTTATAAAGATGTGCAGAGTGTAATATGCTATTTATTACAATTAATTGAGGGAACAGCAAGGCATCATCACCCTCTCAAAGCTTCACCCTTAGCCCCTAACCACACTCAACAATAGTAATAAATAACATATTACACTCCGTACAACTTCGTGTGTGTGTGTGTATATATATATATATATATAACACACGCACACATATAATGTATGTATTTAATGTATTTAAAGGATATATATCCTCATATATATATATATATATATATTTATGGAATTATTTTAGACCTATAAATAAACCCATAAACATATGGTTCCACTCACACAAAATAAATGTGTGAAGATTACCGGCCATGATACAGCAACAGCACTGATTAAGGTTGTGTGGAACATCCAATCTTTTTTTCAAATGTTTAATTCTCCATTAAAAATAGAAACCGCACGAACGAGGTGGCCTTACTACATTTGTTTGATATAATATACTGCTACTGAGTGGAACTTTAACTTGAATAGTCTTGTTAAAACACATTTTTGGTGTACATACAAAATGAGATCTTTCCTGGGTGAGGGAACCCCTACCACACACCGTGAAACCACTTTACAGTGTTCAATCTGTTCAGGGAGGGGCCATGGATATTTTTGTCCATAATATTCAGGCCATAAGAAATATGCCAAGGACTCCAGATCTTTAAGAATGTACGGGGAAATCCGCTTCCCTGGTATTTTATTTCCCTGCTTCCATGAATCTTTCTATCACCATACAACAGTGTGCTTTGGTGCGGAGGGATGAGGCCCCCAATTAATGGGCATTGTCTTTTTTTGTTGTTGCAATAAGCGAGTACAGTTAGTTTACATTAATATAGCTCAACATCATCCCGTAACCCTGAGGGGTCATATGGGGAATAGTGTCCACCCTCCCCTCGGACCCCGGAGAGCACCCCCCTCCCCCAAAATAATATGTAAAAGGTGCTTCTTCCACCCTTTGTTTCAAACATTTACTCTGAATCGAACCCCATTTTATGGAGCCTACTTGTACTGTAGTAGATCTAATGTATTACTTTCAGTAGGATTATCAGAAGTCATGCCTAAGTCTCTACCTCTCTTAGGTCCATCATGGCAGACTCTCACTCTTCATCACCACCATTCACCTTTTCCTACCCCTTCTGTTAATGCTACTGCCCTGCATCGGGATGACTGCAGGAAACCGACCAGTCATGAGCACATGTTGCCATCACATTTCAAAGGCATAGATATTTTTTTTACCATTGGAAGGGGCAAATTCATTATTTTCTTGAAGTTGATTCAATTATTTGATATTAGCTGGTCCTTCAATGGTACCAAGAGTTGAATCCCATCAGAGTTCCCTGCAACGGTGCATCTCCAATCCTAGCACCCATCCATAGGGAAATCATCCTAGTCAGCTTAACCCTACACCACAGTGTTGTTGTAGTCGTCTTCTATACCTTAACCCTGATGTCAACGGACCGCAGGAGTGTCTCCAATCTTATCACTCATTGTGTATTTATCCAGACTGACTGACCGCTCTTCAGCTAAGGCATAAGCCCAGTCATTAATTTCAAGCAAAAAATTGGGACGGCAGTGCCTATGTCATCCAGTCAGCGAAGTTCACACTCCAGCTGCCAGGGTCAGGAATTCTAGTTTGCTCATGTGCTGGCAGTTGTGGCTCAGGTCTTAGGACATGAATTATGAGGCCAAAACAAAAAATAATGGACCTCAATTGCCACAGGAAGAACTTGTTTAATTGCTCCAAGAAAGAAGTTCTAGGCAGCAGTACTTTAAGTGGCTTTGAGCAGACTTTCAGTGGCTTCCTTTGAGTTCTCGGAACACACTAGTCCAGGTACTAATCATACAAACACTGCCACCCACATGATTAACAGCCTGTCTTCACGGTCACAGTCTGCTGCTACACTTGGAGCACTCCATTGCCCCCCCATTAAAAAGAGAGCATTGTTTAAACTCTTTGCCTCACTTACAAATCTGTCAAGCCTTGGTCCAAAATATCTCCAGGACAGACTTACTTCATACCTCACTGATAGGAATCTAACATCAAACAAGCATTGGCATAGCCAACAGGTCTCGCCTTTGGGACCTTATAAGCATTTAGCCATGCAACAGTTGGTGTTGTTGCGCCAAGGATACTGTGCTGCATAAATAAATACGTATAAGGTCACAAAGACGAGACCTATTGGCTATGCCAATGCTTGTTAAGGTTTGTTTCTTTTGCCATGCTGCACAGCATCAAGGATGCTGTGCAGCACGGCTAAAAACTACTGGCAAAGGCAATAGGTCCCAAAGACAAGGCCTATTGTATTTGAAAATGCTTTTTGCAAATATTTCATGGAACAGCTAATTACCCAGAGAAGCTGATGCTCACCTATCCTAAAGAAGCACTTGACAATCATCTACGGTCCACAATCTCACATCCTATTGCCCACTCAGTTTAGCACTGGGCAGCGCATGCGCTTCTCTGCGGCATGCTGTATTGGAGTATGGAATAGAAGCCCCGCCTACTCTTTGCCCATATTTGTCATTGCCCTTTGTAAGTGCTGGCTTCTGATTAGATAATAGGCTTGTTATTCTTTGTACCGCTTTGTCTTCATTTGTAACCTTCCATGAGGACTGGCCCTTTTACTTTGCTTGTTACAGGGTACGTCTTTAGTAGTATGTAAACACTATTTGCTTTAACCGCATGCGCGCTAGCGGTTTTCCCGCTGCGCGCTGCGATTTTAAAAAAGCCGCGTTACATGTCGAGCTCAGCTCGTCATCAGCGTACGAGCGGCGCAACTCATGACGAGCTGAGCTCGTCATCAGCGCCGAAGTGGTTAATGAGTTTCTCCTACTGCAGGCACTACATGCTTTCCAGTAACATTCAGCACGCCATGTGTGCTTTCACTTTCCGAGGAGCCCAGGGCAATGGTGGATGCTTCTTTGAATAGGTCTCGTATTTAGAAGAGTTTGAGCTATTGGCATTGTAAATGACAATGCATTTTATTTATCTGTTAATTAGCAAAAAAATAAATAGGTATTATTTACAATGCCAATAGCTTAAACTCTCGCAAATGCGAGACCTATTGCATTGCAAATGCTTGTTTACATACTGAGGATGGGAGCAAAAATGGGGGGCCCCGATACAGACACGTCTCAGCACCTGGTTTTAAGAACTGCCGGTTCTGAGCACCTACAGAACCTGGCCAACTGAAAGCCCTACTGTCAGTTCAAGTAATTTACATTAAATTATTTTTCTAACGACTGGAATTAAAACACAAGAGTTACACTTGCCCATTCAGAAAAGCTTGTCGTTATTCAGCTGGGAGACAGCACTTCCTCCGAGAGGCTCATGGGAGATGAACTTAGAGCTACAATTTCTCAACCAAGGCCTCAGAACCACCCCAGAAAATCTGGTCGGGTTACTCCAGACAGGAGGGACCTTGGCCAGACAAAGGGCATAGGGGTTAAAGTGTGGTAGTTCACGGGAGTCGGAAAGTTGTCGCGATAATGAGTTGTGGAAGTTCTGGAACGAGGGCACGTCATTAGTTGAACCCAGTGCTTGAAATGGAAATAATACAGGTACCCTGGCCTAGAATACCTCATTGATTCTGAAAAGTGGCGGCACTCTCCAATTAAAAAATATGGCACCTGTTGAGAAGTGCTGGTACTCTGGTTCTGAAAATAAAGAAGTGCAGGTTCTCATTACCCGACAGTACTTTCACATTTAAATCCCTGGACGAACCCAATGACGCTGGCAACTTGCTTTTAAGAATAGTGAAGGGAATGCGAAGTATTAAGCAAGTGAAGAATAGAAAATATGACAACAAAGTCTGGGGGAAGTATAGAATAGAATGGGGAAAAAAATACACAGGAGGCAAGCCCAAGGAAGTGAATTTATGAGTAGGAATAGCTTTAAAGAACGACAAAAGAGGAAGGAAATCGCAACATGCAATGTTATTGGCCATTACCTAATGCGTGGACAATGGCATGGGGGTGGGAGGGGGTGCAGGATAGTAAACAATGCCAGACTTGCAGAAAAAGCAGCATATTGAAAAAAGGCACAATAGAAGGAAATGAGGGATAAAAGGAGAACAAATTAAGAATTAGTAGCAAAGTACAATTAAAAAACAAACAACCGAGCACTAAAGGCGAAAAATCACACGGAAAACTATCACCATAGAGAGAAATGTTACTTTGTACTCAATACTACACTATATGTTCGTAAACCACATTATGCGTGTCACTGCCATGTTTTCACATATTGTTCCCATCCACAAATATCAACAACCACACTGGATTGTAAAGAAGGTTCCCGAATTGCAAACATACCTATGCCCCTCGGCTGCTGATCTTAAATATCTAATGCCTTCTGTTTTGCTTACGAGTCTTAACAAGCATTGGCCGTGCGACTGGGCCGAAAAGAAATAATAAAAATAAAAACTGCGAGTTGTGCGCACGATGAAAAAGGTGCTGCGGACGTCGCCCACATGCTTGTGCGTGCGATAGTAAGCTGGTCGCCGGGAAAGTAGCATTTTCCCAAGCAGCCTACTAAAGTCTCGGCCAGACCAGCGTATGCGCTGGATCAGGCCGAGACCTAAAAATCAACTTCTGCTACATCCTCTGCACATTCTTAAGTCAAAATATAGTGGCCGGGCATTATCCTATCTTGCCCCTCACCACTGGAATAGGCTCCTTCTGTTTATTCGTGCATGTCCAAGTTTCAAAACACGTCTACAAACTTGGCTGTTCAAACAAGCTGCTCTCTAGATACTCTCATCTCCTGTCAGAGCACTGAGATGTCTCTTCAGGGATGAGTCGTGCACTATTCTAAGAGACAATTAACATAACCGCACAATACAGGCTTGGTGGCAGTCAAATGTCTTGCTGCCATTGAAGCAACACTGCTAAGACCGCACACTCTGTCCAGCCAGTGAAGGTCTTAAGGTATTCAAGGCTCTGGAAACCTTTTGCTCCAAGACGTGGGCTGCAACCTTCTTCAGAGACCAGCCATGTTCCTCCATACAATTTTAGGAGCCCGAACTGCAGTGGGAAGTTGTGGGCTTTTTCTTCATTGCCATCACTGAACCCACAACCAGTGGTGCATGGGTCTCTTCAGTGGTAAAAAGGGATATGCTCTACAGCTTCCAAGGCTCTCTTCATCCAGATTTTTTTCGCCCAGTCAGCATCTGAAGAACGTCTGCAGGAGATAGAGAGGCTCCTTTTTAGGTCTCGCTAGACGAAAGCAAAAGCGAAGCTTTTGCTGTCTATGCGAGACAACTTATGTTGTTACTTTTGGGGGAATGTGGACAGCAGACTGTCACGAGCTTTTTCTGGCAGAGATTTGACCTCGTGGGCGCGCACGCCCAGCACGGCGCCGTGCACGTCCCCTGCCACACATTCCCTGAACACACACATGCACACGCAGGCAGGAAGGCACACACACGCGCGCATCCCCCCTACTTCCCCCCCACTCACTGGCACCCCCCGCCGCACACACACAGGAGCGCACCTACACACACATACAGAGCCCCCCCCGCCGCCGCATACATCGAAGCGCCCCCGCCGCATACATAGAAGAGCCCCCTCCCCTGCCGCCGCCGCATACATACATGGCCCCCCTCCCCCCCCCAAGCCGCCACTTACATACAAGCGCCCCCCCCCAAGCCCCACATACCGTCATTCTAAAGTGTTGCAGCCTCCGCGGGGCTCTCCCTCGGGCATGGGAGCCCCGCGTCACCAGCACTGCTTCTCTCCGTGGGCGCGTGCGCGGGCTTCTAAAGACTGAAGTCCTGCCCCATGGAAGGTTTCGGTTTCGCTGTCGGAGCTGGTTTTGCTCGTTAACGTATGTGTGCCCTGTGGTGTCGTTCATGGAAGGATCGGGCAGTGGCCTAAAATAATAAGAAGTATTTAACAATAGTGGAAAATCAGAATGCAGTTCAATCCTTAATGTATTTATATATGGACCTTCTGTGGAAATGAGCCTTTTTAGGGGCGGGTACACAGCACAATGTCCCCGGCCACTACATTTGGGAGGAGGAGCTGCTTTCGTACCCGGAGTGGATCAGCAGGAGTTACGTGGAGTTGATGAGCCTCAACGAGCACTCGCTGCAGGTGCTGTCCTGACGCAAACTGTACCTCAGCCGCGCCAAGCTCAAGGCTTCTAGCCGCACCTCGGCACTGCTCTCTGGCTTAGCCATAGTGAGTGAGGGCGGTAATGAGAAATACTGAGAGGAGGTCGCTCTTTTCCGTGTTACGGGGAACTGATATCTTTGCTACAGTGAGTATTCACAGTGGATATGGGGATGGTAGAATGGTAAAATCACCAAAAATAGTAGTATTTCGGTACCGAGTTTATATTGAGGCTATGATCACATCAGGCGATATGTTCCCCCAAACAGTCTGGTTTGCGGGATCCATCCGGGATCATAGCACCTTATTGCGTCTTCCCTTTCAGACACAGAGTTCTTACAACATTGAAGGTCCTGAGCACCTCACAAGTTTTAAGTGCTGAGTCCTGAACCTGTGACAGAACCAATTAATGATTTGGCTACGCTTCTTCCCTCCTGGGCCTTCCCCCACATCCTCACTGTAAAACCCTATGCACTCTTAATGGCCCTAATTCTGTCAAGATGTAGTGGTGCTATTCTGAAATGGAAGTACGGCTGGAGTCTGGTATTTTATCTCCCTAAAGAGTAGGCTAGAGTAAAGGTGGCACCATCAAAATATGGCTGGAATGAGATTCATGCATGCTGTACTCCCTTAAATGGGTCATGTAGGAGTCGGAGAGAAAACAGTTCTCGGTACCCAGCCCGTATCTCTAAAAACTGCAATTGCAGGCATTCTGGAAGGTTGCTTTGATTATTGACGTCAGTTATAGGGTTTTGAAATGTATTGTGACATCGTTCACTGGATAGGTCCTTTAATCTGCCCCCTTAAACCTCCTCTTTCTTCTGTCTGTGCCCTTTTGAAGCAAATAACTTTTGACAAGCTCTTGTTGGAATCTGTATCCTGCACTCAATTCTAGCGCACTGCTTGAATAACAAGCATTTGCAATGCAATAGGTCTTGCAGCTACACGAGTTTAAGCTTATGGCAATGTAAATGACAATGTCTTTTATTTATGTTTTTAAAACGAAAGAAAAATAAAAGGCATTGTTATTTGCAATGTCAATAGCTCAAACTCTCATAAATGCGAGACCTATTGCATTGCAAATGCTTGTTTTAGGAGCAGTCAAGCTGAGATATTGCTCATAGTCTAGTTTCCCCAGTGCCCCTCAAAATCTCAGTGCTCCTTCCGGAGCTGACTGAGTCGGTCCATTCCCCCAGGTTGTACCAGCAGTGCTAGTCTTGTGTGGCATAAGGTCCATTCGTAGTGTGCACCGTACCCTGCCAGATTGCGACAATTCTCGTGCTTCTCATGACCACATTCTGTGTGTCCCACAACACCAACAGGAGTCTCCATGTGGAAGGCGGGTGGACGGGCCCGCCCCCATCTCGGGGTCAGTATCAGCAGGCAATGATTCGAAAGTGTGCGTGCCCAATACTTTGTGATAGATCGAGGAAATGAGCGCAGTTCTGAACAGAAAAACATCCAGTCTGGTGTGCAATTGATGTACTGGTGAGTAAAAAGAAAAGTCATGGTCCTCCGGGTGTGGGAGGAACCATACATTATGCAGTCTGACTAGTAAGCCAGCTTTGGAAATGTCCGGTTACCTGGTGAGAACTTGTCTCTGGGAGTAGTGGGGCGGATCTGTCCTTAATGTCCAGAATGTAGTTGAAATCTCAGCCCTTTATAGTGGGGCTCTGCGGGTCATCGAGGAAGGCCAGGGTAAGGCCATCCAGAAATAGTGGCCAGCGTTCAGAGCATATATAGCTAATAGTGTGAGGGGCATGGCATCTAAATAGACCTCCATAACTCTGTGACGTCCCTTTAAATCTGCCTTGTGGGTCTTCCATGAATGGGATCCACAGGCGCTATCCACAACAGCACTCCTCTTACATACGTGGTCATCATCATCGCTTGACCTGGCTCATCCAACACACCCTTAATTTGCGCTACTCCACTGTTGTCATGTGCACCTCCTGCAGAAACACATTCCAACTAACCAGGTTATATTGAGGTGTGCAGGGGAAATGATGACCCGGTATGTGGTGTGCTCTGTCAATGGAGAAGAACTTTGGAACTTTGTCTCACAGTACTGTTGCCACCAGCCAATGTTCGCAGAATAGTTGTAGGGGTGGGCAGAGCTCACTGAGTTGCATAAACTCTGAGATTACACGAGTGGGCATACTCCCAGAATGTCACACTGATTTGTAGTACCAGCAGCTTGGTCCGCGCCATAAAATCAACGCGGATGGCACCACGCAGTGCTCCAGAGGGCACTGCTTTTTTCAGCCGCTTTAGTAGATTTTCTACTTAAGCAGTAGCTTTATCGAAGCGAACATCTGAGACCGCCTGCGTCAAGAAAATCTTGCAGGAAGGCTTTCTAGCATCAGAAAATCACGCTTGGGGATGCAAATTCTAGCTCGCCAACTTAATGTTGGCAACCCGCACACAAGAAAAAAACTTTGCCACGCGCCGCTTGCCAGAGTTTTGCTGGAACTCTGCGATCCAAGCAAAGTGGGCAAAACTATGCAAACGTCACAGGCAGGGCAGAATCTTCGCCCACCCATAAATCGTTCCATGCTTGAACCCTTGGAGTGCTTTGAAATGCCCAGAAAGCAGACTTTGTTCTGACGCAAGCGCCCCTCTGCAGCCTCCGCCTTCCGTTGTCAGGTGGTAATATCAGATTGCATCCTTTGCATCTGAGATTGTAGTTCCTGTACTGTGGGGCGCAGCGAGGCTAGGATCTATTCTGTGTCCTCCACCTTTTCCACGAGTTTTCGGTGGTTCACGCGAAGACGGACAACATCTACGGATATCACATTAATCTTAGACTCCAGGATGGCCTGTAGGATTGTCTCAAGTTGATTTGAATGTCTGTGCAGAATGGCCTGTAGGTGTCGCAAAGCACCACCTTCTCTCAATAACCCGGGAAAGGTGTGCATCTTCAGGCAGGAATGAAGCCTTGGGGTATTTAGGCTTCACCATTTTCATGGGTAGGTGTACAAGGCACCCTTACACCGCTCAAATTGGCGATTCGGGGACCCTCTTGGGTGCTTGCCTCTCCCCAGAGTGTGAGTCCTTGCCCTCCCCAATCAACAAAGCCTTCGTCAGTCACAAGCATCTTGCATCATGAATCAAGCCCTTAGTGTGAGGAGCTCCCAAACAGAGCTCCCACAGTCCAGTTTCCATTTGCACTACCAGGCCACTGTCAGTGGGCGCCACAATTTCCTGTTCCAGAGCGAGCCTCCACGAATACTGCTTCTGTGATCCGGTTCACGCATGGGATATCATGTTGCAGGGTCTTCCTGGCTACCACCGCTGTGCTCTGGCACCAGCGGTGGATGCCTGTGCCGGGGAGTGTCCTCAAATCCAGGAGCCAGGCATTCCCATCGACCTGCACTGAGCTGCTGCTGTTTACTTCTCCTCCTTATGCCTCTGACTGCCATCAGGGCCGAAACAAATGGTACAGTGTCAGAAAGCTCACTCCGGCCCAATGCAGCAACTGTGGCCGTGTAGGCCACACACTTCCCCAGCTCACAGCAATCATGGGCCCCAGGCAAACTCTAGCCGTGCGTGGAGAGCCGGTGATGTCCACTGCTGTGTTACTTCTCCTCAGGAGAGCACAACTGTCTAGAGGAGAGTTGGTCCATGCACCCCTGCAGCCTCCGTGATTGCTTTGGAGGCCCAGCACATGCTAGACCCTCCAGCTCGTGTTTTGCTCTGCAGAGAGCATCTTGTGATCAAGCGCTTAGCTGCAAGCAACCCCACTATAAACCTGGACATTACGTTGTTTTTTTTGGGATCTGCGGTAGAGTCCCAGAAGGCATACTTTGCGGGTGCTTTCTACTACGCAGCCGGTGCAGTTTGATGGGTACGTGACAACAGCCTCCCAATAGGAAGTGAGAGCAGTGCAGCTCCACAGCATATGCAGTAAATCTGCGTCTACCTGACTACACTGGGGGCAATGAGCATCAGCGCGCTCGAAGTATTAACATAGGGATACCCCATAATTGGTATCACACTTTGAAGGTTTAGGAAGCGTAGCTGAAATTGTCTCTGAGGGTGATACTGGTGTCATAGATAGCACTGAATGTATGGAGAATTCAGCGGCCTGTGGGGGCAGGCACTGGCGTTGTCAGGCGCTGGAACCTCTGGAAGCGTGTAGCCAGTGACATACAGGTTAGACCTGCCAGAATTGCCAAACCCGCAGGAGGAAGCCCACCATTGGGGAGAAGCCAAGTGGTAATGGGGTTATTCAGAAGATATGCAACATTGCTTTCTGGAAGGCTTCAACCAGCACAGGGTTGGCCAATAGAGTTGGGAATTTCAACTTCATTTTTTTTTTTTTTTAACATAAGATTTTATTCAAAAGACAGCAAAGTCAATAAATCAGTCACATATAGAAATCATACAACTGAATCTAGTCGCAGCATTTCAGGAATATGGTCCAGTCCGGGACATTGCCAGTTCATGCGTTGGAGAGTCACACAGTTCACCCCGGAATTTATTCCAGTGTCCACATTTCGTATCCCATTTCGTGGGGCAACCTCTAATTTTGTACACAGTTTTTTCAGCAAGCATGCAGCGATCCAACTCAGCTACCCAACCCACCACTAGAGGCCTCTCCGGGGATCCCCACTTCATAGCAATGGAGCGCTTGGCCAACAGGAAGGCTAACGCCGCCCACTGTAATTCCAATTCGTTCAGGTCTGTGGCCCCCCCATATGTTAAGGACACTCTCTTTTAGGGATAGTGGAATCGGCTTGCCCAAAGAAGCCCTCATTTTACGTAAGACTCCCTCCCAAAAGTGTTGCACCTTCGGGCAGTCCCACAGGATGTGATAGGTGCCCGGCTGGCCACACCCTCTGAGGCATAGTGTGTCATAGCGCCTGCCAATTTTAGCTAGTGTGAGAGCAGACATATAGGCTCGATGTAGGACTTTCAGTTGGATTAGTCTGAATCTATGGTTAATGGCCGACTCTCTAGGAGACATTAAAGCCTCCTGCCATTCTTCCTCTTCTAGAAGCCCCAGGTCTTCCTCCTATTTATTTCGTAGGGGTCGGAAGGTGTCGGGGAAGGTTGTTACAAAGCTTACGATAGGTGAGGGATACGGCCTTTTCGGGGAGAGGTTCTGACAGTAATCTATCCTCCAGGGTGGAAACCTCAGGTACTGAAGTGAGGTCGGGGATGGCACTGAGAAGAGCATGTTTGATTTGAAGATATCGAAAGTGTTCTGTTGGTGCAAGGGAGTATTTGGATTGTAGGTCTGCAAAAGTTAGTAACTTGCCCCTTTGTACTAGATCTCCCACTGTGGAAATCCCGATCGTGTCCCATTTGTCGAAACCCTGACGAAAACAGAGGGAACCCAGCTGTTGCGCCGACCAGAGAGGGGTCGCTTTAATGATTTTATGCGACCACCCCAAACACTTGTTGGCCTTATGCCATATCGCAATCGTGTGTGGAATGGGCCCTACATATCTTTTCCTGGTTGGTTTGCTATACAGGGCCCCCAGGTAGCCCTCCCGCCCGGACTGAACCTTGTCAAGGAGATAGGCCGGATTCAGGGGCGAGCCGTGAATCCAGTGATTGATGGCCGCTAGTTACGACGACCAGTAGTAGAGACGCAAGTTGGGCAAGGCTATACCCCCATCATACCAGCCCTGGGTGAGTTTATGAAGGGCTATGCGGGCTGCCCCGCCGTCCCATAACAGTTGACGTATGTCACTCTCAACGGCATCGAAATAGGAGCCCGGGATTGGAAAGGGACAGTTTTGCAGGGCGTATAAGAAACGCGGGAGTGCTAGCATTTTAAATAATGCTGCTCTACCAGGAAGCGATAGCGGAAGAGAGCGCCAGTGTGCTACGTCTTTGTGGAGCCTTCGCAGGGGGCCCATTAGATTCCTGTCTAGGAACACCACCGGGTCCGGTGTGATGAAGATACCTAGGTACCTGAAACCATCCGGGGCCGTCGTAATGGTAAACCCCCCCCCCCTCCCCCTAGGCAGCTTGGGCGGGGGACCATGCAGCACATAAATTATAGATTTGGACCAATTAATAGAGTATTTCTTTATTTCTTTATTTCAAAAGTTTTATATAGCGCTGGCTAGACCCGGAGGTATCAGAGCGCTTTACATGAGCATCAGATCATAGTTACAGGTTACATCGTTACAAAGGTTACATAGTTCGTACAGCATGGCCACATAGTAACTTGTAAGGTCGAGATAAACAATAAGCACAAATACGAAAGGGGAAAAGCAGGCAAGGTGAGAGAATCAGGGGAGGGGTGTTGGAGCAGGGGAAGTAGACAGATAATGAAGGCGGGAAAGAGGAGGGTAGGGTGAGAGACACAGCATGGGAAGAGGAGGGGAAAGGGTGACGGGGACACAAACCGGTAGACTAGTCAAGGCAAACGTCCAAAGTCCAGTAAGCTGTGATCCCAGGGAAAGTGGCATCACTTCCCTAACTCTGTTGCGAGAGGCTCCCTTTGCGCAGTGGACTCTCTGAGTGGTCTCTGAGACTCCAAGGCCTACATACTGGATCCTTCCCCAGAAAGGGGAGAGGGAGTGCTTTGGCAAGGGGTGCCATACCAAACCTCAAGTGTGAGTGGCTCCCTTGGCGCAGTGGACTCACTCAGCGGGTTCGCTGAGACTCCAGAGTGTAAATATTGGATCTTTCCCCAACAAGGGGAGAAGGAGTGCTTAGTCAAAGGGCACAAAGGACAGGGGGGTAGGCAGAGTAGCAGGCAAGGGGAGAGATTTGGGGGAGAGGGGATAGGAGCTAGGGACGAGACAATAAGGAGAGACGAAAAGAAGTCTGTCTAAAGACAGACTGGGTAGGTGACGACCAAGGAGGGAATCCACGGCCCATCTCCCCTATAGCTAAACCAAGTAGCTCCATCGGGCATCAGACAAAATAGTTCAGTCTCAAAACATTGAGAGGAGGGAAGGATAGAATAGAGGGTGGATGCGGTAGGAGACTGCAGGAGAGACGAAAGGAAGTGCAACAATGTGGTTCAACAATATATCAGGAAAAGATCAAACAAGTAAACATTATATCAAAACAATCAGCAATACATTAGGGGAGGAGAGAGAGGAGCGAAAAAGTAGGGGGGGTGGGGGAGGAGGGAAAGTGAGGATAAGGTAAGAGACAACGTAGAGACGAAAGAAAGTCTGTCTAAAGACCGACTGGGTAGGTGACGACCAAGGAGGGAGTCCACTGCCCATCTCCACTATAGCTAAACCAGGTAGCTCCATCGGGCATTCGACAGAATAGTTCAGTCTCAATACCTTGAGAGAGGAGAGAAGGAGAGAGAAAAATAGAGGGAGGATGCGGGAAGAGACGACAGGAGAGACGAAAGGAAGTCTGGCTGAAGACCGACTGGGTAGGTGACGTCCAAGGAGGGAATCCCCGACCTGTCTCCCCTATAGCTAAACCAGGTAGCTCCATCGGGCATCAGACAAAATAGCTAGATCTCAAATGACGAGGGAAAATTCGCAGATAGACAGGGTGGGGACTACGTGCCAGGACAGGTGAAGGCAGAGGTCAGCAGCAGGAAAGTGGAGAGGAGTAGACCGAGGAAATAAATAGGGTGGGGACTAGGGCCAAGACAGGTGAAGGCCGAGTAGCCCGAGTATTTCCCAAAGTTGGTGAGGACATGGAAGAGACTGTTAATTGAAGATCGGGGAGAGGCTACATATACCAGGATGTCATCGGCATAGAGAGAAATTTAGTCTAGTATCTCATCGTGCCATTGGAGGCCTCTAATAGACACGTCTGTGCGAACCCAGTGGGCCAACAGCTCTAGAGTGAGGGCAAATAGTAATGGCGATAGGGGGCAACCCTGTCGGGTCACCCTGTGGAGTCGGAATTGTCGAGATGTGTGATTGTTGACCCGCACCTGACCCGATAGGGCAATGTAAAGAAGTCGCACCCATTGGATAAATTTAGGTCCGAAGCCAAATCGACGAAGAACTTCAAAAAGATAGGACCACTCGATCGAATCAAACGCCATCGTGGCGTCTAGGGTTAAAATGGCGGCATCGCGCTGCATGGACGAGTGCCGACTTAGGACGTTATTGACTCGTCTCAGGTTGAGGACCGTATTGCGGCCCGGTAGGAAGCCTGATTGATCATCGTGGATTAGGGAGGGAAGCACGAGGAGCAGGCGGGCCGCAAGTAGCTTGGCCAGGACCTTGGCCTCTGCATTGATAAGAGAAATCGGTCTATAGGAACCGCAATCAGAGGGTGGTTTATTAGGCTTAAGGATAACTGCTATGGAGGCTAGCCTTTGAGCAGGAGGCAGGATACCTCTATCTCGACTCTTCAAACATGTTCTTCAGATGGGGGACCGTTTCTAGGGCCATAGCTTTCAAGAACTCAATGGGGACACAATTTGGACCCATGGCCTTGCCAAAATTTATGCTAAAGACTGCCGTGGTGAGCTCGTCTACAGTTATGTCGGCCTCCAGAGTCTCCTTGTCGGACTCTGAGAGGGTGGGTAAGCGCATTTCCCCCAACAATTGCCTGGATTCTTCCGAGGAGTAGTGCGCCCTCGCTGTGTAGACTGTTTCTAGGTGATCAGCAAAGGCTTCCGGGAAACTCTAAAGGAGCTGACATTCCGTGGATGGACCCAGTAGAGAAAGTGACTTGTGACTAGGAAAGACTTTGCGGTAAGCGCCAATGAAACCCCACAACAGAACAACAAAATGTAACATTTCCCCCCCTCCCTCTTCCCCTTCCCTGCTTCCCTGCCCGCGGATTTGAAACTATCCACACCCCAACTCGGCAGAGTGCCTGTCGCCCTCCCAACCATATCAGGGGTACCTGGTGAGCCGTTGAAGCCACTCGCCCGATACAAGTAGTAGAATAATCTGACATAACAAGGTTATCAAAAAAGGAAAAAAACATAACCCAGTGCTTTTTCACATAGTATAAAAGATACAATTTGGTCCATTGTTCCAGCTCGTTCTGTGCAGGGGTAAGAGCACTTCGGGGGAAGAAAGAAATATCGGGCTGCAACTCGTCGCTTCAATCAGTTCCTGCCTGTTGGGCATGGATCAGATATGCAGGGTCCGAACAATAATTCCTCTTAAACCCATTATGGTAGAGAATTGTCATTCCCCGTCATCATTGGTTCCTGTAAATAGATCCTGGCTTTCAGGCAGATTATTATCACTTGGGTGATCGTCAGGGGAATCGCGTTTCTTCGGGGACCTCCCAACTCGGCACCAGCCCTCCAGCCAGTCCCATACGTCGTCCGGCGACAGGAAGAACCAAGCTTTACCGTCCATTTCCACACGTAGCTTTGCAGGGAAGAGCATAGAATATTTTATGTGTTTGTCCCGTAGGACTTTCTTGACCTCTAGAAAGCTGCGTCTTTGTGCCTGCACCTTCATAGTGAAGTCCGGGGAAATCGTGATACGGGTGTTTTCTATAAGTAAAGGCGGCCCCGAGCGTGCCGTCTGGAGGATTGCGTCTCGGTCCCGAAAGTTAAAGACCCTCGCGATGATGGGGCGTGGGGGGGGCACCCGGCTTCACCTTCCCTCCAGGGACCCTATGAGCCCGTTTGATTGAGAAATAGTTGGAGAGGTTTTTGGGCCAAAGATGTTTTGTGACGAGGTCTTCAACAATGAGGTCTGCCGCTGGCAGCTCCATCCTTTCCGGAACTCCCAGGATACGGATGTTGTTCCGTCTAGCTCTCCCATCATAATCGTCCAGGAGGTCCCCCATGTGTTTCTGCTGTGTCTGAAGCCGGGCGACTTGCTGCTGGAGGGCGGACGTGTCGTCGATAAGGGCTGCAGTTTTGACCTCAACGTCTTTGACCTTTGTGTCCATTTTCCTCAGGTCCGCTCTTAGTAGGGTCACCTCAATGTTAACCGAGTCAATGCGGGTCTCTAGGGAGGACCGGACCCCCGCGATCGCCTACATAAAGTCCTCAAGGGTGGGGGGCTTTCCTCCTGACAATGGGGACGCGAGTTTTGGGTCTCCAGAAGAAGCCGCGACCTTGTTGTCGCCCTTGGAGCCCCAGGAGAGTTTGTTGAGCTGCCTCTGAGTCGATGACTTGGCCCACTTGGACGACGCCATCAGGGATTGCAGTACCAGCCCGCTGGAGCAGCAAACGGAAAGCGAGTCGTGATGCTTAGAACTCTTTGGTGGCGACCGTAGCCGCAGTTCAAGTGGCCTGACAGTAGTGTTACCTCGAGGAATGCACAGGGGGGAGCCGCAAGGGCCCCAGGTCGTCAGTCCGAGCCCACCAAAAATCCAGCCAAACCGGTGAACCAGCCTCTGTCACCCCAGCACTTTAATAAGTCTCCGATACGGGTGTTTAGCAGGGGGAGTCTCGGGGGCCCCAGCTCTGCCTCAGGTGGCTCCAGTTCGAATCACCGACCTCCTAGGCCCAGATCGCGTCTCACTAGGAGATCCGGCGGCGACCACCCCCAGCTCTGGCTCCAGATCTTTTTTGCATAGGGTCCAGTACTCCCGCTACCTCCCCCGGGACTCCGACACGCGTCGGAGCGCTGGACCAGTCCGTCGGGTGCGGGGCGAGGCCGGGACTCTTTGTGCAGGTGTGGCGAAGCGCGGTGAGTCTATCTCCCCTTGGCCTGAACTCCACCAGCCAGCGCCGAATATTGAATACCTCCGCCGTTCAGTGTGGTAAAGGGCTGCCAGGGAATCGGGGTGCGGAGGCTACAGTTCATTTGAGAGGCTGAGGGATCGTGGCCTGGGGCCTCCAGGAAGTCTAGGCCCAGAAGCCGGGGCATCGCGTAGATGCCGTCTCGAGGCTGTGGGCAGCTGCAAGTCTCTATTCCAGGGCGCCTCACCTGGGTCTCCGATTGCCGCAGCGGGTCTCTGTGTGCCGCAGAGGTCTTCCGATCCACTCCGGTCGGTTGCCGAAGGGCAGGCTGTGGCGTCGCAGGCCCTTTCTCGTCTCCAGCACCGGCAGTTGAAGTATCTCAACGCCAGGCCTCCGCGGCGGGCGCCATCTTGTATTCGTCCGGGATCCCAAATCAATCTACTCTCTCTCCCTTACGGCGCCAATCAAGCGCCCGCTTCTCCGCCCTGATATGCACCTCAGGTTATTTTTGTGGACCTCCCGATCTCAGAGGAGTCCCCGGTCAGATAGCGGATGTATTTGGCAGATTATCGGGCCGGGAGCCGCGTTAGAGAGCGACCATTCCCTCCGGCTGCTGCCCACGCCCCTCAACTTCATCTTTTTTAAATTTGGGATTGGTTCCAACGACGAGGAAGATCCCAGCATCGGGACAGGTTCTCAGAGGAAGAAGAATGTCCTTCTTGTGGTGTTATTTGTGGTAAGCTCTTTTCAATTATTCCCTTTTAGGCTATGACGCATCCCTCTGAGCCTTGGCCGAAAGATAGCTTGTCCTCCTGCTCAGTTATGGCCTATGGGTGAATCAATTAACAGGAGTTGCAGGGTAAATGGTTGTGCCTTGATCCTAGACACCCATGCATGTGTGGATCTGCAAGGACATCTTCTTAGGTTATCTAAAACAGAGTTTCAGCCCCTCAGAAGGCATTTTACCTAGTTGCTGTTGACAGCTGAGGAACTTGTTGCTGCT
This sequence comes from Lissotriton helveticus, assembly GCF_964261635.1. Taxonomy (NCBI): domain Eukaryota; kingdom Metazoa; phylum Chordata; class Amphibia; order Caudata; family Salamandridae; genus Lissotriton; species Lissotriton helveticus. The sequence goes on from NC_136063.1 coordinate 495,626,306, forward strand.
GACAGCTGAGGAACTTGTTGCTGCATCAAGAAGAGCTTTAGACCTGTATCGATGAGGCATGAAAAAAACGCAAATTATGTCAGAGTTCAGGTTGGCACCTCAATTAATACAAAGCCATCACATGCTTGGTACATGGTGCTGCCCAGCGGCACTATTTCTTGGGAAAACATTTCGAGATCCGGTCTGGCACCTATATTATTGGAAAGAGGTGAGAAGCCTGCAAGAGAGGTATCCATCAGAATGCAACCTTTGCCAGTTTTTTATTTCATTTCCTGCTCTCTGCAGTTAGGCTGAAACAGCCACAGAAATTCATTGGAGAGTTGTTGGTAAGTTACCATACTGGATAATCTCTATGCCAGAAAAACTAACTAAAAAAAGCTTCACTGACAACACATGATTTGGTAGATATTGAAAATAATAAAGTAGGGGGAAAAAATTAAGATGAAAAAGTATGTTCCTCAGAATGTAACTTATACAGCATTAATAACAAAGGTTATTAAGGGTGGTTTGAGTTTCGTGCTAGAATTGAGCACTGCTGCTCCTGGTATCTAGTAATGTGTAGTATACTTGTAAATGTAAATGTAGTATACTTGTAAAGCGCACAGCTGCCCCAGCAACGGGGCGTCCCGGCGCTGTATAACTCTGGGGAACCCGTCCTGGCTTTCCCTGTGGGATGGTCCCTTGCTGGGAGTCCCCAAGGTGGAGCCAGGCATCCCCGGAATTGGTGGGGCCGTTGTGGAGATTAGGCAAGCTAATGCCCAGAGTTGCCGAGTGGAACCCCTGATTAGAGTAAGCACCGAAGCGAGAATTATCAAGTCCGCTGACCAAGGTCCACGACCCTGCCGCGTCGGGAATTGAACCCTGGTCCCGGGCTGACTTCTGCTCTCAGGCCTGCTGCCTCTAACCAGTGAGCCACACTACTCCACAAGTCTTCTTATATCTCTTTTCCTTTAAATTCCAATGGAAGGATGCATCGAAAGAAGATTGCTGGTCTTCCTTTTACTATCAAATATTCCTAATATACCTCTTACTTTTGGAGCGGTTTTGTGCTGGAGTAGTTAGTTAAATATATAGAATTAGAACAGGCAGCAGTTCTTTCTTAAGAGTGGGACTTTATTTTCTGTTATCACAAACTAGATCATAACTGAACAAGCATATCCTAAAGCAAACAACTGATACGTCTCCTAACTTCTGCATACTGTGATGTAAAAACCTTCCAAAAGGAAATGTTTACTTGTAAGTTACAGATCAACATGATCTATTAAGTCAGTACAGGCCTTTGAATGTTTTTTTCTTATTTTTTTCCCCCTCAGATCCCAATTCGACCCCAGGCAGAACCTGTGAATGTAGAAGAGACTGCGAGCTTATTTTCACATCTGTAACAAGGCGACCAAAAGACTGCAAAATGATCTACTCAGATTTTTTGAACTGAAAAAAACAAATGATTCATTTTGTAAATGTTTATTAAAAATCTCATTTATGTACAAGCATTGGCACGTTTTAATACAAACTACATGTTAAACTTTCCTACTATGTAGGCAACTGAATGTAAAAACAACAATTGATGGACAGAATGCAGATCAATGTCATACATTCACCCCAGTACAGGGATCTGGGCCTAAATCCATCGTTTTTTTGCACTCCACACCACCCCAGTTCAGACATGGCCATATGCAAATCAGCCTTGACCCTGTGCCTCATGGGAACAGTCCAGCCCGAACTGCCAAGCCATGTCTTTCCTGGACCAGAATCAAGCATCCTAGGACCGGTTTTAGGCTATCAGCCATCTTCAACCAGGATAGCTTGACTCCAGTGGTGTGGAGAGCATGGGACTCACGTCTGAGCATACCCATCCCACTCGGGCAACTGAATGTCACAAGTAAACAAAATGTGTGAGAAATCTAAAGTGTGGAAAAAGAAGGCACTTTCACAAATGTTACTAAAAACATACAAAATACATAGGGCCTGATTCAAAGTTTGGTAATGAATAAAAAATACTTTTTTTGCAGGAATCAAATCAAATTAGATTCCACTAAGTAAATTTCCTTCACCATAGAGGTAGCATGCAGCCAGTGGTTGGGCCTCCATACTCAGTTTCCTCCAACAATTAAATGATTTTTTTTTTACCAACAAACTCTAAATCGGGCACTGGTCCCCAGATTCATCATTGTCCTGTTTTGCGAATCCTTAATAGCGATTTTTAAGGAATCGCTATTAAAGACTCGCAAAACGGGATTCATGTAGAAATCGCAATATTTTTCGCGATTTCTACTGCTTCCTGATTTGCGATTTGCTAATTGCAAATAAGGAATGGCTTTCCCATTCATTCCTATGGGCCTAAAGGCATTTTTGCATTTGGGATGATGAATCCCAAATGCAAAAATAGCGCTCGCAAAAGGCCAGATTCTCAGAATCTGGCCCTTTGCGAGCCGTTTTGGGCTTGATGAATCTGGCTGTTAGTCTCTATTAGCCATTAACAGGCAGTTAGGAGGTATATAATATAATCATTAACCGTGCATCTTGGCAGTGGTTTGTCCTTACAAAATATATATACATATTTATAATTTATACAGTTTGCCAAGGGACAGAGCAAAGCTTTATAACATTTGAAAAATATCAACAAAATTGCTAGAAAATAATTCCCACTGGACTTTTAGCTCCTTGAACAAACACAAAGCCATATACAGATTTTGAATCAATAGAAGTTGCTTAGTTTGACAATTAGATAAATGACTCAGTGGTTACTATAATGAATAAAGTTTAACATTTACACAGTATGAAGAGAAAATAAATGAGAATATAGACTGACTACCAAACTATCGACCACTTATAAATATTTGTCCAAAAGTATTTCGAGATACAGTCGGTTCAACTTTATTCGGATACAATAGTACCCATAGAAGCACACAAATACATCACATCAGATAACCAAAATTCAGTTTAAAAACAATTAGAATATCCAGTACAAATGCTAAAGTGACTTGTGCAAAACTATACAGGTTTTCAGTGCATTCAGAAATGAGGATTATTCTATATAACAACATCACTGGTCCATCGTGGATCTTCGCGCCCTTACAGCAGATTTTAAAAATATACATCACATTAGATATCCAAAATTCAGTTTAAAAACAAGTAAAATATCCTGTATACAGATGCTAAAGTGACTTGTGCAAAACTATACAAATTATCAGTGCATTCAGAAATGAAGTTATTCTATGTAACAACATCACTGGTCCATCATAGATCTTCGCGCCCTTACTGCAGATTTAAAAAAAAGTAGCTGTACGGAAAATAAGATCAGCGTCATCCAATTCTATCATTAATCCATATGCCACCTCCAAACAAATTGGTCTTTTTTTTAAATAAAAATACGGACTTAAGAACTGTTTAAAATATTTGGTATAGTATGTGCAGAAAAATATAAAGTGCATAATGGTTTGCTCACAACTCCCGTCACATGGGCACAAATTAAGATTTGAGTTTGGACTATAGCTGAGTGGGAAGCAGAGCGAAAATCTAATTGTGCCAGCTCTCAGACGAAAAAATAAACTAGTTTCCCAACGGCTCATAGGTAGAGACAGGTATTTGTGAATTGGGTAGCTGTACCGTTCTATAGCCATATAGTTATGTACGGTTGTCTTCCTGACCTCTACAATCTCCCGTTCATTCTTATATAGGGTGTACAGTGTATTCTGCAATTCTTTTTTAGCAACTGAGGTCGCAAGTGTGGGATCCCAAAAGATGTTTTCCATCTTTATACTACATAAGCTACCCAACACTCTGCTCAGCCATGGGATGTCTAGACACTTATCGCAGTGTAAGCAGTCCTTAATTATTGACTGTCAGGGAGGCCGCTTCATTCTTCCATACAGCAGCCCACATAAGTGCCAGGCGTGCCCGAATAAAATCAGTTATGAAATTGATGTTAAGCTCTTTGTGACATACATATTGGGGGGCCGAAATTGAGACATTCAATAGTTTGCTACAAAACCTAAACTCTTCTTGCTGTATAGGTAGGCAATTAGCCGGTCCCCAAATCTCAGCACCATATGAGGCCACCGGGGTACACTAAAGTCTGTACATTTTCTGCACAGCTAAAAGTGCACCCTCCGATTTAGGGCGAGGTATACAAATAGAATTGATAACCTTTGAGAACTTACTTCTGGCGTGAGCTATGTGCTCACTCCAGGAGTTGTTCGCAGCAAAGGCCAATCCCAAATAAATAAATGATGTTACAGATGTCATCTTGTGGCCATCAATTGTAATAGGTCGGAGAATGTGCTTAGCCGGGCCACTACTCATTAAAAATGATTTTTTTAAATTTACCAACAGGTCTAAATTCTTCATATATCTATTAAAATTTTGGACAAGGAGGCGCAGTGAATTAGCAGTACGGCCAATAGAACTGCATCGTCTGCATAGAGCTGCACGGGGATGGGTTGTTTATTAATATAAGGGACATCTTGGGTGGCCAGTTTCAAGGATGCGTTCAGGCCATTGATAGATATATATATATATATATATATATATATATATATAAAAAGCAGGGGGGCCAACACGCACCCTTGTCTGACCCCCCTGCCAATATCAATGACACCCGAGACATCTCCACCCATCCCGAGTCTTACTTGGGCCTTAAGATCTTTATGCAAAAAAGCCAGAAAATTCACCAAAGTTTCATCAAGGCCCCCTGCCAGAAGGATAGCCCACAGCTTTGACCTATTAACTAGGTCAAAGGCTGTGGACAAATCCATAAAAGCCATATAGACCGGATATTTTTTGGCGAAAGCATATTTGCTGATAATTAGGTTCAGGCATTGTTCTTTAGTTCCTACCTTTCCTCTGAAACCCAGCTGACAGGGATCTAAGATATTGTTAACTTCTGTCCAATCTATGATCTTATTATAGAGAACTCTACCTAACAATTTTAACGTGTTATCTATTAGGGAGATGAGGCGATAATTACACGGTAGAGGTCTATCCCCCCTTTTTAAAAATCGGGACTATTATACTTGTGGCCATGTAGCAGGAGACTTAGCCAACGTCAAATTATTAAAGATATTCAGAAGCAGGGGGCGCCCAAAAACCCGGGTTCCACTTAATTAAGTCTATGGGCAGCCCATCAGGGCCTGGCGCCTTATTACCCAGGCTTTGATTAATTGCTTCAAATACTTCCGAAATACTGATCTCTATTGGAGTTGGCTTGCCCGGGATAGGAGGTGAATTACTTGGGGGTGGGGCAGAATAAATAGTTGAAAAATGGTTCACCCAAGCATCACTAGTTATATTGCAGCTAATTTGCGTCAATGACTGGCCCATAGAGCGCACATCTCTCACTGCCGCCCAAAAGAAATTACTATTTTTTTGATTAGCCGCATCAGACAATTTAGCCCAGCGTTCAGTCAAAACTTCTTTCTTCCTATTTTTGACGCCCACCTTATATTCCTCTCTTGCCCGTTTAACTATCATAGGACATCTTGGGGTGGCAGTTAGTGCCCTGCGTAGGTTCATATTCGCCTCAGAGCAAGCATGGTTGAACCATCGAGGGGGAAGTGCCACCTTTTTAAGAAGTTTGGATAAAATAGTTTTGACCGTCCCGCAAATCTTCCCGAAATCCCCAATAATCTGCAATGGTGGGGTTTCGAGAGAAAGGCAAAGTCAATAAGTGGCATATTACTATTTACCAATGTCCTATAAATTTCTGGATTATCGGCCCCCTTCCAATGTAATCTTAACTTATCAGTTGAAACCGATAAATTGGATGCCCCGCATTCAATCTGAAAACTGGGTCCGCAAGTTGCATGTAGTATTATTTTGATGGGGTTGTGATCCCCAAAGTTAGAAGGTATGACTTCAGCAGTTGCCAACTGTTTTTCAATTATGGGGCATACAAAGATGTAGTCTATGGTAGAGCTACACCCCCTTCCCCTTTAGGTTGGATAATTTATCATGTCAGAACCTGCTGCCAGGTCCATAACATTAAATAGGTTATGGGATTTTATCAGCCCATTAAGTTCCTTGCCTCTAGTAATTGAAGGTTGTACAGAGGGGGCTATGCCTTTCGCTGTTGCTATTTTATTAATCCTAGCATTAAAATCACCTCCTACTAGAAATCCCAAAGGGACTCCCTTACCAGATTGGCTATCTAAATCTGAGATGAAATAGAAAAGCTTTATAAAGCTTTTGTTTGGGACTGACTGGAAATCATTATTATAAAAATTTAACAAATAAAATCGGATTCCTCTTTTAAACAATACGGCCTGAAAATGTAGACTTTGAGTTGGATTTCGAGATACACTTAATCCCACGATCAAGCACTTTTACCCAATTATGTGAGCAATGCAGGCAGCCACAATAATACAGTAAACGAGAACTGAGATTGGTTTGATTTAGGAACTTAAAATGGGTCACAATTTAGGCATGGTCGATAATATGGCAGTGATTCAATATGAAATAGACTGACTACAGTTGCTTTGTGTGCAGAGTTCATTTTAAAGACAAACTAAATCTAATATTTGAAATGGCCGCTGAGACATTGTAAATGTCCAGGTACATTATCTGCTAAAGGAAGTTGCCTGTCTCACAATATCCCACAACACTCAAGATAAACTCTTCCATGCCAGGCAGGTTTTGGGAAAATGGTTTTAAACATGGGTCACCAACTCTTCCCTTCTGTTAACGTTGAGACTAAACTACCATTTTCCTCTCCCAACAGTCCATTTGAACATTCCCATAATACTCCAATCACTTCTTAAAAAGGAGTTAGTGAAGCAGAAGGTAGCATTCAGCAGTGACTTTGTAGGAAACTATTGAATCTTCTCGTGAATTGATAAACCAAACGTTTGTTGTGACAATACTTCTTAAAAGTCCTCTGGTTTATAAATCAAAAATTTATCCTTGGGTTTTGCCTCTGCATAGTGGAGTTTAAAAAGCTGTGTTATTTAAGATGTTTATATTTTAGTCTGAAACCATCACTCTTAAAGGAGTTATCCTTAAGGAGCCCTAGCTGCTCTAATTTCTGCTGGGCAGTCACAGCATGGATGGACTCTTTTGATGCTCTTCATTTCAGAATGTTGGCACTGTTGCTGGAATACCTCCCATCCCCCTGTGGCAAACTCTGACTACATGTAAATTATCTAAAATCTAACAGTTTAATATAATTAGATGTTTGCATAAACTAAAAACAGTAATTGTGATAACTATGTTAAACAGTAGGTGAGACAACAAACTAACCGATAGATGCATATTTTATGTATTCATGAGGCTTGGTTAACAATTAATAAGAGTAACGTGGACCTGCATATGATTAAATATGAAAATAGTAACTATTCATGGGTTACCTTAGACAGAATAAAATTGACCGTGGTAATGTTCTCAACTGATACTTTTTAGATACTACTGGACAGTGTCTTCAGTGTAGGAATTGTGAAGTAAAAAAATAATTAGAAAGGAAATCGTGTTCATAAATTATGAAAACAATACCAACATGAAGGCTGTTGAACTTTAAAAAAAAAATAAAAAATCTATCTGTTAACAGCAAGGAGGAAAAAGCAAGAGAAGTAAGTATAAGACACCCCTCTTCACTCCATGTGGATAGGCGGTCTTTGCTGGATAAGACCTTCAACTATTGTTTTAAAATCCAAAAATAAATTTCCAGCTATACTGGTTTTGCAGCATGACAGATTCACAGTAATACTACTTTCATCTCATGGCTCAAATGAGAATAGTATCTGAATGTTGAAAAACAACTACCTGTGTGGCATCATCATAGGGAACATGTCAGGTGCCTTAGGGGTCACATCTAGTGAGTAGCTCATTATTCTGTCAACTTCCATTTTATTACTACGGTACAGCATAACTGTTAACACCTTCGCTGCGGCGGCTATTCCGCCGCAGCGCTAAGGGGTCGGGGCGCCCCCGCATGCTGGTGACGGAACCGCTCCGTCACCAGCCTCGGTTGAGCTGTGCTCATGACGGAGCGGTTCCGTCATGGCCCGGCCCGCCCCGCTCAATAGAACGCTCAGCGCAGGCGCGGAATCCGCGCAGGCGTGCCGAGCGGGCCATGACGGAACCGCTCCGTCATCAGCACAGCGCCACCGCAGCTGATGACGGAGCGGTTCCGTCATCAGCATCGAAGGAGTTAAGAGAAACACTTTTTTTTTTATATAACAACGCATGTTTCAATGACTGGAGAGCGAAAAACAACTCTGCTAATAAGTATGTCGGTTTTTAGTGTGACTTTATCTCAGATTGTGGATTTGACCATTCGTACCCTGGTTCTGGTTAAATACCTTTATTTATTATGACTATGAACATTTATAAAGATGTGCAGAGTGTAATATGCTATTTATTACAATTGCCGAGGGAGCAGTAAGGCATCATCACCCTCTCAAAGCTTCACCTTTAGCCCCTAACCACACTCAACAAAAGTAATAAATAACATATTACACTCTGTACAACTTCGTGTATGTATACATATATAAATAAAAATACACACGCACACATAATGTATTTAAAGGATATATATCCTCATATATATGGAATTATTTTAGACCTATAAATAGTTTTGTTTAACTAAACATATGGTTTCACTCCCACAAAATAAATGTGTGCAGATTACCGGCCATGATACAGCAACAGCACTGATTAAGGTTGTGTGGAACATCCAATCACTTTTTCAAATGTTTCATTCTCCATTAAAAATAGAAACCGCACGAACGAGGTGGCCTTACTACATTTGTTTGATATAATATACTTCTACTGAGTGGAACTTTAACTTGAATAGTCTTGTTAAAACACATTTTTTGTGTACATACAAAATGAGATCTTTCCCGGGCGATGGGTGAGGGAACCCCTACCACACACCGTGAAACCACTTTACAGTGTTCAATCTGTTCAGGGAGGGGCCATGGATATTTTTGTCCATAATATTCAGGCCATAAGAAATATGCCAAGGACTCCAGATCTTTAAGAATGTACTGGGAAATCCGCTTCCCTGGTATTTTATTTCCCTGCTTCCATGAATCTTTCTATCACCATACAACAGTGTGCTTTGGTGCGGAGGGATGAGGCCCCCAATTAATGGGCATTGTCTCTTTTTGCAATCAGCGAGTCAGTTAGTTTACATTAAGATAGCTCGACATCATCCTGTAACCCTGAGGGGTCATATGGGGAATAATGTCCACCCTCCCCTCAGACCCTGGAGAGCACCCCCCCCCCCCCAATAATTTGAAACAAAGGGTGGAAGAAGCACCTTTTCCAAACATTCACCCAGAATCTAAGCCCATTTTATGGAGCCTACTTGTACTGTAGCAGGCCTAATGTATTACGTTCAGTAGGATTAGCCGAAGTCCTGCCTAAGTCTCTACCTCCCTTAGGTCCATCATTGCAGACTACCACTGTACATCACCATTCCCCTTTTCTGACCCCTTCTTTTAATGCTACTGCCCTGCATCGGGATGACTGTAGGAAACCAGACCAGTCGAGCACATGTTGCCATCACATTTCAAAGGCATAGATATATTTTGTTTTACCATTGGAAGGGGCAAACTCATTATTGTCTTGAAGTTGTTTCAATTATTTGATATTAGCTGGTCCTTCAATGGTGCCAAGAGTTGATTCCGATCAGAGTTCCCAGTTCCTAAATCCCTGTAATGGTTCACATCTCCAATCCTAGCACCCATCTATAGGGGAATCATCCTAGTCAGCTTAACCCTACACCACAGTGTTGCTGTAGTCGTCTTCTATACCGTAACCGTGATGTCAATGCACCGCAGGAGTGTCTCAACAATCTTATCACCCATTGTGTATTTATCCAGACTGACTGACCTCTCTTCAGGTGAGGCATAAGCCCAGTCATTAATTTCAAGCAACTGGGAAGCCCAATACCAAAAATTAGGACGGCAGTGCCTATGTCATCCAGTCAGCGAAGTTCACACACCAGCTGCCAAGGTCAGGAATTCTAGTTTGCTCATGTGCTGGTAGTTGTGGCTCAGGTCTTAGGACATGAATTATGAGGCCAAAACAAAAAATAATGGACCTCAATTGCCACAGGAAGAACTTGTTTAATTGCTCCATGAAAGAAGTTCTAGGCAGCAGGACTTTAAGTGGCTTTGAGCAGACTTTCAGTGTCTTCCTTTGAGTTCTCGGAACACACTAGTCCAGGTACTAATCATACAAACACTGCCACCCACATGATTAACAGCCTGTCTTCACGGTCACAGTCTGCTGCTACACTTGGAGCACTCCATTGCCCCCCCCCATTAAAAAGAGAGCATTGTTTAAACTCTTTGCCTCACTTACAAATCTGTCAAGCCTTGGTCCAAAATATCTCCAGGACAGACTTACTCCATACCTCCCTGATGGGAATCTAACATAAAAAAAATCAACTTCTGCTACATCCTCGGTACATTCATGCATCAAAATATAGTGGCCAGGCATTATCCTATCTTGCCCCATGCCACTGAAATAGGCTCCTTCTGTTTACTCATGCATGTCCAAGTTTCTCAGGTTTTAAAAAACGTCTAAAAAATTGGTTGTTCAAACAAGCTGCTCTCTAGATACCCTTTTTTCTCCTGTCTGTGAGAGCACTGAGATGTCCCTCCGGGGATGAGTCCTGCACTATACCAAGAGACAATTAACATAACCGCACAATACAGGCTTGGTGGCAGTCACATGTCTTGCTGCCATTGAAGCAACACTGCTAAGACCACACACTCTGTCCAGCCAGTGAAGGTCTTAAGGTATTTTAAGGCTCTGGAAACCTTTTGCTCCAAGACGTGGGCTGCAACCTTCTTCAGAGACCAGCCATGTTCCTCCACACAATTTCAGGAGCCCGAACTGCAGTGTGAAGTTGTGGGCTTTTACTTCATTGCCATCACTGAACCCACCGCCAGAGGTGCATGGGTCTCTTCAGTGGTTAAAAAAAAAAAAAAGGATATGCTCTGCAGCTTCCAAGGCTCTCTCCATCCAGATTTTCTTTGCCCAGTCAGCATCTGAAGAACGTCTGCAGGAGATAGAGAGGCTCCTTATTTTAGGAGCAGTCAAGCTGGTCCTTTCCCAAAAAGGGAGGGGCTATTCCTGTTATTTCTTTGTAAGAAAAAAGGGAGGAGGGCTCTGTCCCATCTTGAACATTTGAACCAGTTCCTTCCTCTACAGTTCAAGACACTGGCTTTAGCTCAGGTGGACCCAGGTGTCTGGAACAGCTATGTCCACTGGGTATCCAGGATGCCTACTTCCAATTTCCTAACTGTTTTGTAATGGGAAACCAGCACTACTGCTGCAGGACTCTGCTGAGTGACCTCATCTTGGTCACGGTAGCAATCTTTTTGAGGCAGCAAATGGTCTACTGTTATCCATGCCTACACAAGTCTTCGGGACAAATAAGCTTATTTTGGGGGTTAGCCCCTTAAAACTACATACAAAAAATTGTCTGTATAATCCAAAAGCGAACACACAAACAACAAAGTTGGGTAAGAGTGGAGTATGGAAATAAATATCATTATTGGTTCCAAAGCCATCAAACAGAGAACCATGTCAGTCAACCGACCCGGGCCCAGTAGCAAATATAGTGGAGATAAAGTAGTAGAGAATAATACACAGTCATTATAGAGTAAGAGCCCCCAACATCGGGGTGCAGAGCAAGGGCACTCTGCCATCTTGGGAGTCTACTATGGGGGGGGGGGGGGAACAGAAGCAGTTTCTCATTTTGTCTGTCAAGTTGGCACCTGGCAGCCAGCAGTGCAAGGTCCTAGAGGCCTTTTGTTTGAATGCGAGCCTATGTGTTCCCAAACACCAGGCACCAGCTGTCAATGCATAAAGGATGCCCAAGACCCCTCACCCCACCCATATGTTACAGCTATGGCCTGTCACTCCATACCTGAGCATCTCTGAAGTCCCGAGCATCCCCACCAGGGTCTACCCCAACTTCCGTAGGACCCTCCCCACGGGAACCATGTCCAGCAAGTGGAGAAAGTACTGTGTCTTCATGGCGGTCGTAAGACATCGCTCACCTCCAGTTTCCCAAGATACATCCCAGATCATTCCTCGAGACCCATCACCCCCTTGTTTTCTGATCTCTGCCAAGGCATCGGCCTTGGCACCTGTCCATTTCTGCAAAGTGCGGAGTCAGCTTAGTATCTTTGTGGCCAACTGTGACTTCCACAACAGTGCAATTTGGCACTTAAATAGCACGCACATCAGATCAATAAATCTCTTCAGGTGTTTATTTACCTTAACCCGTGTGCAAATGCCCTACAAGCAGGACTCTGGTCCCCATTGATCACTGCAGGGGTGGTCTCTGTGACTGCATCCCGCTCCCGCCCAATCTTTAGACATTCCCAGACCATGTGGAGAAACCCTGCCTCCAAGTATCCACACCAGGGGCATTCTGATGAAGGACTGGGGCACATGTGTGCTATACGCCGCGTTGTGAGGTACACCTGATGGAGGTAGTTCAATTGCGTGAAACCGACCCCCATGACCTGTTTTAAGGCCTGAACCCCACTGCTTGTCCATCAGCGGTGTTTGGAGGTGCAATGTCCAGCGCTCACATACACTAGTGTTAAACTTGTAATGGGCAAACAGAGTATTGTAAAGGAGCGTCATAGCCCCCAGGGCTGGGTAATCGTCAGATAACACTGCATTGTACATCAGGAAGTGGCCAACCGGTATGGTGTGTTTTTCCCTGAGCTCTTGAAAGGTCAAAAATGTTCCCTTCCTAAACAGGGCCCCTATGTATGCCACCGCAGCATCACTCTAGTTCCGAGTATCATGGTGTTGATGTAGCCCCTGTAGTGCTGCCGCATGTCAAACCAGGATCCGTGGTGAATATGGGGACGGGCCCCTCTGCAAATGTATTTCTGCCAATAGTGAAGCACGGCCAGCATCTGACATGTTGCACATGGGAGCTGCAATTCTGGGAGGACAACCAAGTATATACAGGTAGGTTCTCTAGAAGATGCCTGACCTCTATTTGGGTTAGCGGATGGCACCTCACCGACCACTGCAGCTGGGCCGCGGCATAATAAAGCTCATAATTAGGGGCTCCAAGTCCGCCCTCAATCAGTGGGTGCCAGAGTTTGGCTTGTGCAACACTTATGCCCGTGCCCCAGATCAATTCTATGAGCGCTTTATGTAGATCTGCAAAGAGATGTGTGGGGAGCACCACTGGTTAACGATGTGAAAAAGTAAACAGTTATAAGAGTATGGTCATCTTGGATAGCGTCACCCTGCCCACCGGTAAAACTGACATGGAAACCCAGAACGGTGTAGAGGTACGGAGCGAGTTCAGCACCCTGCCCACGTTTCCTGCCATAAGATTGCTGTCAGTGTGGTAATTCTGTACCCAAAGGTATTTTAAAATGTCAAATTTCCACATAAGTAACAAGGGGGGCATGCCCCTTCTGTATCTTTCATAGGGGGAAAAGACAGGATTTGGTCCAATTTACGCAGTGTCAGGTGCCCCAGACTCACCTGGGCTTGTGAAGCGATCCTGCAGAGACGACAGGGACCACCGCCCCTGTGCCCAAACAACCCCCGCGGGGAATAACACCCGTCACGGATTGGATGGATCCAGGGAAGGGGGCCAAATAAATAACGGGAGTGGCCTTGGTGGACGGGTCGCAGGGCAGGGTCTTGGCACAGCTGGGGAAACAAGAGGAGATCAGATGAGGACTAGGTACTATTTCTGCAACAGAACACTCCACAACACGCATGCAGGATGGAGCCCTTGGCTCCGGTACTCGCCAAGACACGCTTGTGCCGAACCCAGGAAGAGGTCACAACGTAGCGTCCAGGTGCCTTGGTGCCTTGTAGTATAAACGAAAGGAAGCACTCCTGCGCCAGAACCACCAATAACAAAGAAACAACAGAAGGCGCTCCTGCGCGTAAGTAACCAATAACAAAACTCCAGGGTAAGCGCTATAGCGCGGCCAATGCATGTTGGAGCAATGCTCCCGAGGCACATGCAAAAGAACAGCAGTGTTCCTGAGTAAGTAAAGTACAAAACAACCAAAGCCTGTCACAGCGCTCCTGCGCTTGCTAACAGAACATGCAGCAGCGCTCCTGCGTAAGTAAAGAACAAAACAAACAAAGCCTGTCACAGCGCTCCTGCGCTTGTTAACAGAACATGCAGCAGCGCTCCTGCGCCCGGATAGGGTTAATCCAACACCGGAACACTGCGCTCCAGCGCACAGTAACCGGATCAAGCGGAGATAGATATTCCGCGAGTTAGTCTGAGCCCCGAGGGCTCGAAGAAGCACTGGTCAGCGTAGCACACGCTGGAACACGGAATGCGGCCAGAAGGAAGTCACGCAACGCCAGGAGGCTAGGGACAGGCGTCACCGTGACTCGTCGTGCCGTGGAACTCCCGGGATCAGGTCACGGCAGAACCAGTCCGTTGCCGTCAGCTTGAGCTCCGAGCACGGGCCAGAAAGCGGAATCAGAAGCGCCGACCCGGAGGTGCTTCCTGCCTTTAACCCTAGTCCCCCGGAAGCGCTGTCATTGGCCGGAGGACTAGACCGGGATACTCCTTCCGGCCGGAAGTGAGTATTCCCGCATGCATGTTGTGGTGTTTGAACGGCGGAAAACCACCACCTGACACGCAGAGGTCGGATACTATAAAGTTTTCTAGCAAGGCCGTTAGACCCTGGAGCGAGGCTCCTACATTGCGCAGCTAGAGATCAGTATCGTTGGCATAAAGGGAGATCATATGTTGGGTATTGGGTGATGTTATTCCCCATTGGTGACCTCGCCGGCATAGTTTAGAGGCCAGTGGTTCCATGGCTAGGGCGAAAATCAAAGGAGATGGGGGCAATGCCTGCCGAGTGCCCTGATTGATACCGAAACTCAAGTGCCCCCTCTTAACTCGAGCCACAGTGTTTCCGTACAGGGTATGAAACCATGGAAGATATCCTGGGCTGACGCCCATCCCACCTATGGTCTCGAAGAGGAACTCCTAACTCAGGGTATGGAAGGCCTTTTCATTCATTAAGTAAGACCTCCACCGATGGCTCCGTATTCGAGGCAGGATCTCCCATTACTCCAAGGAGGTGCCAGATATTAAGGAAGGTGTTCCGGCCTGGGATTAACCCATTCTCAACTGTGTATACTAGGGTGCCCACTAACAGCAGCAACTTGTTTGCTAGGACTTTCCCAGAACTTTACAATCTATGTTCAGTAGCGAGGACGGACGGTATGACCGGCCATCCAGGGGCTCTCGACCCAGCTTGAGGAGCACCACTATCGGGGCCTTGCGGTGCAAATCTGGTAGTCAACCCTATCCTCCACGCCTCATTGTATTCCTCCAGGAGCCCGGGGGAGAGCGAAGCACTATAAGCAGCATAATATTCAATAGAATGGCCATCTGTGCTACAGCATTGTTGCAAGCTATTTAGGTTATTGCCAGGCGGATCTCCTCAACCCGAAGAGGGACATCAAGCTCCGCTTTCTGAACCGGTTTAAGCGGGGAAGAGTCATTCCCAGCAAAACATTCACTGAGCCTCTCCTTGGAAGGCCTTTCACCTTCAGCATATAGTGCTCGGCCATAATCCATGAAAGCATCATTGATGGCAACCTGAGTGTTAATGATGCGCCCACCCTCTAGCTTCAGCGCACCTATCAGCTAGTGTGTCCATACGTGGATTGCCCTGGATCCCTTCCCATGAAGGCAGGCGAGATATTATTTATAGTCCAGTTTCCCCAGTGCCCATCAAGATCCTAGTGCTCCTTCTGGAGCTGACTGAGTCGGTCCATTCCCTCAGGCTGTACCAGCAGTGCGACCTTCTGCTGCCTCAACCTAGTCTTGTGTGGCATAAGGTCCCTTCGTAGTGTCTGCCGATTCCCGCCAGATCGTGACAATTCTCAGGACTCATGACCACCTTATGTGCGTCCCACAACAGCACCAACAGGAGTCGCCATGTGGAAAATGGATGGACGGGCCCTCCCCCATCTCAGGGTCAGTATCAGCAGGCAATGATTCGAAAGTGTGCGTGCCCAATACTTTGTGATGGATCGATGAAATTAGCGCAGTTCTGCACAGAAAAACATCCAGTCTGGTGTGCAATTGATGTACTGGTGAGTACAAAGAAAAGTCATGGTCCTCCGGGTGTGGGAGGTGCCATACATCATGCAGTCTATGACTAATAAGCCAGCTTTGAAAATGTCTGGTTACCTGGTGAGAACTTGCCTCTGGGAGGAGTGGCGTGGATCTGTCCTTAATGTCCAGAACGTAGTTGTAATCTCAGCCCCAAATAGTGGGGCTGTGCGGGTCACCGAGTAAGGCCAGGGTGAGGCCATCCAGAAATAGTGGGCAGCGTTCAGGGCATATATAGCTAATAGTGTGAGGGGCATGGCATCTAAATAGACCTCCATAACTCTGTGACGTCCCTTTAAATCTGCCTTGTGGGTCTACCATGAATGGGATCCACAGGCGCTATCCATAACAGCACTCCTCGTACATACATGGACATCATCTCTTGACCTGGCTCATCCAACACACCCTTAATTTGCGCAACTCCACTGTTGTCATGTGCACCTCCTGCAGAAACACATTCCAACTAACCAGGTTATATTGAGGTGTGCAAGGGGAAATGATGACCCGGTATGTGGTGTGCTCTGTCAATGGAGAAGAACTTTGTCTGACAGTACTGTTGCCACCAGCCAGTGTTCGCAGAATAGTTGTAGGAGTGGGCAGAGCTCACTGAGTTGCATAAAAACTCTTTGAGATTACACGCGTGGGCATACTCCAGAATGTCACACTGATTTGTAGTGCCAGCAGCTTGTTCTGCGCCATAAAATCAGCGCAGATGGCACCATGCAGGGCTCCAGAGGCCACTGCTTCTTTCTGCCGCTTGAGTAGATTTTCTACTTAAGCAGTAGCTTTCTCGAAGAGAACATCTGAGACCCCGAACGTCTGAGACTGCCTGCGTCAAGAAAATCTTGCAGGGAGGCATTCTAGCATCAGAAAATCACGCTAAGGGATGCAAATTCTCGCTCGCCAACTTAATGTTGGCAACCCGCACACAAAAAACTTTGCCACGCGCCGCTTGCCAGAGTTTTGCCGAAACTCTGCGATCCTTACGAAGTGGGCAAAACTATGCAAACATCACAGGCAGAGCGGGATCTTCGCCCACCCGTAAATCGTTCCATGCTTGAACCCTTGGAGTGCACTGAAAAGCCCAGAAAGCAGACTTTGTTCTGACGCAAGCACACCTCTGCAACCTCCGCCTTCTGTTGTCAGGTGGTAATATCGAATTGCATCCTTTGCATCTGAGATTGTAGTTCCTGTACTGTGGGGCGCAGCAAGGGTAGGGTAGGGTCTATTCTGTGTCCTCCACCCTTTCCACGAGTTGTCGATGGTTCACGCGAAGCAGGCCAACAGCTACAGGTATCACATTAATCTTGGACTCCAGGATGGCCTGTAGGAGCTTCTCAAATTGATTTGAATGTCTGTGCAGAATGGCCTGTAGGTGTTGCAAAGCACCACCTTCTCTCAATAATCCAGGAAAGGTGTGCATCTTCAGGCAGGAATGAAGCTTTGGGGCATTTAAGCTTCACCATTTTCATGGGAAGGTGTACAAGGCACCCTTACACTGCTCAAATTGGCGATTCGGGGGCCCTCTTGGGTGCCTGCCTCTCCCCAGAGCGTGTGTCCTCGCCCACCCCAGTCAATAAGGCCTTCGTCAGTCACAAGCATCTTGCATTATGAATCAAGCCCCTAGTGTGAGGAGTTCCCAAAGTCCAGTTTCCATTTGCACTACCAGGCCACTGTCAGTGGGCACCACAATTTCCTGTTCCAGAGCGAGCCTCCATGAATGCAGCTTCTGTGATCCGGTTCACGCATGGGATATCATGTTGCAGGGTCTTCCTTGCTACCTCCGCTGTGCTCTGGCACCGGCGCGTGGATGCCTGTGCCCAGGAGAGTGTCCTCAAATCCAGGAGCCAGGCATTCCCATCGACCCGCACTGAGATGCTGGTTACTTCTCCTCTTTATGCCTTTGACTGCCATCAGGGCCGAAAACAAATGGTACCGTGTCAGAAAGCTCACTCCAGCCCAATGCTGCAACTGTGGCCATGTAGGCCACACACTTCCCCAGCTCACAGCAATTACGGGCCACAGGCAAACTCTAGCCATGCGGGATGAGCAGGTGATGTCCACTGCAGTGTTACTTCTCCTCAGGAGAGCACAACTGTCTTGGGGAGAGTTGGCCCACGCACCCCTGCAGCCTCCGTGATTGCTTTGGAGGCCCAGCACATGCTAGAACCTCCAGGCCGTGTTCAGCTCTGCAGAGCTTGGTTATAAATCCCGGGGTCAGCCACACCAAGCTCTAGTCCCTTTAAGCATTTGGGATTCTCAGTTGTGCCAGGTGTTGGGGCAGGCTCGCAGTTTTTGCTATTTCCCCTCAAAGTGGCACTCTGTGTAGGGTAGGCCGAGGCAGACGCGACATCGGTCCGTCCATTTCGAATTCCGGGCTCAGCAGTGGGCGCTTCCATATAGCTTTGGGTGTAGTGGAAAGGGTGTTAATTGGACTGGGGGAGGCGCCATTGATAGCTGCCCCGTGGCTCCTGCAATGACGACACCACCGTAATCTGCCAGCCTCAGTCCACCTTTCTTTCACGTTGTCATGTGCAGCCAGCAGTTTCATGTACCCCTATATGGCGCCCGGGTGAAGGGGGTGCATGGTCACCCTACAGTGGATGTCGGAGGGCTAAAACGCTCAAGATCAAGCAGGATTAAAATTGGGCCTAGGCCAAGCTCACAGAGAAATGCCCGCTCCGGACACCATCTTGGACATGCAATCGAAATTCATATGTACAATTAATTCCAAAGTCACAACGTTAAAATACAATCTTTAAATACCAATAGTCTATAATATTGCAGCCTTAATGCTTTAGCTTATAGAATTCTTGTGAACGTGTAGGATGTCCTCAAGGTGCAGAGCGACGCTCTCTGCCTGTGCCCAGGTCGTCAGTGAGTGAAACCAAGCTATTTTGGGCTGGGGCATCAGACGCTTCTAGCATCTAGTGATCAAGCGCTTAGCTGCAAGCAACCCCAGGTCTATAAACCTGGACATTACTTTGTTTTTTTGGGATATGCGGTAGAGTCCCAGAAGGCATATTTGCCAGGTGCTTTCTACTACGCAGCCGGTGCAGTTCAATGGGTATGTGACAACAGCCTCCCAATAGGAAGTGAGAGCAGTGCAGCTCCACAGCATATGCAGTAGATCTGCGTCTACCTGAACTACACTGGGGGCAATGAGCATCAGCGCGCTTGAAATATTAACATAGGGATACCCCATAATTGGTATCACACTTTGAAGGTTTAGGAAGCGTAGCTGAAATGGTCTCCGAGGGTGGTACTGGTGTCATAGATAGCACTGAATGTATGGAGAATTCAGCGGCCTGTGGGGGCAGGCACTGGCGTTTGTCAGGCACTGGAACCTCTGGACGCGTGTAGCCAGTGACATACAGGTTAGACCTGCCAGAATTGCCAAACCCGCAGGAGGAAGCCCACCATTGGGGAGAAGCCAAGTGGTAATGGGGTTATTCAGAAGATATGCAACATTGCTTTCTGGAAGGCTTCAACCAGCACAGGGTTGGCCAATAGAGTTGGGAATTTCAACTTCATCTTTTTTAAATTTGGGATTGGCTCCAACGACGAGGAAGATCCCAGCATCGGGACAGGTTCTCAGAGGAAGAAGACTGTCCTTCTTGTGGTGTTATTTGTGGGAAGCTCTTTTCAATTATTCCCTTTTAGGCTATGACGCATCCCTCTGAGCCTTGGCCGAAAAATAGCTTGTCCTCCAGCTCACTTATGGCCTACGGTGAATCAATTAACAGGAGTTGCAGGGTGAATGGTTGTGCCTTGATCCTAGACACCCATGCATGTGTGGATCTGCAAGGACATCTTCTTAGGTTATCTAAAACAGAGTTTCGGCCCCTCAGAAGGCATTTTACCTAGTTGCTGTTGACAGCTGAGGAACTTGTTGCTGCGTCAAGAGCTTTATACCTGTATCGATGAGGCATGAAAAAACAGCAAATTATGTCAGAGTTCTTGGCTCCTCAAATAATACAAAGCCATCACATGCTTGTGGTACATGGTTCTGCCCAGCGGCACTATTTCTGGGGAAAAAGTTTCCAGATCCGGTCTGGCACCTATATTATAGGAAAAGGTGAGAAGCCTGCAAGAGAGGTATCCATCAGAATGCAACGTTTGCCAGTTTTTTATTTCATTTCATGCTCTCTGCAGTTTGGCTGAAGCAGCCACAGAAATTCCTTGGAGAGTTGTTGGTAAGTTACCATACTGGATAATCTGTATGTCAGAAAAACTGTGTAACTAATAAAAGGTTCATTGACAACACATGATTTGGTAGACAATGAAAATAATAAAGTAGGGGAAAATAAATCAAGATGAAAAAGTATGTTCCCCAGAATGTAACTTATACAGCATTAATAACAAAGGTTATTAAGGGTGGTTTGAGTTTCGTGCTAGAATTAAGCACTGCTGCTCCTGGTATCTAGTCCTCTATCGCTCTTTTCCTTTAAATTCCAATGGAAGGACAGCATCGAAAGAAGATTGCTGGTCTTCCTTTTACTATCCAAGATTCCTAATATACCTCTTACTTTTGGAGCGGTTTTGTGCTGGAGTAGTTAATGAAAGATATAGAATTAGAACAGGCAGCAGTTCTTTCTTAAGAGTGGGACTTTATTTTCTTTTGTCACAAACTAGATCATAACTGAACAAGCATATCCTAAAGCAAACTGATACGGCTCCTAACCTCTGCATACTGTGATGTAAAACCCTTCCAAAAGGAAATGTTTACTTGTAAGTTAAAGATCAACATGATCTATTAAGTCAGTACAGGCCTTTGAATGTTTTTTCTTATTTTGTTTTTCCTCAGATCCCTAGTCGACCCCAGGAAGAACCTGTGAATGTAGAAGAGACTGCGAGCTTATTTTCACATTTGTAAAAAGGCGACCAAAAGACTGCAAAATGATCTACTCAGATTTTGTGAACTGAAAAAAACAAATGATTTATTTTGTAAATGTTTATTAAAAATCTCATTTATGTACAAGCATTGGCACGTTTTAATACAAACTACATGTTAAACTGTCCTACTATGTAGGCAACTGAATGTGACAAGTAAACACAATGTGAGAGAAATTTAAAGTGAGGAAACAGAAGGCATTTTCACAAATGTTAATAAAAACATACAAAATACATAGGGCCAGATTCAAAGTTTGGTGATGAACAAAAATACTTTTTGCAGGAAACTCCAAAATCAAATTAGATTCCACTAAGTTAATTTCCTTCACCATAGATGTAGCATTCAGCCAGTGGTTGGGCCTCCATACTCTGTTTCCTCCCAATAATTAGATGATTTTTTTTACCAACAAACTCTAAATCGGGCACTTAGTCTCTATTAGCCATTAACAGGCAGTTAGGAGCTATATAATATAATCATTAAGCGTGCATCTTGGCAGTGAAGTTCGTCCTTACAAAATATATATACATATTTATAATTTATACAGTTTGCCAAGGGACAGAGCAAAGCTTTATAACATTGAAAAAAAATCAACAAAAGTGCTAGAAAACAATTTCCACTGGACTTTTAGCTTCTTGAACAAACACAAAACCATATACAGATTTTTGAATCAATAGAAGTTGCTTAGTTTGACAATTAGATAAATGACTCCGTGGTTACTATAATGAATAAAGTTTACATATTTACACGGTATGAAGGGAAAATAAATGAGAATATAGACTGACTACCAAACTATTGACCACTTATAAATATTTGTCCAACAAGATTTCACTTAATCTCACGATCAAGCACTTTACCCAAATATGTGAGCAATGCAGGCATCCAGAATAATACAGTAAACGAGAACTGAGATTGGTTTGATTTAGGAACTTAAAATGGGTCACAATTTAGGCATGGTCGATAATATGGCAGTGATTCAATATTAAATAGCCTGACTACCGTTGCTTTGTGTGCAGAGTTCATTTTAAAGACAAACTAAATCTAATATTTGAAATGGCCGCTGAGACATGGTAAATGTCCAGGTACATTATCTGCTAAAGGAAGCTGCCCGTCTCCTGTCTCACAATATCCCACAACACTCAAGATAAACTCTTCTATGCCAGGCAGGTTTTGGGGAAATGGTTTTAAACATGGGACACCAACTCTTCCCTTCTGTTAACGTTGAGACTAAACTACCATTTTCCTCTCCAACAGTCCATTTGAACATTCCCATAATACAAAAAAGAGCAGATCAGGTCAAAGAATGGTGTGTAGCCATGACGGAGGCTGTGTCACAAAAGGGTGTGTGTGTGTAAAGATGTCACTATGTGACAGAGACTAGAGCACTGGCTGGGACACGTCCCATCAGACCACCCTCGTGGTGGAATGTCATCATGTGGGAAGTGAAAGTCTCTCTCAATCTCCTCCGACCATATAGTGTCGGAAATCCAAGCCAAAAACTTTAGCCATGATACTCATCAAAAAGTGCAGATGAAACCAATTTTTGAAAAAACAACAAAGAGGTGCAGTGCTTGAATGATAATAGTGAATAAAATGAGCTACCAAGACTCAGGAAATGTTCTAACTGCCGTCTAGGTGTCCAAGATTAAAAACACGCTGAGTAGTATTGAACTGGAACTACTCATTGGCGCTGTGCAGAAGTGGTCGACATGTTTCAGCCTATAGGGGGGGTTCCCCGGCTTTCTTCAGGACCTATAGTGTGTAATGCTACTGCAACTTACTGTGATGTGAATATAAAAATAACACAACAAGTACATATCTGCCAGGAGCCATACAATCCAATGTTCACTGAAGAGGGAGATATAGGTTCTTCCTGTCAAAAAACAAAGGTATACAATAGTAACTCAACCATACATGGTTAAACACACACATCCACAAGAACACAAACACACCGAACATTTAGACACACCTGCGCGAATAATTTACATTCCGCATGATACAGATAGCCTAATAGCTCAATCACACAGAGGCATTTCCTCTCAGTGATACTCACCCAGCTTTGTGTGGGTGAAGACCTCACCTCGCCCGGCAACCGCTCGGGAGAAAGAGGCCCCGCTCTGTAGTGTAGAAATAGGGGACAGTTAGCACACACTATCCTGTGCCCAGCCAAATCATTCTACACCTAAACCCAACACACTTGTAATAGACACCTGACTAGTCGACCACAAAACTGTGCACACTAGGAAATCTCCCATGTGCCAAAACGTAATATAAATGCTGATTAGCAACTCATTTTAATCATCCGATCTAGGACCCTCGATTGCACAACATAATCAGAGTGTCTATGGGATCTTAGCAGAAAATCAATAGATCGCTATTATAGCCCCTGTGATCAAGCTCATCGCCAAGCCATGCCATGCCCATGCCATATGATTAAGGTCTAAATCATACGCTTATAAGAATCAAGTTATCTCAAAGAAAACTGAGTGAATGCAGCGAGAGCGTCTCACAACTCACCTATCCGTCGGTACCCCTCGTTGAGTCCGAACGGAAGTGGAGGTGTAGGTTGGTGACGCCCACCGTCCATTTATACCGGACGAAGCAATTAGTTAATCAGGTCCTTAGGGTTCCTAGTCTCACTTAATCCATTGCCAAAGTTTGCGCGTGGATTCTGAAATATTAGGAGTCCCACGTAAAGCTGTGAGAAGTGTGGTTTGTTTGTGTCTATTAGCCTGATTTAAGACACGGTCTTTGCGCATGCGCGTAGGTCGAGATACTGGCTTATCGCGCATGCGTGGTGACAAACGAGGATACGAAGCAGCGCCCCCGCTACGGATATATATATATGATGCAGTTTGAAACTGAATGTAATGTTCAGAACACACAATAGTGTGGGGGATAAACTTAAGTGAGGGACCTAGATGGTTATTAGTTTTTAAGTTTTTAATTAAATGTCCTTCCTGGCTAAGCACCGTATGGTCAAGCAAGATACAACGACTCTAGAGCATGTGTATATTTGGCAGCCGGACCGCCCGCTGAAGTAGGGGTGAAATAGGGGTGAAAGAAAGGAGAGTTGGCCAAGATTGTGCCTCAAAAAACAGGTGAACACTAACCAGAATGATCACGAGGATCGTGAATGTGCCCACAGGTCAGTCGCTAATTGTTAAAACTTTCCCATCTTAGGCACCATAGTGGTCCTCTAGTCATGAGATGAAATGAAGGTAATGGTCATTACGTGTCAGAGAACAAAGATGGAGTAAGAAGAGGTCGACAGGGACGGTGCCACATACATTTGTGTTGGGTGAGCCCAAGTGTAAACATAAATACGTTTACATCAATAACAAGACCCGCAACTAAAAAGTTGCTCTGAAAACTAAAACATAAAAGGTAGGGAGGGTCAAGGGGAAATATTTAACGACCTGTCTGCTCGAACCCCTATTCACAATACATATTACAAAAAAGAGCAGATCAGGTCAAAGAATGGTGTGTAGCCATGACGGAGGCTGTGTCACAAAAGGGTGTGTGTGTGTAAAGATGTCACTATGTGACAGAGACTAGAGCACTGGCTGGGACACGTTCCATCAGACCACCCTCGTGGTCGACACCTAGACGGCAGTTAGAACATTTCCTGAGTCTTGGTAGCTCATTTTATTTTATTTTATTCACTATTATCATTCAAGCACTGCACCTCTTTGTTGTTTTTTCAAAAATTGGTTTCATCTGCACTTTTTGATGAGTATCATGGCTAAAGTTTTTGGCTTGGATTTCCGACACTATATGGTCGGAGGAGATTGAGAGAGACTTTCACTTCCCACATGATGACATTCCACCACGAGGGTGGTCTGATGGGACGTGTCCCAGCCAGTGCTCTAGTCTCTGTCACATAGTGACATCTTTACACACACACACCCTTTTGTGACACAGCCTCCGTCATGGCTACACACCATTCTTTGACCTGATCTGCTCTTTTTTGTAATATGTATTGTGAATAGGGGTTCGAGCAGACAGGTCGTTAAATATTTCCCCTTGACCCTCCCTACCTTTTATGTTTTAGTTTTCAGAGCAACTTTTTAGTTGCGGGTCTTGTTATTGATGTATACGTATTTATGTTTACACTTGGGCTCACCCAACACAAATGTATGTGGCACCGTCCCTGTCGACCTCTTCCTACTCCATCTTTGTTCTCTGACACGTAATGACCATTACCTTCATTTCATCTCATGACTAGAGGACCACTATGGTGCCTAAGATGGGAAAGTTTTAACAATTAGCGACTGACCTGTGGGCACATTCACGATCCTCGTGATCATTCTGGTTAGTATTCACCTGTTTTTTGAGGCACAATCTTGGCCAACTCTCCTTTCTTTCACCCCTATTTCACCCCTACTTCAGCGGGCGGTCCGGCTGCCAAATATACACATGCTCTAGAGTCGTTGTATCTTGCTTGACCATACGGTGCTTAGCCAGGAAGGACATTTAATTAAAAACTTAAAAACTAATAACCATCTAGGTCCCTCACTTAAGTTTATCCCCCACACTATTGTGTGTTCTGAACATTACATTCAGGTTCAAACTGCATCATATATATATATCCGTAGCGGGGGCGCTGCTTCGTATCCTCGTTTGTCACCACGCATGCGCGATAAGCAAGTATCTCGACCTACGCGCATGCGCAAAGACCGTGTCTTAAATCAGGCTAATAGACCCAAACAAACCACACTTCTCACAGCTTTACGTGGGACTCCTAATATTTCAGAATCCACGCGCAAACTTTGGCAATGGATTAAGTGAGACTAGGAACCCTAAGGACCTGATTAACTAATTGCTTCGTCCGGTATAAATGGACGGTGGGCGTCACCAACCTACACCTCCACTTCCGTTCGGACTCAACGAGGGGTACCGACGGATAGGTGAGTTGTGAGACGCTCTCGCTGCATTCACTCAGTTTTCTTTGAGATAACTTGATTCTTATAAGCGTATGATTTAGACCTTAATCATATGGCATGGGCATGGCATGGCTTGGCGATGAGCTTGATCACAGGGGCTATAATAGCGATCTATTGATTTTCTGCTAAGATCCCATAGACACTCTGATTATGTTGTGCAATCGAGGGTCCTAGATCGGATGATTAAAATGAGTTGCTCATCAGCATTTATATTACGTTTTGGCACATGGGAGATTTCCTAGTGTGCACAGTTTTGTGGTCGACTAGTCAGGTGTCTATTACAAGTGTGTTGGGTTTAGGTGTAGAATGATTTGGCTGGGCACAGGATAGTGTGTGCTAACTGTCCCCTATTTCTACACTACAGAGCGGGGCCTCTTTCTCCCGAGCGGTTGCCGGGCGAGGTGAGGTCTTCACCCACACAAAACTGGGTGAGTATCACTGAGAGGAAATGCCTCTGTGTGATTGAGCTATTAGGCTATCTGTATCATGCGGAATGTAAATTATTCGCGCAGGTGTGTCTAAATGTTCGGTGTGTTTGTGTTCTTGTGGATGTGTGTGTTTAACCATGTATGGTTGAGTTACTATTGTATACCTTTGTTTTTTGACAGGAAGAACCTATATCTCCCTCTTCAGTGAACATTGGATTGTATGGCTCCTGGCAGATATGTACTTATTGTGTTATTTTTATATTCACATCACAGTAAGTTGCAGTAGCATTACACACTATAGGTCCTGAAGAAAGCCGGGGAACCCCCCCTATAGGCTGAAACATGTCGACCACTTCTGCACAGCGCCAATGAGTAGTTCCAGTTCAATACTACTCAGCGTGTTTTTAATCTTGGACACCTAGATGGCAGTTAGAACATTTCCTGAGTCTTGGTAGCTCATTTTATTCACTATTATCATTCAAGCACTGCACCTCTTTGTTGTTTTTTCAAAAATTGGTTTCATCTGCACTTTTTGATGAGTATCATGGCTAAAGTTTTTGGCTTGGATTTCCGACACTATATGGTCGGAGGAGATTGAGAGAGACTTTCACTTCCCACATGATGACATTCCACCACGAGGGTGGTCTGATGGGACGTGTCCCAGCCAGTGCTCTAGTCTCTGTCACATAGTGACATCTTTACACACACACACCCTTTTGTGACACAGCCTCCGTCATGGCTACACACCATTCTTTGACCTGATCTGCTCTTTTTTGTAATATGTATTGTGAATAGGGGTTCGAGCAGACAGGTCGTTAAATATTTCCCCTTGACCCTCCCTACCTTTTATGTTTTAGTCATTCCCATAATACTCCAATCACTTCTTAAAAAGGAGTTAGTGAAGCAGAAGGTAGCATTCAGCAGTGACTTTGTAAGAAACTATTGAGTCTCCTCATGCATTTTTAAACCAAACGTTTGTTGATTGGGACAATACTTCTTAAAAGTCATGTGGTTTATAAATCAAAAATGTATCCTTGGGTTTTGACTCTGCACAGTAGAGTTTAAAACGCTGTGTTATTTAAGATGTTTATATTTTAGTCTGAATCTATCACTCTTAACCCCTTCGATGCGGATGACAAAGCCAGCTCATCATGGGCGTTACCTGCGCTACGCGGATGACGAGCTGGCTTTGTCATAAACAGCGCATTTTTTAAATTCCAGCGCACAGCGGGAAAACGCGGTAGCGGTTAAAGGAGTTATCCTTAAGGAGCCCTAGCTGCTCTAATTTCTGATGGGCAGTCACAGCATGGATGGACTCTTGTGATGCTCTTCATTTCAGAATGTTGGCACTGTTGCTGGAATACCTCCCATCCCCCTGTGGCAAACTCTGACTACATGTAAATTATCTAAAATCTAACCGTTTAATATAATTAGATGTTTGCATAAACTAAAAACAGTAATTGTGATAACCATGTTAAACAGTAGGTGAGACAACAAACTAACCGATAGATGCATATTTTATGTATTCATGAGGCTTTGTTAACAATTAAGAAGTGTAACGTGGACCTGCATATGATTAAATATAAAAATAGTACCTTTTCATGGGTTACCTTAGAACGTTACAAAAAAAAATTAATTGACCCAAAACAATCTGTTAACAGCAAGGAGGAAATAGCAAGAGAAGTATAAGACAGCCCTCTTCCCTCCATGAGGATAGGCGGTCTTTGCTGGATAATGCCTTTAACTATTGTGTTAAATGAATACAACTCGGCAGATCATTTTTAAAATCCAAAAATAAATTTCCAGCTATACTGGTTTTGCAGAATGACAGATTCACAGTATTTGAATACTACTTCCATCTCATGGCTCAAATGAGAATAGTATCTGAATGTTGAAAAACAACTACCTGTGTGGCATCAGCATAGGGAACATGTCAGGTGCCTTAGGGGTCACATCTTGTGAGTAGCTCATTATTCTGTCAACCTTTCCCAATTGAGAGTGGGGAGGTGCGCCCTGCATGTGAATGTTTTACATACCAAACGTCCAAATAAGTCTTGCAGGTGAGTAACTTCTGATCAAGTTGGACAACTCGTAGATTCAAATGCTTTGAAACGAGAAGTGTCATACAAAAGTAGAATTTACAGAGCATATTCCAAATTAAGGAAGGTCGGATAAGCCTGACTGGCTAATTTTAGTATCTCTGTGATCATTAGTTACAGAAATAGTAAATTCAGAAGGTGTGAATAATGTAATATGTAGTCAGTCATCTTACAGACTTGAGACAGTGGAACATTAAGTAAAAAGCCAGCTATTGCGGTTTCCATTTTGTGAAGTGGGCTTTTCAATCTGGAAGCAACAGCCTATCAGTTAAAGTAAAAGTAATACCTTATACATTTGACAAACCACTGTGAGACGTTTTCTTTACAATAAGCTGCACAATAGTCACACATTTCAAACGTCTATAGTTCCATGGCCTTAAATCAAAAGTTCTGTGTGTGCAACCAGAGCTTTGTAGATAGTTGTAGACAGTAAAAGGAAGCCGACAGGAACGGACATGGACATCAGAGATAACTCAGGGAATACGCAATGGAGGTGGTCTAAGCAGTATTTATCCTTGTATACTGTAAATAATCTGCCTACACACAATTGCAGTTCACTGACTTGATATATCAAAGCTGTACCTGCAAGATATCCACTCTACATAGTAGAAATGTATACTGCTTTTATGCATGGTTTAAATACAAAGGACCAGATTCTCTGCCCTCAAAACGATTTGTACAAAAAGAGACCTGAAGTAATGAATTCAAGTGAAGAATCTAGTTGTGATCAAAACATAACAACAGCCGCCAACATGGAGCCATTGTATACGGGCCGTGGATGTGACCGGAATAGGTTCTCAGGCGGGTAGTCGCTCGGCAAGAAGTAAGTTGCCTTTCGCAAACAAACCATCACATTATTGGCATTGTGTGTGCTTTCTAAGGCGCCCAAGATTGGTTCTGATTGATTT
Source organism: Lissotriton helveticus (assembly GCF_964261635.1). Taxonomy (NCBI): domain Eukaryota; kingdom Metazoa; phylum Chordata; class Amphibia; order Caudata; family Salamandridae; genus Lissotriton; species Lissotriton helveticus. Next base: position 495,655,671 of record NC_136063.1, read on the forward strand.
CTGAAAACATCACGGTTTGTTTGTTTGTTTTAGTTATACTCCGGGCGTGAAGGTTCCCCCTGCCACGAGCCCAAGGGGCCGGTCTCCTAAATACATTTAGTAAGTTGACAAGTTTCTTAACAGCACTATCCCATTCCCCGGGGGTATATTCGGTTTGTATTTTCCACGACATGGGCACTTCCAGCGCATTTTAAAGAAGAAAAGAGTAAAAACGTTTTATAGCAGAGTCTAAGTTGGGCTTAATAAAACGATGAAACCGGGAACATATTTTAATTTGTTATTATGTTCAGTGGTGTGGTTTTTCATATCCATTAGTGCACTTGCTCACAATGTTTTTGAATTGGAATGTAGTTAATGAGATAACACAATATCGAAGTGTTGATTGAGCATGTTGTAATTATTCAATTATGGAAGGATGTTTTCATTTGATTCAAGAATGATAAATTATGTACATGAATTGAAAAGTATTCCTTGTGAAGGGGTACAAATGTACACTCTTATTTGTTTTATGTTAACATTGTTTTTCAGATTTCCCAGTCCTAACGATTTGGAAGGACAGCACGTGACTTTTTGCGGTGCTTAGACCCACAAACAAGTTTGTGTAGTCTTTTTACTATCTACTCCCCGAAGTTTCTGGCGCCATAGTGTGTGCCTTTTCGGAGGCGTGGGTATGTATGGTCCTGAGGAATGCTGAGCTGACGATGGGCTCATTAGCTGAAACATGTCGACCTTTTTAGCACATGTGGTTCAAAATAACTCAACCACTTATATGTCCGTCTTCTATCACGTTTTTAACAGAGTCAGAACTACCCCCACATTAAAATAATTTTTCTATTTGGGTGGCAGTCAAATACTCTTTTTAACATGCACTTTTCTGTTGTGTCTACGTAGAAATTCACGTTTCCGTATATAGGACCCAATGAAGACAATGGCAACCAAAGGTCTTTTTGGTGCCTGAGGGTTCTTCTTTTCCATTAACGTCCTTCCTATATGTTGGAAAACTTTTTCTGAATCTTTGGTGGTGGTGCAATTTTCTTCACCCCTATGAATAGATTTATGCCTTTTCTAGATACTCTTCTGTTGTTTTTGTTACTTTTTGAATCTAGTTGTTCATCACGGATCATATCCGAAATAGTAGTAGCTTTGTGAACTTGCATCAGGTTTGAGGGCCAATGACTAAGAAGTAATAATGGTTTCCATTTGTGAAATACTCATTGTCTGCGTCACTTTTATTTAGTGGCAGATGGGGAAAGCAGACCATGGAATCAAAAGACCACTCCCTAATAGCTTCTTTTCTGAAAAACTGGGCAAAATGTGACAGTATTTTTAGCTCTCTCCTTTAGCAAATGGAAACGTATTTGGGAGTACTCCTTTGATTAAAAATAGTAAGTAAATTCCCATGTGTGGAATTATTCTGTATTGTGGCTAATCTGCAATTGGCGTCTGCTCTTGGAGCTTTATTTGCTTTCAGCAGCAACGGAGTGTGCTAGGCCAGTATCAGAGATTTTGTGCTTTACAAAGTCTGTGGCATAAAGTTGACGGATAATCCTGTATACATATATCAATGATGGATCTGCTCCGAAAAATCATTTTTGCTGCAGATCCCCAATTGCCACCTTGCAGTATCAGCCTTCATATTATGTAGGACTTCTCCAATCACAGCATGGGTACCACTGATTTAGCTAGGAATACAGCAGAGTATAAAACCATTTATAAAAGTTGATAGCATGATCTCGAGTCCAAAGACTTCATATTTTCTTCGTTTGAAACTGTCTCGTTCTTACCTCTTTGTAAATAAATGCAGCCATCTTTCCCTTTACACCGCAAGCCACAATTACTCTGGCATTTGCAGAAAAGTACAATTTTCTATTCGCATCCCATTGTTGCCTTTTTCTACAGCAGTACAGAAATATATAGCTATGGTTGAGACAGCTAATCCATACCGTGGTGATTGGTGGCCCAATCCTCCAGTGCAAGCTTTATTATATCATCTTTAGCCTTGATTTAACTGCTTTTGGCCAGGTGTTGAACATCACCAGCCAGCATTACACTATTGTAGCTATAGGAAATGCTATATTCCACTGCAGGCATTTGTACTGAGACAATAAATCAAAATATTTTTTTGTTGTGACTGCAATGAATGAGACTCGTGTTCCTCAAAATTGTTGACAAATCCTTGAAAACACAGAGGACCAATGTTCTCTACAAAACGTCTGGAGTTGGAACTGTAATCATGGAGCCATTATGTTGAATAAAACAACCGTTGTCTCAACAGAAAGTCAAAGTAATAAGTTGGTCTTAACAGCATTTATGTGCTCGTCCAAGACTGAGGCAGTTGTCAGGATAAATTGTGGAGAAGCTTACAGGGATAGATGATTTCAATGAGGGTTAAGTTACCCTTTTTTCTCTTCTTTTAAAGGAGGTCCGCCTCCACTATGTGAAATCAGAATTTCAAGTGACCAGGTACGAATGTCTTTGGAGGACAAAACCTGCAGGGGCCAGGAATCAGTCGAGGGCAGGGTCTAGTACAGATAAGTAAACTATTGCCCTTTTCTTCCTTTGTCCAGCTATACTATAGAAGCAGCTTGAATCTTGCTGTCAATTTCATAGTTTTGGGCTGGATCAATGACCTGCTTAACAGCTATTTAGTACCAGATCTGGTGACAAATAATGGACATTACTAGTTGACATCCTCTATGCAAAAGGGAATGGTCTGGTGTACTTGAACCTTAAACCAATTAATAAAAACGTTGAACGGAATGGTTATAGAGACTATTTCCAAGCTGCAATCATTAAAAGGAGTTGAAGTTTCTCTGTCACTACAGAAACCAAATCCAGAGATTTATTTCCAGAGCTAATGCAGTTGCAAACACATCAGGGTGTAGCACTAATTCAGAACTGTGTTTCCGAAAAATTCCATTAGGGTCTGATTGCAAACACTCCATTTTTACTGGTGCAAATATGTTATTTTGGCAACTTTAAATAATTTTGGATCGAAGCACCTGATGGCAGGGGCCTGAGAATCCCTAATAGATCCGTGGTGTAGAACTACAGTACCTAACTGGTATCTGGGTAGACTATTTCTCCACAACAAAACAATGTCATAGTAAATCAACATACAGGCAGGCTGGATTTAAAAAAAAAAAAGTATGTAATACGAGTGCTGCCCTCTAGAACTGCAGACAAAAATATAACCAGCAAGCACGCTGCTGCTTAATGTCTTGCTGGGACGTTGGAGTACACTGGGAACAAAAATTGAGCATCTATTTACTGGTTAAAAAGGGCAAAACGACACTCGCAAATAACGAATGTAATATGAAGTGGTGGTGACTGCAATACAAAATGTCAACTCATATCCTTGTATAAAAACCTAATATTTTCCCCACGTCACTTGAAGTGGCAACCCAAATCAGCGTCGTACTCAACCCTATAGAAACATTATGCATGTCTTTCTAGTCTCGCATAATGTAACCAGAATATTTATTTAGAAGAAATATTAAACATCTGCGATTGCGATATACGGAAAGGCACGCCTTGCCTTATTTAAAAATATTTCATTCCCATCCATGAGGTGAGGAAATGTACTCAGGGGGAATTAAATAAATATCAAAAGAGTATTATTTTGTTAAACCTCTTAACAGCTATTTTTCATTTTGTGGGTATTTACCGGTACGTGTTGGTAAATATTTTAGCAACAGAATCGCATATACCAGTAAAATGTGCCATTATGGGGACTGGATGCGCAAACAGGCATATTGTGGTTTAATTTACCTGTTGCCAGCAATTACTGGCTTGCAGTCATAACACTCAAACACTTATTACCAGTAGTCTCACATTTCACACAGCAACTCTTCACCCTCCAGATGTTCCGATAACAGAGGTATTGGTAACACCCGGGGGAAGGGGGTGGGTAGGTGGAGGGGGTGGGGGGTGTACCGCGGGATATAGACTGGAGCCAGAGGCGGCAATAAGAAATTACAGGTCTGATTTCTCAAGGTTGATTCCTAATTCTCCCCTACGCCACCCTCAGAAATTCCAGCTGCTTCCATCAGATAGTTTAAATACCGGAAGCTGCTGAGCCATAGTACTCCACATTGTGTCCTGTACATTTATTTATAGTTTAACAATTGCAGGAGTCCAAAAGTAGAAAAAAAATGTCATGTTACCTTTACACAGGGTTTAGAATACACCCGCTGAAAATTAAACACTAACCACGAGAACTGTATAAAAAATGCACTGTCCATCCTCCGAATTCCAGCTTTAACTTAAGTGTACAATTTTGATAGTTAATATTCGCACGTGGCAATGCGACGTGATCGGGATCGACCATTAAATGTGCTACCTTACACCTCCCCCAATCAGTATTTCATTTGGGGGAGGGGAACAAAATGTACTTGTTAGATGGGCAGTGCATTTTTCATTATTAGAATGAGGATTAACTAGGTTGTATTGAGATTGGTCCTTCTACGTCATGTTGCATACATTGGTATGAGGAAAACCGTAATGCTCTGGGCAACTCTCTTCTGCACGTCACTGAAGAGGCCTGGAAAGTATGTCAGCCATCCATCCTTCGGAATCTGTGAAAAATCATTTTGCAACGACATTTGCTTGCCATGAAAATGGAAAACCGGCAAAATAAGTTATATATGAAGTACTGTAAATAGTTCAGTTCAGTAGTGAGCATTATCCTTAGAGGTAGATAGAAGTCTATGTAGTGGAAAAAGTATTTAATAATTTAGAATCTGCACGTCGAAAAGATCACAGACGCCTTCGTTGTCATCCAAGTTGAAGCTGTAGTCATCTCCAGGGGTAGGCGATAGCCGTAAGAGAGGAAACACTAAGGAAAGAAAAACAGTCACGGTAAGCCCTCACAAACACTGCTTGGTTTGCGAACAAACCTGTAAATCTTTTTAACATTTCATAGCTCTTTAATGTTTATGATCTTTACCTTTAACACTCGTTTTCTAATGCTGTAATATAGATCATAAGTCGGACATGAAGCAAAGATTGCCTTTGCCAACAGCATTGGCAACTTCTATACAACCCAACATTTCGACTAACCGTAACTACCACGAACAAGGTCACAAAATGTTGATTGCCAAGTGGGGTTTTGCGAAAATCTGTGCAAAACTGTAGACACATCAGTGGTGATGCCTATTGTTTCAATCACACTTCAAATATAAGAAAGTCTGCTGTTGTAGTGGCAACTAATCCATTTGAACATCCTGTACATTTTCTGACTCGTTCTCCAAGTGGAAAATTAACAGATCTCTCATATGAAACGGACTTTTGTTGAAACTGTTCTGAACATGAAACTAATACTTAGGGGCAGTGGAGGTGTTAGAACCACTGGCAGGAAGACGCTCAGTCGGCATAGGAAGCGCCCAAATAGTAGGTCTCCAACCCCACCAGATACAGTACAGTCAGAGGTTAAAATGCCCCATGATCTCCCCAGCCCTGGCAGAGACACAGCTGGAGCAACAGCAGAAGAACAGCATTGTGCCAATAGCACTTTGTCCCTACCTGCAACTCCGGGATGGGGCTAATACCCTGGCAAGGTGACATGTACCTATGGAACTACTCCAGTGGCGGGTCTAACAAGTGCTGCTGCAGGACAGGAAGCTCTCTGATTAAGGAAGATGTCTCTTCTGTCAAACTGCCTTAAGATAGGTCTTATCAAAGCTATGTGAACACCTAGAAGAAACCTGACTGAAGAATGGACTGGAAATACGGCAGATGTACAATGACGAAACGAATCCAAGGGAAAAAGAGCAAAAAAGTTCAAAGTAGTAAACTGTCCAAGGAAAAATCAGCAAAAAAGGACAGGAAACAAAAGATATTGGTCTAAAACAGTCCACGGCGGCCCAATCTATAGCACAATTTCAGGATATTCACATAAAATGCAATTAAATTACTCAGATGACTCTTTTACGAAGTTAAAGGTTATCTCAAAAATCTGACGTGGATCTTGCCCTACCATATCTACGTCAGCCACATCTACCATTAAATAAGAAGCTTTCGGTGGCAAATGAATGGCCGTCAAAATAGCTCAGAAAAGCACTATATTTTCCTAAAAAGTAAATGCCTTTCATTTAAAAGAACATGTTCGCCAAACGTAAAATTGGCCATTTAGACTGGTAAACTATTTCAAACATCTCTTAAAGACTGCGAACAAAGCATTACATGCTCATATGCTCTTGGCTAAAACTAATCTTTCATTAGCACCCCTGAAGGCCTGCCCCAACAGGTTCACTCACAAGTCCCTTTATGAGTGCAAGAGGCCAGCTTGTCTATAAACCCATTGAATGTGAACATTTGGTTTGCGTACTTCAACCAAATAGAGCAGGGAACAATTGGCTGGCTGCCATCACTGGAGTACAGGACTATTAAACACAAGGAACACTGTGACCGCTCTAAGGCACAAGACAGGTAGCGGGTAGTCCTGCATGATTGAGAGTTAACAGAGGGATCACTGGTATTAGAGTGGAGTTCACACTGCTATGGTTCGACAGGGAACCCCTCCTTCCCACCCTGCAAAACAGTTACGTTTTGAAGCATCATCCAAAATCCTAGCAAACAGATTGGCAAGAGTAATCAGGATTAATGATGCAGGAAGATCAGTACAGATTAATTCCAGACCACAGCACACTCATACCTTAGACTGATCAATCGCAATGGATGCAATATCAAACACAGTGCAGTGTGCCCTAGTAGCATTTGAGACACTAGATTGAGAATACATGCTCAAGGTCTTCACCAGAAGTGGCTTCAGGTCCAATTACCTGGATTTGGCAAAACTATAATACGAACAGCCCAAGGAATGGGTCAGGCCTGGAAGCCTGATTTAGGACATAGGGAATGTACCAGACAGGGCTGCCTCTTATCAACACATTTTTCACCCTTGCAGTTGAACTATTGGCGATTAAGTTATGAAAGCCAATGCAAATATGGGATATACGGGTGGGGGGAAACACACATTGTGGACGGACATTGACGATACACCACTGCATTTGAACCAACCAGAGATCTCGGTCAACCTGTTTCTACAAGAAATAGATAGTTCTGCATGTATCTCTCGCCTATATGGTAACAGAAATAAAACGGTCTTATACCCTCTGACAGGGCTGGTGAATAAAAATACCTGGGGGAGAACCGGTGACAGGTAAACAATGGGAACTAGATAAATGTTATCTGGGGATCCAAGTGGCACATTCTGCAGAGAAACAATATGTCCATAATATGGGGAGGAATATGGCAGGATCTGAGAGCTTAAGTCCAGTTCTAGAATAACACCATCACTCTCCATATGGGGGACTGTAGAGACTGCAAAAACAGTGTTTCTTCCCCACTGTATATACTCCAAAATACAATGTGTCCAATTCTACCTTCCCAAAAATGACATAGCCGGAGCGTGGCCTGGAGGCTTAAATTTGCAGTCGCTCTCGACTGAGCTCCACCAGTTTTCCCACCATAATCTGTGGAAATCTGAGATTCATGCATCCTCAGAGCCATGGGGGCACGCATGCTGTGCCACTGACCTCCCCCATATCGGTGACTTGGCCCGAGAGGCGTTACCAAGATTGCTGCTGTGGCTTTGGAGTGCTGTTGGCCGCGGGCGGTGCAGCCCTGGTGTGGGAGTTTTATGGGCACGGAGCATCCGAGGCAGGCCATAAAAAGTGCCCTGTGAAGCAGAAGAGTGGTGGAGGAGTTGCCCGAGAGGTCTCTTGACGGCATGCAATTGGCTGCGACACAGGGTGAAGGGGCCTGCTGCTGCTAAACCTTCTGGGGAAGGAACTCCTCAAAGCCTTGGGAAGGCCATAAGAGCCGGATACAGAGAGACAGCACCAGCTATGACATTAGGTTTTAGACAGCGATATCTGGTAGGTAGTTTGCGCTAGAATGGGGGGGGGGGGGGGGGGGGGGGGGTGTGTGTGTGTGTGTGTGTGTGTGTGTGTGTGTGTGTGTGTGTGTGTGTGTGTGTGTGTGTGTGTGTGTGTGTGTGTGTGTGTGTGTGTGTGTGTGTGTGTGTGTGTGTGTGTGTGTGTGTGTGTGTGTGTGTGTGTGTGTGTGTGTGTGTGTGTGTGTGTGTGTGTGTGTGTGTGTGTGTGTGTGTGTGTGTGTGTGTGTGTGTGTGTGTGTGTGTGTGTGTGTGTGTGTGTGTGTGTGTGTGTGTGTGTGTGTGTGTGTGTGTGTGTGTGTGTGTGTGTGTGTGTGTGTGTGTGTGTGTGTGTGTGTGTGTGTGTGTGTGTGTGTGTGTGTGTGTGTGTGTGTGTGTGTGTGTGTGTGTGTGTGTGTGTGTGTGTGTGTGTGTGTGTGTGTGTGTGTGTGTGTGTGTGTGTGTGTGTGTGTGTGTGTGTGTGTGTGTGTGTGTGTGTGTGTGTGTGTGTGTGTGTGTGTGTGTGTGTGTGTGTGTGTGTGTGTGTGTGTGTGTGTGTGTGTGTGTGTGTGTGTGTGTGTGTGTGTGTGTGTGTGTGTGTGTGTGTGTGTGTGTGTGTGTGTGTGTGTGTGTGTGTGTGTGTGTGTGTGTGTGTGTGTGTGTGTGTGTGTGTGTGTGTGTGTGTGTGTGTGTGTGTGTGTGTGTGTGTGTGTGTGTGTGTGTGTGTGTGTGTGTGTGTGTGTGTGTGTGTGTGTGTGTGTGTGTGTGTGTGTGTGTGTGTGTGTGTGTGTGTGTGTGTGTGTGTGTGTGTGTGTGTGTGTGTGTGTGTGTGTGTGTGTGTGTGTGTGTGTGTGTGTGTGTGTGTGTGTGTGTGTGTGTGTGTGTGTGTGTGTGTGTGTGTGTGTGTGTGTGTGTGTGTGTGTGTGTGTGTGTGTGTGTGTGTGTGTGTGTGTGTGTGTGTGTGTGTGTGTGTGTGTGTGTGTGTGTGTGTGTGTGTGTGTGTGTGTGTGTGTGTGTGTGTGTGTGTGTGTGTGTGTGTGTGTGTGTGTGTGTGTGTGTGTGTGTGTGTGTGTGTGTGTGTGTGTGTGTGTGTGTGTGTGTGTGTGTGTGTGTGTGTGTGTGTGTGTGTGTGTGTGTGTGTGTGTGTGTGTGTGTGTGTGTGTGTGTGTGTGTGTGTGTGTGTGTGTGTGTGTGTGTGTGTGTGTGTGTGTGTGTGTGTGTGTGTGTGTGTGTGTGTGTGTGTGTGTGTGTGTGTGTGTGTGTGTGTGTGTGTGTGTGTGTGTGTGTGTGTGTGTGTGTGTGTGTGTGTGTGTGTGTGTGTGTGTCTCTCTCTCTCTCTCACTATCCTTGTGGGGACTTGGGTGTGATAACACACTCACGCTGTGGGGACTTGATTGCACTGTGGGGACCTGAACCCAAGTCCCCACAAGGCAATGTCTTCTAAATGATAAAAAAAAAATGGTGTCAGGAACATCTGTATTAATTTTTACAACTTTTAATAAAATTGCCTTGTGGGGACCTGTGTTTCATGAAGTGTGTTTATATTTCTGCTCGCTCTGTCCCTGTAGACAGGCGGCGGTACTGCAGGCTGAAACACACTTTGCTCACCAGAAAAACAGAGTAGAAGCACAGGACAGACCTTTCAAAGGAAAAGAAGCATAAATCTGTGCTTTTTCAAATATTTCTAATGTAAATTAACATTTTCTCTTTTTATTAAAATAAAAATATATTTACAATATGCCATTGTATTACTGTTTGCGGCTGAAACTTGTGAGCAGTTTTATAAATATTGCTAAAAGCAACTAGGTCAGATTTGGCTCGCCGAATACTTTACTATTGCCATTTTATCTTTAACTTCAAATAAAAAATGAGTGTCCACTGCGCTGCGAGCCAACATAAACTGATTTTTACCCTCTGCAGCCCAGCTGGATAAGTTCTAAAGCAACCAGCTCTCTTGTAGTAACGGCATTACTGGGATTAACTGAAGCAGTTCTGTAGCCTTATTTGCCTAATTTCCTTTTTTCTTATTTGGCATTATGAATATTTCAAGTAATGGAAAGATTTGTGGAACACAGTACAAAATAAATGTACTGGCCATGAATCTAAATGGTTCACAGATTTAAGTGTTCCTAACTCTTGCAGTCACGTTTCAGAGAAAAAAGAGAGCAGAGGTTTTTACTGTTTTAGTAATATTTTTATAAGCAGCAGCTCTCCGCAAAAGCCAAGCAGACAGCCAGGCTCAAAAACTTTGGCTTGGAAATTAATCTCAACAATAGAATGCATGGGGCAATATAGATAAGGATGGCATGAAGCAACACTCTTGTTGGGGTGCTCCAAAATCGCTGACATTGCTGACAGTTTGGAGGCTGAGTTCGTAGCAAAGCACGCTCAGCAGTCTGTTTGTCTGCAGCTACGTTTCTTGCGACATTTGCAACTATATCTGAATAAAGCATATCCAAGGGGAAAACGAATTGCTGTGGGATGTTTCCATAAACTGTCCAGTTTGGGTACTGCTAGAAATAAACAGGTTCAGATTTGTATTGCTCATCCCTATTTTTGGATGAAGCGGCAGCATTAATACTTTGTTAAATGGTAAAATAATCACCTCTGCCATTTATCCGTTATAGTTACATGTGCACCTGTAAGTTATTGTTGTAAGCCTTAAAGTGTGCTGAGCGAAAGTTTGTTTTTGGAGACAACTTCTATTTAGAGGCCTGCGATCCTTTCTGCCTCCTGACGGTGCCTCAGGTCAGGTGAAGCACGTGATACTGCTCTGTTGAAAGTTGTATCCTTTATAGGAGGCGCCCATCCCCCCAGTAAGGAAGATTGCATGACTCTAGTGGTTTCCAAGCCCAGGACACTGGCCTCTTGACGTGGTAATGGCTCTTTTGTAATGCACAAACGAACATTCACACTTCTTTGACTGTTAATCCTTCTGTCCTGCCATGAGTTTCTTTTGGTGTCAGGTAGGATTCCCCTTGAAGGGATGGGGAGTATGTCATGTCAAAGACATTGATCTCAAGGCAGTAGATTTTTCAAGGTCGTGCATCACTTTTTAAGGTCTGATAATTTACATTTTAAAGTGTGCCTTATTGCCCATTAGGGAAATGTACTTAATAAATGTAACGTACTATACAGCGCTTCATGGGTTTTTCTAGTAGAAAAGCGTGTTTCCAGAGGTTCTGAATACAGTGAGCAAGGGCAAAAATGTTTTTTAAAGATGAGCTTCAAAGCATGCCTGGGGTGTGTGGAATAAAAGAGGCACGCCTCATTTCAATTGTGCCCCTGTATGTTTCTTTTCTGCTGAGTGTATGGATCAGTGTACAAGGTTAATCCACAAACTTTTTTACTCTGAGAACTTGGAAAGGACAGCATTAATAAAACAGTATTCCTGATATTCCATTCAAGACAAAACAAATAACTGCTAATGGATCTTTTTGACTAACATCGATAGGGGAGCTAAACACATACCACTTAACTATGCAACTATAAATGGGCATGTACTATCCGGTACGGAGCACCTGCGCTTCTTTAATTTGAAAGATAGAGGAGCTACACTTCTCTTCACTGCTGTTATACATTTAATGGCAGAGAATCAGTAATTAAAATAAGCTGGTATTTTGTACAGCGCAAACTAGTCACCCCCAGGGCTTTAAGTGGGATGAAAAAACTGGGGGGTCTCTCAACGGGGCGTGGCCAGTGCAATGAGGGGCGTGGCTTAAAAAACGTACGCTAAAAAACTGTGTTTAGCATAGTGTGCCGCCTTACTTGTATTTTTCCTGTTTCTGTCATGGCATCCAGATATGTGATACAACAAGTAACATCATACCTACAACAAGTAAGGACTATTGGCTTTGTCAATGGTTATTAGTTGCATAAGATAAATAAGCTGCAACTATGGCTTGTTACATAAAATATTTAAAAAGCTTGAAATTAAACCCTAGTGACCGTACCACAATGTTGCTGCTCTGGCGTTTCAGAAAGAGAAGGGAAATCCAGTAAGAAAATTACTCTTCATAGGATTTCCCTTCCCCCACAACTCACCTGGCATGAAGTCATGCCATAACTTCTCCACTAGTGAGAAGGGCACATCGATGTCCCTGCTGTCTCGAAACGGGTCTCCATGGGGCTGTTTTGCGCCCCGGCACTTTATTCCGGACTGCAGTGACAGCAAACTACTGGAACTGCAGTTCGGAATAAAAATGGACCGCCTGTGCCAGGCCTCAAAGCTGAGCCCGATAGAGACCCGTTTCGAGGCCCCCTTTAAAAAACTGCCGGTGCTCAGACCCCTTGAGACCCGGCCCACTTAAAGCGCTGGTCACCCCTAAAGGTCTCAGGCTCTGGGGCCATCAAAGAGATTAAGTGAGCTATTGCCCAGAGTCACATGAGGCTGTGCTGATCTGCCACTGGAGCTGGGGCTCGAACCATGAGCCCCACGCCCCGAGGTCAGCCGCTCTGGCCCGGCGCCACAGCTCTCCCACTTCTCAGGAGCAGACAGGTCTCCTAATTGGTGAGTACCTGCACTTTCATATTTCCATTGAAAGCTTTAGAGGACGTGATGCATGTTATACTATTTAAAGGGCTTAGAAGTCTAATATTATGTGTCACATATATTCTCCTTCTGAGAATATACTTAAATCTTAAGATACATACCCTGTTTCTAAAGCACTACAACCCTTTCAGGTTAATTATGTTGTATTGTCAAAAGGTACAAATGTCACAGATTGTGCCACATAATTTCATTTTAGTTGCACAGTATACAACAGGTTTTGCTTTTTCCAACATATTAATAACCCTAAAATTATCCTTTGCACCCCAAAACCCATACTCACCCTAAACCCTAAAATTACCATTGCCACCCCAAAACTCATACCCACCCTGAACCCTAAAATTACCTTTGCCTCTTAAAAACCCAAACCTACCATGAACACTAAAATTACCCTTGCCACACCAAAACCAATACAAACCCTGAACCCTAAAATTACCCTTATCACCCTAAAACCCAAACAAACCCTAAACCCTATGGGCCTCATTGATGAGGACTTTCCAGCACTTTTGCGCCAAAAGAACGTCACTTTTTTGATGTTCCGGTGGTGCAATGTGCCACTGGCATATTTATACGGTAACATAAAGCCACGTTATGTGGCTCGTCACAGTCTTAATATGTGCCCCTTTCACGTAGAAAGAATCACTCTGTATGTTTCTCCAGATTCAGAACTACAGCATTCTTTAAAATGTACATACATTAAACTGATACTAATATCTCGAGTGCAAAAAATGACTAAAACCTTTTTGTGAGCTTAATTTCACACTAGAGATTCTGTTTTGTATTCTTTTTGTTTGCAAACTTACTAACACTCTCACATGAAGGAGCGAGACACCAAGGATTTATGAATTATTTGAGAAAGTTTATGGTGTGACTAGAGGTGGGCGGGCCAGAAAATGATGTAGGGAGTGCCGAGCCAGCTCTGAGCCAAGTGTGGGCTTTGGCTTTAAGAGCCAGTGCACCAAACCCTAAAAATAGCTGGCATATAAATCATGCCACAAACATCATGTTAGAATATGATGAAGTATCTTCCAAGTTTTAGAAAGTGTTAACACACACTGAGAAACATACTTATCCCTATATGGTGACTATGCTGCTAGTGAACTAAGAGGTAAGTCAGTTGTCAAATATACGCTTTATTGGGTCAAGATTCTTATAATAGGTGGCACAACTTATATAATAAAACAGTTTTAGTATCATTTTATTTTTGAAGTTCTAAACGCTGAGTCTTGAGGCCATTGCTGGGGCTGTCACAGAGGAGGAATGTGGGCCCTGCTGTTAGTGCACATGTGGGTTTGGTCTGCTGTGTTAGGGCACAAAAACTGCTGGCACAGGCTCCCAGTCTCTCAGAGAGTCAAATCCAGTGTGCTCTGGCCAATCACGATGCTGCTCTCATGCTGCCAACAGCATGAGGGTAGTGTCTGGATTGGCTGTAGGGAAGTCTGGGAGCCTGTGCTGCAGTGGATGCAGATAGGAGCAGAAGTGCGGAAATGCAGGGTGTGGCAGGTAAGTTCTTATTTTGTTGGATTTTTTAATTGTATTTTCTAGTCATCCACCCCCCCAGCCCACCCCGCAACTCTGCCCTGATTCCGGAGACTTTTGTACAGCACACACCTTGAACTCTCATCATTAAAGGTGCTCATTTATGTGATAATTACCAAAAATGAGGCTTGGTGAAATAAAGTATTTGTCTAATATCACACAATTTTGGCAAGCCGGAAAGCTGTGATCGATTCCACATTTTCCGTTTTTGCACTGTAATTCGACCACGATATTGGATTTTCTTACTGATGTCAAACTTTAAAGCTTTGTCATTCAAGGGCACACAAAGGCAAAAGGTTTTTATATGACGGAAACCCCGCCTCCAATAGTATTTCAAGGCTTTTCTGTTATTGCAGGACAGGTCGAATAAATGTTTAAACACAGTACGACCCAGCTCTCTTGTATTTTTATATCTTTTAAGGCAGATGTATGAAATATGCTTGAAGCGGTACAAAAGGGGGTGGTGATGGACGGAGCATCTGAACCAATCAAACACTCACACCCAGTCAACAGATCTGGGTTTAAACCATCACCGTTCTTTAGCCCACTCTGCCACCCCAGTTCAGACATGGCCATATGCAAATCAGTCTGACCCTGTGCCTCATGGGAACAGTCCAGCCGAACTGCCAAGCCATGCCTTCCCTGGAGCGGAAACAAGCTTCCGAGGACCGGTTTCTGGCATTTCAGCCGTCTTCAGCCAGGATAGCTTGAATACAGTAGCAAAGATCAGTTGACTGGGGGTGAGTGTCAGAGTCAGAGTCAAAAACACTTTATTCGATTACTTAAAAATCATAAAAGTATACTATACAAATACATGATATTATGCAACCGAATTTTTTTTATAAAAAACATCTTACAAGGATAATATTTAGTGTACATTTAAAAATCAGTGGCAACTACATATAGATCATCACATAGTTCACAGAATAATCAAAATTAGTAGCAAATATTTCATAGTTCACAACAGCAATATTTAATCTGGTACATGGAAGTTAATTTATACTATCTGGTGCAGAGTAAACATTTACCGCAACCCCAATTGTATTAATCCGGAGTCTCTTCCGTCTAGCGCGGATTGATGCAATCAAAAAATTGGCTACACAAAACATCACTAAAGGAGTTTCCATTAGTTGAAGATAAAGCAGTGCAGGTTTAAACTGTACAACCCCCTTTTCCCTTAACAGTGGATTGATAAATTTTTTCCTACTTTCCAAAAAGAAAGGGCAGAAAAACACAACATGTATCTGATCCTGATCAGAAAAATTATCACATTCACATGGCACATTATCCTTTGGGGTACACCACTTATCAGAGATACCCAGCAGAAAATGTGCCTGATTAAATCTAAATTTTGTTAGAAGCCACCGATGATAGGGTCTAGTAACAGTAGTCAAGTAAGGTTGTATTGACATTGAAGTGATCAACAAATAGTGTGACCTTACTGTTGGCTTAATGATTTCTCTCGCTTCTCGTTCCAATTCTCGGATTTTTATAAAATTAGTTTTTACCCAGGAAATATCTTCTTTGCTCAGATTTTCCGGTTTCAAATATAATTCCGGTCGACCCAGATCTACTGCTGTTTTTTTAATAAATGTCAACCACTGAATATCAGCCACTCTGTCCCGCCCCATACAATCACTAATAATTTTGTGATTCAGTGTAAGGTTGGGGTTCAGCCAAGTTCTGATCCATAATAAAAGCGGCGCCATATTTAACATATCTACAATGTACCCTCTCCCTAACTCCATGTGGGCTGCAAAAGATGATGTAGATTGGGGGAGGCCCAAGAGGGATCGCAGAAATTTGTTTTCCTCTCTCTGTATCAGAGCTAGATCTTTATGGCCCCAAATTGCTGCCCCATACCTAGCTATGGCTATAGGTTTAGCTCTATAGATCGTCAGGATGGCCTCAGCTGGTTTCCGGAAAGGATTGACAGATTGATAGCTCTTTCTCGATTCTGTGGGTGGTGATGCATGGCCGTTCTTAGTTGGTGGAGGGATTTGTCTGGTTAATTCCGATAACGAACGAGACTCCTCCATGCTAACTAGTTACGCGACCCCCAGCTCCTTTGATATAAATTGATATATTTTTTTGTAATTTCTGATTGAAAACAGTATTTATATGAATTGAAAAAAAGAAAAAGAAAATTTTATATGTTTTTGAATAATTCTTGTTCAGTATAAATCTCTTCTTGTCACCTGCTTGGGATACTTATAGATGTATACACACAATTGAATTACAGGGCCATCATAGGAACAACCCCTTACATTACAGTGTTTTTTGCTCCCCTCTGTTCCTTGGCCACAATCAGCTCTCTCGAGGGGGTCCCATCGTACATGTTGCTCAGCTGGTTTCCCACCCAACCTTTTCGCAAAGCCTAATATAGCAGCCGACGATCTTTTCACGGCCACTACTTTGTTAGCGACTTGGGGTGCCCAGGACCCTGTGTCATCAAACACTACGCCAAGATAGGTGAAGACTTTTACTCTCGATATTACTGAGCCATTACAAGAGAGAGTTTTAATGTTATTTCTTCCTTTCCCTATGGACATAACATGCGATTTCTCTACATTTATCACGAGGTCCAGATTTTGCATAAAATCCCCAAAGGAATTTAAGAGATGTTGTAAGCCTATAGGGGTCCTTGACAGCAGCACCGTGTCGTCAGCATATAATAAAACAGGCAATGGGGTTCCCCCCATGCACGGAACATCGACGGATGCTGCCGCCAAGTTAGCTCCCAGTGAATTAATATATAGAGAAAATAGCATTGGGGCCAGAATACACCCCTGGCGCACTCCCCTCCCAGACTTGAGATCAGCAGTACACTTCCCCTCTTGTGTCATACGTATAACCGCTGTCAGATCTCTGTGCAACTCTGCTAAGAAGTTCACCAAGGCCTGATCTAACCCCAGCTCCAGGAGCATTGTCCACAGCTTTGACCTATTAACTAGGTCAAAAGCTGTGGACAAGTCCATAAAAGCCAGGTAGATTGACCCTTTTGATGCAACAGTATATTTACTCACTATTAAATGTAAGTTCAGGCACTGATCTTCGGTGCCTCGCCCAGTTCTGAAACCATACTGCGCATTACACAAAATATCGTTATTAGATGCCCATGTTGAGATCTTTGATAGAATAACTTTCCCTAGTATTTTAAATGACAAATCCAGTAATGATATAGGCCTATAGCATCTTGCGTCCCCCCTCTGGCCCTTCTTAAAAATCGGGACTATAATAGACCGTGACCAAGATATAGGCAATCTAGTTTTATCAGTACAAGCTATATTAAAAACATTTGTGAGGACAATTGACCATATATTAGGATTTGATTTAAACATGTCGGCTGGTACCCCATCTGGGCCAGGGGCCTTATGACCAGCCGTGTCCTCTATAGCCTTTTGCACTTCTTTGATTGTAAATCTCAGTGGGGGCTCCAGTTGCTCGCTCACTATAGGTACAAAGGGGTCTACTGAGAGGTTGCTACCATAAATTTTTTCAAAATGGTCTAGCCATTCTCGTTCTGATATGTTAAGTTCTAGCGGTGAGTTTTCTTTATCATTAAAAAGTGGAGTATTTACAATTTCCCAGAATTTGGAGCTATCCCCCAGGGTAGTCCTATCATAAAGTGAGTCCTGTGCATTTTTTTTAATGTCATTCTTACGAGACTCAACAATAGTTTTATAATTTTTTCTTAGTCTGGCCACTTCCTGGTTGTCTCGAGGTATCTTTTTTAGTTCAACCAATAAGTCTCTATGGGCTTTGGAGCACTTTGAGTCAAACCACCCATGCAGTTTTAGTTCCTTATGTGTCGTCTTATATGTTAAGTGCACAGCCACTTGCTGGCAAATTGTTTCAAATGAGGTGATGATATCCCCTCCATGCCTTAGCGGATCTGTACAGGTATTAATTTCCTTGCCCACCTTCTCACTAAGTGTAGTATAGAAATCCTCTGGTATGATTTTACTCCACTTTACCCGTCTCCCCTGGTCTTGGACGGCTAGCTCCATGGGAGTTACTGTATTTATTTTTTCAGAAAGTAGGGATGGGTTTTTATTACGCAATTCCAATACCACTGGGTTATGGTCACTAAATGTAGTTTGTATAGCATTATAAAAAATAACATTTTGTAGCAAGCCTGGTGAAACAAATATAAAGTCTATAATAGTATTACTGTCCCTAGCACTATATGTTGCTACCCGGTCATTGGAGTAAAAAAACTCCGGCTCGGATAAATCAACATCTGACAGTAATTCTTCTAGAGCAGCCCCCTTTGTGGTATGTTCAAAATGGGAATGGGGCAAACAATCTATATCTGAATGAACCCTATATTGGCAATTTAGCTGACACAAATGTATATTAAAATCCCCTAGAAGAATTAAATAAACAAAAGTGGTTTGACCCTCCTTATAATTGATTAAAAACTTTGCTAATGCATTAATATTTTCATTACAGTACGTACCGTGTGGGGCATTATAGAAGTTGACATACAGGATTTTATGCTTGTTAGGCAAAGTTAATTCCAAGGCTAGAAAGTTGGGAGATGTGGTGCTTAAAGTTTTCACATATCCCATGTGTTTGACAGAAATTAGGAACATAAGCCCCCCTCTGTCTCTCCCTGAGCTTGATGCTTGAGCAGCTTGGAAGTATGATAAGTACCCATCTACCCAGAAATTACATTCCCTATCCCGGGTCTCCTGAATTACCACTACCTCATAATCCTTGATTTGTTCCAACCATATTCTGTCATCCCTCTTGGAGCGGAGACCTGCAATGTTCCAGCTCATGATTTTAACTGTGTCCCCTGCTTCCCTTTCTATGGTAGAAGTACAATAGATCTGACTTTTAGGGGCAGCATAACGGGTCAGTCAATCATTTTCGTCCAAGTTTGATAGGGCAGTGAATCTATTTGTTAACTCCAAAGTAGCCCTGTTTGTTGGTCTAGTGGGAACAGTATGTTTAGGGGTAAAAGCCTGGTGTTTGCAGGGCCCAAGATGACAACCCGCTACTCCGTCTTGGTGCACCTTGTTGACCATCATTACCTAGAGGCAGCTTGGGGGGGTTTGGCCGTGGGTAAAAATAACCTAGAGGTACAGCTCGGATCCCTCCTACCTTTACATCAGTAGCACCCCAAAATAAACGGGCAGCCTCGTGGGGTCTGTTAAAATTTACTTAGTCACCGGGTAGACTTTTTACCGTGTGCCCCAACCAGTCAACTCGTCTCCCCATGGTGATGTGAGTGGATATGTCCCTTGGGCCTGAGCAATTTTCATCACACCATGCTTTAATATTCTCTAATAGAGTGCCCTGGGGCTCCACCTCCTCTGGGCTCAAAGGTGGGATGTTTACTAAAACAGCGACAAAAGGGGTTGCCTCAGGTGGTAAATTTGCACGGGGCTTCACACGCTGCCTCCTTTCCCCCTGTGGGACTCTTCCTTTATATACAGTAGTTTTAACAGCGGGAGTATTAGTACAACCCCCATCATGGCCCAGAGCCGATAATTCAGTGTTCCTAGCTGTTGTAGTAACTGCTTTTGGAGGTATTAGACGTATTGGCTTTGGTGGGACTGGAGGCAGAATAGGTACTAATGGGATAACATTCCCTAACCCCTCCATAGGTGGGTCATGTTGGGCGGTAGCCCCAAGTGTATTAGGTGATGGACATTCAAGCATTTTCGTTGATACCAACAAATTTAACCGATCACATTTCCCTAGTATTTCTGCCACACACTCTTTCAGAGTCTCAATAATGTCATTTGAGATCTGGACAAGGGTAGTTTCTATTTTATCAATAAGCACTTTTTCTACCATGTCCTTCATGCATGTTTCAAAGTTACTTGTAACTGGGCGCGGTTTTGTAGCATACAGCGTGGCCTTCTTTTTTGGTCTCCTTATCAACCTTTTAATGCGCTTGGTAACTGGGGTTACAGTCTCTCGAATGGGACCTTGAGCAATGTTTATACCCGGCGGATTAGGCTCATCGGGGCCTATTGTGTTGCATTGGGCTTGGGGTAACATGTCATTAACTGTGATGATTTGAACCGCAGGCTCCAAAGGTATAGCTTGCCTGCCTATCAATGGAGGCACCATTATGTCTGACAATGTTTTATCAAGCCCCAGTTCCCGTTCTTTCTCAGCGATCTCTTGATTAAGTTTTCCCACAGCAGAGGTAAGGTAAGACATGATGTTAGCAGATGTTGAGGCTTTACGGGGAAATTTACTTTTCCCCGCACTACCGGTGATGGAGGTTTGCAATTTGCGCTTACCCATGTTGATGTAGAAGGCATAGGGAGGGAGCCCGTCCCGTCCCTCTTCGTCCCCGGACGGCCACAGACGGCCCGCCCTCTGCCCGGGCTCCGCCCGGCGCCGTCCGCGCGTGTCTGCGACGCGGAGGAAGCTCCGTGGTTTTAAGCGCCTCCGGGCGTGCGGAACAGGAAGTGGTTGTGAGTGACCGCAAGGGACGCTGGGAACCGTAGTTCCTCCCCTCGGCGGCCGGGATGGAGGTTGGCACCGGCGGCGGGAGAAAACAGCGGTGTCAGCAGCCCAGCGCCCAGCTGTGATCTTCTCTACGACAGGTAAGCTCCTGCCTTGCCCCCAGCAGTATTGCGGTCAATGTCCCCGCTCCTTCGAGGGAGCTCCGTGGTTTTAAGCGCCTCCGGGCGCGCAGAACAGGAAGTGGTCGTGAGTGACCGCAAGGGACGCTGGGAACCGTAGTTCCTCCCCTCGGCGGCCGGGATGGAGGTTGGCACCGGCGGCGGGAGAAAACAGCGGTGTAAGCAGCCCAGCGCCCAGCTGTGATCTTCTCTACGACAGGTAAGCTCCTGCCTTGCCCCCAGCAGTTTTGCGGTCAATGGGGGTGAGTGTTTGATTTGCTCAAACGCTCCGTCCATCATCCCCTTTTGTATCGCTTTGAAATATGCTTGGAGCTATATATTTAGTTTTTCAGATTGCAAGACATCCTCACTTTCATATGTAAATTTGCCAATTTGCCAATTTCTGTGATTTTACCTTCACTTTTTATTATCAGATGTGTATTTAGTTTCAACGTGACGGATGCAGTTCTTTATTTGTAAAGAATGCAGTAGGCTTGGTATCGTAACCACTCATCTATTTGAGGAACAACTTTTATTAAGCTATTACCATACTCAAATGTACTTGTTTTGTTTGCCAAAATAAGTGAAAATCCGAGCAGGGCAACTATGGATGGAAAACTATGATCTGATTATGGTATTGTGACTGAAACTTGCAATCTGTGGGGTAAAGGTATATATATAGACACCAAACTCCTTGGGGTATATTTACAAAAATTTTGCACCAGGTTTAAAGGCACAAATTGGCATGAAATGTTTAGTTAAAATATACTTTCCAACACAAAAACTTGTTTTGTGCTGGAAGTCACCAGAAAGTAACGCAGCCTAACTCTGCTTTGCATTACTCAGTGCCAAGGGGACATTCCTTGGTTGGTATATGGGCTCTCCCATGCAACCATCCTTGGTTTTTGATGCATACTTATGAACTAAATAAAGCGCATTGGGTGTTGCATAAAAAAATAATACTGTTTTGACATTGGCCTTATCAAGGACAAATTCTATTAATACTCCAATCTTTTCCGGCTTTTCATGTGTGCTCCATTGTACAGGACACATACAAACTAAGAAATGTTTAAGTCAACCAAGCATAGTATTTTGTACTGGAAGGGATCTCTTCTGGTACAAAATGTAAGCTAGACCTCATGCATACACTGTTACACTAAGGTGCAAAGGTGTGTGTGTGGCGCTGTCGGACTGATTGTGTGTCAACACTGGGGAGAGAGCAGGACAGTGCCATATATCTCCCTCTCACGCAATGCATCAACTTTGTTTGTTTCACTATGTTACGAGACAATCTACGTGCGGCTTTGCTCAGACTACCAGCATGACTATGGCACGCCTATGAATCGCCGTAGATGTAATCGGGCCCGTAAGGCTCACATATGATCCTTAAAAAAGCAGCACCACCACTGCAGGACTCCAGCAGGCGGTATGGCTACAAGTTTGATGGTGTCGCAGTGGGGCGCTGGCATGGCGGCCCGCTGCAACACTGCTAAACTAATAATAAGACCTTTACATTTTGCCGACCATGAGATTTAGCAAATTGCAAGGTTGACAAACACGAATTGGCTCTGCACATCCCGCCATTAGTTTGAAAGGAGTGTTATGGTATAATTTCACATAAAGATGCAATTTTAAAGAGATATGATTTAAGGTAAAAAGAAAAGACTCTGCAGGTTAACTCTTGTTATATTGATCTATGAAGTGTATGTTGAGCATACAAAATATTCCAAAAGAGCAAAATTTGAACAGTTAAGGGGTACTTTAAGAAAGCATTGTTAGCAGAAAGGTTTAGCCTTATTGCAGCTAAAACTTCTGCTAGTTCTTCTGGGCTCCATTTTGCCCAATTCTACTCTGTTTTGCCTTCTCTTCTTGCTAATGTTTCTGCTAGTTTTTGTGCCCCGTTTTGCCTTTTCTGATCGCTCATTTTCTACTCTCTGCTTTGCCTTTTTCTGCTTGTTTCTTCTCCTTTCCTTCCGTTTCGTCTAGACATGTAGCAGGAAGAGTTGGCATGATAAAGACCTCGCACCCCAGGGCCCAAATACCGCCAGGAATGACAGGGCTGAAAGGGCTCTAGCCCCTGTCAGCTGCTGTAAGAGGGGCTAAATGGACCACAGTAGATTTACCAAAGGTCACTCTAATCCTGCTTGAAGTCAGAGAACCATTTATATTTTTACTTGCCTCTGTTTAGTTTACTTCATGTGCTTTCGTTTACTAAATAATAAACATTCATCTGGGCTACATAAGTTGTCCTGGTGTCTAGGTTTGAAATAGCAGAGACCAAAAATTTTAAAAAACAGCTGGTGTAGCAATCCAGGGTCTGACCTGTGTATTGTGCCTTGCATGCTCTCATTAAATCAAAAGCAGAAAAGGGAAACTACTATCAGTATGAAATTATGGCAAAGCCAGCGATGAAAATATTCTGAAAAGAGGTTTACTTTCCAAAGACAAAGAAAACTGCCTGTTACACTAGAACATAAATCTTAATAATAGTCTGTATGTGTTTTTTAGTAATGCAGGACAGTCATAATTTGTGGCACTATTTCTTCTTGAACTGTACAGATATATTTTACATTCTAGCTTTGGGTTGTATATAGTACACGTAGTATGATGTTACATATCGGTAAGGAGTGGCCCAAAGTAATCTTTGCACGGAGCTAGCCCGTATCTAGAGTAAAAAATGGACATGAGGGCATGCCTTGAGTACAAGAGCAGCACACAAATCCAACAGGAGACCGGTTTCGGGAAAAATGTATACCTCTAATGAGACACTCCATGTAAGGCATTTTATGATCATATTAGTGTCCTCAGGGCATAAATAAGAACACATTTGCAATCATGACATGCCAATACATTTTTCATAATGTACGTAAACAGAAAATGTGTGAATTTCATAAGAGATGGTCTATGTAACACAAAATGTGCCAAAGTCTAATGGGGGTATATGGTCCACTAGTGTCTTTTGCAGAAATCTGTGCCCACCCTGTATGGCACAATTATTAATTTCAGCAGGGGATTCACAGCATTTCATCCTTCTTACATTTGTAAAATGTGTATCAATGAACAGATGGAAGAAATCTGCTGGAGCAAGTGGTACATAAAGCACAGATCACCATGATTGTGCAATCAAGAAACATGTCTCTATGGAAGTTTTAAAAGAGATAGAAATAGACAGAGAAACCAAGACAAAAAGGTATTTACGTTCCTGTTTAAAAGAAGTGCCAGCATAAAAAGATGCACAAACCCCTTGATAATGCACTGAAAAACGTACAGTTGCAGTGATAGAGGCGATCACCTGGCATTTAACAAATAGGCCTAAAGAAAAACGAACACTTTTAGATTTTGCGTGTGGCAATGAAACTATGGCTGTTGTAGGCACACTAGTCCAAAACCATGTTTAAAGTAATAAAGGTTTAAAAAAAACAATGAACAAAATATTTAAGAGGTACAATTGAACATAATAGAAACGTTTTCCTCGAATTAGTTAAAAGCCTTTACAGAAAACAAACTGCAACACACGGAATCATGACTTTCACCTATTACACAGAAATAAAAAAGTTGATCACTGATACTTGTGACACCAGAAAATTCACTCAACTGCCAAGCATTCATAGGAAGCATTACATATCTATTGTGAACGGTTCATGTTATCCCTTCAATTTAGCAAAGTCCAATTGTCACATCAAACCGTTACGTAGCAAAGCTAAAACTTGAGCAAAATATTCAATTTTATATTAAAAAATAAAGGCCACAAATACCTCCTAAAATGAAAGTAATACAATTACATTGAAGCGTGCTTCATTTTAACTTTCAACATGTAATTACACATGTATATCTGAGCAACAACTGACCTTAGAGTGAATTTTCTTGGGCAGTCTGTTTATTGCTCTGTGTACTTTTTTCAAAAACATTTACAATTTCATGTCTAAGATTTCACTGCGGTTTACAATTAACTGTTTCTTAGGCTTCTTCTTAAAAGGATCTCAAAGACTCTGCCCCGCGTTCTTAATGGGAGAAAGAAAGGTAGTCACGGCGCTGGCCAAGGTCAGCCAAAGATGTGCAAATGCACATTCCTGCATAACAAAGGCCGGCCGGTCAACCTGCTCTGCGGAAACACCTCCAGACAGTGACTGCCACAGACCGGGGGATGGGCGCAGATGCAGCAGAATACACACACCTTGGCCCAGGGAGCAGACAGAGCGCCAGCAAGCAGCAGGTTTGCCAGACCTGAACCTTCAGCAGCAACAGACAATGCGGTTGAGCACCTAAGACTGCTTTTCGCACTCCCAATAAAAATAAAAACGTAATAATGCCATTTTAAGCGAAGCACATGCAGTGCAGCATTTTCATTTCTAACACTGATAAATGTTGTGAAGTAAAGAGTGACCAATGTCAAGGCATCCTCAGAGGTTAATGGGAGCGCTTTACTCTAGCATATTTATCTGTCATAACAGCACATCCAGTTCACCTGTACAAGTGCAGAAAGTTTAAAAGCAACATTTGCTACATTTCATAATGAAAACAAAAAATCTATTAATACATTTTTGGGAATCTACATTTTATTTTTCCTAGAACATTTCAAAATCATTTATATGATTTTAGATGAGTTTTAAATGCACGGGAGGTGGCTACATTTCATTACTCTATTTGAATCACCTTCTGCTGATACATACAAATTGACCTATCTGGCAAAAGAGGAGGTTCACCCCGGTTTTGTAAAACTGAATATCTTACTTGACTTAGGCAAAACTGAAGATATGTTGGTGAAATTCTGGATATTTAAATAATGTGAAATTTGTAAAAATGTATATTATACAATTAAAGATATGGTTTATTTGTGGGAGAAAGTTTTGCACGGAAAACATTGTCTGCTCAAACCAATCTCTTCCTGCTGTCTCTTGTGACATTTATCATACCCTCACGCAATATACTGCAATGTAATACAATTTCTAAATGGAAGGAAATGCCACATTCTGCATGATCACCCCCAAAAGTTTGGACTGATGCGGCTGGTTTTTGACTCAGAGGGTCCATTTACAATAGTTTGACACACAGCAATCCAGTGTCTTCCTGTTGCACTGCTGTGAGTCAAAATAAAAGGGCAGGTATGCCCCATATCGAGAAGATATGCAGCCTGATTCATGAAGCTAATTGCACTCGCAAAGGGCAAGATTCTCAGAATCTTGCCTTTTGCGAGTGCAATTTTGGCATTTGGGATTCACAATCCCAAATGCAAAAATCGCTAATGAAGAATTAGCTAATATGCGAGGATTAGCATTTAAGGAATCTCTATTAGAGATTCCTTAAATGCTATTCATGACACTTTCAAAAATTGCGATTTTGCAAATTTGGGCCGCTATTTACCGAGAGGTCAGACCTCTCGGTAAATAGCAAAAACGTAGAAAAATGCTTTTAAAAGCATTTTTCTAAGTTGCATGTTGCACACACACATGTCCTTTGGACATGTGTGTGCGCAACACCTGTTCAAATGTGCATTTTAGGGGTGCTACAGGGTGTCCTTTGGACACCCCTGGCACCCTTAAAATCGCTATCTTATTTGCGAGTAGTAAATTGCTACTCGCAAATAAGGGATACTCCCCATTCATTCCTATGGGCCTTATGGCCCATAGGAATGAATGGGGAGTTATTCCTTTTTTTGCGAGTAGCAAATTTCTACTCGCAAATAGAGAACATGTAGGAATCGCTATTTATTTAGCAATTCCTACATGAATACCGTTTTGCGTGTCCTCAATAGCGAGTCGCTATGATTCGCTATTAGGGCCACGCAAAACGGCCCGTACATGAATCAGGCTGATGGTGCTTTCCTATCCTTCTTCCATGCGCCGGCGCACAATCAGCAGACGTGCTCCGCCGCAGACCTCAATGTGTCATTTTGCAATGCTTCCTGCACTTAGGAGAGGATTGTTTTTTAATGATTAAATGCATTTTCCTCTTTCTATGGATGTTGCAGAATGCAGCACCCATAGAAAAGAGGAAAACACAAGGAGAAATAAAAGTATTTCTCCCCTGTACGCCTCCTTACACCCCCTCTGGGGATGTGTAGGACTCTGATTTGTAATCTGGGAATGTGTCAAGCTCCTTGGATGTTGCGTGGGAACACCCACAGCAACACCTATGCAATGCCATTTTCACGCAGAGTTGTGCGTGAAAGGGAAACATATTTAGGGCATAAAGTCACGTCACAGTGACTTTACATGGCCTTGTAAATATGTAGAAGCCATTGCACTGCTGGTGGCATGCTAACCAGTCCTCAATGCCAGTGTTTTCCCCCCTTGCAAAGTGTATGTTGAATTGGCTACCCCCAATCTTTTTCTGCATCAACTTCAAATTACTATAATTCACACACCTCCATACACAGTGTTGTGAACTCACTAACCACACAGTAGATAAACTATAACTTGCGCCTTCTCCATGCACACCTTATACGCTTTCATATAACATCATGTATACTTTGTTAAATTACATAATTTATACCACTCATCACATTTCCATTTATATCTTTTATAAGAGCACTGTGCTTGGCAACAGGATGACCTATAGATAATTTACTGTGTGGTTAGTGAGTTTACAACACTGTGGGCGGAGGTGTGTGAGCTTTAGTAATTTAAGGATGGTGCACAAAATTAGAAATTGAATGTATAATTCGAACTTTAGAATTTCTAATAATTTTGTAGTTTCAGTTTGGTTTCTATAGAAAGAATACAACCTCTTTTCCGAACTATAAGATTTAACCTTTGTTTTTTAATTGGATTTGCATATTTGTTTTATTCATTTAGAGCCAGATGTAGGTGAATTCAATGTGGCTAGTCCTTAATAGCGATTTTTGCCAAATGGCTATTAAGGACTCGGAAAAGTGAGTGTAGGTAGGAAGCGCAAAAATATTTGCGATTCCTTAATATTCCTTAATTGTGAATCACAAATTGAGATTTGCAATCAAGGAATCCCACCCCATTCATTCCTAGTGGCCAAAAGGCCCATAGGAATTAATAGGATTTGCGCCCGCAATTTGCGAGTAACCAAGAAGCACTCGCAAATTGCGGGTGCAATTTCAAGGGTCCAAGGGTTCCAAAAGGACACCCTGTTGCACCCCTGAAATGTGCGTGAGAGCACGATGCGCACATACATGCAAAAAGTGCATGTATGTGTGCCACATGGCACTCTGTAAAAAGCCAAAAAGGGCTTTTTGAAATGAAATCGCAAATTACCACCAACTCGAACTTGGTGATATTTTGCGATTCCTTAAGGCAAAATCGCAATTTGCGATACCTACCAGCTTAGCATTTAGGGAATTTCAAATTGCGATTCTCTAAATGCTTGCGCAAAATAAGGAATCACAATTTTTGCGATTCCTTATTTTGCGCGCGGGCATTTGCCTACCTACATTGCTCACAGCCAAATTGCGATCGCAAACGCTGAAATTCTGCAATTTTCAGTATTTACAATCACAATTTGGCTTTCAACATCTGGCCCTTATTTATTTATATTTGTTAAATATCACAAAGTAAATCCATGCAGTAGAGTAGAGGGAGTTAGTGAACTGATGTACTGTGTCTATGAGTAGAGTGCAGTGGGATAAAGTGAAGTGAAGTGGTGTGGACAGAGTGGTGTAGAGTGCAGTGATGGAGAGGGTGGTGGCTTAGAGTGGAGTGGCGTAGAGTGGAGTGTTGTCGAGATGAGTAGGGTATAGTGGAGTGGAATGGAATGGAGTGGAGTGGAGAGCAGAGAAGTGGCTTAGAGTGGAGTGGTGTGAAGTGGAGAAGCATAGCGTGGAATAATGTAAAGTGGATTAGTGTAGAGTAGATTGGCCTGGAGTGGCTTGAGTGAAGTGGCGTAGAGTTGAATAGTGTAGAATGGAGTCTCATGATGTTCTGCCTAAAGTAAATGATGTATGATTGCACAGCAATAGAGAGAGGAATGCAGGCTTTACCCCGCACGACCTGTTTAGTCAGGTAAGTACCACGCAAGCCTTTTTTGGGACCTTTGCCATACAGTAGTTTAACATACAAATAAGTATTTTTTTTAATGTCACAAATATTATGTTATTAAAAAGGGGGTGTTAAGGGTAATGGAATGGGTAAGTGTTCAGGGTGATAAGAGTCTTAAAGGGGCTTTTAGGGTTCCAGGGTGGGATAAGGTACAGGACAGTAATTATAGTAAACGTTTTTTTAGTGTTCAGGGTTGGGTAAGGAAATAGGGTAATATGAGTTTTAAAGGGTTTTTGAAGTTTTAAAGGGTTTTGAAGATGCCAGTTCTTCTTCACTGTCAATATCAGACCACGAGAGGGTCACATCCATGCCAATTCATTTAGCATTTGGGCTGCTGTTTCCTGGAATAACTTCAGCCCGTCTGTACTGGAATCATTCATCCAGATGGAATCACACATGGAGAACAAGCGCATTGTTGCATTGACTATGGACCGTATCTGAATAATTGTCTTCGGGCTCTATCCAAGACCCGGTTGAGTCCACCACCTTAATTGGCTGTCTACATGATTTTCTGCCAGCCCTGATGAAGACCCTCTGTGATGTTTTTACAATAACAAATACATCCGGGGTCGAAACGTTGATGCACAGCCATTTCATGTCTTGAGTCACTTCCCCAATATAAATCATTGTGAAACCAATATCGGGTGGGAGTTGAACTACACTGAATCTAAAACACGGAACACCATGAATGTTGTGTATTTTTTATTTTGTTGTGAAATGTGAATTGTGTTGCACATGTCATTATTTATGTCGCAATTTTCATTTGGCTTAAAACCTTTTCTCCATATATTGTTTGTTATGAATTTGATTGTTTAGCAGCCATATGTAAGATAATATATTCATATAATATATAAATGTTGTAATAAGTATACTGTGTGGTGTATCTTTGATTCATTTTGTCTGATGAGACCAAATACAAATTATTATCGTTATAAAGCAATTGTGAAACCCAACAGAACCTACTGTAGTACTTATCTACTATACCCAGGTTCTGAGGGACAGAGGGCTGCCCCATTACATGTAAGCATTGTAAATGTAGTCATAGTTGTGGATGCGCGGTAAGTATACTGCATGATGTGTGTGTTTGTTGAGGTACCGAATATTCTTCCCTGTTTTTCTATGGTACATGATATCTTTTGGTTAGCAATACCAATGATTTTTCCCATCCCCTAAAGATTAAAAAGACGCACAGAAATAAGTCTTAAAGCAAGTGCTCCAACATTGATAATAGCATGGTTTCTTACACATCAACATGGAAGGGATGTAATATCCTTAGCAAAGAAGAATACCCGCCCTTTTCTGAACAAGAATGGAAGAATCTTCATAGCAGCAAACTTTTCACAAAAGACTAACTAAAAAATTAAGCACATTCCTGGCTATGCTCACTCAACATAAGAAGTGGGCGTTGTGTACTGATTAGTAGAATGCACTGCTTAATTTTAAAATATTAAGTGCCAGGGCTCTGACCAGGAGGCCACTGCAGCTTGCACCACCCATCGCCCTTGTCATTGCTACCAAAACAACTACTAACTATCTCTCTCACATGTAAATGCGACAGTTCAGATTATTCCAGGTCCCCAAACCAAAAGGAATGGCTAGGGAGGCAGGTATGAGCAATTTTAAAGAATATTGTATTCCTAAATAACCGTTGTTCTGCTTATCTCTAAATTACATGAGCAGTGCCACCATGTGGTATACTGTTCTAAGTATGGTGTTGACAATTAGGTGCCAGTGCCAAACACTAGAAACCAATTAAGTGGCGGTGCTGAGCACCAGAAAGTACTGGCTCAAATTAAGCACTGCTAGAACGGGTCACAAGGATAGACGACAATAGATGACAAGAATAGCAAAGTCCATAATTCAAAGGATCTGGAGAGATTCCTGGATTCAAAGGAAATGACAGAATGGATGCTAATTCTAAGGACTCCAGCAGAGAGCCAAAAGATGAGTGAGCACACCTCAATGGAAGAGGATCTACTGCCAGAGAGCGTATGATTGGATACTGTAATGAGATGATGGGCTAGGAATTAGATGCCAAGGGGGTGTCTGACAAGTACAGTGAGTGATCAGATTTGGTTCCCATCTGAAGGCCATGAACTATATGAATTATTGTGTGTTTAACTATGTATGTGCATGTTACATTCTCATTTAAGTCCCCCTTGTCCAGTACAAATGCCGACTTGCCTACGGGGATTTGCCTTTTTATAGTACATTGGGACATGCTTACTTTTCGATTTGCATAGATAGTTGTATATTTGCTTCCCTGTTTACCAATATGTGTTTTCTGGGTGAACTTAGGCTGAGTATGTTATGCCGTTGACATGGCTAGGAACCATCCCAATGCAAAAGATATAGCAGCGCCATGGTGGGGTTTGTGGTTAAAGCTCACTTGAATAAAGGAACGGTTTGGGAGAAATGTTTTTCTCTTCTGCAGCTGGAATTTAGATACTGTTGTAGCTATTCACATTTTGTTCACCATTTTCTGGAACATTCTCTAGAATGGCTTCAGAGTCTTCTAGCTCATGGATACTTGCAAAATGTTTCCCTGGGGCCACAAAATATGGTCTGTGGTGTGCCCAAGGGCCTTACTGCTGCCAGCAGGGTGGGAGTGGGGCTCTGTGGTGGCTACGGAGAAGGTGGGCATTGGAGATGCAAAGAATGTGTATGGTGTAGTCAGTGAGTCATTGAGTTATTTTGAGGGATTCATTCTATCCCACTCTCTAAATTAAGCCCCTAGTCTCTAGAAGAGTCATAGATTTGACACTAACAGTGCGGTGCCAATCAATCAAGGATTTATAAAGCATGGGCAATTACCCGTGAGGCTCTCCAGGCGCAAGAATTGCAGACTGCTTCGCGTTGATCTGCTCATTCGAATTGCCAAGTTGTGAGTCCTTTCCTGAGTTCCCAGAGCAATGCGGCAGTCCTGAGGTGTAGGGGAAGGTTGTTCCAAGCTTTGACTGCCAGGTGTAAGAAGAAGCGTCCTTCGCTGTGGCATTGGCGGATCAGGGGGGTAACTTCAAGGAAGATGGAGGCAGATCGTAGTTGTCTGGACAGGGTCATTGGTTTGTTGATGTATGCTGGTCCTTCATTGTGCAGCGCCATTTGTGTGGGTCAACATCTTGAACTGGCACATCTTCTGGACCTGGAGACAGTGAAGCTTATTTAGGTGCAGTGTGATGTGGGAATGTCTAGGGAGGTCAAGGATGAGACTTGCCACTTAGTTTTGTATTGTCTGTAGTCTCTTCAGGAGACGTGCAGTGATTGCTACATAGAGTGTGTTCCTGTCGTCCAGGCTGCTGCTCAGGCACAGGGTCAAGGCTGATTTGCATATAGCCATGTCTGACCTGGGGTGGTGTGGAGTGCAAAAAAACAATGGATTTAGGCCCAGATCTCCGTACTGGGGTGAATGTATGACATTGTTCTGCATTCTGTCCATCAATTGTTGTTTTTTCTGCTAACAAGGGCCTGCATGAAGGTCCTTCTGATATTGACTGGGAATTAACCATACAAACAGATAAGAAGGAGAAGGAGGAATATAAGTCCTACTCCGACCTCCTATAATGCCATAAAAACACGACAAGGAAGTAGGACTATTGAAGCTCGATCGCTGTGAATTAACAAGGACCCATGGAGGATAGCCAGGTGTGTAAACCTGCCCTCACACAAAGCAAGCTGTGTCATGCTTCATCATAGGGCTGCTAATACACCTCCGCGCTCGCCAACGCTGGAGGGGGAAGACAATGAAAACACAAAGAAAATGCAGAACATGAGATCAAAATACGTGAAAAAAGGTGCAGAAATAGTGATATGAAACTGGATCAAAGGATGCCCTCAATCCAACTTTAATTAGGGACTGCCTTGCCCAGAGTTAAAAGAAAAGGGCCACAAATATGACCAGTGGTTGAAGGTAAGGTGAATTGTGATGAATCACCTACCCCTCCCCTCTGCCAACAAATGTCGACATGTTTCAGCCGGATCAAAGGATTGAATTAATCATTACCCCGGCTTTATTCAGGACTTCACATAAAAGAAATATCCCCAAAAAACTAACCCTATCCCCTCAGTACAGGAGTAGGAAATAGACACCCCTACTTAAGGAATACTACCTACTCATCTGTAGGGATGATTTTCATGGGGAACCTGAAAATGAACCCGTAAAAACAAGTGTCAAGTGATGAAGTGTTTACTTTCGTGTAAATAGTAACAACAAATAGCCTTCGGTAATACTCTCGGAACCATTAAAATCAAACAGCGATCAAGCAGTGGGCATTATCACAACGCTTATGGACATAACCTGTGAAGTTGGCCCCACAGCGTAATTGGAAGTCCCATACATGTCCCACTTGGTGCCATTGCACAATGTAACATCTTATTTGGTCACTGTACCCTTTGGCAAGTTCAAGAGATCCAACCATCACTGCTCGGGAGACAAGGTAGACACATAACCAAGTACTTGCTCTTACCGAGTTTATTGAAGTTCAACACTAGAAATGGTGGGGGAGTGAGAACAACACCCTGTAGTCAAACTCTGTAAGACACATTAAATTGGATTAGAGTATACACACCACACACCCATCGATATTAAGGATGGTCCTGTGCCTATACTATGGCTACACTTCATTTCAGCGTCATGTTATTACATCGTAACAATAGTTTTGCAATAAACCGAGCACCTCGGGTAGACCCATTCTGCACGTTATGGAAACGCCCATAAAAAGCATGAGACAATCTTGTCACTGTCTACCCCCTCGAGTCTGCACTTACTACTTCAAGATGAGTGTTTGCCCATCTGGCCAGGAGAACCTTGTTACTGTCTGCCCCCTCCGATCTGCACTTACTGCCTCAAGGTGAGTTGTTCGGCCCCATCGGTCCCTCCCGTCACCGTGTAGGTCACCGGCAAAGCTGATCTGAAAAGGTTTTGAACTGTTTCTCCCCAAAGCTTTGCACGGCTGCACACGTACATTAGGCACCCCCATTGGCTGGCGTTACGTGGGAGAGGAGGGCATCTGAGCCGCTGTCCACTAAACCCCAGGTATCCTCCCTGGGACCTTGTTAATTCACAGTGATCTAGCTTTAATAGTCCTACTTCCTTGTTGTGTGTTTATTGACTGAGAATTACCTGAAGATCTTGTGAAGCATGCGGAGGGTGTAGAAGCAGGCAGATGAACCTGTTTTTACCTGTTTCTTCATAGATAGCTTGCTGTCCAAGATGATGCCGATGTTGTGTGCATTGTCTAAAGGGGTAGGGAAGTGCTGAGTTCAGCAAGCCACTATGCGTCATTCCTTGGTGAGACGTTGTTCTTAAAGATGAGTCCTTCTGTTTTGTCCATGTTGAGACAGTTGTCCTCCATCCAGTTAGCCACTTTCATTATACATCTGTTGAAGTTGGCTCTGATGTTGTATTAATCTTTTGAGAGCTATAGGATGAGCTGCGTGTCATCGGTGGAAGAGATGATGTTGAGTCTGTGTGAAATGACGGTGTTAGCCAAGGGGTCATGTATATGTTGAGGAGGGTGGGGCTGAGGAACGATCCTTGGGGGACAACGTAGATGGTCTTCTTGGGCATTGACATAAACGGTGGGAGACAGATTCTCTGGGTTCTTCCGGTGAGTTATGAAGCGATCCATTAGATAGCGTCTTCCTGTAATCCATTGTGGTGGAGTCTGATGATCAAGATGTGGTGGGAGGCAGTGTTGAAGATGACAGGCAGGCCCAGGAGGAAGAGGGCTGCCATTTCGCCGCAGTTCAGAAAGATCATGATGTCGTCGGTAACTGCGATCAGGGCTGTCTCTGTGCTGTGGTTGGCTCGAAACCATGATTAAGAGGGGTCCAGAGAGGTTGGTGTGTTTCAGGTGTTTGGTGAGTTGCTGTTTGAGGGCCTTTTTGAGATCCTTCAGTAGAAAGGGGAGCAGGGAGATGGGCCGGTACTTATTCGTCCTGCCGGGTGGATGGTTTCTTCAGGGGACTTGAACATCACTATAATTACACACTATCTTTGTGGGGACTTGAACTTACATATCTTCACAAACCATCTCTGTGGGACCCTGAACATTCCTATAATCAAGCACTATCTCTATGGAGATTTAAAGAGCATTACCTTCACACACCATCTATGAAAGACTTGAATATTCCTATATTCACAAAGTATATCTGTTGACAACACCACAACAATCACTCTCTATGTGGAAGCTTGAGTATGGCTGCAATCACACACTGTCTCTGTTTGTATTTAGACATCATTATCTTTAAGAAAAGTGTGGGGACTCTAGCATGAACTTTATACACTATTACTCTGGGTTTGTGAACATGATTACCTTCATAATCTATTTTGTGGGACTTGAGCACCCATAGAATCAGACACTATGTTTGTGGAAAACGCCAATGTAAAAACTAGGGGTATGCTTTACAAACTGCACTTTGTAGTATGTTTTGTAGTAATACAATAGAACTACAAAACATACTACATTGTGCTATTCACATACTTCACTTTTGTAGTAATGTACACTTTTGTAATATGCCCTTACTTTCAATATTTTCTATAGGAGGGTGTTGCAGTATCAGTGATTGGTCACGTGTAGTGCTCGACTTTCTATAAAAGTGTAGGTTTTCAAAGTTGTAAGTTACTACAAATATGAAGTTTGCAAATACTGAAAAGTAGTAAACTTACTCAAAAGTGTAAACTTACTCAAAAGTATTCATTACATTTGTGACTCTGGCCGATTATCTCTGGATATGAACATAATTATCTCCAAAATCTTTCCACACATCTGGTGGCCGGCACGTAAGTAGGTAGTTCTTGCCCTAGTAATGGCTTGAAATTGACTACTGTAACTCGCTGTACCTGGATTCGGACAAGAATACGCAGAATAAACTCCAGGTGGTGCACAATGCATTGGCGAGACTTGTTTTGGATATTCCCAGAAGGCAGTCCGCTGGGAAGGGACAAGAAACTGGCTCCCCATAAATAAGCGCATTAGCTTTAATTCTCTCTGCATGGTATACAAGACGCTTCATCTTCCATATCCAACAAGATTAAAAACCTTGCTCAGTTGGCAGTCACAGACAGACCCCCTGCTCCTCTCTTCACTTCCTGCTCATGGTACCAAGAACCAAAATAAATAAATGGGGTGATAGAGCATTTTCGACGACTGCAAGCAAACTCTGGAACGCTCTCCTACTAAACATAAGGCCATCCTTCAGCTCCTGCCCTTCAGGAAGGCTCTTAACACTTGTCTATTCTGTGTAAAGTTCCTTTTGAAGCTGGTATACTAGTGGACCTTTACCGGACTGTGATTTATAGCACCTTGATGCCTTGGGTAAATGCTGTGCTTTATACGTTTCAAAAACATACAAACAAAACAAACACAAACTATCAGCATGAGGATGTTAAAATCCTAATAATTGCACTCTATCTCTGTGGGGTCTTGACTATCACTCTAAGCACACACTTTCTTTGTAGGACCTTGAACATCACTATAATTAAAAATCATGTTTGTGATGTTTAAACATTTCTAGAATCACACACTATTCCTGTGGGGACTTTAATTAACATTGCTATGATTACACACTATCTTTATGGGGATTTGAACATCACTATAATCACACACTTTGTCTGTGGGAACTTGAAAATCACTATGATCATACACCATCCTTGTGGGGACTTGAAAACCACTGTGATCACACACCATCCTTGTGGGGACCTGGGCATCACTATTATCACACACTATCCTTGTGGGGACTTCAACATCACTATGATCACACACCACCCTTGTGGGGACTTCAACATCACTATGATCACACACCATCCTTGTGGGGACTTGAAAACCACTAAGATCACACACCATCCTTGTGGGGACCTGGGCATCACTATTATCACACACTATCCTTGTAGGGACTTGAAAATCACTATGATCACACACCATCCTTGTGGGGACTTCAACATCACTATGATCACACACCACCCTTGTGGGGACTTCAACATCACTATGATCACACACCATCCTTGTGGGGACTTGAAAACCACTAAGAACACACACCATCCTTGTGGGAACTTGAAAACCACTAAGATCACACACCATCCTAGTGGGGACTTGAAAACCACTAAGATCACACACCATCCTAGTGGGGACTTGAACATCACTATGATCACTCACCATCCTTGTGGGGACTTAAAAATCACTATGATCACTCACCATCCTAGTGGGGACTTGAACATCACTGTGATCACACACCATCCTTGTGGGGACTTGAAAATCGCTATGATCACACACCATCCTTGTGAGGACTTGGAAATCACTATCATCACACACCATACTTGTGAGGACTTGAACTTTACTATAATCACACAATATCTTTGTGGGGATTGAATATAATTACCTTCACACACCATCTCTGTGGTGACTTGAACATTACTAAAGTCACACACTATCTGTTTGGACTTGAACTTCTTTATCTTCACACTGTGTGTGTGGAGACTTGAGCATTATCTTTACATTCTATTTCAGTGTGATATTGGACTCACATGGACCAAACACAGTTTAAGTTCCCTTCAGTGAGTATGGTATGTAATATTTTCTGACCTATTTTGGAATAATACAGTGATTCTTAATCTGTGGGTTGGGGACTCCCGGTCTGCAACACTCTCTCAGGAGGTCTGCGACTGTTTCAAAAATTAAATAATATTATCACATTAGCAAAATATATATACATAAAAAGCATAAAATTTAAAACACTCTGTAAAAAAGAAGGAATTTGAAACTGGGGGCTAACACTGAAGTTAGTATCCTTATTTTGGTTTGTGGGAGTCCTGCAAGTACAGAAAAAGCAATCTAGTATGAATGATTGATGTTATGTTTTCAAATGAAGCTTTGGTATCCAACAACAAACATAGCATGCATTTGAAGCAAAAAAGACAAAATAATATGCTAGCATCCAGTATATGCATTGTCTTTTAAAAAAATATTGCAAATTGGAACTCTCCAACCTTCCGGTTAAAATTACAGTTTTGATTTTCGCCTGTTTTTGTTTATGAATGTAATCAAATATTTCATTTTTTTTATTTTTCCCAATATAAACTTGTTTTTGTATTTTTGTTAATTGTTTTGAATTTCAATTCATAGAAATTTCTTAGATAGAGGTCCCCGGCATTCAGTGGTGGTCCACAAAAGTCAACATTTTAAGGACCACTCGCATAGTCCATCTTTTGTGTATCCTATAAATATGTACAGCAATTCAAATATGAATAGATTATGTTATTTATGTGTATTGCTGATAAAACAAACATTTACGCATGTGCCTTTGACTGTATTAAATCATAAATGATGATTATGAAGCAGGTCCCCACAAGGATGGTAGCACATGTTTAAGTCCCCACAAGGATAGTTCTGTGCGCGTGATTAAATAACAGTATATTTTCAAATTTGAAGCAGGATCATGAATCATGAATTTTTTCTTAACATTTTTCTGGCATTTTTATATTTTAAAAACATTGGGAAAGGTTAGTCCCCACAAGGCTGGTATTCACACATAGTCCCCACAAGGATGGTAGTGTGTGTGTGTGTGTGTGTGTGTGTGTGTGTGTGTGCGTGTGTGTGTGTGTGCGTGTGCGTGTGCGTGTGCGTGTGCGTGTGCGTGTGTGTGTGTGTGTGTGTGTGTGTCTGTGTGTGTGTCTGTGTGTGTGTCTGTGTGTGTGTCTGTGTGTGTGTCTGTGTCTGTCTGTCTGTCTGTCTGTCTGTCTGTCTGTCTGTCTGTCTGTCTGTCTGTCTGTCTGTCTGTCTGTCTGTCTGTCACCTTTGGAGGAGGCTTTTGCACAGGCCATGAAGGGCAGTAAGCTCTCACCAGACATGTGATTGACTGACATTGTGGTCATCCCAAACCCGG
Organism: Lissotriton helveticus; assembly: GCF_964261635.1. Lineage (NCBI taxonomy): Eukaryota > Metazoa > Chordata > Amphibia > Caudata > Salamandridae > Lissotriton > Lissotriton helveticus. The sequence goes on from NC_136063.1 coordinate 495,694,110, forward strand.
GCCTCCCACTCAGACCTTAGGTTAACCAAAGACCTGGAGTCCTGGTTGGCAGTCCCACTCTCCTTCTTGTAAAGCTTAGCCATCTTCAAGATGGTGGTCCTCTCTTGTTTGGAATATCAGATGCAAAACTATCCTTATCCAATTCCTAGCTCGTTCTTCACCCGAGTCAATGGCTCATTGAGGGGGTTCTTATTAAGCCCTTCCCTGTGGGGCTAATTCCCCTGCTGTGCTGGGGGGAGCACGCGCTGCAACACGGTGCTCGTGACGAGCTCAGCTCGTCACGCAGCACGGTGGCGCTGTGCTCATGGCGAGCTCAGCTCGTCATGACCACGCCCATTTCAATGGAACGCACAGCAGGGGAATTATCCCAACGTGGGCGTTCCGCAGCGGTCATGACGAGCTCAGCTCGTCATGAGCACAGCGCGACCATGCCTCATGACGAGCTGAGCTCGTCATGAGCACGGAAGGGGTTAAGACAGCCATCGTGAATAACCCTGTCTAAATGTTACAAATCTACATATTGGAGGGGGAGGTGGACTGTCTGGCTGGCCAGCCGCCCTGGACATTACCTCCTATTATAGTGCCTTCTAAATGACTGTCTTACATGAATGGCAGTTTGATACCTCTGGAGATCCAGAGTACGCCTCGGAGAAATGATCAATACGGGATGTGCAGATCCCCGATTTGCTTTATGGGGTGGGGAGACCACAGCCCTCTGTTGCCAGTCTCAAAGGTAGTATTCAGGGTGTTGAAGGCGATCATTGGCAGCGATGCCTGACAAAGGAGACCCCTTTCCCCCCCATGGTGCAGCTGGTGGCTAAGGGTTTTGAGAAATGTGACTTTAAATACATCTTCAAGCTAAGAGACATCATGACAGGGACGGTGCTCAAATCCTTCATAGAATTACAGGGGTAATACAGTCTTCACTGAAGTCAATTTTTTAGATACCCCCAACTCCGACACATGGTAGCGCCCTGTATATGGGAACTGAAGGATCTCCCAGATCACAATCCACTGGAAGCACAAGTATTGCTAGGAGAGATGAAGTCCCACAAGATCTCGCAGATTTACCACTCTCTGGTGGTGAACACTCCAGAGACAATTAAAAGACTGCAGGAGGCCTGGTAGGGAAGCCTGGCTTCTCTTGAAGGCAATAACTTGAGGGAGGCTGTCTTCGAGGGAAGCTGCAATTACGTTCCATACTATTAAAGTATCTCCATTGTGCCTATTTTTTCTGCAACAGACTGTGGAAGATGGGGGTAGCATCCTCACCACTATGTTTGAAGTGCTCAAACGAGATGGGGGAACTTCACTGCACGGTGTGGGGATGTGAGAAATTAGGCTCCTTTTGGGAGGGTGTGCTCATTGCCTGGTTGAGGTACTAGGTTGGAGGCTGCTCAGGGACTCCAACATGACTCTCCTACATGTCACGGCAGACACTGACAGTAAGAGATACAAATTAGCATTGTTGTGGTTGGAGCAAACAATGGCCAAGAAAGACATAGCAAAGGTGTGGAGCGATCCCAAGCCTCCATCACAAGAAGACTGGAAGAAGGAGCTAAATTGTTGCATGACCCTGAAGAGGCCCGTGCATATTGCAAGAGGGTGCTCAGGGAACATGCTAACATCTGGGAGAACTGGTGCCAATATAACAGTATTCTCCTTGAACCAAGTGCCAGTCACCCATGACAGATGGATGGAATGTCCCATATGCGGAGAGGGGGCCATTGTACAGGGTGGTGGGGCCATGGAGGCCAACAGTGGAGCTAAGGCCCGCTTCATACAGCTAGATATACACCCCTCATGGGCTAACAACTCATCGCTAATGGAAATTTACTTGTCCGAGTATCCACCATTTTTATCCTTTCGTATGACCATGCAACTAAAAAAGTCAATAAAATGTTTCATAAAAGTGCTAGATAGCTACCTGGTATCAATGGCTTGCGCTGGTAAGAGAAGCAGAGTACAGCCAAGCACTTTAAAGCTAGATAGAGCACAGGGGGGGACTCAGGCTACTAGACCTAGTGTTGTAGTACGTACAAGTCCAAACCAAACACGTGGCACATTGGTGTGTTGAAGGAGAACATTTGGGGGGGTGGGGTGTTTAGGGGACCCACATGGAAAACAGCAGGCCCCGTTTTGCAGATCACCATGGACCTGGTGGCTACAACCATTTCACAAGTAAGCTTTGACACATTGATAACTAGATGGAGAAAGGATGTGGAACACTGGTAGATCTGTATCCTAGGGACAGACTTATTTCCTCTGAGGAAGCCCAGGAGGAGACTGGGGCTCTAGGTGGGCTATTTATACATTTTTCAGATTGACTAGCAGGGTAAGATAGGTCTGGACAGACTTTTACACCACTCCAGTGGCCTCCACAACAATAAAGGTGCTGATAGAAGCTGGAGAGGGCCTTAGGCTGGTCTCAAGCATATATAATGCTCTGAAATCTGATAGGCGGCAACTCCTGCTAAAAGTGGCATAGTAATAGAATAATGATTTACAAGAATGGTTGACAGACACAGAATGGGGGAAAACATGTATGCAAGCGCAGGAAATTGCTAGCAATATCAGAATCAAACTGCCACTTTTTAATTATATACACTTCATTCATGCCGGATCCTCCCCCCTTCCCAGGTTACACTAGTTTTGCAGCGTGAACCTTTCTGGATTCACTATGCTGTGCATTATTACGCCATCTAGTGGTTGGGTACGGAATTGTCTTTTTTTTTTTTCGTGGCCCAGGTGGTCATCAACATACCACCATTGGGTGTCCTTCGTGACGTTGACACGCTTCCTCCGGAAGCTCCCACCTTTTGGCGCCATCTTCAGATTCTTTTTTCCGCCGTTGGGTCTGGATCATTAACGACGAGTTCCAGAGAATTGGAGAGAGAATCTACGAAAATCACAGATTTCAACACACCTGACTACAGGTCAGGTAACCGGGACGACGAAGGAGAAGGTTTCACCCAAGATCTCAACGTTCAACAGAAAATGCGCTCCCTGAGCGTGGGGATGGACAAAACACCTTTCAAGTTTTGCGACAACTGCCACCACAAATACGCCCAGAAGGACCAGCATCCAGTCTGCAACCTCTGCCTGCCGCTCGACCACAACAGCGAGGACTGCAATGCATGCTGGTCGTTCACACCCAAAACCCTCAGAGTAAGAGAGAGGCAGAGAAGGGTGAACTACACCATGCAGGGGCAGGGCCACCTCCATTGCTCCGAGACTTGGGCCTCTCCAGTGAGGAAGAGGAAAACATCGTTGAAGGACCGAAGGACTGTACAGTCGTCGATGTCCAAAAGAAAACGTCTAAAGAGATAAGAGTCGCCGACCCCCAGACAATCAAGCGACACTCGTAAGAGTGAAGCAAAGTCCTCGAAGGGAACATTGCCACCGAAACACTCCGCGAAAGCAACAGCACCCAAGGACAAACAGCCCAGTGGATCCTTCAAAAAGGACTTCCAGACGGCTAAAACCCAGGAAAAATCAAGGTCGTCGAAGGCTGCCCTCGAAAAGGACACCTCCACGCTGAGAAAAGAAGGTTCAACGACGACTCTGATGTCGATGACCTCGAAGCGAAGAGCTCAAACTCTCGATGCCAAACAATCTGCCGAGATGGAGAGGAAGAATAGGAGGCTCGAGGCCGAAATGGCAAGCATCCAGCAACGAAAAAAGGACTTCGATAAAAGGATGAGCCAGTACACCATTCCGCCGAAGCCCGAGGCCGAGGTCGAAATGGGCGACAAAGATCCTGAACCGCCGAAAAACGCCTGAACCGGTCGAGGAACAGGAGGAAGAGGCCCTGTATTACTTCGAGGGCGAAGGAGAGGAGGACCAGCAAACCTACCAGGACTCGACATCCTCAGAGGCGCAAGACTTGGAGTGGCATGACCTCGATGCCGAAATACAGGAAGAAGGAGTAGACACATACCCTTCGAGGCCTTCACCGCCGGACAACATAGGGGTCTATAATATGGTGGTTAAAAGGGCTGCAGAGACATATGGAGTGAAGTTGGAGGAGGAGGAGAAGCCCAAGGCATGTTTTTTCCTGGAAACTCTGCTACCTACACAAACAGTCAGTTCCTGCCCATGCTACCTAGTGTACTTGACCAAGGCAGGGAGCCCGCTGTATGGAAATCAGTGTCCCCAAGGACTGAAAAGAAGTACAATCACTCTTCAAAGGACCCTGCATATATTCAGGTATCAGTGCCAGCTGACTTAATAATAACGGCACCGGCTAGGAAAATGGCCAATTGCCCACAAATGCAGGACCACCGCCAGATAAGGAGAGTAGAAGAATGGACCTCATGGGGAGGAAAGTAGAACGGAGTGCGGCAATTCAATGGCGCATCGCCAACTCAAACACTCTAATCAACAGGCACGCATACCAGCACTGGGAGAAAGTGGGGCAACTCCTGAAGCACCTACCAGATCAGTACCAGCAAAGGGCAGCCCACCTGGTAGAGGAAGGAAAAAACATGGTTAACACATGTTTGAAGTCGGCCTTGGATGCTGCGGAGATGTCCAGCAGGCAGATGATGATTGGGGTTTTAGAGAGAAGGCAAGCATGGCTTAGGATTTCAGGATTCAAGCCTAAGGTACAGAAAACATCCTGAACACACCCTTGAACAGAGAGCAACTTTTTGGAATGTCAGTTGATGACAAGTTAACTCAGCTCAAAAAGGACAATGAGACAGCAAGATCCATGGGAGCACTGCAGTTCAATGGAATGAGAAGGCGTACACCCTCAAGAAGGCCAGCAGGTAGGAGAGGCAACCAACCTAGTACATCGCACCAAACCTTCCAACAAGGTTATCAAGGAAACGGCCAGGGACAGCAGCAGCAGAACTGGCAGTACCAGCCTGGAGGCCAGTCCTTTCAAGGGCGCTCAAACGGACTAGGACAGGCATGGAGAGAAGGGCAACAACCCACCTCCAAGTGACTTTGCCGTAAGGCAAACACCCACCCTACCAACACCTCTATGGAGGCATCAAAACAAAAAACAAAACCTGATTTTACACAACGAACAGTTACTTGAACATATAACACCAATAGGAGGCAGATTAAGGGACTTCCTCCAGGAATGGAAGAAGGTCACAACAGACAAATGGATACTAAACATCATACAATACGGCTACTGTATAGAGCTAGAAAAACAACCTCCAAACAACAAGGTGCACTCAGCAAAGGAACTTTCGCTCTTGCTACTAGAAGCACATGAACTGCTCAGCAAGGAGGCAACAGAGATAGTGCATTACGAAGAGGGAAACAAGGGGATTTACTCCACACACTTCCTCGTACCAAAACTGGACGAAACGCTAAGACCTAATCTAGATCTAAGGTTTTTAAACAAGTTCATAAGGACACAAAGATTCAAAAAGACATCTCTGCAAGAAGTAATACCCAGATACAAGAGAGGGATTAACTGGCAACTATAGACTTAAAAGACGCATACTTACACATACCCATCAACAAGAAACACAAATGCCTACCAAGGTTTGTTATCAACCAAACTCACTACCAGCTCACAGTACTAGCATTCGGACTCCAATCCGTACCAAGGGTGTTTACAAAATGCCTGGTAGCGGTAGCAGCGCACCCAAGGAGGCGAGGGATACACGTATACCCCTACCGTGACGACTGGCTCGTAAAAGCAAGCTCTTACAGACAATGTGAACAACACATCCAGCGGGTCATAAAAACGCTAATTCGACTGGGGTTCTCAATCCATTGGGGAAAGTCTTCAATAGAACCAGAACAGGTGAAGATATTCTTAGGAGCAGAGATCAACACCATACAGGGCAAGGTGTTCCCGAGCACAAAGAGAACTTTGCAATACTGAAGGAGACACGTCCTTACCCCAAGGGGAAAGCTCTGATAGTGAGGACAGTGAGCAAACTAATGGGAATGATGGCATCATGCATACACCTGGTCCCAAATATTCTCCTCAACATGAGACCATTCCAAGAATGGATACAACAGCAATGGTCACAGGCAACAGGAGGCTGGGACGATCTAGTGGTTGTCACACACACAGTGCATCTGTAAATAGCGTGGTGGAACAAGGAAAACATATCACAGGGGAAACCATTCACACAGCCAGCAACAACAGTGACCATCACGCCAGACTCCTCCCAACTGGGGTGGGGCGCACACATGAACAGGCTTAAGGTGAGGGAGTTATGGGCGCAGCAGGATGCGGTCAAACACATCAACTACCTAGAGCTAAAAAAAGTGTTCCTAGCCTTAATAGCCTTTCAGAAGGAGCTGTACAGAAACAGGGTGTTGATCCAAACAGACAACACGACCACCATGTTCTACATCAACAAACAAGGAGGAACACAATCAGTGGCACTATCAGGGCTAGCACAGCAAATATGGAGATGGGCCATTCCACTAAGAATAGACCTACTAGCAATACATCTTCCAGGGAAGAACAATGTGGAAGCAGACTGAGCACGCAGACATCAGCATCCCACAAATGGGAGCTCAAACAACAGGCAATAGAGAAGCTATTCCAGAAATGGGGTACACCGCAAATAGACCTATTTGCATCACACCTAAATGCAAAATGCCAACACTTCGCATCCAGACAAACAGGCCATCAGTCCCAAGGGAATGCGCTATGGATAAGTTGGGCAAAGACATTTGCCTACGCTTTTCCCCCAATGCCACTGAATGCCTACCACAGGGTACTCAACAAATGCAGGATCAGCAACATGACGCTAATACCAATAGCACTCAGTGGGCCAGGCATTCCTGATTCTCACAAGTAGAAGAAATGGCGCAAGCACCAGCACACAGATTCCCAAAGAGAAGGGACCTGTTAATGCAGAACGGAAGGGTGCTACACCCAGAGCCAGAGAGCCTCAGCCTAGTGACATGGCTCCTGAATACCTAGAATTTGCACACCTCAAACTACCACCAAGCACAGTGGCGGTGCTCAGGGAGGCAAGGAGACCTACCACAAGAAAGTGCTACGTAGCAAAGTGGAAAAGATTCTCCGAATGGTGCATTAGAGAGAAGATACAGAGAAAAATTACAAAGGAATCAACAGTATTAAAATACTTAACACATCTTCTCTAAAACAATCATAACCAGTTCTGGAGACGGGAAGCTCTACCACCAATTTAGAGTGGAAAGCCTCCCTATAAAAACGTTTACCAAAAACTGGGGGTCTGTTCAAGACTCACTTTGTCACTCCTGTCTATGTGGGGAAGAGACTCTGTCGCATATCCTTTTCGTCAGCCCTGCATACAAGGCACCTTGCAAAAAATGGCTTAAGCCAGTTTGTGCCAAAATGGGAACAAGATCATCCCAAAGGCTCTGCGTATTATAAAATCTGATAGCAGCTAAGTCGTAGTGGTGGCTATGGCAACATTTTGGAGATGGACATGGGCCATAAGAAGGATCAGGATGCAGGGTACCACTTAACCATGTAATTATGCATTCATGTAATCACCGTAAACTGTATTTTCCATCTTTTAGCAGGGGTGCTGAGTTTGGTGTTCCTGTACTTTCTAATATAAATAGGTTGATATGTCCTTATTCCGTGTGAATTCCGAGTTGCATTTAACTGTGGATCTATTTTTTGGTCTCGATCCTTTTTACCCTTGATATAAATTTTTGTATGTATTGTGATAAGATTTAAAAATGGATTTTACAGATTTTATTTTTGATATTTTATATGTTTTATCAGCCAATTTGGTTTTTCCTAAATGTCTTTTTGTACATGTGTCTTTTATGATTGTTTATAATCGAATAAAGACTGATTGGATAACTGACTGACTGACATAACACTCACAGTGTGATTTTGAGACTCGTGCGGCACTGGTGAAGTGCCAGTGCCACTGTCCATCACTGTGTCAACTGACAGGACCACGAAGTTCAGTCCCTCTTGCTGCCAGCAGCAGAATGGATACCGGCAGGCAGGGTGGGCCAGCCCAAGGGAGCTGCTGCATTTGTCCATTTCAGTTGGAGCACGCCCTCGCGAATAGTCCGTTTCTACTCCCCCGATGGCAATTCTAGCCTGCTATTATGCTGCCTTCTCTCCCTGATCTTCACTACTGGCAGACCAGAGACTCGCAAAACTTGGACCAGGGGTGATCCAGGCAGGCAACACAGCAGGCTTTTCTGCAGATCTGCCTCACAGGAGCATTTTCAGGAACCTTGTGCCTTTTGCCATAATTGTTTCCTGATCGCGATCTGCAGGATTCTGCAGCCGGCTGGGCCTCAGGCACTGCAAGGGGGTGTTAGGCAGCCTGTACACGGGTCCAGCACCACCAGCAAGAACAATGTGGCTGCTGCCATGCAAAGTCAGATTGGGGATACCACCAATAAAACATGAACTTCCAAACTGGGCTGCATATTGGCGTGCTGTGTTCGCCCCGCGGCATCTGCCCCGACTGAAACATTCCAACTTCTTATTAAGGGGATTGGCCCAGGTACAGACATGGGCGGGCTGCTGATTAATTAATAATGCTCTAATCCAGTGGTCCATTTCTGAGCCATCAAGAGTGTGAATACAAAAAGGGCACACAACTGAAATAAAGCAATTAAAGATACTGCTCAGGGACTGATTGATGGTGGACAGCTGAGGACCACTTTGTGAAATGTACTTTTTTAGGTCTCGGCCTGGCGAAAAGCAGCACATGCGCTGCTCTGCCATGCGGAGGACCTTTTGGAATCGATACGATTCCAGCGTGCACAAGGGGAGACAAACGAGACATAAGATGTGCACGCGGGGATTTTCCACTTTACTCGTGGCGTGATACACTGGGAAAAAAATTTCTCGCCACTAGTAAAGACAGTCCCCGCGTGCACATCTTCTGTCCCTCCCATAACGGGCCGGGCTTGTTTTACGAGATATCAAATTACAATAATTGACTAAGCCCGTACAAGTAAATGAAATCTGCCCTTTAAATGAAACATTCAATTACAGTGCCTTGGCACCCTCTGGTGGCTGGGACAGAAATTGTGCAACAAACGCAGCAAGAACAGGGGTTAGAGATGGTGACCGTGGATACGGCACGTTTGCCAGGAGGAAGCTTGATGTGCTCCCCTGTTACATTCTAATCTTCCATTTAAAATCCTTTTGAATCTTAACATTTTACTGCGGACTATGGACAAAAATTAATAAAGAGTAAGAAGACGTTTGCAGCGTGGAGTGTACAAGTAATAGGAATGTCAACTACATTGATCTGTGTTTTGTGAATAGGATTCCTCAAGCTACACAAAGTCATACAAAAGTCATGACAGACATGGCCAGAGAAGGCCCTGTTCGCATACAGAGTGGGGACCACGTGTGCATTAGAAAGGAAAGCTTCACTTGTTTCTACAGGGCACCTCAGCTGTGGAGGCTGTGCTGGCAGACAGAAAACAGTTGCACACATAACTCGACAGATCCGCCAGCAGGGGTGCAACCTTCCCGCTCCCAACAGGCGTAGCTTGTGCCTCACATTTCCTTGCCATACACAACAGTTTGAAATGCAAACCCCGAGACGAGCTGCCTGCACCGACTGACGAGAGGCTAGGTGGTACAGGAGAGGTCTCTCCCGGAGGCAACAGCACCGAATATATCTCTAAGCCCATGAGAAACTGCCTCTCGGCTGGGGGAGGCTGGGTGGTGCAGGACAGGTCTCTCCCAGAGGAAACTGCACAAAATACATCTCTCTGCCCACCATAAACTGCCTCCCGGCTGGGTGGTGCAGGAGAGCCTCTGCTGGAGTTAACTGCACCGAATACATCTCTCTGCCCACCAGCAACTTCCTCACGGCTGGGGGAGGCTGGGTGGTGCAGAACAGGCCTCTGCTGGAGATAACTGTACCGAATACATCTCTTTGCCCACCAGAAACTGCCTCCCGGCTCGGGTGAGGCTGGTTGGTGCAGGCCAGGCCTCTGCTGGAGGTAACTGCACTGAATACATCTCTCTGCCCACTAGAAACTTCCTACCGGCTGCTTGACAGGCCTCTGCTGGAGGTAACTGCACCAAATACATCGCTCTGCCCACCAGAAACTTCCTCCCGGCTGGGTAAGCTGGGTGGTGCAGGAGAGGCCTCTCCCGGAGGTGACTGCACCAAATATATCTCTCTGCCCACGAGAACCTAAAGAACCAATAAGCCAGGCCCACTATATACAACAAGTATAACCTACCAAAGAAGAAAATATATGCCTGCTTTGTTAACCCATTTTGTTGTGACAACAAGGATCATAATGTTAGGCGAAGGTGTAAATAGTTCAGACTCAAAGATGGTATGAGTAAAAAACAACAAATATTTGGGAAAATAGTTTGGTTTTACCTGACATAAATTGCTATATTTTACTGTAATAAATTGACAAAGTGCCTGTGTCTCATATGCGAGTAACTCATTAATATCAATTCCCTCAGAGATGTAATTTGCCACCTGGCTGCATCAGTACCTGGTCGTTACTGAGGGAGAGTGAGCACCCAGTGCCTGTCAGCTACTAAACAAACACCCCTAATAACTTTACTTAAGTAGCTGCAAAGTAGTTTTAAAGACCAGACCGGCTTATGGCTGGCAGGGAGTACCCTAACCTGATACTATTACATTTAAATGACAATTACACATAGAAACACTTTATTTTATGAAATATAATCTAATCAAAAGTGTTTTCTTTAACGAACTGAGTCTGTCATGCCTACTGACAAAATCAGAGAGATTCAAAAAGGGCTGAATCAGATTGAAAACGTATTTCTCTAATGGAAACCCAACACGCTAACTGAAGTAAGTAAATGTGTAATATGGAAATACCATTCTAACTTGGACAGAGAACGCAAACAAATTCTTCGATCGTACATTTGGCAGCCTACATATAGTACAAGATATTTCCCGTTGCTAAAAGTTAATTAACTATATTCTAAATAGTAACAGCATAAGACAGTATCAAATGTGTCTGCTCTGCAAAGTGACATCAGAAAAAACAAGCATTGAATATGCAATAGGTCTCTCCGGTCTTAAAATAGGGCAGGTTACACCTATACTAAAGAAATCAAACGCCATACCATCAGATCTCAACAACTACCCCCCCATATCCAACATCCCCACTTTGGCAAAACTGCTGGAGAAATGTGTACAAATACAATTATGCAATCATATTGAGAATTACAACCTCCTAGACCAGTGGTTCCCAAACGTTTTTGACCCGTGGCTCCCTTGACCTAATTGGCAGTTGACCGTGGCTCCCCACCATTTTTTTACCGGCGCACCGGGGTGCCGCGGCACACACTTTCGGAACCACCGCAGTAGACCTTTGTACTCTCTACCATTCCTATGTGACTCTTAGAATGTATCCATTTGTATCCCTAACTTGAGTGACTTTACAACCTGTACATTTGCAATTTTTTCTATTTGTCTCTTCCCTGAGTGACTTTACTACTTGTACATTTGCAATTTATTTCTGTTTATATCTCTTCCCTGTGTGACTTTATAACTTGTACATTTGCAATTTTTTTCTGCTTGTATCTTTTATGTAACGCATGTAATCCTAAGTCCTTATGTATCGCAACTGGTTCTTATGTAAAGCGCTCTGACACCTTCGGGTAATGTTCGCGCTATATAAAATCACATTAAATAAAAATCAAAATAAAACCAAAGGGTGTACGTTCTGATATGTATCTTATTGTAGTGATTTTTCTGCTTGGTTTAAATTGCAATTACGTTTCACTGTCTCTCATGAAGCACACTCAAACCCTACTCATTGAAAATTAAGACTGCATTTGGCAGCCTGCGGGCGGAGTTTGATTGGATGTGGTGTCACAAAAGCAGGTTGATTTAGAGTTGTTTGTCGCAAACTTTGGGCATGAAAATGCATCCAGAAAAAATCAGTGCGCAGTCCATGAACTTAGACCCTAAGTTTTAATCGCGCACCTTATTAAGAAGCAAGTTACTAGTCTGTTAACCTAACTCCCACTGTTAGCTCGGAAATGCTATGCTTGTCTAATGGTTGTTGTGGAAACTCGGGAACAGAGGTAATGCGCTGTACTTTTGTATAAATGTATATATTTTTTCTAAGCCTTCACCTCAGAGTCGCTCCTTGACGTAAGTTATCAAAGTGTGACAACAAGCATACATTCCAATGAGTCCAGTGCTGGGGATCCACAATCATACGCATGCACTTTTTCAAAATCCCTATTTGCCCCCCACTTCACTACTTCCTGTTTCCAAAGTGCTTCCAGTTCAGCCTCTAGTGCTTTTCCTTGCAGTTGGGATCTGTATAGGAGCCTGAGGTTGCCTGTTTGTTTGTTTTAATCGCGCATAATTACTCTGGTGTTCTGGCACTCTGCACTTCTGACATCGCTGCACAGGGGGGGCCTAACGAGGCCAGATGCTATCTTTCCCACGTAGTGCGGCGGTGCCCCTGGCTACTGATAACGGCGCACCAGGGTGCCGCGGCGCACAGTTTGGGAACCACAGTCCTAGACAATCAATCACCAATCTGGTTTCCGCCGAGGGCACACTCACCCACATATTGGATGACATATTAAAAATGCTTGACAACAATGAATCGTGCCTAATGATACTGCTGGACTTATCCTCCGCCTTCGACATGGTTAAACATGACAACCTACTGTCCCTATTGGAAGGAAGGATGTGCGCCTCTCGGACCCAGTGTTACATTGGTTCTCCTCCTTCCTTAATAACAGAACACAAAGAATCAAGATGAAGAATTCTCTCTCTCAGTCATCAGTGGTCAACATAGGCGCTCCTCAGGGCTCAGCCCTATCACCTATTCTTTTCAACCTACTAATGGAACCCTTAGCGAACGCATTGAAATCCGCGAATATCCTATATCACCTGTATACGGACGACACAGCGGTATTTGAAAATCTCCACTCCAGAAGACATCATCTCCCTCAACGCTATTCTATAGAACAAGCAAAGTTGGGTCACAAACCACCACCTCATGCTTAACACAAAAAAAATTGAATTCATTCTTATCTCCCCACCCAATCACACACCAAAGATAGAGCAATGGTTGAAACACCTGACCTCCATTGACTGTTCTCCCCTCATCAGTGACTCTGCAAAATCCCTGGGAGTCACAATAGACAAACACCTGAATATGCAGTCGCACATCACTAATGCCACCAAGGGAGCCAATCACCAGATGAGTGTTCTAAGGAAACGTAAACCCTTCCTCCCTCGGACCAACCTAAAAATGGCAGTGCAAGCCTTAGTGCTACCAAGATTAGACTATGGAAGCAGCACTCTTTGCAGTCTCCCCAAATACAAGCTGGCTCCGCTGAGGGCTTCTCTTAATATTGCGGCAAGATTGATATCAAGATCTAAAAGAAACAGCCACATTTCTCCGACCCTGAAAGAGCTAAACTGGCTGCCCTATGAGGCAAGAATACAACTAAAGGTTGCCTGCATGACCCATAAAGCACTGCACCCAGTTACCTAGCTCTAAAACTAGAACAATCCGAAGGATGCAGACAACTACGAAGTGCGAGCTCCTTACTTCTGAAACCACAACCCTTTCATAAAAAGAGAACTGGCTGCAGGGCAGGGCCTTTTCAGGGATCGCTCCAAAGATTTGGAACTCCTTACCTCCAGTGGTTCGGGGAATCTCTTACTTTACCACCTTCAAAAAAGAGCTAAATGTACTCCTAATGAACAAATTCACGTCCTAAATCTTGACTCTATGCTGACATCGAGTCACCGATACAATCCTCATATCACTGGCTACTCCTTGTGGATTGAACGAGAACATTATATGTTTGTTTATTTCCTCAATAATGTCCTAAGGCTCAATAACTGTATATAATACAATGATCTGTCGCCCTCTGGGATCCTTATATTCTGTCTACTGGGCGCCTATGTTATCTTATACTATTTACCTCTTTTGTAAGTAATGATGAATAACAAATGCGTGTATATGTGACCGGGAGGACCAGGCGTCAATTCCTGGTTCTCCTACTAAAGAGTGGTGGACAGTGAAAACACCGTTATCATCCTCTGTCCATTCTCTGCAGGACGAATGGAGCAGTGACGTCGAACCTCTGTCGCAATCACGAGAGGAGGAAAAATGTGGAAGGCGCCTTTAACTGGGTATACGATCATCAAGAAGACCAGCCCCCTTTTGACGTCGACCTGTCTTCATTGGATAAAGTTGAGGAAGCGAAACAAACGTCGTGCATCGTCACCGGAGTGGACCCGGCAGTGAGAGGAGTGAGACTGGCGTTTGGAGAAGAGTGAGAAAGAAAAGCAACAGACTACCGCGCAGAAGGACAGATCCCGACGGAGGGAATCACAGCAGAGCCTTGGAGGCAAACGACACCACGCACCACCGAGCCACGTTGCAGGAGGAGCGTGGCTATTACAGTAGGGCAAAGAGTGTCGGGCTGGGTAGGGAGGCGGGGAAACCCGGCGGTATAGCAAAGTGTGAGCCCGTACATCCCCCTCACCTCTACAGTATCTTGAGATAAACTCCAACACCCCCAATACCCTCCCCGTACACCCGCTTCTCACATGTGCACCTCCCTCACGTCGAGAGTGAATGGTGTTGAAGTTTACACTTATTCAGCGGTGATCCCTCCACTCCCCGGTCCCTTGGGCAATACGAGTAATAATGGACGTCATTCCTGACGCTCTGTCTCTTTCCTACCTACATAAACCTCGGCGGGAGTCCGTGGAAGCAGACTTGACAACCCTGACGTGGAAAAGACAGGCAGGAAGTCTCCAACCTCGAGGAAGCCTTTCATGACGGATCCAGCCCGATATTCAAGGGACAGACTTTCTACTCGTGGTAAAAGAACCTTTACTAAAATAAAACCTTATCTCGCAAGACCTGGTCTCCGGTCCCTTACTTCCACCCCGCCACAGTATACTATCTCATTCGTAGGTCTTTATAACTAAATACTGTAAAGCGCTCCGATACCCTCGTGGGTCACGTTCGCGCTATAAAAAACCTTATAAATAAATAAATAAAGTTAAAGCCATTTGCTTTTCTACTGGTATTGTATAGCAAAGCAAATGGCTTTAACTTAATCAAAGGTGAGACCTGTTGCATTTTTAATGCTTGTTTTTTAATCCTACCTATGACGTAGACTCGTACCAACAGATGACAGACCGCTCAAGGAGCCAATTCCTGAAGGTGATGTGCATAAAGCAGCCAGTCGCAAAAGAGGGTTGACGTAAATCCCATTGCTCTGTGTTACGTGCTGTATGTTGTGGGGTGTGTGCGGACACGAAGACTTTCCAGTAAACAAAATCAGTCTGTTGTGAGATCTAAAATGAACAACGTACTGCTCCATATCTCTGAAAAACAAATATGTCATCACAGTATGGCACACATTGTTCTCTCAGCATTTACTTATAACTTGATTGCTTTGTTTTAAGGTGTTCAGTAATATTTATTATGAAGGTGGTGCTGACTGAATGACAGATATTTATACTTTTTAGGCAAACAATATTGTCTGGTCATTGGACCAGACAAACATTTGTTTCAGTGTTTTCAAATAAGAGGCAACAGCACTGAAAGCTTCTTAACTCAAATAAAAAAAACACAAATGTAAAAATACTTACCATCAGAAGACATCAGTTCATCAATGATATCACTGCTTATATTGCCTGTTGAAGAGTAAACATACATGAGTAGCACAATAAGATATGTAGCAGAAGACAGTCAAAAGCCCTTTCCATTATAATTCCAGATATGGGGATTGTTATATTGCTGTATTATTAAAAGCAGACTTACAATATGAAGATTACTATCAACATAATACCCAAATATATAAACCAGGGCCACTGGAAATATGCAGCAACATAAGACTAAATTATGCAACCGCATTGACAGAATAATGTTCTTTGTAAATAAAAAGTCAGTCACAGTATGTGCGAAGACATTTAGCTGCATTATTAGGTAGCTACTATTAACTATATGCATACACACATACTCAGATAGATATATCAATATATATATATATATATATATATATATATATATATATATATATATATATATATATATATATATATATATATATATATATAAAATATTTTTTAAAACACGTCTAAATCCTCTTTTTAATTTTACGGAGACTATTGTAAAACCTAAAAAGAAAACCAATAAAAAACAGGTTGCCACTTCAAAAAAAAAAAGTAAAAGAAAAATAGAAATAGAAATTAACTTAAATGAAACCCAAATGGTTCTGAAATGAACTGAAGAGAGAAAACCTCTGGTAAAAACTGGAGACCCTCTTCCTTAGAATTATTTCCCCTTCTCTGAATGGATCCACTGGAAAAGGTTGCCTTGCAAGCATCCATGTTCTAGTTTGCTAAATCTTTATCAATTTTAGGTTTAACCCTTTCCATGCTGATGACGGAACCGCTCCGTCATCAGCTGCTGTTGGGCTGTGCTGATGACGGAGCGGTTCCGTCATGGCCCGGCCGCCGCGCCTGCGCGGCGCTGATTTCGTGCCTGCGCGGCGCGTTCTATTGAGCAGGCGGGGCCATGACGGAACCGCTCCGTCATGAGCACAGCCCAACCGCGGCTGATGACGGAGCGGTTCCGTCATCAGCATGCGGCCGCCGCGCCCCCTTAGCGCTGCGGCGGAATAGCCGCCGCAGCGATGCGGTTAAAGATTAGCTCCCCCATTACGGCCAAATCTAAGGCTTGCTCCCCAGGACTAAAGTAAGTGACACTGACCACTTTTATCCTCCCCGGACAGTCACATTGCCTAGTTGACTGACTCATATCTCTGCACAATCTGCTTCCACTTTCATCATATGGTCTGATGCAGTTTCTTCTTTTAAGAGGACACTGGACACCTCCTTTTAACCACAAACACCTGAGAGAAACTCTAGAATTCAGAATAGGCCTATCAGGAGCCATCCTTAACTGGTTTGCCTTCTTCCTGCATGTTAGAATTGGGGGTCTCTAGTTGGCACAGGTAGGTACTTGTGACAAATAGGGACCCTCTCCTCTAGTCAGGATAAGTGGATTACACTCCTAAAATAACCCCTGCTCACCCCCTTGGTAGCTTGGCACGAGCAGCAAGGCTTTATTTCAAAGGTGTTGCACGTTAAGCATTTGTGACCACATACAGTAACCCAGTGACAACACTACAAATGGACACCACACAAGGTTTTATATAAAAAATTAGTATATTTTATATAGAGTTACCACAAGACCAATAAACGACAAAAAGAATCCACAGTACTATTAGATTTCAAGAGTTCTGGTTAAAAGGCTTAAATCAAAGTTCTGTGCGAGTCGGTAGCCTGGTCCGGCTACAGCGTTGTAGAAAATAACAGAGTCTAGCAAATCCAGCGGACCGCGTCGGTACGGGCCCACTCAAATGTCGACAGACGCAGTCACAGTACCTTTTACTTGGGGAGGCTGGCACGGATGTGCAAGCCGGTTCTGGTGTTCGTCGCGGTGCAGAAAGGAAGTGTTGCAGGACACGTTGTCCCTCGATGCAGTGTAGTGCAGTGCTGTGCCGGCCCGTTGACAGAGTCAGTGGATCCAAGGCTTGCGTTGCGTTGAGACGGTGCTTCGTTGCGGTGCTTGCAGCTTGCGGTGCGGCGACAGAACCGGAGTTTGGGAGCTGGCGTCGATCAGTCCGGACAGCAGTGCAAGTCGGGTGGTGTGTCGTAAAGCGTGTGAGGCAGGTCCCAACTCCAGTGCGGTCACAGGATTCGGAGTCAGCAGCAGTGACCGCAACGGTCAGACCAGTACGAGTCGTTGTAGCGAGGCGTTGCACGTCGCGGTGTCCACCAGTCGTGGTGCAGGCTACGGCTCAGTGACGGCGTCAGGACGGAGTCGGTGAGCTCAGAGCTTGCGTTGTTCGAGGCAGACGTTGCTTGATGCGGTGCCTACAGGACACCGGGCCGGTCGTGAGAGTCGGTCACAGCTCCCTGCCTCTGTAGCCACTGAAACAGCGTTTCCAGCAGCTATTCACAAAGGCTGGTGAAGTCCACTGGTCCTGGGACTTTGGTCAGGGGGCAAGCTCTCTTCCAAGCCCTTGGAGATCTTTTGCACAAGTTGAAAGTAAAGTCCACAAAGTTCTTTCTCCTCTCTTTGGCAGTCAGGCAACCACTGCAGGCCAATCCCCCAAGCAGCACTTAAGCTTGGGAATAGTCTCTCCTCAGTTTCTTCAGGTTCCTCTCCTCAGCAAAGGTTTCGTCTTGTAGTCCAAAAGTGATCTAATTTCATGGGATCAGGGTCCCAATACTTAGACCCCAAAATCCTTTGTTCTCTGAGGGGAGAGGGGCCTGTGCCTAGTCCAAACCAGTTATGAATCACTGTTTAGGGCAGAAACATCAGACGCCCCACAGGAGGTGGAGCCAGCATTGTGGAAGGCTAGTACAGTCCTGGAGCACTTTGTTGACAGTCGTCCTTCGCTTCTTTCAGTGTGCAGGGCAGAGACAACAGACGTACCACAGGGGGTGGAGCCGGTTTTGTAGAGGGAAGGCCCAGCCCTATTCAGGTCCCAGGTGCAACTCCTCCCTCCCATCTAGATGCAGATCTACCTATTCACCACCTGGCTGCACCAGCCGGTCTCTTGGAATCCCCCAGCCCAGTCACTCACAAAACCAGATAAAGGAATACACAACCACGCAGAGGCAGGCTCAAATGGTTAGGCAAGCAAATACCTACTTTCTAAAAGTGCTATCTGCAAACACAGAATATTAAAATAAACTTCACTAAAAGATGTATTTTAATATTCTGAGTCCAGGCATACTAAACTCGAATTTCTACCATGTTCTCCGAGTCTGCTAGGATTATAAACATGTAATAATGTAGCAGCCCATTCTGGCCTATGGAGAACAGGTAGCCTTGCAATAGTGGAAAACGAAAATGGCTGTAATTCACTATTAGGACATGCCACACACATCAGGGCTTGTCCTACCTTGTACTTACAATGCACCCTGCCAGTGGGCCTACCATAGGGGTGACTAATACGAAGACAAGGGAAAGATTAGGGACTGGCAAGTGGGTGCACTTGCCCAGTCAGCATGACAATACTAGACTGCACACAGGCTCTGCAATGGCAGACCTTTGACACGTTTTACAAGGCCGCTTCTGTGGGAGGCACAACCAGTGCTGCAAGCCCACTAGCAGCAATTGGATTTACACGCCCTGGGCACAGTCAGTGCACTGTACTAGGGTCTGACAGGTAAACCAAACAACCAATCAAGGTACCACTAATCAATACATCAATTTACAGTAGGGAGCACTCGCACATTGGCCCTGGACAGCAGTGGCACAGTGCTCAAAGCATCTAACACCAGCAAAAACACATGAGTCAACAGTAAAAAAGGAAAGGGAGACCCACACCAATGGTGCCAGGTCTAACACTGCAGAACCGACAATAGAGTCAAACTAGGCAATATACTTTCCGATGTAGCAGACCTCGACATGGATGTCCCGCAGTAATCTACAATTTCACCAACGCTCTTCAATCTAATCATGGACCACTCACTCAAATCCTAAACAATCAAAAATATCGTACCACATGTATGCAGATGATACTCAACTCTACATCAAAGTCTCCTCACAAGAGGATATCCAGAGACTGGCTGACACCCTGAGGAAAAAACAGATCTGTCTGGCCTACAACCATCTAAAACAAATTTCACTGAAAACCGAATTCTTTCTCTGCGCCCCTCAACGTCAATTATGGCCTCCCATTTGTGGCTGGCATGGATCAGGGGTGGCGTGGCGGGGGATGGGAAAAAGGAAAACCATACTTTCTCGCCACACCTCTTCGTAGTCCCTTGCTCTGGCCGGAAGAGGAAGCACACCCAGGCTCCCCTAAGCCAATCACAATGCTGCAATGCATGTTTTGCAATAGAGCTTGGGTGGAGAACATGCAAAGTGCACATGAATGTTTGGCCAGCCTGAGAATGCCGACCAAACATTCATGCACACTTACAGTGTGTGCCAACTACTCCTTCCCCTGCTCTGAGAGTAGAGCAGCCCCGCCCACAAATCTGCAGCAGCAGGACAGAATAAAATGATAACCTCAAGTTATTATCATTTTATTTCACTGCTGCAAAGCAGTGAGGCAACCACTGTCAAAACCTCATGTCTCTAAACTATCCCAACCCTCTGTGACGCCATAAAATCACTAAGCATCACACTAGACACAAATCTAAACATGCAATCTCACATACAAGCTGCAGCCAGAAGCGCTAACCTACATCTACATCTTCTAAGAAAACAAAAAACCCTTCATACCTCTAGAAGAGCTCAAAACGGCGGTTCAATTTCTATTGTTCTCAAGACAAGGCTATGGGATTGCCACACTCATAGGTCTACCTAAAGCCAGCCTAGCCCCAATGAAAGTGCCAGTTAATGCAGCAGCTAGACTATTAGCAGGCACAGGTCGCTATGATCGCATTTCTCCATCACTCAGAGTCCTAGATCGGCTCCCAGTAGAGGCTCAGATCTAACTGCATGTATCACACACAAAGCTATATACAACTCTGGTCCCTAGTACATGGCAAAGAGAATTAAGCTACCAGGAGGTGGAAAGGATTCTAGAAGTGCTAAATCCCTCATACTTGAAACAGCTAGATTAAAAAAAAGGAAAACACAGAGCCACATTTTAGCTGGACCTGCTCCGAAAATATGGAACTCCTTACCACCCACAATGAGAGCAATTACATAATTCAGACTTTTCAATAAGGAAGTTAAAACCAATCTACTTGAAAAGCATGGGCCATGAGAAAACTCCTTCGGAAATTGACATTTGCTCTATATTATTTTGTAGCTTATTGTTTTGTATCCTCCTCTTTCATTGGAGATGGATGTTTAGCCTTGTAGTGTGTTCCTATTGTAAAGTAACCCTAACCAGAGATCTTTGTACAGCGCTCTGACACCCTGGTGGTCATGTGCACTTTATTAAACACTATAAATAAAATATATAACTAAATAAATAATTGACACAAATACGACTTCAGTAACAAGCACCGGCAAAGCCAACAGGCCTGACTTTAAGTTACTAAGGCATGCAGTGCATGCCTCAAAAATCTCAAATATTTTACCAGACCTGCAGGTCTAGTGATGAGAATGATCTATTCGACCTAACTGTGATGTACTTGACCCACAAACTGGTCTTGCACAATGCAAAGTGCACTGCGAGCAGTAATGGAAAGGTGGTTAACTGACCGTTATGCCAATTAAATTGCTAGTTTAAAATAAAATGAAATCTCATTACTCCTAGTAGTAGAGTGTCACTTCCCACTCAAAACACATGGCGTTGGTTAATCAGACCTGACGGAGGGCGAAGGACTGAACTAAGTCCACCTCAGTTCAGAGCGGAGGGCAGAGCCAGCCCATTTTCAGATAGCAGACCGTGTCAATGAGCATTAACTTTGTTACCCACCATCCTGCTTGATTTACAGAGTGCGCAGTGATTCAAATACCACCCCTTTCACTACTAATATCAGGAGAGAGGCCTCTCTCGCAGGCTTGTTTCGCACTGCCCAGGTACCCATTGAGCCCACATACAGTCCAGTTCACAGGATTTGAGTGGGAGTTTGTTGGACTTGGCCCTTTTTCCCAAAATGTTTCGCTTTTCACCCCCCTATTTAAGGATGTCTCCCCCATGGTAGAGAAATGAATAGACCATGTGTGGTGTGAGATGCCATAGTAAATGTGATGCAATGGTGTGCGCACCTGTAATTCCCCCATTGTAAGAATGCACCTTGGAGAAAAGTCACTTTTAAAATGGATGCCATGGCTGTGTGTTGTGCCACCTGACTGAGGTGGGTTAGCAGTCTAGTTGTTTGTTTCCCAGCCACCCCAGCTTTTGGAGGGAAACCTGGCACCCAGGGTGCTCTACTCCTCCCCTAGACCAGTTTCCCCAGACGCTTATAGAAACTTCTGGCACTGTCTGGCAGGTGGGGTGAGGGGCGTATAAATAGGGGAGCTGTGCCACCATGTGCTTAGTCAGAGCGTGGACCTGAATGCGTGGGGACCTGCTGCCAGGAGGTACCGCCACATGGGCCTGTGAGCTGGACCCTGGGCCCAACTGTAACCCCTCTGCTGTCCACAGGGCTTGTGAGAGCCCCATTGCCGGAGTCAAGGCTGCTGTATTAGGAGGAGTGCCACGTTAGAGGAGGATGGTTTCTAGGACCTACCGCCCTGTCCTGATGAGTGCCCACTGACTGCTGACTTTGCCCAGTAGTACCTGCTGCTCTGCTACCTGGCCCTGAAGAGGAAGAGTGCTATATTGGGCTGGACTGTACTCCCAGGAGGTGAGGAGCGCTACCTTTGGTTCCTGAGGCTGCTGGTGTGACCTTGCACCTTGTGAGCGCTACATGTGGAGTGCCAGAAACCGGTCCTAGGATGCTTGATTCCGGTCCAGAGAAGACATGGCTTGGCAGTTCGGGCTGGACTGTTCCTATGAGGCACAGGGTCAAGGCTGATTTGCATATGGCCATGTCTGAACTGGGGTGGCTTGGTGAGCAAAATAATGATGGATTAAACCCAGATCTGTGACTGGGGGTGAATGTTTTGCCATTGTGCAACATTCTGTCCATCATCTTGTGTGTTTTGCTGTTTACCCTATCTGGGAAGGGTATGCCCAGACGAGGGTCCCATGCTCACTAAGCCACTGAAGTCAAGCTATCCTGGCTGAAGACGGCTGATAGCCAGAAAGAAAACAAGTTACTTACCTGTAACTTTGGTTCCCCAGTATTGGTAACTTTCATAGATTCCCATGCTTTTGTATCATTCCCCGTCGTCGGAATGGGAGTCTCGGTAACAAAATACCATAGCTGTAGGTACAAAATACCAAGGAAAAAGGCCTAGGCCTCATTCCCTTTTGCAGCATATCACCCTCTTTGTGTAAAAGAGACCAAACTTAGGCATCAGCCAATCAGAAGTGCCTCACCCCTTAGAACCTTCCTGAAGGAACCTCAGAGCCTCAGATTTTCGTAGCCGTAGTGTACTTAGACACCATATCTGTTGTAGGCTGAGCTTTCCTCAGGGTGGTGGGTGGGCGCATGGGAATCTATGAAAGTTACCAATACTGGGGAACCAAAGTTACAGGTAAGTAACTTGTTTTCTTACCCCAGTATTGGAACTTTCATAGATTCCCATGCTTTTGTATCAGAGTAGCAAGCAGTTAGCAACAAAACCACATTTTGCATCATAATATTATAGCAATAGGCAACATGACAGAGATACAAAATGTGTAATACGGAAGGTGGGATAGAAAGGAAAGCTCACCAATTATTGGAAGAGGTTCCGCAGGACAGCCTGTCCTACTGCCGCATCATCTTGTTGCAAGGACTCCAAGCAGTAATGCTTGGTGAAGGTGTGAACGCTGCTCCAGGTAGCAGCTCTGCAAATGTCTTTAATCTGTACCCCCGCGATGAGGGCTGTCGAAGAAGCCACCGATCCTGTGGAATGTGATCGAATCCTGCCAGTCAGAGGTTTTCCTGCAGCAGTGTGACAATGCAGAATGGCACTCGTGATCCATCTTGAAATACCCTGTTTGGAAAGAGGAAGGCCCTTGCTTGGACCTCCGAAGGCAACAGATAACTGAGAGGATTTTTGAAATCCCTTAGTACGTTCCAAGTAGAATTTCAAGCACCGCTGTACATCTAACGAATGCAATGTTCTTTCTGCTGGTGTAGCCGGTTGAGGAAAGAACGCCTTCAGAATGACCGGCTCATTCAAGTGGAAGTCCGAGGGCACCTTAGGCATAAACCTAGGATTAGTTCTCATGATTACAGTGTTTCTTTTGAATTGGAGGAAAGGTTCTTGGATAGTCAAGGCCTGCAATTCTCCAACACGCCTAGCCGACGTGAGAGTGAGGAGGAGAGCCAATTTCCATGAAAGGTATTTCATGTCAGAAGGATGGATTGGTTCAAATGGGTCTTTCATGAGTTGAGATAGGACTAGATTTAAATGCCATGTAAAAGGAGGTGGTCTCACTGGTGGATAGACTCTGAACAAGCCCTTAAGAAATTGCTTGACAATTCTGGAAGACCACAAGGAAGGACCAGAACCAGTCCTTCTGAACCTTGATATTGCCGCCAAATGGACCTTAAATCGATGAATGGGCTAGTCCCGACTTAGCCAAGGACAGCAGATAAGGAAGGAGCTGATGAGGCTTGGAAGTGAAAGGATCAATGCTTTCTTTCCTGCACCAGCAACAAAATCTTTTCCACTTAAGACGGTAAGTCCTGTTCGTTGAAGGAGCCCTTGCCTGGGAAAGGACCTCCTTAATCTCTCTTGATAAAGGTAGGTTCATAAACTCTCCCTGCTCAGGAGCCATGCAGTCAGGTGCAACGACTGCGGATCTGGGTGCCAAACTTGTCCTTCCGACATCGTGAGGAGATCTGGTAGAACTGTGGTTCTGAAAATCTGGACCCTGTTGTTATCCCGATATCGAGGTCCAATACCCGTGTCACAAAATATCAACGTACCATGACGAATTTGGTGTCCACGAACCGATAATGATTAGGACATCATTCCTATACATTTGCGTCATAATCGAGGGTCGCCAACGACCCTAAATCGTAGTTTCCGTCCCGACCCCTTAGACTCCATTTTGTGAACGACATCCATCTTACGTCTTGCCCTCATGATAAGTCAATTAAAGGTCGAGCTTGATCTAAAAGGACACGTCCACCTTCCCTGACTTCCCCCTGACCTGTCCCAACTGACTCCATTGCCTTTAGCCAAACCTGTTTGGGCAGCCCCTCGCCCAGTGGCCAAATACGATAGCATCAATACATAACATTCCTCAAACCATTCACTACATACAGACCATGCTTTCTACAAACATGCACCTGTCCATACTCCTTGTTTATGGGCAGTTTTATGACTGGGTGGTACCTTCCTTTATTGATGTTTCATCGATATCTGATGGGAGTTCCGGGTCTGGCTGGGTAATCTATCACGAACTGGACATCTATAATGTGGGCTTGCTTACATGACTTCGCTCTTTGTATTATTATAGAAATATGTTTACAGCCGTATCATAAACTCGAGAATTCTTGCTTGCAGCTATTATTTCTGTATATAAGGAAAAGGCTGGTTCTGTAAAAACGAACAGTCTCCTGAGAACACATGACCCGTGCTTGTCGTGCTTCTAGGACACCTGTTACTTGGTAGCTATCAATAAAACTTGATCTCTGACTGCGACTAGAAGACTACGTGTTTCTGTGGTCCGAAACAAGGGGGAACTCAGAGGTCTTCGGGTGTTATTCCCTGGCACCACCGGGTTCCTAAAAACCCGGCACCCAACTCGGGGCAGTATCAAGCGGCGACGGTCCAAGCCAGATGTTCGTGAGGAGCTTCGTGTGAAAATTCCGGAGGACGACCAGCCACTTCAGCGACCCCTGTATGTCGACGTGGTTCCGAAGGTCTTTGCTGCGAGGTTCCCCGCGTCCCGACGGCTACGAAGGACTGCTGCCCTGACTATCGCCTTGTTTTGGACCCAGTGATCCTTGGTAGAGCGAAACGATAGACGAGTCTTCTAGCGACGTCACAGATCTTCAAATACTTCAGTTAAGTATAAGTGGAGCGTCTCCCAGTCCTTAGTTTGTCCTTAGTTTTTGGTATCCTTGAGATACGACTTGATTTGGTACTTGCAAGCCCCAAAGCCGAAGGACTCGTGTTTTCACGAGAAATATCGTAATAGATAATCTTTTGAAGTTTGAAGCTAGACTAGTGAGCGAAGATGCCTGGTTTTAGCAGACTTGGAAACTTGTTTTGTCTTGGTTGTAGTAAGGACTCCCGATTAGAGGATTCCTGTCCGGTTCCTCCGATTGGAACTCCAACGTATGAGCTCTATGTGAAGCATGGCGTAGGTCCTATCGCATATAATGAAGAGTGGATAAAATACACCCGTAAGGATGGTGTTTTAAAATGGCCCCAATATGGTAGTTTCGACTCAGAAATTTTAGATAATCTAGAGGTCAAATTGTTCAAGAAGAAAGCCCGGCCGGCGATGGTTGACTCTTTCCGTTTATGGCGTAAAGAGGCCAAACAAAAGGAAATTAAATTAGAAAAGAAAAATAAGAGAGAAAGAGGTATTTCAGTAATGCAAGCCGCGATAAAATTTAAAGACAATGAAGAAGAACAAATAAGTGAGCAGTTGCACAGGCAACGTAAAATGGCAATAGATAAATGCTATCCTGTTTTACAACATCCTCAGAAAGAAATAATAAAAGAGCGTGAAAAAGATCCATTAATGGCACATCTGCTAAGTTCGCCACCGCCCTATGCACAAAATGCCACAGCACCTCCGCAACCTTTAGTTGCACCTCTGGTAGCTGTTATGCCGGCTCCTTTACAGCACTCACCAGCTGCTCTTCAACTGGCTTCTATTTCTCTGGTGCAGCCTCCTCAAGGCTCACCGATTACATCTATTTCTCCTACTGTTCCTCCTACAACTTCGCCTAGCACACCTTCTCTTTCTTCTGATACTCGCTCTACGAATGCTTCTGTTCCTACTTTGCGTGACTCTGTTCTGCCACCAGTTATTCCTCCGCTTTCACCTTTCGTCTGGCATAAAATGGCCAGCATTGCTACTAACATTCCTTCACCACTTTTTCGGTCGCCTAAAACGACCCCTAATACGGGACCTAGACAATTACGAAGCCAAATGCCTGATTATCAAGAGAGGGAATCCCTGAATAAGTTAGCACGGAATTGGACTATGGATACAGCGAGATATGATGTAGAGTCCGTCGTGAACGTCTTCCGTCAATGGGATGAACCGACGCAAAGATATGTTTTTGAACAGATGTGTGTTTTTCTGTGTGAGGATTTGGAAGATAATGGTCAAGAGAGCAACGCTCGAGAGTTGTGCAATGTACGATTTAAATTTGGGAAAAGCATGATCATAGGTCCCGATGTCGAAAAAGCAGTTGGGATATTATTATCATATCGAAGTACGGGTGGTAATTCTGGGTCATCATCTGAATGTGGTACGTCTAGTAGGAAGAGAGCGAGACAGTACCCCATGAGAGAGGTTCCTCCGGTTTGGAGGGAAGGTGATGCGAATGCGAATCCACCGATTCTGCCTCATTTCCAGCGTGTATGGGTACATGTCCCCTGGAAAAGATCGGAAGTGTTGGCACTCAAGCAGTCACTACCTGACCCTCGTAAAAACCCGACTGGGTATTATAAGGAGTTATCGCAAACTGCAAGCTCATGTATAATGAATTTAGCGGATGTTGACATGTTGTTTGGGAACGTTGTTCCACATCCTTTATGGAGCAAAATCCGTCATACGGATCACGATCAGGAACTAGGTGACTCGTGGGCGAACATTGCGACTACAGATGCTAGACAAGTCGGTGGTTTTAAACCTGAGCCGTTAATAGCTGAACTTCCCAGTAGGATTATAGCATACATGAAAACAATAATGCCTGAAGTGCGCGTAAACTGGGACAAGCTATCCGCATGTAAGCAAAAGAAAGATGAGAATGTGTCTGACTTCTTCACGAGATTTGAGGAAACTTTCACCGATCATAGTGGTCAAGATATGGCTACCGAGGGTGGCCAAAGATTGTTTGTAGACAAGTTCGTACATAATTTGCTTCCTGAACTATGTAACAAACTGAAAGATTCGGAGAGTGCTTGGGCTGTCTCTACGTCGGCGCAGATTTTAGCTACAGCCCAGTACTATGAAAATAGGCGTAAAGACGAGCTAGATAAAGCAGATAAGAAGACGAAAGATTTGAAAACTAAGGTTCTTCTCCAGCAGGCCTATCCGCCTCGCACGGCTAGTCAGCCCAATTATCGACAACAACAGCAGTATTCGAGAAACGCGCAAGGAAACGAGTTTTCCCATCAGCGTCCTACGTATGGCCCGAATCAATGTGCGTATTGCAAGGAAGTGGGTCATTTTAAAGGTAATTGTCCGGCCCTTGCGCGTCGTTTAAACGGTTATTCAGGTGTAAGGGGAAGAGGTGTTCAGCATGCCCCTAGAGGTAGGGGCCGTGGAAATCTCACTCAGAATACGAATTCTTTTCCGCCTCAGAATTCCATGAACAGCTTTGACCAACAGAATAATGCATCGTCCAAGTCAGCCCAGTACTATGCTGACGACTATTACACCGAACACGAAAATGAGGGTAATGATTGCTAGGACAGCCATGGACAAAGAGAGGGAGTTGTTTCAGTTCCAGTAGATCAGAATGGACCTTATGTCGAGGTGATTACCTCAGGAGTGTCAGAGCCATTTCTGCTGGATACTGGTGCTACAAAAAGTTCTATTATGCACTCGAAACTTCCTGGCGCACCTTTGTCTGGCGAAATGAATGTCTCAGTAGGTTTCTCTGGCGCCCCTGTTAGAAACCCGATCTCTAGTCCTATATCCCTTTCTGTTGGCCCATGCGAATTAGAAGCACCCCTCATTTTGATGACAGGTTGCGGTGAAAACTTGTTAGGCTTGGATTTACTAAAGAGGTTGTATGCGACTTTGTACTGTTCTCCCTTGGGAGTACAGCTTACTTTAGGTAAGAAAGTCGTTTCTCCAATGTATGTGTCAAAAGAAAATATTGCGACTGAATTGTTATCACTTCCTGATATACTTTGGGCCGATGGTTCTAATGATGTAGGTCGTTTGGAGATAGCACCGTATGTCATAACTTTGAAAGCCAACGTTAGGTTGCCACGTATTCCCCAATATAAGATATCTGGTGAATGTGAAAGAGCGTTATTGACGATTGTTTATGACCTGATTGATAAAGACGTCATCGAAGAAACAACAGGAAATGTTTGTAACAGTCCAGTTTTGCCCGTCTTAAAACGTACTGATCCTTCACAACCGCCTGTATACAGGTTTGTGATCGACCTCAGAGAAGTGAATAAGGTAGTTATCCCACAGTTTCCAGTTGTCCCCGACATTACTGCTTTATTGACAATGGTTCCAGCTTCAGCAAATTGGTTCTCGGTGATCGACTTGAAGAACGCTTTCTTCAGCATCCCGATTGCCGAGGAGAGTAGAGATCTTTTCGGTTTCAATTTAGGAGGACGAAGCTTCCGCTTTAAGTGCGCTCCTCAAGGCTACTGCGAAAGCCCATCCATATTCAGTCAGGCCCTGAAAACACAACTAGACACCATTGTTCTACCAGATGGGTCAACTCTGATTCAGTATGTCGACGATCTGCTGATCGCCGCAGACACTGAAGAAATTTGCAAACAAGCTACACTGTCATTGTTGCGTCACTTATGTGACATGAAGCACAAAGTCTCTCTTTCCAAACTACAATTTTGCCGACAAGAAGTAACCTACCTAGGTCACATCTTATCGAAGGAGGGAAGGAGACTGACGCCAGAAAGAATACAGGCAATAGCAGAACTGAGTGCCCCAAAGACACAGAGAGAGGTTCGAGCCTTCTTGGGCATTACATCGTACTGTAGACAATGGATACCGAATTTCTCACTACTAGCTAAACCCTTGCTGGCGCTACTCTGTAAAGACACGCCCAATCCTATGCCCTGGTCTGAAGATTGTCAGACGAGTTTCTACGAGTTGCGTGATGCATTGTGTTCGGCTCCTGTGTTGGGAAACCCCAACTACAGTAAGCCTTTTACATTATACGTCCATGAGAAGGAAGGTTGTGCATTATCAGTCTTAACACAACACTTTGGGGACAAACAGCGCCCATGCGCATATTTTTCGGCAACTCTAGACCCTGTGGCTAAAGCCCTACCAAGTTGTCTGAGGGCTACCGCAGCAGCAGCTGTCTGCATTCGACAGTCTGCTGGATTAGTCATGAATAATACTCTGATCGTTATGGTTCCACATGCAGTAGACATTTTGCTAAACAGGACAAAGACACAACATCTTACTAGCGCTCGACTATCGAGTTACGAACTTACACTGTTAGCAAGTCACATCCACATGAAGAGGTGTGATACACTGAACCCCGCAACGTTATTACCCATTCCGACAGAAACAGACAAGATGGATAAACATGACTGCTGCTTTAGGACAGAAGAAGAGACAAAAGGGAGAGTAGACTTACAGGACACTCCCCTTCTTGAATGCAATGACACTTTATGGGTTGATGGTTCATGTTTCAAGCTGCCGAATGGTGACACGACTGCAGCATATGCCGTAACAACATTACACACCATTATAGAGACCGCGCGCATTTCCCATAATTCTGCACAAGCGGCAGAACTTATTGCACTTACCAGAGCATGTGTGTTAGCAAAAGGAAAGCGAGTGAATGTGTACACTGACAGCCAATACGCCTTTGGTGTGGCTCACAGTTTTGGGAGATTGTGGCGAGAACGTGGTTTCCTTACATCACATGGTGCAAAGATACAACATGGTCAGCTAGTTAATGAACTCCTTGAGTCACTGACCTTGCCCCTACAAGTTGCCGTTATGAAATGCAGTGCACACAAAAAGATTCAGGATGATGTTGGCCGCGGGAATGCATTTGCAGACGAGGTTGCGAAAGAGACTGCAAGGAACACAATGAGTCGGATGTATGTTGCGGGTCCCGCTAGATGGATTGCTGATGTGGGAATGTGCGAAGACACCATTGAAAGCGTGAAATCTATACAAGCCGAGGCAACTGAGAAAGAGTTGAATGAGTGGAGAGAAAGTAAGGGTAGACTAGATGCGAATGGTTGTTGGGTCGAATTGTCAGAACACCAGCGATGGCTATTACCTAACGCATATGTACTTGCAGTAGTAACAATGGCTCATGGATTTGCGCACATCAGTTCGAAAGGAATCTGTAAACTATTGGCCCCAGTATGGCAGAATAGCAATATCCCGAAATATGCAGAGAATGTGGTCAGAAACTGTATGGTATGTTTAAAGTACAATCCTGGTAGGGGAACCCCAACTCCAGCTGGTCATTTTGCGCCTCCAACGTATCCGTTCGACGTTTTGCAGCTCGATTTCATCCACATGGAGAGGTGCAACAATCTAAAGTATGTGCTCGTTGTTGTTTGCGCCTTTTCCAGGTGGGTGGAAGCGTACCCCCTTAAGGACAATACCGCCTTGACAACTGCCAAAGCCCTTGTCAAAGAGTTCTTCCCTAGATTTGGTATGCCTAGAATTGTCTGGAGTGATAATGTTATGTTATGTTATTGGTTTTTATTGTGCGCACAGCTACTCCAACTAAGGAGCGTCCTGGCGCATTTGACAAGGAAGTGCATAAAAAACATAACACAACTAAAAAGAGAACCAGGGAAGACCCCTCTAAAATACATAACACAGGCTAGGGGTTAAAAACTAGAACAGGAAAGTTTTCAAGGCTTTCCTAAAAGCCATAAGATCCTCTAACAGGCGCAATTCCACCGGGAGAGAGTTCCAGGCTGATGCCGCCTTTACACCAAAGGAGCGGCCGCCCATGCGGCAAAGCCTGTATCTGGGGACTACAACCAGGGCCTGGCCCTGGGAGCGAAGAGTGCGAGTAGGGACATAAAGGGAAAGAGAGCCAGACAAGATTTCAGGGCCTATGCCTCTCAAGATCTTAAAAGCAAGGCAGAGTACCTTGAAGAGAATACGCTTCCTTATTGGGAGCCAGTGTAGGGAGCGAAGAACATTCGCCACCGAGCAGAATTTAGGGAGGCCGACAATCGCCCTGGCTGCGGCGTTTTGTACCCGTTGTAATCGAGTAAGCTCAGCCTGATTGGCCCCGGCGAGAAGAGAACTCGCGTAATCCAGGCGAGAGATGACAGTGGCCTGGATTATTAACTGTCTAGTTGGGGCATCAAAGTACTTAAGAACAGGTCTTAAGCCTCTCAACAGACCAAAGCAACAGGCCGCTGTTCTTTTAGTATGTCCCACGAAAGTCAGACCCGAGTCTATCCACACTCCCAGATTTTTCAGCTCCAAAACCGGCGCCGGGGAAGGTCCCAGCTCAGATGGCCACCATTGGTCACCCCAGAGCTCCGCTCCCCTACCGACAACCATAACTTCTGTTTTAGTGGCATTCAGCTGGAGACAGTTCCCTGTCAACCAGCTAGCCACTGCCTTCAATCCATCCTGAAACCTGGGGGCATCCACTTCCGCATCCCCGCTGAGAGTAACCGCCAGCTGTGTGTCGTCAGCATATGAGACCAATGTTAGGCCCCACTGCCTAGCGACATCAGCTAGCGGTCTCACGTAGAGATTAAACAACGTGGGACTCAGCGAGGATCCCTGCGGAACCCCCATGGCCAGTGGTTGGAAGTTGGACTTGAAGGGGGAGATGGAAACACAGAAGGAACGATTGCCAAGGTAGGAGCGGAACCACTGCAGGGCCTGACCGCCGACACCTATCTCCTCGAGCCGATGCAGGAGGATGCTGTGAGAGACTGTATCGAAGGCGGCGCTGAGATCTAGCAGTATCAGCGCCGCCGTCTGCCCAGCATCCAGCACCGCATGGAGATGTTCCACCATCACAAGAAGGGCAGTCTCCGTGCTGTGTCCAGCACGGAAGCCGTTTTGTGTGGGGTCGAGGACATTGGTTCGTGCGAGATACTCAGACAGGGCCAAGTTGACATGGGCCTCTGTTATCTTCGCCGGCCAAGGCAGCAGCGAGATGGGACGATAGTTTTCGGGCTTAGATGGGTCCAAGGAAGGCTTTTTGAGGATGGGAGACACCACCGCCTGCTTCCACTTAGTTGGAACCACCCCTGACTCCAAAGATAGGTTGACAAGGGAACACACAACAGTGCGCCCCATAAAGGCCTGCTCTCTAAACAGAGCAGGTCTAACTGGATCAGATGGAGAGCCAGATTTAACTCGCAGAGCGAGTTTGTCGAACCCATCTAAGGGAAGAGGGGGGAAGGAAAGCAGGGTGGTAGAGTGTGGCGTCTCATTAGAACTTCCCAAGTCGATCCCTGTATTAGGGAATGCCCGATAGATTGTTTGGACTTTTCCCAGAAAGTACGCAGCCAGGGATTCACAGTGGGAGGTGGAACTCACCACTACAGAGGAAGTTCGCTTTGCTACCAGATCCTTCACGGCCTTAAAGATAGTCCCGTCGATGTGACCTGCGCAGTACAGCGCAGGCGGATACACTCTCCTCCACCCCCTTCCAAAATGGCGGCCCGCCCCAGACACCGGACCCGCCAAGCGGCAGTGAGAAGTGAATGGAAGTGAATTCATAGGACGTGTGATGAAGAGAGTGTGTGAGTGTCTAGGCATACACCAGAAGTTCCACGCTGCAAATCACCCCCAATCAGCTGGATTAGTGGAGTGCTACAATGGCACGTTGAAACTCAAGCTAGCCAAGATCCAAGCCAGTACAGGTCTTAAATGGCCTGACGCCTTGCCCCTAGCACTCCTGTCAACGAGAATGACTGTCCATTCCAGATTAGGACTTAGCCCTCACGAGATAGTGTTTGGCCGCCCAGCCAACGTCTGGGGCGTGCCAAGACCAAAGAAACTCAGCGAAATAGAACACCCCGTACTGCTTGACTATTTGTGCGAATTGACAGCTAAATTGCGTGTTTTACACCAACAGGTTCACAGTTCCTCTCCACCAGCCTCTGACGATCCAGGTCACTCCATCACACCCGGCACGTGGGTCCTGGTGCAGAACTTCCAGCGCACAAACAACGGACAGCCGAGGTGGACCGGACCATACCTGGTACTTCTTTCCACGAGGTCCGCTGTTCGGGTGGAAGGCAAAAAGAACTGGGTGCACGGAACCCATTGTAAACGGGTCCCTCTGCCCCTTCCATACGACCGGTGGGTCAATAAAGGACTTGCCGACTCTGAAACAGAATCCATACCTCGTTTCATCCCTTTCAGCGATGCACGTTTAAAAGAGACTGGCGCCGAAAAGGAGAGTGATCGTATTTTGCAAGGACTTGTGACACCGTCTATGCAGTTGGACACTACCGAACCGGAGATATTGTTTGAAGACACTTCCGTACCTGGGAAACGACGGTACAACTTGAGATCTAACCCCAGAGACTAATAAAAGAGCAAACTAATGTGATTTCTTTTCCCCTAAGAACTATTTTTTGATTTTTCAGCTCTCTCGTCCCAGGGAACTAGCTCATTTTTGATTTTCGAACCGCCATCCGGTTCTGCTGCTAGGGTCGCGGTTGAAGTCTGGGGAGTGCAACTGGGGACGTTTAGGTCAACGGTTCTGGTTGGTCCAAGGGAGTTACCCCGGACTGAACAGAGCGCACTCCCTGGGAGAACCAACCTACCACCGCGGGCAGCAAGTAGAGGATGGAGTTTCCAAGGGTAGAGAGACCTGCCAGATTCACGAACTTTGAAAGACAATTGTGTACAATACTGTCCAGAAGAAGATTTTTAATAATATGTGTTTTAATGCTGTGTAGCATAGTAATGTTCTTGACTGGTTATGCTCTATTCGTATTTCAAGTTTCCTTATTCCAAAATGACACCCGGCCAACGCCTCCTCCCACTCTCTCTCCACACTCCTTTCACCATCTACCTAAACACGAGTCTGCCAGAAGACTCGAATTTGTAAATAATTCATTTATTCAACTCCTACACCAACACCAGTCCATAATGAACACATCAAACTGTTGGATATGCGGACTCATGCCGCACACGACCGATAAGGGTATCCCATACTTCATCCTGCCATTCAGTTATTATGGTTCTCTGTGGGCTTTCCAGACAATGTTCCTGTTTGCCCTAGAACCATACCCAACCGGTTCCATTGAAAGCGATTCTAACAACAAGGTACTAGTGGCAGGGATAAGAAACATGAGTAGAGAGTTCGACACATATCTAACGATCCCCAAAGATGAACTCACTCCATACACTCGTTGGAACGTAACTAAATATGGGGTTTACCTGAGTAAGAGCCAGACAGCAAAGAAATCCCGCCCAGTTTGGATAGTACCCCACCGAGGTCACCTATGTTTACAAGGTATTGGTAGGGATCCCAAAGCACAATTAGGAAAGAGCATATGCACGGAAACATATGTGTTCGCTTCTCGAACTTCCCCTATACTCCTAGCAGCCAAAGGCACGTATTTCGTCTGCCACGACCAAGCATATACATGGTTGCCCCCTGACTTCTCAGGCACGTGTTTCATCTCATTTCTGCTGCCTCCCACCTACACGGCCCGAGCAGATTACCATCGGACAAGGACAGCTAGAGGTGTCGTGAGTAAAGACGACACCGCGGGTCAGGAATTCGCTGACTTCGCAAAGGGTTTTCAGCCATTTTGGGGGCCTATGGTGAACAGCAGGAATATTCGCCAGTTATCTAGGATAGTCGAATCCGCCGTGATTACAACGGCCGGAGCACTTGGCAATTTGAC
The DNA here is from genome assembly GCF_964261635.1 of Lissotriton helveticus. Taxonomy (NCBI): domain Eukaryota; kingdom Metazoa; phylum Chordata; class Amphibia; order Caudata; family Salamandridae; genus Lissotriton; species Lissotriton helveticus. Next base: position 495,729,333 of record NC_136063.1, read on the forward strand.
GACCGAGCTTCAGTCGGATCGACTTATGACCCTTCAGAACCGAGTTGCCCTAGATATCATACTTGCCGATCGTGGTGGTGTGTGTAGAGTGATCCAATCTAGTTGTTGCATTTTCATCCCTGATAACGCACCGACAGTGTACCAGGCCATCTCTAAGTTACACGAGATATCTGGTTCCCTTCACGTAGAAAAAGGGGACTGGTCCTTGCTAGGGTGGTTCTGGGGACTGATCACTGCCTGGGGATGGAAAACACTGATCTTCATTGGGATGATCTTAGCACTTCTGTTTATGTTCTGCCTGTGTGTACAGTGCGCTCCTGCACTCTGTGGCCTCTGTGCTACTTCATGTGTACGGAAGCCTGTGTCAAGGGACGAACTGAGCAACAGAATGATGTTACAGCAGCATCTCCACGAATTCCTTCATACAGATTTGGACTCAGATTAACATGAATTATTGCCTTACATAAGGGCAAAAGGAGGGTCTGTGGTTCTGAAAATCTGGACCCTGTTATCCCGATATCGAGGTCCAATACCCGTGTCACAAAATATCAATGTACCATGACGAATTTGGTGTCCACGAACCGATAATGATTAGGACATCATTCCTATACATTTGCGTCATAATCGAGGGTCGCCAACGACCCTAAATCGTAGTTTCCGTCCCGACCCCTTAGACTCCATTTTGTGAACGACATCCATCTTACGTCTTGCCCTCATGATAAGTCAATTAAAGGTCGAGCTTGATCTAAAAGGACACGTCCACCTTCCCTGACTTCCCCCTGACCTGTCCCAACTGACTCCATTGCCTTTAGCCAAACCTGTTTGGGCAGCCCCTCGCCCAGTGGCCAAATACGATAGCATCAATACATAACATTCCTCAAACCATTCACTACATACAGACCATGCTTTCTACAAACATGCACCTGTCCATACTCCTTGTTTATGGCCAGTTTTATGACTGGGTGGTACCTTCCTTTATTGATGTTTCATCGATATCTGATGGGAGTTCCGGGTCTGGCTGGGTAATCTATCACGAACTGGACATCTATAATGTGGGCTTGCTTACATGACTTCGCTCTTTGTATTATTATAGAAATATGTTTACAGCCGTATCATAAACTCGAGAATTCTTGCTTGCAGCTATTATTTCTGTATATAAGGAAAAGGCTGGTTCTGTAAAAACGAACAGTCTCCTGAGAACACATGACCCGTGCTTGTCGTGCTTCTAGGACACCTGTTACTTGGTAGCTATCAATAAAACTTGATCTCTGACTGCGACTAGAAGACTCCGTGTTTCTGTGGTCCGAAACAAGGGGGAACTCAGAGGTCTTCGGGTGTTATTCCCTGGCACCACCGGGTTCCTAAAAACCCGGCACCTCAGAACCTCCAAAGGAAGAGGAGAGGCTATCGACAACAGATGGAGTTCCGTGTATCAGAACTGCCTTGGCCAAGCAGGGGCTATGAGGATCATCCTGCACGGCTACACCTTGATCTTCCTGATGAGCCATGGGATCAGAGGTATGGGAGGAAAGGCTTAGACAAATGTCCTTGACCATGCTATCGAAAGCGCACTCCCCAGAGAACCTCGATGGTGAAGCCTGCTTGCACAAGACCGGCATTTCTTGTTGGTCGGAGTGGCAAAAAGATCGATTTCCGGTCTACCCCACTGGCTGAAGATCTCCTCCAAAACTCTCTGATTCAATTCCCATTCGTGGCTGACTGAGGATGACCTGCTCAGTCTGTCGGCGTTTTCGTTTAGGACCCCTGGCAAGTGTTCTGCCTTCAGCGATATCCTCTGAAGAATCGCCCATTCCCAGATCTGTTGAGCTTCGTGCGACAATGGACGAGATCTGGTTCCCCCTTCCTTGTTCACATAGTGCATGGCCCTGGTGTTGTCCGTCCTGATAAGCACCTGTGAACCTTCCAGACGAGGAAGAAAAGCTTGCAGAGCCAGTCTTATCGCCCTTAGCTCTAAAAGGTTTATGTGGAGACGTTTCTCCTGGGGCGACCAATGACCGCTGACATGCAGGTCTTGCATCACTGCCCCCCAACCCTCCAATGACGCGTCCGTTGTCACCACTTGTGGAGACGGGTCGCTTACGCAGGATAGACCTTGGGACACGTTGTTTTGATCTGTCCACCATAAGGCCGCTTCCTTCATCATTGGAGTGACGGTCACTCAGTCCTCGAATGAACCGTGGACCTGCTTCCACTGGTTGTCCAGTTGTTCCTGCAGAGGACGCATTCTTAGTCTGCAATGGGGAATTAATGGAATACACGATGAAATCACGCCCGGTAGAGACTTGTAGCGGGATGTATGACGTTACAACGCATACTTTTACAACGCCTACCTTTACATCGCAAGTTTTACAACGCATATCATTACAACGCATAGTGCTTTGGGGCGCTGGATAGTGAATAGTTTAATTTACTATTCCAACTCCAGTCCCCGTGGATAGTAGGGAAGGTATTGGATAGTACATTAAACCTATTCCCTATCCTAGAGCGCCCCCCAGCGCAATGCGTTGTAATGGTTTGCGTTGTAAAAGTTGCGTCGTAAAGGCACTGCGTGGTAAAAGTTGCGTTGTAAAGGATGTTTCCCCTTGTAGCGGCGTACTGAAAGACACTTTCTTGCGTGTAAATCCCGGGCCAAGGTCTATAATTTCTCCCTCCTTTCCGGAGTAGGGAAGGCTTTTGAGAGCTTTGAATCCAAGATGGCTCCTAGGAAGCGAGCCTTTCTGGACGGGACCAGGGAGGACTTTCCGTTGTTCAGAGTGAGTCCCAGATTCTGAAACAAATTGGTACAAGCTTAAACAGCCTCGAGCGCTGCCTCCCTGGACGGAGCTTTCAGCAACCAGTCGTCCAGGTAGGGGAAGACTTGGAAATGGTGCCTTCGCAGGAAAGCTGCTACTGGCGCCAGCACCTTCGTAAAAATTCTCGGAGCTGAGTGGAGTCCAAAGGGTAAAACCCTGAACTGAAAATGGCTCTTGGCTACTGTGAATCGCAGAAACCTTCTGTGTGCTGGGTGAATCGGAACGTGGAAATACGCATCTTCGAGATCGAGCGTGGCCATGAAATCCCCCGGACTTCAAGATGTCCTGGAGAGAGACCATCCGGAAGGACAGGGAGATGAGATAGGTGTTTAGCTCCCTGAGGTCTAAAATTGGGCGCCATGTCTCTAGCGTCTTCTTCACCAGGAAGAACCTGGAATAGAATCCTTGCCCCCTTTGGTTTGAGGGGACCGGCTCTATCGCTCCCTTCCGGAGCATCTGTTGGACCTCGAGCCGCAGGAGACGCTGGTGTTTCGATGGAATGGCCGCCGGGGGCTTGGGTGGAGGGACTTGCATGAATTCCAAGGTATGCCCTTTCCGAATGATGTTGAGCACCCAACGGTCCGATGTTGACCAGTTGGGTTGACTGGTCCAAAACTGGACCAGTTTTGAAGGTATTTGGTGACCCTGCCTCCAACTGATGATCTCTTGAAGGAGGGTCCAGTAGGAAGAGCCAGGAGGCCGCTATTGGCGCTTGGACGAATCTCGTCCTCGTCCAGCCTGTTTCCCCTTATTGTAAGGCCTGGAGTAGTTGGTAGACTGGCCCTGCCCCTGTTGATAAGGCTGACGGTATTGCTGGGAACCTGAGCCCGTGGAGGAATAGCGCTGCTGTTGGAAGGATCCCCTGAAGTTACCACCTCTGCCTCTGGATCCCTTAAAAGGAGACTTTCGGTATTGAAGGGTCCCCAAGGACCTGGCCGTCTCCGTGTCCTTTTTTATTTCTTGAAGAGTGTCATCAATGAGTTTGCCGAACAATGACTCACCATCAAAGGGAAGATCCAGGACCTTGTTTTGGATCTCAGGCCGAAACCAGGTAGCCTTGAGCCATCCTTGGCGACGGAGGACTGCTGTCCCAGCCAAGGAACGAAACGCCGTTGTTGCAATGTCCATTGCACAGTCAATGATCTCCATCGACGTCGCTTATCCCTCTTGCAAGATCTTCTTTGCCTCAGATGTTGACTCTGGAGGCAGCTGGTCAAGGTACGGGGCAACATCACACCAAAGCTGGCGGTCGTATCTACCCAAGATCGCCAGGGCATTAGCAGCTCGCACCAGCAAACTCACCATCGATGAGAATCTTTTCCCCGCATTATCCAACCTCCGCCCTTCCTTGTCCGGAGGAGTTGTTAAGGGAGCAGAGGAGTTACGGGATTTCTTCTGCGCTGCCTGCGAGATAACGGAGTCTGGTCTTGGATGACCCGTTAAGGCCGGCTGAAACATCGTCGGATGCCTTGTATTTCTTATCCAGACGCGGTAGCACAGGGACCACCGTCGCCGGGTTCTTCATAGCCTTTAGGCCCTCTTTCCACAGATGAGCCACAATAGGAATGGACCTAGTTGATTTCCTAAAGGGTTCCTTGAAATCATATAGGAAACAATCTGTAGAAACCTTAGGCATGGCCAATTTGAATCTGCCAGCAGCTCTTTCCATCAGCTGATGGAAGCCCCCAATGTCCGCTGGCGGGGAATCTGCCGGATCCGGGACTGGTGATGCGGGATCTGGAATGATATATTCATCATATTCAGTATTAGGAATAGAGTCATGATCCGACTGCTGATGCTCATCCGAGGAATCATCATGGGCCTCTTGCAGCCCGGAGGAATCCTGTTGGAAGGATGTCTGAGGCTGATGAGAAACTTGAGCCGGAAAATTTGGCGTCACTGGTGAGGCCGAAATCACTGTAGGCGCAGCAGGCGTTGTTGGGACCGGAATTGGCCTATTCGCCTTAGATTTATAGTCCTGCAGCATCTTATGCAGATCTTGAAGAAAAGAAGATGGCACTGTAACCATATCCTGCCCAGAATGGTGTTGTGACTGGGCCGCCTGATGATGACCAACCTCCTCGTGGTCGTATTCGCCCTCAGAGTCCGTCTCCTGGCATTTGACTAGAAGTTGGGAGGGACTATTGGCATAGGTGTACGAGTCCTGGTCATCCTCCTCTTACTCTCCTTCCTGAAAAAGCATGGTTGGCAGTAGGGAAGACACACTCCTCGGAGAAGTCATCTCCGGCGTGAATCTTGTCACAGAAATCGTAATTCTCTTTTCAGAGGACAAGATCGTCGACGGTTCCGTCGTCGACGGTTGTACATGCGTCAACCAGATCGGGGTCGTCGAAGTCGTCGACGATGTAACTGTCGACGCTCCAGCTGACGTCATTGACAAAGTCTTCGTCGTCGATTCCCTCGTCGACGAGACCGTCGTCGTCGTCGTTACCGTCGACGTCGTTACCATCGTCGTCAGCGACACTAACTTTCGTCGTCGGCACCTTCGTCGTCGGCGCCGTCGGCGTCTTCGTCGTCGGCACATTCGTCATCGGCGCCGTCGGCGTCTTCGTCGTCCATGCCTTCGTCGTCGGCAAATCTTCCGTCGACGGTACCTTCGTCGACGAAACCCCTGTCGACGGGATCGTTGCCGATAACATTTTCGATTTTGATTTTCGTTGTCGAGGACTTAGAACTCCTCTCAGAAGACTGGGATGAAGGTTTCTTGAAGGCTGAGGCAGTCTTCTCATCTTTGGAAGGCGTAGAAGGTCCTACCCTCTCCTTTTCACCTCGGTGAGGAGATTTGCTGGGACCTAGGCTCTCAGACTCACTGGGGGTCTTTTTTGAGGCCTTAGAAGATCTTTCCACAGAAGGAGAAGGGGAACCCCTACCCCTCTTTACTGACCTTCTCGAGGAAGACATCGACGCTGCATCCTCACTGTCACTAGAGACAGTGTCCTTCCTGGATTTCAGCTTCTGGAGCCATGTAAAAAGTCTACCCTCACGGTCCCGGAGGGTCTTGGTCTACAGGGTGCGACAGATCTTGCAGTCCGAAGCTTGGTGGTCAGGATAGAGGCAATAGATGCAGTCTTTGTGCTTATCCTCCACAAAAAGCCTCTTCTTGCCACAGGTGGAACATGGCTTGAAAAGGGCTTTTTTCTTCTCCATGTCAGACATCCTGGAAGGCAGCTAACAATCCTGAAGTGAATCTGTAAGATTCTGAAGTAAAAATCCTGAAGAAATTCCTTTGAAGAGTAGAAGTTGAGCAGAGCTCAAAGGAGACTCCCTAAGCACAACGTGCGGTAGAAAAACTGAGGCTCTGAGGTTCCTTCAGGAAGGTTCTAAGGGGTGAGGCACTTCTGATTGGCTGATGCCTAAGTTTGGTCTCTTTTACACAAAGAGGGTGATATGCTACAAAAGGGAATGAGGCCTAGGCCTTTTTCCTTGGTCTTTTGTACCTACAGCTATGGTATTTTGTTACCGAGACTCCCATTCCGACGACGGGGAATGATACAAAAGCATGGGAATCTATGAAAGTTCCAATACCGGTCCTAGGATGCTTGATTCCGGTCCAGATAAGACATGGCTTGGCAGTTCGGGTTGGACTGTTCCCATGAGGCACAGGGTCAAGACTGATTTGCATATGGCCATGTCTGAACTGGGGTGGCTTGGTGAGCAAAATAACGATGGATTAAACCCAGATCTGTGACTGGAGGTGAATGTTTTGCATTTGTGCAACATTCCATCTATCATCTTGTGTGTTTTGCTGTTAGGCTTAAGGAGAGGCATCATGTTTTCCTGCTGAATGTCTTCATGCTAGTGAGATGCCCCGTGCCCTGTTTAGGCCTGCTCCGACCTCTGCAAATGTAACTTAGGCTCATGGCCTATGCCCAGTGCTAATGTGATTGTGCCGTTACGCTGATGGTGTCGCGCCTAGTGTGTTTAAGGCCTAATACTAATACCGTTGCTAATGCCGTTTGTGCTAATGAGGTTTTTAGGCCCTGTGTTATGCCAAGTGTGAGAAGTTGGCCTGGTATATGATGCTCACTAGTTCTAGTGATCACCTTGTACCATGCCAAGCAACCCTTATGGTGCAGGTTGTAAAGTCAACCTTATAGACAAGCTATCCTAGGGGTAGCATGGACTAAGCAGTCTTAGGCTAAACTCTGTAAAGGCATGTGAAGCAAGCTGTTTTACCATACACAATCCCTTGAATACCAAATGAAAGGACACTACACAGATATATATTGAAAATATATATAGATTTATTTCTACAAATATCCCTGATACTCTTTATGAGCACAGAAGCAAATGCGTTAAAACAAAACACAGTTTAAATACACAAAAGTTGCACAATTATGGATGAGCCCTAGGGGCCACCTAAACCATATACTAAAATAGTGGTATAAGAACCACTATGGGGGGGAGGAGCCTAGCTCGCGGCCGTGATGGTCGCCCTTTAGCTCGGCTCCCGCAGCCCTCCGTCCTGATTGACTATCCTGTCTTCTATCCTGTCCGAGGACGACACATCTTTTGGGGCATTGAAACATAACGGCTTGTTTGTACTTACCATCCGACCCCGGGGTCTCGGTGTGCAGTGGCTCCGGAGTTGTGGCCTCCGAGGGATCGGGGCCTCTGCGAGACTTGGACCGGGACCTGGCCGGCAGGATCCGACGGCTCTCGGCCCCGGCCGAGAGCGAGAACCAGTGTTGGGAGCCGATGTGCGAAGATCCCGGCGATCCTGACCCGGGCCTGCCCTGGTGGCCGCGCGGCCGACGTGGGTGAGAGGCCCCGGGACCTGATTCTGTGAAGGGGTCTCCCTCCGCCGCTGCTTGGTCCGGCGGCCCTGGTCCTCGGGGCCCGGACTCCGCTTGTTTGGGGCACCGGAGCTGGTGCTGGCGGAGACCCGTTTTGGGCAGATATCCTTTTGGCATCGAGGCCGCCCTTGCTGGGACCCCCCGGAGCTTGTAAAGTCCTACATTTGCGAACTGTTATTTCCGGGGGTCTTGGTGCGCGGCGATTGGGCTGATTCACGAAATGGCGGCCGACCCTCTGGAACGAGAATCACCCTGTGGCGGCGGGCCCGTGTTGCCTAATCGTGTGGGGAGCGGATCTGGTGGACGTGTGCCGACGGTCAGAGATATCCTGGAAGCCCTGAGATCCCTACACGCTTCCCTGGCCCTGAGAGTCTCGGTGGGTCCGCCACGATCTGCCGCCATTTTGGGCGGCCATTTCTTCTTGTCGCCTTCTTGTTTCGATGACTTCATTGCCTCGCCCCCCTCGATTGACTTGAGTGTCTCCGCCACTGATCGAAGATCGTGTAGTGTGCCGTGACTTTGGGGCGCCCTGCTTTTTGTGGTTCGGACCCCGGGGACTTGGATGCTGTACTGCGACCATGTTCGACATTGTTGCCTGAAACTATTGGTGGACTGCCTCCTGTGCTTGCTTCGATGACTTTGCCTGTGTCTATAATTATGACCACTTCGCCCGATCCAGTGGCGCAACTGAACTCCTGTTTTACACTGATCGTGCTGCGATTGTTGATGCATCTACACTTTCGGTTCGGACTATTGCTCCCTTGTGGATCTATCTACCCCCCACGTAGCTATGTTAGTCACCATTCCACTCGACTATATGCTGATTTCGTATTTAGTATGTGGTTTTACATTGCCATGTGGTGGGTGGGATTTGTCGCTCGAAAGGGTTGGGGGTGAAATGTACGACTTCTGTTTGATTCCCGGTATACGATTTAGTAGCATCATTGTTTTTAATCGTAGAAAGGTGGGAGGTCCCCTTCTCTTAATGTTTTATAGCGCGTGATGGGGTGTCGTCCTGGTATGTTTTTGACTGTGCTTTTCTGGTTGGGCGGAGGGCTGCGGCCGCCCGTTCGGATTATAGTTATTCTGCTCCTCCCTCCTGTCCTTTTTTCTTCGCTTTTGTTTTTTTTTGTTTTTTTTTGTCTCGTTCTTCTTTCTTACTTCTCGCTATATTTCGGGTTCTGGTTTAGGGCGACAGGCACGCTGTCTGAAGGATAGGCCATAGCCTTCTACAGGGGGTGCAGGGTGGGACGGGTGGGTTGGGTACTATTTTTTGTTTGTCCTCTGGTTCTATGGCCCTTTTCTATCTCTTTTTCGTGAGGCCGCGTCTGTCCTGACCTCCTCTGGTGTGTTTCGGGTGGGGGGTGTGGCGTCGTTAATCCTCCTGATAGGTTTCGGCTGTCTTTCTCCCCGATCGCCATACCCCCACTTGGGCCGCTACTCCTTTTGTCTCCTGTCTTCCTGCCACGGGGGGCCTGGGTCGGCGTGTCTTTTTCCTTTCGTTTTTCTTATTTCTTTATTTCCCTTTTTATTGTCTTATTTTGTCTTCCCTCCGTTTTCCCTTCCCTTCCCCCTCCCCTTCCCTACCTCGTCCCCCCCCCCCCTTTTTCCTCTCGGTGTCCTAGAAGTTATTATGACGAGCTGGTTTTGGTTTATTGTCTTTCCGATCCCTCTGTTCTGGCTTGGTAGTGTCCTGGGTGGCGGGCATGTTACGAGAAGAATGCTCAGGGGCTGATTGTGTCTCACATATCCTGATTTCTTGAATGCATTGTATTATCCCCCCCGATCTTCTGGCCCCATGCCCCCTTATTAATGTTGCAGTTGATTACGGGATATCGGATGCCTCCGTATTGAAAGTGCGCCTGTCATACGTCTTCTCCCCATATTATAAAATTAAGCCTTATTTACTCCTGTGTTTTAGCCCTTTGGTTCCTGAATTTTTTCTCCCCCCTTTTATGATTGTATGGCCTCTGCTTTGTATTGATTGATTATGTGATATTTGCCTGGTGACTCCTGATTGTTTTGTACATTGCGGCCGGCCGGATGGGTTGTAGGCCTTGACTTGTCTCTCCTTTTTGATGTCAATGAAGGTTTTAAAAAAAAAAAAAAAAAAAGAACCACTATGGGGAAAGTGAAGAGGCCTAGGGCCTGGGGAATCGCTGGAGCTGTTCGGGACTAGCAGTGAAGAAGTCGGGAAAGGCCCGCGGGACTCGGGAGCAGTGCGGAAAGTGCACGCTTTACCAATGCAATGTCAATGGTGCGTAAAAGTTACAAAGTTAGTTAAAAAGGAACCTTCCGAGTGACCTAGAAGGATGAAACTTTAGACACAGACACTAGAGGTGTGTACCAGTGTGGGAACACCGGCGGAGCTGAGTTACCTCACCCACAGGAAGCGGGTGCATAGGGTCGAAGTAGTGTCGGGTTTCGTCAGGCAGGTCGATGGTGCTTGGAGCTGAAGATGCTGCAGGCGATTCGATGTGAAGAGTTCCGGTGGATCCAAGGGTGGATCTGAAGAGGTGAAGACCTGAAAGCAGAGGGGACAATGTTCAAAGTCACTAGCCAGTGACTACCGTGGAACCAGAGTGGAACCAGGCAATGTCGGGTGCAAACAGGTGATGTCGGGTAGCTTCTCTCTGCAGCCACGTGGACACGAGGGGTCGAAGACGTCCAGGAGTCGGTCACGAGCTGTCCCACGCAGGCTTCTGGCTGTCGGCAACTTGATTGGAGCAAACAGGCCTTGGCTAATGCAAGCCACGCAGGAATCGAAAAAGGCTTGTTACTCGGACCAGCAAGGTCAGAGCAGGTGCTCCTTTTTACAGGAGCGAGGGCAAGTCTGGAGCAACCAGACCCGCAGTGTAAGTTGAAGGTTTCGTCGCCAAGATGGCCGCTAGCCACGTGGCAAGTGGACGGGATGGCGCGTCGAGTGGCACGGTGCAAAAGGGCCCCACGCAGATCGTGGAGATGCTGGGGGGCTGATCTTTGGTGCAAGGGCTGCTCGAGGTTGGGGCTTCTCAAACCCCAAAGCACAGCGTCGAGGGTGCCTCTGATGCTGCGCAGTCAGCGTTTCGGGGGTCTTCCAAGAGGTCCGGTCCCACGTCTCTCGGTGCCTCCACGGGTCCCTTCTTTGCAGGGACTATGGATCGGGCGGTGAGAAGTCTGGGAGTCTGGGTCTTGTCAGGCTCTGGGCTCGGGCTCCGGCGGGAGGCGGCGGCAAAGCAGACGTCGAGGTGCTGGTTGGTGCCTGTGTTCACAGGGTGGTCACTCCTTGGCCACAAGGGAGATTCTCTTCCGTCTTCTGTGCAGCAGAATGTCGAAGACCAGTCTTCTTCTGTATTTCAAGTTGATTCAGGATGATCTGAAGTCTCAGGACACAGCTCCCACTCTTATTCGAATCTGGGGGGCCGGATCACCTACTAGGTCCCTCCTCTGGGTGGAACCAGGAAGGGGGGTGGTTACACCCCCTTTCCTTTGTCCAGTTTCGCGCCAGGACTGGGGCTGGAAAGCCCCAGCACCGGTTTGAACTGGCCTATGCACAGGGACACCTTGTGTGCCCCAGGCATGTCTGATTCTATTCAGCCCTGTCCTACCCAATACACAAAATCCTGTCTGGAGTGGTGCTAGCACCTCCCCAGGCAGGAAACCCTTTGTCCACGCTGCCCTCGCTGGAAGGACTCCCAGCAGGAGGAGGTCAGACTTGTGTCTGTGGTGGCAGCATCCATTTTGTGATGCTAAGGCTCTGTTTAACTTTAACCGGGGTTCAGGCTAGGTACATGTCGTGTCCCTCTAGAAGGGTGGAATGCTACCCCCGTCGCCAGAACTGGCGAGGGGGTAGTATTCCAATTCGTATGACACCTTACTCGACATGTTTTGATAAAGCCAAACCCAAGATAGCATTTAACCGCGAGGTTCATAATGCACTTAAGAGTATATGGTATGGCAATATCATGAAACAGCTAAAGGACATGGTTCCGAAAGCTGCAGACAGGCTCAGCTCATGCCAGAGCACCATCTCACATATTTCCCAGCACTCTGCCTCCAGGATTGATGAGGCCTTCCATAGGAGTGACTGATAGGAACATATGTGTCCATTTTAGGTTAGGTATAGGCATACTACACCTAAGTAAGGGGTGGTTACACCGACTTACCCCAGCTGAGTGATCAGCCAGTTGTGTCAAATATGGAGGCCAGGCCAGGGGTGGCACAATACATGCTGCAGCCCCTGGTAGGCCTTGGAAGCACCTATGCCCTGGGTACCTGGGTACACTGTTACAGGGGCCAATAAGGTGAACCAGTTCCAATTTCGTTATGCACCTAAAGTACATGGGTAACAATTTAGAGAGAGAACAGCAGGCTGTGGGTCTGATTAGCAGGCCCACAGCCACATTAAGTCATAAACCAGTGAAGCAAAAAGCAAAAATTTGGGGTGACCATAGGATAGCAGACCCTACTCTCCTACACCAAGGACCATGTGCCTGAAGCCCCTAAGGGTGCCTAAAGTGATGTTGCCCACCTGTATCCCCCGGATGTTTTAGGGTGATGCGATGCATAATGAAATGCTCATGATGATGCCCACTGCTGAGGTTTAGTTCTAATGATTCCATGCCTATGGTGAATGTCATGCTATGATGTTTTTATTGCAGATGTTCCTGCCTAATGTGTTATGCCACTGTGATTTATGCCACAGGTTCCTACGCCGAATACTACTGTCATGCAATGATGTTTCCGTTGCAGGTGTTCCGGCCTAATGCTTAATTTCACGCCCAGATTTTTTTATTACAGGATTGAGACTGATGGACTTACCTTTTTCCTTTTTTTCCCCTTTGTCCTTCGCAATGGTTCTGGCAGCGGCCAGATTGGCCTGCCATGTAAATAATCCCCATATAAATATTGCCTTGGCACCAGTTGGCGCAGTGTAGAGATTACTGCGATTGTTATTTTGTGTTTTACACAATACAAAAGTTATTCTTACACAACCTTGTGTAGCGTCTGTTTTTGGAGTGTGCCTTCTGTGTCGCCTGTGTGTACTGTGTGGATGCCTTGCACATTTCCTCCGGAGGTTGGACCGCCCGCTCTGCACCACGCAACCCCATTTCTAACAGAGTTATTCCAAATGGTGCCACCAAAGCAGAGACCATGTGACAGAGGACAGGCCACTGAAAGCTCAAGTGAGACGCCTAGCTCTGGTTCAGTTTGAGGTCCTTTTAGACCCTCGACCCTAAAATACACTTAGGTTTCACATGGTTTCTGCCTGCCTGCCAGCCATGCTCTAACCTCATGCACCAAGAAGTAAGAATACAACTTTAAAATTCGCTTTAAAATAGGAGAGCGAAAGAGATACTCCTCTATTGGCAGAATTGTACTCTATGAAAGCAGAAAACCTAGGATCAATCCATTGGTTTAGGACCCTAAAGCCTTCATTTTATGTTTTTTTAACTCATTTTATTGATGACACAACAAGGAACTTCACAGATTATGTTACAGCGCTGAGCATAGTTTGAGTGACAATTGGAAATGCAATAAACTCCATATTTACATCATTTATTGCTGTTATTTTGTTTCTTTGCCTTTACACATTATAGCAATCCATTACTGACGGATAGAATTATGGGCTTCCAGCAAGAGGGTCGTACATATGTCTCCCCTGTATAAGTTGCACAAACCCCATAGTTGCTTTCACTTTATCAGACAACCCTGACATTCATATACCATCTTCTCAGCTATCACGCACCAATCCAAGTCTTCCTTCCAGGCTTGTTGTGTTGGCGCTTCAGGTGCACCTCAGTCTTGCAATGTTTTGCTTGGCAGTTACCAAACCCCGCGTTACCGAGGTCTTTTCTTTGCTGTTTAAGTTAGTTGCTTTCCACACACCTAGGAGGCAACACTTAGGCGAGGGTTCGAGTTCCATCCCCAATACATCACTCAAACAGTGCACAATTGTCTCCCAATACGTAGGACAGGCCCAGGTGATGTGATAAAACATACCCTCTCAGCAGCATCGCCGCCTACACTTAGGATCCAACCCTTTCCCGTCTTAGCTAGAGTTTGACATGAAAAATATTTGAAGCTGTATTCGTTTGAATCTCGAGGAGATAGCCACCTCTCTAGGGGAGGCCAATGTGCCCTGCCAATCTTCATCATCTAATTCTCCTATATCATGTGTCCACTGCCCTCGGAGTTTGAGGAAGGGGCCAGGGGGAATTATTGATACATTTTTGGTAGGTCAAAGAGATTGCTTTGTAGTACATATAATGTGTAAGGAATCTATCCTCCAGTGGGGAGGCCTCAGGAAGGTCCATCCCTTAGGGATAGCCCCCCTGGAGAGCATGCCTGATTTTTAAGTATTGAAACGTTTCTGTGGTGGCTAGGTCATATTCCCGTTGCTGTGTTGTGAAGGGAATCAAACCTCCACCCGCACACAGATCACCCACCGTTGCAATACCTATGAGATCCCATCGGTCAAAACCTGGGACTTTCCTCAAGGTGGTCAGCTGCTCTGCATCCCACAACAGGGTGGCCTGCGCTAACTGGTTAGACCATCTTGAACCTTTGTTTACCTCATGCCAAAGCTAGAGGATGTGCTAAGTGGGACTCGCGAGTCGGAGACGCCGACATGCAGTATAGAGTTCCCTCATTTAGCTCCCAACATACAGGACACATTTGTCCATTCTATATGCTGGCTGGTCCGGGGGCGATTGATTTCCATTAGTTGTGTAGCCCAATAATAATTATGTTTGTCGGGGAGCACAACTCCCCCACCATACCATCCTCTCACTAACTTCCGAGTGGCTATCCGTGGGGGCTTCTCATCCCATAAAAGCGTTCTTTGTTCACTCTCTATCACTTTAAAATATGAAAGGGGGAGTGGAAATGGTGTATTTTGTTATATATTTGAAAATAGCGGGAAACATCTTTAATTGGGTAGCTCATCCTAGTAAGGAGAGTGGAAGGGACCTCCAGTGGCACACATCTCCTGTCTAATGCTGATCACAAAAGAGGGTGGGATCTGTGGTGATGTATACTCCGAGGTAGCGGAAACCCGCTACCACCACCGTTGCCTCACACTCCTTAAGTAGCAGTGGGAGCGCTCCACTCAGCACGTAGAGAATGGACCTCGACCAGATGATGTTACAGCCATAGTATTTTACAAAATTAGTAAATATATTTAATATTCTATTTATAGAGGATTTAGGCGATGCCAGATATAGAAGTATGTGATCAGCATATAGGGAAATTCTGACCTTCCAGTCCTCTGTCCAGCATAGGCCCCATATCAGCAGATCCAAGTTGCCAGGGGTTCGAGTATTAGGGCAAAGAGCAATGGCAATAAGGGACAGCCCTGCCTTGTCCCTCTCCAGAGGTGGAAGGTTTGGGATGCTCTATTGTTCACCACGACTTGCACCTTTGGGTCTCCGGATTGGAGTCTCAGCCAGACCATGAATTTGGGGCAAATCCTATCCTATCCAGCACTGTGAATAGTGCTGGATAGGATGTGGGCTGACACCTGCCAGCCCACCATCTCCAACTGGACACCTATCACAACCATGGACACAGCCGCAGCCATGAAAGGCATAAACTCGGGGGCTCAGATGGGCTTCCCTTAGGCGCAGCTTCGGCACGCCAGCGGCCCCCAGTATGTAGGGGAGGGGCGATCCGCTGGGAGGCGAGAGGTGGGAACAGGCGTGGACAACGGCCCGAAGGGAAGCGTGGAAACACGGGCTCAGAGAGCCCAAGTCAAATTCAATGAGCAATGGAGAACGGCTTACAACATAAGAGCACGCACAGTAAAACAGATTACAACGTCAGATCACAAAATGTAAGACCAATACAATTAGCCACACATAGTGAAACAATACTGTAAAAACAATACTGCCAATACAGTTACCGGAGGCAGACAGGCCAACAGAAGGACGCAGGGAGCAGGGACCGGCGGAGGCAGCCATGGGCAGATAGCAGCCTCGAACACCCAAGCAGGGGGCTCAGCGGTGGCGCAGACTATCGCGGAGCACTGGGGTGAGAGTAGACCAGTGGCAGAGGGTCAAGGTCTTTCTCGTGCTCCTCCACAGCGGCCGCCACTTGGGCATCTATCGACAACCACTGCATCTAATCTCAATGTATCAATTCTTCCCAGGACCCTGTGGAGCCTACGTAAATTATGCGATGTGTTCCTTTCCGGCATGAACCCGGATTAATTGGGGTGTACCAATTTCGGGATAATTTGCATCAAGCATGTGGTGAGCAATTTGGCCAAGATTTTAATTTATGCATTAAGCAGAGAGATGGGGCGATAGGATGAACAGCTGTGTCTTGGTTTTTATTCTTTATGGATTACAACTATTGTGGCCAGTCGCTAGTCCGCAGAGAACCTTCCCTCCCACTGATATTTTGTATACATGTCTTATCAGTTGCCTATTTATAGATCTCAATTGAGCGGCCTTTGGGTTCCACTGCTTTTCCTGACTAGTACCATGAATCGCCTGAGCCACATCGTCGTCAGGTATGTCGCTCTCTAATACAGCTAGGTTGTCCACAGTAAGAGTGGGCAGGGGTATGTCTTCTAACAATTCCCTAGCGGTAGCTCCCATCGTAACCCCAGTCAGGGAGTAGTCTTGATGATAATGTGTAGCGAACGCCTCCGCTATTATTGCAGGTCACGAAGTATTTTGTTTCCATCCGTCTTAAGATCAGTAATTAGTCTGGTCGCCCGTTCACGCCTGGCAAGCCAGGCAAGTAGTTTCCCTGCCTTATCCCCAACTTCATAGATTTTATTCTGTGTGGCCTGTGTTGCCTCAGTAGCGAGGTCCTTATAGTCTTTCTTCATAATGTTTAGGGTATATTGGACACTTTCTGGGTCATCTCCTAGCAAAGCCCTCTCCAACTGCATGATTTCCTTCTCTAGTCCATCCATTGTGACTGTCCTAAAACCCGCCGTTAATGAGATAGCCTGTCCTCTCATGACTGTCTGTAACACTTCCCAAAGGGTCTGCGCTGACTTTACCGACCCGTCATTTTCTTTGAAGTAGTACTCAATTGCCAATTGCATCCCTTACTAATGGGATTTTGAGGCACCATGGCTTGATAGGTGCTATTTTCTTGGGTTGCGGCATGCTTGCCGCATAAATTGAACATATCGGGGAATGATCCAATATTCCCCACGCCAAGTGACTAGATTATAGTCTCCTGAGGCGGAAGCCAGGAGAAGCTCTATCAGTTTTTTTAATTGCGCTGCATGTTCTTTTTTAACTGCACCTAGTTTTAAACAATTTGTACAAGAAGTCAGTCCGTGGTCATCTTCCCAGCCGATTAGGCGCTGGAGTTGGAGTGACACCACGCTCGTAAGTCTACCGCAGGAGCAGGCAGACATCTTGTGTGGCATTGTAGGCAGCGCGCTAGTGTTTCGCTCCTCGGTGACCACATAAAAGAGGATGCAAACGTGTGCGCACTGCACTAGATTATAGTCTACTGAGGCGGAAGCCGGTAGTAGCTCTATCAGTTTTTTAAATTGCGCCGCATGTTCTTTTTTAACTGCACTTACCTAGTTTTAAACAATTTGTACAAGGAGTCATTCCTTGCTCACCTTCCCAGCCGATTAGGTGCTGGAGTTGGAGTGACACCACGCTCGTAAATCTACCGCAGGAGCGGGCGGACATCCTGGGTGGCATTGTAGGCATCGCGCTAGTGTTTTGCTCTTTGGTGAACAGATAAAAGAGAATGCAAACGTGTGCGCACTGCACTAGATTATAGTCTCCTGAGGCGGAAGCCGGGAGCAGCTCTATCAGTTTTTTAAATTGCGCTGCATGTTCTTTTTTAACTACACTTACCTAGTTTTAAACAATTTGTGCAAGAAGTCAATCTTTGCTCACCTTCCTAGCCGATTAGGCGCTGGAGTGACACCAAGCTCGTAAGTCTACCCCAGGAGTGGCAGACATCTTGGGTGGCATTGTAGGCAGCACGGTAGTGTTTCGTTCCTTGGTGACCACATAAAAGAGGATGCAAACGTGTGTGCGCAGACGATGCACGCAGGGGGTGCGCCAAAGGCAAGCCCGTCTGCGCCCGTCCACGCCCAGCCGAGACTAGAGGCCAGAGATGCTGCCTCTGCCCAGGTAAATAATTGCCATGAAACCCCCATATATTATTCAGCTGAATCTCTGCTTGCTATTAGAGCGCTCAAACAAGCCAAGAATTCAAGCCATATTAACTGTGTTCAGAAGTTTCCCTATACGGTAGAAAGTCCGGTAACACGTAAACACTGTCATTTTCAAACTGAACCACTGGCTGGGAACGTTCAACTCCCTAGGAAGGCCCCAGATTCAGCCACTATGGGATTAAAAAATATATGGTGCAATGTAAGATCACTTGCCAAACATCCTTTCGAAATATGGGACATGATTGTCTCTCATTCTCCTGCATTATGTTTTTTCACGGAAACGTGGCTGAACCCCTCAAACCATCCCATGATAAATCTGGCTATTCCAGATAACTATAAATGTATCCAACTGGATAGGGAGGCAAAAACAGGAGGGGGTATAGCCATTGCCTTCCAAAATCACCTTATTGTGAACTGGGTCTTTACGGTAAGTAATGACTGTTTGGAATTGGGAATTTTTAAGGTCTCTCTATCCCCTTCGGACAGCTGGCACGGTGCCTTAATTTACCGCCCCCCAGGATCTATAGCTAATTTCGAAGATCTTTTGGCTGAACATCTAGCTCTACATGTGCTAGTGTCAAATATGTTTCTTCTGTTAGGGGACTTTAATTTTCACGGGGAAAATCTCACTAGCCCGGAGGTAAATAAACTCCTTTCCTCCCTGGAACTAATGGGACTTACACAAAGAGTTGAAGGCCCTACCCATCGAGCTGGTCACCTATTAGATCTGGTTTTTACTAATACTGACCAGCTGAGTTGTGGCCCCCCTGATCCCCTTACATGGACAGATCATTCTATGATCACGTTCTTCATCCATCAGTCCTGTCAAAGGAGCTTGGAACTATCTATCAGACAAAAACTAGAGCAGTGTAGGCCATGGCGTAATCTCTCCTTAGAAGCGTTCAACGAGGTTTACTCCTTGTAAACAGTAAAGAGCATCAGGGATGTTTCCTAAAAGTTGGAGGATTTTAACACTGCGTTAGAAACCGCGTTATAACAAAAAGATATGACAGCTTTCAATGGCAGATCTCAAACTCCCTGGTTTACAGGGGATTTAAAAATGGAAAAAGACTAAAGTAGGCATGTGGAAAGAATATGGCAAGCCACCAAGGACCATCATAACAGACTACTATATAGACAGTTTTTGTCCAGATATCATCTGAACTTAAAAGCAGCCAGACGCATGTACATTATTAACCAAATAGAACACGCCAGTAACTCTCCAGTAACTCTCCGAAAAACCCTGTTCAGCATAGTCAGGGACTTTGCATCTCCAAAAGTCTGCAAACTGTCGCTAATGGAATCCCAGAAATTCTGTAATTCCTTGGCAACTTACTTTCAGTATAAGATATCAAAAATTTACGAGAATTTTTCTCTGAAAGTCCCTTCCACCTTTGAACCCTTGACTAATTTGGAGGAAAGGGGAAAAACAGTAAACAGTACTTTGGAGAGTTTCGATTTGACCATGATTGAGGAGGTCTCCAAAGTCCTGCCTACTGCTAAATCAGGGTCGCCGGTAGATCTCTGCCCACCAAAAAATATGGCACTTTAGCCACAAGCTGTGCCCCTGTAATTTGTTCCATCTTTAACTATTCTATACAAACTGGTATCATCACTTCCACATGGAAAGAGGCGTTTGTCCGCCCAATATTAAAGAAACCTACTGCAGACCCTTGCATTCTTAGTAATTATCGCCCCATTTCCTTACTACCGCTTTTGGGTAAACAGCTGGCAAGCATTATCAACTGACAATTAAGTTCTTATCTGGACTCAATCAAATCCTGGATCCATCGCAGTCGGGTTGTCGACCAGGTATCAGTACTGATACAGCCATTCTGGCTGTGACAGATTCTCTCAGGCCGACTATAGACTCAGGGGCCTCAGTGGTACTGATTCTCCTAGATCTCTCCGCAGCTTTTGATACTATCTCGCACTCAAAGCTGAAGGAGAGACTATCTGCCTGTGGTATCCAGGGTACAGCCCTGAAGTGGCTGCAACATTTTCTGTCTGAGAGAACCCAAACTGTCATGTTGGGACCTTTCACTTCTGCGAAAATGTACCTTGAGAAGGGCGTCCCGCAGGGCTCATGCTTGAGCCCTACTCTTTTTAATATATATATGGCCCCCCCTGGCAAGGATAGTTGGGCAGCTGGGTTTTGAGATAATCTCATAAGTTGATGATACCCAGCTTATGTTTACCATCGGTCCAAACCCAGAACAAGAGAAATTCTGTTTTGCCTCCGGCATGATGGCTATCTCAAATTGGATGACAGAGAACTGTCTCCAATTAAATCCAGAGAAAACTGAGGTCATGTTAATGGGAAAAGCCTCGGACATCTGGTCGGATGACTTGGGGCCTGCCCAATTGGATACAGCCCCTATTCCTAAACACTCAGTAAAGAATTTTGGTATAAAATTGGACCAAGCCCGGACTATGAAGGACCACATCGCGGCCACTACTAGCTCATGCTACTACAGTCTACGACTACTTCGAAAAATCCTTCCCTTCATGCGTACCTCCCATCGTAGGACCCTAGTGCAGGCAATGGTAATTAGTCGTCTGGACTATGGCAACGCCTTGCTGGCTGAAGTGGGAGAGACTCTCCTGGCTAAACTACAAGTAGTACAGAACACGGCAGCTAGAATGATCCTCAATCGCTCTGCAGGATCTCCCTCGATACTGCTGCTCAGGGAACTTCACTGGCTATCTGTGAAAAAAAGATCCTTTTTAAAAATCTGTTGCCTCACATACAAAGCTTTGAATGACCGAGGCCCTCTCGATTTACATAAAAAACGTAAAAAATATTCTCCCTCTAGGAGACTCAGATCCAGTACATTGGGCGTCCTTCAGGTTCCGCGAATTCATTTGACCCGCACTGCGGGCAGAGCCTTCTCATATCTTGCGCCAAGATTTTGGAATGAGCTCCCCCCAGCTTTGAGTAAAATCCCCAGCTACTGTAATTTTAGAAAACAGCTGAAAGCTTTTCTGTTTTAATTTGGCCCTTTGTTTAGTTTTTGAGCCCTAATTTTCAGGACACTATTTTCTAGGCAACGCCGAGATGCCCCAGGGTGAGTTGAGCACTTTAGAAAACCCTAACCTAAGCTAACTTATTTCCTTGATCGGCCAGGGTGAGTACACAGTCTATTCTGGAGAGACTATAATGGGCTCCTAAATGGAATGTGAAGTATTGCGTGGGAGGTTTGTTAATTCACAACATATCAACTATTTCATGGGTCCTAGAAAGAAAGGAGAGGTTGTGTGCGCCTGCCCCAGGGGTGGGGGAGGGGATACAGGTCCCACCGGTCCGATAATGTTGCGTTAAAAGTCTCCTCCCATCAGGAGTTTCCCCTCTGGGAAACGTAGGAGCAACTCTCCCAGGTCTTGTAGAGAAATGGTGTGTAGCACAGGGGAACATACATCGTTAAGATAGTGATATTCTGACCCTCCCATATCCCAGACACAGCCGCATACCTGTCCTGTGTATCTCCCCAGGTGCAGTTGACAACCAAGGGGAAGGCCTCACTCAAGAGTATCCCCTCGTCTCTAGACCCCGAGGTAATTCCAGAATGTGCGACTAGTTTGTATCCCCAATGGTTCAGGGCTCTACAGAAGTTACCAACCAGGTGTGCCTCCTGCAATAAGACCTCGTCAGTAGAGTGTAGTTTTAAAAATTGTAGCACTATCTCACGTTTAAACTTATCTCCCAACCCATTCAAGTTCCGGGAGAGGAGTCTCAGTACCAGATCAGTTGCAGCGCCTACTACACTCAGTATAGTGCTCCCTTAGTTTACTCACCCTCTTGCCCATTTACGGTTGCGGGGTTGGTGCATCCTGTGGTGTTTTTACTCTCAACTCTAATACACTGCAGTGCATGTTACAACTCAATAATTGTCTCTGTGCCTAACTGATTCCACTTATACTATGATGCATGGTGTGCATTCCATTCCCTTTGCCACCCAGTCCCTCTATGTCATCAAAGTAATAAACATTAATAACATAGAACAGTGTACCCCCCCTCGCAGCAATCCAGGTGCAAAACTACCTACTTCCCCAACTATGCAGCGTGCCTGTCGCCCTATCCCAAACTGAATTGTGGGGGACTGGGGCTCCTCCCCTCTGTCCACTGTGTTCCCTCTATAGTGTCAGGGTGCCAGCACTTTTCAACCTACTATACGAGTCTAAACCCTTATGGCTACAGTTTAACATCTTCAGCATAGCATTCACTTGGGCCCCACCCTCCATGAGCATTCATCGTACTTTCAACTTATCTGACGCCAGGAAAAACATCTCAGGTCAAAGCCCTGTATCCTCTGGATTCTCTTTACTGATGTTATCCGCTTTCTGATCCTTGCATTCCAAAGATTTTTTAGGGTTCTATCTTGCTGTTTCCTAGGGCTGTTAACCTCCTCAGTTCTCCACCCATCCAACTATTCCCAGGCATCGTCGGAGTCTCGAAGTACTAGATCTTGCCTTCAACCTCGACCCACAGTTTTGCGGTGAATAGCATGGAATATTTCATTCCTTTATCCTGAAGCACCTATTTACCTTCCATAAACAATCTTCTTTGTTTCTGGACTTAGGCAGCAAAGTTGGGAAAAAAGGTTATGTTGTTATTTCGAATTGTACAAGTGGGTCGCTTAGAGCGGTTTGTGGTATAGCATCTCGGTCGTGGAAGTTGAACAATTTGGCTACCAGAGGCCTCGGTGGAGCTCCAGGCTTTGGTCTTCCTCCCGGGACTTGATGCGCCATCTCTACTAGAAAAGAATGTGGAAAGGCCCCATGGTTGCAAGTACTGCGACACTAAATCTTCCACTAAGAGGTCCTCAGACGGTCCCTCTGCACGTTCCAGGTCTCCTAATATTCTGACGTTATTACGTCTCGATCGGCCCTAATAGTTGTCCAGCTTTGTTTCCAGCATGCAGCTTGTGGCCTGCAGTTCTTCGATCTGTTTCATAACTTTCGAGTACAATAAGAGATCCGCCGTGACCGGTTCCATAACCTTGAGCTTGTCACTCATATCTGTTGCATAATCAAAAACAACTAGTTGAACCAAAGTTAGTATGCGTCACAAGACATTCTGTCCTGAATGGAAAAGTGTTACATATATGTGCTAACTGGCAGATTCTTAATGGAAGCACAGAACTAGGCCATAAAATTACTAGAACCATGTTTGCGCACAGACATATCAAAACCCTAAAAGACTATATGGTGAGATCTCGCCTTCAAATTGCGAAGACTTTTGTGCAGAAAACCATTGATAGGAGCATGCCCATTGTTGTGAATCATAAATGCACATCATGTAAGGCATGCAATTCAACCATTGATACTGAAACATTTGTTTTTAACAACTACACAGTTAACTTAAGAACATTTACAAATTGTAAAACAAAGAACATTGTATACCTACTCCTATGCCCATGTGAGCTAGGCTATGTGGGCGACACAGCCCACTCTTTGGGTATGCGACTTGCAGACCATCACTCAGCCATTCAGATGACCAAAATGACAGCACCCCAGGTCAAGCACTACCACAAAGAGAGACATCAACCAGAAGAAATTAGACGGCTCATTAAGGAAAAAATAGAGCTTAAACATAGATAGAAATTAAACAGTAATTCGCAAAATAAGGGAAGTGTTCTACATTTTACCTTAGAGACCCATATTTATGGTCTAAACAACAAGATAACTTGGGAAAATGCGATTAGATGCAACACGCTTTAATGGACTCATGTTTTATTTTTTTCCTGATCTGTCTAGGAGAGTCTGGCAGTCCCCAGCCCAGCGACTCCGCCTAGACAGGATTCTTCACCTAGGCCCATTTTTGGTTTCCCTTTCTTGACATCTATAGGATCTGTCCCTTTTTTGGACATAACCTTCAGATGTATTAAACTCCCTGTTTAGATTCAATACACACCCTCAAGGACCACTTGGTCCTGCATTATTTCTAATTATCTTAGCTCCACTCTAAGATGTAGTAAGGCGGACAAGGGTACCCTGATATGTGAACCTGGTGTGGTTTATTGTTTTAGAAAAACTATGGTTCTGTTGTGGCCCAAAGGTCCAAAGAAAGTAGTGACCCTGTCGGGGGACACTGCAATAGAATTGGGGATGACCGTTAATGTCAATGGAAGCGGGAACTAATGTGCAAAGGGACATATACATTGACTAAAGACTGTTTATTTTTAAGGTCAAATGATCGTAATAGTATTCAAGTGCTCACACAGGTATGTGACAACAGGCGTGCCGTGAAAAAGTGAGGGTGACTTTAAAAAAAACGTTCGATGAATTAACCCCACGCCCCAGTGCCAACAGACAAGTAGATTGCCCCATCAGTTAATTACATTTTCCAATTCGTCTGAACTCCCGACCCATGCCCAGTCCTAATTCAGCGTGTTCACAAACTGTATGTCCAGAAGATGATCTAAAATAGCTAAGATGGAAACGCGGTCAACCCCCTACAACAGGAACCCCTCACATTCTGTAAACTCTTGAGGCGTTCATATTATTGTTGTCAATGCGATGTCTTTGTTTTAAAGTCACCCTCACTTTTTAACGTCACTCCTGTTGTCACTTACCTGTGAGAGCACCTGAATACTACTACGATCATTTGACCTTAAAAATAAAGTCTTTAGTCAACTTATATGTCCCTTTGCACATTACTTACCACTCCCATTGACATTAACGGTCATCCCCAATTCTATCGCAGTGTCCCCCGACGGGGTCACTACTTTCTTTGGACCTTTGGATTACAACAGAACCATGGTTTTCCTGAAACACCACTCTAAGGTGGGCGCCACAGTAGGCAGATTCAAAATCTCCAGGGGGCATTCCTGGACTGCTACCCTATGCAGTCGCAGCATCTTGGACCTTCCTATAAAAGATTTGGGGACTGGACTTTGCCTTATATGGCAGATGCCATGCTGCGCTGCCGCCTACTCTCTCATCATCGAAGTCCCACATCCAGGGACACAGTGGCTCTTTATTCCCTTGAGTTGGCCATAGTATCACAGCAGGATTCAGAAAAGGGGGTGGTGATGAACAGAGTGTCTGAATTAAGCAGACCACTCTTACCCAGTCCAAAGATCAGGGCTTGATCCATCACCGTTATTTAGCTCACTGCCCCATCCCAGCTCAGAACCTGGCTATATGCAAATTAGTCTGTCCCTGGCCCAGTGCATCATGGGAACAGGGCAGACCAAACTACCAAGCCAATTCTTCACCAGAAAGGAGAAAAGCTTCCGGGGACCGGTTTCTGGCATTTCAGCCGTCGTCGGCCCGGCTTGCTTGAATCCTGATGGAGCAGTGAGCAAGGGACTCATGTCTGAGTATACCCTGCCACACCTATAGTGACCAAAAATGATTCAGAAAAGGGGGTGGTGATTTACAGAGTGTCTGAATTAAGCAGACCACTCTTACCCAGTCCAAAGATCAGGGCTTGATCCATCACCGTTATTTAGCTCACTGCCCCATCCCAGCTCAGAACCTGGCTATATGCAAATTAGTCTGTCCCTGGCCTAGTGCATCATGGGAACAGGGCAGACCAAACTACCAAGCCAATTCTTCACCAGAAAGGAGACAAGCTTCCGGGGACCGGTTTCTGGCATTTCAGCCGTCGTCGGCCCGGCTTGCTTGAATCCTGATGGAGCAGTGAGCAAGGGACTCATGTCCGAGTATACCCTGCCACACCTATAGTGACCAAAAACGATTCAGAAAAGGGGGTGGTGATGAACAGAGTGTCTGAATTAAGCAGACCACTCTTACTCAGTCCAAAGATCAGGGCTTGATCCATCACCGTTATTTAGCTCACTGCCCCATCCCAGCTCAGAACCTGGCTATATGCAAATTAGTATCACAGCAAACTCCAACTTGAACCACGTTTGGCATCAGGAGGATTACATGAGAAGCGATAAGTGAGTAGCAATACCATCACATAGTCTATATTTACTCTGCCCGTGCCGGCATTCCCTGATTTCATCCCCTTCAGGTTCGCTTGCTAGTTACCAGTTTCCATTATTATTACCTGCACCTCATCTCGTTTCAAGTGGCCCCTGTTAAGGTAATCCCTCATCCGTACACCGTATGATGCGTTCTATGACATGCATGCTCTGCCACAAAATGCACTAAGGGCTCAGTTTTTACCTTATTGTCATATGCAACACTAGAGAGTCAGCCCCTAAACACCGTCACATGGATGTGGGTATCTGACCTCCAAGTGGAATATCAGATATTCTTCCTTTCATAACTGGCACATGGACGTGGAGTTCGTCTGCCCCTCTCTACATCCCAATGGTCACCCTTTGGTCTACGGCACACTACTTATGATCTAGGCAATATGGTCTAGTGTGATTCTGACCTGATATTACCAGTGACACTGCAATAAATATTTTGTCCTTAGGTAGCACAGTACTTATAGTTGTGCCTCATCTTTTACTCCTGGGTTCGCTGTTCCTACTTCCTATGAACCAGAGGTATGTGGCCTCTTCACCATGCGGCATACGTAGTTGTCCCTCTAGTTGTATCTTTCCCTCTACTCATATTTTTGCATTTCTCCTGCTCAGTACCCCCAGAGGGAAATCAATCCACAATTTCACCTCCTGATTTTGTTTGACTGACATCATTTCAAATTATTTTGGGAATGCAGGTCAGTAAAATGCACCTCCCTATTTTAATCTCCTATTTAGTGCCTATTTAAATCTGAATTAATCTTCATGAAGAATGCGGCTCCTTTGGATATTGACCACTTTTTGGGTATCGCCCTCATGCTCTAGAGCATCGTTTTTGGCATAGTCTGCAACGGATACTATTGGCGGCACAGTTTTCTCATTTTGACATTAAATGTTTTTTGTATTTACATCAGGTGAAGGCTCTTTCATGGTGACGGTGATAGGCAACTGGTTGCAAACCGGCGTAATTTTTTAAGTAATTAGGTTTAAAATTGTAGTTAAATTCAGGGCTCCTTTTAATTTGTTGTCATAGTCATAAAACTTTATCGAGCGTGCTTATCACCCGTGGGTCTCAACGCACTGGCAAAAACCCCAGGAATTGAAAGAAAGAAGAGAAGAAAACTAGGATGAAGAAGAGAGATCAGAACACCCAGGTTTTTAGATTTCTCCGAAACTGTCTGTGGTCACTTTCCCTACGTAACTGCAGAGGGAGCGAATTCCACAGAGTAGAAGCGAGATGTGAGAAGGATCTGCCACCATTTCTGGTGGTGCAAATCTTACAAGGGGTTAGAAGACATTTGGTTGATGACCTAAGGGTTCTGGTTGGTTGATACCAGGTGAGTTTCTCAGCAAGATAGCATGGCCCGTTCCTGTGGAAGGTTTTGTGGACCAGGCAATTGATCTTAAAATGGATGCGTTTCCTGATGGGAAGCCAGTGGAGAGCTCACAGACTAGGTGCCGAAGGGGACCGTGAAGGTAGGTTTAATACGAGGCTAGCAGCTGTATTTTGTAGCACCTGGAGTTTGGTGAGAAGGTCTTCATTGATGGAGGCCATCATGGCGTTTCCTTAGTCAAGCCGACTGATGATTAGACCATGGACCAGCGGCATCCTGGATACAACTGGCATCCATTGGAAGATCTTGCGAATACTTCGCATTAGTCCATACGATACCCATCACATGATTGACATTGTCTTTCATGGACAAGTTATTATCGATCATCACCCCGAGGTTACGAACCACCAGTTTCGGAGATGGACACGGGACGAGATTGGGAGACCACCAATCACTGGACCATAGAGCTTGGACTTTCCCGAAAAGAATGATATCCATCTTACTGGCATTGAGTTGCAGATGATTGGTTTGGATCCAGACATTGATGTCAGTCATGAACTTCATGAATCGAAGTTTAGTGTCTGTTAGATCTGGGCCGAACGTGATCAGTAGTTGCGCGTCGTCTGCATACAACACAGTATCGAAACCATGCGATCTGATCACTTTAGCTAGGGGTGCCACATATAAATTGAAGAGAGTAGGACTTAAGATGGAACCCTGGAGAACTCCCTTACCTATCACTTGTCTGCGGGTGTACCTTCGAAGAACGGTCAGTTGGGTAGCTCCTGGGCCAGTTCAAAGGACTACCCCTGACTCCCAACTCTCACAGACGAGTCACTAGAGTCCTGCGGGAGATGGTGCCAAAGGCGGCTGATAGATCGAGAAGGACCCAAAAAGCTGACTGTCCAGTGTGAGTCTAATGTTGTCAACTACCTATATTTATTTGAGGTTTCCATGCTATGAGCCGCCCGAAACCCAGATTGAGAAGAGTCCAACAGCTTGTTAATCTCCAGAAAGGTTGAGAGTTGCCTGTTAATTAAGGACTCCAGGACTTTCCAATAAAAAGGGAGAAGGGAGATGGGCCGATAGTTGTTTGGGTCCTTGGGGTCCAAGGTGGACTTTTTTAAGATAGGCTTGACCATAGCCGCTTTCCATTTTGTGGGAACCGTTGCAAGACGTAGGGAGAGATTGAAAAGGTCTGTAAGGCCGGTGAGAAGAGCTGGTCCAACGATGGACTAAATGTGAGGTGAAACAGGATAGGCGGGGCGAACCTGATTTGACCTTGGAGAGGGCTGTGCTTACATCCTCTTGCGTGAATTCGATGAAATCATTTTAAAAAAAGTTGACGTGGAAGAATGATCGCAGCTAGACAGGTGATGCTGATGTTCACATGTCTGGTTAGGAAAGAGGCTGTGAATGATGTTGATCTTTTACTCAGAGAAGGTGGACAGAGTATTTACCCAATCCTGTGGAGTGGGATGTTCAGACTGACAGGATGAGGCCCTAGTGAATTCCTTTATTATTTTATAGAGTTCTTTGCACAAATTGGCAGCCTTTTTTAGTCTGCGCTTATGTCATTTTTTTTTGGCGATTACGATATTATCAAGGTAATGTCTATGTGTATATTTGTATGCCGGTCTATCCTCTGTGCTTTTGGAGTTCCTCCATTTTCGTTCGGCTTTCCTGCTTGCCAATTTGTCAGACTTTAAGGCTGCATTGAACCAGGATTATGCTTGCGTTTAACTTTAGTCAGGGGGTAATGATATCACAGGCCTGGATAATTGCCTTCTCCAAGGTCTTGACTGCAGAGTTTACATTGTCTGTGTTAGTATAGGACGGGATGTTGAAATGGGGAGAGAAGGCAGCCAGGCTGACCTCCTTCCAGGGCCTGCTCCACTTCTGTTCTTTACTGGGGTTACTGTGAATGGGGGCGTGCTGTAGAGAGAATTTTAATAAATGATGGTCCGACCAGAGTATAGGGATGAGGGGCTCCACTTTAATATGAGGGTATTGGTAAACAGGAAGTCAAGGGTATGACCAGCTGAGTGGGTGGGGCCAGCTACCAACTGACGAAGACCCAGGGTACTTAGACTGGAAATCAATAGATTGGTGTTGGTGTCAGATGGAAGTTCAGCATGAAAATTGAAGTCACAGATTATAAGAAAATTGTTGGCCGCTAATACGTGAGGTTCAAAAGTCTCTATCAGGTGGTTGGTAAAGTTAGTTTTAGCGCCAGGGGGCAGTTGTGTAATTGCAGGGACACTTTTTAATCTTATCTGAAGGTGACTTTTCCTCATGAAGGTGCTCCTGTGCTGAAACGCAGTTAGACATAAGCCACAAGAAGACTGAAAAGAAGGCATTTATTCAATCAGTGTATTTTCAAAAGTATCATCCAGTTGCCTATCTTTGAAAATAGTAACATTTTATTAAGACATCTTGGGTTAAAAAATTCCATTGCCAAATAGTTTTAGAGTACTCTGCTATCTGTGTTTGGGTGAGATGAATGATTGATGACATATGTTGGACATGAGTGTTGGTATTCACGCCAAATGTATATGCATTGCATATGCATTGCATATGTACATCAATATAGCAACGACAATGGAAAGAATCATGTATTTTTAAAATATTTTTTTCTTTCTTGTTCATTCATAAAAATGCTTTGTATTCACTCTCGACGAATGTTGTTAGGATCCCTTTTTTTGGAGATAACACTATTCAATTCAATATAAACTTTACTCGGTTTTTCACAATTAAAAACCATACAAGTATACTAAACACAGCCCTGCAGTACAGATGTAGTCATTAATACATCAAATAAAAAAAACAGAACATATATTCGTTAGCAGCCCTAATACATAAAGATTGAACATTAATTTTAAAGACTCAAATTGTCGTGGGTTATTGTACATTCATGTTTTTGTTCCTGCCCCAGTAACTTCTACCATTAGCAGGTGCTCCCATTCCTTTCACATCAATCCCAGCTTCCCCACTTGACCAAACTGTGTGATCCTAGTAAATATTTTATTTCACCGAGCTTCCTTCATTATCACGTATGAGAGCACCATCAAATACTTGAGTCAAGTGCTATCAGGTATTACATATAATGTATGTTTGGGTAGACACAAGAATAGGTAGTTGTTACCACATCACCACCGAAGTGTAGATAGAGCGCCACACCTGAGACATTACCTCACATCTGCACCTTTGTTCTTTTTAATCAGGGTGGAAGACCCATAGAATACAATTATTTACAGTGGTACCTCCACACCTGTTTTAATTTCACTATCAAATGACACATTATCATTTCATCATCTACACTTCTTAGGCCCCTCACCCCAACGGAACCTAAACAGCTTTTGGAAAAAAGATCTCCGCTAAAGAGCCCCTCATAGGCAGCCCGTCTGGTATTGCAGCGCCAACCAGACGAGGAGCAGCCCTATGATGCAGCATGACACCCAGCAGGGTGTATGAGGGCCCCAAATTCCAAAAGGATGAATCCTCATCTTTGTATTTTCCTTGACCACGGAAAACTGGTTTTCCTTGTGCTTTAGTTTTAATTAGGAACAGCATAGCCTTTGTTCTTTCACTGACTCATGGCATGTATACTGTATTTTAGGGCAATGCCAGACTAATAAGTTGCTCTGCAGGTCGGGTGGCACAATATTCATATCATTTTTGAATGATAGGCTATGATAAAAACAAGAATCTGCAATTTCTCTTCGAAAAGGAGTCTCCAGAGATTTCTCAGTTAAGAATAAAACAAATCTTACCTCCAGATTCATCCATTTTACCAACATCAAATTGGTTTGGCTTTAAAACACTATTAACATCCAAGGGAATCAGAGGCTGAAAGCTGTCTATAGTTGTGGTAGTTTGGGCTTCATCTCCTGGAAGGCTGGAATATGTTGCAGGTTCTGGAATGCTAGGAGAGGAGGGCGATGGAGATGTATTGTGCTGCGCTGTACAGTCTAAAAAAAAGAAGGAAAATGTTTGTCAAAACATATCAAATGTGTGTGTGCTACAGTTCATCTGTTACAGTGGGTTATAGACATTAACATTCGATATAGTACTCTGAAAAGTAAAACAGATTGCATACTTCACTGTAATTACAGAATCCTGAGTTCTGGGCTGTGGGAAGAGAAGTGAGGGGATTGGGGTGTTAGAAAAAGGTGAGAGGTCTAGCAGGCATAGGAGTCTGAGGGAAATTGAAAGAGGTAGGGTCTAAGTTCTGGTTTACCCATAATATGTTGTAATGAGTGTGCATTGGCGACCATGCATTGACTACCAATTATTATTATGTTTCTATTGAGATGGTATTTCCTGTAAAAGGTATGTAAAACGGTTTTACATAGGTCTCATTTACAAAATATTAAGCAGCAGGACAGACCACTACCTCAGAATAATATATTCAGAAAGCTAAAGTGAAAACATCGACCCTGAAGGGTATTGTGTCACTGAGCAAGACTACTCTTAGCAAGAAGTAGAAACACAATTAAGAGAACAGAACATAAAACTAAAACCAGCTTAAAGAACCCGATTTGAAGGGATTTCCTAAATATAAGATGATTCTATATTTCCGATGGTTTATACCTCACATTTTTCTTTGTCAAACTATTACATCATGGGAGGCGCGCGATGTGGTGTTTCAAAATGGCCGCTCCCTGAGGAGCTCCGCGCTGATGAGCAGCGCTCGTTGCTGAAGGACTTCTCATTTGGCAGCGCCTGGCTCTTCTGCCGCCGGAATATGTCATCGGAAGCACCCCTCTCCATAAGGGTATGGTTGTAGGCTCCAAAATGCTGCTTTTGGGCTCAATATCGGCTGAAATGTCTCTCGCCGAATAACGGCCGCCATTTTGTTTTTCTTCCGTTTTTCACCGCAGCGTTTTTTGATCTTTTTCCTCCTAATTTCCTTTCTGCTGCTTATTTTTCTCCTGGCTACTTCCCTATTGCTAAAGGGCTGGACTTTTTCACTCAGATGTACAGGAGAGCTGTTGTGGCTATGTATCGCCTTGTCTTCACTCCTGACAGCCTCTCAGCAAGCCTCAGGCTCGAGCCAGTGTAGTGGCGCCTTCAACCCTCAGACTCTCATTTTCTGCGAAGAGATACTAATTTTGGTATTAATTGAGGCTTTTGCTTGTTTTTTTATGTAGGGCTTTACACCTCTTTCTGCTTTATTGATTATATGTGCCCCTTTAGCCCAATTTCTCGACTTCTCAGGACTGCCTCATTCAATATTTAAGCTGTTTTTGCCTTCTTGCTATTGGTCTGCAGTCTGGTGGTTTTTTGCGAACCCCTATTGTTTTTACTGCTTGTCCTTTGGAAGTATTGTGACTGTATAAGATGCAACCTGTGCACACTTCCAAGGCTCATGGTTCCGCCTCTGCCACGCGCAAGGAAACTGCAGCTAACGGTAAACGACTTAGAACAGACCCACCACCACCATCTAAGTCCCCACTTCCTGTTACACCGGAGGACATTATGGAGGAACTGCGTCTCATACGTCCTTTCATGACTGATACTGCTTCTACCCTTCAGAGATTAGACGACAAACGGTCTAGTCTGGACTTGAGAGTATCTGATGTAGAGCAAAAGATTAGTGATGTTCCGCATGTTGTATCTAAAGCGGATAGCCTCACCAAGGAAATTGCCCTGCTTAAAAAAACCTCTGAGGATTTGGAAAATCGAAATCAATGCAACAAGCTGCGCATTTACGGTATTCTGGAAGGTTCAGAGGGATTCGATCTTATCCAATTTTTGAAGACCCAGCTCCTTCCCATCACAGGCTTCCCTAAACATCTGGACATAAATATCCAACGGGCTCATCGTCTTGGACTAAAAAAAACTCTTCTTCTGCTTCAAAACCTAGAGGTATTATTGCTTATTTTCTTCTTTATTCTGACCTCATGACTATACTCCACTCTGCTAAACAGCATAAGCAGTTGCTTTGGTCTGGTCATAAGGTACTCATCACTCAAGATGTCTCTAAACCTACGGCTGGACGACGGAAGGAGTTTCTGGATCTGCGACCCCCTCTTCGATTTATGAACGCTCGGTATGGCCTTATCCATCCTTGTTTCTTCAAAGTGACTTACAAGGAGAGGGCTTTCAGCTTCGAGGATCCGGAGGACCTTCGAAAATTCATCCATACTCATACAGAGGAATCCATGGAATTTAGCAAACCCTAATTTTTATGTCTTTACGTTTGTCGATTTCTTATTGTGATATTTCACCCTATGTTGTGCTGAGCCTTTATCATCTTATCTTTTTCTTTTTTTAATTTATTTATTTATTTATTTCCTCTTGTTTTGCAGGTTCTCTTCATGTCGTCTTTTGTTGGTTAACTCGTTCTTGTGCTGCCCAGATGTCTGTATTATGCCCATCGTTATGCTGCCCCTCCTTCCTATATGTTTGGTAAGTTCCCTTCATTTGTCTTAATTGATTACTCCTGGTCCTTTAACCATTCTGTTTTTAATCACACATTGTTGTGTCTTTTTTTATGTGTTAGTAATCATATATTCGTTCTTCTCTTCTGCTCGTGCGGTTGTTTTGTTCCTGCCGCTCCCCCCCCCCCCATTTTATTGTCCTTCTTTCATCTATTCTTTATGGCTAAAGTCTCTTGGCTTTTGGTCATCCTCTCTCTCTCAATCGCTGTTTCGGGAGTATCTCCTCCCTCTCCCCCCTCTTTCTCTTCCCCTTATCTTTGGTTCCTCTCTTTCCTCTCCTCCTTTTTCCTTCCCTATGATTCTATCATTCGCCTGTCTTTTTTGTCTATCTCCTTCAATCCTTTTCTCCCTGGCAATAATCTTTTTTCTTCCCTTTGCTTCTCTTTTTGTCTTTCTTTGGCACTCTGTAACGCCATAACTTTTTGTTCCTTCTTTGATTATTTCTTTTCATGTTTATGGTGGCTCTTTCCTTTTCCATTCATTTTATTCAGATGGCACGCTTTACTTTCATTGTCATTACCTACTTCAATTTCTTCTTCTTCACCTTCCTTCTTAATTGTTCTATGCTCTTTTTCTTACTATCCCCTTCCTTTCTACTATGAACGGTCTCCGTATTATTTCTTGAAATGTTAAGGGTCTTCGAAACCCTATAAAAAAACAACGTGTTTTGTCTCATCTTGCACGTCGGAAATGCCAAGTTGCTTTACTGCAAGAAACGCATCTTTCTTCACAAGATCTATCCTCGATGCGTAAGCAATGGGTCGGAGAAGCATTTTGCTCTTCGGCAGTTAATAACAAAAATGGTGTTATTGTTTTATTTCATAAATCGTTAATTGTTCAAATACAAAATGAAATTCATGATTCTAATGGTAGATGGTTGCATTTGGAGAGTGTTGTCAATAATGTTCATCTTTCCTTTTGCAATGCTTATGGCCCAAATGGCGTTGACATGTCTTTTTGGAATGAATTCTCTTCCCTTCTTTCTTCCAATGTGTGCAATGAATTGATTGTGGGGGGTGATTGTAACCAATTGATGGACCCGTTTTTGGATCGCAAATCTCAAGCACGTTATGTTCCTAACAAAATGCAAAAATCATTTCATAAGTCCATCTCCTCTAGAGGCCCAATAGATTCCAGGAGAATATCCCATCCCGACTCCTTAGAATTTTCTTTTTTTTCCCCAGTGCATGCTTCACACTCCCGAATTGATTATATTTTTCTCTCCCACCATGCTTTTCAATTTACGACTAACTCTGAAATAGGCTCTATTCTCATTTCGGACCATGCCCCTGTTATTTTAGACATGGATTATCCCTCCCCTATTCCTGCTTCTCGTCGTTTGCGCTTCAACAATTCATTACTGTTGGATCCTCACTTTAATGACCATTTCATACATTTCATGGATTAGTTTTTCATAATAATTCAGACACTGTTTCAGATTTTCATTTTCTCTGGGATGCTTTCAAGGCCGCTGCTCGCGGATGTGTTATTGATTTTGTTTCCCGCAAAAAGAAGAAAGCCCTTTCTCAAGCTTCACACTTTCTCAAACAAATTAAAGATCTTGACATCCTCTATTTTACTACTAATACACCCTATTCATTATCTTCCCTTGTCAGAGCTAAGATACAGTATAATAAGCATTCCTGGGACTCTGCATCTAATCAGCTTCTCAAATGTAATTCTAAAATGTACGGAGGACGCAATAAGGCCGGTAAATCACTTGCAAATTATCTCAAAATTAAGAAGCAGAAATCTAGGATTGTGGCTATTACAGATTCTCAGGGTTCCCCTCAAACCTCGGATGTTAAGATTCTTGAGTGTTTTGTAAATTACTATTCTTCCCTTTATACACCAGAATCCACTCCTTCTGAGCAGATAGACTCCTTTTTTCGTTCTATTTCTAAACCCGCTGACACCCTGGTGGACCTCACTTCCCTCGATGCTCCCATCGCAGAAAAAGATATTGTTGCTGCACTCTCCCTCCTCCCCAAAGATAAAACTCCCGGTCCGGATGGATTTACTGTGCGATTTGTTCACCACTTTAAAACAGTTTTAGTACCACATTTGCTTCACTTGATAAATCATTTCCTTGCCACAGGCGAATCTAGGGGTTCTTTTACTCAGGCCATGCTCTGTCTTCTACCTAAAAAAGACAAAGACCCTTCCCTCTGTAAGAATTATAGGCCAATTTCCCTTATAAATACCGACTGCAAAATTTATGCGAAAATATTTGCTCTTCGTCTCAACACTGTCATTCCTGATTTGGTCAATATTTACCAATCAGGTTTTGTTAAAGGTAGATCGATAACTGATAATTCGAGAACACTTCTTAACATTATTCATCTGGCTGCAAAGTTGGACTCCCCTATTGCGACGATCAATCAATCAATCAATCAATCAATCAGAGCATTTGTATAGCGCACTACTCACCCGGAGGGTCTCAAGGCGCTGGGGGGGGGGGGGGTCCGCTACTGCTCGAACAGCCAGGTCTTGAGCTGCTTCCTGAAGGCGAGGTGGTCCTGGGTCAGGCGGAGGTGGGTCGGAAGGGAGTTCCAAGTCTTGGCGGCCAGGTAGGAGAAGGACCTTCCTCCTGTGGTGGCTCTTCGGATGCGGGGGACGGCGGCGAGGGCGTGGCTGGTCGATCGAAGCTGGCGCGTGGGAGCGTAGAAGTTGAGGCGGCTGTTGAGGTATCCTGGTCCTTGGTTGTGTAGGGCTTTGTGTGCGATCACTCTAGACGCTGAGAAGGCTTTTGATTGTGTCAATTGGGATTTTATGTTTGGTGCGCTCCGTTGGCATGGTTTTAGCCCCACCATCCTCCAGTATATTAAGCTTCTTTATTCCGATCCTAAAACTTCCATTTGGGTTAATGGTACCCAATCTGATTATTTCTCCCTTCATAGAGGTACCAGACAAGGTTGTCCCCTCTCCTTTCCATTCTTGCTTTGGAACCCTTTTTGGAAAAAATCAGACAATCTTCCTCATATTCTGGTTTTGTATATAAAGAGGTGGATATTAAATGTACTGCCTATGCCGATGACATTTTACTTTATATTTCAAATCCCATTGCCTCCCTCCCGGCCCTTTTCTCCTTACTTCAGGACTATTCTCTCGTTTCGGGCTACAAACTAAATATCGATAAGTTGGAGGTCCTTTCCCTTAATAAGTTTTGTTTTTATCACATGTTTGAGGGTTCAGGATTTGAATGGAATCCCAGATTTGTTAAGTGTCTGGGTATCCTATATGCTAATACTATTAGAGAAACAATCAAAATCAATCATTCTGATATTCTCAAGAAGATCTCATCCCTCATAGAACGTTGGTCTCCCCTTTTCTCTCATGGTGGGGCCGCTTATCAACTATCAAAATGATGTTGCTTCCTATTGTTAATTTCTATCTCTCTATGCTCCCCATGTCTCTTCCCCACTACTTTTTCAAATCTATCAATAGTCTTCTTGTGAAATTCTTATGGAGCAATCGCAAAGCTAGGGTATCACTTCTTCGTCTTCAACAACCTAACAAACTTGGTGGTGTCAATTTTCCCAATATTTCACGTTTTCACTCTGCATTTACTCTTAAACAAATCTGGCCTTTTCTCGCAGATTCCTCTTCCTTCCCTTTAACGGCCTGGAGTTCACTGGAATTAGCTCAACTCTCTCCCTTCTCTTTCCTCACAGCAACCCGCTTATCTCAACCTCCCTCACGATTTCTGTCTCCTACCTTCAAGCAGTCCAAAGCTCTTACACTTTTGCTTTTCCGTTCTTTCTACTCTTCATCCCACCTCCATTTGTGCTCTCCGATTTGGTACAACAAATTTCTCAAAATTAATAACAAAGCACTCTTTTGGAAGGAATGGATTGATAAAGGCATTATTACCTTTGACCAATTGATCATCGGCGATTCCTTACGTACTTTCCAGGATCTATGTGATTCCTTTGGCATAACTTCCAAACACTCTTCACATTTTCACTTGCTAACTCATACCTTCTCTACTGTTATAATGCAGGACATTCCCTCTTCTTCTGTTGTCTCTCCCCTTTCCTGCCCTCCAGATTTTTCCAGCCCCTTTAGAGCCTCAGCTATTTATAAACTGTTATCACCTTCCCCAATTGATAGGATCAAATCCAAATTGGAACTCTTGTGGGAATCGCACTTGGGCCAGGATTTTTCTCTACAAATCTGGAAGCTCTTTGGTCTAAAATACACACTATCTCACGTTCAGCTAGTACCACACAGACTTTTTATTTTTTCTACAATAGGCTTTATTATACACCCTCTGATTTGAGTAAATTTGGATTGTTGGACTCTAAAAAGTGCTGGTCTTGCTCATGTGATAATAGTGATTTGTTACATATGTTTTTTCACTGCCCTAAGGTCAAAACACTTTGGTCTCGTATTTGGTCTACACTTAATAATATTCTATCTACCGATGTTCCCTTTGATATTGTTCACATTTTTCTGGGTGGGTTGGCCCCAGTATGGAATGTTCATTGTCATGTTTGTAAGTTTATAGATCTATTTATAGCAATTTCTTTTCAAATTATTAGTACAAACTGGAAAGATACTGCAAAAATTGCCTATTCTGCATGGTGGAATTTGGTATGCCACCATCACAGACTTGATCGTGCTCACGCTACATTTGTGCCTCGGTTAATCAAAAGAGATTTACTATGGTCTCCCTTAACCGATTACCTCTCTAGACATGCTCCCTGATTTCCTGTTTATTTGATTGTTTTCACTTCTCTATCTTTTTTCTTTTCTTTTTTCTCTTTTAAAGATTATTTTTTAATATTTCATTATGATGATATTACATCTTTGTTGCCTTTTTCTCTCCTCCCCTCCCCTCTTCTTTCACTCTATGAAAAATCTACAAAAGCACTGTTTATTGGCATATTGTTTTTCCCCTTTTTCTGGGGTATTATTTTCTCTTTTGCATTTAATTATTGGATGTTCAATGCTTCTTTAAGTAGTTCTTCCATTTGTACTGTTTTACGTTGTTTCACTTCCTTCAATAAAGCTTTTTAAACAAAAAAAAAACTATTACAACATAATGGGGGGGCATCCCAAGTAACCTTCTGGGCAACATGACTGATCACTCCTATGCATTTCAAATGAAGTGCTCCCAAGTTGATTATAAACGCAATGCATCATACCATGGTTCTCAGAAGTCAACCAAGTCTTGTGAATTTCAGAAAACAGATCTTAAGTATTCCTTCTGGAGAATGAAAGAATGCTGCACTGCTTAGTTGGTGCAGATATTCACATAAGTTTCCTTCTTGCAAGTAAAACTCCAATTCAGACGCTTAAACCACTTGACCCTATCATTTGTATTTAAAGATTAAAAACCCATGTGAAGTTAAGCTAGACATCTCCTCTCCCTTCAGTAAGTCTTTATGGTTAACCGATCACAAACATTAACTGAGATACTAGACTCACAGAAGTTGTTTTGGTCCAATAATTCTTAAGCCCCGCCCCCCCCAAGTTACATAATTTAGGGGGATTATAACTGTTCAAAAATGTGGGTTTAACAAGGCGGATTACCCTGTTTGTTGAACCGGCATTCAGCCCGCTCTGTTTTGAGTCAGGCACACTGTCATGTTTCTGGCTGCAGTGCCCCTACTGGTTCTGTTGATGGAAACCCCAAACCGATGGTCAGATGGAGTTGGGGCCATCAGCATCGATACATCAGGCTGTCCGCTCTATTTAGAGCAGGCAGTCTGGTTTCACTGCCGGTCCCGGACAGAAAAGGAATATGAATAACCCCAGGCCATGGGAGAAAACTCCCCAGGTTTCAGGGTCATTATTTTTTTTGTTTTTCATAAACAAATTTCCGCTTTGGGAGTCTGTTTATGAAAAACAAAAATGTTTGCTGAGCAGATGCTTATCACATGGCACTCGCACAAAAATGTTTCAATATCTTCAAAGAAGCTGCAGTGGCGGCGTCTCCTCTCAAAGCCCAACGATCTCTGTAGGGCCAATGGAGATGTCTATATTTGGTGGGTGATAGTTTGACAAGGATAGTGTAGGTTATTACCTCCACCACCATGACACACGGCAGGCCACCTGCCAAAGTCTAAAGTATGCTCTCTATCTTCAAACATAAGAAAGTTGACTGGGAAGAACATTTGCAAATCGTCTAAATCACTGGGCACTTGCTGCTTGGATCCTGTTGCACGTCAACCAAGTGATCCACATCTGGCTATTACATGGCTACTTAGGGTATTATATCGAACTCGCAAGAGGTGATGGAAGAAATGCTAGAAAATTACTCTAAACCACGGACAATCGCTCAGGGTAGCTTTCCAAAGTACTGTTTTTCGCCTACTGTACGGATTCACACAAAGACCCGCCTTATGTAAATCAGTAATGACCCTAATCCTGATGGGAACAGTCCATCTAAAACTAAAGTGGCACAGAGGGATTAAAAACAATTGCTTTGAATGTGATCCAGAATTGCCAGTGGTTTAGACTATTTATAAGCATTCCTCTCATCATCTCTTGTGTGTTCACAGTTCTGTCTTGCCACTTTTCTAATTTGCATGGTCTAAAAAGGACTGTGATCTCGAGTCTATCCAACCAACCTTTCCTTTTGGGAATGAAGAAACAATCCTTTAATACTTATCTTTCAGATGAATGCTGGTATTTCTTGGTTAATACTACACAACATGATATGGGACATTAAAGTGAGCAGCTTTAATATTGTAACCGGAAATGGCGGTCTGGCAGGGCATGGAGTAATATCTCAGGACTATTTCATCCCGCTCTTAGAAGCGTTAAAATCACCTTCTAGTACTAGAGACTTGGTTTCAACTGCAGTCAAGAGTTTAATGACGCTTATCAGCCATCAGGAATGCCCAGATTCCTGTCAGAGGAACAAGATAAAAGAAGACCAGCTTACTACTGAGCAACCCAAGCAGGGCAGACGGCTAACACCAACTTATGCAATTAGATCTGCACTGCCTGCTAATTTTGGGCAGAAGTAGAGACCTAGTCCTTGTGGCAGACACGGAGGGAGGCACACATGCATGCATGTGCAAAGGTTGGGAAATGAACGGGCAGGGCCAGCTAATGACGCACCATGCACCCACCACCTGAGATAGCACAGAAATGGGCCTAGGATCCATGGCACGGGCTTGAGTGAACATATTAGACACTACTGCTTAAGTCCATGGCACCCCTTGTGACAGTGAGAGCAAGGAAGGAGAGAAACAATCCTAAAATATTTTCAAGTAGGCACACGTGTTGAAACATCTTTCACAATAAGATGAAAGCAGCGAAGAGACTGCAGAAAAAAGGGGGGGAGGGAGGGAGGTGACTGCAACAAGAGTTGTCCTCTTCTACATGACTGTGTTCAACACACCTACTCTGAAAGTAAGCTGGAGGAGGAGACAAGTGGCAGCTGGGCTTGTACCAGTGGATCTGCCAAAAGAGAGAAGGGAAGGATGCGACTGCCCTACCAGTGGCAATCACGGTTCAATGAACACTGACCGATGGGGTATTGGGTGCCACCCAGCTGAGCGTCCCTGTCCAAACCAAACACAAAATGGTATAAGGTGGGGAGTGCTGCCACTTCTCATTCAGAAGTTTGGTGCTGACACCTGTGGCCGATGCCAGTGTCGAGCTAGCCTGCCTGTAGAGTAGAGTTGTGGATCCAACAACACACTGAAGTGACTTGGGACCTATGATCACTACACAGGAACCTAGGACAGGAACCTTATTTAGGCGCAAACTGACCAAAGGAACATGACCATTAGATGCAAAGTGTGCTGTAAAACTTGAAGAAGTGCCTTGAAAGCTGCCCTTCGTAACAGGCAGTTTACACACTGCAGGGAGAAAATACTTAAGAGCATCTCGCAGCTGACCACTCAATTTCAGAAAAGCTGTCACAGAACATTAAACACTTCCTATACAAGAATAAAGTGGTACTCTGGCATCTCGTTGTCAGAGGCGTCCAGGCAGAAACACTGAGCTTTACAGCAAAAACACTGGCTTGCCTTGTTGACCGCCTAATAACAAATAAGCTTACTGTTATAGGCCTTCAATCATCCCAAATATACTCCAGCACTCAACCAAGTAAGGATATGGCAGGGGGCAAAAGGAAAAGGGAGCACTTCACTAGGGCACTGTTAGCTCTCAACAGCACAAAGACTCTTCCTGCCACGACCTCACCTCATCTACATTTTCTCACAAATGGCAGAATGAACAGCCAGAAACAGGCCTCATTATCATCACACCAGACCATTTGGTGTTCTTTTGAAGATATATGAAACTGGAGTTTAGTTCTAATTGAGTGACTTAAAATCACGCATGCAAGAGAAGTGGAAGGACATTCGGATGACCACAGCAGACTCTGGATGAGAGATCGGAGGAGCAGACGCAATGTGTCTGCTATATTTTGTACTTACAAGACCAACATCTTTACACTAGGCACAACAAGAATTGAAGAACTGATTGAGCTGCAATTAATAAAAATTCATGGCATCCCACAAGGCGGTAGAGGAGAAAATTTCCAGAATTGAATCCATGATCTCCTCTACTCAATCA
This sequence comes from Lissotriton helveticus, assembly GCF_964261635.1. Lineage (NCBI taxonomy): Eukaryota > Metazoa > Chordata > Amphibia > Caudata > Salamandridae > Lissotriton > Lissotriton helveticus. Next base: position 495,771,371 of record NC_136063.1, read on the forward strand.
GAACTGCTCTGATATGACCCCCCCCCCCACCACACACACACACACACACACCTGATACACCTGAATCAGACTCACAGGGTGATTTTAGTTTGCACAGGGATCTGTCTAAAGCCATTCTCACCAGGGTTCACTTGTTAGGGGAGATTAAGACATTATGAGAGGGTGTTTTCAAAGACACCATTAACTATAAAGTATATAAACTACAGCCAGTTCAACACTTCTATGCCACAGTGTTTCTGTAGCTGAGACTCCACTCTGGTCACTGAGTGGGTGAGTAATCTCTTAAGGAGGCCAAACACATATTTCCATTCAGTCAAGGTAAAAGACTTAAGTATTAATTGCCAAGAGTAAAGTATCACTAATTTTGATGCATCCTCCCTTTTCTGTAACGTAAACTGTTTCTCACAGAGGTCCAGTGTGAAATCATGCTGAAAGCGATAATCCTCTGGAGACACCAACTTTATCGCACACCCTCACTGTAGCGCTTGTGATAGATGAGAGGTACTTCTCTTTGCACAGAATCTATTTATCTTGTCAAAGAACAGTCCACAGGAGGAAACAGGCAAACCTGTGATGGACTAAACACCACAGTTTGTCTGTTTCTCTGCAGCAGAAAAGTTGTTGGGCCCAGGTGCTTTCGCTTGTTCTAGTTTAGAGTTTCCCCACTATTACTTATACAACTCTTATGGGCACTTTCAAAGAGTGTTCTTGAGATGGTCAAATCCATTGTATACCTGAGTAGGTTACCTAAGCTTTTATTTCCTTCTAGACTACTTTCCCTTCCCCATGCTGCTCTTGCTTGAAGGTTCTGAACATTTGGCAAGTACCCTTTTAGGCCAATATTTTGCAGGTGTTTGGTTCTTTTATTTCCTTCATTTTAGGGTGAATTATATTTGATAGTAAGGAGGCGGCCTGCTTGTTACTCCAATCCCCACATAATATTTTGCTTCACCAGAAGTTAATAGTATTCTGCTTTATATATGTGTAGAGCAGTAGTTTGGGCACTAAGTGCCATCTTTGTGCTCCCTAACTTATGGGCAAGAAAGCCTTTGAACTACTTTCTGGGTTTGGCTTCATATTGAGTTTATATTATAATTTTCTCCTTGTTAAAGAGAAAAAAGCTTCCATTACCACCTCTTTTAGTGGATCCCATAGGACATGCTTGTCCGTGATCTCTGTATTGTTCTCCTGCTGATGTGCTAGGGTGCGCTGGATGTTTTTACTTCTAGTTGTATCATATAGAAAGTAATAATTCGGCCATCACTGTTTTGCTCCTCTCTCCAAGCATATCTAGTTCCATTTCAAAGTAACCATTAAAAGTTAGGGGAGAGGGGTTGGCCTAACGGCTAAGGCGCTCGACCTCGGGGATCTGGGTTCGAGTCTCGGTAACGACGCCAAAAAACCCCTGTGATTCTGGGCAAATCACTTAATCTCCCCGTGCCTAAAATGAAAGTGTTTCCTCATGTAACGTAACTGGTGCTATGTAAGGCGCTCTGATAACTGATTCGGTTCGGTTCTAGTTCGCGCTATATAAAACTCTGCAAAAATAAAATAAATAAAATAAAAAAATAAAAAAAAACGATCAGAAACAATTATGTGCCAGAGTTTTGAGGACTAAACAGTGGCAACATATGCGCTTTTCCCATCAATTATTAGCAGCACCTATGGTTGCCTGTTTTTTTTTTTTTTCACTTTCTTACTTCCTGGCCGGGTTTAGAGCCAGTCAGTCACTCGCGATCTAAACGTCACCATTTTGGTTGGCAGTCTAGTCTGATGCCCGGACACCAGTACTTAATGGGCACGGACATGCCAGCCAGAATGCTTGCAAGTTGAAACAGTTTTCAAAATAATTTTGTGAAGTTTGAGGTCTTTTACTTCTGAAATGTACTTTTGAAAACTGCTATTCGAGTGTTTACTTACCTGCGAATTCCACAGATTGCATATTACCTTACGATATTTTCACAGGTAACAGCACAAAACTGAAACAGCACATGTTCTTGAATGCTACTGGGGGAAGGACTTTTTTTTAATAATTAGCAGCACCTCTGCTAGCCGGAGGGCTTTTTTGAACACTTTTTGAGTTCCTGGCAGTGTTTAGAACTAGTCAGTCGCTCGTGACCTAAACGAGTCCCATTTCGGACAGTGGTCTAGTCTCACATTCGGCACGAGTACTTAATGAGGGTCGGAGCATAGATGTGTGCAGCGGTTACGCTAAAGGCGCACCTAAAGCAAGCCCGTCAGCGTCTGGCTGGGGCCAGGACCTCTGCCTCTTTGGCGACAGATAGGATAAGCTGCTCTTCTGAGTTAATGAAACTTCTTAACGGCTTGGACAAGTAATCCTGTATCCTGTCATCACTCTCTGTACCCCTCACTTTCCTCTAATAAGTGTCCCACATTTATTTCACCTTGAAGCTGACTGACCCTCAGAGAAGTGCGGAGTCAAGCAATGTATATAGGAAATAAGATTATCAATAGCAAATGTTTTTAATTCATCGCAGATCCCTCCCAAAACATAAATCCGAAATTTTAATTTTCTTGGATAATGAACAGCCCGAAGCCATCTTTCTGACTGAAAGATGGCTTACAAAGGATAGCAATCTAATTATAGCCATATCACTTCCCCCTGGCTATACAATCGCCAGAAATGACAGGGCTGACAAGTGGGGGAAGGGGTTGCCATCATATATAAAGAGTTTGAATGAAGGTGCACCCCTGTCCAAATTCTAGGATGTGAAAGTCTCTCATTCTCAATTAAGCTTTCACATACTATACTTTTCAGGACTGCTTGTTTACCAACCTCCTGGGCCGGCCTCAGGGTTTGTCTCTGCATACCAGAGATCGTAGAATCCTGTTAAAAAACAGTATTGGATCCAGAGCAGATTGATAACTACAGACCCATCTCACTGCTTCCAGGTGTTAGTAAAATCTAAGAGAAGGCTATCAATAGACACCTCTAAGAGTTCCTGGAGGATAACAACATTTTGAATCCTATGCAACCAGGTTTTCGATGGAACTGCAGCACGGAAACGGCGTTACTAATGGTCACAGAGGACCTAAAACAAGTCCTCACTCATGGTAAATGTGTATTCATCTTGATTTAAACACAGCCTTTAACGCTTTCCCAAACACTCTTCTTCACAGATTCAAAGAAACTGGCATCACGGTCAGCCTATTGAAATGGCTATCGTAATTTGTTACCGGTAGGAAATTCCAAGTCAGCGAAGGGAAATTTTGCGCCATGACTCACCAGTTAAAATGTGGAGTGCCACAGGGCTCCTTCCTTAGCCCCACACCTTTTCATCTTTACGTCCGTCCACTTCTTGACATTATATGTTCTCTAGGCTTTACCATGGTATCTTATACAACGATACCCAGATCTCCTTTTCTCCCAATGTCAGCTCCACATCTCAAAAACGAAATGTGTGTTTAAAGCAAAAAATGAAATGAATGGCAGCAAGCTATCTAAAGTTAAATGGGGACAAAACAGAGATCCTGGTAGTTAGCTTCCTGGATCATGATCTTACCAACTTGTTTATTGACAACATTCACACCCCTCATCTGTGAAGCACTCCCCTGTCTCAGAATAAAACTAACTAGGTGATTCTAACCCTTCCACAAACCAACTGCCACCCTCTCGCCCTAACACTAACCATGGGTCAGCCACTCATTGTGCAGTAGTAAAAGAATGAGTGCGAACACCTTTGTATCCAGGATTAGTTGTTTCCATCTCTGCTGTCAGCTTCCATATTTGCTCCCTCACTAGCTCTGACTTTTACCAAGTCTTGACGCACACTGGCCTTTGCTTTTTCCTCATCCTTGCTGGAAGATTGCATACTTTCCCAGGTAGGTTCTCTAGAGTAGCTGTCTGTTGTGGCTTGTCCTATTGGTCTCTCCATTCAGTTTCACAGTTTTGTTTTTCTTTCTTTTACAATTGCAAGGATCTTTTGGCATGGCTTGTACAGTTATACTGAGCCCGAGGATGAGGGTATGGACTAATGGGGCACTGTTGCAACACTTTGTCTTGTACCTCTCCCTAAGACAGATGCCAATTATCCCTACGATTTGCTCTTATGCTAGAGCTATCGGAATGTTGGAATAAAGCGAAAGGCCTAAAACTGGACTCCATGAAGGATAATAATTTTATATTATTGAGAATTTCCAACGCGCGCAGATACTGCGAGAGTGTACCGGCGCTAACCTTGAGAGAATTAAGAAACGCCAAGAGCCAAGATTAGGGGAACAGATGCGTTTTCAGCTTTTTCTTAAAAAGAATCGGGTCCTCAATGAAGCGCAAAAGGCAGATCGTTCCAGGCCAGAGCGGCCTTCACAGCCGAGGAGCTGCCGCCTGATCTTTGCAGGCGGAAACGCGGGATTTGGGCCAGAAGTTGAGTGGAACGCAGTTCTCTTGCGGGGGTGTAAAAGGAAAACCGTTTCTGAAGATAGCCAGGCCCAGTGGCATAAAGAGCATGGTGGGCAATAACAAGGATCTTGAATCTGACCCTCTCTGCCATTGGCAACCAGTGTAAGGCACGTAGATGTAGTATCATGCTACCTCTGGCGGAAACGTTCACCAGCATCCTCTCTGCCGCGTTCTGCACCACTTGCAATTTGTTTAATAGATAGCTAGGGATGCCAGCATATAGAGCGTTAGCGTAATCTAGCTGAGAAAGAAGAAGGGCTCGAATCACTAATTCCTAAGCCGCCTGGGGAAGAAGGGGAAGTAACTTAATGAGGGACTTTAGAAGACTGAAGCAGGTCCCTGCCAGCTTCTTAACCTGGGTTGAGAATTGGAGATTCTCCTCGAACCAAACCCCCATGTTCTTAACTGGGCTCATTGAGGACAAAGGCAGAGCAGAGTCGGAGGGCCAAAGTGATTCCGTAAACCGGGCAGGAAAATTGCAGAATAAGAGAATTTCAGATTTCTCCTCATTGCATTTCAATTCAGCCCCTGCTAGCCAGCGGAAGACTGTGGTCAGGCAGTGTTTGGTGGCCGAAGTGAACAAAAGCTGTGTGTCGTCTGCATAATCTCTGTATATGTTGATGATATATTATTGTATCCAGCAAAACCTGAATTTTATGGCACGACACGGAGGCCATATTATGCAAATCTCCTTTATTGCCACAGCTCAGCAACAACAATATCAATGACGAACATAGAACTTCAATGAACATTCTAGAGAAGTATAAAGTTCCTTCGTGACCAGCCATCTTCCTTCTTTGTTGCTGCTGCTCAGAAAGATAAGTACTGCTCTTCAACTGAACGTTCATAGATCTTACTTTTAACATGTTTGTGTGTATTTGATAGATTTAACTATGGGCTATGTGTATTGATATGATATTGGTTTGATCCTGTATTTAATATCCCTATTGATTTATCCCTATTTGTTTCCCTTTATCGCGTGCCACTTCAAGGGCTAAATTGGACAACCTACTTTGCTCTTCTCTACATCACTTTCACTCTCTCTATATCCTAGGGCTTTCCCCCCTAGGACTATGTCGGTTTCTTTTCCCCTCCGGTCTTATTTTGGACCGGATTAAGCTTACTCCTCTAGCGTTTATTTTTAAAAAGGTAATCGCGTGCTCGCTCGCCACGCACTCGGCGCTCATACCTTCTATTTGCGATCAGCGCCCGGGGATATAGGGACTCCCCACCCGACTGCCTTCATCAACGGGGACACCTCTTATCATCGCGGACACCCCGCGTTACTCCCCATTGCCTTCCCGCCCGCCCCGACACTTTTACTCGCGTACGGGGTGGGCCGGAATTAGAGGAAAATACCTCAAGAGGCAGCCACACACGCTACTACGTGCGTGGCTGACATTTTAACACTTTGGGAAACTTCAAGTCTTCCCTATACGGCAGGCATTTTATTGGTTTGGGACAAAAACAACTATCCCCTACGTAATTTCGACAGTTTCAATAAACTGCTGGTTTTGACTATCAGCTGCCAAGAGCTCTCTTACTTTGGTAGGATGCCTCCATAAATTCATTTCCCCCCAAACGTGCTTTAAATATCAAAGCCCTTTTAATCTACACCTAATAATTTGGATCCCTTGGCCCATTAGACAGATTTGATTAATAAGCCACATTTGACGGAAATATCAAAACCCATAATATATTACAATGTCTACTCCCCAAATAAATATCGAAGATAGATTGGAGGAGTTAGTTAATAAGGCTGTTGAGAAGGTACTCTGTTCAATTGATGATATAACCAACAAAACGTTAGAATCCTTCTCTCTCATGTCCCCACGCCCTTCCACTAGTACCCATTATAAGGAGCAATTAAGGCTGCAAAAAAGAGGACGCTTGGAGGCAAAGAACGGAAAGATTAAAAAAAAGGCCAAAACCTCCGCTCCTCCTTCACGCTCTCAAGGCGGTGATAAGACTGGTGCCTCGGGCACCCCATGTGGGCATGAATTAGGCCCTGAGCTTCCTATTAATATTGACAGCGAGGACAATTCCGATCCGAAAATTGACCTATCATGTTCTTCTGGTTTCAACACTGATGTGGAGGAGGCACCTAGGGGGACGGGAAGCTCTGAGGAGGCTTCAAAGGCCTCACAACCCAACATGGGACTCTTGGACCAATTCGGTGACCTAATGTTCGACCCCTTACTAATAAAACACCCTTTATCCCCGGAGTGGACCCCTTCCCAGCACGTGGCTGGGGAAGGAAATCCATCAAGAGGTCAGGTCCAGACTGCGTTCCGAATGCCCAAGGCCCACCCTCCCCAATAAAATAGCTGCAAAGCCAGAACTAGACCCCAAAGTTGTGGCAATTATAGCGAAGACATCCAGAGACCCCAGAAGGGCATAGATAAGGGCTTGAAATTGTGTCAAGATCGTCTTCTTGACACCGTTGGACCCCTTACCAAGATATTTGAAATGGCCGAATCGGCCTACCTGGGGGACTCCCCAGTCGATCCCAAAGAACTCAGGGAATGGGTCCAGCAGGCCATATGCCTTATCTGGAATGCAAACACTGCTCTCTCCACAGAGAGAAGGAAGGGGGTATTACTCAAGATAGACCCCAAACCTATTGAACTGGCCAAATATTATGCAGGCCCTAACTCACAAGGCTTCCTCTTTGGTGAGGACTTCATTAAAGACATGGCTAAGTACGTTGGTGCTTTTAATTCTATTCAGAAATCCCAAAAGGATATAAAAAAAGGTTATTTCAGGATCGAGTTTTCACCCGGGCTTGGAGAATACAGGGTTGTTTCCCCAGCCGAGGAAATTCTACTTCAAGACCAATCATGGCCCGTGGCGGCAGATATAACACCAACTTCGGCACTCAACAGTTTTATCCCCAGAGACAAAGGAGCCGCGGACATCCCTTCAGAGGTGAATGAAGGCAACGCTCCTTCTCATCAGGTAGGAATCTGGCAAGACCTTTCCGATACCCCTCCAAAGGTGGGAGGGAGGTTACATCAATTCGCAGGGAATTGGAATTTAGTTACCAAAGACCCTTGGATCCTAGAGACGGTGAAAGGTTACAAGATAGATTTCACCGACACCCCTTTCCAGACAAGACACCCACGGGATATTACCTTTTCACACAAAGACAGACTGATAGTCTCCCAAGAGGTACAAGACTTGTTAAAGAAAGGTGCCATTGTCGAAGGCAATTACCTGGGCTTTCTCAGCAATATATTTTTAGTGGAAAAGAAAAACAAAGAACAGAGACCAATCATAAACTTAAAAGACCTAAACCAGTGGGTAGTGTACCAACACGTCAAAATGGAGGGGATACACCTCCTGAGGGACATTTTAAGGAAGGGGGACTGGTTAACCAGACTGGATCTAAAAGACGCATATCTAACAATCCCAAAATGGGGACCTCATTAGAAGTTCCTCCAATTCACCTGGGAAGGGAAACTATTCCAGTTTTGCAGCCTCCCCTTTGGACTATCATCCGCTCCTTGGTGCTTCACCAGAGTACTCCGACCTGTCACCGCCTGGCTTAGACAGAGGGGAGTGAGGCTGATGATATACCTTGACGACATCCTCATAATGGCCCAATCCAAAGACACCGTATCACTTCACACAGACCTTACAATTCGCCTTTTGCAACACCCAGGGTTTATTATAAACACAAAGAAATCTTGAATAATTCCAAGTCAACAGACACAGTTTCTGGGTTTCCTGGTAGATACAGTGAGAGCAGAATTGAGACTCCCCGCAGAGAAAGTAAGGAAGGTGAGGAAGGAACTCCGAAAGTTACTCAGCCTAGACTTCTTTCCCTTAAGGATCCTAGCAAGGATCCTGGGCCTACTTTCATCGACAATTCAAGCAATCTTCCCAGGTCCATTGCATTATCGTGCACTTCAGAGATTGAAGGCCAGGTCCCTCCTCTGGTGGTTGATGAATGTAGAGGCATGGAATGGCAGAGCCATGTTTGGGGAGGAACCGGATCTAATAATAGAGTCAGACGCGAGTTATTATTATTATTATTATTGGGACATTTGTAGAGCGCTGCGATTACGCACACCGGCGTGTCCACGCGCTAAAAAGTGGGAGGGGCAGCTAGCAAGGGACACAGAAACTGAGCGGACAATTATTTAGTGTAGAGAAATGTTTTAAGTTTCGCTCGGAGTTTAGAAGGATGCGGAGCCAGATGTGGGAACTCATCAACAGGGGGTCGTTGGACTCCTCAAGAGAAGAGGTTGCATATCAACTGCTTAGAATTATTAGCAGGTTCATTTGCGATTCGCTGTTTCACCCAGAATTTGGCAAAATGTTGTGTAACATTACGGATGGACAATGTCTCCGCGGTGCGTTATTTCAGCAAACTAGGGGGTCCTCATTCCAAGGGTTTATCGGACCTAGTGAAAGGTTTCTGGGACTTCTGTTTGAACAAAGGAATATCTGTTGTGGCGGAACACATTCCTGGGTTGAACAATGGTGTAGCGGACTGGTTCTCAAGGAATTTCAAGGACTCCAGCAACTGGAGACTAGACAGGCAGATTTTCTTAACCATCCAGTCCCAATGGGATCCCTTCCAGACAGACCTGTTTGCAGACCGTCTGAATACTCAATTGACGAATTTCTTCCGTTGGAAATCGGACCCTCAAGATCTCAAGGTGGACGCCTTACTCCAAGATTTGAAAGGTCTGGCCCCTTATGCCTTGCCACCATTTGCATTAATTCCCGTCTACTTCTTCATGCTCGACGTTACAGAGAGAGCATGGTCGTGAAAACGCCGCTATGGAGATCCCATGTCTGGTTCCCGATAGTTCTCGAAATGTCTATAGACTTTCCAATTCTGATCCCTTCTTTCAGAGAGGTACTCCTAGGTCCAGAGGGAGACACTCATCCCCTGGTAGAGCAGGGTCTTCTGGTGCTGACGGCATTGAAGATTTTAGGAGACAGTGGCAAATCCCAGGGCTTTCGGCAAATGCTTTCACACTCATTTCTGAGTCATGGGCATCCGGTACAAGGAAAGCTTATCGATTGGCTTCGAACAAATGAGTTTGCTGGTGCCTTCAACGACGTTATGATCCCATTTCAACTGATTTAGTTCACGTTGTCAACTATCTTTCAGATCTCTTTACATCTGGTCTATCTTATAGAACCGTTAATGTTTACAGATCTGCGATTTCTGCTAGCCATTCTCTGATTAACGGAATCTCCATTGGGCAAAGCTTATTAACGAAGACGATAATGAGAAGCATGAGAGTTCTCAACCCCCCTTCTGCTAAATACACCGCCCTGTGGGATGTTACTCTTGTACTTAGAACTCTATCTTCTTGGGGAGATAATACTTCCCTCTCCCTTAAACGCATCTCATACAAACTTACTGTTTTACTATGTCTAGTATCTTTTAGAAGAAACTCAGATGTTAAGGCATTAGATATTTCTAGCAGGGCCTTCCAACCCGAAGACGTTTGCTTTTACCTCAAGAAAAGAACCAAGACAATGTCTTCCTCTATCTTTTACCCCTTTTTCCCACAGAATGAAAGGCTCTGCGTAGTTAAGTGTCTGAAAGAGTACGAGAAAAGAACTAAAAATGTAAGACTGAATGAATGCCAACTTCTGATTTCCCATAGATCCCCTCATAAAGGAGTCTCTTCTACAACCCTAGCAAGATGGGTAAAAGCCGTTATGCATGAAAGCGGAGTGGATATATCTGTCTTTGGAGCTCACTCCCTCAGAGGTGCTTCAGCTTCTGAGGCCTTTTTTCTGGGAGGAGGACTGCAAGATATCCATAGGGCAGCAGACTGGTCGAGTGATAGTATGTTTAAGACTTGTTATTTTAGACCAATTTCTAGTGCGATTGATAATGTTCTTAATGCACTTTGAACTTGCATAATATGGCCTCCGTGTCGTGCCATAAAATTTAGATTTTTCACAGCCTGCTGGGCAGAAAATCTGGATTTCTTTTAAGGACACTGAGGCTAATATTATCCCACCGCTATTTATATTTTATCTCTCCCATTGTGCATGAGATATTATGAAATGTTGTTCGTTTTCTCTCAGAATGAAAAACGTATTTTCCTTCGGACCGCTTTTGGAGAGCTATCTTCAGTTGTATTCCTGTTTCTGCATGTTGATCTTTCCACGCAGTTCTAACAAAGAAGGAAGATGGCTGGTCACAAAGGGACTTTATGCTTCTCTAGAATGTTCATTGAAGTTCTATGTTCTTCATTGTCATTGTTGCCGCTGAGCTGTGGCAATAAAGGAGATTTGCATAATATTAGCCTCCGTGTTCTTAATAAAATCCAGATTTTCTGCCCAGCAGGCTGTGAAAAATCTAAATTGTCCATATTCAGACTGGGTGCATATTCAAGATTTATGGGTAATTTATCTGCATTTAGGATAAACTGGTTGAAAACAATACTATTCTATGACAAGACCCCCAATTCAACTGCCCATTTGAAATTGTATGACATGGTTTTAAACACTTGGGAATATATGTAGCCAGCAGCAGAGAGGTTTCCTTGAGCATAACCGGATGAGTGAATTATAACAACTTAATCTGCATGTATCACATCTACCGCTATTATTAATGGCCAGGGTGGTAGTGTAAAAAGGTTTCCATCCCTATGTTTGTATACTTGCTATAGAATGTCCCCATTCTCCTTTCCAGGTTTTGCAGGATTTCTTCCTGCACCTTGTCAGGGTACTGCTTATATTGTTACGGGACAGAGGCACAATTAGGCTATTCCTGACAACAGTGTATTGTTGGATGCATGGAGTCGTAGGACTGACATGAACAAATAACACTGGGCAACCAAGCTGGTGGCTATTCTCCCCGCAGCAAGAACCATCTCCAATTACATCTAGGCTCGCAAAAAGTAACAGGGTAATCCCAGAAGCATATTGGTGTAGGAAAGGTGTCTGGGGATTTGTAAATACAGTGTGGGTAGGGATCCTAGGCAGTGAGCCACCCCCAGGAAACAACAACGTCCTAAAAGAATTATGCTATAGAGGTTCTGAGAACATGACAAAATTAGATTTAAAAAACTAGTGACATAGTTCGCCCCATTGAAATGTAAACATGTACAGGTTGCCACATGGAAATGTCCACCTTTAAGAAAATTAGTTCAGACTTTGTGCTGGACAAATAGCAGGCCTTGAGATCCCTGCCTAAAGCATGATTTGGGGCCCTACACTGATGATCTATGCGACTTCAAGGACAGCTCATATCTAGATTTTACTGAATCTCCCGGGCCGAAAAGCTGTATTGCAGACATACAAAACACTGATAAATAACGCACCTCCCATCCTTGACAAATTGAAAGACTCGGAGAAGAAGGCTCTTGACCCGCTAAAAGATAAAGACTAGGGTGAGCTGATATGTTGCCCTTTGGAGGGAGTGATAAAATCAAGTATTTGGCAGGTGTAAATAAAAGTATTACACATATATACTACACATGTACACAATCACTGAAATTTGGAAGGATTGACTATGCTTTCTGAGGGGATGTAATGGAGACTTCACTTTCTTCACTATCATATGGAAATGGCCCACAACATACGCATTCTGGAGAACCATCGGCGACTGTCTGAAATCTCCGTTTGGACCAGATAAATGTATCAACTTCATTGTTTTGGTGTGTGATAACATTTTCTCTTTTTGCTTCATGTTCGACTTTTGCATGTAAAATGTTAAAGTAATATTTACCCATAGAAAAGTAATACCATCTTTTAAGCTGCTAAAAAAGTAGTTTGACCTACTGGAGATAGAGCAGTTTTCAAATTGTCAAGTACTGCACTGAGTAATAAGATGCAGTCAAGTAATGGGACTCAAAGCCACCTAAATTATTAAAAAAATTATTCCTACACAAAGAACACAACTAACACTTGTTATTAGATAGATTTTAATACCTACTACAGGAGAAGAGTGAAAAAACACTGCTCAGAAGCACTTGGAGAAAGACCTGGGAAGGGAGCTAGGTAATGATGGCTTGGCGGCAATCTTTCTGCAGTTACATAGATCAGTTGATTTTATATTGGTATTACACACTTGCAAACAAACAGGTTTGGGACAGGAGGAAGACAAAGTTGTGTGGAGAGGAGAACATGTCTCTAGATTTATTCTGATGATGTCAGAAGAAACAAGTTAAATACCTGTAACTACAGTTCTCCAGCGTTGGTATCTTACATAGATTCACATGCCTTACTCAATCATTCCTAATCGTCGAGTTGGAGTCCACAGTACTTTTAAATAGCAGTAGTGGCATGCAAAGAGCCTCTAAACAAGTAAAGGGTGTATGTCCAGTAGCCCAACCACCTTCTTAGAAAAGGCACTAAATTAAATGAGGCAAAGGATAGAAACTTCCAAAGAAGAGCCGTCTAATACCCTCTTGTGGGCATCTAGTTTAATGCTAGCACTGTGGAATTAGGAGAAGTAGCTCATAGAAACTGAATAGCAATAAATATGAGGCCAAGTCTGCGACTTCCACAGCTGTGACAATTACATGATACAAAATGATATGCATTCTTTGAGAAATTACTTGAAATCTTGCTATTAGTTTTTATGTATAATTTCAGATAATAACCTGAGGAAATCCCCTAGCCACCAGTGAGTGTCCTAATGGAAATTTTAAGTTTGACGTAGCATATATTGTGTAAACCTTATTCTCCTAATAACATGCATTCACTTGAATTCTTAGTTGGGTTGGGCACATTGGGAACCTCTTTTGGAGCAACTCCGGAGAAGGACTACTTTTAGAAGAAAGAAGATTTTAATGAAGAGTCCTGTACTACTTCTCTTGGCTTTTACAGTTTGCCTCACACTAGACACTGGGAAAAAACTCCATGGTTGACACCAGTAGTCCTGACTCTACAGTCACAGTACTGAAGAGGGCATACAGTTGCAGAGTTAAAAATCAATATGGGATTGAATAGCCACAACTAAGTTGCCAAGCCCATTGTTGTGGCATTTTATTTAAGTTTGTGCACTAACAACACAGAGGGAATGGCTAGACAATACCTACTTCATCCACAAGATGGGCTGGCAGTCGAGTCCCTTCTAGGAGACATTTTTCTAATAGCAAGTGTAAAATGTCTCTTTTGCCACTGGAGACATGCTTGCAACTGAGTACTTGATCCCCTAATTTGGGCAGTTACTAGCCTATTTTTGCCTTATGCTCTAGTAGGGTATTGCTCCTGGTCCTGTGGCAGTGTTGGGGGACTGGCTGCAATCTGTGTATAAGGATCCAGCAAAGGGTGCTGCTCAGTCACAGGTTGGAGTAGCTTCTACCAACCTCTTGACATCGAAGGATGGTTGTCAACATTAATCAAGATTTCAATCTTAATCAAGGTCACAATGTTGCCAAACTGTCTATAGCCGAAAACGTAATCTAATTGCAACTGCACTGTCCATTGGAGAAGGATGTTCTCTTAAAAGTATCAAAGTCAAATCTTCTCTAAAAAGATTGTGATCTATCCTGTCTCGCTCCATTTCCATTTTCCCTTAAGAAAGGAAGAATGAAATGTTATCGTTTGTTTATTTTCAATGTTATTTGGATATACCTAAAAAACCAAAATGCTGCCTGTTAGCAAGAATATGCGCTAATGTAGCATTGTAAAGATAATTATATTAAAAAAACTGGAGTGTGATTCTACACACAGGATAGGTTATTGCACATTTATCGCAACCAATAAAGTTCTTAAGATGGAAAACAAAAGAAAATAATTTTCCCAAATACAACTCAAGATGGGAAAGTCTCCCACGCTGAAAACATTACAAGGAAAGGGAATAGGAAAATGAACTTAAATCGAGGGTACATGCACAAATTCATACCTCACATGCCTGTCTATAAACAGATTATGTTTGCTCGGAGTTGTACATTTTATTTGAGTTTACATACCAAAAGGAGGTTAGATACAAGTTAAAGGTACAAGATCACTATTTTGAACAATCTAAATATTTTCTATCCTGTCAACCAAGACATGCATTATGTTGTAATCAAACAAATTAGGAATGCTAAACAGAAAACTTTACCAGAAGATGTATCTGCAACTGGTGCACACTGGACCTCTTGGTCTGTCTGAGTTTGTGGTGAGGCAACTGGTTTTTGTGGAGTCACGGCGGGGGTTGCAGGCTGTGTTAAATCATCAGGTGGAGGAACTGGAAACACTACTGGTTTGGATGAACTGCATTCTTTGTTAATTAGCAGCACATGGATAGGTCCTGAACGACTCTTCAGGTTTATCTGGTATTTTTTCTGTCCATTTTGGCCCTTAAAATAAAGGAAAAACATGTTATAATCATTCAGGAACAGCCATACAAATGAACAGCCCTAGGTAATGAAGCATGCTTAAGAAAGTGTTCAACCTAAACAAGTCTTTCAGTTAGACCCCACAAGAAATAAAAGACAAAAATAGGATCAATTTTAAAACAATTTCTCTAACGTAAGGAGACGAAATATGAAGTAAACGGTCACAGTCACCAAGTAATGCGAACACTGAGTCTTGCAGCACTTACTAACATACTTTCATGCTGCCTCCACTTACAATAATGTTCAGTAATTCGAAACCTGTGCCCCCCTCACATAACTCCCCACTGTCCCTCTCTCAACGCTATCTATTGCTAAAATCCCAGAGGAAAGCATACATGACATTATACGAGAGGACGTTAGTCAATCTTTGACCCCGATAATATTATTGGAAGCCTCCCCAAAACTGATTGCCAGATTCTCCAGTAACTGCAAAGTTCTTAAGATAATAGAATACCATCCTTATATATGTTATAAGACCACTTAAGTTATCTCTAGTAAATTAATGCACGCTCAAAACAGAAAAAAAACTCAAGAAAAAACAAGTGTAATAGTCCAAAACCACTACTAAATGGCAGGAGAGTGCACATCATGTGATCGATCTACTACACAAGCTGCAACTGTTCAAAATCCATACATAAACCACGCACGCCCAACGAGTGCTTATACTTTGGCGTATAACTCAAAACCCTACGGAACATACACCACATGAACAGAGGCAGCAGTTCGCACCCTCACTAGAGATCTGTGAAATGTGCTGCATTCCCATTCAGCAGTTTCTTATTTTCGTTCACAAAAAATTCCTATTGTGACTTACTATGTAAAGCGTGAAAACCAATGTATTTGTGATGCCCTTTGCCCAATCTACATCACACTTTATAGATTAATTCCTAAATTTTGGACTGCGCCTTTACAAAGAATTAGAAAGTTTAAGCAGAACTCAATTAGAATCATATACGATAAGAGGCTAGGTTGGCTAATACATCTTCTAAATACAATTTGAGCATTTAATACGTGTAACATTTGATGCAACATTCAACCACCAAAGGTTACTTAAAAATTCACCTACACTACATGTAGATTGTTTAGCGATGCGACTCATAAGCTAAATACTACCAATATTCAACTTGACAGTATTGTTCATAACTCTCACTACTTTCTTGGGAGAACTAAATGTACTGATTCCTTTTCCAAACTTTCTCACATAATTGACACAGAACAACTGACCAGCTTTCAAAGATACCTCACGCAAGCTACGTCAAAATATTTCATATTCTTCTCCTTAGATGCCAAACTTAGTTTCTACACATCTTCATCATTCCACTCCACCATTTTTCCTCTCTTCATCGATCCTGGATTCGGTTTAGAATGCGGATCACTCCCTCTCATCCATACAAACAGACTTTCGCCAACAAAATTATGCGGGGTTACCCTATATGCCCAAAACATCCTCTTTAATTCAAAATACAAATTTGTAAATCCTTTATTAGCCCATTGTACAATACTTTCGATCATTCAATTTGCCCTTTCCACAACAACATTTCCTCTAGGGTGTTGAAGCATCGTCAATCTCTGTTGAACTCTCACACACTTCATAAAACTTAATTTCTTCAGACTTAAATTGCACTCTTGTCCATTAAAATGGAAACCGGAAACCCCTCTCTTAAAAATACCGCATGAAAAGAAACTCAATTACTGTTTTGGTGTCTACACACAACTCAATCCACCTTAAAAACATATCCACCAACACATGGTATACTTTCACCCACCATCACACCACGTAATGAATCCTATAATGTACTATGCAACATCATCCCACGGTGATTTGGGACACCCAAAAGAATGCATGGGAAGATTCAAAGTTTTCTGAGACATGCAGCACCTTCACACTCTATACAAGTCCTCACAAATCTCCTGGTCTCCAAATATACCTTAGGCCATAAATACTAATCCATCACATTGCATAAAGTACATGTTTCTCCAGATTTCCCTTAATGAGAAATGGATATAGTTCTTACCCTGATATCATTAGGCGGGATAATTTTATAATCTCCTGAAATGAGCAACCCATCAACACTTTATCAGGCACTTCCCCAAATGCTCTCACATAATTTGAAAGATTAGCTTGCGCATCTTCACACCAACCACTCACCACCTTTTCTGTCACGGTCTTCAAATTTTCAACTTTACTATAAGCTTCCAACTACTCACCCTTCTGAAAACTATCACTTACACTATTTTCCACAAAAATTCCTGTCACACAAAAATTATTCCAAGGATTCCTATCAACTTCTTTCAGAGGTAATGACATTCTACAAATACAAATAATCAGCAGTGACATTCTTGGCACCAGGTACGAACTGAACTTCATACAAGAAAACCTGCAATCGCATGGATTAGCTTGCTACCCTAGCCGAGGCTTTAGACAACCCTTTCAAGGTAAATCATTTTGTCTGGGGTATATGATCAGATCTTAACACAAACTTCCTTCCTCACAAAAACTTACAGAAGTGTTAAAAGGCCCACACACATGCTAATGTTTTCCACTCTACCACAGAGTACTTTTCTTATGTAGGGGAAAGTGATGGGGAAGGATAAATTACTTACTTGTAATCCTAGTTCTCTTCCAGGGGTATCCTCATCAAAGTGTTAAGCACATGAATATTCCAGCCTATGTGCGGGACCCCGGAAACACATCACATATATGTGAAAACCATATGTGTGTGTATATATATATATATATATATATATATATATATATATATATATATATATATATATATATATATATATATATATATATATATATATATATATATATATATATATATATATATATATATATATATATATATTCACTGAAAAAACCATAGGTTATAGACCATATATAGTTAGGAATTAGCATTTACAAAACCTTGAAAATTCACTGAAAAAACCATAGGTTATAGACCATATATAGTTAGGAATTAGCATTTAGAAAACCTTCTTTTACTCACACAAAACCATTGAAATTCCATATATAGTTAGTTGCACTAACTATATATCGCGCACCCGCAATCCACTGCTGATGATGTCACATATTACATCATTCATGACATGGTCAGTGACATCACTGATGACATCACTGATGACATCTCAAATGACATCACTGATGACATCACTGATGACATCTCATTTGACATCAATGACCACATCACTGATGATATCATTCATGTGACAATACAATGCATCTCCTCACATTTTAATATAACCTCTGTTTCACCCAGTGTTAAATACAGAGTATAATTTTTGAAACCATTGACACACCAATACTAGTTACTACATACGCACTCACTGATTCCTATGTCTACACACACATTCACTCATTCACCCATACAATCATTCATACATACAATCACTCATCTTTACAACACTATCATATGCACTCATACACCTATACAGACACTCACAGTCTGCCACTCATCCATGGAGTTACTCACACACCTAGTCAGTCCTGTAAAGAATCAATGACACTTCCATTTTCTTGTCTATACAGTTAAACATAGAGCACCTTACATTTTCAAACATATACTAACACATACTTACCTTCTTATACAATCATTGATACAAGTACACATTGATCTGCACAGAGTCACACACCTCCCAGCCAGCCACACACACACTCAGTCTCCCATACAAATACTTGGACAATCAATCAGTAACCCATATAGTTAATCATATAGCTACTGATCAACACATGCAGCAGTTTACAGAACAACAGACATAATGATGCACAAATTAAGACAGTTTAGTCACTAACCCATGCACTCAGTGAGACACATTTAATCACTCACTCATACATTCAGTCATGCACCTACTAAATCCTTTGTCCAGACACTTATACTTCCACTCATTCTTCAATATGTAAGACACATTTTAACTTTACAGAAACATACAGTCACTGGATGTTGTCATCAGTGATGTCATCAGTGATGTCATCAGTGATGTCATTTGAGATGTCATCAGTGATGTCATCAGTGATGTCACTGACCATGTCATGAATGATGTAATATGTGACATCATCAGCAGTGGATTGCGGGTGCGCGATATATAGTTAGTGCAACTAACTATATATGGAATTTCAATGGTTTTGTGTGAGTAAAAGAAGGTTTTCTAAATGCTAATTCCTAACTATATATGGTCTATAACCTATGGTTTTTTCAGTGAATTTTCAAGGTTTTGTAAATGCTAATTCCTAACTATATATGGTCTATAACCTATGGTTTTTTCAGTGAATTTCATTGGTTTTTTAACAGCTAATATCTGTAGCTGTAAAATGTATTCTTCTTTAAATCCAAAAATATATTTTATATGTTTATGAATAATTTTTTTTTTAAATATTTTTTTTTCTTCGTTCCCGCTTCGCGAATCGGGAAGCTTCCCGTTAGCTGACCTTGATGCCGCGAAATAGACCGCGAGCCGGTAAACGTTTCTTTACCGCAACTGCCGCGTTAGAAAACAACATCGTGACGCCTCCCGTCCGCATGACGTTTCACGTTGTCGCGTGATACGTCATATGACGTGCTACGTTAGCGAACTGGTACGCGAAGCGAGTCGCAAAGCGCAGGTTTCTGGAAGCAAACCGGGAGGCCCTGCAAAGCGCTTAACGTAAACACAGCAGGTCATGTGACTTGGTAATAACACTTTTCATTGGTTCATTTCACTTTTGGTTTCCTAATGATGTAAGACTAGGTCATATAATCTAAAATGAACACTTTTCATTGGTTGAGAACTCTTGTTTTTCCCAAATGATGAAAATCCCTCCTTCTTTCCTCACTCTGACTTTCATCATTGTGAGAGAAAGACCCTTTGTTACCAGTGAGCAATGGCTTCTTTAGTAGCTTCAGCTGGTGCTTCCCCACCACCTCCACCACATCCAAGGAAGAGTGGACCACCTGCTCAAGTTATAATTCAACAAGAAGAGGAAGAAGAGGAACAGGACGACGAGCACGAAGAGAGGCAGTTTTTGCCTGAGGAGCCCAGGACGTCTCACCGGAAAGAAAACTTCATTTGGCAATTTTTTAAAATTCCCAAAGGTCAGAAAAAAGTAAATGCAAGATACGTAACTTGCCTTATATGTCAAGATAGACTGTCCAGATGGACCGAGAAAAAATACAGTTTCGGAAACTACACAATGCATCGCCATATGACTAGGTGGCATCCTAACAACTACAGTGCTGCACAGTTTCGGAACGACCTAGATAATCTCCCTATTATGGCCAGAAGATCTGTTGTACCAGAAGTAACGGGACCAGAGGGCAGGGAGACGGTGCCAAATATACAAATGAGATTTGGTGAAGTAAAACACGTCTGCGTACATTGCAATGGATTCATTTGCTACGGAGAAAGAAGCATCACTCTGATCAACAGAGCTATTGACTATCATATGCAAGTTTGTACGAAACGCCCAAAATAATAAATACTTTTTTTTTGTTTTGTTGCTCCTGTTGAGCCCTTTACAATGAATCGTTTTCATTGCCCCCTCCAAGAAAAACCCCAAAAAATATAAAACTGTTCAGAAAAATTCAAAAAAAGTAAAAAAATGTTCCGAAAAATAATAAAAAAAATATAAAACAACAAAAACAATTTTAAAAAAAGTTCTTTTCAGAACTACCTCCCCGTTATTAAAAAATTGGTACAATATTTGGAACTGTGCCAACCTCTATTTCTCGTAGTTCGCTTCCCAGTTCGCTCGCCGGTACGCGAACCGGAAGTGAACCCAAATTTTTTTTTTTTAAAAAGAACAGTAAGTATAAGGGAAGGAAACAGACACTTATGTTAAAAGAAAGACAGCTATAAGGGAGTAAACTAGAGATACTATTACCCGTAATCCACTGCTGATGATGTCACATATTACATCATTCATGACATGCTCAGTGACATCATCAGCAGAGGATTGCGGGTTTTTTGGCAACGTGCCTTATCCACGGTTTAATAACGCTGCCTTTTGCTTTATATAAGTTTTCAAATTGTATGAAATATATACCAATAGGTCGTTATGAACCTTTAGGTAGTGCTTTTCTTCATGAGGTCTGGTCGCTTCCATACACATACAGATGTTTCAAAGATGATCAAGAAGTTTATCTGAATGGAGAGGAATGCACTGAGACGCCACATCATTCACTAATGTGTAGGCACATACAGTTACACGGTTCATGCAACAAACACCGACCAAATATGGCTTGCGTGTTGCAAGGCACGCCAGTTCCTGCTATCATCCCCACGTTCAAGTTGTTGGAAAATGGTAGTTATTTGATGCTCAATAATGAAGATTGTTCTGGGTTAAATAAAAGTATTCCTTTTATCGTAACAGTAAGTGAACGGGTTATTTGCTGCAGAAATGTTCTATTTCCTCCCACACATGAACATAGGGAGTTTTCAATCTCGCCACAAATACCAACCTTGGGAGCAGATTTCAACGGCATGGCAAGAATAAGAGCTCTTTTGTCTCAGAGAGAGGTGGCCTTGAGTTCGGCCCGTGAAACTTTCGTGCTTCACATAGCGAACACCCGTACAGAGGTGCAGACCCTTTTCAATACAGATTTGCCTTTCCATTTCAGCAAGATGGTTCGGACTATCTTTAACGCGTCCTCCACAAAGGCCCTGGCGCACTTTTTTAAAGTTGTTACCAGTGGTCTCGTGACTTCATTTGAGAAAATCTTTGGAGTCATCCCTGCTTTCTTTCATTCTATTTTTTCCACTCTGCTTCGTGGATTCCCATTTTTACTTGCATTACCAGCGGATGCTAGAATATTATGGCACAATGCCGTTGGCGATATTAAGCACGGCATATGGATTATCTTTTCGATTCTCCTACTTCACCTGTGTCCAGCCTGTATTTCACTGCCTGACCTGTGATTTCGATTGGGCCATTGATTTGTGTCTCTGCGGACCGGTTTCTCCTGACGTCGACTTTAATCAGCTGATGACTCCTATCATTACTCACGAGTTGGTTTGTCCTGGCGAAAGGATTATGGCTGTGGCATTGATGCATGGACTAATTGGTCCCTGGAATTTACTGGCGGCAACACAGTCTTTCTTGGAACAGAGCTTTCTTGAAAACCCACCGAGCTGTCCTCTGATGGTGATAGAGGATCCGGTGCTGGGAGAGCACGTATGTTCTTTTCCGCTTTTAAATTGGATGGCTGAACTCTTTTCGGATGAAGACGGTGACTTCCTATTGGAGGCTGTTGCAGCTTATTTTGCATACACAGTTATGTCATAGACCTTTTTCATGTTTGATATGCTCAGTACTAGCATTTCATTGACAATTCATTGACTTATTTGTCAAGTTTTTATTATTTAGCTTGCCTATTGGCTTAAGACTCGATAAAGTACTTGGCTGTTTTATTTTTCTTTAGCATTACATTTTCCTAGTTTTTAATGCTTTACCTTGCGGACCGTCCACATATAAACTTGCAATCTGCTCTCATGAGATGGCACTTCTATTATCTTATTCAGTTCGTTTCCGGATCATGGGGAGGTGTCATCTAGGTCCTGGATATCTTTACACCGTGTTAAGTTAGCATGGGCTCATTACCGGTTTAAACGCCATTTTTCCTTTTTTGCAACTTCTGCACACGACACTTAGTTGTTGCTTTAGCTTTCAACCTAGTAGTTCATCGTGGTTTACATGAGAATAATATGTTATTGCCCTACTATCTGCTTTGCTTGTTAAACTATATCTGTACAGCGAGTGCTGAAGTTTCAAGAACAACACGATACAGAATTGTTATGAGGTCTGATCTCCACGACTTCATACTCATAACATAAGTGCAACTTCTGCCAATTCTGGGCATGAGGCGGGTTTTATATTGCTTTGCCGAACACACATACACAACAGTTGATGCGGTTCACATGAAGAGAGAGCTGGTGTATGCTGATGTGATTCCTTCAAATCTAAGACACTAAAGTATGGGCACGCCCTAAACCAACACAAAGAGACCTTCTTAGCAAATAATATAATATGTGTATTAGGGAGGGTGAGATATAAGCAGCCGCGGGCCGTGGAGGGAGTTACGGTGGGGCAGGGAGGCGGGGAGGGGGAGGGGCAGGGTGGAGCCCTCTCCACCCTGCCCCTCCCCCTCCCCGCCTCCCTGCCCCACCGTAACTCCCTCCACGGCCCGCGGCTGCTTATAAGTGTTGCTAACTCTTATTCATTTACAGCATGTTAACATACTGTCACCATTCGCTTTTTTTGTACTAGTAACTATGCTGGTAATTTTGCTACTGATAATATGTGTACTTGTATTATCTAAGATACTACGCCTGAGAAGACGGCATTAGTAAATAAACATTTCAAATACACATGTGTTCTTCTTAACTCCATGTTCTGGTTTTTAAGAAATATATAACGACCGACTGTTCATGAGTTCCACGTATCCTGAGGTACTATAAGTTCATATTCTGGATTGTCTAAACATTGAGAGTTTGTTATATCCAATGTGACACTGTACCTAGCTTGCTAAGGGGTTTTTGATTACTAAGGTGAGTTTTGGGACACCCTAATTCGCCGAGGTTCCAATCCTCTGTCCACAGTTCTGTGTGAGAACAGAAACCCTGCGACAGGGGCACCCCCGACCCTTGCTGGAGCTTCATCACACTTGCGATACAACTCCAGCAATGCGCCACCTTTACGGCACAGATACATCACGCATCTGTGCTGTTTTTGCCCCATGATGCGCCGCATTGTAAATGCAGCACACCATAGGTGACGGAACAGCGGCACAGAATGACTAACACATCCCTGGTGATGCGCCAGTCATCATAAATCTATCCCTATGCTTCTTATCTTGTTAGAGATGAACCGCCATATGTATCATCAAAGTTTTTTGCATTTCCTAAATAGCGAACTTTAAGGAATAAATAGCGATTCTTTACCATTCCTAGTTTGCGATGAGCTATTTGCTAATTACAAATTACCCATTAATTTCCTTCATTTCCATAGGGCGGTTGGACTCACTTTTAGCTCGAACGGCTGAATGGATTTCCACGAAACTTGGCAAAATTGTAGGGACTGGTAGCCCGATGTGCCTTTGCTATGTCTCAAGATATATGCTCCAGTGGTTTTTACGAAAATTAACTTTGAAAAATATATATTGGGCTACATTGGCCTATATATATGTTGGAGCCCAAATGTAGCCCAATGAAGCCCAATGAAGCCCAATGTAGCCCAAAGATGTCCGCCAGAGACAAAAAAAACAAATGTAGCCCAAATATCAGCCAGATGTAGCCCAACTATAGCCCAGTGACAGAATGACCAATCAGCTTCGCAAACCTCCGTTACGCGAAGCGGAGCGCTGTTACAGATATATATCTTTTTTTGAACGTTAATTTCTCAAAATCCACTGGAGCACATATATTGAGACCTAGCAAAGGCACATCGGCTACCAGTCCCTAATACTTTACCAAGTTTCGTGCAAATCCATTCAGCCGTTCGATTATTATTATTATTATTATTTTTTTTTGCCCCGCGGGGCCCTTTTAAAACCTCCACATCAAACCTAGGGGGTCAGCGAGGATCTACTATGCCCCCTTATGGTCATTTGCCCCTTCGCTTTGGCCTCCTCTTCTCTCTCGATCCTACCGAGAGACAAGATGGCGGCCGCTACGGACTGTTTGGAATGTTTACAGACGCCGGAGAACCAATCAGCTTCGCTTCACAAAGCTCCGTTGCGCGAAAAGTACGCGTACTGGAGCGCTGCCCGGTCCGCTGTTACAGATATATATCTTTTTTTAAACGTTAATTTCTCAAAATCCACTGTAGCACATATATTGAGACCTACAAAAGGCACATCGGGCTACCAGTCCCTACAATTTTGCCAAGTTTCGTGCAAATCCATTCAGCCGTTCGGGCTAAAAGTGAGGCCAACCGCCCTATGGAAAACTCAATGTTAAAAACACGTTTTGGGACCCCCCTTTTTTCTCGGCCCCCCCTTGACGAACCCCCCCCAAATTTTCAAGGGCTGCTCAGAAACAAAATGTGCCATTTTCCTGAAAATTTCAGCCAATTCCGTCCACAAACGCCAACGTTATTAGACATAGAATTTTCAAAAATCCCATAGAGAAAAAATCCTAACTATATATACCTACTGGCGACCGCCAGTAGGTAATATATATATGTATATATATATGTGTATATATATATATATATATATATATATATATATATATATATATATATATATATATATATATATATATACACATACATACATATATATATACATACATACATACATACATACATACATACATATATATATATATATTTATATATATATATATATTACCTACTGGCGATAGCCAGTAGGTATATATAGTTAGAATTTTCAAAAATCCCATAGGAAAAAAATCCTATGTCGAATAACTTTGGCGTTTGAGGACAGAATTGGCTGAAATTTTCAGGAAAATGGAACATTTTGTTTCTGAGCAGCCCCTGAAAATTTGGGGGGGGTTTCGTCAATGGGGGGGCCGAGAAAAAAGGGGGGTCCCAAAACGTGTTTTTCCCATGCAATTTTCCATAGGGCGGTTGGCCTCACTTTTAGCCTGAACGGCTGAATGGATTTACACCAAACTTGGCAAAATTGTAGGGACTGGTAGCCCGATGTGCCTTTGCTATGTCTCAAGATATAGGCTCCAGTGGTTTTTACGAAAATTAACTTTGAAAAATATATATTGGGCTACATTGGGCTATATATATGTTGGAGCCCAAATGTAGCCCAATGTAGCCCAATGTAGCCCAAAGATGGCCACCAGAGACAAAAAAAACAAATGTAGCCCAAATATCAGCCAGATGTAGCCCAACTATAGCCCAATGACAGAATGTCCCAGAGTGTTCTAAAGAACAACTAGAGTGCTAACAGTCCTACTTATTACAAAGGTATGGCACACCTGAAGCCATCTTGATTGGAATAAAGTGGTAACTCTTAAAACATTTAATTTAAAAAGGAACAAAATGAGGGGGTTCATTTTGCCATAGAAAGTATGATTAGCGAATATATGACGAAATCCCGCATACCATCAGTCCGCAAAAAAAATCCCGCATGTACTATTAGGCCGCAAATTAAAATAACGAAAACTTTTAGAACGAATATGCCTTTAGCATACACTAAACAACTAAACTACCCTAAACCCTAAAACACTACCCCCAGCATGACCCTACACTACACAAACAGTACAACACTACCCTAAACCCTAAAACACTACCCCCAGCATGACCCTACACTACACAAACACTACAACACTACCCTGAACCCTAAAACATTACCCCCAGCATGACCCTACACTACGCAAACACTACAACACTACCCAAAACCCTAAAACACTACACCCCAGCATGACCCTACACTACGCAAACACTACAACACTACCCTAAACCCTAAAACACTACCCCCAGCATGACCCGACACTACACAAACACTACAACACAACCCTAAACCCTAAAACACTACCCCCAGCATGACCCTACACTACGCAAACACTACAACACTACCCTAAACCCTAAAACACTACCCCCAGCATGATCCTACACTACGCAAACACTACAACAGTACCCAAAACCCTAAAACACTACACCCCAGCATGACCCTACACTACGCAAACACTACAACACTACCCTAAACCCTAAAACACTACCCCCAGCATGACCCTACACTACGCAAACACTACAACACTACCCAAAACCCTAAAACACTACACCCCAGCATGACCCTACACTACGCAAACACTACAACACTACCCTAAACCCTAAAGCACTACCCCCAGCATGACCCTACACTACGCAAACACTACAACACTACCCTAAACCCTAAAACACTACCCCCAGCATGACCCTACACTACGCAAACACTACAACACTACCCAAAACCCTAAAACACTACACCCCAGCATGACCCTACACTACGCAAACACTACAACACTACCCTAAACCCTAAAACACTACCCCCAGCATGACCCTACACTACGCAAACACTACAAAATTACCCAAAACCCTAAAACACTACACCCCAGCATGACCCTACACTAAGCAAACACTACAACACTACCCTAAACCCTAAAGCACTACCCCCAGCATGACCCTACACTACGCAAACACTACAACACTACCCTAAACCCTAAAACACTACCCCCAGCATGACCCTACACTACGCAAACACTACAACACTACCCTAAACCCTAAAACACTACCCCCAGCATGACCCTACACTACGCAAACACTACAACACTACCCTAAACCCTAAAACACTACCCCCAGCATGACCCTACACTATGCAAACACTACAACACTACCCTAAACCCTAAAACACTACCCCCAGCATGACCCTACACTACGCAAACACTACAACACTACCCAAAACCCTAAAACACTACCCCCAGCATGACCCTACACTACGCAAACACTACAACACTACCCAAAACCCTAAAACACTACCCCCCAGCATGACCCTACACTACGCAAACACTACAACACTACCCAAAACCCTAAAACACTATCCCCAGCATGACCCTACACTACGCAAACACTACAACACTAACCAAAACCCTAAAACACTCCCCCCAGCATGACCCTACACTACGCAAACACTACAACACTACCCAAAACCCTAAAACACTACACCCCAGCATGACCCCACACTACGCAAACACTACAACACTACCCAAAACCCTAAAACACTACACCCCAGCATGACCCTACACTACGCAAACACTACAACACTACCCAAAACCCTAAAACACTACCCCCAGCATGACCCTACACTACGCAAACACTACAACACTACCCAAAACCCTAAAACACTACCCCCAGCATGACCCTACACTACGCAAACACTACAACACTACCCTAAACCCTAAAATACTACACCCCAGCATGACCCTACACTACGCAAACACTACAACACTACCCAAAACCCTAAAACACTACCCCCAGCATGATCCTACACTACGCAAACACTACAACACTATCCTAAACCCTAAAACACTACGCCCAGCATGACCCTACACTACGCAAACACTACAACACTACCCTAAACCCTAAAACACTAGCCCCAGCATGACCCTACACTACGCAAACACTACAACACAACCCTAAACCCTAAAACACTACCCCCAGCATGACCCTACACTACGCAAACACTACAACACTACCCTTAACCCTAAAACACTACCCCCAGCATGACCCTACACTACGCAAACACTACAACACAACCTTAAACCCTAAAACACTACCCCCAGCATGACCCTACACTAAACAACCACCACAACTCTACACTACACTAACACAACACTACACTACACAACACTACACTACACTACACAATCACTAACCCGCGAAAAAATTAGCACAAACCCACTTACCTCTCTCGTCATCGTGGTTTTCACAACGCAAATGCATTTACCATACATGCCTTTAAAACGTAATTCTTTGTAAAGGCATGCGCGATAAATGCACATGCGTTTTGAAAAAATGCGGGATAATGGTATGCGAGGTCAATGACCTTGCGGGATAATGGTATGCGGACTGAAAGTCTGCGGGATAAAAAATGCGGGAAAATGGCTGCAAACCATGATTAGCAGCAGACTTCCCTGGTGAGCACTAGCTTTACTACAGTGATCTAATGAGCAACTAGAGTGCTAACATTCAGAATTTATGGCAAATGTGTGACACATCTGAATGCCTTCTTGATAGAACCAAAGTAAACAAGCATTGAAAATGCAATAGATCTCGCCCTCGTTTAAGTTAAAGCCATTCTGTTTGTAATGAGGTGGCTTTTTAGCTTTGCTTTTATTAGTGTTTTTAAAACTTTCATGTAAATAACATGCATATGTATGCATATATGTATATGTATGCATGCATTTATATTTATATAGATATGCAGATTATATATGTTTATATATGTATATTACCTACTGGCGATAGCCAGTGGGTATATATAGTTAGGATTTTTTCTCTATGGGATTTCTGAAAATTCTATGTCTAATAACTTTGGCGTTTGTGGACGGAATTGGCTGAAATTTTCAGGAAAATGGCACATTTTGTTTCTGAGCAGCCCCTAAAAATCTGGGGGGGTTTCGTCAAGGGGGGGCGAGAAAAAAGGGGGATCCCAAAACACGTTTTTCCCATTCATTTTTCCATAGGGCGGTTGGACTTTTAGCTCGAACGGCTGAATAGATTTACATGAAACTTGGCAAAATTGTAGATATGGTTTGCCCGACGTGCCTTTGCTATGTCTCAATATATGTGCTCCAGTGGATTTTGAGAAATTAACGTTTAAAAAAATATATATATCTGTGACAGCGCTCCGGTTAGCGCCCCGGTTCGCGTACCTGACGCGTAACGGAACTTCGCGAAGCAAAGCTGATTGGCTCTCCGGTGTCGGTCAACATTCTAAACAGTCCGGAGCGGCCGCCATCTTGTCTCTCGGTACGATCGAGAGACAAGATGTGGTGAAAAACGAAGGGGGAAATGAAGGAAAGGGGGCAAGGTAGACCACTCCTGACCCCCTAGGATTGATGAGGGGGATATTAAAGTGCCCCGCGGGGCAAAAAATAAAAATAAATTTTTTTTTGCGATTTTACGCCGTAGAGGCGCGTCCCGGTACGCGAACCGGGCAGCTCACCGGGCAGCTCACCGGGCAGCTCACCGGGCAGCTCACCGGGCAGCTAACCGGGCAGCTAACCGGCAGCGTAGCTGTCAACATTGTAAACAGTCCGGAGCGGCCGCCATCTTGTCTCTCGGTAGGTTCGAGAGACAAGATGTGGTGAAAAAAGAAGGGGGAAATGAAGGAAAGGGGGCAAGGTAAACCCCTCCTGACCCCCTAGGATTGATGAGGGGGATATTAAAGTCCCCCGCGATTTTTCGCGGTAGAGGCGCTTCCCGGTACGCAAACCGGGCAGCTAACCGGCAGCGTAACGGGAGTCCGCCATCTTGTGTTTTTGGAGCGTCCGGTTCGTGTACCGGGTAGCGTCCCGGTAAGCGTAACAAGGGGAAAACCAAGAGAAACAGTAACAAAAAAATTAAGGGAATAGATTTCCAGCAAACTTGGCAAAATTGTAGGGACTGTTTGTTTGATGTGCCTTTGCAAGGCCTCAAGATATGTGCACGTGTGGATTGTGTCTAATTAAGGTTAAAACAAAATATATATACGTTACAGGTTTTGTTTGCGCTGCAGAGCCGATACGTCACGGTTATGCGACGCGTCATGAGGCGTCTCACGTGGCTACGTGATACGTCACGTAATAAAGAATATATTTTACAGCTATAGATATTAGCTTTTAAAAAACCAATGAAATTCACTGAAAAAACCATAGGTTATAGACCATATATAGTTAGGAATTTGCATTTACAAAACCTTGAAAATTCACTGAAAAAACCATAGGTTAGAGACCATATATAGTTAGCTGGACATTTTATGGACATAAAACCAATGAAATTCCATATATAGTTAGTTGCACTAACTATATATCGCGCACCCGCAATCCACTGCTGATGATGTCACATATTACATCATTCATGACATGGTCAGTGACATCACTGATGACATCACTGATGACATCGCAAATGACATCACTGATGACATCACTGATGACATCACTGATGACATCACTGATGACATCACTGATGACATCACTGATGACATCATGACACACCAATACCAGTTACTACATACGCACTCACTGATTCCTACGTCTACACACACATTCACTCATTCACCAATACAATCACTCATACATACAGTCACTCATTATTACAACACTATCATATGCACTCATACACCTATGCAGACACTCACACACTGCCACTCATCCATGGAGTTACTCACACACCTAGTCAGTCCTGTAAAGAATCAATCACACTTCCATTTCCTCATCTATACAGTTAAACACAGAACACCATACTTCAGTGACATCACTGATGACATCACTGATGACATCTCAAATGACATCACTGATGACATCTCAAATGACATCACTGATGACATCATGACACACCAATACCAGTTACTACATACGCACTCACTGATTCCTACGTCTACACACACATTCACTCATTCACCCATACAATCACTCATACATACAGTCACTCATTATTACAACACTATCATATGCACTCATACACCTAGTCAGTCCTGTGAAGAATCAATCACACTTCGATTTCCTCATCTATACAGTTAAACACAGAACACCATACTTTTCACACATATACTAACACATACTTACTCTCTTATACAATCACTGATACAAGTACACATTGATATGCACAGAGTCACACACCTCCCAGCCAGCCACACACACACTCAGTCTTCCATACATCCACTCATTCTTCAATATGTAAAACATATTTAAACTTTACAAAAACACACAGACACTAGATGATGTCATCAGTGATGTCATTTGAGATGTCATCAGTGATATCAGTGATGTCATTTGAGATGTCATCAGTGATGTCATCAGTGATGTCACTGACCATGTCATGAATGATGTAATATGTGACATCATCAGCAGTGGATTGCGGGTGCGCGATATATAGTTAGTGCAACTAACTATATATGGAATTTCATTGGTTTTAGGTCAATAAAATGTCCAGCTAACTATATATGGTCTCTAACCTATGGTTTTTTCAGTGAATTTTCAAGGTTTTGTAAATGCAAATTCCTAACTATATATGGTCTATAACCTATGGTTTTTTCAGTGAATATATATATATATACATACACACACAATGCAGCCTTCCATAGATATGCAGAACAATGCTGCAAGAAAATTATTTGCACATCAATACATTCCAATAAAGCAGGGAGAAATAAAGCCTTTGAAAACTGCTTTATTATACAGCAGAAAAGATAATCCTGCAAGGAAGAATGAAAAACATTGTCAGCACATAGGCTGCATTGCAGAAACCAGTGTAGGAAGCTGAAAAGCTAACCCACAGAAACACTCAGAATAAACAGGCACCATGCCTTTAAGGCAGCCATGACCCCTAGCTTCCCATCATGTCTCAGGGGTGACAGTTAGGTCGGTTGTTCTTTGCGGGTAACCGCAGACCATTTTACAAATAGATGTATGTATCATGTTCACTTGCCCGGGGAGGCGGGTGGGTTCCTTATGACTTTGATGAGGATACCCTTGGAAGAGAACTAGGATTACAGGTAAGTAACTTATCCTTCTCTTCCAGGGGATCCTCATCAATAGTCATAAGCACATGAATAGAATAGCAAGCCCATCCCCTCATCCTGCGGGGAAGTAAACAGAGAACCATTCAGATACACAGCAGCCGTAAGGCATATACAGACTCCAATAGGTTAACATTGGAACAGATTCCTCAAGGAGGCCTGGCCCACTTGGGTATCTGCTCTGGAGTCCGAATCCAGACAGTAATGTCTGGTAAATGTATGGACTGACTTCCAAGTTGCAGCTTTGCAAATCTCGGCCATCGGTACATTGTGTAGGAATGCAATGTTGCAGCTTTGCCCCTAGTAGAGTGAGATTTAGGGGAAGCAAACAGAGGCTTATTTGCTATTTGGTAGGCTAACTTTATACAAGATACTATCCATCTTGAAATGGATCTTTCAGAAGCCGGGAAGCCTGTTCTAACAGAGCCATAGTTTACAAATAATTGACAAGACTTTCTCATGGATTTCGTTGCTTCCAAATAAAATTTGAGAACCCTCTTAAGGTCTAGCGAATGAAGAGACATTTCCGTTGGTGTGGTAGGATTGGGAAAGAAAGAGGGTAGACAAATCGTCTGATTAACATGGAACTCTGACACAACCTTGGGTAGGAAGTAAGGGTGAGTTCGCATAACCACCCTATTATGGTGGAAAACCGTATAGCGTTCTTTAGAACAGAGTGCTTGTATCTCACTCACTCTGCGTGCAGATGTAATCGCCACTAGAAAGGTTACTTTCCAAGAAAAGTGTTGCAATGTGGCCTTATGAATGGGTTCAAATGGAGGACCCATCAATTTGGACAATACAAGGTTCAACTCTCAAGGAGGAGAAGGAGATCAAACAGGGGGATAGATCTTTTTCAACCCCTGTAGGAAGTCCTTGACCACCTGAAGTTGAAAAAAGGAAGGTTGGTTAGGTGATTTACGATATGCTGTTATAGCTGCCAAATGTACTTTTATGGAAGAATATTTCAAACAAGATTTGGCCAAGTAGAGCAAGTACAGCAAGATGACCTCCTCTTGCCCGTTAATTGGACTCCAACCGTTATGGACACACCACAAGTAAAACCTTTTCCACTTAAGAGAGTATGAGGTTCTTGTGGAAGGTCTCTGACTCCCGTAAAATGTCCATGCAGTCTTGAGGGAGTTTCAGATGTCCGTACTGCAGGACTTCAGCAGCCATTCTGTCAAGCTGAGCGAGGGAAGGCTGGGGTGCAGAATCTTCCCTCCCATCTTGCTGAGAAGGTCCGGCCTGCACGGAAGTCTCCGATGCGGACGAATTGAGAGTAGCAATAGATCCGGATACACCCATTGGCGAGGCCAGTCCGGTGCTATGAGAATCATATTCATTCTGGATCTCAGAAGTTTGGCCACCCCCTTCGGAATGAGAGGGAGGGGTGGAAAGGCGTATGCAAACATCCCCGACAAATTTATCAAAAGTGTATTCCCCCTAGTTCCTGGTCAGTAAAACCTGGATGCGAAGGCGTGGCATTTTTTCTTTTAATCGTCTGTAAAGAGGTCGATGAAAGGATGGCCCCACTGCTGAAAAATGTCTGCCACCCCTTCATCGTTGAGCACCCAGTCTTCTTGCTCTTGAAAATGACGACTGAGGGCATCTGCTTGTATGTTCTGCTCTCCCGGCAGATGGACTGCCGTGTTTGATAGGTTCCTGGCTAGCAGCCAGTGCCAAATTGCCTGGGATTCAAGAGACAGAGGACGGGAGCGTGTTCCACCTTGTTTGTTCACATAATACATGGTGGTTGTATTGTCGGGTTGAACTAGGATTGATCCGGTCTGTATTGACGGTTGAAAAGCCTTGACGGCTAAATGAACTGCCCGCAGTTCTAGCATATTGATGTGATATGTCGGTTCTCTGGTGGTTCATCTGCCCTGATTTGCAGATGACCCTGATCTGGCAGAGGTTGGTGAAAGGGAACTCCTACCAGAAGGTTCTGTGCATGTAGCCACCAGAGAATGGACTTCCTTGCTGCAGGTGACAGGAGAATCTGGTCGTTCCACTGACCCGAGGATGGATTTCATTTGTCCTTTAGATCTTGCTGCAATGGTCTCATCCTAAATCTGGTGTTTGGTATGAGAAAAATGCAAGAGGCCCACGAACCCAGTAGAGAAGCCACTTGTCTCACTGAGGGATGAGGAGTTAGATGGATGATGTTGCCTTTGACTCTCATTGATGATAGTCTCTCTGCCGAATGAAACACTTTTCTGAGGTCGGAGTTGATTTTGGCACCCAGATAGTGGAGTGATTGAGTCGGTTGCAGAACCGATTTGTCCAGATTGACATGCAGGCCTAAGCGTTGAAGGAGATTCATGCAGATGTGAAGGTGTTCCTGTACAATTTGAGGAGATGATCCCTTCAACAGCCAGTTGTCTAGGTATGGATAGACGTGCAGGCCACGGCGATGTAATGCTGCTGCTACAACTGGCATGTATTTTGTGAATACCCTTGGAGATGATTTTAGGCCGAAGGGTAAGACCTTGAACTGATAATGTCTTGTTCCTACCATGAATCGCAAGAACTTGCGATGTTGTGTCGTGATCGGACTGTGGAAGTACGAATCTTGGAGACCCACCGAACACATCCAATCGCCTTTCTGCAAACGTAGGAATATTTGATGGAGCGCCAACATCCGAAACGTTTCTTTTTTGATATATTTGTTCAGAGCCAGTAGGTTTAATATAGGTCTGAACTTGTTCGGTTGGTCTTTTTTCTGGACAAGGAAGTATCTTGAGTAAATTCCCTTTCCTCTATGTGCAGGAGAGACCTCTTCTACTGCTTGTTTCTCGAGAAGGGTCAACACTTCCTGACGCAGGAGCTTCAGATGTTGCTGACGAGAATTTACCGGAGGAATTGGGGACGCACAAAAGCGTAGTGTGTACCCATTTTCTAGTATATTTAGCACCCATTGATCTTTGGTTATGTTGCACCACTCTTGAACGTAACTTGCTATACTTCCTCCCACTGGAGTGCGCACCGGTGCTAGAGGAAGCAGAGACTCATTGCTTCCCTGTAGTCGTCGTTGCGGAGGAGGACTGCTGTTGGTGTCCTCCTCTCCCTCTTGAGGAGCATCGGCTTTGGTACTGGGATTTACATTGTTTGTTTTGAGACCATTGAAGGGTTTGAACCCTCTGTTGGTTACCTTTCCGAATGTAGGGCCTGTCCACCGACGACTGTTTGGATGCCTTGCACAGACGACTGACGTCCTGACAATGGCGGTGCTTGTCTCTCTGGAAGCATCTAACAGTTTTGACTCACTTGAGCGGTCCGACCTCCTTCAAGTTCTCGAAAAGATGATCATTGGACCACAATATGTGCAATGGGTGAAATTATTATACTCTAATTACCTGGTCAGCGTAAGAGTCAATGGCAAATATTCCAGTCCCCTCGGTGCACATAAGGACACTACACTATGCTGAATGCTCTTGTCTATGGTATCTCCCTAGCAATGGAAACCTTAGCATGTTTGGTACGGGGAGATCCATTGGTCAGTGTTCTGCATTGGGACTTGACTGGGTTGAGAAGATATCATTGTAAGCTGACAATTTCTTACTATATGTCTCGGATCCTGGACTTATTATCGACTGGATAATCTAAGTAACACAGATATTTGGGAAATATAGTGACTTTCATACTAATTGGTGAACATCTGTCCTCTATCCCCTCACAGAACTGAGGCACTTTGGGGTAACCACCTAATCTCACGACAGGGATTTCGATATTTAGTAATTTACATTACAGGCTCCGCTGAGGTAATTCTTCGGAAGAACCTAGAAGATATGTTAAAGAAATTCAGAGGGGATGCTGCACACTGGCAAGCATTACCACTATCACTGTTGGGAAGGGCAACCCTCTTTAAAATGATCACCCTACCCACATTCCTGAATGGTTACAGAACACATCATGCATCATCCCAGATAGCTTCTTCCAAAGTGTTTATTGTGTATTATAACAACTCCTCTGGAACCTGGGCTCCCAAAGGATTGCCTTACCTAAACTTACCAGAGGGGTAAAAGAGGAAGGGATTGCCCTCCCAAATCTCTGCTTGTATTACTGGGCTACCTAACTGGTAGTAGTTAATGCCTGGGTCTACAAAGACCTATGTGAACCCTAGGTGAGGAGTGACAGGGCACTTCTGGGTCAAGGAGGCTGTATGATAGCCCTGTATGGGCAGAGCAGTAGAGCACACTGGTCAATGTATATCAGAACCGTACTCCAGGCATGGGATAAGGCTCTCAGACAGGCGGGATGGCTTGGGATCTTAACAGGTAATTTCCCCACTGTATCACTCCTTGGGTTTATTAGAGACACAGGGCCTATCCGGCCTCCGACAGTGGGGCCTAATTGCATAAGCACCCTGAGTGATGTGTGGGTGGGCACAACCACAAAAGAATTACGAGTGCTCAGGAACAATTACATGATGTCTGAAGGAGAGGTCTTCAAATACCTGCGCCTCAGACATGCCTTAACTAAGGATATCACGGAGGCAGCCCAGCTACCCAAAGCCAGAGGATAGGCTACTGGATGGGCCCCTTCGGCGAAATGCTATCCCTATCTATAGAAAGCTTATCAACAATGTGCAGATACCTTGGTGGCATTGAGGGGTTTATGGGAATTAGATTTTGGCGAAATCTCAGATGAGAAGTGGAATGGGGCACTTGTGTTCTAGATTGGTGGCAATTAAGGCAGGGTTTTGCCTTGTGCAGCTTAAAATTCTGTATAGCACCTATTACACCAGAGCAATTCTGGCTGTGATTGGTAGGGCTGATGGTGATTAGTGCCTCAGAGGCTGTGGGCATAAGGGTAAATTTATACACACTGTGGGAGTGCCCTGCCTTACAGACGTACTGGGGAGGGTGGTGCGGACCCTGGAGATGGTCACAGGCCTGACACTGCTCCGGAAGGAAAGCTCAGCATCCTGGAGATATGGGGGACCCCAAAGCTAACAGGTACCAATGCCTATTTTGCAAATTGGGTTTAGTGGTGGCACAAGGCAACATGGCACAAATATGGGGAGCCTAAAAAAACTATGGTGCTCAGATTTAGACATGGTAAATGAAAAGGTTATATATGAAGGGAGAGATTGCCCTCAAATTCCAGAAAGTATGGGGCACGTGTAAAGATAACTGTAGACTGCTTTAGCCCTTGCCATGAAAAGCAGCTCCTGTCAACCGCGCTTTACTTGGCAGATCTCCTTGGAGGACTATAGCACTCATATCATCATATGTTTGTGTGATTATGTTGTTGAAAAGATGAATAGTACCCACGAGGTAAACCAAAGTAGAGGTTTATTAGTAAGTTACAGGATGGTAGTTACAAGTAGGTATGTTCAGAAGATAGCTAGTTCAAATCCCCACCAGGAGCGGCATCTTTGCTGCTCAGCCCACTCTCTCTAACTATCATTCCTTCAGTCCACCAGGCACACCAACATTCTACTCAGTCATCAGGCATTCCACACACATACTCATGCATACTGGCTGAGCTGAAGGAAATCTAAGCACAACATGTGTTTTGTTGATTGTACTGTTTGAACCCGACGAGATTGACAGAGGCTTTCGGCCATTATCAGAGACCGAGGACCACATCTTCCAGGCTGCCCTGCGGTGCGCACACCGCCAACGGTGATGCTACACGCCAGGAGGCGCTTAAGAGCAGGCCAGGGCTCCAGCAGCGCAGGACGCTCGCGGGCCTGCCCGGGCCAAGGGCGGGTTCATCTGCGCCCGTCAGAGCCCAGAGGAAGCTGGGCTGGGCCACCCGCCTAACATCGAGGCTTTGCCATCCACCATCAACACAGGTAAGCGCAAACAACCCTGCAGCCTGGATCAGGGAAGTACTAGAGTTAAGGTACCGAGGAACTCAGCTTCCATAATATATTATTTGATCTCCGCAGTGGGGGCATTAAACAAGGAAATTCAAAATGCAGAGGTTGAATTGGGATTGAACTCTGAAAGTTCAGTGACAAAAACCCTACCAGCTATCTCCTCTCAAAACC
Source organism: Lissotriton helveticus (assembly GCF_964261635.1). NCBI lineage: Eukaryota > Metazoa > Chordata > Amphibia > Caudata > Salamandridae > Lissotriton > Lissotriton helveticus. The sequence goes on from NC_136063.1 coordinate 495,809,318, forward strand.
CTGTTCCCACTGAGTCAGGAGACCCGGATATTGAGCAGGGAAGAAGAGGGGTAGACTCCTCAGATAGTGTCAAGTGAAGAGATTGTGAGCGTGCATGCACCTCTACAGAAGGTCCAACTGCCATATCCAGGAAAACCAAAGGGTAAAAAGAGATCTACCAAACAAGAACGTTTTTCGGCTGACGCACCTGTTAATCATGCAGGTGGTTTGGATTCACGCGTTCAATCAGCTGTTCGGAAAGTGATAGAGGATCATTTTATCCCACCGCTGGAGTCTTTACTTTTGACTACTGCTAAAGACATCATAGACTCGCTTAACACTCTGGTAGAGGGGTTAAAGGGGAAACTAGAGCGCCTCAAGACTCAGATAGGAGGCTCAAAAAACAACTGCGTGCCTTTTAACAATCATGTCCCTTCCCAGATGAAAATGCAATCCAAAGGAAATAAAAGGGAAGAGGGATCTGTGAATAAAAAACTTTGACCAATTTTAGCCTGGAGTCTACACCCACAACCAATTGAGCTGCAACCCCTGGGGGGCATTAAACCTAATCATACTGAGTTGCTTCCAAGGCCTGTGTCCAACTATGAGCCACTGCCTCAGGGTAGGACTCAAGTGGCCAATAGGGTGACAAATAGCCGTCGCCTCAATATGCCACCAGAAGCAACACCCCTAGTCGCTATTCTTACAAGGTTAGAGAGCACTGTCTGGAATCCACCACCGAATTGCTACATAAAATTAAACATTGGTGTGATCAACATTCTAACAGCAGGGCCAGGATTTCCACCCACACTAGAATGGCCAGGAGAGCAGGTTAGGTTGAGTTGACCATAGGCCTAAACAGGAAGTAGGCGACTGTATTGTTGTCAACTTTGACTGTGCGGACATAGCGGGGGAGCTATTTCAAGAAGGCTCTAAGGAAGGTGAGAGGGGCATTAAGGCCCTACCCCTGGGCTTTTTTTATCCACCACTCAAGGGGGTACAGCTACCGGGAAGATCTCACCGGGGGGGTTTGGCTCGTAGTAGAAAGACTGGGCGTCTTTCTCCTCAACCAAGACCTAGTGTCCAATCGCCTGAGACGTTTGCCCGCAGGCCATTGATCCCACCTAAACTGCCTACTAAGTACACCGAGATGAGGGTGAAAACAACCTAGCTTGCCAAACTAGATTTTTGCCATTATTTCTCCTAGAGGAAAACGACTGACTGGAGCAATCTCCCAGTCACCGGAGCCCCACTAGTGATACCGTTAGTGGACAGGGGACTGTGAGAATGATTACTCTAACTGTGAGATTATTAGCTGGAATAGATCGGGTCTCAGAAGCAAAAAAGATGATCCCAGTTGGCTTGATTAGATAAAAGAATATGACATAGTTAGTTTACAGGAGACCTGGGACATGGAGAGAATTTTTTGGGTGGATGGGTTCAATGCCTATGGTGTGCCCGCACGGCCTTCCTCATCTGGCAGAGCAAAAGGGGATCTCCTAATGTTAATCTCATTTAGATTGCCAGTAACCCATAGTAGGGTGGATGTTGGTTCTCCTAACTGTTTGGCAATTGAATTTATAATTAGCAACTCATCCAAAATGTTGGTTGTTAATTTTTATAATTCTGGTGAAAATAGCTTTTTAAATGAACAGTTATGTATTTTGAAATGTTTTTAGAGGAGTATAGATTGAAGCTTAACCACTGATAATTCTATTATAATTATGGGGGATTTTAACATTCCCTTATGCAACATGAATTGTCAGGTTAAAGATTTTTTAGGGCCGACGAATTATCCCATTCCTCATTTTGAGCATGGAGAATGTCTGGAGGATCGTTTGGCTGTAGTAGACCTTATCAAACCTAGTTCTAATGTGATAGAGGCAAGAGCCCCACCTTAAAAGCGCGAGGGCGGGATACCATCATAGATTATATATTCACCTACCCCGTTTTGCAATCTTTTGTAATCTTTCATAATGCTAGATGGTCTCATTTTAGTGACCACAACCCAGTCTTTCTGGTGCTGGGTAGGGGCTGCACCCTAAAGGGCAAGCAGGTAAAGCAACATACCGATATCTACGGTATCTAAAACCATCCGACAAGGGATGGAGGTTAAAATGGGACAGAATAATCCCAGATTTTTATATTCAGGCTCTCTGCAAAAAGGTTGGCGAACAGCTCGCAACCTGCCTTGATAAATCTAAACAGGGGGCTGGGGTACTCAAGGCCTTTGAAGGCATTTGCGCCCACGTAGAGTTAAGCCTCTCCTTGCCCACTTGGACCCGAAAATATCTTGGTGAGAACTGGTTTCATAGTAATTGTTCTGAAGCACACCGTAAGTTGGTAGTTGCACTTAAACCTGCTATCTTGAACTCCCATCCTAGTTCAGATCATATAAGTGGTCTTTAGTGTAGATGAAGTAGAACTGGCTATAAAGCAAATGACCAGTAATAAGGCCCCAGACCCGGACGGTGTTCCGGCCAATTTATATAAACAATATCCAACTTTCTGGGCCAAAATGTTGACAAATGTCTATAATGCGTCAAGTCACAAGGGTTTCCCCACATCGTGGGCTTCTTCCATTATTATCCCAGTTTTTTAAAAAAAAGGCTAGAGAGGAGACCCACAATGTTATAGGTCAATATCCTTAATTGACTCTGCCGTTAAAGTTCTGGGGAGAGTGATTTTAACTTAGCTAATGGAATGGCTGGATGAGAACGGTGTTTTAACAAACCTCCAATATGGTTTTAGACGAGGAATGTCGACAGTGAATCAGTATTTAAACTTACACCTATTAGCAGGGAAATACACATTGGCCAGAGCAGGGACACTACAGCTGGCCTTTATGGACCTTTCCTCTGCTTTCGACCTAGTAAATAAATCAACGCTATGGTTCCTTCTGAAAGAGATGTTATGTTATGTTAAAATTTTGTTAAAGCGCGCAGCTGTCCCAGTTAAGGGGCGTCCCGGCGCTGACCGTTCATTTATACAGAAGACATAATAGGCTGAGAAGATGAAAACCCTAGTTCAGAGGAAACAGAAAAGTCTTAATGGCTTTCCGGAATAATAGCAATTCGTCAATGCAATGAATAGATGGAGGCAAGGAATTCCACAATTTGGCCGCAAGAAGTCGAAAAGATCGGCCACCAACACGACAGAGTCTGAACTTGGGTATAGTCACCAAATGTTGGCCCAAGGAACGCAGGTTACATTGGGGAATATAAGGGGTTAACAGAGGACAGAGTAGCTCAGAGCTAATGCCCTTAAGAATCTTAAACACCAAACAAAGCGTCTTAAACTGAATTCTTGCTTGGATCGGTAGCCAATGTAAAGCACTAATCGTGGCTCTGGCAGAACATCTACGTGGGAGTCCCACAAGAGCACGGGCTGCCGAGTTCTGAACTCGCTGGAGTCGTGAGATCTCAGCTTTATTAACGCCAAGAAGTAAAGCACTGGCATAGTCCAAGCGCGATAAAATTGTAGCCTGGATAATGAGCTGCCGAACAGGTGTATTAAAAAACTTCAGAATAGGGCGGAGGCCTCTCAGCAGGCCCACACACGTCGCTGCCACCTTCTTCGTGTGGCACTGAAAATGAAGATCCGCGTCCAGCCAAACTCCCAAGTTCTTAACCACTGGCTTGGCTGTAGGCATAGTGCCTAAGGAAGCCGGCCACCAATGTTCGTTCCAGAGGGAGATGTTCCTCCCTACCAGCATCACTTCCGTTTTTGTGGCATTCAATTGTAGACAGTTGTCAGCCATCCACTGAGCAACTGCAGTCATCCCGTCTCTAAACCTTGTGGCAGCAACAGAAGGGCCTTCGGCCAAGGTGACAACCAGCTGAGTATCGTCAGCAAACGATACCAGCGTTAGGCCCCACTCTCTTGCCACAGCCGCAAGTGGTTGTACATAGAGATTGAACAACGTCGGGCTCAACGCAGATCCCTGTGGAACCCCTTGGCGGATGGAATGGGCTTGAGATAAAAAAGGCGGTGCTGACACCCGGAAGGATCTGTCCGACAAAAAAGCACGGAACCATTCCAGGGCCTGGCCCATGATCCCGATAGCCTCCAAACGGTACAACAGGATGTCATGAGACACCGTATCAAAGGCAGCGCTAAGATCTAATAGTATAAGCGCTGCACTCTGACCGGCGTCAAGAATAGTTCTTAGGTACTCGATGGAGGCTAACAAGGCAGACTGGGTACTATGACCCGGTCTGAAGCCGTTTTGCGACGGGTCCAGAATGTTGTTAAGGGTCATGTGTTGAGATAACACCTCGTTCACATGGGCCTCTGCCAATTTGGAAACCCAAGGAAGCAGGGAGATCGGCCTAAAGCTCTCAGGCAGTGAGGGATCAAGTGCGGGCTTTTTAATAATAGGAGAAACCCGAGCTTGTTTCCAGGCCAGGGGTACTATGGCCGTAGTAAAAGATAGGTTAAGTATCTGACCTAGTGGTTTCTGAACAAGCTCCATGGATTCCAAAAACTAGGTCGGCCTCATAGGATCAGATGGAGATCCCGATTTGACCCTCTGGCAGAGCTTCACAAGTTCGTCACACGGGATCTCAGGTATCATGGTCAAAGTAGAGATCCCCTCCCTGACCGTGACAGGACTAGGAGCAGAGGAGAGCTGAGGGAAAGTAGCATAGATGTTCTGCACTTTATTCGTGAAGAAAGAAGCAAGCTCCTCACACTGCTGTGCCGAGTTTACATGGGAAACTGAGGTTTTAGTATTCTTCAGTTCTTGAATAGATCAATGTTTAGTTCACTTCATGGCTGACTTATATAGGAATCTCTCCGCAAGGGTGAGAGTCAACCAAGAAGGTAATTGCCAAAGCACTTTATGTCAGGAAGAGGCGTCCATCAGGCCTGCATTCTAGTGCCACTGCTTTTTACCCTATATATAAATAACTTCGAAACGTTTTTAGATTCTGCCAGCATAGATATTCCGTGAATAGGAGACAGGGTTATCCCTGTGCTTCTATACGCGGATGATGCTGTATTACAGGCCTGTACAGCTGTAGGGCTTCAGTGGCTTCTGGACTCCTTTGGGGCCTTTATGAAATCACGGAACCGAGTAGTCAACAAAGCCAAATCACATATAAAGACTATGGGTCAAGAAATCAAAAACTTTCTATTGTGAAGGTGCAGAGTGGTCTAGAGTGACCTCTTTCACCTAGGGGCTCGTGGGTCCCCAACAGAAAGCAAAAAAAAAAATGTGATGGCTGCTGTTCATGGTTTTGGACAGTGATTGGGGGCAGGCTAATTGCAGCCATGCTTAACATCTATATGTCTAAATGCATAGCCATTGTAACGTATGGATCTGCCATCTGGGGCCATAAGACAGTGGAGGAGTTACAGATAGTTCAAATTAAGTTTTTACGAAGTCTTTTGTCGGTCCCCCAATCTACCTCTACTTTTGTAATATATCAAGATTTAGATGTTAGTTATTTATCTGATTGGTTAAGGTTGGCTCCAGTGGTTTGTTGGCATAAGACCTGGATCAACTCAGAATTAACTTTGAATCACGAGATCATTAGGGATTGTGTCTCTATGGAGCAAGTTAATTGTATCTCCTGGCAACACTATGTTAAGCTAACATATAAACTAAGGCGACCAAATCTATTTGACTCCCCGGATAAAATAAGAAAAGAGGATCGGGGTGGGTTAAAACACATTTTTTTATTCTAATGTCGGTTGAGAGAGAGGCGAATAAGCTAACAAAACCCTCAGTAAAAGCCTATTTCTTGCACATTGAACCTTACATGACTATTGCCACTAAGCCCTTCCATCGCCTGCTTTTAACCAGGTTTCGTCTTAACTCGATTCATTTTCTTTTATTCGATACACAAGGTTGGAGTAGGGCATGTAATTTAGATCCCTGTACATGTAACAACTTTTCATCTCAGGACACTATGCACTTAATAATGTTTTGTGATCATTATAGTGATATTCGTAGGAGGTTTTTACTCCCAATTCTGAGAGGGAAAGGTTTTACTCAGGTTAGACCTGCCCATCTCCAGATGTTGAATGACCCATGGGAGATATTTAATATTGCAAGTTATCTAGTGGCTGCCGCTGGACTCAGAAGAAAACTATCTCCTGACAAGTGTTTTAGGAGTACCCGCTATGATCAAATGATTACCATTTTTACGCTGGCATATTTAACTCTGAATTGTTTTTTAATTTTTAGCTGAGTTATTTATTACTATTGCAGTATTAATTGGTATTCTGGGTTTTTAGGTGCCTCAATGAGCTGACTTTGTAATGTTTAGGTCACCCATATTTATTGACGATTTATATTTGAGAAATTTTTACTGAGTTGTATAATATGTTGTATGTGTTCTACTTTTATGGTTTTTATTACCCCAATAAAAGGGTACCGCTGTTTGTTTCTTATTTCGTATTTAAAAAAATAAAAAACTATGACCTTTACGACTGTCCCTTCTTTGACCATCGAAACACCGACTCTTCTGTGCATCTTTAGGTTTTCCCTCAGAAATGTTATCCACATAAATTAAATTCTCCTTCCCTTCTTGAGACAAGGTTGCTTTGGCACAACATTCTGAAAGTTCTGTTTTTTTTTTACTAGAGTAATCATTTCCTTCAAGCTAGAGTCTCCACCAACCCATAACCTTTCCTGTATGTCTTTATTCTTTGCATACATGACAATTTGGTCAAATCAATTCATCACCACCATCACCTTGGTGAACACCCGAGGGGTGCTGGTAAGACAAAAGAGCGCACTGTGAACTGAAAGTGCCCACCGTGAATCACAGGTAATGCCTGTGGGCAGGCAGGATGGGGATGTGAAAATATCCATCATGCAAGTCTAATGCTACCATCCAGTCTGCAGGGCAGACAAGACCTGAGCCAACGTAAGCATCTTGAATTTTTCCTTTTTTAGGAAATAGTTGAGGGCCCAGAGGTCTAGGATAGGACGAAGGCCCTGCACTTTTTTGGGACCAGAAAGTAGCTAGAATAGCAACCACACCCTACTTCCGGCGCCAGAATCCTCTCTGTGGCTCCCTTGGCCAGGAGAGCCATGACTACCTCCTGGAGCACAGGTAGACGATCCTCTGTCAGCTTATAGACATATAGAGGCAAGGAGGGAGGAGTGGTCTCAAAGGTAGGGAGTAGACCCTTCTGATAATTTTGGAGAACCCACCAGTCCAAAGTGATGTTGTGCCAGTGGTGAAGGTAAGGGTAGAGCCTGACACCAACTGGCCGCCCATGGTCTGGAAGGGCAAGGATAGGTGGGTTTCGCAGCAGAAGCTGCCGGGGTGGTGACTTGACCCGACGTCTGGCTACCCGACCCACAGGGTCAGAACGAACCGCAACCTTGTCCATGCAGGGGTAGTGGAACTTGCACAGTACTGTGGCTGGGGTATGGCAGGCGCAGTTGTAAGCAGCGAAAGGCAGACAGGGGACTTGAGACAACCAAAAGGCCCAAGAACTTAGCCATAGACCGCGAGTCCTTAAAGTGCTATCGCGCGGAGGGAGGAGCTTTGCGCGCATCCGAGATGGCCGCGTGAGCACAGGGCTCCGGAGGACCCTCGCTGCCTCCCGCATTTATCCTGTACAATATCCTGATTTGATGGAAGATCATTGAAGACGCAACCCGGCTGATGTACTAGCAGGTTTTTGGGTCGAAATTGGACGCAGGGTCCCCGAGCTTTGCCGTCTTGAAATTTGCGGCCTTCTCCATGGAACAGCCTGGACTTTGAGTTGTGACAGTGCCCAGGTCGTAATTTAACAACAACGGCTTGAGGGGATCGGACCACAGCCTCGCTTCACTTTCGGTTTCGATTCTCCGGCACACTGCCTCATATATGCGGTGTGTCTGTTGATCGGACGAGCCCTGATGCCAGCTCATTGAGTTTCGAGCGGGCGACTGTTTGGCTGTGGACTCCACTTGGCTCACCTTTGCCTCCTGCATTCCCGTGTGTGAATTTCAAGGAGCCATTTGGACCAGATCCCAAGCCTCCCTCCGGGGCACCCGACTCGCCATGACGGGCAAGCCTGAGGGTGAGAAACGGAAGGTCAAGACCACTATCCGTGGAGGTTCAACCCAGACGAATGTCATGGATCGCTATACACTTTCCAAAGGATCCCCTGGTGGCGCACCTAAGACCCGGGAGGAGGTTGTCGACGATCCTGCTGGGTTGGCAGACTTAACACTACAAGACGTGATGGGCGCCATTGCTGGTATTCAGTCTTCTATAGGTCAACAATACGAAGCCTTGGCTCTGAAGTTGGACACGGTGGCTATCGATGTCAACCTCATTCGAACTGACTTGGCCAAGACTAATGAGAAAGTGAAGTCATTAGACCTAAAGACATCCAGCCTCACCACGGACGTGTCCGACTTGCAAACAGTAGTGCGCAATCTTAGATCTGCTAATGACTTTTTTGTACGTCGCTTGGAGGATTTTGAAGGCCGTGCACGGCGCAATAATGTGCGTATTATTGGGGTCCCGGAAGAATCTAGTCCACTCGCCACTGATCTTCGAGTGGAGGACCTCATTCTTAATCATCTGGCACCAAAGGGCCTGAGCAAATTTTTTGCCATCGAACGTGCGCACAGAGTGCCAGGGGGGCGGGCAAAGCCTGGTCTTCCCCCGTCCGATTATTGCACGGATCTTCAACTTTAGAGATCGCGACGCCATTTTGCAGGCGGCACGGACAAGCGGCCCTACGCAGTTCGAGAACGCCGCTGTGAATTTTTTTCCAGACTTTTCTCAATCGGTCCAGAAACAACGTATAGGATTTCAAGGTGTGAAACGGCGACTAAGAGACATGGAACTAAAATATGCCATGTTATTCCCGGCCCGACTGCGTGTTGAATATGACAATCGAACATTTTTCTTTGTCAGGCCTGAGGAAGTGAGTGACTGGTTGGACACTTTGCCGACTCGCCGTGCTGGCCAGGAGCATGCTGGTGGTGCAGAAGGGGGACTGATGGACCAAGAAGGATTATGATGCCTGTGTCCGGGACACTTTTCAACGTGATCAGCCGGAGTTCACTGACTTCTTTTGATCATTCCGCTCGTATCTTCGGAGGTAGCGGGGATGGCGGGACCCTTTCCTCCTCTGGGGTTTTCTTTGTGTAGATTAGTTCATGTTTGTAATCGCTAGGGCGACAGGCACACTGCAAATTGGGTGGCTTTTGAGTCGGTGCAGGGGTGCAGGGTGGGGGGGAGTTGTGTTGGGAACCTAGGGGGGAGGGAGGTACATGTTCTGGGATTGTTTGTTTTTTCTTCTTCAAGGCAAGGTACTTTTATTATCTTTGACATTGGTGTGATGCTCGTTTTGCGATGGGAGTTCATTGTGGATCTGGATGGGGGTAGAGGGTTGAGGGTATTATGCTGGAATGTGAATGGGTTGGGTGATCGCATAAAGAGAGGGGTGGTTATGCAGCTGTTGCGGCGCCTTTCGCCTGATGTCGTTTTGCTACAAGAGACACACTTGATAGGAAACACTTGTCACGCCCTTAATAGACGGGGTTATCGGCTTGCTGCCCATTCTGGATTTACATCTAGTTCTAGGGGAGTGGGTATTCTGCTCAGGGTTTCCCTCCCCCTCGAGGTTGATGATGTGATCCTCGATGCCAGGGGTCGATATGTCGCACTTGTCGGGCGGTGGGAGGGAAAGCCAATCTCGTTGGTGTCAGTTTTTGTCCCCCCGGGCTTGCAATCCACGACATTTACGGACCTGGGGCAGATGGTTCTGGGTCTCCCGGAGGGTATTTTGACACTGGGTGGTGATTTTAACTCCGTTATTTCTGGCAGGATAGACCGCTATGCCCCCCCCCCTTGCCCTCGCCCCCCCCCCCCCCCGAGATCTTCCTGCTGCGCAATCCTGGTTGGGCGACTTCCTGGAAACATTGGGCCTCGTAGACTGCTGGAGACTAATGCATCCAGAGCAAGCACAGTTTACTTTCCACTCGGGAGCTCATGGCAGTCTTTCTAGATTAGATTATATCCTGATACCGGCGGCACTGTCCCCCTCGATTGGAGAGATTAGACACCTGGCCCGGGGTATATCGGACCATTCCCCTATTTGGTTTCATTTTAATCTCAGCATCGGGGCCGAAGGCAGGGTGGCTCCGATTAACCCCTGGTATTTCCTCAACCCTAAGACACTCGCTGAACTGATTAAATCATTTGATCTGTATTTTACTGAGAATGCTGGTTCTGTATCCTCACCTGTCTCGTTGTGGGAAGCTTTTAAGACTGTGATCAGGGGACAGGCATGGTCTTTGGTGGGGTGTGCCAAGAAATGTAAGAACGAGGCAATTGTTCAGCTCGAAACTGAAATCACAGACCTGGAGACGGCATTGGAGCGGGGGGTGTCTCGAGAAGCATTACATGTCCTCAGCCTTAAACAATTAGAATATAAAACTTTGGTTACAGATGCGGCAAAGACGATGAGTAGGGAACAGCAGGGACGGCTCTATGATGTGGGTGATAAAGCAGGAAAATTGATTGCCTGGCTGGACAGAAGGGAGAGAGCGAATCGAGTGGTTCCAGTGATTGTGACATGTGGTGGTGTGAGTGTAACTGATCCTGTTGGCATTGTTGAATGCTTTGCTGATTATTTTCGAAAGGTCTATACCTCGGTGTCCGACAGGCCTGAAGAGGATTCGCAATTGTTGCTTCGGGACATAGCGCTCCCATGTTTGTCGGAATCGGAGCGTGATTGCTTGGATGCCACGCCCTCGGTGGATGAGGTAGCTCTCGCGCTGCGCTCCCTTCGCTCCAGCAAGGCTCTGGGTCCCAATGGCCTTCCTGTGGAATTGTATAAGTTACGCCCTGATACTTTAGCTCCCTATCTCCGTGATATGTTTTTGGCTGCGCGAGATAATGGCTCCCTCCCCAGAGATCAGCGTCTTGCGACCATTGTGGTGATCCATAAGGAGGGTAAACCACGAGATCGCTGCTCGTCTTATAGACCCATTTCGCTTTTAAATGCGGAGCCCAAGATCCTCGCCAAATTGCTTGCCAATCGTCTGATTACGGTTATTAGCGACCTGATTCATCCGGATCAATCGGGTTTTATCCCGCACCGTAACACGGCATTAAATTTGCGACGTCTGCATGGTGTTCTCGCGAGGGCCCCGACGCTGCGTGACCCGGCCATCTTGGCGTCCTTAGACGCCACGATGGCCTTTGATACAATCGAGTGGTCTTATCTCTGGGCGGTACTCGCCAAGTTTGGATTCGGCGCGGGTTTTATTGGTTGGGTCAAACTCCTGTATGAAACGCCACTAGCCCAGGTGGTGGTTAATGGCTGCGTCTCCGTGCCTTTTACTCTTGGGAGGGGCACACGACCGGGTTGTCCGTTGTCCCCGCTCCTTTTTGCTTTGGCGTTGGAGCCTCTTGCCGCTTGGCTACGGTGGGAACCTTCGATGAAGGGTATACGCTGGATGCCGGAATTTGAGGATCGCGTTTCCTTATACGCGGATGATATTTTATTGTACCTTACATCTCCCCAAAAATTGCTCAATGTGTTGTTTGACGTACTTACCTCCTTCGGGAAGAACTCGGGCCTCATTATTAATTGGTTGAAATCCTACATTTATGTACTTGCGGGTGATGTCCCTCGTTTGCCACGGGGCTGTCCCATCCAGTTGTCGCAGTCTGGCTTTAAGTACTTGGGTGTGTTTATCTCCATGGATCCGGCGGTTCGCTACGAACGTAATTTGCTCCCCCCACTCCAACGGTTACGCTCCGATGTGGCGCGTTGGCGTAAATTACCGTTGTCTCCCCTAGGGCCTGCGGCCCTTTTTAAGATGATGTCCTTACCGCGGTTCCTATATGCCCTCCAGAATAGTTTTGATGTCATCCCGTCGACATATTTCCGGGAAGTAGAATCGTTGCAGAGGCAACGAATATGGGACGGACGTTCGCGCATAGCTCTTCCGAAATTGACACTCCCCTGGTATGATGGCGGTATAGCGCTCGCGGATATTCGTAGGTATTATTGGGCTTCCCACCTTGCTGCTATCAACCACGGGATGTATGGCCCGGCGTTGAATCCAGCATTTGAAATGGACAAGTGGCTGCTCCCGGGTGGTGATTACTATAGGGCTCTTTACTCGGGATCCTCCCGTTCACAACTCACGGGACCTACCGATATAGCTGTGCGGGTATGGCATAGCGTAACGGCGGCTATGGGCTGGAGTAATAAATTAACGGGTGCGACACCGCTCTATGCCTCTGCGAGGTTGGGTGGCCTATGGAAGACGAAGGGATTTGATAAGTGGGACATGATCGGTATTGGTAAAGTGCGTGATCTCTGGGTTAAAGGAAGGGTTAAGGCCTTCTCGGAACTGCAAATAGAGTATAAGCTGAGTGACAGGGAAAGATTTCGTTACATCCAGGTACGTCATGCTCTGACCTCTGTGTTGCCAGTGGGTAGTGCTGTTCCGGATTCCTCCCCCCTCGAAGATCGTATACTAGATGGCTATGTGCCGGATAGTATACTAGATGGCTATGTGCCGGATAGTACTATCTCACTGTTCTATAAGAAAATGATTAATGACCGATCGAGTCTGCTTGATCACCTCCGTGAGGCCTGGATTGCTGATGGTATTGAACTGGATGACGAGGACTGGCAGTCCGCGATCTCCTCTCCCAAGGAGGTGGCGATTCCGGCCCGCCTCCGTCTAGTCCAACTCAAGATCCTCCACAGAATCTATGTCACTGGCCCCCGTCTGATTCATATGGGTTTCTCTACGGACGGCATGTGTCGGCGTGGGTGTGGTCTCCTTGGCACCTATCTCCATATCATATGGGAATGCCATGAGGTGGTGCAATTCTGGAAACGTATACATGAGATTATGGATGATGTCACGGGTGTTGTGATGATGCCGGAGGACCGACAATGTTTATTGAATGTATGGGGTCCGAATGACTATGACGTGTCGCAGCTTCGGTGGGTGACTCTGGCCAATATGGTTGCGAAGAGGGATATTGCTCAATTGTGGGGATCCCCAAGGCCGCCTACAGTGACTGCTTGGAAAGAGAGTCTGGACTGGTGTATGTTTCGGGAGAAAACAGTATATATTGCAAGAGGCAGGCCCGAAAAATGGGGGAAGATTTGGAACCCTTGGAACTCATATCGTGGAGATATCTGTACGCCCCCGCTCACCGCTATCCCGAGTCCTTCCCAGTCGCCCTGACCTACATCCCTTCCAGCTGTGGTATATTGTGCTTTTCATATGCAATTCTGCCTCTGCCTCCCTCCCCTCATCTGTATTCAAAGACTTTTTTTTTCTCCTGCTATCATGTATTTCCCGTCCTCCTTGAGCACAGACCTAATGGTTGTATTATTACTGTACTGCCTTGCTTGTTTGTTGCTGTTTTGTTTCATTGTGTTTCAAATAATAAAAAGTTTAAAAAAAAAAGTGCTATCGCGCCATGTCTTCCTGGTCTCCAAAGAGACGTGTGCCATCAAATGGCATGTCCATCAGCAAAACCTGGACATCCTCAGAAAAGCCAGATGTTCTCAACCAGACGTGGCGTCTAACAGCCACCGTTGTAGATATTGCTCTGCTCAGCGAGTCGGTCATATCGAAGCCACATCATATGGCGAACTTTGCTGCATCACTCCTGTCTGTTACGGCTTGGGAGAGGATTGCTTTGGCCTCCTCCAGGACCTGGGTCCGCACTTCCGCAAGTTTTCCACAAAGAGTGGGAATAACAGCCTAGCAGTGTTCACCGACCTCAATGCACGGCTGGCAGTAGGAACACATTTCTTGCCCCAACTGTCCAGCTTCTTAAATTACCTGTCCGGCAAAGGCGACAGCGAACGCGCCTTGGTAAGTAGATGTCTTGATAACCAACACCTCCGAGGTGGGGGTGGGGTGGGTAGTGAAGAAGTTTGGGTCGCCTGGGGTGAGGGAGGGTCACGTCTTACCATATAAATTCCCAACATAACAATCTGCTCGACCCATGTAGCATGAAGGTCCCTGTATAGGCCCCACCAGCTAAAATCTGAAAATATGCTATCTTGACCATTTTTTCCATGCACTATCAGTAAGTGATAACCCACACATCCCTTGACATCTGCATATAGACCCAAGCCCAAAGAACACTGCCTCATGTTACCATCTTCAATAATAAAAATTCACTAGGCCCAATATTCTTAAACATGCATTTCTTTTGTGCCCAACACTGAGAAGCAGCTCGGACAACCGCAGAAACTTTCCACAGTTTCAAAAGCGACCAGCTGGTACACTCTCGACATTTCACAAATATCGTTGCTTCATTTTTATTATGAAACTTTCCAAGCTTGCTCAAACGAAACCCAAGACGGCATCTTGCAATGATGACACCGGTTTCAAAATTCCTCTCTCACATATATTTTATTTATTTTATTTTATGAGAAACTTACGCTAAAAATGTTCTTTGTTTATAAGTTGCAGTCAAGCATTGCCGACCACCCGCCCAAACACCTGACCCACCAGGACACCACTTCTGTGTTCCCAGGGTTTTAGCAACACCACCGTAAGCGTGCAGTCAAGAGCACCTACACCAGTGTGGTTCAAGTACATACGTCAATGCGGTTTAAACATTCTGCATTGAACAGGTATATAGGGCCAGCACCCCAATTTGAGCCCAGAACTGTTCTGCAGTGCCTTGACAGCGTTGGTACCCGGCTGGCCGTATATCTGCATTGGGACTTCTAAGCCTACTCTCAGGTGGTACAACCCAATCTAGATACCCTTTTTTTCCCTTTTTTTGATCTCTCCATTTATTCTCGTTTTTTTCATCCTCACCCAATTCATTGCGTCTTAAAATTGTAATTCTTGCATTGTTAGTTTCCTCTCTTAAGGTTTGCCTTCTAGGCACTTGTGCGTTATAAAAATATATTTTGTGTTATTATTTTTTGGACTGATTGCAAACGTGCTTTTAAATATATTCTTTCTAACGCTAATGAATTGATGAATATAGTTTCTGCTGTGCTAATGACTTGAAGAATTAAAGTGCTACTTAAACGTTATTTCTTCGTTTCACACCTGTGTTCATTATTTTTAGATAAGCAGTGTTTCAGTGGCCCGTGAACACAACAGAAGGGAAATACTTACCCTTTTTCAGCTGGCGACCACAAACAATTTGTGCAAGACTGTTCTGGCGGTGGATCTGGAATACTCTGACAGATTACCCACAAACCCCCCCCCCCCCCCCCGACTCCCCATACTGCAGGCCACTGGGTGTGTCAGGGATATTTTTCATTTTATTTCCCTTGAATTTCCCTGGTCCCTGGTATGTGGTTGTGGGGTGGTGGCTCTGGGATCTCTCTGCCTGACTCCCCAATCCCCTGTAGCAGTCTGTCTTGCCACGATTTTCACCCTCTTTTGTCTGTATGTGGTCACAATTTTCGCCTTTGCTTCAGATAGACACAGTGTCGGTTTTTATTGAGTACGTCTTGTGGTTACCGTTTGTTGTGGGTTTCCCGGTTTGCGTCCAGAGATGAGGTTTGACTTTCAGCCCAGGTTCAAGTCTGGGTGCTTGTGATTGCATTGGATTAATTTTGATTTGTTTTCTGCCCAGGTTCGAGTCCTGGTTATCATTTGTATTGGGCTTTCTTGTACATCGAGGTTCAAGTACACCATTGTGGTTCGATGTTCAAGTCCTCAATTTTGTTAATATTGTTCGAGGTGCAAGTCCTCAATTTTGGTTATATTGTTCGAGGTTCAAGTCCTCAATTTTGGTTAAATTGCTAGTTCGACTCCTCACTGTGTTTATATTGATTTTGCTGTTGCTCGACTGGCTTTTCACTCCGTTTCACTCTATCTGTATATTTTCTTATTCAGAAGTTTTTTTTCTTTATATACTGTGGTTTCCTAATCCTGCCTATGTTTCCTGGCTCACGGTCCTTTTTGTCTTTCAATGCAAGCATCCTTTCTTTGCCCGGTTTGTCCTTATGGATCTCATTATTTCACAGCCTTCCCTCCTGTCTTTATTTCCTCTTTTAACGACCTCATTTTACATGGTTTGGGTGTAACATTCTTCTCTTTTATCAAACTATTTTTTATCTGCAACCGTCGCGTCTCTCCTTGACACTCCCTTTTTTTTTTTTTTTAACTGCGCAGTTCACTGCCACCCTAAGGGGTAGTCACTTGTGGTTACTTCGCAGACTTCACCCGCCTTCCACTACTGTGGTTACCAGCCCGGCTGCCTCAGCTGCGCTGTCTTCCTTCATCGATTTCACCTTCTATCTCCTACATTCAGGCCTGATCTCCCCCTTCTTTTCTCTCTTTTTTCTTCTTCTCTACCTCCTTCCCTTACTTTTCTTTTTCCTTCTTCTTTACCTCCTTCCTTACACTGTCTCTCCCTTTCTCTTTGCTCTCTCTCTCTCTCTACGTATATTGTTCAGCTTCACCTCCCCGTCCCCGCCCCCGCCTTGCACCTCCTGTGGTCTCTCTCCTCGGTGCTGTCGATATCTCTCCCTGCCACCGCCGTCCATAACACCACTTATTCTAGGCGTCACCGTCACCCCAAATACCCATGTCCGCCTCTCTACGCTATCCTTGCCCGACCTATTCACCGCCCATGTACGTACATCTCTCGCCCCGCCATCTCCAGACACAACTCGCCCTAACTTGCTTTGGCCTGACCACTTATCTAACTCTTCCACCCTATCCACCCCCCACTCCGCTCGGCTCCTTCTGTGTATTCCGGTCCTTCAGCACGTTCCGCTACCTCCCCCATTGTGATTATCACTGACGGGGAGTCTTCATTAGACTCCACACAGTCCGTGGCCTCATCCGAAGCAACATCTCTCCCACATCTTGACACCTCGGGCTCTCCCACACTCTCCGCCTCCTCCTCCTACTTTTCATTGTAACACGCCCACTCTCAAGACCACCCGGCACCTCTGTTAAGGGTACTCCTGCACGAGTATTTACAAGACTCTGCGTCCCTGCCTGACCTTGCAAGCCCACCCCCTTGCTCCCACTCAATATAAGGGAATGACCGACAATTCCCACAACAATACCCCACCTCATCTCACGGTATACTGTAGTGTAGTTCCTATTATCCCAATAGGCTCTGCGCATTGGAATAATACCTCCAATAGTATAGACCTAGACCAGACGTTAACTAGGTCTTCTACTGTCGATATTAGACTTAAAGTTTTGGGTTTGCCAGCTAGCTCAGAGTTCACTAGAAACTTTCTCGAATAGGCAAGGAGGAGTTGAACCTTCCTGGATAGACAAGAAGGGATTTAGTTTCTGACAACCATAGAACATGACAACTTTGCTCTCCCCTAATCAAGAGTGTATCTCTAGAGTCGTGTGAAAACAAAAGACAACTTATTTTACTCAGTCAGTTCAGTGCATTCTTAGTTTCACCAGATTGTAGAGAAAAGGAAGAGACGGGCGTGTTCAATAAAAGATGTTATTTATTGATCAGTCTCTTTTCTCATACAAGAGAAATGGATCGATATTATTGCAATATTTATGGTTAAGTAAAGTGCATACAATAAAAGCAGAATTATGAAATAATACTGTAAAAGCATTGATATGGTTTCTAGGCCATATGCTATTTAAAATGGATAGAATATATACATACACATATACATTTAACTAATCGTACTCAACTGGTGCTTCTAACCACGCCTACCCCGGTGTACCTGACCTAAGCCTAATACGTGGGCTGGAGTAGAAAGTAGCAGTTTGAGTTAAGTTTGTTTTGCCAAGTGACTGACTCAAGAATTCTCTGCAAGGGGTTATTCAGTTCTGTACCTGAGATCTAGGATGGTTGAGGGATGGTATCTCTCGTCTGTGGTCTCGATATTCCAAGCTGCCTGCAAGGGCTGCTCGGAAGCGCCGGAGCTGGATTTCTCGGCAGGAGAAAGGCAGCGTCTCGTTCTCAGCGCGTCAGGAAGGCGGGGCAGCGCCAGTGGGCTTCACTCTCTGCTGGGCTTCGGCAAGTCTCGCTGCTCCGATCTCGTCACCACCGCGTGTGTTTGCTTAAGGCAATGTCGGTAATATTTATACCTGTAAGGTGCCGAGATTGACGTAAGGATGGACATAGATACGTCAATAAGGATGTCATACGAGCTGGTCGTTAGCACATTCTTTTACTGGAGTTCTTTGAGAAATCAAAACAATGGCCGCAGGGATTTTCCCAGGTTGTCATAGGTTTGATTTGTTTTGAGAACTCCGTATGCCTTATCAGGGGCTGGAGGAATATCGCTTGCCTAATTAGATGGCAAGTGTTATGACCTAATCAGATAACGCGCTCCTGTGCCGTGGTCTAGCTTAATCAGATAACGGTTTCTGCATCATGGGATGGCTGCTAGTTAATTTGTTAACCAGAATAGGGTCAGGAATAGGGGGATCTATACAGAACCTATAGGAATACATCACAATACCTGATCAACAATCACGTCGTGAGTCTGTCAGACGGTCACCCCTCTTGCTTTATCCACGTGACACCCTTCACAAATACTGCTCTTCTCACTATATTCCAAGCACTCGGTATTGATTATAGTCACACGTGGCAGATCAAGCTCTCAATAGCACCGGCATTTTCTTACCTCCTTACATCAAAGACTTGTGCACCAAAGCACAATAGAAAATAACATCTCTTAGCACACTTCTGCACCATCTACCCTCCATGACCATAGGTCCCATACAGACAATATACGAAAATAGAATATTGGGCACTTCTGTGCACAAAACACCAGATTGGATCTATGTACGCATTTGCCGAATATCTCCAGGCTTAGAACTACCCACCATGCTCACCACTTCCTGGCCACGGAACCCATTACAAAGTAAAATTATTATTGCCCTTGCCCGTCACAACCTTGAATTTCCTGATTTCTCCCCTGAGGGAATATACAGAGGACCAGAGGAATTGGATTTAAGACTGATAATTTGTCTTATTGTTCTTGTTGCCATAGGAGACGAACTTATAAAAGACCTATATCCCAACAATCCTAGTAACTAGTCGGAGAAAACGGACAGGGTGCGCTTCACCCTGCCTCGCAGTAACCACATTGTTCCCCTCAGGCTTACATCCTGTCACTCTCACACTAGTGACCCTATGAATAGGATACTGAGCTCTACTGTATATAAAATAACCACCGGCTTTCACATGTATTTTATCTTAGGACTCGAAAGTTGGGAAGGCCCCACCATACTAACAAGTTATTGGTCAAGACACCCACTTCTGTCTAAGATTGCTGATGCCTGTTTTGGCGGCCAGCTCCACGTCCCTGGTTGCACTCCTGCACAGGACCACGAATTACAGGACGGTATATACCTCCGTGTCCTTGAGGGTGTAGGAGAAGAACTGATACCAGATCTCAATTACACCCACTGAGAGTGAAAAGCATAGGAAGAGGTGTTTCATAGCGACACCCTCCACTGAAAAGATTTATCTTTCATTTACATATCAAACTGACTCAATATGTCCACGCCTCTACAGCAAGTCTTGAAAACCTTCGGTGGGCAGAACAACGCATACTTAAACATTGTAGAGAACTTCACAAACTCACAAAAAACATGAGTCACCCATGGCCCTCAGAAGGTATGGGAGAAAGTGGCTCTATATATACTGGACAATGAAGTACAATGTGTATAGAGTCCACAAACCCCAAAGGTATAACAGAGGTTAAAGTCAGGACTGACCTTCCTCTCAAAAGTGGTAGCTTGGTCGAGCAGTAAGGCAGTACCAGAGGGCAGTGCAAAGCATTTGTTGTACACACTCAGTCAGCAAAGGATTTCACACACTCAAAGACTGAACTCCAGGCCAATGTTTTTTATATCCAAAGATATAGTTGTTTTATTTTTAGAACCAGCCGGCATAAAAATATACTTTGCTAGATATGAGAACTCTCATGTAATTACATTGCAAGGAAGCAATACAGCTGGTGAACACAATAGGTACAGGAGTTGCTGTAGGAAACTCAAGTCTAGACACACTTAAGCATTGAGCTCAATGGATTGTTACCATAAAAGTACAGTTGATTACAGTACAGATTACTTTAGTAGTTCCAGGACTAGATTCTAGATTCAGTCCTGGGGTCTAAGCTGAAACCAGATTAGCAAAAACCTTTTAGTTACTGTGGTGAATTTTCATTATTATAAAGCTGTTTTAAAAGTTCACACTTCGAAACATTTTAATGACAATCTGGCAATGTTATTCAATGGGAGAAAATTCAGGTTGCAGGTAAAGAATGACCGCGTTACTTTTGTAAACCAGTACTGGGCTTCTAGGGCCAGCACTGGGGTCTGAACTTAAAACAGGTAGGTAATTGCGTTTCAGTATCTCGTATGATTTTTAAAGAATATTTCAAGTTTTCAAAAGTAGGCACTTAGAAGAAATTTCATAGAAAAGCAGACAATGGGCTGCATTGAGAGTTGGGGAAAGTGCTTAGTTTATGTAGATACAGCCTTCACTGGCTCCGCCATCAGAACGAATAACTTTGGAATAATTTCCAGTGTATGAGCCTACAGGCGAGGGTTGTAGGGACCTTCAAGGAAACCCAGCACTGGATAGGAAGAAATTTAGCTTAGAACCCATCCTATCCTCCCCGATAGCAGAAACTTCTGGGGCGCATACCATGTCCTAAGGAAGTTGCAGGATGCAGTGGATTATTCTAGTAAAGAGATTCAACAAACAAGCTGGAAACCAATTTTTTGTAAGCGTTTGGCACTCATCGAATTGATTTATGCTCTTAATCAAGTGAAATGAAATGAAATGAAGATGCACCTATATAGCGCATGGCTACCCGGAGGCATCCCAGCACTGCAAGCGGAAAGATCAGCGTGGCAGCCAACTAAGGAAATAACCAGGTCTTGAACAGTTTACGGAAGATGAGATGGTTAGGTTCTTTCCGTAGATCAAGAGGAAGCAAGTTCCACAGCTTCGATGCATTGTAGGAGAACATACGTCCTCCGCTTCTGGCTTTTCTAATCTTTGGTATGGTGGCCAGATGCAAGTGGTCCGATCGAAGGAGTCTGTTGGTACGATAGGGGCGGATAACGGAATGGTTAATAGCAACGCCATTTCCGGCCAATGACTTATGCACATCACCTTGAATTCAATTCTCTCCTTGAACCAGTAAAGGGATTTAAGGGCAGGTTTTGCTGATTGGAGTTTTGGGGTGTTCAGCAGAATTCTAGCTGCCCTGCTCTGCACTGTCTGAAGTTTGGATAGGGTTGCACAAGGAGCACCTAAATAAAGGGCATTACCATAATCAAGATGGGACAAAATAAGTGCCTGAACCATCAATTTCCTGGCCTGGAAGGGAAGGAGAGGAGAGGGAAGACCTTCCTAAGCATCCTTAGGATACCATGGCACGAGGCCACCGCCTTTACGTGCCGGAGCCTTAAAGGTGAAGTTTTGGTCTAGCCAGATACCAAAGCTCTTTATCTGGGGCTTGTTTTTATTTTATTGATTACATTTGTATGGCGCAACAGCTACCCTGAGGGTTTCCCGGTGCCTTGGATCTGAGTTAGGCTTGATAAGATGGAAAGTTACAATTAGGAGTGTGGAGTCTATTGATTAAATAGCCAAGTTTTGATGCCCTTTCGAAATTGAAGGTACCTTGATTCAAGACAAAATTCGAGCGGCAGTGAGTACCACAGAACCGGGGCCAAGTAGGCAAATGAGCGCCCGCCCAATCGTGCTCGTTTGGATCTAGGTACAGAAAATTTGGCCTGGGAGTAGGGATAGGACCCAGAGTATTAAGCCATATAGTGTGTAGGTCAGTGGGTGACCGGTTCCCCAGGATCATCAGCTCGTTTTTTTCCCCATTTAGTTTAAAAAGAGTCATTCATCCATTTGGCAGTCTCTTCCAAGCACTGTCGAATGTTGGGGGATGTAATGTCAGCATGACTAAGTCCTACCACCAGTTGGGTGTCATCTGCATAGGTCACTATGTGTACACCAAAAGGCACCACCAGCTTCGCTGAAGGGCTCATATAAGCATTGAACAGTGTGGAGCTCAGGGATGACCCCTGTGGAACCCCACAGCTGAGAGGCATCTGTTTTGAGTCCACATCAGCCTCAAAGACCTGAAAGAGTCGATCACTCAGGAAGGACTGCTGCCAGGCCAGCGCAGCCCCGTTCACCCCCAGTCTCCTGAGTCTATGGACCAGGAGTTGATGGTTTACCGTGTTGAATGCTGTGCTGAGGTCCAGGAGTAAGATCAAGGCAATGCCTCAGCATCCACGATTTTTCCTGACTCCTCTACAACTGAGAGCAGGGCCGTTTCTGTGCCTTGTGATGGGCGAAAGCCTGTTTGAGACGGGTGAAGAAGTTTATTAGTCTCCAGAAAGGTAGACAGCACTGAATTTGCATGTTTTTCAGCTATTTTGCTGATCCCTGGGAGAAGAGAGATGGGACGATAGTTTCCCAGGGAGTCAGGGTGCAGGCTTGTTTTTTTAAGGAGTGCTCTCACCATAGCTTCCTTCCAAGGCAGGGGGGGCGTTCCAGTTACAAAAGAGGCGTTAATCAGCTCCAGAATAGTCGGGGAAACTGTTCCAGCCACTTGTTTCAAGATTTTTAAAGGTGCTGGATCTTTGGGTGATCCGCTCAAGTGTCTCATTGTCCATCGGAGGAATAATTTCCAATATGAATCTATACTGTGAGGACAAGGATCTAGAACTTGGCTTTCCGTCTAGGGGAATGAGGTGTATATAGCTTGAATTCTATTGTGAAACAATTCTGCAACTTTGTTGCAGCATGAACCTGAAGTATCAGGGGTCGCTGGGCGAGGTGGAACTCTGAGAAGGGTTTTTGCAATGCGAAAGATCTCATACACAGAGTTGCCTGCCGATAAAATGTACTCTTCGTAGTAGGCCGCCTGGGCTATTTTAATTTCGGCTTTGTATGATTTAATAGGCTCTCTATATTTTAGTTTGTTGTCTGGAGAGAAATCCTTCCTCCAAGTTCTTTCTAACTTCTTACAGATTTGTTTTAGTTCCCGAAGTGTTGCAGAATACCAGGCCATTCTATTACTACCTTTTTTTCATCTGGACTGATTTTATGGGAAGAAGCAGATTCAGGGTGTCTTGGATCTATTTGTTAAAGTTTCCGTTAGCGATAACTTCATAATTTGGCACTGGTTTTGTTTTTTCTAGCTCTAGGGTCCATTGTTCTACTGAAAGTTTTGACCAAGAACGTAACCTTGTGCTGGTCGGTTTAGCATGGAATACAGTGGAATTGGGAGTCCAGATAAATGGTACAAGAAAAGGATCAGACCAAGGTACTGGGATTGGCTTCCACCTTGCTAATTCCTCCATATTGGGGAAAATAGGGTCTGGAAAGTGCCCTTTCATGAGAGTAGGATTAACAACTTTTTGAAGAAACTGATGGGCAGCTAGATCCTTTGTAATCTCAACTGCGGCCATCTGTGAGAGGTCATCGAAGTGCAAACAGCGTGTACAACACACCAGGATTTTTTAAACTGGTAGCTTTGTCCTTGTCTACAGCCCGTCTGAAACATGGCCTTCACCTTCAGGTGTTTCGAGGCCAACATCTTTAGGACAGGCCTTCTGATGCCTTTCCTTTATGCCTCTCTTGCAATTCGACAAAGTTATGTGTCAAGATCTTTATTATCAGCTATGACTAGATTTAAATTAAAATGCCAAACAGTAGAAGTGAACTCAAAAAGCTGAAGTTTCTTCACTCACTAACCTCTCTTCAAACTCAGTTAATTAGAGGACACTTCGAGAAAAAGCAGCAGAGTAAATTTGTATATCCGTGGGAGAAGAGTAGTGCACTCACACTAGCTCCTGGAAATAACTCCAGACACTCCACAACCACAGAACTCAAGATGTACTCTGAAAAGCGTAAATACAGGCAGTACTGAAATAAAGGCTGAACTATAAATCAACATAACACCTTGAATTTGTAAAGCGCACAGCTACCTCCGAAGTGGTTTCCCGGCGCCGGGGGCCCTCGGGAAGATTAGACGAGCTATTGCCCAGAGTCACATGGTGCTGGGATGACCTGCCGCCGGGGATCGAACTGCAAACCCTGTGGTCCGGAGTCAGGCACCCTGGCCGCTGCGCCACACCTCTTCCAGCTATGACTAAAGCTCATCATAAAGGTCCTATGCAAGCCATCAGACAATAAAACAGCTAGAACAGCCACACTCCAGCACCAGAGCAGCTAACTGACATGAGGAAGGAAAAGAAAGAAGAACAAGTAACAAAGCCAGCCCACCAACACTTGGACTTTCTTGTTTCCACTGTTGAAGGATAACACTCATCCAGCTTTTTTTTGGGACATTATAAAAAAGTTTGCTACAATGAGTACATCTAGTGAGAAAGACTCAATGATCCTTGCCTTCTAAAACCCATGCAAGATCATCTTAGGCTTAAAACAGAAAAAGTAGGTAAAAATGTTCTCTACAATCGTAAACCTACCTTCTGACAAACTTAAGGCAATTGTAACATTCAATTGTGGTTTGGGCCCTTGTTGAAAGTTTTAAGAGATTACTGTGCTGGTACCGCACATGGGTATTTTTGGACTAAACAAAGGATATATTAATTCCAGAGGTTTAACACTAAATTGCAGATGGTGTTTTGAGTAACTATGAGTTCACCTTTTTGCAATGTGGAGACAACAGATACATTTATGGAATTTATTGTTGAGATTTTGTTTTTCCTCAGCATATTGTTGAACAAACATAATAGAAAATTTACAAAAAATAGAGCGGACAATTCATTTGTTGTAAGGCAACATCAAGATTACCTCCTGGCTTGATGGAACTCACTGTTACATAACATTTACTACTGAGGGGCAATAAAAAAAATTGAAGGTCACTGTCCAAAAACTGGAGGCTGCTTCCATAGGATCATTTCTGAATACTGTTAAAATCACAAAAGGATTACGGAAATTCAATTAATATTTCGGAACTATGGAACCAAGAAGACCTAACACTTAGTCATAGCAGTCAATTACATGTTGCGGTATGAGCTCCCAGGTGTATGGCCTTGAGTCTCAATGTTCACCATATTCAAATTTGGCTTTCCCTTTTAAGAAATAGTTTATCTGTGCTTAAAAAGACAATATGGCTTATTTTAAAAAAAGACCAGGTTACTCATTTTCATTACAATGAAAAGAACATTAAAACTGCAAATTTAAATAGCTCTCAAAAAAGAATGCTTGGCAAGCTGTTACATACCATTTCAGGAATCGGGACCTCCAATTGTGTGCCAGAAGGTGCCTGAATTGCTAACAGTGTGTCCCCTGGACAATAGGAAAATTGGAAAATTTAGTTTTCAGATTTAAATTTAAAAACACAATTTGATTTAGCTGTCTGTCTGCACCTTTCCCACAGCATTTTTTATTTTACTAAATCTTAGAGACTCTATTCCTTAAGGGAAAACAAAGTGCCCCGATATTGCCTATTACACACATCACTACAGCAGGACATTAAATGTGTTAACGAGCACCTGAAATGCACTATCAAATAAGTCCCAGGACGGACTGTAAAGGTGAACGCGCCCGTGAACACACGCTAGTTAACTTACGATGTGCACATCGCCTGTCCCCCTTCCGTAGTCGCAAGGCTGATTCGGTTTCACTTTCTTAATGTGCATGCGCGCTCAGCTCGGGATGTCCTCAAGCCCCGGTGAGTGACGTGCTTTCACTTGTTTTATAAGCCCCTCTCAGCCTGAACCAGAGGCAATGAATTCAAACCCGCCCCTGCTCCTACTTTATCATCTCTCTTCCGATCTTCTCTCTCTGATACAATATGGAAAGGGGGTCGTAATGCACTCCTTCACACAGTGCCCCCCCAAAGCCCAACCTCAGGGTTTCTCAGCAGACCCTCCATTCAAAAAGCTATAAAGAGGAGTGTCATTAAAAAACAGATAAAGGGATTGAAGCCAATGATGATCCACTGAATTTTAAAGGTTAAATTATTAGGAAGTCAGCCAATCGGTTAATGTCAGGTGGAAGTGTAATTTAAATGTGAAGCTGGGTTGATCCTCTCGGCAAAAGAGCAGTCGCTCAGTTTGCTAGTTCAGATCAAGCAAATGAAAGGATTAATGGTCCTAATTTACCAGCACAAGATGATCTAGCAACACAAATATTTTAGCGCAAGATATGAGAAGGAAAGCTACAGAACTTAATGCCCAAGATACCAAAAACAAGATCATAAAATCAACAAAATGCAGTTTTACATATGCTGAATTATATTCTGAGGTGAAAGAAACCAAAACAACTCAAATATGAATGACATCAATCATTAATTAAAACATTGAGGAACTGGATGGAAAGTTGGCTGAGTACCTATTCAGAATGATGGAATTAAAGAAAGGAATTTCTGTCTTAGAAGACTATCATACTAATATTAAAGGGAATGTATTTTTATTTAGCAAGTAAATACGACGGGTGCCGTTCAAGAGTAAGGACTCTGTTTGCTGTTGCCCTGATTGTTGGGATACGCTGCCTGTCAGAACTCCATTGTGACTGTACCATTGGGGAGCTTACTTGAATTCCACAGCGGGACTGCGAGGACCAGGTAGCCAAGCGCCAGGAACACCGGCCGCACCTGGGTCCTCTTCCCGCCACGCCCATCAGCCATAAATAGTGCGCCTCGCGGGTGCCGTTCGAGAGTAAGGACTCTGTTTGCTGTTGCCCTGATTGTTGGGATACGCTGCCTGCCAGAACTCCATTGTGACTGCACCATTGGGGAGCTTACTTGAATTGCACAGCGGGACTGCGAGGACCAGGTAGCCAAGCGCCAGGAACACCGGCCGCACATGGGTCCTCTTCCCGCCACGCTCATCAGCCATAAATAGTGCGCCTCACGGCCCCCGCCTCGCGGGTGCCGTTCGAGAGTAAGGACTCCGTTTGCTGTTGCCCTGAGTGTTGGGATACGCTGCCTGCCAGAACTCCATTGTGACTGTACCATTGGGGAGCTTACTTGAATTCCACAGCGGGACTGCGAGGACCAGGTAGCCAAGCGCCAGGAACACCGGCCGCACCTGGGTCCTCTTCCCGCCACGCCCACCAATATTCTCTACTTAGCTACACCTATACACGCGCACGCGGGACGCGCGCGGGCGCCGGGCGAAGGCCGGGCCGTCTGAGGCTGTCCGAGGTCGACCGTGGTCGGGCCACCCCCCTTTCAAGTGAAGTAGGGATTAAGCCGAAACTTTTGATTATTATTGGGTTAATTACAATTACAATTATTTTTCTGTTTGTTGTTAACCCTTTTACCTTAGAGTTGTCACTCGGGTCCCAGCCCGGGCCCCAGTCGTGGGCAAATGAACAGCTATGTCCCTACGCTCTGGGAAAGAAAGAATTGTACAAGTTACAACTAAGAATGGGGTGGTATCTGGCACCCTTGATCATTTTTTTAAGCGGGCAACAGGCATTTTAGAGAAGGAAATCGCCTTTGTCGAGAAACGATTATCTGTTGATCTTGTATGGGTAAACGCTCGTCTCTGGGCAAAATTGGGCTAGCAGTATCTCCCCCTCAATCAAGTCATCTAGCCCTTAGTTTAAATCACTGCCCGAGCCCCGACTGGTGCCTGTGGATGTGGTTGCTGAGGCTGACAGCCCTATCCCGGACATAACAATAACCAGCCTATCTACGAATAGCTCATTTAATAGTGCTGGTGACCCGCCCATACCATCCAGCCCTGCACAAAACCCCGTAGGTGGTCTACATAATCCCAAATCTAGTAAGAGGAAAAGAGGGGATAAAATTCAGACAGGGGGAATTGCAAAGATATCTAAGAAAAATAGTATAGCGCTGCTCCCATCTGTTGCAACAAGCCCCCCAAATCCCACAGTGGATCCCATAGATCCTGTTGATCAATGCTTGACTCAAAGTACAGATGAAGTTCTCTTAGGCAAGATCGAAATTCTTGTTAAATCGCTGATGCTACCCTTGTTGGAACGTACGAGGCTGATAAATTCTAAACTGGACCAGTTGGAGAATTTAGCCAGAGCCAATTCGATCACGTTGGGTAATCTAGTTAAAGATTCTGGCAAAATAATGGAGTCTCCACTAGGTTCCCAAAAATCGGGGAATAGTGTTACAGCTACGCGGGTCCCCATACCTACAACCGACCCCTTGATTACTCAGCCTAAACGACCGAGGATGGAGAAACCTCCTATTGCCACTAATCTTATGGCTTCCACCAGGGGCAGGCCCTCGAAGGAAGGTGTCGTCGCTAGACCCCGGCCTACTTCTTGTGTTCCTGCCATTGATAGACAGCCACTAGGACATGGTAAACTGGGTAAAGAGCCTATTAAACAGAGGCCACCGTGTGTCAATCTACCCCCCGAGTCTGCACCCTATACAATCATCTTGACGGGAGTTTCAGCTATCGGGGAGGATAAAGTGGAAACTTACAAGGAGTTAAAAAACAAAGTCATCTTCTGGCTAAATAAGAACAGAACTCTCCCACCACTGTCTAACACGGAGATCTTAAATGTCAGAAGAGTCAGCTGGGTGGGTTACTGTCCGAAGGATCAGGAGGGCGATTGAGTAATTATCAACTTTAGGGACCCATTGGTGGTGGACTTCATCCGTAGGGAACCCAGATTTGGAAGAGAGGGAGATGTCCAATCTTTAGGCCTTCGTTATTTCTACCCTCAAAGAAGCAGCGCCCTCCCGCATCACTCAATTAAGCCCCGAAGGATAAGCCCCATTAGAAGACCCCACCATGAATGGACTACACACTTTTTTTATGTGGGTTTTATCAGAACCAAGCCCAGTGGTGGCCACCAGGGCCGTGGGGTTTTCAGCCACCATTCGCACAACACATGCAGGCATTTCCCACACATCCCCAATTCTTTCAGGACCCGTCTTTTTTAGGACAAGGTCGGGCCGCAACTACGGGAAAAGAAGAGGACAACAGCATGACCAATGGGAAGCAGAGCAAACCTTCCCCAACACCAGGAGCCGTAGAGCAGCTCAGACAACACCCACAGCGACAGGAACTTAATAGTGAATCTTAGCTCTCGTGAATTGACAACAGATGAGCAGTCAGTATTGAGAAAAGGTTTGGGCTTTGTACCCACAAACAAGGGGGATCCCTTCGAGACCCGTTGTGAATTGGAAAGATTCTTCAGGAATCTTCGCCTTCACTTTTTCTTTGAAACAAAGGACAATGCTTTGTCTATCGAGGCACAGGATCAATTGACCAACACAGGGCTACGTCCCAAGTCCACATTTACCCCACTAGGACATCAGGTTCCTTCCAAAATCACAACGTTTGAACAAGCGGTGACCCATGATGTCATGGCCCTATTTGACAAAGACCAACGTAACTTTCAAAACTTGTCCACCAAAGAAAAAATTGCCTTGGCTCATCTATCTACTTATCAGTCCGTCATTATTAAGCCGGCGGACAAGGGTGGTGCCATTGTTGTTCTGGACATGGTCACCTATCGCCATGAATGCCAAAGACAACTGGACAACACCAAGTGATCCCACCCCTCGCCTCCTCACAGAGATTAAGACCTTAGTGGAGGAAGGGAGTACGGAAGGGTGGATTACACCCCAAGAAGCGAAATTTCTGGTAACTAACAAACCAGTCATGCCTGGCTTCTATTGTTTGCCTAAAATTCACAAACCCATTCGGCCCCCCCCAGGACGCCCGATTATTTCAGGCATAGGCTCTTTGCTGGAGCCCTTGTCCACCTTTGTGGATTTTTTCTTGAGGCCTCTTGTCAGGGAGATGCCTACGTATTTGCAGGATACGGCCGATGTTCTAAGACTTTTACCAGAAGTAGGATTCGACACCGAGACTGACCTTCTGGTCAGTATCGACGTCTAGTCTTTGTATACCTGTATACTGCAGGAGGAGACTTTGGAGGCTATCAGATCTATTCTCATTACACGTGACTTACAGAGCATCACTCCAGTGAATTTCATCATGGAATGTGCCAGATTGGCAATGATGGAAAATTATTTCAAATTCGAAGATCAGATCTATCTTCAAACCTCTGGAACATCCATGGGGAGTATTTTTGCCCCCAGCCTCGCCAACCTCTATGTTCATCTGTTTGACCAGGATCTTGTACTCAACCATAGCAACCCCTACTTCCACTAGGTGGTGCTATGGAAGAGATACATTGATGACATTTTTCTAGTTTGGCGAGGTACACCATTGGAGGTTCAATCATTTCATGATTGGTTGAACCATCAAAACCAATATCTGAAATTCACCATCGAATTCAGCCGGGTGGAACTGCCCTTTTTGGACATTCTCATTTTTCCCAAAGATGGTAAATTGGAATGCGAACTCTATAAAAAACCTATGTCCAGGAATTCCCTCTTAGCTTTTAATAGTCATCATCCTCGGGCCCTATGGGAAAATCTCCCTGTAGGACAGTTTCTGAGAGTTCGCAGAAACTGTTCTTCCACTTCTCTTTTCGACAAACATGCCCGCATCCTGTCTAGACAATTGGAAGATCGACAATACCCACGTCATCTGGTACGAAAAGCTTGGAAACGTGCCACCAACAACAACAGGGAGGCACTTTTGGAGAGAAGACCTGAAAAGGCGCCTTTGGATAGGCTAACCTTTGTTAGCACACTCAGCGTCCTTTCTAATAAAATTCAAAAGACAGTGCGAAAACATTGGGTTATTCTAAACATAGCCCAAACCAACATCCTTCCGCCTCTGTTTTCCTTTAAAAAAAGCCCGAAGTCGGGGGGGGGCGTGGCCAACTGCCGAGCATGGAGGCAGCTTAAAGAGGGAGCTCCTTGAGGCATAGCGGCCCGCGCTGAATATCCGTACATATATCCGACTTATAGCCCGCCCGAAGAAGCGGCATCGGCTTGGGGAACCAAGCGGCTCTGTTTGCTCTGACCCCGGTGGTTGTCGGCTGCCGGGAAGTGATCCGTGCAGCAACGACGTGTTGGGGCCTGTGACTGCCTGGCCGCACCGCTCTGGCGTGGCTGGCGGCTCCGGGCGGAAGTGCGTCCTGCTCGGCTTGAGAGCGGTGGCTCCGTCCGGCCCGTGCGGAGCCCCGGACTGACCAGTACTCCGGCGCCCAGCTTGGTCGGCGCTGATTGCCGTGGGAGCGAGAGGGACTGCGGCGCCTTGGACAGACTGCTTACACCGCCCAAAATCGAACGCAGAGCGGGTGCCTGCGCGGACGAAGATAGCCCTGAGACCCGGGCGGCGCCATATTGGGTAAAATAGACGGCTGACCGCAAAGCTCACGTAGGGTAAGGAGGAGTGCACCGGAGACCCTGCCGACCTCCCGCAGCGCCGCTACTCACTCCAAATTACTGGGTGGACCCTGGATCCTGACGCTGGGGGTGCTCGCTGAGGAGGCGTCCGGAAGGGGTCAGGCCCACTGTGAGGCATCATAACGCTGCTGGTCAGCCGCGCAAGAGGGTTCTGCCATAAACCGCGGGGTGCTCCCCGTAAGGGACCCGCCAGCGTCACACCAAGGCACCGGGATAAGTTCTGCGGCGGTGTAAGAGAGAGGCCGGAGTAGCCCCGTGGGGGGCCGCCCACATACAGTACTGAAACCAGCGAACTGACCAGCGCCACGACCGGCTGGGACGCGCCTGGACCCTGGGAGTGTGGGGCAGTACACTTGAAACAAGTGGGTCACTCACTCGGTTGCACACAGCCAGTGGACCGGGGATCGCATAGCCAATCGACGAGTGGAACTGCCATTGCCGCGGAAAACGGACTAATCGTCCTCGAGCACAACGCCATGGCGGGCAAGGGTTCGAGAAGTGCGTCAACCCAAGCAAAACTCGACAAATTTGCGTACAGCCAGCACGGACACTCTCAGGGTGGCGGGCGCCACTCCGCAGGTGCACCTCCGGACGCAGACGGAACGAAAAAGATTACCCTAGAAGACATCATGAAAACCCTCAACGAGGTACAAACGACGGTGGGCTCAATCTCCTCTGAGGTTAATCTGCTGAGGGCGGACTTTAAGAAAATGTCAGAGAGGGTGTCTCAAGTGGAAGTAGTTACGAAATCGCTCATTGAGGACACCTCGGACCTGCAAGTGGCAATGGAGCGGATGGAGAAAGTCACTAAGCAACTGCAGGATAAGTTGGACGATCAAGAAGGGCGTTCCCGAAGAAACAACGTCCGCATCCTAGGCCTTCCGGAAACAGAGGGGAAGGGGGCCATGGATCTCTACGTTGAGGACCTCATCAAAACCAAGTTGCAACCTAAGGGATTGTCGAACTTTTTCTCGGTTGAGCGGGCGCACCGGGTGCCTGGAGGGCCGGCCAGGCAAGGAGCTGCACCAA
This sequence comes from Lissotriton helveticus, assembly GCF_964261635.1. Classification (NCBI taxonomy): domain Eukaryota; kingdom Metazoa; phylum Chordata; class Amphibia; order Caudata; family Salamandridae; genus Lissotriton; species Lissotriton helveticus. The sequence goes on from NC_136063.1 coordinate 495,841,529, forward strand.
GACCAGTGCTAGCTAGACTGTTTAATTTCAGAGACAGGGACGCCATTCTGCAAGCGGCGAGGGTCTCGCCACCGGTTAAGATTCAGAACGCGACTTTGGCCTTCTTTCCAGACTACACGGCAGAGGTGGCGAGGCGCCGGAAATCATTCACTGAAGTTAAAAAGACACTGCGTGACAAGGGCTTGCCTTATTCAATGCTTTTCCCCGCCAAATTGCGGATTGTGGACGAAGGAAAAGCGTGGTTTTTTGATACGCCGGAGGTGGCACGGGAATGGCTTGACGGATGGAGACAGGTGGGCCAGCCTCAGCGCCAGCACAGAGAACGCCAGAACCACCGCAGCGGACGACCAGCGGAGCGCCAACCCAGTAGCCCCACACACGAGGAAGGAGCCGCGAGACTGGACTCTGATCTCGAGAGGGACCCCCTCGATTCAGGACAGCCTGTCAGGGTTTGATTGCAATATACTGGACAGGGGACAACGCGCTTGCAGCCTTTGGGACCTTTAAGCCGATAAAGCTGAGTAGGGCGGGACTCGGCCGGTGCCTGTAGGGGACTCACCAACCCCACGAGCAAGTAAGATAGATAGGGATGGGATTAAGCACTCTGCCAAGTTGGGGATGCGGGCGGGTTCTCGTCCGAGGTGCAGGGGAGCAGGGAGGGGGGGGGGATGGTTGTAATGTTATGGTTATTGTTCTTAGTCATCACCACTTCAATATGGCACATGGTCCTGCTGCAGGCTGTACGCTCATGGTACCCTAGCACGAAACATTGCATTTGTGTTACACTCCGATTCCACACATCAATAGCACTGAACATAAACCCGAATGGCCCAGCAAGCTAGTGACACACCCGCAGACGGCGGCCCGCCGATGGCAGGGGTGTCCCCCTTAAAACTACTTACATGGAATGTTAGAGGCCTAGGAGACAAGATCAAACGGGGGTTGGTCCTCCAAATCATCAAACGCCACGGGCCTGATTTGGTGATGTTGCAAGAAACGCACCTAGCTGGGTCTACCTGCAAGGCACTCGATAGGCGGGGATATGCCATGGCGGTACATGCGGAGTTCACTACGGGATCCAGGGGCACCGGAATACTCCTTAAGAAGAACTCCTCATTTATGGTCGAAAGCCGCAAGAGGGACGACCAGGGTCGCTTTGTGGCGCTGTATGGCCTGTGGGAAGGGAGACCCCTCAACGTAGTGTCCGTATACATCCCACCGGCGCTGCCGGCGCTGGGTCAATTTCTACTTGACCTCCCGGAGGGTGACATGATCATTGGGGGGGACTTCAATGCCATAACTGACCCGCAGTTGGACACCTTTCCCGTACGGGAACGCCTGAGAGGGACGGCCACGCTTCCTGGTTTTCTGACCGCGCTAGGCCTCACTGATGTTTGGCGTCAATTGAACCCCACAGCGACTCAGTACACGCACTACTCAGCTACACACAACAGTCTCTCTCGTATAGACTACCTTTTCTTTTTGGGGGTGGGACTGGGATCGGTGGACAAACTGGAGATCCTGCCTAGAGGTGTATCTGATCACTCCCCAGTATCCCTCCACATTACGACTAAAGAGAGGAAACGCGCCAGGCTCAGGGGTGTGGAATTTATTGAAATATCTACTTGTCCATGGGGCAAGTTGCTTCATAAATCTACTTGTCCTGTAACAAAATCCACTTGTCCCTTTGGTGCCATGTGGTTCGGCGACAAATGATGGCAGCAATCTCATTATATAAGAGCTCTTATATAGCCTCTCTGATTATGCCAGGACTCATACCATAATAGTTTTTGAATACTAGCAATCCCTTTATGTTGCCACGTTTCTGCAGATCTACATACTGGGACTGAAGGTAGTGGTAAGCAATAGTTCCAGGGTTGGAATGCCCTTTAAGTCTGTGCAAATCTACTAACTTGCATGTTGTAAGGGTTTTCAAAAACTCCTCTAGTCTTTTTCCATACTGAGAAATGTTGGAAATGTACTCCTGACAATGGCAGACGTAAACCTTCTTCCAGAGTTGGGAAAAAAGTGGTTGATGGGAAAATGACCTTGCAAACACTCGGGTTTTCGCATGAGCAAGTCTACACATGCATATTTGCTCATGATAAACTCCAGTTCACAAATATTTTCCAAGAGTACATTTCTTGCCCTGCTTCTATAAATTCTTGTAAATTCACGAAAGCCATATAGCTGCACTTAATGCAAGGGTGCACTTTTGAGACTTTCTTTAATAATGGGGCCCTTAATTTGGTCTGGCGTTTACCACAACCTTTTGTGTTTATTAAAATTCTCTCTCCCTCTCTCTGTATCGGCTGGCTTCACTGTGAGTGACGGCATTAAGCTCTTTCACAAGGAGTATATTGGCACACAAAGTAGTTTTGCTTAGTGGCAGTAACTAATGTGGCAGTGTGTGCTTTTTTTTTAGAACATTTTTTGTTGCTTTTGCCAATGTTTGTTATAATGGTGAGGGCCTGGCAGCTTTCACATCAAGAAGGCTTTACAAAAACCATGCCAAAACAAGTCACATAGTGGCAAAACTAAAAAACTGACCACTAAATTCAGACCTACTGACTTTGCCAATGCTTGTTTATTTTTATGTTACTCATAATCTTATTGAAACTGGTTACACTGATTTTCCAATATGAATATTTTTGCGAAATACTAGCATGCATCAACACATCTTACTAAATGATGCTGCAAAGAAACGGTACCTGAAATTTCACAGTAGTGTAGCAAATGTTTTTTTTCCTACTTTCATTTTTTAGGAACATTTTATATTGTAAGCAAAGAGTAATTAATCTTGCTCTCAAGCGTCTACAAATATTTGCATCTAATCGGAGAGCATTCTGGGAGCATTATGCATAGCCTCATATTTCTAAACTTTAAAACCGTGAGTACACATTTATATACTGTAACCACTGTCAGTAGTGCAGTCCGATCTTACATTTACTTAGAGCGCGCACCCTAATAATAAAGGCTTTCAATTAATGAACCATAAATACAAGTTTGAACAGCATTAACATAGTCACACAAATAATAACTAAAGGCAGTGCCCTTCCCTGGCCCTTAATGTGCTACTGCAAACTGGCAGCCAAAGGGTGTGTGCTGCAGGGGGTTGGGCCTACTTGTCCCAAGGACAAAATGCACATTAAAACTTGTTGCCCTTGACCCCAAACAATATGTCCTGGGCGTCGGGTTATAGGAATTCCACATCCCTGCAGGCTCTATCCAATATACCCAGATTACTTACAAGTCCCTGGTATAAGGAAAAAGCTTAAATTGGCCACATCACACTATTTTACAGAAAATGTAGGCACAGTTTCCTCACCCTCGATGCTCTGGGAGGCATACAAAACAGTCTTGCGCGGCGCAGCGATAGCGGCTATCACGGGGCACAAACGAGACTCCAGAAGTGACCTAGCACAATTAGAATTAGCACTACATGCCGCGAACGCCGCACACATGGCCGACCCCACCCCTGCCACTACACATGCGCTACACCTCAGTCAACAACAGCACTTGGCCCATCTTACAACGGTTACCAAGGGACACTTGGCGAACACCGCACACAGGGTATATGACTTGGGCGATAAAGCCGGGAAAATGCTGGCATGGTTAGACAAGAGGGGTGGCTGTAACCGAGGTATTCAGAGAATATACGCACAAGATGGCCAGCTGCAGACACACCCTGAGCAAATAGTTTGCACCCTGGCACGACATTATCAGGAAATATACACGCCGGTTCGGGCTGTCACAGAACGGGAGGCGTTAGCATCGCTCGACCACATTGCTGTCCCGGAGCTTTCGCAAGAAGCGCAACAGGAACTAGACACTGACTTAACCGACGACGAAATCCAATTGGCAATACAGTCGTTGCGATCCGGCAAGGCGCTGGGACCCAACGGGATACCCGTGGAATGGTACAAAGCGTCGGCTCCCCTGTTGAGCAAACCCCTGCTAGATATGTATGGAGAAAGTTTAGTCAAGGCTGAACTCCCTCTGGACCAGCGCACAGCCACGATAGTCGCCATTCCTAAGCCAGACAAGCCGCAGACGACATGCTCCTCGTACCGACCTATCTCATTGCTCAACGTGGAAGCAAAGATCCTAGCGAAACTCCTGGCTAGTCGCCTGATTAAGCATCTACAGACCCTAATACACCCCGACCAATCAGGTTTCATGCCGCACAGAAGCACGGCGCTGAATTTGCGGAGAGTACATGGAGTCCTGGCGCGGGCACATCTCCTCTCGGAACAGGCAGTCATTTTATCTCTGGACACCAAAATGGCCTTCGATCTAGTAGAATGGGAGTATCTATTTGCGGTCCTTGCTCGTATGGGCTTCGGACCGAAATATATAGCATGGATACGGCTGCTTTATAGGTCACCCATGGCACAGGTGGTGGCGAATGGTCACATTTCACAGACCTTCCCCCTGGGAAGAGGAACCAGACAGGGGTGCCCACTATCCCCCTTACTCTTTGCGCTGGTGCTGGAGCCACTAGCAATTCTGCTCAGAGCAACACCGCTGTTTCAGGGCATCGCCTGGGAGGACGGGTGGGAGGATAAAGTATCTCTATATGCAGACGACATGCTGATTTACATGACCAATCCCAATGAGGGTGTTCCTGCCCTGTTGGCTCTGTGCGATGAGCACGGGAAAGCGTCCGGTTACACCCTGAATTGGTCCAAATCCATAATATTCGTCCTTAAGGGCCCGGAGCCGTCGTTACGGAATGACTGCCCCCTGCAATTAGCGGCCGGTTCATTTAAATACTTGGGCATATTCATCACCACTAATGCAGCGGACTTCTACACTGCGAACTTGGTGCCTCCTCTGACGCGTCTACGTGCGGACGTTAAGTATTGGGCTACCCTGCCGCTGACCCTCCTTGGGCGAGCGGCGTTATATAAAATGATGGCTCTCCCTAGATTTCTCTACGTATTAGAAAACACCCCGCATGTAGTGGCTCCACGCTACTTCCAACAAGTCGCAGCGCTGGTCTCTGCTCTGTTATGGGGCAATGGCCCAGCCCGTATAGCACATGACAAACTAGTTAAAAGTTGGTATGAAGGTGGGATTGCACTACCCAATCTTCAACTATATTATTGGGCATCCCAACTTAAGGTGATTAATTACTGGATCCATGTCCCGCGGGATGACCCCGCTTATAAAGCGGACTGGTCACAGCTGGGGACGGACGGCATGCTCTCAGTACTGTACAACCACTCACAGGTTAAAAAATTGCTTGGACCGACGTTACATACGGCTACCTTATGGCATACAGCACAATCTCGACTGGGGTGGAAGGGGAAAATCACTAGAATGACGCCATTGTGGGACGCGAAATCATTAGGAAACTTAAGGTCCAGTAGGGGCTTCACACGCTGGGATCAAATTGGGATTTCGGTGGTGGGAGACCTTTGGGAGGGGGGCTCGGTGGTTGCATTCTCACAGCTACAGCGGCAGTATGATATGGGCCCCAATGAAACATTCAGGTATGTGCAAATCCGTCACGCCCTACTACAAGCCATTCCACCTGACACCACACTCCCGGAATCGTCGCCACTAGAAGACAGGTTATTGACGGAATTTATGGAGCAGAAGGCAACCTCTCTTACGTACAAAAAACTGGTTAACAATCTGGCAAACCCCACGCAAAAACTTAGAGAGAGGTGGGTTGGAGACATAGGGGACATGGATGACACCGAGTGGAATGAGGCGCTGGCGTCGCCGAGAGAAGTGGGCATCTCAGCTAGGTTCAGGTTGGTCCAGCTCAAGATCCTACATCGCACCTATTACACCAGAACACTTCTACATAGGATGCAACGAGCACCACACCCCTTCTGTCTGAGAGGCTGCGGGGAGGAGGGAACTTTACTCCACACACTATGGGATTGCCCATTGATCCAGGAAGTCTGGAGACAAATTATGCGCACAGTATCCCAGGTCCTTGAGGTGTCACTCCTTCCTGAACCCCGTAAATGCCTGTTAAACATTTGGGACCCTACTGACCTGAACAGGTATGGACAATTGTGGGTCACGTTGGCTGTGACAGTGGCCAAAAGGGACATTGCACAGAAATGGGGTACTCCAGAAGTGCCTACGGTGAGTGGCTGGATTAGAAATATGGACCTTCTAATGGTGAAAGAGAGGGCGGTGTATGTGCTGCGGGCCTGTCCCCGTAAATGGAATAAGGTGTGGTTGCCGTGGAATAAATACAGGGGGGAACCGTGTGCACCCTTGCCGGAGGACGAAGAGGATTAGGAGGGACGAACTAGTGTGTGACACCCTGTGTTGTGGTGGGTTGGAGCGGGAGCACGATAATACCTTTGAACGAGTGTACGAACTATGTGCAGTAGATGACCAATGTCTAGGTAAGGGTACAACTTTCTATTGTGATGATGACATTAGTTGGGTTTTTGTAGGTGTAATTTTCGGTTTATTGGTTGAACTTGCTAAGCACTAATTGCTATATCAATAATTGGGCAAATTACGAACTGGAACAGATTATGATAGGTTGACAAGCAAGAATCTGTGCAACACGACAGCGTTTATTTCCTTCGTATCCATAATAGTAGAGTAGACTCGGACGGCAAAACATACTGGGAATTGTCCGTCTCTCTGATACATGTATGTAGTAATGTGAAACTGCTGATCAACGCTGTTACTGTAAATATCTTCTTTGCCTTCTTGAAAATAAAGTTTTTATAAAAAAAAAATTCAAAAAGAGAATAAAAAAAAAAAAAGCCCGAAGTCTACGAGATAGTCTGGTCCACACCAGACCAAGAGTAAAAATGGCAGAAACACTCAATACACTATGGAACACCCAACCAGTACGTGGTCACTTTTCATGTGGCTCTTGTAGCGCATGTCCTCAGACATACAAAACAGACCAGGTGGACATAGGCACAGGTAGCCCATGGCTACTCCGCAAACACATCAATTGCAACACCGAGGGAGTTATATACATGATTACCTGTCCATGTTCACTTTAATATATAGGTCACACCAAGCGGAAAATGAAGGTTCGCATCAGCGAACATAAAAATACAATCCGCTGCCATAAACAGTCTACGTGTCTTACCAACCACTTCCTGGCTATGAAACACCGAGCAGAGGATTTAAAGTGGGTGATCTTAGAACACCCATATATTCCACCTCACATCAGCGACAAAACCAAATTCCTATTTGTCAAAGAGCAAAAATGGATCTTTAAGCTCCATAGTGACAGTATAGGATTAAACGATTCCATTCCGTGGATCTCAATTTGATCGTCTGATACCAGCTCTAACGGTTTCCCTGTCTGGAAAACACTATTTGCTGAAAAAACTAATCTCCTTATGTGGCCATAGGTATGCATAATTACATGAGCAAGATCACATGCAGTGTTCCCTTGCAGTCTTCCTGCTATTTGTGTATTACCAGGGTTCACTATTAGCTCAAGCTTACGCAATGCCCACACTGTCTGAGACTGATACACCCAGTCCAGTTTATGAATATCAGACATTTGTAAGATCTCTGTCACTTACATCGTTCTTTACTGAATTTACGATCCCACGCAGCTGTTGTTCTGCTGACCAAATGCATTGTGAGGCTCTATTTGGTCTTATTTAGAACGATAGTTATAAATGCGCGGGATTTAAATTATATATTCCCCCTTCGCCGACTTTGTGGCGAGTTTATTTGTTTATGCCAGTCTTTCATCCTTTTTTTCAAACGCCAGCGGATTTACCTGAGTTTTTAATAAGGCTCATTTAACAAAGCGGCTGCGCAAGAGACTAGTGTCACGTTTTTATCGCCACGCGCGAATGACTAGCGCATGCCGTTCGCGATCGGCTAACAACTACGCAGGTCTTCGAGAGTAGCCTCTACCTTTAAGCGCTCACGCACATGCGCATTTAGACAAGCGCCTTGGCAATCACCTAGTAATCACTCGTTTTGGCGGGCAATCTGCAGTGCAACAAATCAATTAACCAATCGCGTGCGGGATATAAGGGAGGAGCCTGGTCCTACTCGGTACCTCCACTTCCTCTCGGATGTCAGAGAGAGGTACCGACGGACAGGTAAGGCTGCCTCCTAGTTAGATCCTGGTTATTTCTAGAACAGCCCCTAGTCAAATTTTATCTTCATTTTTTAACCAGTTAATTTAGAAAACCCAGTACTTTTTGTGTAGTCATCCCTGGCCAAGTCCTGTGGGGTCTCCCTTTCATGGTTTATGCTGGCTCTGTTTGCATATAGTAAGTTAGACATAGGATGCTACAGCTAATAGCCTTGGGCATTTAATCTTACAATTCATGCCCTTTTTAGGTCGAAGGCCTAAAAGGCTGCGCTTGCGCAGTCTTAGGCCGGAGATTTAATGACTCTTAGTAGCGCAAAAGGTCCCGCCTCCCTGCCCTGTCTCTCCTTCATTGGCTGGCTTCCTAAACGGAGGCCAGCCATTGGAGGAGAGATGCGTCACTCCAAACAAGCCCCGTCTTTTTCGGATTTGGGGGCGTGATTTTTTGCATTCTTTAGCCCTGTGACGTCATCCGTCACTCAGGACAGCAAAACCACGCCCACAAATCCTCAAAATCCGGAAGCTTGTGTCCGCCATTTTCTATCCTTCGCAGTGAAGGTAAGCCCGTGTTTGTTTCCCTCCGTGCCTTCTTCCCCCTGTCTGTTTCCCGCCCCCTGTCCGTTTCCCGCCCCCTCCCGCTCTCCGTGTATTTTGTTTGTTTCCCTCCGTGCCTTCTTCCCCCTGTCTGTTTCCCGCCCCCCTCCCGCTCTCCGTGTATTTTGTTTGTTTCCCTCCGTGCCTTCTTCCCCCTGTCTGTTTCCCGCCCCCCTCTCGCTCTCTGTGTATTTTGTTTGTTTCCCTCCGTGCCTTCTTCCCCCTGTCTGTTTCTCGCCCCCTCCCGCTCTCCGTGTATTTTCAGCAGTTACTTTGCAAAGAACAATTTCCGCCGCTCGCGCCTCAGAGTAGCATTGGAGCGGGAAAACTGTAGCGGAGGGAGGGGAGAACACGTGCAGTGATTTGGTGTAGGACAAAACACACATGTTGTATTGTTCACACTGAAGGTTGTGGCGTATGCATAGATTGTCTCAGTGTATGCTGTTGTTATACAGCGTGTGTCTGTAATCTAAACTGTGGCTTGGTGAAGCACCGCCATCTATTTCTGCAGTGCCTTGGTAAAGCGCCTAGTATGTGTCATCTCAGCGGTGGCATATGGTGACCAGGCGTATGTATGTCTAACTTCAGCGGCGGCTTGGTATACATAGACGAGTCGCAGTAGGTGGGGGTGGCTGAGGGGTGTCCTGTCGGTCTTCCCGGAAGCACTGGCCTGAACTGCCTTCGCTCAAAGCCCCTCCCCCTTGGCTGTTTGCCCGGAGGTGCTACAGTCTCACCCAGCTGATCAAAGCTCCGCTGTCTGGGAATGGGATCAAATACCCCCTTCTCCTCGGCGCCCCGCCCCCTCGCCACCAATGTATCACCAGGTGTCACTCTAAAAGCCCTGCATGCATTGAAGATCAGAACAGCGATCAGACGTTATAGGGCGCGGATGAGGGATGGCGCTGCTGTCTGCACCGGCGCAAAAACTTTCAACTTTAACTTTTCAACCCAGCCCCGGCTGCACCCGCCGGGGTTTGAAGCTGAGTCGAGAGGTGCGTGACCGAGGTGAAAACTACAGGCCCCTCCCCTCCGAGGAGGGCCGGCAAATCACAAGTAGGGATTCCAGGAACGCAATATAGCATTGTCAGAACTTTTCCATGTATGAATAAACAACACCGATATATTATGGATCATAACGTAACAAGTCAGATATAAAACAATGAATTAACTGGAGAAAAAAAACGTAGAGGAATTATTTATTTCCCCTGTGAACTTAATAACCCTCGAAGGCTGTCCCCTCAATATTACTCTTTGCGCTAAACTGATTCACCCTATACATTAAAATCACCTTTTAAGTTTAGTACAGCCGGATTCCCCACCGCAAGTACACATGGGCGCACATTTGTCATGGAAACGTACCCTTTCGAACTCTCAAAATCATCATTTCAGTCCTCGCGTTTCAAGGATTGTAAAATGTTGGTCAGACATTCCAAGTTAGTGTTCTTTAAAAATGGCCTTTAGCCATGTGGTGTGCCCAATATCCCCCCTTTAGTATCTCCGTGGCCTTCAAATGTCCCGTGACCCGTTGCCCATTTCATATTTCCGACCGCGTGACTTTCAGGTCTCTGGATATTAAATACGCACAGGAAGTGGAAAACAGCCCTCCACTGAAGTAACCTAATGGGGCATGATATCCCCCAAGTTCCCATGTCATCTCTGTTGTACAGGAGCTGCAGACCCGAATTTAAGTCCACGGAGCATGGGACCATGTTCAGCCATCTGAAATTTGAAATCTGTTTTTTGTGTTCATGTTGGTCCAGGAGATAAGAAATCATGTTGAGACATTTGAATGCATGCAGAAAAGCAGAAATGGTACCAGAAGTAAATGCTGTGAAACCTCAACCCTCAAGACAATGACAGAAAATTACTGTAAGACGTCAGACAGGAAACTTTCTTGGTTTAGATGTGGAAGTTCCTACCATGTGAGCATTTTTAAGGGGTGTTCTGCCATGGATGAAACTTGGTCCCCCTGCAAAGTACATGGAGGCCCCAAAACCCACCACCTATCAATTTGGTTCCAGATGCAGTGTACTGTGCTGAGGGGCAGCATTGACATCGGGGGTCCGAAGGGGCTGCAGGGGAGGGAGGAGGGGGGCAGGGGGAGTAATGAATGTTATGCCACTGCAATTATTTTTATAGAGGCAAATGAAAGGGGAATTTGGAAGGGTGTGCAAAGCCTTTCATATAAATAAAGTTGACATCATAACAGAAGAAGAGGAAGAAGGAAAAAATATTAACCCTGATACAGTGTTTTCTGATTGTGAATGGTATGAATGTTGATATGATGGTCGATTCGTGTGCCTGGTTCAGTATTATTGACAAGTCTCAAAGTAAAAAGCATGGGGTGGGAGAGTCTTATTACCTCTAGACAGGCGTGCAGCAACCATTGGGCTGAAAGTGCTCAACCCCATTACCCCCCCCCCCCTCCGTCAGGTGCCATGGGCTGGGCTGAGGCTGCCAAGCAGTGATCAAGGTTCATCCTGGTTATAACTCTTAACGTCCTAAAGCATTGGCATTCACAGTAAGCCTCTGTGTTCATTTTTATTTTAACCCTTTCTGTCTTTTATTAGCCTCCCCTGCATGACCTCAATATCCTCAGTAGCTCCTCCAGCGCTGATAAATAATTGTTTTACATTCTTACAAGAGCCTTTTCATCCGGACTCCCTGGGAGCTCGGGTCACGCTTCATACGACAATCCTATCCCTCTGGGAATTGACCCCCTTCATATGATCACTTTCGAAGCGACGGGGGACCCCACCCGCTAAAACGAGAACGTTGTTTACGCGCTAATCAATAGGCGTTTAGAATCTCGGTTCCCGCGAACAGTGTTCCCTGAGTTAGGTTTACCTTAAAGTGCAAACTCTTTTTTTAGCCACTGATACTCTACATCAACTGACCGTTAGCCCATGTATGCAGGTTGACTCTACTACTCCTCCCTATTTAATCGGCTGCCAACAGCTCATATAGGTGTGTAGCTTTAAAATAATAGAAATTGCACAGCTCGCAAAATATCTAAAAGGTCTGTACGTGCGTGTGACACAGACAAATGATCAGACATAATCGAGAGATTCGGGTGTTGACTGTACGATGAGAATATATCTAATTTTTAACAGGGCACAAGTCCTAAAAAAAGAAGTGGAGGGACACCCAAGTTAGGTGGTGCCATAGGAAGTGACGTCACGACAGGAAGTGACGTCACGAAAGTAGTCCCCTGTTATTATAGGGAGTCCGCTGCACTTGGCACCTAATATAACCTGGCGGATAACAACTTCGCATCGCAATATGGTGGCAGATATCAAGTCAAGTGCAAAATGTAAATGGAACACTTGCTCGTTATTGCCGTACCCTGAAAGTAAAAGCGGTGCGTACTTCTTGAATACTTCATGGCACTTTTGGGCAAGGGGGACGGCGTCCACCCGGTAAAATAAGTGGGGGCACGCCGTCCACCCGCGTGGTACCCCGACTCGAGCCCTGATTTTTAAGCTTCTGTGTAGACTTAAACGTTCGGTGCAACACGTGAACAGAAATTACGTAGTTTATTTTTGTCTCTGAACCGTTCTGAAATTCTTTTTGTGCGCACATTGAAACGTGTGTGGGGGTGTGTGTAAATCTACACCATTCATGCAAGTGTGTGCGTCAAATTATATTTAACTCCAAGTAGGTGCACTAAACATCCAACCTGGGAATGCAATCGCCCTTTGGCATAAGTCATATGCTGTGCTTCTATAAGAAAATTAACGCTAACTAACGTGTACCAAGCCACTGTTTACTCTTGGGTATTTTGTGCCCTCTCTATATGGTAGTATTCTTATATCCTGAGTCAGTTGCCAGCGCTAATAATCCTGGCATTTGTGGGCTGTGCTCTAGGAATGGTTGCACAGCAGACGCCACCCTCCCAATAGTACACTTCCGTGCTATGTCTCTTTATGAAGGAAGGCACTTCACATGCTGACAGGTCCTGCATCAGGCCCACAGTGTTGGTAGTGCAAGTCTGAGCACACTGCTTTCAGCGTAACAAGGAAGAGATGTTAGAATTGACATAAGAGAAGCTAGTGAAAACTATTTTCTTTTTAGAAGGTGACTGGCAGAAAAACAAATATGGCTATACCACGCCCATAAATAACACCGATAAGAGGCCGCTGTTCTATGTGTGTTTTTTTTCTGTTCATGTTTTGCCTTTTGTGGCATTGTTTGAATTGTTGGCTTGATAGCACTTACCACTTAATATTTCATGCCATTTTAAAAGGGTTTTGGTTTTTCGATTTCCAAGAATTGCTCGCCAGCCTGCGTCCAGGAGGGTTGGGCATAATTTATATTGTCTGTGTTCCTGTTATATCTGAGGTAGTGGTGGATGTTACAGCTAGAATAAGGCATCTCCATGGCAATAAAGCCTCGAAGGGAGGAGGAGAGAGGGCTCTCAAATTCACTACAACACTCTCTCACTACCTCACAACTTCACTCTCTCTCTAACTCACTGCTTCACTCTCTATCTCACTACCTCACACTCTCTATATACTACCTCACTCTATTTCTATCTCACTATCTCTCTCACTATATCACGACACACTCTCTCTAAAGTTCACTACATCACTCTCTCACTACCCCACAACTTCACTCTCTCTCTAACTCACTACTTCACTCTCTCTATCTCACTACCGCACTCTCTCTCTCAAATACACTAACTCACTTTCACTCTCTCATACACTACCTCACTCTCTCTCTAGCTCACTACTTCACAACATCGCTCTGTTTCTATCTCAATACAGCACAACAACTCTCACCCTCACTCTATATCTACTTCACTCTCCCACAAAACAAAAATAACTACATCACTACTCAAATTATATCTATAAAACTATCTCACTCTCTCACTAACTCTCTCCATACCATCACTCTATTTCGATATCACTCTCACTACCTAACTATAACACAAGTCACTCACTCAAAAAATAACTACAACACTCTCTCGCTGACTCACTCTCTATCTCACTAGCTCACAAGTTCACTCGCTCTCTCCAACTCACTACGTCACTCTCTATCTCACTAACTCTCTCTTTCTATCTCACTAAGTCACTTTCACTCTCTCTTACACTACCTCAATCCTTCTCTATCTCACTACGTCACAACATCACTCATTGTTTCTATCTCCCTACCACCAAAAATCACTCTCCATCACTAACTCACTCTTTCACTACCTCACTCTCTCTGTCTCACTACCTCACTCTATCTACCTCACTCTCTCTCACTACCTCACTCTCTCTCTTTCTATCTCACTAAGTCACTTTCACTCTCTTTCACTACCTCACTCTCTCTCTATCTCACTACCTCACAAACTCACTCACTGTTTCTCTCACTACCTCAGAACATCCCTCTACCTCACTCTTTCACTACCTCACTTTCTCTGTCTCTCACTACCTCACTCTCTATCTACCTATCTCTCACTACATAACTCTCTACCTCACTATTCCACTCTATCTCACTATCTCACAACTTCTCTCTCAAAACATCACTACCTCACTCTCTCACTACCTCACTCTCTAGCTCACGTCACTCTCTTTCTCTAACTCACTACCTCAATCACTCTCTCTCACTGCCTCACTCTTTCTATCTCACTAACTCACTTTCACTCTCTTTCACTACCTCTTTCTCTATCTCACTACATCACAACATCACTCTATGCTTATATCTCACTACCTCACAACATCCCTCTACCTCACTCTTTACTACCTCACTCTCTATCTACCTCACTCTCTCTCACTACCTCACTCTCTCTATTTCAATACCTCACTCGCTCTCTCTATCTCACTACCTCACTCTCTGCTAATGCAATAGGTATCACATATGCAAAATACAAAGCTAATGCCAATACAAATGACAATGCCATTTATTTAGGGATACAAAACAGATAAAAAAATAATGAGCAATTCCAATAGCTCTACCTATAATATTGCCGAGACCATTGCATTGTAAATGCTTGTTCCTTTTGTACCTTAGAGCGGGGCCTCATATTCCCGAGCGGTCGCCGGGTGAGGTGAGGTCATTTCCCACGCAATGCGCGGTGAGTATTCACAGCTAGGTTATCTTTCTCCTCTGTGAAAGAGTGAGTTCACTCTTGAACAAACAGAGTACAATCTACTTCTGTTTGATGTGTTGCCTGTACAGTTTCTTGTGAATATAATATGGCTCTACATGTGAATATGTATTTTTCTTGTGCTTTTTTTCAACAGGATTAAGATAGAATGCATTTCTTCCATGCGAACATTGGGGCTCCAGGTTCCTGGTAGATATAAGTATTCTGATATAATTTTGGCACCTAATTTTCAGTTACACTTATGCACTTCACTTTATCAGGTTGCAGTAGCTTATCATCTAGGTCCTGACGAAAGCCGGATAAAAACTTCCAATTTGGCTGAAACATGTCGACCGTCCTGCACAGCGCCACAGTGTGGTTATATGTTTAGACTACCGGGCGTGATTTTAACCTTGGCACTCAGACAAATCCTATTAAATATTTTTCTTGTCTGAGTCGTTAATTTTAAGTCTTCACCACAGCACTGCACTATACACCCTTGAGCACTACCCTTTGAGTAACAATTTGGCAAGAGTTTCTATTCCACATCCATATCCGCACCATCAGTTGATGGCCTAGGCGGTAGGTTGGATGGATTAAACAAATACCCCATATGATGAGACTCCGCCAACGGGTGGTCTGATGGGAATATCTCAGCCAGTTGTAACTCTTATTTGCATGAGTCCTTTTTTCTCAGTTACTAGTACAGCAACACATAAGACCGGTCATTTTTGTTGTTATGTATAATGGACTACACACTTCCCACAATTTCCATCACTGTTTAATAGGTTTGAGCCTCTCTCAGGCCTAGAGGGAGTCGACTGACTCCTGGGTAGCCGTGGACACTCAAAACCGCCCAAGAGACCCAGTAGGGGTACCATGGAAATTTGTCTACCTGAGGTTGGGGTGGCCAGTAATAGTGATCTGGCACAATGCGGGCCTAAGCGAATAGCTATGGTGAAACATAACGAGGTAATTAGGGCTGTGACTTCTTCCGTGGTCCCTGCGCTTAGTGACTCCCCAGCTAGAGTGCCTCAGATTATGGGGGAGAGGCTAATAGGTACTACCCTGGAGTCCTCTGAATCAAGCCAATCGTATCTCCAGGACCCCCAATTTAAAATTGTTTCATATTGCTGGCTGAAAAGGGAAACTAGATCTAGGAGAGTGGGCAGACTTTATTGAGGCCTACGACATCTTAATTTTCCAAGAAACATGGGCACCCGATCCAATTTTTCGATTGGGGTATCTAAACTTCTCTAAACCCGCGATTCGGGGAAAAAAAGGTAGAGCCTCAGGAGGTTTAACAATTTGGGTGAGGCAGTCCCTTAGCTATAGGCCCACCAAAGTGTTAGTGGAAAACCCCGATATACTTGTGATCAAGCTTGGCAGGGAAGATCACAAGGAAATCTTCATTATAAATATTTATGCCCGTGGCCTGCCTGGAGGGAGGTCACCCGCCATTATTGATAACTTAGACTTATTCCTCAACTCTATTGGGAGGGAAAAGTTCATAATAGTGGCCGGGGATTTTAATTGTACCTTCGAACCTTTTTTGTGTGAGGTAGAAGACATTTACATTGAAGAAGACTCACTTTGGAATGTCCCACATCTCGCCTTAAATCCCATCAAGAGGGGGACAGAGGCAGCCCTTCAATGGCTGGGACTGTGTCTTGAGTGGGGGCTGAGAGCCATAAACGGCCGCTCCCTTTCTGATAAAATTGGCCGCCCAACCTTTGACAATGGCATCAGCTCTAGTCGTATTGACTACATCCTAATAAAAATAGAGTTTTGGTCACTACTGGATGATATGACTATTCTTGTATGCCCTGAGAGTGACCATAACCCTTTGGTTTTAAGTCTTAAACTAGAAGCTAACTCTGGGTGTAGTAGTATTACTAGGTGTGTTACAGCTGACGCCATCTTAGGCAATGGCAGGCGTAGGGTCCACTGGAATAAGGTTATTGAAGACCCCGTAATCCTTGATAGGATAACTAATGAAGTCTTATCGACTCTGGGTGAGTTAGAGGCACAGGCTAATCACCCAGGGCGGCCTGATCACTCGATAGAGCTCCATGAGCAGCTCTTTGTAAATCTGAAAGCTCTCCTCACCAAACCCCCTAAACCCGGGCTAGTGCTAGCCCCGCTACCGGGGAAAAAATGGTACAATAAATCATGTCGATTGGCTTACAGCTCCCTAGTCAAAGCGATTAAATCGAGGGTGGTAATGGATATTAGACATGCTAGGGTTGTATATAAGAAAACCCAAAGGGAGGCTAAAAGAGCTTGGGATGATAGTCGTTAGTAGGATTTATACAAAGCAAGTAGGTCAACAAATCAGATCAAGTTTTGGCAGGTGGTAAAATGGGGTGGAAATCATGATTCGCAAATTCCGGCAAATCACGTACCTGCCGAGAAATGGGTGGAGTATTTTGCGTCCCAATTTGGGGACTCAGAGCAAGAGGCTGAGCGGGGCGTGGTCCCTCCTGCACCCATGACTCTAATGTCATGCCCGCCACTAGTGTTCGTGAATAAAGATACAGAGCAGGCCTTGGGATTGGTTCAGGCCAGTAAAGCCCCAGGCATGGATTGTATCCCGGCCGATTTATTTAAATATGACCTTTATTGCAAATGGGGCTAGGATTCCAGACTCTTGGAAAGGGGCTGAAATCCTACCAATTGTTAAACAAGCACTGGCGTTGCCAATAGGTTTCGCATTTGGAAAGTTGGAGCTATTGGTTTTGTAAATGACATTTTATATTTATATATTGTTATTGACAATGCCAATAACGATATATAAATATAAAATGTCATTTACAAAAACCAATAGCTCCAACTTTCCAAATGCGAAACCTATTGGCAACGCCAGTGCTTGTTGGGAATAACTGTTCAAAATCTAGTTTTCTGATGCTTAGACGTAAAGAAGGAAAACCGAAGTTGTTACCCACTTTTCTGATGTCATCTGAGGAAGACCTTCCTTCTCCTGTGTCCTGCTGTCTTACCCCGGGTGTCCAGAGATCTAAGCGTTGGACAAATGGTGGCTGATGGCCTATCTTGCCTTCTACCGCCTCTCCTGGGTCCCCACAGACTTGAGGGAGGCGGTTGATCTTGGACATAGCTGTTGTTACACCACATGCCCCCTTGCCCGGTCAGCATAGGTCAATGGAGACTTGCACTGGCAGAGGTGTGGTTGATAGGAGGCCAGGTGTTTTTTTAGGGGATGCCGTGTTTTGTAAGACTCTTCCATTATGTGCTTATATGGATGTTGAAACAGGGGCAGGTGATTGAGCGGACATATGATGTAAAGCTGAAGCTGGGTTAAAAAGTGAATAACTCGAGGTGTTTCCGCCTCCAGGTTTTGAGTGACGACGTAGAAAACTCGAGCTTAACGCCCGGTGTCTATTTAAGGTCATTGCGAGCCAGTTATAATTGTGTGGTGGCTCTGTTTCTTACCTTTGTTGCTTGTTTATGTCTCTGACAGAGGGAACATATTTACTGTAACACATTCAATTGGTGTTAAAGAACGTTTACTGTAAATACATGCAGAGCATGGTTGCAGTGATGTGCTGAGACTGCAGACTGTAGCTCAAGGAGGCAGTCCACAGTCACAGTCTATGTCTTCCTTTCAGTAATTCTCAGTGCCATCAAACATGACTGCCTGGCCAGTAGCTGTGCAGATTGCGGCAGGAGAGTTACAGAAAAAAGAGAATAATTCTCTTAATTAAGTTGGGTATGCTGCCATTTAAGGTGTCCGACAAGGTTATTGTGTCCAGATGAGTATATTATATTGTATTGCATGTCGCAATTATGTACTGCTAACACCGCTTAGGCACTCGAGTATGAGGACACATGTAGTTGTTACATGTGGAAATATACGAGTTGCAGTTTAATTTTTACACTAACAAAACAGAAATATGGATAATTACAGAAAAAATGGGGAAAACAAAGTGTGGTTAAATGCAGACTTAAATCGAGAACAAGATGTAGGATTGGCCACTGGAATACACATTGTCTATAAAAACGTATGCACCCGCACTCACCGACTGTCTTCTGGCGGGCGGGGCTCTCCTCCTCACACGGGAGCCTTGCTCCCTGCAGCACTCCTCCGGCGGTCGCTTTGGGGCCGCGGGCGGGGTTCCTCTCCTCCTGGGCTCTCCTAGATGCAGCAGGGCTCCCTCGCATCACGGGAGCCCTGCAAACCGGCCGCCATGCTTCTTCTTTCTTCCCCCCGGGCTGCGGGGGCGGGCACTTCCGGCCGGCCGCGCTGGGATTGGCCGGCCGGCCAACCACTTCCGGGTCGCTGCGGGCAGCGCAGCGGCCCTTCTCCTTAGGTAGGCAGGCGGGGGCTGATTTTTACGGGCAAATGCCGGGTGGGCACCGGCTCTAGATCACCATCAATCGGGGCGGGAGTGGACACGGACGGCGGGCGGGAGTGGACACGGACGGCGGGAGGGGGCGGGAGTGGACACGGACGGCGGGAGGGGGCGGGAGAGGACACGGACGGCGGGAGGGGGCGGGAGAGGACACGGACGGCGGGAAACGTGCACAGGACAGCGAGGGGACAGCGCATCAGTGAAAGGGGAGGGAACGGGAAAAAACGTAACTCCGCCCTGGGAAAAAATCTCGGGAACGCCCCCGAATCTGGTCCGGCCTTGACGGACAGATCTCTGTTCCAATGGCTAGCCTCCATTTATGGAGCTAGCCAATGGGACAGGGGGGCGTATTCCATTCTCCTTACTGGAAATCAAGAGATTTCTCTGGAGGCGGAGCTAAGAGCTCCGCCCTCCAGCGAAACCTAAAAAGGGGGATCGTTCTGCCCCAGGTAATTACCGCCCCATAAGTTTAATAGACGCTATCCAGAAACTTGTATCCAGAATGTTATTGGCAAAAGTTCAGGATTGGGTTGATAACGAGAACATCCTTTCGCCTATGCAAGCTGGATTTAGAACTAGCATCAGCACAGTAGATCAAGTGCTCAGATTTCTTCTGATATATTGGAAGGTGGTGTACCTGGGCGGAGGAACCATTTACGCAGCGTTTGTGGACCTCAAGTCCGCCTTCGACCTTGTCCCTAGAGCAAAACTATGAGCTGCCTTAGGTAAAATGGGTATGCCACGCGAACTCTTGAATTTAGTAATACGCTTACATGAGGAAAATTTTGCCAGGGTGAGATGGGGCAGACAGGGCCAGGTAACCGAACGATTTCCAGTTAACCGTGGAGTTCGGCAAGGATGCGTACTTGCCCCGACCCAGTTCCTTCTTTCTATTAATCAAGTAGTACAGCACTTTGTAGATTCTCCTACCGATGCACCCACACTCGGTGGTACAAAGTTCCCTTTTCTTATCTTCGCAGATGACACCCTTATTCTTTCGAAAACTCAAAAGGGTCTCCAGTCCGCGATAAATACGTTTGAGGTTTTCTGTAAACTTAATGATCTGCAGGTGAACGTGAGCAAAACTAAATTTATGGTCCTAACTAAAAATAAGCCAATAAAGAGTCACGTCAGTAAGAATGGCATTGAACTAGAGCAAGTGGAGGTAATGACTTATCTTGGGGTAGTCCTAGAGCATAGGACAAAATGGAAACCACAACTTGATGCCCTCTGCCTAAAATTCGCTAGACTGACAGGGTGCTTAATCAAAGAGCAAAGAATGTCACAAACCAAAAGGATAGCGCCGGTGTTAAAAATTTACGAGGCTAAAATAAGTTCTGCTATCCTATATGGTGCGGACCTTTGGGGTTCCTCTGATCTTTCCCAATTGGCCAGAATCCAAAACAAATTCCTACGAAATTTGGTTGGTCTCCCGCAATCTACTCCGATAAAACCCTTAATGCTTGATTTGGGCTGCCTCTCAATTGTAGATGTAGCACGGTACAGGATGATAGCATTGTGGAGGAGACTTTGGACAACTCCGGAACTGACCATCTTTGCTAATAAGATCCTAGACTTGAGATCAATAGTGGGCTCTAGTAATCTTCCTTGGTTTAAAGTTGTCAAGTTCTTGCTGGGAAACATGGGCCTTAGTTTCTGATGGACGGCCCCAAGAAATAATGTTTTCCCCTCAAAAAAACAATTTAAAGAACTTTATTGGGTATCCATTAGAACCCAAATTGTAGCCCAGTCAAAGTCTTCTACATTGACTGGCAGGTTCCTGGTCCACAAACTTGACCCCCTTTTAGAGGATTATTGGGACGCCATTACCAGAAGTAATGACAGAAAACTCTACCATCAGTTTAGAGTTGGCACATTACCGGTTAGGAGTTTTACTAACACATGGCGTGGCCAGTCTTCTGAGTATTCCCCTTGGTGCAGGGATGAACAAGAATCGATAGACCATATCTTTTTTGCCTGCCCTGCATATCATGCCCCACGGAGCAAATGGTTAAAACCAATTTGCTCCAAGTTGAGAACAAGGGTGAGTGCAGAGGCGCTATGGCTCTTAAGAACTAACACATCTGAGATTGTGACCATAGCTGTGGCAAAGTTTTTGGGTAGGACTTGGCTTATTAGAACAAGGTTCCCACTTGGGAGTTGATCGACTTTTAATTTTACTATAGGTAGTATGTCTGATTCTGTCTATTTAATTATGTTTTATGAATAAGTATGATATGTCCACATCACCAAATAGAGCATCTATCTGTGTGCTGGAGATCACTCAATGACTACTAGAGCATACTTAATTAAAAAAGCTCCTTATCTGGGGCATCATGTTTTTTAACATTGTCAAAGCATACAGTGATTTTAAGTATTTGTTTTTACATATGAAGATTTTTATACCAAAATGTAGATATTTTACTTATGATTTCTTTTATGATGAAATATCTCGAATAAAGACGTATGAATACTGAACACTGAAGTAAATACAACTGATTAAGAAAAAACAAGAAAAGCATGACAATTGTTCCAGAAGATTTCTACAGTTTGTGGGATTTATGGTACACATTGAAGGTAGCATAAACCTGATCAAAGTTATTGAAAATGTAATATAAATGTTGGTGTTGCTTGTGCTTTCATGTAATTTGGCAATAACTCAAACATTTTGTTTTTCCTCCTATGTCCCAAAGGTCACTAAGCATTCTCAAACGATGCTGGCTAACTCTGCAGAATACAGGATAAGAGATCACATTTTGTCTAGAGCAGTAGCAGCTAAAGTATAAAGTCAGTAATGAATTTGACTTTTTTGAGACTGCAAAAAGACGCAAATCATTAATCATCCTGGCCTTTTGATTGGATGGCGCACAGGCTTCTTTACTCCAAAAAGCTATATCTAAAGTATTGGGTAAAGAAACTCACAATTGTCACACACAGAAGTGCACAAATATTCTATAGGAGCGAAAACCTACACCATTAGCTGTGAGTAGATAACATACAGAGGTAAGTCTCAGTCTCTCTCTCTCAGTCTCTCAGTCTCTCTCTCTCTCAGTCTCTCTCTCTCTCTCTCTCTCTGTCTGTCTCTCAGTCTCTCTCTCTCTCTCTCTCTCAGTCTCTCTCTCTCTCTCAGTCTCTCTCTCTCTCAGTCTCTCTCTCTCTCTCAGTCTCTCTGTCTCTCTGTCTCTCTCTCTGTCTCTCTGTCTCTGTCTGTCTCTCTGTCTCTGTCCCTAGTTAGATAGGGACTAGCTAGGTGATATATCATAGCATCTAAAGTTAAAAGGGAGCGATTTGCCAGAGGGGCAAGACTGGCAGGGCCCTCAGAATTCAGAATGGATAGCTAAAAGTGGCACGAATGGAAGTCTGAAGAAATATGGAGGGGATACGTAGTATACAGAACAATTACACAGGCAACAGCAATGGAATAGCAAATGGACACAAGGAAATAATGCGGAAATACAGTAAAAATTATATTCCAGTCATTTCAATTTGAAGAGATTCTTTGTTACTAAAAGCGGTTACTTAAAGTCAAACTAGATGGTTTCTTTTGAAGATAGTTTTATATAATGCAAGCGATGGCTTTGCTCAAACAGCTCAAGCTATATACAAATCTCCAACAGAAGACTAAGGTACAGAAGCATCAAACAAAATACCGGTCGCAAAGGGGCAGATTCTGCAAATCTGCCCCTTTCTCGACTGGTATTTTGAGATGCAGCATCCGAAATGCAAAAATCGCTAATTAACCTTAAATGCAATGCATTAAAGAAAAATAAATTCTGATTTTGCAATTAAGAATCACAAATTACCGTCAATTGAAAGGTGATGGTAAATTGCAAAGTCCCATGTTATACACACACATGCCCTTGGGGCATGTGTGTGCGCAACATGTGGCTAAATTGTAATTTCAGGGGTGCAACTGGGTGTCCTTTTGTCATTCATGAAATTGCATGCGCTATTTGAGAGTACCTAGTGGCCAGATTCACAAAGGCATTTGTGTGAAGCAACTCTGCGGTAGCACTACTTGACAATCGTAGATGGTTTTGTGACTTGGCCAGAAAACATCTTAATAGGGAATATATAGAAATATTAAGGGAATATTTAGATACAATTAGTAGAAAATGAAAGGATTATACTCGTTGCTCTTTAATAGGGAGTTGAGCATTTTGGAACACTTTTTATGAAGTAATATTTCTCATATTCCTAAATGCCTTTGTGAACCTGTCTCAAAGTTAGAAGATTTTCCTATTAAGATTTTTTTATTGAAATTTAAAAACTAAATCAAATAAAAGTATTCAGCATGTCATCAGCATCTTAAATAAAACAAGAAAGAAACTAAGGGGAAGAATGCGTAAGGAGACATAAGACAGATTCTGTTCACAGTTCATATCAGGCCAATTTATGTTGGTAAATGAAACAGCAAATTGAGATCCTAGTTCTCATAAGTGCATGCTTTGGGGTCCATTTTAGCTAATTTAATTTCCATTCTGTGGATGAACCAGATTGCATTGCACCGCTGTGAAAAAAAAGTGATTTGTCTCTTTCCATTAAGTGGTTATTTGTTTAATTGCAATTGTAGTCAGCAGGTCCAGTAGTTTGACTTTGGTCTTGTTTAGGAATTTGCAAGGGGATAGGTATAGGGATACGAGGAGGAAGTCTTTGAGTGATAAGTTGTAGCTTGGCATTGTAATGGTAAGGTCTTTAGAAACTGTTGTAGTGTAGTTCCTATTATCCCAATAGGCTCTGCGCATTGGAATAATACCTCCAATAGTATAGACCTAGACCAGACGTTAACTAGGTCTTCTACTGTCGATATTAGACTTAAAGTTTTGGGTTTGCCAGCTAGCTCAGAGTTCACTAGAAACTTTCTCGAATAGACAAGGAGGAGTTGAACCTCCCTGGATAGACAAGAAGGGATTTCGTTTCTGACAACCATAGAACATGACAACTTTGCTCTCCCCTAATCAAGAGTGTATCTCTAGAGTCGTGTGAAAACAAAAGACAACTTATTTTACTCAGTCAGTTCAGTGCATTCTTAGTTTCACCAGATTGTAGAGAAAAGGAAGAGACGAGCGTGTTCAATAAAAGATGTTATTTATTGATCAGTCTCTCTTCTTGTACAAGAGAAATGAATCGATATTATTGCAATACTTATGGTTAAGTAAAGTGCATACAATAAAAGCAGAGGTATAAAATAATACTGTAAAAACATTTATATGGTTTCTAAGCCATATGGTGGTTTAAAATGGATAAAATAGATATATACATATAAGCATTTGACTAATCGTACTCAACTGGTGCTTCTAACTACGCCTACCCGAGTGTACCTGACCTAAGCCTAATACGTGGGCGGGGATAGAAAGTAACAGTTTTAAGTTAAGTTTGTTTTGCCAAGTGACTGACTCAAGAATTCTCTGAAAGGGGTTATTCAGTTCTGTACCTTGAATTTAGGATGGTTGAGGGATGGTATCTCTCGTCTTTGGTCTCGATATTCCAGGCTGCCTGCAAGGGCTGCTCGGAAGCGCCGGAGCTGGATTTCTCGGCAGGAGAAAGCAGCGTCTCGTTCTCAGCGCGTCAGGAAGGCGGGGCAGCTAGTGGGCTTCGCTCTCTGCTGGGCTTCGGGAAGTCTCGCTGCTCCGATCTCGTCACCACCGCGTGTGTTTGCTTAAGGCAATATCGGTAATATTTATACCTGTAAGGTGCTGAGATTGACGTAAGGATGGACATAGATACGTCAATAAGGATGTCATACGAGCTGGTCGTTAGCGCATTCTTTTACTGAAGTTCTCGGTGAAATCAAAACAATGGCCGCAGGGTTTTTCCCAGGTTGTCATAGGTTTGATTTGTTTTGAGAACTCCGTATGCCTTATCAGGGGCTGGAGGAATATTGCTTGCCTAATTAGATGGCAAGCGTTATGACCTAATCAGATAACGCGCTCCTGTGCCGTGGTCTGGCGTAATCAGATAACGGTTTCTGCATCATGGGATGGCTGCTAGTTAACTCGTTAACCAGAATAGGGTCAGGAATAGGGGGATCGATACAGAACCTATAGGAATACATCACACCCACTCCACGCTAACTATGGCCATATTTACTAATCTAGGCATAGTAAAACATACTGTAGAGTATCGTGTATACCTTACCACCCCAAAATACATATAATGCATTTCGAAATTATGTAACATACGGGGAAAAAAATAGTCATATGTACTATATGCACTCAAGCAGTAGAATAATGCTAAATTAATCACGCATATGTATACATTATTAGTAATTGAATATGAGAATTACACATGAAATGGCTCTTAATACAGAAGAAAGGTTCGAGACCACTTCATCACAGTTCAAAAATAATTATAAACATACCAGCGGGCAGCTAATGTCTATGAAGTTTCTAAAAATAGAAATTAGTTCTCTAAGAATAGTTCTTACTTTAAGCAGAAGAAAAGTGTCCCGTAAAATTTAACAAAAACATTTTGGGGCTCCTAAAAAATTGCTGTCCGTGAACTGGAGCTTGCTACTTTATTATTAAAGTTGAAGGCCAAATTCAAGGTGTCGGGAACGCCGTGTGCTAGCTTGTTCAAGAGTCATTATTTCTGCTCTGGTGAGAACATCATATCGTTGAGACTGCTGAAAAAGCTGTCAACAGCTTCCTGTGATAGTTCCACTAATTCGGAAAAGGATGTAACCATGCATTCATGTGCATGATCGTCTCTATTGACGTTTTGATTAGTATTGCTGACAGAAGGTTGTACCTGATCGATGCTGCTTTCATCTTGATCTTCACTACCCCTTAATCGTAGTGGTGAAGTTTGCACGAATGCCGTCATCAGGATTGGCAGCCGTTGAGGGCAGCACAATGCATGAGCCTTTACCGGACCCAACAATGTTTCTGCATCCATTGGCGCATCCGATTGTAGCGTCAGACAGGTGTCCAACACGCATTCTTCTCCGCACATCATGCACCTTAATACAGGTAAAACACATCTTTGCCACATTGGTCGAAATGAAAGAAACCAAGTCATGTTCAGGTCTCTAAGCCGGGTTAGTCCCAGGATTTTTGATATCCGGTCCCGGTATCCAATGGCTCGGATTGTTTCTTCCCTTGTCGCAGGTGTTTTGTCTGTGACATGGTTTGCCATAACGAAATATAAGGACTAAGAATAGGATTCCTGCAATTAGTCCCAAAATGAGGGGAACTCCTCCAAAAATCGAATGGACGAAGTCTGGAAAAATACCCAGTATGGCTTTGAATGGTGTTAATGCCATCGAAAATACAGTCTTAAATACATTTGAGACTCCACTGGTATCAGAAATATTTAAGATTTCATTCAGGATTTCTGCGAAATGTATGGGGGAATTAGTTGATAACAATGAGTGAATCTCTGCAGTCGTCCTTGCGACTAGGAGATCATACGTTTCTTTTGATGACGTGAGCCTGGTCGGCGTCTGAAGAAGCACCGTTTTCATTCTGCTTAAAGTATCGACTCGAATAGAAGTAATTTTCAAGTGAGGCCATGCCCTTGCCTCCCTGTCTGGAAAGGAACTGGGGAACAATAAGCGTCCACAGCACATGACCTTCGCAGTCGTACTAACGAGATAAGGAACCCCGGGCAGTAGACTACAACATCTGCGATCCACAATTAGAATGCAACTCCCGTTATAGAGTCTTTTAAAGAATGGTTCTATCTCTGTTGCAGGTGTGCCTAGCTGGTGACATGAAAGGTTATTTGAGTTCCCTTCACAGGCTCCATGCAAACTAATTCCATTACACAGAAGTGTACCGCTTAGTGACATCGCACAATTATTGCCACTAAGAAACACTTTCTGTCCTTTATTACTGACAAATGCATGTGAATAGGGCAAGTTCCATGTTGTCTTAATGTACCATTTTCCCAATTTTTCGTACATGCCAGCCTGTATATATTTTTGGCAGTATTGAAACCTGAAAGTAGATATCGGAATATTAATTATCCCATGTATTATCCATTCAATGACAGGTCGTTCTGACATTGTCAATGGTAATCTCTCGAGTTTCTCAATGCTCAGGATTGTATAATCAGCACCCTTCTGTGCCATACTGGTCTGTTTATCAGTAAGGTTAAAGATATTGAATAGTGACGTTGTGTTGATTAGACGCCAAGGCACATAGCCTGAACGCAGATTTTGTAACGTCCAGCCAAGCTGTACAATAGAACGCAATTGAGACTGACTGTGTTGTAACAACAGTAAGTCTTGCGATATTATGTCGATTGCTGATGACACAATGCTGTCCAATGAAAAGATTCTGGAGGACAGAGTCATTAACCCATTGTCCACTACAGAAAGCGATTTTTCCAAATTAATACGGTCAATTTCCCGTATACTTTCTGCTGTCTCAATTTGAGTTATCTTCCAGGCCTCGTTGTAAGCTGCATATATAGAGGCTGCTATGTAGCGTTTTTGACGCTGTTTGCGTGGTCCCATAATGAAATCACGCAAGTCAGCACCATCAGTAAGTAAAGTTAGGTGTTGCTTAATTTCTGTCAGTGTGGAAGTTTTTAGCCATTGAAGGCAGAGTTTGCCCACACTGTAGGTGGTGATTATCCCTGGGTGTTGTCTTTGGGAATATCTAGGGTCTGGCCTGGTCAATGTGAACCCCTGTGTTTTGTTCAGGAATCTGTCTTGACAGTTATTAGTATCTGTGGGCCAGATTAACCATTGTTTCCAATCAGGATTTGTTCTGTTTTTGGTTTAATACATAGTTTACGTCTATCTCTTCATCTGCAGAGTTATTGCTGTTCATTGTTGGTTTTGGAATAGACGGTTTATTTAAGTCTTTGATTTTGGCTAATCCAAGACAGGTAGTTTGTTGAATAGTGTCATTCAAGAATATAATTTGTTCTGGGATCATGCAGGCTCTAAACAATGATTCTATACCTTGTACTTGCCATTCTTTTGTACCCCAAACACTTTTTACTTCAACATTTTTGTCCCAATAATCAAAACCAAATGTATTCATTTGTTCAAAAAATTAGTCCGAATATATCAATTTTGTGTTTGTAAGCATGGTTTTTGTTCCTGTCTTATTTGACAATTTGAAATAAAATGTTTCAGCATTACTTGTGTTGAACCCTGAAAAATATGAATATTTGTCATAAACGGTTCTTGAGCTTCCTTTTGGAGGGGTTGCACAATGTTCCCATTGATTATAATTTAAAACATTTCTAGGTTGTGCAGATTTATGTAGAAAATGGTTACCATAGTGGTTGTAGCAGTACATACTATCATAATTAGATGAACCCTGCAAATAATCATGTTTGGTAAATTTAGCAGACATCACTAGATCAGACATCATGTTATTAATACTTTCAAAGTCCCAATCATCAGCAAATGAGTTTGGTTTTACAAAGTCACTCAACGAGATCTTGATTTGGTGTGGATATTTGAGGATTTCTACCGGACCATAAATTTCATAGTCAGTATTGTCCCATGCTACCCCACCCGGTATAGGATTGGCTGTGAAATTGACTGAAGAAAGTTCCCTTTTCTTGACGTGTGAAGACGTGTGTGGCTTGAGGATCAAGTTGATTTTCTGGCTTGCTGTGTCCATTTTTGCATATTTTCCCTCAATGAAGCGTCCCAAACATAGTATCATGATGAGCCAAAGTATCAGGATAAATACACCAAAGGACACCCAAAATTCAATCCACTGAGAAATCAGATAGGTTTCTTTCAGCTGTTTCAAAAGTTCCTTAGCTTTATCTTTAAAAGTTTTTGTTGATGGCTGTGTCTTTGATTCACTTAGATCTTCAGAAGAATCTTCAAAGTTGATGAAGTAGCCGGATGCCGTTCTGTCTATTGTTCCAATTGCTTCAGGATTACTGTTTCTTGCAGCTTCAGCATATTCATTTGTTACTTCATTGTAGGTTGGTGTGTCTCTACTAAATGTTTTTATTTGGGTTTTCAGAGGTGTGAGTTCCATTGCATTGTTGCATAGTCCTTGTCGTTGTTCTGTAGGCGTTTCGAATGTGATTAGCCTTTTAGTTAGCACCTCTGTACTTGTAGCAAACCTTGGTGTTCTACTACTTATCGGGAGTCCACTTGGCCTACTGTTTGTTATCGGCCACATGATTGTGGTTTTACCAGGTCGATGGATACAACTCGGTTCTCCTTTTTACCAGCAAGCGGCGGTAGTACAACTGATCTTGTCCCGTTGATGGACAAGACAGGAACTGCTTTTCTGTAAGAAGGCCCAAATTCCTTCTTTACCGCGATCTTTTCTCTGACTAGATCCCCGACTTTTGGAATCCAGACAGGTCTTGCTGGGACAGGTGGGGGTTCTTCAGTGGTTGTTGGCTGCTGTTTCAACTTTATGTTGCTCAGGTCTTTTCTTGTTTCGTTTAAGTCCTGTAAAATAGCCAAACGATCTTTGATATCAAAGCTTTTTTCTTTTACCACTGAAGTCTGACTGTCAAGATCTAAGACTAGCATCCTAGTTCCAAACAGTAATTCGTACGGACTGAATCCCCTCAGAGAATTTCTTGGCAAGTTGTTTAGACTACGTTGGACACTTATTAGATGTTTGACCCACCCAGCTCCCGAACCTAATACCTTTGCTGTTATAGATTGCTTTATGTCTTGGTTTTTTCTTTACACCGTCCCGTATCCCTTAGGAAGGAAGTGAGAAGAATCCCGCTTCGCTATGCTCATTTGGCCGTGCTTTCCCACAAGCTTGAGGGCTAAAGTGAAAACATTGGTCAAACGTAGCATGCTCCTAGCGTATATGCCATTTAGACTCGCAAATCTTGTATAACAGTCCCGACGTCAGCCGAGTGCTGGGGTCTACATTTATAAGTGGAAACTAGTCTTTATTTGTTAATGGGACGCATTATTTACACTTGTTTCACTGATTATTGTTTAGCCCTTATTGAGTGAAACGCCATGGTATTACCCCGTTCCTCTCGCCGCTGCGATCTCTGTTGCAGCCCGGGCATTTTTTTACAAAAATGTGATGATGCAGGCTCATGCCTGGCCACCAGTACACTGATTGTAGTTCTTCCAGAGAATCTTTTAGTTTGAGGTGTCTGAGACCCTCGCCCATATGTGCGTCTGCTATTAACAAAGTTCTCCTGTCCTTGTTTGGAATTACTCTATCCCCCACTCCAGGGATTCGAGCAAAAGGAACGGAGTTCGCATCGATTATGTATGTATATTTGAGTGGATAACTGATCGGTAACGCTGAGCAGTCGCCTTTTGATGACGTTTTCACCGCCAGCATTGTTTCACCGTCAATGTATTTTACTGCACGCTTTTTTCTAGCTACGGAAGCCGATTCAGTTGCTACCGCTGTGGCTTTCTCAGCCAATGAATTCCCTGCAACGTGAACGCCATCACGCTGATGACTCGGTGAGTGTATCACGTGAGTCTTTGGTAGTTCTTTTTTTAACAGAACTATTTGTTCCCAAAGCAGTTTTTGTTTTATTGTTGCACCTGTGTCATCTTTGTAACCGTTTTGAATCCATTTCTGTAAATCGCTGTTATATGATTTGACGCAGTAATACGAATCGGACACTATGAGTGTCGGGAATTCGCGATCTGCATTATCTAGCGCCATTTTCAATGCTATTATTTCAGTCTGTTGTTCTGAATTAGTTTCTACTGAGTGTGTTTTTGTTAATAGAGGTCTTAGTATACCTCCGCGCCACACTTCTTTTGTAATCTCACATGTGGGGTTGTATGCTTGTTCCCCCCAAACGGATGGTTGAGCATGTCCGTCTGTATAGATTACACAAGCGTATTGTCGTAATGGCAGAATGTCGATTGGCAGAGGGAATATTCTTTCATATTCTAGATATTTTAGTTCCTCTAGTTCTGGATCAAAGTAGTATTTTACTTTGTCCATTGTAATGGAATTCACCCATTGTATCCATTCCGGATTCAATGCTGTTGTTGGTAAATTACACGGTGTTGTTAATGCCTCAAAGGCTGATTCTGCTGTTCTGACTGTGATGTGTCTACCGTCAGCTTTATCTTTTTCTCTAGCTATTGCGGTTTGAACTGCATGAACAATGTTTTCTTTAATGCTGAATTTCTTTTCAGCTTCTGTGTACAAGTGTGATTTGAATGCAATTGGTACCTTTTCTCACTCATTAGAGGTCAGGTATGTGAATCCGCATCTTCCTGGGATGACTCGAATCACAAGGTTGCGTGTGTTATCACGTGTTTCTAATTTTGTTTTAATTAACATATCTGTTTGTAAGGATCTCAGAATTTCTGTGTGTTTTTGAGTCCAATTGGTTTTTTTAAAATCTGGTTTTATTAGATCATAAAGGGGTTTGACCCTTTCTGCGTAATTTGCAATGTATGTTCTTCCGAAATTTAGGAAGCCTAGAATTTACTGTAGGTTTTTTAGTGTTCTAGGTGCTTGGAGTACGGCACATTTCTCTAGGAAATTGTCAGCCAGGCTTTTGCCTTCACTTGATAATTCATATCCTAAGAACAGGACTGTTAGATGGGCAATTCTAGATTTTTTAAAGTTGAATTTGTAACCCTCTGCTGCGAACCCAAGTATTATGGTGTTCACTCTCTTCAAGTGAGTATCCAAGTCATCATCTGTTAGGTATATGTCATCGACATGAGATAATGCTTCGTCATCATATGTTTGTAGTAACTCCGTTACCCTCGCTGAGAATACTCCTGGGCTGTTCTTGTACCCCTGGGGTAACCGACAGAATTCTTTTTGAGCGTCATTTATTGAGAACGCTGATAAGTATCTGCTCTCTGGTGCTATATTTTGACAAAAGAATCCATTAGAGATGTCTAATGTTGTTTTGTATTTTTTGCGCACTATGTTATTCATTAGTGCAGCACTATGCGAGTTTTGTACTGCAAAAGTTTTGCAACACGAGTTAAGGTGTCTGTAATCCAAAACTAGACGATATGAATTGTCTGGTTTGGAGACAGGAAACAAAGGGTTGTTCATTTGTGAGGTGCAAGTTTCAATCACCCCCTGGTATTCTAGTTGATCTAGAATTTCTTTTACCTGTTTTTTAGCTTCTTGCTTGATTGGATACTGCCTTTGTGCAGTAGGTTGTGATTTTAACTGGATTTTGTGAGGAGCAGAGTCCTCAACCCATCCTACATGATTTTTATATAAAGCAGGAGCCTGAGCTACTGCCCACTTTCTTGCAAGTGTATATTTTTTATGAATTGGAATATGATTTGAGAAGGCAGGCATAATTATTTCTTCGCCATGTGGGCACTCCCTGACAAACTCTGGTGGCCAGTCTTTTTCAGCTAGAAGGATGTCATAGCCCTTGGAGAGATTATCCCAAAAAAGGCCCCTTATTTTTCTAGTCTTATCCCCTTCTATGCGTAAAGTTATTTCATATATTTTGTGAGGTTTGCTAACTCTGGTGTCTGCAGTTTCCACCTGAATGTATTCATTCGTGTCCACTGTCTCCAGATGATTCATAAGGACTTTGCGTGCTATGCTCACTTCTGCTGCGCTGTCTAGCATTGTCTGAGCCCACTCTCCGTTTTTCAGCTGTGTCCTCAGTATTCTCGGCATTGTTGAATACTTTAATACTGGCTACCTTCTTCTTTGGAAACTGTAATTTTTTATTTGGATGAGCAGGTTCCTTGTCTTTGGACTTGGCGTGCCCTTCCCTGGGTTCCGATCGTCCTCTTCTTTCCGATTTCTGCGAGGAAGTCTGAAAAGATTGAGAGGGACGTGTATCAAAATCTTGATATCTATCAGGTTTCTTTATGTTATCCCTATTTCTAAGGTTGTATTTTTTCACAGAGGGCTCCCTTTGGGGAGACTTGGGTCTTTGGTCGGGAGATCTTTCTCTCCGCCGAGGAGACCTTCCTCTGGAATCTCTTTTCTTTTGGATTGGATTGTTTTTTTCCATCCCAGTTCTTCTTTTGACTGTTTAGATTATTTTTAATAAATAATTTCTCAGGACTTTCAATTAGTTGGGGTTTCACTGGTATTCCACCCAAACTATCTCTACCTAGATCTTCATAGGATTTTTCTATAATTCTGGCAATTTCAGCTGGTTGATCTGCTATATCTGTCTCTTTTAACCTCTGGCGGATCGCCACATTCGCTGCTTCTCCTTTTATGTTGGCTAGTAATATTGCCGAGACCTGCTTGAAGTCTTTTAGTAATTTCATACCAAGAGTTAAAGCGGGTTCTGGACCGTATTCGTCTTGAATTTGTTTTAGCACATCTGGTATTACTGACATGGATGGAACTCCATGTGCTTTTGTGTAAATGGAAGCAAAGACTGTACCCCAAGTGTCACAGTCCTCCACGTGTGGTGCGATTCCCATTGGAAGACAGATAGTCAGAATCCTGTGTTTATCCACAGGGGTGGTGTCTGGAAACACCGCCTCTATTTGGGTGATTTTTTGTGCTAACCAGAATGGTATTTGTTCCCGTTTAGCTGGTACTTTACCTAGGCAGGACTGTATGTTCTGTGGTGTAATTTTATTTGTGTTCCCCTGATGTGGGGTCAGCTGTGGAATTTTAACTACAGGTTGGATGGTTGAAGTCCGCATTACATATTGGACTAGTTGTCTATATATTTTTATTAATTGTTTTAGTTGTACTAAAACATCTGCTGCAGACATTCTTTCGATGTCTGGATGTGGTGTGTATCCGGCTAGGACCGGCCACGTTGCTCCTGGTCTACCTAGTGGACCGAGCCTGGTGATGTGGTTATTATGTTTTAGGGCGCCATTAAACAAGAGCAGATGCTCTTGGAATTTGAGTGGTACTTCCACTTCCTCGAAAGGAGTGTAGGTATCCGGTGGTTCCTCTGTTTTATAACAGTGGAACTCCTTTGTTACAGCATTTGCTGCTGGAAAGTTTATCCATGAATAGAATACCTCTGTCTGCCGATATTCGTGTGCCTCAATTACGAATATGACTGTACCACCTCTTGGTGTCAGTCCATTTTCTATAAGTTTTAACGTTATAGATCTTCTTATGTTGACCGGGATGAGTATTATATCCGGGTCTGCTTCTTGCATAGTATTATCAGCTGCTATTACTTCAGCTGCTACTCTAGCTCTCTCTCTTTCATCATCACTGTCTGGCATTTTACTGTCAGGATGGTTATTCTGTTTGTTTGCAGATCAGGTTTCTTGTGGAAACAAAGATGAGATGCACAATATTTTGGAACAGTGTATCCTTCAACGTTGATTGAACCAAAAACCATACATAGGAGTTCCCTCCTGCGAGGTTTGGCGGATTTTACCTCTCACCCACTCCAGACGTCTTTGGAGTATTATGGGAAAAAGGGGTCTGAGTGAAAAAGCACGACTGAGTTACTCTAAAGTCTTGCGTTAGTTTTATCGCCTATCCAAACACGTTGGGCGCCATGTAGTGTAGTTCCTATTATCCCAATAGGCTCTGCGCATTGGAATAATACCTCCAATAGTATAGACCTAGACCAGACGTTAACTAGGTCTTCTACTGTCGATATTCGACTTAAAGTTTTGGGTTTGCCAGCTAGCTCAGAGTTCACTAGAAACTTTCTCGAATAGACAAGGAGGAGTTGAACCTCCCTGGATAGACAAGAAGGGATTTAGTTTCTGACAACCATAGAACATGACAACTTTGCTCTCCCCTAATCAAGAGTGTATCTCTAGAGTCGTGTGAAAACAAAAGACAACTTATTTTACTCAGTCAGCACGTGCATTCTTAGTTTCACCAGATTGTAGAGAAAAGGAAGAGACGGGCGTGTTCAATAAAAGATGTTATTTATTGATCAGTCTCTCTTCTCGTACAAGAGAAATGAATCGATATTATTGCAATACTTATGGTTAAGTAAAGTGCATACAATAAAAGCAGAAGTATAAAATAATACTGTAAAAACATTTATATGGTTTCTAAGCCATATGGTGGTTTAAAATGGATAAAATAGATATATACATATAAGCATTTGACTAATCGTACTCAACTGGTGCTTCTAACT
Source organism: Lissotriton helveticus (assembly GCF_964261635.1). NCBI lineage: Eukaryota > Metazoa > Chordata > Amphibia > Caudata > Salamandridae > Lissotriton > Lissotriton helveticus. Next base: position 495,876,585 of record NC_136063.1, read on the forward strand.
ACGCCTACCCCAGTGTACCTGACCTAAGCCTAATACGTGGGCGGGGATAGAAAGTAACAGTTTTAAGTTAAGTTTGTTTTGCCAAGTGACTGACTCAAGAATTCTCTGAAAGGGGTTATTCAGTTCTGTACCTTGAATCTAGGATGGTATCTCTCGTCTTTGGTCTCGATATTCCAGGCTGCCTGCAAGGGCTGCTCGGAAGCGCCGGAGCTGGATTTCTCGGCAGGAGAAAGCAGCGTCTCGTTCTCAGCACGTCAGGAAGGCGGGGCAGCTAGTGGGCTTCGCTCTCTGCTGGGCTTCAGGAAGTCTCGCTGCTCCGATCTCGTCACCACCGCGTGTGTTTGCTTAAGGCAATATCGGTAATATTTATACCTGTAAGGTGCCGAGATTGATGTAAGGATGGACATAGATACGTCAATAAGGATGTCATACGAGCTGGTCGTTAGCGCATTCTTTTACTGAAGTTCTCGGTGAAATCAAAACAATGGCCGCAGGGTTTTTCCCAGGTTGTCATAGGTTTGATTTGTTTTGAGAACTCTGTATGCCTTATCAGGGGCTGGAGGAATATTGCTTGCCTAATTAGATGGCAAGCGTTATGACCTAATCAGATAACGCGCTCCTGTGCCGTGGTCTGGCGTAATCAGATAACGGTTTCTGCATCATGGGATGGCTGCTAGTTAACTCAACCAGAATAGGGTCAGGAATAGGGGGATCGATACAGAACCTATAGGAATACATCACACTGTGCTCCTGAGGGCAACCACTTTAGGACATAGAAGAAGCATGTGTTCTATGTTAACATTTACACCTTTAATGCACCAGCAGTGACCAATGTTTTGGAAACCAGCTTTGAAAAGATTCTTTGGGGCTTCCGCATGGGACCCCAGTTGGTGGCCTGCAGAACTTAGACCCACATTGACCAACCACGCATGCAACCTCAGCATCATCCTCAACATCCAACTGAACATGAAACAACAAGTTAAAGCACCCGCCTCTTCCTGCTTCTACAGCCTTCGCAGAATCTTCAGATAGATCCCACCAACACCTGAAAGACTGTCAGTCAGGCCCTAGAGGCAACTCCCTCTACGCAGGTATCTCCATCTAGCGCCTCAAAAGACTCCAGACCGTACAGAATACCGCAGCCAGACACATCCTGGACCTCTCCAAACTAACCCACATCCCCTCCCAGCTGAGACCTCCACTTGAGCCCCATCCAGAAAAGATGCCAGTTCAAGAACCTCATGCATGCCTACAAAGCCCTCCTCGACCTAGGACCTGCCTACCTCTACCATCGACTGAACTTCTACCAACCCGCCAGACACCTACGCTCCTTTTGACTTGCCCTCACTGAATAGTATAAATGCTGTAATCCATCCAAGTATTTCAGAATGGGTGGGAACTGGAAGAAAATAAGAAGATGTTAAGCCAAAGGGGACTTTTGAGACAATCTGTTTTCGTGTTCCCTTGTCGTTTTTTAATATTGGATGATACTTTTCTTTATTGTTAAGGGGACAGGAGTGGAGAAACAATCTCTTGATAATATTCAAGGAGAAAAAATAAGTGGGATTGGGTGTGCAAGTCTCAAGTTTAACCAGGGCTTTAACCAGGGTCGTTGGGTTATCATGGGGTAATGGCCAGTATTGTGCTTGAGCCAGTCTTACAGCATCTTGGTAAAAGTTCAAATTTGGGAAATTAATGCCCGCAAAGTGTTTCGGCAATTGGAGGTTTGTTTTGCAAGATTTTTGGCCTCTTACATTTCCAGAGGAAGGATTTGAGCATTGTCTTAACATCTTTAAAAAAGAAGGGGGAAAATGAGAGGCAACATTTCTTGGGCACAAAGAATAATCAGGTGTATCTCCATCTTATTAGTATATAGTCAGCCTCACAAAGCGAGATTAAGAGGTTTCGCTTTTATCTTCTTCTAGTATTTTCTTTTGGTTGAGGTTAGAACAATCATCAATATGTTTTAGGAAGGGAATTCTCAAGTATGTTATCTTGTGTAGTTACTGTTTGCAATAGAGGAGCATGTTTTCAAAAGGGACATGTTCGAAAGGGGTAGTATTTTGGATTTGTCTTGGTTCAGTTTGGACCCTGGTATGGAGGTACACAAATCTAACACACTTAGGAGGTTGGTAATCAAGAGCTGATGGTAGCTAATGAGCAGGAAAACATGATAGCTTGCATTTGCTCGACTGTATTTTAATGCCTTTTAAGAATTTGCTGTTTATGATTCTTAATAGTAGTGGCGCAAGTGCTAAAATAAAAAAGAGTCTTATACCTCTTGTAAAGCAGAAGCTGTGCCAGTACTCAGTTGGTGAGGACTTTTTCTGGGGAGGTTTGTGTAGGGGATTTTAATAGTTCATGAATTTATTAGAAGGGCATGGGCTTTGAGAAGGTAGAAGTTTTAGAAGTTAAAAGGGACACTGTTGCTGGCAAAATAACTTACTGCTTGAGTCAGACAGAGGGGTCAGACACTTCTATCATTCATTAATATAGCAGTAGCCAATGCACAAGGATGAGAACAATTTTGAAAGACGGTACTGAAGCCATTAGGGAAGGTAAGATTTTTTTTTCTCAAACTTTTTACAGGAAAATCAAAGGCGAGTGAGGACACATCCAATAATGACAGAAAGGCTCATGTCCTTTTTCATGAGGTGCGCCATAATTAACCTGCCGTTTGGGTCACAATCCTGACTACTACTTTGATAATAGTTTTACTCTTTAGCAGTACGATCACCTCATCAGAAGTTTTTCTCAGATGCGAATACCTCATATAAGCCATAATTTTATATTCACTAGGGGTTATGACATGGACATTAGTCTCCTACAGCAGTGTCATATCACTTTTAAACACTTGCTATAAAATAGTATTGCCTAAATTGAACCATTTGGTTCTTTTACTTAACCTTAAGGGATAGTATTTGAATGTAATCAATCATTAGTATGTTAAATCATAAAATGTGGTGAGTTGACTGTTTACCATAGCTTTATACCATATACATTTTAAGAACTGGGCAAGACTTGCAAAACTATTCACAGATGTAATAACTTCAGTTTGGTGTAGTTGTGTAGTTAATTAACACAGAGTAATTCAATTCTGAACTACATCTGTGGGGTTACCCACTCTTCCAATGGAGTCAATGATGATCTAAGCCAAGAGTCTCAGCTAACATGTGCAGGATAAGTTCTGATCTCAAAGACATAGATCAAATTATGTGTTATGATAGAGTAAAAGTGTAAACCATACTCCGATGTGACTCAGAGGTGCTACTCCACTCAATCAGTGAGGACTAACTTTGATATTTGGAGGGTACATCATATTTTCAGAGACCATGTTTGTGAATATCAGGTGAACAAAATTTGTATGTAGGTGAAAGAAAGTGGCAATGATGAAATCTTGTACTAGTATTAAAACAGAAGAGAAGGTGCTCCCTTAGGGCTTGTGCTGAAGTATCACATACTAAAGAGAAAATACATTTTAATGTCCATCTTACTAGATAGATTTTGATCACAAGTAGGCCTTGCCAGTTGAAATGGAGGCTGACGGACTATAATTTGGCAATAAATAAGGTCTCCAAGGAAAGAGTCATTGTGGGCATACATTCAACTTCTTTGTGTTGGTCACTGGAGAAGATAAACCTGGGACACAATCCATAAAGTGCATGAAAAGGGGTTAACCAGAACAGAAGGTGGCTACAGCTTCAAGATTTACTTATTCTCAAAATATTTAAAGTCTTGGACAGGCCGGATCCATTGTGTATGCGGATAAAAAAAGCAATACGGTGTATTTTATCAAAGTTGATAAAATAAGTGTGCTTGTAGAATACTCCTGCAGGGGAGATATGCAGAGATGGAAGAGCTCTGCTCAAGAGATGAGTTAGTTTTGCTACACAAGGAACAAAGCCACACTATTCAGCACTTCGGGTTCTACCAGCACAAGCAACAGTGACATGCCGATCAACAGATTTTGTGCACTCATGACTACAGAGAACCATACGATCTAAAATTGACCAGTACCTCAGCGCTATCAAAAGAAAAAAATAAATATGGTTTTCCTCGGGCTACAGCTTTCAATCTAGAACACAAGGCAAAGGAAGCTTTTCAGATTCCGTTTTTCAGATGCAGCAAATGTCTTTAAAATAATATGGAACATCAGTGATTTGAAGACCTTCCCTTGTGCAATTCTGAGATCTGGCAGCTGTTTTAAGAATTAACATAGAGTGCTGACAACAGAGGGTCTGACTATCAGTGTGCTGGATATTTAGTGTTTAATTAGATCTGCTTGAAAGTTACTTGCACTCTCCAGCTCAATCTGTCAGTCCAACGTGATCTTAGGGAGCCTTCAAACCAAACTCCCTACAGACCACTCATTGCATTATTTATGTGACGTTGGGAAGGGTGGCAGTTTGCTGTGAATTTTTAACAAAAAAACTATCTGCGGCTTTGTCACTCCACCTCAACTTCTGAGAACTTGACTGTAGGATTTTACACTTCTGTATCAGAGTATACAACTATTGTATTACTATGTTGTAATCTAATATTCATTTGAAACCAATTATGGAAGCCATCCTGAAAGAATACTAAATGCACCGCTATATGCTTTGATAACACCAGCATTAATGCGATATGGCCACCTTGGGTTTAGCAGCCATCATGGAAAATCTGGGTTTTAAACAAAAATCAACCACAGTTACAAGATAAGTGGACATTAGTCCAGTGGAAGGGCTATAATCATTACTTGATAACATTTTATAGAGAAACGGCTAGCCCTATTAAGAGGTATATCAAACTCTATTCTTTTGGATCTACAAAGCTTGTTCAGCAGATAAACTCACCAAGACTATAGAGAAGAGGGAGCAAAGTAGGCATTTGGAGAAATTCCCACCAAATGGTGGAGTGATATAATAGCACACTTTCTACCTTTGCAGACAAGTAGGATTACAGCTACAAGAGCAACCTTTTAACCCAATGGAAGCTGGCTATAACATTCTAAAGTGCTACAGTGGTTCTCATAAGCAACCATACAATATCGTATATGTAATAAGACTGTAAGAGGTGAGAAAAGGTAAAAGGGGTTTGTAAAAAGACACTCACCAAAATGAATTTACAATGCCCCATACAAGTCATGGAGAAACTTTATTTCCTGCAACCAGTAATTGGACATGGTCAATTAAGCCTATTAATCCATTTAGATGCTTTATATTCAGAAGCCCCATGCCCCAAAGCATTTTTGATTTTGGTTGTTTCTCTCTTTTTCTCCTAGGTGTGCATAATTGTGGATTCTATTGCAATAACTTTTAATTTCTATATATTTTCTAACAGCAGTATAATTATTTTCATGTATATTGCTCTGTTTCCCTAGACCAATGTCCAATTGCATTGTTTTTCACATTATACCACACCCTTCCTGTGAGATGCATGCACCCCGCTAGCTCTACCTTACAGGTCCTATGACCCTCTGTCCACTCTAAACACTGCATTATGGTTGATGCTGCCCTCCAGCACCAGTATTATATTAATTATCTTTATGCCACTATGCGTGATCATGCCTTCCTTCACACATTCTCCATAAGTGTAGGTATCACAGGAAGGTTCACTCATATCATATATATGTTACATTTTATCATGTGCTTCAATGTTTAACCTTCCCAGGAGCTGCACCGGCATAAGGTTTTAACCGAGCTGTTCAGGGTTATTCCTGCTCCCCTGGCCATCCAAGCATCACGCTTCTGCACCAGATTTCCCTGGTAGCAGCCAGCGCCTCCTTCATACACATTATCCTGGTAAGCCATCTGAGGTCATGCAATATTTATATGCCTTTATATGTTTTTGTGTAGCGGAGAAACACTACCTTATTCTTTTTCGGCTTTCGATGTGCAGGCATGTAATTACATGCTCCTAGACACACGAGCATGCACTAGCGCTGATGCTTCATTCAATAAGCACCAACAGGTGACTATAATCCTCCTCAGTTTGCACGCTCTCCATGCATGCCTGCCTCGTCGTTTTATAAGCACCTTTAGGTGATTATATTCCTCCCAAGGGAGCATGCTCTCAATGCATGACTTGCCCTTTTGATTAAGGGTCCCACCTCCTTCACCCCCACAGCCAGTCCTCCTTGGTTAACATGCTCACCTTGCGTGCCTTACCCTATCCTTAGAGCCCATGCCCAGTTTATTGTTAACGCCTGCGTCCCCCCCCCCCCCTTTCAAACACAAACATATGCACCGTAACCAGCTGATAGGACTCCCCAGTTCCCATGTGATTAAAATAGAACTGTTCAAGACTACCTTCAAAATAAGATTGATCGAATAGGTTTCATATCAGGGATCAAACCATGAACTATTCTGATTAAGCAGCTTCACAATACCTTTGTCTTTGAGGACATCGCTCTGAATTAGACTATCGCCATAAAGAAATCTTTAATTCCTACTTTTCGTCCTAGGGACCCTGTCCCACCAAACTGGTCAAGAATTGCTGTAGGTTAATAACAACTTTGGTTAGGGAAAGTTTTACAATATTATCACAATTAGGTTAAATGTAACTTGGATCCCTCATTTCTAGTTTTGATATGCCGGACCACAAAACCCCATCTCAAATGCTATACAGATGGTACACATCCATGAAACGTAAGTGAAAATTCTAAATTACGGAGAGAGATATAAAAATTCTGGTGACAATTGGCTTTTTGCCCCACACAGGTACAAGAACTGTGACCCTGCCAGCAGCCTTGGCTATCCTTGACTACTCACCTATTGGACAAATTACTCAATATTGGTGGGGTGATGGGCCCTGAAATAAGGCTTGAAGATGGATGCCGTCCATTCCATCAGGTAGGAAAGCAAGTTGGCGAGGCATGCAGCCATCTGTATTCAGCTTGGAAGACAGGATAGTGGTAATCCCGTCTTCCTAGCTGAAAGCGCTACACACCACAACTACTTGGAGTTTGATTCTCTGCTCATAGAGGAATTTTGTTCCTCTCCGTCTGCGCAAAACTGCTCGCAGCACAGGCAGCCAACTGCATGGAACTCTTTGGACTAGAAGGCTTAGACATCCTCTCAACTAATTGCATCTGATCCATGTTTTCAATCAACTCTACACATGCAATCAAGCTCCTCTAAATTTGCTCTGCTCTTTAAACTGTTTTTCTCCTGATGTGCTTTATGAAGGGGACATTAGAACTTTCACTCACAGTGACATTAAAACTTTCACTCAATGTAAAAAGGTGTAGCGTATTGATGAAAGACAATGGCTTTGTTATTAACAGCTGCATCACGGAGTAATGCAACCACACATTAAGAAGGTAGCACTGCACTCTTTGATCCAAACTCCTATATTCATGGGGTGTCATATCAAACATGAATACATTTTGGAAAGAGGGACAAGTACGAGTAACGGACATACCACAGAACATGGATTGCGTCTTTGGCATGATAATGGAAGAAAAAAAAAAAGAAAAATTGTGGGGTGAGATTCCTAGAAGACACAGCAATACTCTCCACAGACAGCAATAATACAAACCTATGTTAAACTAGTAAATAAGAAACTGAGATCTATGCATTTGGGAAGGTGCTGGAGGTGTGGGATAGAATCAGATTCAGGGATAAACTATAACAAATACCTCTGAAACGGCTAGACTAGGATTGAGGGATGCTGGCCTTTGGTAATGACTAAAAGGGATTGTCCGGATGGATATCCATGGTTTTCACAACCATTGTGAGTTTGTTAGAAAACTTTGGGAACTTTTGGTAAACCGTTTAACGGAGACAATCGACTGCTGTGGCAAGTACACTTAAGGGCTTTGGACAAATACTATCCTTAATGAAGAACTAACAGAAGGTAGAGAAACCGAGGCCTACTCAATGAAATGAACTGAAGACAAACAGGGAAGAGCGGTTGTTAGTTGGGGAAACTTGTTTTTCCCTTCCATTATTACACATGGCAGGAGTAACACAGTTTCAGCATCTGGGAACACAGCAAGAAAACAAGTTACTTACCTGTAACTTCAGTTATCCAGTATTGGTATTTTTCATAGATGCACATGCTTGAAACATCCCTACCGTCAAGATGCGAGTTTCATGGTAATTTTTATAATAGCAGTAAATAATATTATCATAGGCTATCCTGCACTGAACAGTCAATGCATTTGCCCAGCCATATCCTTTTATAAAAAGAACCAAAGTTAAAACACAACCAATCACACGTTAAAACCCTCTAGCACACTTCACAGAGAGGCAAGTCCCTCAGATTGACTAGCACAAGTGACAAGAGTATTAGTATTAAATAAGGGAAGCATCTCCGGGGAGGAGGGTGGGTCGCATGTGAATCTATGAAAGATACAATACTGGATAACTGAAGTTGCAGGTAACTTGTTTTCTTATCCAGTATTGGATCTTTCATAGAATCACATGCTTGAATCAAAACAGCAAGCAGTTACCCAGAACAACTTATTCAAATATAAACTTTGAGGATGGTGGGCAATCATATAGAGTATATATGCCTACACCAAATGTATTAAAGAAACATGAAAAGCATAGCAATAACATGTCAACATAAAGCAATTGCAATTAAATAAAGTGAACACCTCCAAAATAGAGGCATAACTTATTGAAAAAGGTTACATAAGACTGATCGTCATACCGCTGCATCTGTATGTGTAGCCAAATCCAGGAGTAATGCAACGTAAATGCATGCACACTCCTCCATGTTGCTGGGCGGCATATTTTATTCAATGGCACTCCCGCAAACAGAGCTGCTGAGGATGATGCTGTAATTGTGGAATGAGTTTTAGGATTGATAGTAAACGGTTTAGCCGCTTTATTATGGCAGAAATGGATAGCGGCCACAATCCACCAGGCAATAGTTGCTTTGGTCACTGAAGCACCTGATCTTTGCAAACTATAGAAGACAAAAAGCTGATCAGATTTTCGAATTTGCTTGGTATGTTGCAAAGAAAACTTAAGACATCCCTTGATATCTAAGGCATGAAGAGCCTTTTCAGCCGAAGAAGTTGGGTTTGGAAAAAATGTTCTAAGAACAACCGGTTCATTAAGATGTAAAGTAGAAGGCACCATAGGAATATATGCTGCATTCGTTCTAAGGAGGACATATTCATTAGTGAAACGAAGATAGGGTTCCTTAACCGTAAACACTTGTATTTCGCTGTTCCTGGCGGATGTAAGCGCTAACAGTAATGGCACTTTCCAGAAAGAAACTTGGGCTCAGCCCTGTGTATAGACTCAAAAGGTGACTTCATAAGTTGTGCAAGAACAATATTAAGGCTCCATTCAGAAGGACCAGCTCGAATAGGAGGAAAAACCCTAAACAGTCCTTTCATGAATTGCTTTACAATTTGAACTGAACAAAGAGAAGGACAGCAGGAGGAACATCTGTAACTGGAAATGGCACCAAGATGTACCTTAATAGAGCTATACATGAGTCTCTCAATTTAGTTAGAGAAAGATGGTATTGCAAAGTTTTCTCTGGAGGAGAATCAAACAGATGTATACTATTCTGAAGGCAACACGAACAGAAGTGTTTCCATTTTAAACTGTAGGTCTTAATAGTAGACACTGCTCTTGCTCTAGACAGAATGTCCTTACAATCCTGAGTCAGATTTAGATCCTTGAATGAATTCAATTCATGAGCCATGCGGGCAGTTGGAGCGATGGGGACATGAATAGAGAATCAGACCTTTGCTCATGGTCCACATTGCTTACGTTATTGGATTCTGAGAGCAGGAGAAGCTCCGTGAACCAATGTTGGTGAGGCCAGCGTGGGGCAATGAGAATCAGATGGCATGGTTTTCTTTTCACTTTCATTAGGAACCTCGCTATTAGAGGGTATGGGGGAAAGAGTCCGCAAAGATCCCCGGCCATCTTATTCACTTATTCAAAGAGCATTTCTCCATGAGCCTATTTTTAGTTCCCAGCTGGCGATGAACCAGCATTTCCGGTTTATTCTGGAGACGAAGAGAACCAAGTTAGGTTTGCCCCACTTCTGGAAGAGGAGGTCGAGAATTGCCTGGTTCAGTTCCCACTCGTGGCAGAAGTTGGAGGTTCTGCTAGACTGTTGCTAACACCTGGGAGATGTTCCACTTTGATGGAGATGCAGTGGGAAAGAATCCATTTCCAAATTTCCTGCGCTTCAAGGGTCAGAACGTAGACATCCCGGGTTGTTGTGGTAATGCATGCCCGTAGTATTGGCCGTTTGTATAAGAACTGAAGAGCCCTGTATCCTTGGGAGAAAAGCCTATAGGGCTAGAAAAATGAGGCGCAACTCCAGAAAGTTGATGTGGATCTTGGCAAGCAATTTGATTTGGAACACTTGCTTCTTATCTAAAAATCCTGAAGATGGGCCCCAAAGCCTTCTAAGAAGGCGTCTGTGGTAAGGATGAAATCTGGTAGCGGAGAACAGAAAGTTAGCCCTGTCAAGAGATTTTATCTGAACTAGGTTGAACGATCTGGTTACTTGGAGCCATTGCTTGTCTAGCTGTTCTTGGAAGGGTCTCATTTTGAGACGAGCGTGTAGTACTATCAAACTTGCTGAAGACTTCATGCTGAGCAGAGATTTCATTCTGCCTTTCAGAAGCGAGCTCTCTTCCGGCTAGATTGGTCACTAAAGAGATGAGATTTGGTTGTCTTTTTACAGACAAGAATGCATGGTCTTGCATGGTATCCAGAATTGCTTAGAGAAAAGTAATCTTTTGAGATGGTTGCAGAACAGACTTTTAATAATTGAGCGTCAGCCCAAGAGAGCGAAACATCTGGGTTTTTTTTTGTTTGTTTTTTGTTTTATTAAAGAAAGTGCAATGCAACATTACAATACAAAAATAGAATTATCATGCATATACACAGTACAAAGTGGCGAGTTATGATTCACCACAGGTACATCCATGGTAGAAAAACAGCCTTTCAGCAGCAGAAGCATCAGAGCACAATAGGCAGTTAGGATGGCGATATCTCAGCGACCCTCACCCCCGATAGAGCGAACAGGGATAAGTACAGTCCAGAGGGGCCAAGAGGTGCAGGGGAGGCAACAAAGAAAGAAAGGAAGACCGACAGGAATAGGGCCAGGCAGAGGCTCGGTGCCGACCAGCGGCCGCCACGGACCATAGGCCGGCAGGGAGCGCAGGAGAGGCGGCGACGGGAACAGGAGGGAAAGGAAGTCGTAACCTGCCCCCGCACGGCTCCACAATAACCCGGCGGCAGCGGACCGGATCATAGAGCTGAAGTCCTAGAAGTGACCCCCCTCATAGGCAAACAGCAACGACACCAGCCGGGAATCCCACCGCCAGCAAGGACATCGGGGGTGCGGGATGAGGAGCTGTGCACCGACCAACTCCGCGGCCACCGCGGACTCAGGGCCGGTGGGGAGCGCGGGGGGAGGCAGGCTCGCTGGGGGAGGAGCGGGAAAGGAGGTAGGCAACCAGGGGACCCCAAATATCAACCGGGCGATATCTAGCAGGCATCAAGTCCCAAAATTCCGACAGTAGTGTCTGACAACAGGAGGCATCCTCCAGCCAGGCCACCATCACAGGGGCAGGCCGGCGGCCCCAACACATAGCAACCCTGTGTCTGGCCAATACTAAGAGCATTGAAATGTGGCGGCGCGAAGCATCAGGACAAAATTTAACAAACCCAAAAAGGCAAAGAAGGGGGTCCGGGGTGATGGCTGTACCAGTGATGTCAGAGATCGCGAAACAGACCTCCATCCAAAACACCTGCACCCGAGGGCAGAGCCAGGCCAAATGGGCAAAATCCGCTGCAGGAGCGGAGCATCGCACACAGGAGTCATCAGGGATGAGGCCCAGTCGATGAAGCTGCCGCGGGGTGCGGTAGAACCTGTTCAAAAACTTGAAATGAATCCAGCAGAGCCGATAGTTCGGGGAAAGTTTTGTCGTTTGGCTGCAGCAATAGAGCCAATCCGCATCCGAAATATCCAGCCCAGGTCCGCACTCCACGCCCCACACGCCCGCGCCGATGAGACGGGAGAGGACGACAAGGCGAAGGCATACAACATGGTGATCAGTTTCTGTGGGGATACAGAGGTATATACAAAGTTCAGGGCGGGGAAGGTGGGCGGAGGCCGCGGAAAAGTCGGGTGCAATTTCCGGCAGGTGGCACGCAGCTGGTAATATAGAAGTGTATCCATAAGGGATGGAGACTCGGGAGAGCGAATAAAAGGATAAAGGTCCGCTACAGTTTTGAGACCCCGCAGCGCAGTGACATACATGATGACTGAAGGGGCGGGAAGTCTGGGTGGTTAGCAATGGGCATAGTGTCGGCAGACAGGCGAGAAAGACCAGCCAGGCGACACAGAAAGGACCACGCCCAACGCAACGTCTCCACCGTATTTACATCCGACCGGGGGCGCACCGCAGGGGCAAACAGTGAGGTAGAAAGAGATCAGGGGGAAGCGACATCCGATTCCACCGCCACGTGGGGCTGATAGGGGGTGGTGTGCAGCCAGAAGTGGAGAAAGCTCGCTTGAGCACAAAGTCCGGAGCACCTAAACCACCCGCCGACATATGCAGGGTGAGAATGTCGTAAGCAACCCTAGACTGCCGTCCCGCCCATATCAAGGACACGACGAGCGATCGCAACCTGCGAAAAAAATAAGCGGTGAAGGGGACGGGAACGTTAGAGAAGAGATAGAGAAATTTCGGGAGTACCACCATCTTGGCAATGGCAACGCGGCCAGCCAAGGAAAGCGGGAGGCGACTCCAGAGGGGGATCTTAGATCCAAACCAGTCGACAGCACGACCGAAATTAGACCTCCAGAGTTCGTCCGGGTCCCTGCTCAACCAAATGCCAAGATAGCGTGTGGGACCGGAGGCCCACTCAAAAGGGAAATCGGGTAGAAACGGGAGAGTGGTATCAGCCAGGGGGAAGAGTATGGACTTGCTCCAATTAATATGGACACCCGAAAGTCCTCCGAACCAGATAACCTCACGCACCAGGGGACTGAGATTTCCCTGGTGATGGCGAACATAAAGAGAGACGTTGTCCGCATACATAGACACCAAGAGGGAGCGGGGCGAAAAACCGATACCCCTATGGGTGTGGTGCTGTCGTAGTCGGGCGGCTAGGGGTTCCATCGCGACAGCAAAAAGAATAAGCGATAATGGGCAGCCTTGCCTATTTCCGCGAGCAATGCGGATGGAGTCCGTCACCTGGCCATTAATACGCAGCCTAGCAGTGGGGTTAGTGTATAACAATTTAATATTCTGCAAACAGTGGGCACTGAACCCCATGCGCGATAAGATGTAAAAAAGGAATGGCCACTCCAGCGTATCAAGCGCCTTTGTGGCGTCGAGCAGGGCAGCCACCGCCGGGAGGTCGGGGTTTATTTGGTGCAAAACGGAGAAAATGGTTCGGAGGTTGTCCTACCAGGGATAAAGCCAGATTGGTCAGGGAGAGCAATGGGGGGCGTTAAAAGAAGAAGACGGGATGCAATGATTTTGGCGAATATTTTATTTTCAATGTTAATAAGTGAATGGGGGCGATATGAGTCGCACCGATCAGCAGGCTTGTCCGGTTTGAGGACCAGAGTCAGCGAGGCCTCTCGTAGAGACGGCGGGAGCGTGCCGGTGTCGAAGGACTCATTATACATGGCGGCCAGGTGTGGTACCAGAATAGAGGCAAACATTTTATAGAAGGAGGCAGGGAGACCGTCCAAACCAGGCGCCTTATCGCTCGGTAGGCTGCTGATAGCCGCCAGAATCTCCTCCCTCGAGAAAGGCTCGTCCAAGTATTTGCGATGGTAATCCTCGAGCCAAACAAGGGCGATGGACTCGAAATACCGGTCGTACTCCTCCGGAGAAGGAGGGGAGCTAGCAGAGTAGAGTTGGGAATAGAAAGCAAGAAAGCGGGATTTAATTTCTTCCGACGATTCGGTGCGGTCCGGTCCCCCATCACTGAGAGCAGTAATGTAGGAAGCAGCACGCGGCGAATGGAACATGTTAGCGAGGGTGCGTCCCGGATGGTCACCTCCACCAAAGCGGCGCGCCCGGCCCTCCCTCCCCAGGAATGACAGCTCGCGGCCAGCCTCTTCAGTGAATTCAGAGTGTTTTTGACGCAATAGCGCCAAAGTGTCGGGTCCAGTGCCACTCGCCAGTGCAGCATCAAGGCCCTGGATCTCCCCCTCCAGCTTTGTCAGCGTGGATCGGATAGCACGGAGAACACCTGCTTGCTTGGATATACATTCCCCCGAATAAATACCTTAAAGCCCTCCCAAAGCGTAGAGGCAGAGTCGACGGAGCCTACATTGAGTTCGAAATAAGTAGTAATGGCGGTTTGAATCTCATTGCAGAAGACAGAATCTCGAAGGGCATTAGGAGAAAGACGCCAGGTGAAAGCTCATCGTGGAGAATCGGGAGGTCGGATAAGAAGTCAATTCGGTGCGTGGTCGGAGAGTGCGTGAGCCATATGGGCAGCGTCAATAGTCCTGGAGAGGACATCCGGGGACACAAGCCAAAGGTCAATACGCGACCAGCAACCCCTGGCACCCGTAACACAAGTGCCTTCCCGGACCGCGGGACGAAGATGACGCCAAACATCAAAAAGCAAATTATCAGTCAATTTAGAGGAAAGGGCGGATGCAGCGCGTGGGTGGGAACGGCAAGAGCCCGAGCGGTCCAGCGCCCCGGAGAGAGTAACATTAAAATCGCCACCCCAGATTACGGCCGCGGGGCCACAAAAAGAGATTAGATGCCAGACATTATGGAAAAATTCCAGGTCGTCAGAATTCGGGCCATAAATCGCGGCGATGGTGACGGGCCGGGCGAGCAAAGCCCCATGCAAAATGATGTATCTGCCCTCCGGATCAACAAGGGCGCGAGACGTCTTCCAGGGAAGGCCACGACGCAGCAGTATCGAGACACCCCTGGCGTAGGACGATTAAGTGGCGGAGTGGGTTTCCCCCCAATAGCGCGCGCAGAGCCGGGAGACTGAACCAGGGAGCAGGTGCGTCTCCTGAAGGAGACATATGTCAACGTTATGGCGCTGCAAGTGGGCGTGTGTCAATCGAGCCGTTCGGTAATCGTTCAAACCGCGGACATTCCAGGTCCAGCAGGTTAGATTAGCCATGGGACAGAAGGCAGGGGGAGTCATTATGCCCGGTGAAGAGCAAGAGGCCCAGTCACACCCAATCCAGAATGACGATAAAGGGGGTCAGTGGCCAGAGGGGGAGCGCCAGTGCGGCAGGGGCCCAGGAAAGGCAAGAACACCCGAGGGGGGATTCTAGCACACAGAGGGGGGGAGAGGGATGTGTAGGGCTGAGAGCCAACCCAAGCAGCGTGAATGAGAATTTTGGAGATGCAGGAAGCCATGAAATGGCTCCAAGGACATAGCACATAACGAAACATCTCGCAGCAAGTACAGCAAAATCAGACCATGAGTACAGCACAGCGTCTACAGTGGAACTTACAGTGGCAAAAAGAAGCAACAGCACGACAAGGAAACAAAACCACCTTTTCACCAGGGGAACAAAACCGCCCACCCACCCCCCAGGACAGGCTTGTCGAGGCATGCACAAAGCTTCTAAAACAGTGAAACAGCAGTTAATAGCAGCACCAACCAACAAGAGTGCTGCTGCCCTGGACCATCCTAGACCCAGCCCAGAAGGGATGGATGAACACTTAGAAGCCAAAAAGCACAACAAAATAGTAACGGCCTGTAGGCGCACCCTCAAGAGAGGATAGGACCTTCCCACAGCCCCCCCTGCCGCCCTCCACCCAACCCCGCTGAACAAACCCAAATGCACCCCAACCAACCACCCCACTTCCACTCCAACCCCCCAATCAGGCGGAGTAAACCACCCCACCCACCCCAGACACCCACAACAAAAAAACAAAGGAATGAGAGGAAAAGCGGGAATCATCCCGTGGGGGCATGGCAGGGCTAAGCGTACACCCCTGCAGGAAAGCAGGGTGGCCAAGCGTGAAACTATTCAGACATCACAAACAAGGATCAAAACAGAAGTGGAAATTGCACCATTCAGTCATTGTCGCTGAGCTGGCTGGCCCCGTCAGAGGGAGACTTGGAGGGAGAAGAGCGCGACTCTTTGTCCAGTTTCTTTGCAAACGCCAGGGCCTCTCCAGGATCCGAGAATAAGAGCGTTTTGGACCCCTGGCGGACCCTCAACTTCACCGGGTAAGCCAGTGAGTAGGGGACTTCATTCTTGAGAAGAAGGCGTTTGGCAGGTAGGAACTCTCGCCGAGCGGCCTGCACCGCAAGGGTGTAGTCCGGATAGAAGGATAGCGCATTGCCCTCATGGGTGATGGCCCCCCTGTCCCGAGCCGCCCGAAGGATGGCGTCCCGGTCGCGGTAGTTCAGGATCTTGGCGATTATGGGACGTGGGGGCAGGCCAGGGTGAGGACGGGGACCCAAAGAGCGATGAGCCCGCTCAACGATGAAGACAGTGGACAGGACCTCACCAAAAAGCTCTCTGATCAGATTCTCAACAAAGTCCTCCATCTTGGAAATATTTGTGGATTGCGGAAGGCCAGTAATCCGCAGGTTACACCATCGGGAGCGGGCCTCCAGGTCCTCATTTTTATCACGGATCACAGCAAGAATCTTGTCCATTTTTAGGAGCTTCTGCCGGTCCTGAGTAGCAGCGTCCTCCAAATCAGAGACCCTGGTCTCTACATGTAGAAGTCGATTGTCGTGAGTGTCCACTCGGGATTTCACCGTATCCAAACGGGCTGAGAGTTGATCAAGCTGAGCGGCAATCCCGGTCACCGCGAATTTAACCTCAAGCATTATGGTTTTAAGATCATCTTCTCGGGACTGAGGGACCTCCATAAAACCCGTAGCTTCGGCACCCTCTGCGCCAGCAACGTCCTGCCGGGAAGACTTGCGCAGCTCAAAGGCGATCTTTGGCTGTTTAGGGTCGTTTTTCCCCATGATGAAGCGTTGAAGTCAGCCCTAGAAGACCCCTCCAGTGGCCGTGAGAGCGACAGCACCATCACCACAAGCGACAAACACATTATACAGCAGGAGCAACCAGCCCTCCGAGCCGAGGAGTGCCAGAAGCAAGGGGACCAGGGCCGCTCAGGAAGGTGAAGGGGGGCCCGGGCGGGTGGTGCGACACAACCAGGGCAGAGCCACCTCAAAAGCCAGCCGGGCAGGTCCGCGCCGAAGAGTGCACCGTCGACTAAGGAGCGGGCCCATCGCCAGACGATCAGGCAGTAACCCACAGAGTCTCGCTCTTGCGGCAAGGGACCGCGCCACACACAGCGTGAGGTAAGTTCAAGCGTGCAACCAGGAGAACAGTCCACCCAGCGGGCCACCAGCAGTGAACATGGTCACAATCTCACCAGGATAGCCGCCGGCCACCCCCCCAGAACGCAGTGAAGCACTGTCCAGGCGCAACTCCCACGCCAGGGGAAACTAGGAGTGTATCGAAGGAGTCTCCAGCAGCAAGCCAGGGACAGCCCAGCACAGGCAAGCATGGACCACCTCGGCGATCCGGCAGCGGCCCGCACAGACAGCACAAAGGGGAGCGCAGGTAGAGCAACAGCGGAGGTCCCCTGAAGCAGCCCGATGAGGCAATCAACATGCAAGGTGAGAGGAGGCCAGTGCCCCGAGGAGACACCCAAAGGCGAGATATCCACAGCACAGCAGGACGCCCACCAAGGCCGTGCGGTCCGCTGTAGAGCAGGGCCTGAAGCAGGGACCCTCGGTAGAGCCAGCAGCGGTAGCAGTAGCTGCCCCGCCCCCACCCAGGAGCGGGGCGCAGAACCAAGCAAGAGGGGAAGGAGAAAGGCCCCGGCTAGGCCCCGCCCCAGAGCGCCTCCAGCAGCACGATCACAGCTTCCGGGCCGCCGTGCACAAGAGCCTGCACCCAGCGAGGGGGAACCTGCCAGCGGGGGATTCTAGGAAGGCCCACCGCCCCTACAGACAAGCCCCGGCAGCGCCGCACACACGCAGGGCGGGAACAGAGAGCTAGGCCCCACACGGCAGGCGGCCCCCAACCCCAACCAGCGATCCCCCTGGCCAATGGAACAGCTCACCAGTGATGTCGGGGAGGCGCCGACACAGCTCTGCGGCGACCTCCGCAGCAGCAGCTTCAGCTGGTGGTGGCGGGCAAGGGGAGGCCCGGGCAATCAGCAGCCCGAGGCCCGGCGGCAGCCACGAGTGGGCCAGACCAGCGGAGGAAGCACCCAGGACCCCCGCAAAGAGCCAGGTAGGTGCGGAATGGTCCCCCGGACTGGATTTCGTCAGCAAAGTGCAGGACAGGTGGCGATGTCAGCAGGATACAAACGGATAAATGCGCTTGGCCGGCAGAGCCCACTCAAGGTGCGGCCATCTTGCAGCCGGCCAAGCCATGCCCCCGAGGGAGCGAAACATCTGTAAGCAGATCGAAGTTGCTTTTGAGGCCTGCTGATAGGACAATGCCTTTACTAGCCTGTCGTTGAGATAAGGGAACAGTTGAAGGCCTTGAAGTCTGAGACGAGCAGCAACTGGAGCTAGGCACTTGTTGAATACTCGTGGGGCAGAGTGGAGACCAAAGAAGAGGACTTTGACTTGATAATGAGCACCTGCTACAGTGAAATGAAGAAAAGTTTGATGCCTGGGATGAATCGGGAAATGGAAATATGCATCTTGTAAATCTAGAGTGGTAATGAAATCTGCTGAAGAGTGACCATGAGGAATGAGTTTCTGGAGATAATTGTTTAGATTTCTAAGATCCAGAATGGGTCTCCATTCCCCCGACTTTTTCATTATTAGAAGAGGAAATAAAAACCCTTTCGCCTCTGACAACTTTTTCTATGGCCCCCTTTTGAAGCATAACAGATGCTTGTCTCTTTAACAACTGGAGATGAGATGGAAGCTATATTAGTGGTGGATGGAAAGGTGGAATAAACTCTACAATGTGGCCATACTTTATAATGTCCAGGACCCATTTGTCCATTGAAATTTGACTCCACTGATCGAAATGTAGAGAAACATGCGCTGGATTGATTTTTGTCATGATGGAGTCATAGCAGGTACTAGGGTACTGTCACTGTTTCCTGATTGGGTAGCTTGTGTTCTCCTCTGCTGTTGTCTGGAATACGCAGCAGAAGGTGGTGCTTCATAGAACTGCTTCTGTTGGTACCAATAGCGGTACGATTGATAGGACTGTGGTTGGTATTTCTGGTAATTTCCACCAAAGGAGTAAATTACATACTCTGCAAAAGGAAGTTTTTCTGTTTTGGAGCATCCCTAAAGATTTTGCAGTGTCAGTATTCACTTTAATAGCCTGTAAGGCCTCATCAATGTGCTTCCTTAAAAGCGCATTGCCATCAAACGGCATGTCCAGAATCTTGCTCTGCACCTTAGGGTGGAAAGTGGTAGCCAACCCAGACGACGGAGAATTGCCGCTCCAGCCAACTGTCTAAAAAGCAAGAGAAGCCATGTGCATGGATATATCAATAATCTCAGTGGCTGATCTTTCACTTCCAAGAAGAATCTTTCATGCCTCATGCTTCTTATGGTCTGGTAAATATTCAAGATATATTGCCACATCTGACCACATCTAGCAGTTCTTTTGTCCACAAATTGATAGGGAATCGTTTGCAGCACGTACTGACGCTCCTGCAATGGTGGTAAACCTTTTTCCAAAATTGTCCAGGCATCGTCCATCTTTATCAGGAGGAGCAGTGGTAGGCACTGAAGGGTTTTCTGACCTACGTTTTGCAGACTGAGCAATTACCAAATCCGGCCTCGGTTGTCCCACTAAGCAGGAATCTTATATTTTTTTATGAAACCTAGGAAGGACTGGGGGAACTGGATATGGTGCTTTTATCATTTTAATTCCTTCCTTCCGAATGTGATCAGTAATGGAAATTGCAAGTACGGTTTTACTTGGCTGATCTTTAAAATCATATCAAAAACAGTCAGATTGTTTGACAGGCATAGGCAGATGAAAAAGATTTGTGCTCTTTCCCTCAAGGCTTGGAAGCCACCAATAGCCACCTCAGGCTGACAGTATATTGCCGAGTGGCAAGGTGGGGAAGGTGTAGGAATTAAATAATCTTCCCATTCATTAATAACTGGTGGAGCATTTTGAATTTCACCTTCTCCTATCTCATCATCCTGAGGGACTGTGTCTTGTTGTGCAGGTACAGAAGGTATAGATTCAGGAGAAGGCTCTACCAATGGTCGAGAATCCACAGCAAGACGTGGAGATTTAGTTACCTGCGCTAATCCCACTGCTATAGGGAAACGGGTATGACAGTCATGCAAGATAGCTGTCAAATCTTGTACCAATGCAACAGGCAGCTATATAATTGGCTCTTGGTGTGGCATCATAAATTGTGATTTTTTTCTCCATACATTGGTGGTATTGGGGCCCATAATATTCATCCTCATCCTCCTAAAACTTGACATGGAGTTGTGAAGGACTGTGAGCTGGACTGAACATCCCCTCATCATCAGATTCTTCTAGAAATTGACTGGGAGGCAAAGGAGAAATATGAGTGGGATCATGGAAAAAAAACCTGTCAGCGACAGTATCGTTGACACACAATACTACTTGTGTAACAATATATCTGTAAGAGACATTAGTTAGTGATAGATTCCTTACCTTAGAATATCCCCTGGTGTCAGACTAGATCCGGAAAGTTTTTGGGTCCACAGTACCCCGGCACGTCGGAAGGTGGCGTCGTGCAGCTCTGCGTCCGTCGCTGGCGTCGTAGGCACATAATGACGTAACAGAGACTACGGAGGCGCCACCCATTCGCGCCGATGTCAGTTCTGTACACACCTTTCCGTGCCAGGAACGCAGAGCCACGCAAGAAACGGACCACTGGTGCCATTAAACTAGAGCCCTGAAAGGATGACCTTAACCCTAGAAATCAGTTTGCCCGACGGGGAGGATGGGTGGGGCGGTAAGGAATCTATCACTAACTAATGTCTCTTACAGATATATTGTTACACAAGTAGTAACTTGTGCATCTGAAAGAGACACTTAAGTGATAGATTCCTTACCTTAGAATAGATACCCCAGAACTACCAACCCCGGTGGAGGGTCTGCGAACAAGATTACACCAGAAAGTCACGGAGAACAGAATGGCCAAAGAAGCTGTCTCTCCGGATTTGACTGTCAAGGCAATAATGCTTGGTAAGTCGTGTGCAGCGAGGCCCACGTATCTGCCTGACAAATGTCCTGCAAGGGAACGCTGCGTCCCAAGGCAGTAGTGGCTGCTGTTGCACTGGTGGAATGGGCACACAGCCGCACAGGAGGCTCCTTTTTAGCCAACGGGATGGTTTGTTTGTGCACTGTACGATATTTTTTGGCACCCACGTAGCTAACAAAAAGTTGGTCATCCACCCGGAACTGTTGTGTGTGATTCAGATAGAACGAGAGGGCACGTTTTGGGTCCAGGCGGTGGAGCCTCTCTTCCTCTTTTGAAGGGTACGGAGGCGGAAAGAAGGTGGGCAAAGTGATGGTCTGCCCGATGTGGAAGGGCGTGACAACCTTTGGCAAGAAAGAAGGAAGAGTCCTTAAAACCACCTTGTCCGGATGAACAGAAAGAAAAGGAGGTTTCGAAGAAAGAGCCTGGAACTCACTCATCTGGCAGAGGTGCTAGCTATCATGAAAGCCGTCTTGAGAGTGAGAAGACGTAAGGGACCGTTATGAAGGGGTTCAAAGGGAGCACACATGAGATAGGTCAAGACAAGATTTAAGTCCCATTGAGGCATTATGAAAGGCACAGGAGGAAACGTGAGTGTAATGCCTTTGAGGAAGCAATTAACAACGGGGGACTTAAAAAGAGAAGTCTGATCTGGAAGCTGTAGGAAGGCGGAGATGGCCGAAAGATAACCTTTGATAGTGCCCAGAGCAGAGCCCTGTTGGGCCAAAGAGAGAAGGAACAGAAGGACCTTGGAAAGAGGGGCAGAAAGGGGATGCACAGCCTTTGCGGTGCACCATGCCATAAATTTGTTCCACCTGCAGGCGTCTACCGTTTTAGTGGAGGGACGCCTGGCTGCCAGAATGACATCACAGACTTCGGGAAGAAGGACGAAATCAGTCAACTTTCGCTGCTCAATCTCCACGCGTGGAGGCTGGACAGGTTCGGGTGGAGGACCGTCCCCTGCTGCTGCGACAGAAGATCCTCCCGAAGAGGCAGTCGGATCAGGGTATCAATCGCCATGCTGAGTAGCTCTGGTTATCAGTATCTTTGTGCCCAATCCGGAGCCACAAGGATGACTTGGGCCAGGTCGCGCCAAATCTTCTTCAGCACTCTGGGCAGAAGTGGTAAAGGCGGAAAGGCGTCCATCAGACCGCAGCTCCACTCGTGACGAAAAGAGTCACCGAGGGAGTGCTGCCTTGGAAATTTCAACGCGCAGAACTGATGACATTGCATGTTCTCTTCAGTGGCGAATAGATCTAACCAAGGCTCTCCCCACTGCAGAAAGAGACCTTGCGCCACACTAGAGTTCAGATGCCATTGGTGACCGATCATGCACTGGCGGCTGAGTTTGTCCGTCCTGGCGTTCAGAGAACCTGCAAGGTGTTGAACCACCAAAGTAATGCCTTGATGTTCCAGCCATGACCAGAGTCGCAGAGCCTCCTGACATAGGGTCCACGAACCCACCCCACCCTATTTTTTGCTGGGCCACATGGCGGTGGTGTTGTCTGTGAACACCTGCACTACACTTCCCCGGACAGAGTGAAGGAATGCTTTCTGTGCAAGTCGGTTTGCCCGAAGCTCCAAAAGATGGATTTGGAGCCGGGATTCCACCGGAGACCAGAGGCCTCTGACCTCCGCCTCTCCCAAGTGGCCGCCCCTTCCCAGAAGGGACGCATCTGTCACCACTGTGTCCTCCGGTTGGGGAAGGGAAATGAATCTGCCATTGACCCAATCGCGATTCGTGAGCCACCACTGGAATTGTCGTGCAGTGCCCTCCGAGATCTGGACAAGATCCGACAGGTTGCCCTGATGCTGTGCCCACTGGAAATTCAGGTCCCAGTGCAGAGCCTGCATATGCCATCTGGCATGTTGC
This sequence comes from Lissotriton helveticus, assembly GCF_964261635.1. NCBI lineage: Eukaryota > Metazoa > Chordata > Amphibia > Caudata > Salamandridae > Lissotriton > Lissotriton helveticus. The sequence goes on from NC_136063.1 coordinate 495,899,585, forward strand.
ACTAGCAGGATGCAGTAGGCCATGAGGCCCAGGAGCCAGAGGGTCATTCTGACTGAAACCCGAATAGAAGCTGAAGATCGGAATCATAGTCTGAATATCCCGAACTCGCTGCTCGGGAGGATAAACCCAAAACTGCGTTGAATCCAGAACCCCTCCGATGAAGGGGAGCTTCTGAGAGGGACTCCGGTGCGACTTCGGCACGTTAATGGAGAACCCCAGCAAATGCAGGAGGTCTGCCCTAGTCTGGAGGTGGGAGACGACTACCTGTGGCGAGCCCGCCTTCAACAAACAGTCATCGAGATAGGGGAAGACTGGAACCCCTGATCTGCGCAGATGAGCTGCGACCACCGACATCACTTTCGTGAACACCCGAGGGGCACTGGTGAGGCCCAAGGGGAGCACGACAAACTGAAAGTGCTCTTTGCCTACCGTGAACCGCAGGTAACGCCATTGGGCCGGCAGGACGGGGATATGAAAATATGCGTCCTGCAAGTCCAACCCTACCATCCAGTCTCCAGGGTCGAGGGCAGCCAAGACCTGAGCCGGAGTTAACATCTTGAACTTCTCCTTCTGGAGGAAGCTATTGACATTCCTGAGGTTCAAGAAGGGGCGCAGTCCCCCTTTCTCCTTCTTGGGGACCAGAAAGTAGTGGGAATAACAGCCACCTCCTACTTCTGGCCCAGGAATGCTCTCAATGGCGCCCTTGGCCAAGAGGGGCGCGACTTCCTGTTGGTGAAGCGCAAAGTGATCCCCGACATGCGGTGGAACTGAGGTGGCATGGATGAAGGGGTAGACTCAAAGGGGGGATGGGGGGTGGGAAGAGTAGACCCTTCGGGGATTTGCAGCACCCACTTGTCCAGGGTGACAGAACGCCAGTGGGGGAGTTGATGGGGAATCCTGCCGCCCACCGGCGTTTGTGTAGGCGTCGACAAACAGATTAGCACCAACAGTGGATTAGATGCTGTCGACAACGAGAAAACCTCAGCCGTCTTATTCTTGGTCGATGAAGCATCCGTCAATGATGGAAGCATGGTAGACAACTGAAGGGGAATGAATTCCAATGGCGTCTTAAGCATCGACTAAGTCATTTTCGACGATGACTTCAAAGCCTCTTCTGAGTGAGTTTTTATATGCTGAGAAGCAGATTTTTCCTCATAAGGGAATAGTTGTTTGCCTGTTTTTAAGGCAGTATGCGCAGACTCATGATAGGTCGTTTTTGATGCTCTTTTATGTCCCTCAGGGGATTCCAGAGATCTATCCATCATTTAAAAAAGTTCCAAAGATGTCTGGGAACTGAAACTATCTTCCTCATAAGAGAGCACAGAAGATTTAGATTCTAGACTTTCCAACCTCTATATCTTTTAAAGTCTTAGTAAAGAAAGTTCTGCAAATCTTGCAGCCTTTAACCTTATGAAGAGGGTATAAACAGTAGATACAATCCTTGTGAGGATCTTCAGCATGCAGCCTTTTCTTACCACATGACCCACAAGGTCTAAGGAGTCTTTTCTTTGAAGAATTTGACATATTGAAAGCCAAATATCCAAGATGAAGAGAACATAAAAAGGGGCAGAGCGAAGGGAGACTCCATGTCACAGCGACGTGCAGTCGTACATCTGAGGGGCTAGCCTGTCTGTGGAGTGTTCTAGAGGGTGCTAATGTCTGATTGGTTGGGTTTTAACTTTGGTTCTTTTTACAAAAGGATTTGGATGGGCTAATGCAGTGACTGCTCAGTGCATATTGTAATATTACTTACTGTTATTATAAAAATTACAGGGAGACTCCCACCTAGACGGCAGGGATGATTCAAGCATGTGAATCCATGACATATCCAATACTGGATAATGTGCACTATAAGGAGAACAGAAAAAAACACATCTTTGTATATAGACTCTTCCGGTGTGTTGCTACCTAAATGTGACCTGTGTACTCCAAACTGATATTAAAGTGTTTTATGACAATAATAAATAAGAAAAAAAACAGACCTAAATATCAGAATGGCGGCTAGCTAATAGCTGGGGCACAGACACCTACTTTTTCTCATAATGCTTCTTATGAACAGAGAAACATTTTGAGTGCAACGAGTTGTTCGCAACAGTTAAAGAAATGAAGTAAGGGGTGGGGGAATCGAAGGGAACAGACTAACAGTACTAGTCTGTTCCCTTCCAAATACTACCGCCTGGTCCATTTTTAGGTCTGGCATTAGCCAAGATCTTTCGATATTTCAAAATTATGAATAGTATATTTACATACGGGGCGTTCAGCCACCTCTCTTCATCCAATGGTCTGTTGCTGTGTCAGTCACATTTTGTTTCCACCCACTACAGCGCATACCTTGGTGCAGTGGGTCAGCCTACATAAGCCACTGGTTAACTTCACTTTGAGTAAGTGCATTTTGCTCTCACAATGAGCACCTCCGCACACAAGCTAGTTCCCTTCAGTGCAAGGTTTTCTGTTTTTACTTCATAGTTGCTTTAGTGTTGCCTTTGTGTTTAGAGTCGGATGGAATAGTAGGACTCTCCAGATCCCATCTCCTTCAAATATTCCTTTTGGAATGTTTTGCTTTTTTGAATGCTGCTTTTTCACAGCATACCAGATTGTGTCCATTTGAAACTGTTCTGTATTAAGTTGTACTCTTTTCTTTCTTACCTGCCCTCTTTCTTTCCTCGCAGATTTTCTTCTTTCTTGTCCGCTTTCTCAAAGACAAGAGGCTTGCAGCTAATTCTAGAATAGTTGACCTTTTTACATCTATGTCACCAAAGACCTTTTGATTTCACTAAAATGATGTACTTAACATAGTTACTTATAGGGGTTTCAGCCAGACTCCCTCCATTAGTCTGTGGTTGGTGTCGTCCACATTGTAATTCCACCCACTCCAGTATGCATTAAGGGGCAATGTGTCAGTTCACTTCAGCTATTGGATAACTTCACCACACATTCTGGCATGCTGCCCTCCACAAGTAACACATCCACCACACACAAAACAGTTCCCTTCAATGCCAGGGAGTACTATGGTAATGTGTTTTATTAGATCAAAAAATTTTTTTTGCCTATATATGATTTAGTTTTAGATTGCTGAGGTATTGGCATATCCTCAAAGAATAAAGTTTTGCAAAAACCATGACAAAAGAAAAAAAAGAATTGCCAGAAGGCTGGCGCCGAACTCTAGACCTATTGGCTTTGCCAATGCTCGTTTCGGTTGGTGGCATGGGAGGCTAGAAGAAGTTTGGTTGCTCTTGATATCTTCCCCCCACCTCCCTCCGTCCCCACTCTCAGAAAAACTGGATTGAATGATGGTAGTGGCTATGGTGCAATTAAAGGCGGTGTTAGCCTTCACACACTGCTTAATCCAGAGGAGGTCCTGGAGAAGGTGGGGCCAGGGTGACTAGGACTCAAGGTCCTGTTGATATATGCATGTGACATCACATGAATATCAATGAGGCAGCCCAGATGTTAGCACCGGACTGCTTCATTCGCAAGTTTACTGGTGGTTTGAAGGAAGAAGGCATGAGCAAACTCCCTCCCACCATCCCCAAAACTAATAGGAAATTGCTCATCATTGGGGGGGCACAAAAGAAATGGGCAGCAGAAAAGTTTGACATTTATTTGAGGGTTCCGTTTCAGAATATATATACACACGTCAATGGTATGGTATGCTCGATTTACAATATACAACAAATTTATTGAATCTATTTTGGCAACAATTATTTGCTACCTTCTACCAGGGAATATTCTTGAGTTGCTATTAGGAAGAGCACTCAATTGAGATGACATCAGCGCCAGTTATCAATCGTTTCCCTGATGCAATTTTCATTTGCTCTGGTCATAAATTCTAGGATAGCTAGAGCTAGACACATATTGGGGAACTGCAGACACATTTATATTTATTTAATCGTGCAATGGCTTAGAAAAGGCTTCCATGTGCCTTTTACCTGCGATATTTAAATAGTTGTCTTTCAGATGAGCGCACAACAGAATCTACTAGAATTAATGGCTAGCACCACACATTTTATACATTTGTTTCTGGATGTATTTACAAGCTGTCCACATATTTTCTCCGTGGCGGGCATCCAGAGAGTGATCATTAAAGTCAATTGTTAACCTTATAACTTAATTATCTTGAAGCAAAGTTGTCAAGTGTTGAGCCGTTCATTCGGTTAGAGTCGCAGTAGCTGGCAGCTTAGGAGTAGAGTTGACAGGTAGCAGAGTCTGATGCGCTACCTGAGAAAAAGAAAGTTGAACCTGGTTAGTCTCCCCTTCATGCCGAAAGAGCTGTTTGGTTTAACGCATGGCCCACCAACCCTCTTGTACGGGCAGAGGGCAGCCCGTCTCGTCCACCGCACTCACCCTCAGAGACCCACGGAAATTGGTGCAACACCCCAGCAACACAAGAGCCTCGCAAGCTCTACCCGGGGGGGGGGAAACGAGTGGCGTGGAAGAAGGGGCTCTTATACTGTGGGGAGGGGGGCCGGTTTGATCTGGGCAGATACTGCTGAAAACCTCAGGCAGCTCACAACAGCCAGCCCACAATAAGGCACGACCCTGCCTAGCCATTTTAGAGAATGGAGATCTGCCGTCCAACCTGCATGGTTTGTTGGGACTATCGGGGCTCGGGCATGGTAAAAGCACCTTCCGCCGTTTTAGATGTTTGCTTTTGCTGCCATTTTTGGAGCTCGTCCCTAGCCTGCATTGAACTGTTTTCCCTCTGGAAGTCCTTTGTATGTCCTTGTAGACGTTTCTTGCTCGTTGGTCTTGGGAGCTTTAGATTGCTGGTGTGCCCGTGCACACTGGGCCCTTCCCCTGCCCTAAACCCTAAAACGCTACCCCTGTGCGACACCACCCTGGCCCCCAGCCCTTCTCCTGCCCTAAACCCTAAAACCCTACCCCTACGCAACCCCACCCTAATCCTCCTTTTACCCAAACCCCTAAAATAGTAGCCCTAGGCGGAATTCCCCCTTACCTCTCTGCTGGTGTGCCCGTGCTGGGCCCCACTACCCAGCTCTGATTGGCTTGAGAGGGTTGCAAACTATGGGTTCACCCCTTCCTGGGGGGGATCACATAGTTCAAGGAGTCGAGGAGTAAAGAATGGCCCATCTGTGGGGTGCAAACGGAGAGGGCAACTCCTTTTTTACTGCAAGGGCTGGACTTTTTATGTGGCCTGGTAGGACCAGTGTAATTTTTTGAGCCATCTAGAAAGTCACAACTTTCGGCCAGATCAACTAGGGAAGGGAGGGGAGAAGGGTCACGCAATATGTGCCGACTGCTCCTACAGTCCATCGAAGCAGCCATTGTTAGTTTAGTGCGGTTTGCAGGCAGAGGTTGCACGTTCTCTTTATCCCACCACTGGGAAGTGCGTACCTCAATCAGCTAATTTAAGTGGAGGGGAGCTCCAAACCCCCCTGAATTAAGTCTAATCAATCCTTCATACCCCTAATCTCTCTTAAGTAAGAGAAGGCATATTGGCCAGTGTTACAAACTAACACAGAAGGACTGAATTCCTGTTAAGGCCATTATGGGGACTCCACAGTCCCTCTTTTCCGAAATGACATCTGAATGACAAATTGAGGACGGGAGGCTAATCTCCACCAGAAACTGTCATGAAAAAAGAAATCGAACTCCTAAGAAATAAATCTAATTACATTGGGGCACTGACGGAGGTATCCTCTATCCTAGCCTATTTTCTTAAATCATCTGGGGCCATCAACAGGTTAGAGCTCGAAAGTAACAGCCTTTAGAATCAAATACTCATCAGATCAACTTCCCCTTCCTCTACAACTGATGTATTAGGAAGTACCAGTAACAATGCCATCTGAGTCACTTGATCCTTCTGCACCCTTAGTGCTGAATTATACTTTCCTGGACATTACACCATCTGCTCTACTTGCCGCTTGCACATCTAATGTCTCAACAACTCAGATTTTCCTGGTTTCCCCAGCTAACAAAATTCCAATATCCTTAATCTGCAGTACTCCAAGGAAAGGTTTATTGCCAGTCTCTAGTTTTTCTAGGTCACAAGAACTCAATTTGAATGCTTCTATTCATTTTCCAGGATATCACATCCAATAATTAGAACTCTTCACTGTTTGGAAATAATTCTCTCCTCTATCTTGAACTTGCTTGAAGAAACAACAAATAACTCAGATCATATACTTGATATACTAACTGTCATACTTAAAGAACTCTCTACAAAAGTAGAGGTCATGGCCGGTAAAACTAAATCTGAAGGTCGATCCAGAGAACTTACAGAGGCAGGCATCTAAGTCGCCTGCCCTCTGTTAAAGTTTCCTGAATGCACCCGCAAGACAGCTTGAAAAGTTTCTGAAATTGACACAGACTCTCTTTCTTTAGCAGACCTTCTTTTCAAATTCTGTTAGTACTCCATCGGGAGACAAGCCGCCTCTCGTTGAATATCCCTTAAGCTTCCATCCTGATTTTCAATCGCAAAAAATAAAGGAAACGTCACAAGATAAGTAAAAAGGGAACAAGGAAAATAAGATTTAATACCGTGGATGCTATACAGGATTAATCATCAGACTGGTCCGAAGAGACTTCAATGCTTACCTTTATTTTTCAATCTACTTTGCCTAAGGCACTAATTCATAATAAACTCCTGCTGAATGGTGGTGGATGCAACCAAGCGTAAAAACTGTCTCCCCTATCAGGGCCCGTGGATCTTAAACCAGACTGTTCTCACTCTATTTTAGATCCTATTTCAGATTCTTTTAACATCAATTTGTTCTCTCGGTTTCACAGTGTTCAGACTACTCCATGTTCCCTCTGTGTAATCCCTGAAACAAAAGATCATCAACTAGCTCTTGATTTTATTGTTCTGTTTGAAGAAATTCTTTTTTGAAATGTTCTGTGTTATTAAAGTGAAAGTCAGAAAGAGGCCCCTTAAGTTTAATAAGGAGTAACAATATATCAAAGGTCAGTTTGAACTTCAAAGTTATTGTAAACTTGATTTTGGAAAATTGCAATTTATTATTATTTTTTTTGACAGGGGCGTAGACATTCTTTATTCTACAGTAAGGAGTTTGAGAAGGCCTAACGTATGTAACTTTAATGGTGAAAACCCCCCTTGGAGTGTTGTAAGGTCCCCGTAAAGGGCCTGCTAAATAATTCTAAGCTAACCCTTGTCTCAGTTGGGTCAAATGGCAGATCAGTTACTTATCTAATAATAATTAATAATAGCAAAATTTATAAGAGCGCGAACAGTTACCTCAAGCAGAGGCGTCCCGGCGCTGAGAGAACATCGTGGGTGCAACCGCAAGATCGGCAGGAGTGTTCTCGTCACTAAGGAACACGGCTGAAAAGCCACGTTTTCAAGGCTTTCCTAAAACTGCAATTGGGGGTGGGGTCGCAAACTACTCACACACCAGCCGTATCGCCCCCAAGGACTACGGTAAGGAATATGCTACTTACCAGTATGCATCTGTTCTTGGCATAGAGGGCTGCAGAGTGGTACATTTATGAATAGATCGCCATCTGGTGTTGGGCTCGGATGATTGCACTTTGTTTTTCTTCTGGAGAAGTCTTTGTCGTCATAGGTGACTCCTCCTCTCGGTGTTAGTGCGCATGGGCATCGGCTCCATCCTTAGATTGTTTTGCCATAGTAGGGTTAGATGGAGTAGTGTAGTATAGTACATAAAGATATGCCCATGTAAATGTATCTAAATAAGATAATGTTGGGACAGACACAGGTTTCCGGGGAGGCAGGGAGGGCATGTACCACTCTGCAGCCCTCTATGCCAAGAACAGATGCATACTGGTAAGTAGCATATTCCGTTCGAGGCATATGGGCTGCAGATGGTACATTTATGAATAGATTGTACAGCAGTTACCTCCCTAGCGGTGGTCACCAGTGTCTGTCGCAACTGTTTGAAATAGAGTTTTTAATACAGCTTGGCCCACTCTGGCTTGTTGTGCAGCCTGTACATCAACACAGTAGTGCTTTGTGAATGTATGTGGTGTAGACCAAGTTGCTGCTCTACATATGTCATCTAGGGGAATGTTCCCTAAGAATGCCATAGATGCTCCTAGTTTTCTTGTAGAATGAGCTCTAGGAGGAACAGTTAATGTTCTCTTTGCTTTAATGTAACATATTTGTATACATCTTACAATCCATCTTGCGATGCCTGCTTTAGAGATAGGATTGCCCTTATGTGTTGGGGAAAATGCTACAAATAGTTGTTTAGTTTTCCTGAAGTCTTGTGTTCTTTCTATGTAGTACAAAATGGCTCTTTTAACATCTAGTGTATGTAGAGCCCTTTCTGCCACCGTCTGTGGTTTTGGGAAAAAGACTGGTAGTTCCACTGGCTGATTGATGTGGAATGCTGAAATTACTTTAGGCAAGAACTTTGGGTTTGTTCTAAGAACCACTTTATTCTGGTGTAACTGTAGGAATGGTTCTTGTATTGTCAATGCCTGTAATTCGCTTACTCTTCTGAGTGAGGTAATGGCTATAAGGAAGGCCACCTTCCATGTAAGGAATTGTATTTCTCACCTATGCATAGGTTCGAAGGGTGGCCCCATTAGTCTGGTGAGTACTACGTTGAGGTTCCAGACTGGGGAAGGTGGTAATCTTGGTGGAATGACTCTTTTAAGACCTTCCATGAATGCTTTTATCGCTGGTACTCTGAACAGTGATATGCGCTGCCTGTTTTGTAGGTATGCTGCTATAGCTGCTAGATGTACCCTGATAGATGTGTACGCTAGATTACATTGCTGTAAGTGTAATAAGTAGCAAATAATCTCCCTTGTTGATACGTCTAGAGGGTTGATATTGTTATTAGTACAGTGTATAGCAAACCTCTTCCACTTAGCTGCATAGCATGCTCTGGTGGTTGGACGTCTCGCTTGTTTAATTATCTCCATGCAATTTGGGGGGAGATCTAAGTACCCAAATTCTAGGATTTCAGGAGCCAGATCGCTAAGTTCAATTGAGTTGGATCTGGGTGCATTATTTCTCCATGGTTCTGTGTAAGGTGCATGGGTAGAATTCGTAGCTTTTGATGTGGCACTTGTGAGAGTTGCAAGAGCGTGGTGAACCACGGCTGTCTTGCCCACGTGGGTGCTACTAGTATCATGGTCATTGAATGTTGTTGCAGTTTCCTGACCACTAATGGGATTAGTGGGAGAGGGGGAAAAGCATATGCAAATTTGTTGGACCAATTTATCCATAACGCATTGCCCTGCGACAGGTGATGTGGGTACCTGGACGCGAAGCATTGGCATTTTGCGTTCTGATGAGTGGCAAATAGGTCTATCTCTGGTTGTCCCCATCTTTGGAAGAATGGCTGCAGTATTTGTTGGTGCAGTTCCCATTCGTGTATTTGTTCCGACTGTCTGCTTAAGATGTCTGCTATCTGGTTTTGGACTCCTGGTAGGTGTTCGGCTAACAGATAGATGTTTTGAGGAATGGCCCATCTCCAAATTTCCTGTGCTAGTCTGGATAATTGGAGAGAGTGCGTCCCCCCCTGTTTTTGAATATAATACATTGCTGTCATTTTGTCTGTTCTGATCAGGACTGCTTTGTGGATAACATGTATCTGGAAGGCTTTCAATGCTAGAAACACTGCCAGTAGTTCTAGATAGTTGATGTGCAGTGTTCTTTCCTGCACACTCCACCTTCCTTGTACTGTGTACTTGTCCATATGTGCTCCCCATCCGGTGAGCGATGCGTCTGCTGTTATTGTCACCTGTGGAATTGGCTCTAGGAACGACCGCCCCTTGGTAATGTTTGTTCTGTTCCACCACTTCAGAGAGCGGTGTGTGCGGTCGTCTACCAACACCAGATCCGTAATCTGCCCTTGAGCCTGATTCCACTGTGTCGCTAAGCATTCTTGTAGCGGACGCATTTGTAGTTTTGCATATGGTATTAGCAGTATGCAGGATGACATCATGCCTAATAGCTGCATGAACACTCTTGCTGTTAGTGAGTGTTGTGGCTGAAATCTCTGAGTGATTGTAAGCATTGCTTGGACCCTGACTGGGTTGGGGTACACTTTGGCTTTTTCTGTGTCTATAGTAGCCCCCAGATATTGTTGAACCTTGTTTGGTTGTAGGTGTGACTTTGTGTAGTTCACCGTGAACCCTAGCTGGTGTAGTAGCTGAATTGTCTTTTGTGTGTCTTGCAGACACTCCTCCTGCGACCTGGCTTTTATTAGCCAGTCGTCCAAGTATGGGAAGACATGAATTTGTTGTCTTCTTAGGTGAGCTGCTACCACTGCCAGGCATTTTGTGAACACCCTTGGTGCCGTCGTGACACCAAATGGAAGGACTTTGAACTGATAATGTTGTCCTTCTACCACAAACCTGAGGTATTTCCTGTGGGCTTTGTGAATAGGGATATGAAAGTAAGCGTCTTTTAGATCCAGTGTAGAAAGAAAGTCCCCTTTCTTCAGTAAAGGAAGTACTTGTTGGAGCGTGACCATGTGGAAATGTTCCGAATTTATGTATGCGTTGAGAGGTCTTAGGTCCAGTATTGGCCTTAGAGACCCGTCCTTTTTGGGAATTAGGAAGTATAGGGAGTATACTCCTGTTCCCTGTTGGTGCTGTGGAACCTTCTCTATGGCATGCTTTTCTAGCAGTGATATTACTTCTTGTTTTAATAGTGTCAGGTGATCTTGTTTCATTGGACGCTGTTTGGGGGGGATGTTTGGTGGGGTAGCTGTGAGTTCTAGGCAATAACCATGTTGGATAATTTGTCTTACCCACTTGTCTGATGTGATGTTTTCCCAGACAGGTAGGAACTGTGATAGGCGTCCCCCTACCGGTGTTATATGGTCTGGGGGAAGCTCTATGAAGTCACTGTTTTGGGGTTGGAGAGTTGCGGTTGTTGTTGTTTCCGCGACCTCTACCCTTGTTGTTGTTACCCCTGTATCCACCTCTAGAATTACCTCTGGGTGATGTAGGTGTAAAAGAGGTTTGCTGTTGGTTTGTACCTGTACTTTTGGATCCTCCTCTATAGGTGGATCTACGAAAGGAACCTCTTTGTGTCGGCTGTTGCAATGCTCCCATTGATTTAGCCGTTTCTGTATCCTTCTTCATCTTTTCTAGGGCCTCATCTGTCCCTGTGCCAAAAAGTGTTTTCCCATCAAAAGGTTGGTTCAGTAACGATGTTTGTACCTCTTGTTTGAACCCTGACACTCTGAGCCATGCATGTCTCCTTAACATGATGCTTGTGTTTGTCGACCTTGCCGCAGTTTCTGCCGCATCTAGGGCGCACTTTATTGAAGTGTTAGTAATTAACTTCCCTTCTTGTATAAGTTGATCTGCTCTCTTTTGATGTTCTTTAGGGAGATGTTTGATGAGTGTTTCTAACTCATGATAATGCGCTCTGTCATACCTTGCAAGTAGTGCTTGCGTATTAGCTATGCGCCAACTATTTGCCGCTTGAGATGCTACTCTCTTGCCAGAGGCATCTATTAGTTTAGACTCTTTGTCAGGAGGTGGAGCTTCTCCTGTAGATAAAGAGTTTGCTCTCTTGCGAGCGTTTGTGACCACTAGTGAGTCTAGAGGAATTTGCCCCTTAATGTATATTGGGTCTTTTGGAGCTGCCCTATATTTTTTATCAATTCTTGGGTTCAATACCCTAGCCCTCACTGGGTCTTTGAATATCTCTGATGTATGACTGAGAAGGCCCTTAAGCATTGGTAGTGTTCCTGATGTTCTTTGTGCAGTAGGTAGTGTTTCTAATAAGAAGTCCTGTACTTGAGGTTCTGTATGTAGGTCTACCTTATGAAATGTTGCTGCTCTAGTAATGAGTTGTGCAAACCCAGTATTGTCATCAGGAGGTGAAGGTTTTGAGGGATATGACTCAAGGTCGGTATCATTACCTGATCCCACATTATACTCTTCCCATGGGTCTGCCTCCTCTGGGATTGTGTCCTCATCATCCCCAGGGTGTCCCCCCTCCCCTGTGTCACTCTCTCCATCTGTTGTAGGTGTAGATGGGCGTGTGGGAGGAATATCTGGGCTATTGTGAGGAAGAGGCGAAGATGGTGTGTGAGGTTTGGGAGAAGGGGGAGGAGTTGTATTCGTCCCCATTGTTCTCTTCTTTGGATGAGTCTTGTCGTCCAAATGTTCATGTTTCCTCTTTTTAGGTAGTTCTGTGGCTACCTTGCCAGTCTTTGGGTCAATAAACAAAGTCTTTTGTTTAGGATCCGTTCCGTGTTCCTGTGTCGGTACCGCAGTTTTCGGTTCCGAAAGGTGTTTTTTCTTTGAAATGTCCATTTGTATTTTCGGTGCCGGATTTTTGTTCGGATCCGACTTCTTCGGTATCGAAGATGTCCCCGGTGTCGAGGGTGTTTTCGGCGCCGAAGCGTGCTTCGGTGTCGACATGGACTGCTTCGACTTCGAGCTTTCCTTGACCTGGTGCTTCGGTGTCGATGTGGTCGGTTTATCGGAACCGGAACCACTATGATGGGGGACCGAGTGTTTCGGTTTCTGTTTCGTTGCCGGGCTCGAAGGCGGGGCGTTGGAAACTTTTTTCGGTTGTCTGACCGGGCTCGAGGGCGGGGTCGACACCGTGCGGGGTCTGTTTTTCGGTAAAGGGACGTCGTCACTCACGGTTTGTTGGACGTCGATTTCCTCGACGTCGGACTCGTCCGCTTCTGACCCCGCCTCGTCGGCCTCTTCTTCCTCCTCTTCTGGGTGCTGGTCCTCGAACAGCTCCGGGATTGCTTGTGACTGCATTCTCGATACCTCGTGTCTTCGGGCTCGACGGTTTCTAATCGTCGATTTTGACGAGAACGCTGCACAGGCCTCACAGTCCCTGGATTCGTGTTCAGGGGACAAGCAGAGGTTGCACACCTCGTGTAGGTCCTTGTGTGGGAACTTAGCACCACACGTTGGACATTTTTTGAATGGAGTCCTTTCCATGGACCCCGGGCTGGACTACGTCGAGTTTCTCGTAGTCGTCGTCCTTCGAACCGCGTCGGTATGGAGTGAAGTCGCGTTCGATAACGATACCGTCGATTTGGAAAGGAATACGCGCCGGTTATAACCTTCTTTGTTGAAGTCGGTCCGGAGCGCTTCGATCCTCATCCGAACCCGATGGCGGAAAAAAACAATCTAAGGATGGAGCCGATGCCCATGCGCACTAACACCGAGAGGAGGAGTCACCTATGACGACAAAGACTTCTCCAGAAGAAAAACAAAGTGCAATCATCCGAGCCCAACACCAGATGGCGATCTATTCATAAATGTACCATCTGCAGCCCATATGCCTCGAACATGTAGTTACGTGTTCCGCGATGCATCTTCTTTCGATTCTCTGCTATCTTCGCTGACTTCGCCATCCCTGGACACGTGTTTCGGGGTATCACCCCTCGTCAGCAGGGATAGGCCATGTTCTGGGGTTGCCGGTGGCTGCCAAATATCTGCCAGGTTTAGTACCACTCAGGCGCGTAGGTGCGGGGTCCCAGGCTCGTCAGCCAACTGCTTGAGGGAGCTTTAACATTACAATTGGGGGTGGGGTCGCACACTACTCACACACCAGCGGTATCGCCCCTAAGGACTATGACAAATGTAGTTACGTGTTCCGCGATGCATCTTCTTTCGATTCTCTGCTATCTTCGCTGTCTTCGCCATCCCTGGACACGTGTTTCGGGGTATCACCGCTCGTCAGCAGGGATAGGCCGTGTTCTGGGGTTGCCGGTGGCTGCCAAATATCTGCCAGGTTTAGTACCACTCAGGCACGTAGGTGCGGGGTCCTAAAACTGGGCTCTGATTTAATCTGCCTCAGAAAATTGGGCAGCGCATTCCAGAGCTTAGAGGCCACGGTCCCAAAGGATCTACCTCCAATGCGCACCTTCTTGAACCTAGGGACGTTCAGAAGGTTCAAGTCGCTAGATCTGAGGGGCCTGTTTTGTTTGTAGCTGCGCAAACGTAATTTCAAGTACTTAGGGCAGTTCCCGTGGGGAGAACGGAAAGCAAATGTAAGTGCCTTAAACTCTATTCTGCTAGCCACGGGCAGCCAATGAAGTATCTTGATGTGTGGCGAAATGTTGTGCCGGAACGGTACTCTCCTTATCATTCTTGCTGCGGCATTTTGGACCATCTGTAACCTTTTGATCTGGTTAGCCGGCAGTCCTACATATAGGCTGTTGGCGTAGTCCAACCTTGACCTCACCATGGCATGTATAACCACCTGGCGGCATTCCTCAGGCAGTAGTTGGATGACTTTTCGTAGGCTTTTCGATTTCCTAAAACAGGCCGCTGACACCTGCGTGATCTGGGCTGATAGGGAGAGATCAGTCTCCCATTTTACCCCTAGATTTTTTGCCGAGGCTGCTGGGGTGGGAGGGAGGCCCATTTCCTGCGGCCACCAGAGCTCCGTAGGATCTGGTAACTAGGCTGCATGGATTAGTGAAGGGGACGACCCATGTAAGTAGAATTGGCTAGCTGGTGTACTTAACTCCAGTCACACAAGTAACACCAAGAACACTCAACCCCTTTAGCAAGAGTATCAATGTCTTTTCCTGGCATTTAGCTGGATGTTCAACAAAGTCCCAGAAGCTATGCTCTTCAGATCCCTTGAGGGCAGATCTGCACAATGGAGATTTGATATGATTGACTGTGATCAATATTTTGCAATCAGTTGTCCCGCAAAAAACAAAAAAAAAGCAGGAAAGGCCACCAATCTCTACATTCCTCCAGGTCTGATGTTTGATGTTTGATCATTGTTTTATTTTATTCATTGAATTGCTGAAAGTGAGAGTACTAATACTCTGATCTTTGTGGGGGATTACAATGGAAATATCTCCAATAATGCAGTAAGATTGTATGCTGAAAGGGTCAGGATAAAGCTTTAACTATTCCACAGCCCACTAACTCTGCATCATCTAGAGCAGATAAGAGAGGTAAGTTCCTATTAGAAGTGTGTTGGGGTAATGGCTACCTTATCAAAAATCGAACACTGGACAAAGATATCCCTGCCCACAATACCTCTAGTTGTGGAAAGAGTAGTTCATTAATTGATTATATGCTTACCTCTTTTCCTATGTTTATATTCCTAACTGACCTTGGGATACTAGACTCTCCCTCGAGTGACCATAAAATAATTTCAATTAATATTGACTTAGTCTTGGATGCTCCTGTACCTTGGAATTTTAAGGGAAAAATAGTACACCTTGGTGCTACCAATGGTAAAGTGTATTGGAATGCTTGAAATAAAGAAAACTTAAAGGACACTAAAAACGCCTTACAACATAGCTTAGAGAATTGGTCAATCTCTGCGGTTAACTTTGAACAGGACATACGAGCTTGCCGGTAATTAACTCTATTTTGCCTGGGCCCCACATGGTGGATAAAAGATCCTTATCAGAATTGTATAAAGAATTTAGTCTTAATAAATTGATTAATAAATTACAAAGGCAGCAACTTTTACGTTTTTTTCAGGGAGAAGAGGAAAATGATTAACCTATTAAAAAGGTGTACAAGATAGAAATCCTGCCTTAAAAAAAACACAAAAAAAAATGCCCAATAAAATTTGGATAGATCTTCGGGAAGCTGCTTCCCATAAAGATTCTGGAAGGTTCTGGCTCCTAATTACCATGTCCTGTGGGGGCAGTGTTATTTCTAAAATCAGTACTATCTCAAGAGAAGAATAGTCTTCACTTATCTGAATTCTACTAATCCCTTAGTTGAAAAGAACCCACCCCTCCTGGCTGCCCCTCGCTCAGAGGAAGGAGACAAGCAAGATCCTCGGCACCAGGGGACCGGACCAAATACCCATTACAATTATAAAGTTAGAAGATGTCTGGTCAGGTTTTAGGCAGCAGTTTTAGTTATTGTTATCAGACAAGAACAATCCCGACCTCTTGGAGGGGCAGTATTATTTTACCATTTATCATTAAGAAAGAAAGGCTCAACTGTCCAACCCAGTAATTACAGGCAAATAATGCTACATGATTCCATTTGGGAAATTATTGCTAAGGGCCTTTTGGATCATCTGCAAGGATGGGTGGATATGGATGATTACAATATTATACAGTGGGAGGAGGCCAGTTTTAAACCAAATAGCTCTAACTTAGATAATATCACAGCTCGGCAGGTGATTCTGGAGACATATGTTGAGGTACAGGGTATGCCTGCCTATGCAGCATAAATGATTTTTCTATGGCTTTCAACCGCGTTGAGAGGTCTACCCTTGTGGCGAAAGCTTACAGACTTGAAAAATTCCTTTTTAATTTTTTTTTTATTTTCAAGTAGTCAAACAAAAAGTCACCAGAAAGTACAAGGTGAGAATTCACCTAAAATATTTCAAAACCATATACGCATATGACAAATCAGTAAACTATAAACAAGCACTTAGAAAAAAGTTATAAGTTATGAGCAAACAGACTAATGTCAGGAAAATGATAAAACCCCCCTTTTAACTATATGGCTCTTCCAAGCAGCTCCGTTTGGACCTATACTTTGCATGACCTGAATATCCCTTGCTTTAGCAAGCGCTTTTTCTCTTTCCCCCGTTTCTTTAAAATTAGCCACCATTCCATCTCAGTGGGGGGTTTGGGGGAAATCCAAGCTCTGGCTATCACCAGCCGGGCGTCAAACAGCATAATTACTACTATAGATATATACCGACCATAGTCTTCCTTGTATCCTAACATGTTCTCAAATGTCGAGAGTATGAAGTCCCCCCCCAAAGTCTAATTTTAATTACTGCTGATACCTTTTCCCAAAAAAGATTTAAAGCGGGACATATAGCAAACATGTGAATAATGCCGGCCGTGTATAGCCCACATTTAGGACAGTTATGATGCGTCCCTCCATGAGTGTCTCCCCATCCAACCCCATCTTGAGACCATCTAACAATCCTCTCTGGGGTATAATAAAGTAAACAAAGTGTCCGGAATCGCGGCATTTGTAAATTAACTGAGTGTACAGAGCAGGCAATAGTATCAAAGGCCATCTTAATATTTTCTATAGCAATATTTTCGCCCAAAATATCGCTCCATCTGGAGGCTAGTTTCTTACAACCCTCTGCTCTAGTCTGACAGAGAATTCGCTATGCCTTACTAATGATAGCCTGCCGGTTCTGAGCATACAAACACTAACATATCTGAGCCAGAAACACTTCGAACTGTTAACTTTCTGGCAAAATAATTCCTGACTTGCATATATATTTTTTTAAACTTTGAGGAACATCAAACATTAACTGGAGGTTCTCAAATGTCTTAAAACCATTACAATGATATCATTGCCCAAGACAATTCACCCCGTAGCTGTAGCTAGCCCATTGCTGGGCCATAGCATCCTGAAATATTCCGAGCAGCATCGGGTTACCCCAAAGAGGAATTTTACTATGTAAAAGGGATAAAGAAAATCTAGTTTTAATGCTTTGCCAAATATATGCACTGTCTTCAATAGTCTTAAACCGGACGTGCTTAAAATAGTTGGGGTCATTAATTCGATATAAAAACATCTGACCAGTGGCAGAAGTCAGTTTGTTCAGGATTCAGAAGACTGCGTAGTTGTCTGACAAAAGCAGCCCAAAAATAAAGTTTAAAGTCAGGGAGGTCTAACCCGCCCTGATTATATGTGCACTTCATTCACCCGATGGCACGTCTTGATTTTTTGTATCCACAAATGAAACTGCTCAGGAACCCATCCAATTTCCTAAAAAACAAGTTGGGAATTCGCAATGGGATCAACCTAAATAAATACAAAAACTTAGGAAGTATCTTCATTTTTAGGTCTCGCCACTCAATGCGCATGCGCATTGAGCGGAGCGAGACTATAGGGGCTTAAACAGAGGTTTAACTATACTGGCAATTTGATGCTGTGCCCGTGCGCTTTTAGGTCAATGCGCAAGCGCATTGACCTAAAATGCGCGTGCACAGCATCAAATCGCCAGCCATCTGTTCCCCAGCAGCTCTTCCCGCTCCGCCCCACAAGCTTCCCCCAGCGTGCGCTCTGCCTCAGCCACACCTCTCCCACTCCTTTGAAGTGAAGCTTAGCTTCACTTCAAAGGCCCCTGCTGCTTTACACTATTCACGCCCGCTCCGCCCCCTGCTGCGGCCGTGTCGCACACTACCAGTCGCGCCTCTGTGCTCGGCCTTTAAATTCGAGGTCTTTTCAGACTTTCATGGGTGTTGGGATGCTTCACTGCAGCCGACTCCCATTGCACATTTGCTGGCTCTTAGCACTTTCTTTGATGTATGTGTCAGTACAGAATAAAGACGTGCATAAGTGAAGCACAGATGACTGACCTGCAGCAAGGGGACCCCGCCTGAGCGCACTTTGTGTCCAAATGAACCTCAGTGACCTGTCATAATGTGAAAGGAAAAGCACACAACGAACAAGCGCATTGCAATTCCTCATTGTATTATATGCAGATCTCTACCTAGCAGATGGAAGGAACTATACAATAAAAAGAAATCTTAGCTTTGAAAATGCCCCATGCAGGAGTAAAGCACATGCCGTTTTATTTCTGATGTATGAGACCTTGGTATCAATAGACTAACAATCCTTCCTGCGTAGCTTTGGTCTATTCTGTTGGTATAATGGAATACCAGGAATGAAAAGAATGACAAGGCTTTCGGCGTATCTTACTGGAGGTGCTAGACTTTTAATTAAGAAAGGTATGGTACAGTGCCTCTGAACCTTCCAGCCTCCACAAACACTCATTTTAAAATCCAGGAAGAAGCACTGACTGATGCATTCATTTTCTAGTAATCTAATCGATAGTCATTCTCAATCTAGGAAAGGCGAGTACCTTGAGTTTGAAGGAAGCCTCTCTTTATTCAATACTTTTAAATGACATGGGCCTTGATCCACTATTCCCTCTACTTGGCGCCCACGTTCTTAATTTGGTTAAACAATCCTCACACACCCTCACTCACCCTCACACCCTCAACCCCCCTCACAACCCTCTCACCCTCACTCACCCTCACACCCCCTCACCCTCAGCCCCCTCACCCTCACACACCCTTACCATCACCCCCTCACCTCACACACCCTCAGTCACCCTCACACTTCCTCACCATCACATACCCTCACATCCTCTCACCCTCAAAAACCCTCACCCTCACCCACCCTCACCAACCCTCATCCTCACACCCCCTCACCCCCTCACACACCCTCACCCTCACACCCCCTCACCCTCGCACCCTCTCACCATCACCCCCCTCACCCTCACACACCCTTACCCTCATCCCCTCACCCTCACACACCCTCAGTCACCTTCACACCCTCACACCCCCTAACCCTCACCCCCTCACCCTCACACACCCTCACTCACCCTCACACACCCTCACACACGCTCACCTTCACCCTCACACACCCACTCACCCTCATCCCCCCTCACACCCCTCACACCCCTCAGTGCTACAACACATACTGTGTTACAATAGGTGTCACATTTGCGAAAGATAAAACTATTGGCATTGTAAATAACAAAGCTATTAATTTCGCTATTTTCAAAACAAGCACATAAATAAAAAATGTGTCCTTTACAATACCAATAGCTCAAACTTTCCTAATGCGAGACCTATTGCATTGCTGTGCTTCTCTCCCCTGCTGCACTCTCCTGCTCTCTATAGATGTGGCCTAACGACCAGAGCTGCCATCTAAGTCACGTAAATACAAAACATGTTGCATTCCAAATGCTATAGGTGTCACATTCGCGAAAGTTATAACTATTGGCATTGTAAATGACAAAGCTATCAATTTAGCTATTTTAAAAACCAACAAATAAATAAAATATTTGTTATTTACAAGACCTATAGCTCCAACTTTTCTAATGCGAGACCTATTGCATTTCCAATGCTTGTTATGAGATTGCATCTGCCTAAGATACATAATGAGAGCTTATGCCACAGCTTCAGTTGTTTGGTTACAGTGGCTATCAAAGAATCATAGTTTAACGGACTTGAAAATTCCTGAATATATACTCAATCTTATAACTACACTATTCTTTTACCTTGTTCCATGTTTACTTGGGGTGATTGTGGGCTATCGCCAAATATTTTAACAAATAATGGTCTTCAACAAGAATGCATGTTGGTTCCCTTATTTGTTTCCCTACATATATTTATCATTTAGCCACCCATCATCAGCCAGGCTAGCTTGAATCCAATGGCACAGCGAGCAAGGGATCCAGTAACTGTCAGTAAATTCTTTATTGTTTGATTATTTAAAATCTTACAATATTTCCAATACAAAATCATTTTCAGTTAATATAGTACAATACAGTAAAAATAAAATAGGCAATTTTTGTGCTTAAAATTGAGATGATTAGATCTTAAAAACATGCTTAAAATGTAAAAGTTAATTATTATTATTTTTTTCCTCATTTATTTTTCTAGTTCAGTAGTTATTATCCTTAAAAATTTTACAAAGGCAACGTTCATGACTATATCATTTGGATGAAGACAAATTTTCAGTGCATGCCTGCATGTTCTTATACCCCGGAGATTGAAAAGAGGTTTGAGTAATGCACATCTTTCCCTACGAAGTCCAGGACAGATACATAGGAGGTGGACAATATTTTCTTCTCCACCTTTGCAAAGTCTGCACAATAGACCGGAGATAGTTTTTTTCCATGGCAGAGCATGACTAAGGCCTGGCAGAATTCCAAATCTTGCATTCATAAACCATTGTTTACTTCTTTCGGACCATGGTATCTCCAGGTATTCTTGTATTTTCTTTTTTTCATATCCATTTATTACTGTCCACGAGTGTTTTCTTTTTGCCAGCACATTTTTGTCATGTAAAAGCGATAGGTAGTTAGTTGTTCGGTTCACTATTTTTTTAAATGATCCATTGTTAATCGTATTGTTCCATATAGGCATCAGCGAGAACTCTTCTAATGCCTCTTTAACCACATCGATGCTCGATGAGTTCCAGCCCTGTGCTGGAATATGCAAAAACCCATTATTCATGACGAGCTGGGCTCGTCATGAGCGTGCTGGGAGGCTACTGCATGACGAGCCCAGCTCGTCATGAGTGTGGAAGGGGTTAAGATATCTCCAGGCAAGCGATTTTTTGTTGTTTTTTACTTCTTGCCAAAGTGTTTGCGAAATTTGATTATCATGGTCATTCTTAAACCTATACCACATTTTAATAAACTGGCCTTTTCTTGCTAACTCTTGATTGTTCAAACCAAATTCCAGTCTCATTTGTGCTGGCGAAGCGTTGTTTGGGAGGTGGAAGAGAGATCTATATACTCTAGAAAGTACCTTATTAATTAGTTCCCCATCCGTTCCCATTAGTGCCTCACTTCCATATGTAATAGTCGGGAGCAATTTAGCTCCTATAATTTTCAACAGCGGCCCATAAGTTAAATTCCCAAGGGATTTCTGTGCTATCTTAAATGCTGCTGTTAGTTGGTTGGCTTTCCTTTGGATGTCTTGTTTCTGAAGGAGATAAGTTCCCTTATGGTCAAACAGTACTCCCAGGTACTTATACACCTCTATTTGTTCCAGTTGATTGTTTCCCATGAACCATTTATTTTTTTGTCTCACATTTTTGTTCCTGGACACCACCATGATTTTTGTTTTCGTTTCATTAATAACCATTCCATTTTCATTTGCATACAAAAGTGTTCTGTTAATTAAGCGCTGGAGACCTATTTTAGTGTGACTTAGTAAGATCGCATCGTCCGCATACATCAAGTTGGATATCAGCTTATCCCCCAGCTTAGGAGGATGTGCATTGAGGTCATCCAGGTTGACTGATAAGTCTCCTAGGAATAGATTAAAAAGGAGGGGGGCCAGTACACATCCCTGTTTCAATCCTTCCAGTGCAGGAATTTCCTTTGTTAGTGATTGACCATCCCCCATTCTTACTCTTACCCAGGTTTTGTTGTGGAGCAATTGTATTAGATTTAATAGCACAGCTGGGATGCCTTTTTCCAGAAGTTTTTTCCACAATAAGTTTCTTTGCACATAGTCAAAAGCAGACTTAAAATCAACAAAACATAAATATAATGGCAATTTTATCCTCAGTGATTTTTCAATTGTTAGTGCTAATGCCATGATGTTTGTCGTTGTTCCAAGCCCTTTAATGAAGCCAGTCTGATTCATTGGCAAAATATTATTTTCTGTTACCCAATCATTTAGTTTGTTTAAGAGTACTCCAGCAAACAATTTGGCATCTGTGTCTTGTAAGGTAATAAGTCTATAGTTCTCAGCAAGAGACCAGTTACCTTTCTTATATATAGGAGAGATTAGAGATCCTCGCCAGGAATCAGGGATTTTTCCCGTCTCTATCACTTCTTTGAACACTCTCACCAAGTACGTCGACCAAAAGTCAGGATTTTCTTTATATAGGGTAAATGGTATCCCATTAGGGCCTGGCGCCCCATCTTTCTGCTTCTTAATTAATTTTATTAAGTGCACTTTAGAAATTACAAATTGTTCTTGCATCTCGTCGCTAGCTGTACAACTATCTTGACCGCTCACAGTGATTTTTGCCGCACCATTATTGTTTAGATGTTTTTCCAGGAAAATTGTCCATTCTTGTTCTGTTAGTGTTGATGAAACTACCAATTTGTTTGGCCTTACTAGTTTGTTTATAATTTTCCAAAATTCTCTCGCATTAGCCTGCTTACTTGCATGCAATAGTTTGGACCATAATTCCTGATTAGCTTGATATTTTTCATTCCATATAAGTTTTTTTAGGTGCTGGTTCAATGTTTTTAAGTTAGTCAGGGTCTCTTCACTAGTCGAAGTGGAATTTAGTTGTGTTCTTATCCTATTCCTTGCTCTTTTTAACTTTGTTATTGTATATGGGAGATTCATATATGAGTCTTTTTCCTCTGCTTCACGCTTCAACCTCATATTGCTTCGGTTACTCGAGGATTGGGGTTTCACTAATTTTTTAGTAAATTCCACCCACTGGTCAACTGCCGACTCCTTCCTATTATCAGTGAAGCAGCTCCTTATAATATTTTTGACCGTTTCGTTCATTATGTCCTTATTGAAATTTGTCCAAATTAATTTTTTGTAGTTTATCGTTCCAGTGTATCCTGGCACAGTGTAATATTGTTGGTTAATATTGTTTGTAATATTGGTGGTTATTATCTGCTGACAATGGTCACTGTCTTCGACTAGAAGTGATTATGTTTTGGAATATATTCAATGAGACCATTGTATAATCAATCCTCGAGCTTGCATTATGGGTTATATATGTGTATGCAGGTGGTTTATCGTCTTTAAATCGACCGTTAAGGACTCGCAAACCGAGCGCTTCCATATCCTTGATGAATGTCGTACCTATTTGGTTGCGCCCCTTGTTGCTCGTAACTCCTTGAAGCTCTTGCTGCGGTATTGACCATTGTTGGTCCTGGGATTGTGATACATCATCCCTTATAAATGGAATTAATAGGTTCAGATTAAAATCCCCAGTCATCACGTAGTCTACTAATGGATTATTTAGCATGTGTTCCAACAATATAGTATTAATGGTAGCACATATATCAATTCTGCTTGCTTTTGTTGGCTGGATGTATATATTGATCAGAATTATTGACCTATCCTTTTGCTCAGCATTTTTGTATTTCAATTTTACTATGAGAATGTTTTTACTATTTGTTGCAATTTTTTCGTGTTCTGCTTGCAGACTGCAGGAGATAAAAGTCGCTAACCCCCCACTTGGACGACCATATTTGTGGTTTTTGCTTGCATTTTCATAGTAACCTACATAACCATTCAGTGCAAACGGTTGGGTTTCCCATGTTTCTTGTAGAAATAATATTTGACATGGTGTGGGGATACCCCTTATATGTGCGTTGGATAGTTTGGGCCCTACTCCATTTATGTTCCATGAACACATTCTGAACTCATTTGCTTTTGATTCGGAGATGGGTTTTTTAATCCTTCATAGCTCATCATTGTTATGCAGAGCTTGCACAATCCATTTTTCGTTTATTCTTGATGTAATTTCATTTGTGGAAGGTGGCAATGCCACTCCTGATGAACTAATGGATCTACCCCGAGCATTCCTAAGTACAGTTCCATTTCGTTTGGTAATTTGACCTGTTTGAACCAGATTTGCCGCTTTAATGAATGGAATTGGGTACACTTTCGGGGCCAGCTTTGTAATAGCTATCCCCCAGGCCTTAAATGTCGGAATTTCTTTTAAGATTTGCTCCGCTATTGGCATTGAGTTAACCGTGACCAGTGTCATTTCTTGGGAGCTGTTTTTATCAGCGATAAATTCGATGGAGTTGATGTCATCATTCTTGATATTGATTAATCCTGGGATTGATTTGAATAATCTGAGGATGTTCCCTCTATTCAATATGTCGTATCTGCCTCTGGATTCATATTCAGGGTTGAATATCAGTTGAATATTCTCAGCAACAACTTGATTTTCTTTACATGGTTTTTCCGTTTGTTGTTTTTTTTTATATGTAATTGTTTTTTCTCCTTCTCGTTTCTCAATTACTATTTGATCCCAATGTGGAGATTTAATTTTATGTTCTAATCTAGCTTCTGAGTTACATCTAGGTACGATGTTCTTGGTTTCCCTCAGACATAGCTCTGTATCTCCATTGTAAAGCCCGTCTTGTTGATCGTAGAATTTGCTCATTGTTTTTAGTGACTGAAACATTCCATTCCTATGACCCTGTTTAGAATCGTTCACCTGGGCTTCTACTTTCTCCATTCTATTTTGTTTTTTTGCTGGCGGGTTCATTCTAGCCATCTCATTTAATTTTATTTCATTTTATCCATTTTTATCCACATTGTGTAACAGTTGGTTCTGTATTGTTCTTTGTGTGAAAATTGTGAATACTTTCTTAGGTTCCTTGATGGACAGAGGAGAACTTTTTCTTTCCTTGCTTGGTGTTTCTTGTTGCCATACTGTATTTTTTGTTTTATCATTAGATTTTATTGTTTCCTCATGTTCCTGCTGACTAGACTTTATTGTTTCCTCGTTTTTCTGTTGGCTACGCTTTTGATTTTTCCTTGCTTTGCGTAATTTTTTCTTTTGCCTTTTTGACATAGTATAACCATATGAATCTTGTGTATTACAATCATTTTCTCCTATTCCTGCTGTATTTATATCTTCTTCGTGCGTTGCATTCCTTTGATTGATTTCAGAAGAAAGGTCATTTACATTCTGTGTTTCTTCATTGTCCTCTGATAACCTCACTATTACTTTTTCTTCTTTGTTTGTTTTAGTAATGATTTTGTCATCCTCCATATTGACTATATCCCTATCTTTATATTTCCTTGTACCCACTTCCTGCCCAGTTTCTTCCTTTAGAGCATTTTTTGTGTCCTCAATTATAGTATGCAAGACCTCCGGTATTGCTGCAAGTTTCTCCAATAGGGGGGAGCAGATACATTCCATGTCTGTTTTTTGTTTATCCTTTTGGACTCTAGTTATCAGATTATTAAGCTGCGCAAGTTTGTTATCTATCCCTGCAACTGCTGTAGCCATCATTGTGAGGAGATCAATCTGAATATCCATCTTGTTTGATTGATAGTTTAATGCTTCTAGGGTTAACGTTGATGTTTGATAGAAGAGGTCCCATTTTATTCCAACAGTTGGCATGTCTGTTCCAATTGGGTTGTTTTCAAGAGGAGCTTCATTTATAGGGTCTGATAGAGACGCAAAGTCTGTCTTATGGATGAAATTTGCCTTTGAGAGCACATTCTCTCTTGTGGTGTTATTTTGCCATATTTTCCGCTTTTCTTGGTTTCCATAATCTTTATTGTAAACCAGTGTATTAACCAGTGTATTAATTGGTCCAGTATGAGTATCATCATTGTATAACTGCGGTTTCTTCCTAATTTCTACATTTACTTCCAATGGTATTATTGACAGTTTTGATTCCATCATGCTGCTGGCAGTTTGTAGATTTTGTTTTCCTTGCATTTCTGGATCCTTTAGGTTAGCTAGGTCGACATTATTTGGGTCCGGAGTTACATCTAGGATATCGTGGTCATTGATTTGGAACTCATAGTCCTCCATTTGTAAAACACAATCTCCTTTGAGGGGGGTGCTTTCACTGATTTGCCTCTTGTGTTTTTCAGTTGACATTGGGTTTATTGGGTTTATTGGCGTTTGTAAATTGTCCTTTTCCATATCCTTATGCATAATAATAAGAGCACCAGCCGGATCTTTCAGGAACTCAAACTTGTCCGGTATTTTTCCTGATTTTGCAAACATTCTAGCTATTGGTGAGATTAAGGTTTGATTTTGTCTTAGATTACTGGCTTTCACATTTGGCTGCTGTAGTTTCTTTGTACGTCTGGCAGTTGTCCCCGCTGTTCTCACTTTGCCTGAGCGCATTCTTACCTTGTGTTTTATCCTGTGTAATCCCTACTGCGCACTAATTATTTCCTTTCCTTTTTCAGGTCCTCAAACTCAGGGATAACACACTTCCAGTTTCCTTTTTCTCGTTATTGCCGATGTGCAACCTGTGCACTGCAGTCACTACAGCCACAGCATTTATTGACACAGTACTTTCTCAGGCTTGCGAGATTCCCACTTTGAATCTTGTAGAGGAGTTATTTTCCCAGCGTGGATCTCTGCGTGTCTCCACTCTCACATACTCATGGCCAAATACAACAACTAAATACAATAACCCTCAAACTCACAGTTTCTTGACTTTTTTGTCCTCTTTCTGGGCAGGCTTACCCCCGGTAATATCGCAAGGAAGTGAGTTTGTACAAGTTTGTATAAGTTTGAATGGTGCCTAGTTGTTAGGATACCTCCTCCTAATGACTGCTTTGCTGCACTTCTATGCCTTCCCCCCCCCACACCTTGTGGGCGCGCCCTCCCAAGCCCGTCTGCCCTATCGATAAAGGACAGCTGCCGTGAGGAAGGAACAGGGTCCAGACCAGAGCAGGGAGGATGGCTATGCAGCAACAGTTAAAACAATAAAACAGCAAAGCAGGAGTCCTTACCTAGTGCCCAGTGTCCTCGTGTGCTATTTGTCTTACTCACTTGCACTCACTAGACACCTTGGTGCAATAGACCTCCTCCCAGCACAACAAGCTGCAGCAAAGCAGGCAACACAAGCCTCTGCTGAGAATACCAAATTCAGGCCAAATTTATGCCAAATTGCAGGCTTCACCTGTCAGCCGTCAGCCCTTAGCCGTTGACCTCCTTCGCTCCGTGCTCCAACTCGATGGTAACCGCTGCAAATTATGTCCAAAATTATATCACGCAGTGCACCCTGGGACTTGTAGTCCAACCAGGGTGAGTGTTGACCTCGGAAGGTGCAGTGGTGTGGATTTATATGCCGAAAGTTAATGTGCCCTGGGCTTATGCTCCCGCCAGGGTTAGATGAAAGGAAAAACGACAGCAATTGGAGTCAGCAGATCACCCTTCTATTCCAGCGTGTCTCTGCCGCTGCCGCCGCTACCACTGTTGCCGCTGTCAGTGTCGCGAGGGGGGGAGGAGGGCGAGAATGCAGGGCCGAGTGAAGCTGCGGCCGTGGGACCCCCGGCACCCGGCTCCGGCACCCGGCTCCCCCGGCTCTTGGCAGTGACTCCCGGCTCCCGGATTCGCGTTGGAGGTGCAGCTCTCTCCTTCTCCTCTCAAACTCTCAAACTCCTCACTGCTCGTTCACAGCTCTGAACTGAAGAAACCGCAGAGCAGCCGAGGCGAGGGCCGGGAGCAGCGGCCGCGCAGACAATGAAACTTGAAAGGAAGGAAGGGTAAGACTGGTGTTCACATCCGAGGTCAAGGGATCCACATCTGGGCATAGCCATCCACCTTAGGGCGAAAAATACTGTGCAAACTAATTGGTCAGTATTCCATCCATCATCTGTTCATTTTGCATTTGTTGCCTTAAGTGGGAAGAGTATGCCCAAACATGGGTCCCATGCTTGTTGTGCCACCAGATTAAAGCTAACCTGGCTGATATGAAGTGATTCCCTGAAACTAGTCCCAGGATCCTTGTTTCTGGTCCAGGGAGGACCTGGCCTGGCAGTTCAGGCTGGACTGTTCCCATAGGGAGCAGTATCAAGACTGATTTGCTTATGGCTGGATCTAAACTGGAACGGTGTGGTGAGCGAAAAAACAATGGATTTAACTCATCTGTGACGGGGGTGAACGTTTGATTTGATCAGCATTCTGTCCATCATCTGCTCTTTTTACACAGCTTAAGAATGAGCCCAATTTATTAAACCCTTGGTATGTCGCCATCCTATTGGGTAGGCGAAACTCTTTCTTCCCTTCATTGCTCCGCCTCTAGAATAATTTGTTTCTTATTGTATAATACATTATGCATATTAACTCTTCAATTATACCAAGCTCTCTATATCATCATGCAGACATTTTTATTTTTAGCGATTGCCTTTCGTCTTGGATAATATGGCACAGCCATATAGCTGGTCCTTAAATTGAGCTTTGCTGGTGGAAGAGTTTTTTTTGTTGATCAGATGAAGGCCCGAACAAGGCTGTTTTTTGAAGAAAATAAAAACGTATTTTCCACAGCAAGTATCTGGGAAGCATTTAAATCAACTTTACGGGGAGAGATATTAGCTTTTCAAGCTAAATAAATTGATACATTGAGAAGTATGAAATTCAGGCAACTGACTAAGGCTTTGGTACAGGCAGAATTAAAGCTCTGTTGAACACAACGGGGAAGAAGGGTCAGAGGGAGAATATTTAAAGACCTTCCCAGGGTGGAGTCCCCCTACTATTCAATGCAAGAAACAAAAAACACACTCTGGGGGTCTGAAACTGGGCCTAATAGTGCTCCAGAGGACAAAAAAGCACACTGCTAACTAAGTCAGTGGGCGTTGCTAAGGCTATAAAACATTTAGCTTACTTATAGAGTGCCAAGCAGAGCAAACCGTATGCTGGGATTCACTTCAAATATAGAATAGACCCATACAGAGAGAAATTGGATGTCCATCAACGTCAGATGTAGATCATGTATTATCATTTGGTCATCCAGATAGGAATGGTATGTCCCATGATCATTGAGACTGATCCATAACCTAGGTTTTTCTGGGTCTTATCTCCAAATGTAGTGAAGACCATGTGAACAAAGAGATCGTGATGGAGTCCGGTGCAGTGCAAAATAATAAAGCGTAGTGAGATTAAAAAAGGATAGTAGATCAATACAAAACTTTAATATATCTTGATCACTCCCTTAATAAAAACAAAAAGAGTGCAGTTTTAAGCATATAACTGCATAAATTCGGCCAACATGTTTCAGCCTAAGGGGAACCAAATCCCGCGGCTTTCATTAGGGCCACAGTTCTTAACGTTTGCTACTGCGTATCTATAAATGTGAAAAAAAGAGTAAATCAATCAAAGGATACAACTGTGTAATAATGAAATTTCTGTCAATCCTCTGTATCAATCAGTGTCGATTTTATCTGTATTGTACAGGGAGCGAACCTCACCTCTCCTGGAACCTTGCTCAGGATAATATGAGGCCCCGCTCTGTCCGTCGTTGCCTCGTAGCTTCCAACTGAGCTCAGAGGGAGAAATAAAGCTCTCTCAAGTAGATAATCCGCACCATTATATTGCCAGAGAGACAGCTAAACGGGAGCACAGCATTTGGGCAACAGCTAAATGAAGAAAGGGAGATAAGTGGATGGCTGCTGGTCTGGAGGTCCAGAACACAACAATTCCAAAAAGCTGTTCTAAACATCAGGGACTCATCTAAGGGCAATTTGCTTCATGAAGTACGTACTATAGAGGAAGTGTTTCAACAGCACATTTAAAAAATGTATAAAAAAGGAGCAATCTTCAGGAAACATTGATATAATACATTTCCTAGCAAAAGTAAGCTCCCGAAATGCGGTTGCATAAAATCTTGTTCGCCCAATAAAACTTCAGGAAATTGAGGGAGTGGTTAAAGTACAACATAGATGTAAGGCTGCGGGGGAGGAAGGGTTCCCATTGGAATAGTACCAGATCATACACCCGGAACGGAGACTCATTCTGTTAGATGTGTTCAATATAATTTTGAGCAGGGGTGCTATTCCTTCTTCATTTCGTAAAGGGGTCCTTACCTGTTTTCTTAACAAAAGATAAAAATCCAGAAGATATAAACTCATTCCGTCCAATTGCACTGCTGAATGCAGAACATAAGATTTTCACGAAGATCTTAGCATTAAGGGTAGCAGAGGTCACTCCGCAGTTGATTGGTAGTGATCAGACTGGATTTATTCCTAGGCGCCACCTGTATTTTAACTCGCATTATTTATGGAAGTCAATGATTATTTTACCCAAAATAAGAAACCAACAGTAATTCTGTATATCGATGCAGAAAAAGCCTTTGACCTTGTGAGCTGGAATTCTATGGCAGGACCGGAGGCTTCGGATTATGCCTTCTTCCTTCATTTTATTTTTACAGCAGCAAGAAAACACAGAAAAACTACTTTTCCCATGAACACTTGGGAAACAGAAAACTTAAACATCAGTCCTTTGTCAGTCTTTGCACTCCAGCAGCTTCCATCATGCTCCTCTGCTGCTTCCTCTTCATTTGCTGCTCATCAGCAAGTTAAGTGGATTTTTTCTCTCTCTCCTGGGTTTTGGGGGCTGTAGAGTTAGCGTTGTTGTTCCTAGGGCTAGCGCTAACCTATTTCTTGATTTCAGAGTCCCCTGTCGATCGCGGGACGCTTTTAGCGCTCCTCGCGCGATTTGGTGCCCAGTTGTAGCGCGGTGGGGTCCTCCCACCGCTAGGGGGCGACCTTTTCGCTCTGTGGCCAGCGCGAGGGTAGGATGCTTTTCAAAGCGGTTTTTTTTCCGTGTTTTGCCTCAGGTGCCTGGTTTTTGCTCCCTGCCACCCGGATTGACACCCCTTTGGGGTCGCAAATTAGGCTGTTCATATTTGTTCACTTCCTGTGTGGGTTGTACTGTGATCTGACACCCTGTGGGGTCGAAATTAGCACCAGCCAGTGAAAAAGAGGTGCGATGGGACGTTTTTTCCGGGTGGTGCCCTATAAATAGAAGGGTTGCAGCGTCCCCCGGGGCTGACCCCCATTAAATTGTGTGCCTTTTGTGCCCCCACATTATCTGGGCTTCCTCCCAGTTTGAAAGTTGGTGCCCGTGAAGGCCCTTGGTTAATTGCTGTGCCATATCCCTGGTACCCTGCAGAGCCTAACTTACCTCGTCATGCAGGGGGACCAAGGCCAGTACACAGAGGAGGACCCTCTGAACTACACCCCCTGGGATGACTATTTTTACCAGGCGGTAGATGATTCCATTTACAGGGCAGTTGACCAGGCGATGATTCCCCTAGAGCAGCGACTCACAGCGCGGATGGATGAGGCATACGCAAAGCTTGCGGCCCTGATTCCCGCGATGGCCCCGGCCCCAGCCCAGTCGCCCTCCCCCCCTCCTAATAAAAAACTGTGTACTGGAGGGGTTGACTGAGGCTTTTGCTAAGGTTAAAAGCACCTTTATGGAGCACGAGGGGTCCCAGCCCATCCCTGTGCCCCCAGTTGAATTGCCTCCCCCTACCCCACGCACAATGTCCCCGGAGCCACAGGAGGATGGGGATATCTCCGGACACTGACGAAGAGGCCTGTTCCTCTAGGTCGTGCCTTCCGTCCCAAGCGACTTCCTCTGCAGGTCCTTCGGACATGTTGGACCCAGACGATATTGTCCACCCCGGTCTTCGGACTGGGTCCCCGGGGAGAAAGTGTCCCTATATGTGGCAAACTGTTTGCGTAAGCCAGTGGATAAGGATGCCGGCAGTCGCCTTAGAGCGGAGTGTCCTCGCCCCACCTTAGAAGGTAAGGTGGCGATGACCCCCGATATAGACCCGAAGATGGTGACATTTTTAGCTAAATTTGTCAAGGACCCTAGTAAGGGTATAGACAGGTCCTGGCGTACCTGCGAGGACAAGCTGTTAGATGCGGTAGGTCCCATGACCAAGATTCTGGACATGGCCAAAGAGGCCAAGGTCTCAGGGGATCTTATATCCATGGAGGTCCTTTCAAATTGGGCGCAGCGGGTCATTGTTTTTCTTGACAATGCCAATTGTGCACTCTCTACTGAGAGACGGAGGTCACTTTTGATTAAGATTGACCCTAAGCTGGGTGACCTCGCCTCTTCTGAGGCTGGCGCTGTGGCGCAAGGAGGACTATTCGGGGACCCGTTCATCAAGGAGCTTGGCAAATGTGTAGCCACGTGTACTTCTCTGGACAGAGCACAGTCCAATATAAAGAAAGTTTTTGCCCCTTGGGTTTGTCAGAGGGCCGGACGTGGCAGGGGCCGCTCGTTCGGTGGCAACAGCACCGATCGGGGGCAAGGCTCCGTCCGCGGACAGTTTCAACCCAACGATCACTTCAATAATTTCTACCCGACGAGGGGACAGAGATTCCGTGGCCGAGGAGGCCAAAGAGGCCAGCATCAGGGTGCTGGAAGAGGTGAGTGTACTGCCCTCAGCGAGTTTGCGGGTAGGGGGGCGCTTGGCGCAGTTTTTCCCGGCATGGGTTGCCCTTAAAAGCGATGCTTGGGTGCTGCAGACGGTCCAGGGCTTCCAGATGGAGTTCCATGGTCGTTCTGTCAGCTTCAGCGTCCCCTCCCCACTACTTTCTCACAGCAAGATGCAGATTTAGTGCGCGAAGAGGTTTCCGCCCTCCTCCTCAAAGGGGCGATCGGTTGCGCACGTGAACATCCCGGGGGGTTCCTCAGCAACCTCTTTTTGGTCGACAAGGTCGACGGGGGCCGACGTCCGGTCATCAATTTGAGGGACTTCAATGAGTGGCTGGTGTACCGCCTTTTCAAAATGGAGGGGATTCACCTCTTGAGGAATGTTTTACGTCCGTCCGATTGGATGGTCAGGCTCGACTTAAAGACGCCTATTTGGCGGTCCCGATTTTACCCCCTCACCGTCGTTTCCTCCAGTTCAAGTGGGACGGTCAGGTGTACGAGTTCACCACGCTGCCCTTCGGGCTCTCCTCAGGGCCGTGGTGCTTCACAAAGGTGCTGCGTCCGGCGGTGAAGGCCTTGCGGGCACGGGGTATCAGGATGATCGTGTACCTGGATGATATGCTGTTCATGGATCAGTGTCCGGAACGGTTGGTGTCCCAGCTGCAGGTCGCAGTCGACCTCCTTCAAGGTCTGGGCTTCGTTATCAACGAGTAGAAGTCCCTTCTGGTTCCCGTCCAGTGTGCCACTTTTTTGGGGTTCAACATAGACTCGGGGTCTTCCACTTTGAGTCTTCCCGCCAGGAAAATGGCAAAGATCAGGCACGAGCTGCGACAGACCCTGGCGAGGCCGCTCATAACTCTGCGAAACTTGGCGCGTTTTGTGGGCCTCCTGTCATCCTCGATTCAGGCCATATTTATGGACCCTCTCCATTATCGAGCGATGCAGCGTCTGAAGACCCATCACCTTCGGAAAGGACTGACGTACTCTCAGCTAATCCCTCTGTCAGAGGAAGTGAGAGGCGAGATGCAGTGGTGGCTGTCGCACATGGAGGCCTTGAACGGCCGTGCGATTTTTGGTTCATCCCCGGATATAGTTATCGAGTCCGATGCCAGTCGGTCCAGGTGCGGAGACTTTTCCATGGGTGGCGCCTGGTCTGCCCACGAGCGGTCTTTACATATCAACTGTTTGGAGTTATTAGCGGGGTCCTTTGCAGGCCAGTGTTGGACGAAGGACAGAGTGCAATCATGTGTCCTGCTACGCTTGGACAACGTGTCTGCGGTCCGATATATCAATCATCTGGGGGGGACCAGATCCAAGATGCTGGCGGACCTTGCACGGGACTTTTGGCACGTCTGCCTGGACCATCAGGTGTCGGTCACGGCGGAGTACCTGCCGGGTCAGCAGAACGAAGTGGCAGATTGGCACTCCCGGCACCTGTTGGATGCCAGTGTGTGGAAGCTGGACCCTCACTTCTTCGCTCTGTTGGCGGCCAAGTGGGGCCCCTTCATGGTGGACTTGTTTGCGTCTCACCTGGATCATCAACTCCCGAGGTACTTCAGTTGGCGCCCGGATCCGTTGGCGGCGGTAACGGACGCTTCCCTCCAGGATTGGTCGGGCGAGAAGGGGTACGCGTTTCCCCCTTTTCAATGATAACGCGAGTGTCAGCACTGCTGCGTCGTCAGTTGGCAGAGGCGGTGTTGATCGCGCCTTGGTGGAGATCTCAAGTTTGGTTTCCGGTTCTTCTGGAACTTTCTTGGGATTTTCCAATCCTACTCCCCCTCTATCCTCACATTCTGGTCCGTCCGGACGGGACTCCCCACAGGGATCGCTGAAGCGGATGGCTTGGAGATCTCCGGCGTCGCTGGACGCTCCCAGGCCTTTCGGGAAAAGCAGAGGATCTGCTCTCCAAGGCATGGGCGGATAGCACAACCAAGAGATAACGATCAGCATGGCATAGATGGCGTCGCTGGTGTGTGCGACGGAGTTTCGATCCCGTGGGGGCAGATGTAGTGCATGTCCTTAACTTCCTTGCCGGGTTGGCGGAAGATGGTCTGGCCTACCGGTCAATCAATACTTTCCGTTCTGCAATCTCGGCTGGACATGACCTGGTGCAGGGTTCCCCGATTGGGGAGCACCCTTTGGAGTGTAGGTTGTTGAGAGGGATCCGCCTCTCGCTGCCTCCTGAACCGCGCTACTCCGTCCTGTGGGACGTAAACAGATTTATGAATTTCTTTCTTTCTTGGCAGCCGAATAGGTTTCTTTCTCGTAAAGAGCTTATGGCTAAATTAGCGATGTTGTTGTGCCTGATATCCTGCAGGCGGGTCTCAGGTGTACGAGCTCTCGACATCACGGCCAGAGTTTTTTCCCCGGAAGGGGTGTCTTTTACTGTGAGCAGGCGAACTAAGACCCTCACACGGGTTATTTCGTACCCGGCTGTAGGAGAGTAGGGTCTGCTATCCTATGGTCACCCCATTTTTTTGCTTCACTGGTTTTTGACTTAATGTGGCTGTGGGCCTGCTAATCAGACCAACAGCCCTGCTGTCCTCTCTCTAAATTCACAACCATGTACTTTAGGTACATCACCAATTGGGATTGGGTCACCTTATAAGCCCCTGTACAGTGAACTATAGGTACCCAGGGCATAGGTGCATCAAAGGCCTACCAGGGGCTGCAGCATATCTTTTGCCACCCCTGGCTGGCCATCCAAACTGACACAACTGGCTGATCACTCAGCTGGGGCAAGGTCGTGTAATCACCCCTTGCTTAGGTATAGTATTCCTATATCTAATCTTATAATCTAGACACATATGCACCTATAAGTCACTCCTATGGCAGGCCTTAACAATCCTGGAGGCAGAGTGCTTGGTTTTATGTGAGATTGTGCTCTAGCATGAGCTGAGCCTGTCTGCAGCTTTCGGAACCATGTCCTTATAGCTGTTCTAGAATATTGCCATACCATATACTCTTAAGTGCATTATAATCCTCGCGGTTAACTTCGGTTTGGCTTTATCAAAACATGTCGTGTAAGGTGTCATACTCTTTGGAATACTACCCCCTCGCCAGTTCTGGCGACGGGGGTAGCATTCCACCCTTCTAGAGGGAGAAGACATGTTACTTCCATTAATCCCGGTTAAAGTTAACCAGAGCTTCAGCATCACAAAATGGATGCTGCTGCCACAGACACAAGTCTGACCTCCTGCTGCTGGGAGCCCTTCCAGCGAGGGAGGCTTGGACGATAGGTTTTCTGTCACAGGGAGGTGCTAGCACCACCCCAGACAGGAGATAGTGGATTGGGGCAGGGAGGGCTGAATGAAACGAGACACTGCCTGGGGCACACTAGGTGTCCCATGCATAGTCCAGTTCAAACCGGTGCTGGAACACTCCAGCCCCAGCTCTGGCGCGAAACTGGAAAAAGGTAAAGGGGTGTAACCACCCCCTTCCTGGGTCCCACCCATAGGAGGGACCTAGCAGGTAATCCAGCCCCTTGATTTGGAATAAAGGTAGGAGCTGTGTCCCAAGACTTTAGATAATCCTGACTGAAACTCTGATACGAAACTCTGGAACCTCCTGTGATGTATTTACTATGGGTACTGTATCGATCCCCCTATTTCTGACCCTTGTCTGGTTAATAATTAACTAGCAGCCATTCAACTGCACAAAAACCCGTTATCTGATTAGCCATACAACGGCACAGAAGTCCGTTATCTGATTAGGTCATAGCGCATGCCATCTCATTAGGCAAGCACTATTTCTCCAGCCCCCTAATAGGCATACGGAGTTCTCAAAACAAATCAAACCTACAGCGACCTGGGAAATCCCCGCAGCCATTGTTTTGATTTAGCCGAGAACTTCAGTAAAGAATGTGCGAACGACCAGTTCTTATGACATCCTTATTGACGTATTTATGTCCATCCTTACGTCAATCTCGGCACCTTTCAGGTATAAATAATACCGACATTGCCTTAAGCAAACACACGAGGTGGTGACAAGATTGGAGCAGCGAGACTTGCCGAGGAGCCCAGCTGACAGCGAAGCCCACAGACGCTGCCCCTCCTTTCTGACGCGCTGAGAAAGAGACGCTGCCTTTTCTCCTGCCGAGAAATCCAGCTCCGGCGCTTCCAGCCGCCCTTGCAGGCAGCTGGGATATCAAGCCCTGAGATAGAGATACCAGCCCTCCAGCCTTCTAAATCCCAGGTACTGAACTGAATAACCCCTTGCAGAGAATTCTTGAAGCAGACCCTTGGCAAAGCAAACTTAACTTAAACTGCTACTTATCTACTCCCGCCCACGTATTAGGCTTAGGTCAGGTACATTGGGGTAGGCGTAGTTAGAAGCACCAGTTGAGTACGATTAGTCAATGTATATATGTATGTATCTATTTTATCCATTTTAAGTATCATATGGCTAAGAAACCATATCAATGCTTTTACAGTATTATTTTATAATTCTGTTATTACTGTATGCACTCTACTTAACAATAAGTATTGCAATAATAGCGATTCATTTCTCTTGTATGAGAAAAGAGACTGATCAATAAATAACATCTTTTATTGAACACGCCCGTCTCTTCCTTTTCTCTACAATCTGGTGAAACTAAGAATGCACTGAACTGACTGAGTAAAATAAGTTGTCTTTTGTTTTCCCACGACTCTAGAGATACACTCTTGATTAGGGGAGAGCAAAGTTGTCATGTTCTATGGTTGTCAGAAACTAAATCCCTTCTTGTCTACCCAGGGAGGTTAAACTCCTCCTTGTCTATTCGAGAAAGTTTCTAGTGAACTCTGAGCTAGCTGGCAAACACTAAACTTTAAGTCTAATATCGTCAGTAGAAGACCTAGTTAACCTCTGTCCTACGTCTATACTATTGAAGATATTATTCCAATGCGCAGAGCCTATTGGGATAATAGGAACTACACTACATGGCGCCCAACGGTTTGGATAGGCGATAAATCTAACGTAAGACATTAGAGTAACTCAGTCGTGCTTTTTCACACAGACCCCTTTTTCCCCATAATACTCCAAAGACGTCTGGAGTGGGTGAAAGGTTATATCCGCCAAACTTCGTAGGAGGAGACTCCTATGTATGGTTCTTGGTTTATTCAACGTTGAAGGATACAATGTTCCAAAATATTGTGCATCTAATCTTTGTTTCCATAGAAACCTGATCTGCAAATAAACATAATCTTCTTGTCAGTAAAATGTCAGACAATTAAGTAGAAAGAGAGACAGCTAGAATAGCAGCTCAACTCCTAGCGGATGACAATAGTCTCCTACACCAAGACCCGGACGCAATACTCATCCCGGTCAACATAAGAAAATCTATAACTTTAAAACTTATAGAAAATGGGCTGACACCGAGAGGTGGTACAGTCATATTCGTAATTGAGGCACACGAATATCGGCAGACAGAGGTATTCTATTCATGGATAAACTTTCCAGCAGCAAACGCTGTAACAAAGGACTTCCACTATTATAAAATAGAGGAACCTCCTAATGAGTACACTCCTTTCGAGGAGGTGGAAATACCACTCAAATACCAAGAGCACCTGCTCTGGTTTAATGGCGCCCTAAAGCATAATAATCACATCACCAGGCTCGGACCACTAGGTAGACCAGGAGCAACGTGGCCGGTCCTAGCCGGATACACACCACATCCAGACATTGAAGAAATGCCTGCACCAGATCTTTTAGCACAGCTAAAACAATGAATTAAAATACATAGACAATTAGTCCAATATGTAATGCGGACTTCAACAGTCCAACCATCGATTAAAATTCCACAGCTGATCCCTCATCAGGGGAACACAAATAAAATTAAACCACAGAACATACAGTCCTGTCTAGGTAAAGTACCCGCAAAACGGGAACAAATTCCATTCTGGTTAGCACAAAAAATCACTCAAATAGAGGCAGTGTTCCCTGATACCACCTCTGTTGAGAAACACAGAATTCTGACTATCTGTCTTCCAATGGGAATCGCACCACATGTGGAGGACTGTGACACTTGGGGTACAGTCTTTGCTTCCATTTACACAAAAACACATGGTGTCCCATCCATGTCAGTAATACCAGATGTGCTAAAACAAATTCAAGATGAATACGGTCCAGAACCTGCTTTAACTCTTGGTATGAAACTACTAAAAGACTTCAAGCAGGTCTCGGCAATATTATTAGCCAATATAAAGGGAGAAGCAGCAAATGTGGCGATCCGCCAGAGGTTGAAAGAGACAAATATAGCAGATCAACCATTTGAAATTGCCAGAATCATAGAAAAATCCCATGAAGAACTAGGAAGAGATAGTTTGGGTGGGAATCCAGTGAAACCCCAACTAATAGAAAATCCTGAAAAGGTATTTATTAAAAATAACCTAAACACTTCAAAGAAGATCTGGGATGGAAATAAACAATCCACTCCCAAAGAAAAAAGATTGCAGTCCAGAGGAAGGTCTCCTCGGCGGAGAGAAAGATCTCCGGACCAAGGACGCAAGTCTCCCCAAAGGGAGCCCTCTGTGAAAAAATACAACTTTAGAAATAGGGATAATATAAAAAAAACTGATAGATATCAAGATATTGATACACGTCCCTCTCAATCTTTTCAGACTTCCTCGCAGAAATCGGAAAGAAGAGGACGATCAGAACACAGGGAAGAGCACGTCAAGTCCAAAGACAAGGAACCTGCTCATCAAAATAAAAAATTACAGTTTCCAAAAAAGAAGGTAGCCAGTATTAAAGTAATCAACCATGCCGAGAATACTGAGGACACAGCTGAAAAACGGAGAATGGGCTCAGACAATGCAAGACAGCGCAGCAGAAGTGAGCATAGCTCGCAAGATCCTTATGAATCATCTGCAGACAGTGGACACAAATGAATACATTCAGGTGGAAACTGCAGATACCAGAGTTAGCAAACCTCATAAAATATATGAAATAACATTGCGTATAGAGGGGGATAAGACTAGGAAAATAAGAGGTCTCTTTTGGGATAATCTCTCCAAGGGCTATGACATCCTTCTAGCTGAAAGAGAATGGCCACCAGAGTTTGTCAGGGAGTGCCCTCATGGCGAAGAAATAAATATGCCTGCCTACTCAAATCCTATTCCAATTCATAAAAAATATACACTTGCAAGAAAGTGGGCAGTAGCCCAAGCTCCTGCACTATATAAAAACCATGTGGGATGGGATGAGGACTCTCCTCCTCACACAATCCAGTTAAAATCACAACCTACTGCACAGAGGCAGTACCCAATTAAGCAAGAAGCTAAAAAACGGGTAAAAGAGATCCTAGATCAACTTGAATACCAGGGGGTGATTGAAACTTGCACCTCACAAATGAATAATCCTTTGTTTCCCGTCTCCAAACCAGATAATTCATATAGTCTTGTTTTGGACTACAGACACCTTAACTCATGTTGCAAAACCTTTGCAGTACAAAACTCGCATAGTGCTGCACTAATGAATAACATAGTGCGCAAAAAATACAAAACAACATTAGACATCTCTAATGGATTCTTCTGTCAAAATATAGCACCAGAGAGCAGATATTTGACCGCGTTCTCAATAAATGGCGCGCAAAAAAAATTCTGTTGTTTGCCCCAGGGGTTCAAGAACAGCCCAGGATTATTCTCAGCAAGAGTAACAGAGTTACTACAAATATATAATGATGAGGAATTATCTTATGTCGATGACATTATCTAACAGATGATGACTTGGATACTCACTTGAAGAGAGTGAACACCATAATACTTGGGTTTGCAGCAGAGGGTTACAAATTCAACTTTAAAAAGTCAAGAATTGCCCATCTAACTGTCCTGTTTTTAGGATATGAACTATCAAGTGAAGGCAAAAGCCTGGCTGACAATTTCCTAGAGAAATGTGCTGTAATCCAAGCACCTAGAACACTAAAAAACGTACAATCAATTCTAGGTTTCCTAAATTTCGGAAGAACTTACATTATAAATTATGCAGAGAGAGTTAAACCTCTCTATGATCTTATAAAACCAGATTTTAAAAGAATCAATTGGACTCAAAAACACACAGAAATTTTGAGATCTTTACAAACAGATATGTTAGTTAAAACAAAATTACAAACACGTGATAACACACGCAACCTTGTAATTCGAGTCATCCCAGGAAGATGCGGATTCACGTACCTAACCTCTAATGAGGGAGAGAAGGTACCAATTGCATACAAATCACATTTGTACACAGAAGCTGAAAAAAGGTTCATCATTAAGGAAAACATTGTTCATGCGGTTCAAACAGCTGTAGCAAAAGAAAAATACCAAGCCGACGGTAGACAGGTTACAGTCAGAACAGCAGAATCAGCTTTTGAGGCATTAACAATGCAATTTACCGACAACCGCACTGAATCCAGAATGGATACAATGGGTAAATTCTGTTGCTACAGAAAAAGTAAAATACTATTTTGACCCGGAAATGAAAGAATTAAAATATCTAGAATATGAGAGAGAATACCCTCTGCCAATCGACATTCTGCCTTTACGACAGTACGCCTGTGTAATATATACAGACGGTCATGCTCAACCCTCAGTTTGGGGAGAGCTGGCTTACAACGCCACATGCAAAATTGTAAAAGACGTGTGGCGCGGAGGTAAATTGAGACCTCTATTTACAAAAACACACTCAGTGGAAAATAATTCAGAACAACAAACTGAAATAATAGCGTTAAAAATGGCGCTAGATAATGCCGATCGCGAATTCCCGACACTTATAGTGTGCGATTCGTATTACTGCGTCAAATCATACAATAACGATTTACAGAAATGGATTCAAAACGGTTACAAAGATGACACAGGTGCAACAATAAAGCAAAAAGTGCTTTGGGAACAAGTAGTTCTTTTACAGAAAGAACTACCAAAAACTCACGTGATACATTCACTGAGTCATCGGCGTGATGGCGTTCACGTTGCAGGGAATTCATTGGCTGAGACAGCCACAGCGGTAGCAACTAAATCGGCTTCCGTAGCTACAAAGAAGCATGCAGTAAAATACATTGACGGTGAAACTGTGCTGGCAGTAAAAACGTCATCAAAAGGCGACTGCTCAGCGCTACCGATCAATTACCCACTCAGTTATACATACATAATCAATGCAAACTCAGTCCCTTTTGCTCGAATCCCTGGAGTGGGGGATAGAGTAATTCCAAACACGGACAAGAGAGTCTTGTTAATAGTAGATGCACATTTTGGCGAGGGTCTAAGACATCGCACAATTAAAGATTCTCTAGCAGAATTACAAACAACATACTGGTGGCCAAGAATGAGTCTGGACCAACACCTATTCGCGAGGAACTGTCCAAACTGCAACAGAGATCGCAGTGGTGAACGAAACGGTATATTCCCACGGCTTTTCGCTCAATAAGGAATAGGCTACCAACATAAACACACCCAGTATGAATAATGCGTCATATTAACATGTAGAGACTATTTTCACTTATAATGAAGACCCCAACTTTCGGCTGTCGTCGGAACTGTTATACAAAGATTTGCGAGTCTATAATGGCATATACGCTAGAAGCATGTTACGTTCTGACCAAAATCTTTCCTTTAGCTCTAAAACAGCTTAAGGGGGGTGCCTGGCCAGAATGAACATTGCATTGCGGGACTCTTCTCACTTCCTTCCTGAGGGAAACGGGATGGTGTAAAGAAAAAACCAAGGCATAAAGCAATCTATAACAGCAAAGGTATTAGGTTCAGGAGCTGGGTGGGTCAAACATTTAATAAGTGTCCAACGTAGTCTAAATAACCTGCCAAGAAATTCTCTGAAAGGACTCAGTCCGTACGAACTATTGTTCGGGACTAGAATGTTGATCCAGGACCTTGATAGTCAGACTTCAGTGGTTAAAGATAAATGCTTTGATATCAAAGATCGTTTGGCTATTTTACAGGACTTAAATGAAACAAGAAAAGACCTGAGCAACATAAAGTTGAAACAGCAGCCAACAACCACTGAAGAAAAACCACCTGTCCCAGCAAGGCCTGTCTGGATTCCAAAAGTCGGGGATCTGGTCAGAGAGAAGATCGCAGTAAAGAAGGAATTTGGGCCTTCCTACAGAAAAGCAGTTCCTGTCTTGTCTATCAACGGGACAAGATCAGTAGTACTACCGCCCCTTGCTGGTAAAAAGGAGAACCGAGTCATATCCATCGACCTGGTTAAACCACAATCATGTGGCCGATAACAAATAGTAGGCCAAGTGGACTCCCAAGAAGTAGCAGAACACCAAAGTTTGCTACATCCACAGAGGTTCAAACTGAAAGACTGATCACATTTGAAAAATCTACAGTGAAACAACAAGGACTATGCAACAAAGCAATGGAACTTAAACCTCTTAAACCCCAAATCAAAGCTTTTTCATCAAGAAACACCGACCTACGATGATGTAACTACAGACTTTTCTAATGAAACAAAGCAAAATCCAAAAGCAAAAAGTAATCCAGAAGCAATTGGAACAATTGACAGAACGGCATCCGGCTACTTTATCAACTTCGATGATTTTTCTGAAGATCCAAGTGAACCAGAAGTACAGCCATCAACAAAAACTTTTAAA
The DNA here is from genome assembly GCF_964261635.1 of Lissotriton helveticus. Taxonomy (NCBI): domain Eukaryota; kingdom Metazoa; phylum Chordata; class Amphibia; order Caudata; family Salamandridae; genus Lissotriton; species Lissotriton helveticus. The sequence continues at coordinate 495,942,462 of NC_136063.1, forward strand.
GACAAAGCAAAGGAACTTTTTCATCAACTAAAGGGAACCTATCTGATTTCTCCATGGATTGAAATTTGGGTGACATTAGGTGCATTTGTCCTCATACTTTGGCTCATCATGGTACTATGCTTGGGACATTTCATTGAGGGAAAATATGCTAAAATGGACACAGCAAGCCAGAAAATCAACTTGGTCCTTAAACCACACACATCTTCACATGTCAAGAAAAGAGAACTTTCCTCAGTGAACTTCACAGCCAATCCTATACCAGGCGGTGTAGCATGGGACAATACTGATTATGAAATCTATGGCCCGGTTGAAATCCTGAAGTATCCACATCAATTTAAGATCTCGTTAAGTGACTTTGTAAAACCAAGCACATTTGCTGATGATTGGGACTTTGAAAGTAATAATGATATGATGTCTGACCTAGTAATGTCTGCTAAATTTACAGAACATGATTATTTGCAGGGTTCGTCTAATTATGATCAAATGTTCTGCTACAACCACTATGGTAACCATTATCTCCATAAATCTGCACAACCTAGAAATGTTTTAAATTATAACCAATTGGAACATTGTGCTACTCCTCCAAAGGGTAGTTCTAAAACATTTTATGATAAATATTCATATTTTTCAGGGTTTAACACAAGTAATGCAGAAACATTTTATTTCAAATTGTCGAATAAGACAGGTATGAAGACCATGCTTACAAACACGAAATTGATATATTCAGATTCATTTTTTGAGCAAATGAATACATTTGGTTTTGATTTCTGGAACAATAACATTGAAGCAAAAATTGTTTGGGGTACAAAAGATTGGCAAGTACAAGGTATAGAATCATTGTTCAGAGCCTGCATGATCCCAGAACAAATTATATTTTTGAATGACACTATTCAACAAACTACCTGTCTTGGCTTAGCCAAAATCAAAGACTTAAACAAACCGTCTATTCCAAAGCCAACAACGAACAGTAATAGCTCTATAGATGTTGAGATAGACGTGAACCATATTTTAAACCAAAACAGAACACATCCTGATTGGAAACAATGGTTGATCTGGCCCACAGACACAAATAACTGTCAAGACAGATTCCTGAACAAAATACAGGGGTTCAAATTGACCAGGCCAGACCTTAGATATTCCCAAAGACAACATCCAGGGATAGTAACTACTTACAGTGTGGGCAAGCTCTGCCTTCAATGGCTACAAACATCCACACTGGCAGAAATTAGGCAACACCTAACTTTACTTCAAGAGGGTGCTGACTTGCGCGATTTCATTATGGGACCACGCAAACAGCGTCAAAAACGTTTCATAGCGGCCTCTATATATGCAGCTTACAATGAAGCTTGGAAAGAAACTCAAATTGAGACAGCAGAAAAACTACGGGAAATTGACCGTATTAATTTGGAAAAATCACTTTCTGTTGTGGACAATGGGTTAATGACTCTGTCCTCCAGAATATATTCACTGGACAGTATTGTGTCATCAGCAATCGATATAATATCGCAAGACTTACTGATGTTACAACACGGTCAGTCCCAATTGCGTTCTATTGTACAACTTGGCTGGACGTTACAAAATCTGCGTTCAGGCTATGTGCCTTGGCGTTTAATCAACACAACGTCACTGTTTAATATCTTTAACCTTACTGATAAACAAATCAGTTTGGCACAGAAGGGTGCTGACTATACAATTCTGAGCATTGAAAAACTTGAGAGATTACCATTGACAATGTCAGAACGACCTGTCATTGAATGGATAATACATGGGATAATTAATATCCCGATAACTTTCCAGTTTCAATACTGCCAAAAATATATACAGGCAGGCCAGTATGAAAGGTTGGGTAAAGGGTACATTAAGTCAACATGGAACTTGGCCTATACACACACATGTGTTAGTAATAAAGGCCAGAATGTGTTTCTTAGTGGCAATAATTATGCAAGGTCACTAAGCGGTACACTTCTGTGTCAGGGTATTAGTTTGCATGGAGCCTGTGAAGGGACTACAAATAACCTTTCAAGTCACCAGCTAGGCACACATGCAACACAAATAGAACCATTCTTTAGGAGACTCTCGAACGGGAGTTACATTCTAATTGTAGATCGCAGATGTTGCAGTCTGCTGCCCGGAAAACCTTATCTCATAACCGTGACTACGAAGGTCATGTGCTGTGAACGAGTATTGTTCCCAAACGATGCTCGAGACAGAGAGGCAAGGTTATGGCCCAGTTTGAAAATTTCTTCTATTCGAATTGATACTTTAAGCAGAATGAAGACTGTGCTCCTACAGACGCCAACCCGGTTAACGTCATCAAAAGAAACGTATGATCTCCAAGTTGCAAGGACAACTGCAGAGATTCATTCACTGTTATCAACCAATTCCCCCATACATTTCGCAGAAATACTGAGCGAAATCTTAAATATTTCTGATACAAGCGGAATCTCGAGTGTATTTAAGAAAGTGTTTTCGGGAGCTTTAACCCCCTTCAAAGCCATCCTGGGTATTTTTCCTGATTTTGTCCATTCCATCTTTGGCGGACTTCCTCTCCTTTTGGGACTAGTGGCAGGCATCCTATTTTTGATCCTGTTACTTCGCTATGGCAAACCACGTCACAGACAAGACACCAGCGACAATGGAAGAAACGATCCTAGCCATACGCTACAGGGACCGCATAACTAAAGTCCTTGGAATAGCCCGGCTTAGAGACCTGAACATGACTTTGTTTCTTTCATTTAGACCGATGTGGCAACGTTGTGTTATGCCTGTATTAAGGTGCTTGCTATGCGGCGAAGAATGCGTGTTGGACACCTGTCTGACACTACAATCGGATGTGCCAATGGACGCAGAGACTTTGTTGGGTCCGGTAACGGCTCATGCATTGTACTGTCCCCAGCGGCTACCAATCCTGATGACGGCATTCGTGGAGACTTCACCACTACGATTGAAGAGTAGTGAAGTACAAGATGAAAGCAGCATCGATCAGGTACGACCTTCTGTCAGCTATGCTAATCGAAACATCAATGAAGGCAATCATGCTCATGAATGCATGTTAATTAATTTTTCCGAGTTAGTGGAACTTTCGCAAGAAGCAGTTGACAGTTTTTTCGAAAGTCTCAACAATATGATGTTTCACCAGAGCAGAAAGAATGACTTTGAGCAAACTAGCACACGGCGTTCCCTACACCCTGAATTTGGCCTTCAACTTTGAAAATAAAGCAATAAGAAATTTTCTCACCAGTTTTTACGGAGAGCGGGACATTTTTTTTTCCTTTCTCTTTCCATTTCCAAAAATATTTACGATTTTTTGGGACACTTATCTTCTGCTTAAAGTAAAACTATTCTTAGAGAACAAAATTTCTATTTTTAGCTACTCTAGAGACATTAGCTACCCTCTAGCATGTTCACAAGTATTTATGATTTTGTGATGAGATGGTCTCGAATTTTTCTTCTGTATTAAGAGCCATTTCGTGTAATTTCCGCATTTCGTTCATGCTGATTTCAAAATATGCGTATTAGATTTTGCATTATTATACTGCTTGAAGTGCATATAGTAACTATACTCATCTTTTCGTGTATTTCGCATTTCCAATTTTCAAAATGCATTTGATTGTATTTTGGGGTGGTTCGGTATACACATGCACTGCTAGTTTTGTTTACTATGCCTAGATTTGTAAATATGGACATAGATTACGTGGAGTGGGTGTGATGTATTTACTATGGGTACTGTATCGATCCCCCTATTTCTGACCCTTGTCTGGTTAATAATTAACTAGCAGCCATTCAACTGCACAAAAACCCGTTATCTGATTAGCCATACAACGGCACAGAAGCCCGTTATCTGATTAGGTCATAGCGCATGCCATCTCATTAGGCAAGCACTATTTCTCCAGCCCCCTAATAGGCATACGGAGTTCTCAAAACAAATCAAACCTACAGCGACCTGGGAAATCCCCGCACCCATTGTTTTGATTTAGCCGAGAACTTCAGTAAAGAATGTGCGAACGACCAGTTCTTATGACATCCTTATTGACGTATTTATGTCCATCCTTACGTCAATCTCGGCACCTTTCAGGTATAAATAATACCGACATTGCCTTAAGCAAACACACGAGGTGGTGACAAGATTGGAGCAGCGAGACTTGCCGAGGAGCCCAGCTGACAGCGAAGCCCACAGACGCTGCCCCTCCTTTCTGACGCGCTGAGAAAGAGACGCTGCCTTTTCTCCTGCCGAGAAATCCAGCTCCGGCGCTTCCAGCCGCCCTTGCAGGCAGCTGGGATATCAAGCCCTGAGATAGAGATACCAGCCCTCCAGCCTTCTAAATCCCAGGTACTGAACAGAATAACCCCTTGCAGAGAATTCTTGAAGCAGACCCTTGGCAAAGCAAACTTAACTTAAACTGCTACTTATCTACTCCCGCCCACGTATTAGGCTTAGGTCAGGTACATTGGGGTAGGCGTAGTTAGAAGCACCAGTTGAGTACGATTAGTCAATGTATATATGTATGTATCTATTTTATCCATTTTAAGTATCATATGGCTAAGAAACCATATCAATGCTTTTACAGTATTTTATAATTCTGTTTTTACTGTATGCACTCTACTTAACAATAAGTATTGCAATAATAGCGATTCATTTCTCTTGTATGAGAAAAGAGACTGATCAATAAATAACATCTTTTATTGAACACGCCCGTCTCTTCCTTTTCTCTACAATCTGGTGAAACTAAGAATGCACTGAACTGACTGAGTAAAATAAGTTGTCTTTTGTTTTCCCACGACTCTAGAGATACACTCTTGATTAGGGGAGAGCAAAGTTGTCATGTTCTATGGTTGTCAGAAACTAAATCCCTTCTTGTCTACCCAGGGAGGTTAAACTCCTCCTTGTCTATTCGAGAAAGTTTCTAGTGAACTCTGAGCTAGCTGGCAAACACTAAACTTTAAGTCTAATATCGTCAGTAGAAGACCTAGTTAACCTCTGTCCTACGTCTATACTATTGAAGATATTATTCCAATGCGCAGAGCCTATTGGGATAATAGGAACTACACTACACTTCGACTTCCTACTCGACGTAGAAGACTGAAGAATCTCCCTTGTGGTCAAGGAGTGACCACCCTGTACAAGCAGGCACCATCAAGCGCTCAAAGGTTTGCTTTGTTGTTGCTCCCGCCGGAGCTCGAACGAAAGAGACCAACAAGAACCGGACTTCCAGACATCCAACAGCCCGATCCACAGCCACAGCAAAGCTGAGACCGTTGGAGGCGACGTGAGACATGGGACCAGCCATCTTGGAAAGCCAGCGGAGTGCTTTCTGTGCAGCTCCTGACGCACCCTCGAAGCTGTGCATTGGGGTTTGAGAAGCCCCAGCCCTGAGCATCCTTTGCACCGAAGATCACCTCTCCACACTCACAGAGTGCTGCGTGGGGCCCTTTTGCATTTTCCTGCTCGACACGTCTGTCCGGTCACTTGCCCGTTGGCTAGTGGCCTCTGTGACGACGAACCTTCGAATTTTCAACGCTGATCTGGTTGCTCCAGACTGGCCCTTGCTCCCCTGAAAAGGAGCAGCCCATCAGACCTTGCTGGTCTGATCCAGAAGCCATCTTCGATTCCTGCGTGGGTTGCATTTGCCAAGGCCTGTTGACTTCGAATCGAGATCCGACACCGCCGACAGCGAGAGCCTTCGTGGGACAGTCTGTGTCCAGCACCTGGTCGTCGTCGACACCTCCTGGTCCACGTGGCAGCGGAGAAAAGCTTCACGACATCACCTGATCGCAACCCGACATCGCCTGGTTCCTTCCTGGTCACTGGCTAGTGACCCAGACTCTGTCCCCTCTGCTTTCAGGTATTCTACATCTTCGATCCACCCTTGGATCCAACCGGACTCTTCTCTCCTGGTCGCCTGCAGCATCTTTTCTCCAAGGCTCCATAGAACTCCACGACGAAACCCGACACACTTTGACACCTATGCACCCCCTTCCTGTGGGTGAGGTAACGCGAGTACTGTGGTGCTCCTGTAGAGATTTACATCCCTAGTGTCCTAGTTTTAAGTGGTTAAGTTCTAGTCCAGTCGGAAGACTTCCAAATCGGCAACTGTCTAACTTTACGCACCCATTGACTTCTATTGATGCACGCGTGTGCATTTAGACACTGCACCCGCATCCTCTGGGCCTCCTACGTCCTAACTGCTGTTAGTCCAGTGTAGCCCCAGCGATTCTCAAGGCCCTAGGCCTTACCATTGTTCGTGACGTGGTTCTTATACCACTATTTTAGTATATGGTTTTAAGGGCCACCAGGGCCTATCCATATTTGTGCAACGTTTGCATGTTATATTAAGTTCCTTGTTATACGCTTGTGCTCCTGTGCTCATAAAGAGTTAAGGGGATTTATTTAGAAATAAATACATATATATTTTGAATATATAACCTGTGTGGTGTCCTTTCATTTGGTATTAAAAGGTTTGCATATGGTAAAACAGCTGGCTTCACATGCCCTCTTGAATTTAGCCTAAGACTGCTTTTGTCCATGCTACCACTAGGATAGTTGGTCTATAAGGTTGACTTTACAACCATCACCATAAGGGTTGTTAGGACTGGTGCAAGGTGCTCACTAGAATAGTGAACATCATATACCAGGCCAACTTCTCACACCGGCTTTTACAGATTCCCCTAAACTGTGAGTAGTGCAGTGCCTCTGTGCTTACGAAGATATGACCGATGACACTCGCCCTCCGGGCGAAAGACAACTTCTCATTGCCCTACGAAAACTGTACAAGGCCGTTTCTTCCCCAACAATCGCCAGGTGGGTGGTTGGGTGATGCAGGAGGCGGGGATTGATACCAAACAATTTGGAGCTCATTCAGCAAGAGGAGCTATGGCCTCCAAAGCTTTTGCCCTTGGGGCTCGGCTAGAGGATCTGATGAGGGTGACCGATTGGTCCTTAGATTCCACGTTCAAGAGGTTCTATTTTAAGCCAGTGTTGGAAGTGGCTCGGCTGGTTGTCGACAAGCTTTGAACTGGCATAATCCGAAGCCTCTGGTCCTGCCATAGAATGAGAATTTGCCTAGCCTTAGTGCTGGTAAGTTCCAATTCTATTAAGGGTTCGGAGGCGAGGATTATCCCCCCCAATGACTTCAAAGAAGTGGACCCTCGCCATATGGAATGTAAGTAAATAATTCACGGAGTTTCTGCTGTTAGGACTGTTGCTGCTGCACTGTATTCGGTGTCTATGTACCTTTTGATATGCCGAAGAGAAGGTCAGTATCTGACGGTGCGATTTTTTGCAGGGAATGATGGTCCCAAGCAGGATGCGTGAGAATGCCGGAACATGGGCTGCGTGCGAAGAAAGAGGAAGCAGCAGAGGAGCATGATGGGAGCTGCTTGAGTGCAAAGACTGGCAAAAGAATGATGTTTAAGTTTCCCGTTTCCCAAGTGTTCATGGGAAAAGTAGTTTTTCTAGGTTTTCTTGCTGCTGTAAAAATAAAGTGAAGGAAGAAGGCATAATCCTCGCCTCCGAGTCCTTAATTGAATTGGAACTTACCAGCACTAAGGCTAGGCAAATTCTCATTACTTATTTGAAATGATGGGATTTCAGGATCAGCTCACAAGGCCAATAGCTTCAAGTTACGAGGGGTCAACAGCTGCAATAACTTTAAACTGTGGGGTTTTGGACCCCATTCAGATTACCAGAGGTACTAGGCAGGGATGTCCCCTCTCACTGTCTCTCTTTACCTTGTTTACTGAGCCTTTAGCATGCCTTCTGGGGGAATGTGGAGGGGTAAAGGAAGTGGTTCCAGGGGCACCAAGACTCAAATTCTATGTGGATGATTTGGTGCTATTTTCATCACCCAAGAGGATGGTTTTTCATGATTTGTTTAAAATATATAAGAGGGTTACTGGTGTAAATTCCTTGACTCAATACTTGCAGACTCTATATCAGCATAAACCAGGCAGATATTTGGGAAGTTGAGTATCTGAGAAATAGGAGGATATATAAATTCAATTACTGCTCCCAAAATACCAAATTTAAACTATAATGGATGGGTGGATCAAGATACCAATTTCTATTATTGGGAGAGTATTAGCGGTAAAAGTGCAGATCCTTCCTCTATCAAATTTCTCTTTTTTCAATGATCCCATCGGTATTATATAATAAAATCTTTCAAAGGCTGAATGCACTCACTAGCACTTTTAATCTGGAATAAGTGCAAACCTAGAAAAAGCTTTAAGAAACTGAGTTTGCCATCTCAGGAAGGAGGATTATCCCTTCTAAATTGGAGAGCTTATTATTTAGCTGGTTATTTAATAATTCACGATGGATACTACAAATCCAATAAATGTAAGACAATTGATAACTTTTTTCTAGCTGCTATGTGCGATGGAATTTTTCCCAGCCCAAATCCTACTCTTCCGAAAGTTAAGAAACCGAAAGAGGTAATGTGCCATATTTTCGGGCTGTTCAAACAGAAATATGTATTTCACTGGTTAAGGATTCCATGCAGAACCCCCTCTTGAAAGCTGGTGCCCTGAAGTATTGAAATAAGAAGTGTACAGATAGGTGAAGTACAACTTACAGAAAGTCAGAGATTGGTTGATTAACGGTGTTTAGGGAAGTGGTGCAAACTTGACTCCCAGTAGTCTGGGGCCAAAATAGATTGGTTTATTTACAAATTATCTGTTTTACAGAAATACCAACCATTGCAAATTGAATCAATAAGTTGAATTAGTATATGCTTTATTTTACTCCACCAAAGAGAAAAGAAAACAGAGTCAGTGGGTAATATTAGTTAGAATCAGAAGTGTAATTTTAAAGATCAGCGTCAAGCCTTTCAAAGTAAACGGTTACAAGAAACTAAGGTAAATGCAACTCAAGAGGAGTGGTTGGACACTTCCCATCTCTGTTCCAAAACATAGAGTGGCCCTATTTTACAAAGAAATCAACTCGATGACCGTGGATGGTGCCTTATACTCCTTTATATTTGCATAAATAGAATACGAATATTTCCAAACAATGTACAAGAAGTACAATACCTAGTGGGTGGATCATTTCATTGTGGAATGTGACAGACTTAAAATATTTAGGGGAGGGGTTCTGAGGTGCATTTGGGCTTCTCTCAGGGCTGAATATGCTAAACATCCACATTCTATTGTTTTAGGGGGCTCCAAACACTTGGGAATCCGCCCAGCTCTGGCACAAAGTTGGTGGTCTATTCCAATGATACTGACACGATCAGTAATAACCACTATTCAGGAAATCGGCTGTACCACCATAACTGCAGTAATGGATTGAAAAGATAAATAAAGTATATGCTAAAGAGAATTTGTGCGCAAAGAGGATGGGGGATAAGGGACGCTTTTTGGAATTTTTAAGTAACCTTCGTATTTTATAACTAAATTAAATAATTAAGTATCCTAATGTACTGAGAAGATAAATATTGTATACAAAGGGGTCAGAGAAGGGAAGGATTTTTTTTTTAGGATTTGGAAGTATGTTTGCACTTTATAACTAAATGAAATATTTATATTAATGTATGAAGTGTGTTACACTATAAAAATCACAGAAAAATCCGATTGCACTTTAGACGGCGCTTTAATTAATTTGAAGGAAGATCCCCAGTTAGACTTTGTAGCATTGTATGCTGTAGTAGGTTATGTAATCATGCCACATCGGGAATTTACCCTTTTTTTTTTAAACTAGCACAAAACATATTTTTATGTATTATGTATCTGCTGCAGTGTACTGAAATAAAATAAAATAATTTTTTAAAACCATTTAATAGCTGTGTATATCGCTAAAGTTTTACCAATATTGCTTTATGGTATTGAAGTTTTTGATATAAATGTTGAATTTTCTGCACAAAACGGAGAGAAAAATATTTAGTAAAAATGTTTTAATTTAGATACACTAGCTTCGATCAAAGCAATACGTCTCAAAATGGGTCCCTTCAGGGGTTGCTGTAGTCCTCTGATGGGCTCACTGGCTTTTGCTTACCAAAGAGAATATCTTTAGAGGTCTGCTCGGCACAAAAGCACTAGGTCAGAGCATGAAGATTGGCACTTTGTATAAGAATTTTAACCAAGTACTTTGCACTTTAGATTAAGTAAAGTTGATTTAATGACAATGTCCTGCTTGCACTTAAACATTTTAAATACACTATCAGGGAATAAAAGAAGATGGAAGCTATAATTTTTACATGCTCTGGGGCAGAGCCTCAACCCTATTTAACGTGGAATTTGGAGCACCGCATCCAGTGCTTTCTATTATTGTTCCGTATGAATATCTTACTGTTGAAATCAGTAGCTAGCGCTTGGGGTGGGATGGCCCCAGAATATAGACTGCGATCTCTGCCAACACTATTCAAACTACAGAGCATGTTTTATTTTTCTGCCCTTTACTACATATTAGTTACTGTTGTCTGTTGAAGCCACGGTTTTTGTAACATGAAGTTCATTCGACAAAAGATTTGCTGCAATTATTACTCATACCAGTGAATACAATGATGTGCTTTAAAATGTTCACACTTTGTAAGGGTTATTTAAGGTATGCATTGATCATGTAATATGTATATTTTATAATGTGGATTTCATTGTAGATCAAAATCTTAAGAAACAGTTGTGATTTATTTGTGCAATTATCTTAAAAGTAATTACTACTGATAAGGACGTCCACATTACCTCTGAAAACGGCAGCCAACTTGCTATGCATAATAAAGGGACCCTAGTACATCTCCAGAGGTTTAGTGACCCGATTTCACAACCAATGTGTCAACAGGAGTGGAAAGAACTTTGTCTCTAACAGTTATACAACTATTGTCACAATTGACAAATTCTCAGGATAACTCAAATGATTAGAACCTAAGTGGTAAAGCTGAATGAATAATAACTTATGTTCAAATTATGTTTTCCATTTTAAAGTCATTGAGTCTAATCCCAGGACAAATCTGGATACCAATATTTGGGAGCAGATGCAAGGGGTTCAAATAAGAATCCCAGTAAAGGTCCTACAACAAACTTGGGCAAGAGCCTCCGGTCAAAGGAGATGAAAACGTAGACATGTAGGGACCATTTAGGAAAAGCCCAGGAAAGGAAGAAAGAAGATCTGTGAACTGTAGTGATCAGGATCGAGAAACATTATCCACAATGTTATTAAACTTTGCTGCAGCTTAGTGAGGATGCTAAGATTATAAATTAAAAGAATGTTAATGATTTATCAGTTGCTGGTGCCATCGGTACATTTTTAGTGTCAGTAGTATATTAAGGTTGACAAACTGCAGAATGTATTGTCCAATGTTAATTTTTAGATGGCGAGTATAGACAGCGTATGTTGAAGATTTTACAAATACAAAATAAATACATGAGAACATAAGGGTGGTTGCTTAGAAGCAAGTGAGTAAAAAGGTTGTGCAAACAAAAACGAATCAAAGCTTTACAAAATAGCAACAAGTTGACATGTTAGTTTGGTTAAGTTTTGAACAACTGTATTGGTCAACGGCTAGCAAGCAGTTATACAAAGGAAACGCAGAACTTATCGCTGAATAGTTATTTCAATATTTCACGCATAGTGTGATATTCTTAGCCATTATATTAGGACTATATTCCTACTAACAGTATGAAACAGTAAAAGAATTAAACAATTACCATTGAAGCAATTGCAGATGTCTTCATGTGTGACATATGAACACGTGAGCAACATAAGTCAAGGAAAACAGAATTAGCAGAAAAAAACAACAAACTAGCAACAATATGTTTTTATGCGAGATAAAACACATTCATCTAGAAAGGTTTTAAGTACAGATGGTACGAAAAAAGACAGCGGATGTTCAAAGACATTATCGGATATCTGTTTAGAAATACAAATATTCTTTTGGTTCTTAAATATACAAACTAATATAGCAAAACAAAAAACAGACTCAGTGCAGTATCACATGATTATCAATTGCCAGCTCAATCAGATCCGATGTATGGCAGTAAGAGCAGTGCAAGTGAGTTTCCAATGTAACAAAAAAAGGGCCAGTAAACTACTTCACATACTTCTACCAAGAACTGCACAGCAGTATGAGAGCAGGGGGTGCCCACAAAAATGGACAAAGATCTGGGGAAATGGAATGAAAGTAGGGGGATGCTCTGTTAACCATTTCAAACTACTGACCCACCCAAGGTCCCCGCACAGTGAATACACTGGGGCCGGGGTGATCCTCCCCTGATAGGGGAAAATGGGGATGGGGACTTGTTGTAATAGTGGTAACCCGCATCTGTTAACAATCATGAGGTGTAAGATGAATGTCCTGCAATGTATACAGCATGTCACTTGTAAACTTATGCTGATCGGAATGGTTGTGGCTGTGTTAATGATGTACTGTTCCAGGATAAAAAATACAAAATGAAAAAAATACCTACACAGCAGTGTATTCATGTTATGCAACACAATTTACAGTCACAGTGAGATAACACCAATCCTTGGAGAAATGTTCCCATGTCAAAACGGTCTGATTACAATTAGCGTACCTTTTCATTTCAATTAGTTTTTGTTTGTAAATTAATTCACAGCTTAAAAGGATATAATTTATTATTGGAATCCTCCATAACGTTTTTGATGCTCTGTTGAAGCCATAATTTCTGCTGATCCAACTCCTTTTCTTTGAAGTCCAGATCTTCAATTTCTGCTTTCAGATACCTCAGTTTGTCTATGACTTCCTTGGTATTGCAGCCAGCACCCACACCTCTTAAAGATAAACAAAATGATGAAGACTTGATGTCAGTGGTAATTTATCAAATATAAATGAAAAGGAAATGTATGTACTTACCATAGTAACTTCAGTATTTCTTATTCATATTGTTCACCTTTCTCAGATTTTGAGAAATGCTGGTCCAACAGCGAAAAACAGAAATTTGCTACAGTTTTTAGATATCCCTTGACAGCAGGACCTGTTGTCACCAATGTTTTTAAGTATACATATCATTAGTCTTGGCTCCACCTACAGGAGTATTACTCCCACCTCATGCTATAGGCTGTTATGAAAATCATTCCACCTTCCTATGTAGCAATTGCCTTGCCCTGTGTGAGGGACTATTTTACATCTCAAATGTACACTGCCTCAAACATTTAACTCACACATTGATTATTTTATCTTCTAGAGGAATTGTATATAGAAAGCAGTTGTTTTTATTTAGGTTTTTTTCACAGCAGCTGGCTTTTCTTTAATGTTTTCTTCAGAGCTGAAAATGCAAGCCAGACCTATCGGCTTTGACAATGCTTGCTTGTAGACGTTTTAAAAGGACAATTAATTAGGGAAGTATTTGTCCTGCATTGCCATCTAATAGACTTCTTCACTGCAGGGAAAATGCTTACTACATGACAACCTGATCCTTCAAGAACCAAAACGTCATGTAGTGTGATTAGTCAGATGTTTGGAGAATAAGACAATACTCATTGTGAGAGATTGGAGGTCTGTGAGAAACTATGAAAGCGGGAGAGTTTGCCACTAAACAGAAATGGGATATCTCAAAATTAAACTTGTTATACGTGGACAGTGGCTAAACTGTACAGAATGTTTAAACGCAGGAAGACCAATGTGTTAAATACCTAAAAGGTTTGTACACATTTACTTTTCTGCCCAGTCTTTAAGTGGGAGAGCAGATAAAGGCGCAGATCGACTCCGGAAAACAATTTATATCGAAACCACGCTAAGCTAGGCACTCGTACAGCTTGACTATGGAACTGCGGCATTAGCTCACTGTTTAATTAGTTCTGTAGAAATCAATGCAATTTGGAAACAATTAATTGGCTGTGAAGTTTTGTTCGAAGCAATTCAATACGAAGGCTGCTACAGGGTGAAGCCAAGATGGATGCGATTCAGCTCTTTCCACATCCACACAGCCATCGATAAGGATGGCAGATGAGCACTCCTTTTTCTATAACCAAAGGGAACGCCCTGAACAAGAAGGTGGAAATACTCCTAGGTGCCCTAAAAGAGACAAGCTAACATCAAGTCACCAGTGGAGACCTGATCAATGATTTCTTGGCAAGCTGGAGGTGAGGGGAGAAGAGGTTAACAAAAGGAGCTTAGTGGACTAATGTGCCCCAATAAAGTGACGTTTCTGGATGGTATGGCATGATGGTCCAAGTGTGGACACTGGACTCCAAACTTAGTGACAAAGAATTTAGGTTCCATCATGTGAATTCATAGAACGCTGCCATGGTTCAGTGTGGACTGTTGCTATTGCATGCATCAGGACGACAAACGGGCTCCTATCTTGTCAATTTGGTTTTAGAAATTGCCACTATGTTAGGGTGACCTATGTCAACCTCTAACCTAATTCTGTTGTTCTCATAAACCTGTGAACAAAATAAATATTGTTATTCAAATGGATTGTCTTTTCCAAAAGTAGGGAGTTGGTAACATCATACACACCATAAATGAGCAGAACTTGCATGCAAGTGTGATATCATGTGTTACTGCAAACATGAAATTCAAATCAAAACATGAATTTGTCATGAGTCGTGAGACCTCCCTAAGAGCCATGACTGGGGTGAACAGCTGCCCTGGTCCTTCCTCTTTCAAGGTTCCCTCTAAGCTCATCCTGTTGGACCAAACGTTTAGGAAGGAAGGCGAGGTCTTAAATTAGAGGGATGCCCACCCAATTAAGAGATGCCACATCATCCCTGCAAAAAACATGGTGGTCTCAGGTTTTCCTTTCATGCCCCCCGTTTCTGGAATTCTTTCCCTACTGAGCGGAGATCAGTAACTGGCTACGCTCAATTCAGAACCCCTCTTAAAACCCTTCTGTTCTCACAAACCTATGATTAAAACTTTTGTAACTCCCCTGCCGTCGTCCCCCTGCTCCTAGCGCCATGAAACCGCCTGGTGTAAGTGCACTCTATAAATAATTTTAACATAACAGAACATCACCAGCAGACATTAACAGAAGCAGGTTCGTGTTTGTTCCATGCGGCACAACATGCTGGGAAAGATCCAAAATGAGCAACATCCCAAAAATGGAGTGTACAGGTTTTATGGGCCTGTATCAGACACAAGTTTTCCCCCTTCCATGCAAAAATTCAAAGGGCTGCCTACTGGACACCAGAGCCAGTAGTCTGCCCTCTTCGTATTGATCAGGTTAGGATCTTCCACCAATCAGCAGGGAGGTACCGCTAATTGCTCTTGATATTCACATCTCCCACCTTTTCTCCTAGTAGCATCATCCTATGTAATAGGACTATTGCGTAATGGGCCTCTAATCTGCCAGTTGTTAAGCACAGCAATCATCTCCACTGAGCAAGGAATCTCCAGAGGCAAACTGAATTGGGAGACAATCCAATAAAGTATTCTTTATGCACACGTGCATGAAAGAATCCATCTATTGTAGATCTAACATTAGAGAAGATTTCCAGAAAAATATGTACAGGTCAGTGGCTCTGGTCCATGTACCAAGTGCCAATCAAAAGCTGCAATGTAATACAATTTTAAACAAAATGCACCATTGTGAACTTTACCAAAAGAGGGGTAGTAAATGTCTTTTTTTTAGGCTGTGCCTCATAGCTACCTATCCACAGATGATAGGCAGGTTTATACAACTGTCTTCCTCAGTCAACCTACACTTGTTAACACTTGCCACACAAATCCTTCCATTAGCCCTGCAGCTGTTAAAGGACAGCTGACCGTGCATTAAAAGTTGAGCACTAAAAGGTTCAAAACCCAATTTTAAAAGACCATTACAGTCAGTGATATTCCACTTGCAAGTCTCATGGCGGAGCAGCAATCAAAAACAAGAAGTGCAAAAGTGAACAAGCTTGGACAATGCTAAAACACCTATTTATTTATTTATTTGCTTTTATAGTGCTGGACTCGACCCCCGAAGGGGTATCTCTGCGCTTAGCTCGCTGTAGGTGTCGAAAACAATGCCTTTGGGACATGCAGACAGGAGGCTAAACCTCCCGAAAAAGGTGTGTTTTGAGTGCTTTCCTGAAGGAGAGATGATTGGTGTTTTGTCGCATGTCAATAGGGAGTTTGTTCCAGAGGGAAGGCCCTAGCATGTTATTTGTTTGTAATACTTGGTAGTTCTGTTTAGCAAATTATTGCAAGATTAGTTTTTTGTGGCATATTTTTATTAAGTTGCAGAATATTTTCGAACTGAAAAAGATACATCCATTGTTAATATTAGAATCAAAATAATAAAATTGAACTTTAACACTTTGTAAAGTAATCAAAAAATAATGATGTATTGTGTTCTAATGTATATGCTACATAAGTTTATTCTAATTCGTTTAATAGTACAAATGTTGTAGTATCAAGTCATATTTTCTAGAGAATTGTTTAAGAGAGCTAGTTTTATTAGAATAATGGAAGCACCCTTTTCTGAAGATAGCTCACAGCCTCCCTTAAGCAGATCTCTTGGAGCTGAACTTGCTGTAGGACACAGCTTTGAAAAGAATTAAAAAAAAAAAATGTTTTGAAAAACAAAACTGCACATTGCTCGTAACAAATACTATATTTTTTCCTTTGTGTACTGTTTTCGTAGTGCACTTTTTTTTAAACAAAATTTGCACGGGTGGCCTAGCAAGGGTGCCACAGACCTGTATGCAATCACAGAAAAAATTGCACCTTTCACAAACCTTCCAGGCACATACACTTGTCCAGATTCGCACTTGCACACATCCAGCACAGAGTAAGTAAGATCCAGCCGTCAAGCCTCCTCCTACATCGCTCCTAAAACGTGAAATGACCTGCCGCTGCTCAATATATCCTTAACTCTTCAATTCTGCAAGAAACATAAGTCCTGGCTTTCCGAGTAGTCCTACTAGGTCCAAGATTTGGCTAGATATCTCCTGCTCAGTGCAAGGATATTTCGCAGGATAACATCACATCTCATTTGTAATACGCATTTGGAAGCCTGTGGAGACCCATTTGCACAAGCTTCAGCTGTCACCTGGCAGCTGAATTGCCCCTTAATAAGGTATGAAAACTGCTCCCAGAGCAGGACACAGGCCTGAGTGTGAGGAGGTATTTGCTGTTCCTCTGGCAGAATGACCACCTAATTTGTGCCCCTGAACTTCCAACTCAAGCGAATGTTAGCCGACATCTGGGCAGGTGCCTTCTTTGTCCCCACAGTCAGCCAGGTACCAATCCCAGTGGACGAGGAACTGCCCCCAGACCTGGTTTAGAATGACCACAGAGGAAGAGTCCTTGGCCACAAGCGGTGGGCATAGGAGTTTTGCAAAAGGGAAAAAAGGTTTTGTCATCTTGGGTTTAGACCGAGAGGGGTACTGTGCGAATGGAGTCACTCCTAGGAAATTTTAACCCATTGGTTAGGGAGTGGCTAGGAGCTTCCCTCGTCCACAGGTCAATGCCATGTATAAATAAATGTGGCTTCCCAGTACCCTTCTTAGAACACTTGCTAGACCTACGGAAGAATAGAAGGGAGCAGGGCCTGCCGACTGATACCTGAAAAGAGTCTAGAAGGCTGGACCTGCTCTCCCTCTTGTACCCATTGGACCCCAAAGGACTCCAAGGGTCATAAGGCTCACCTCCTGTTCAAGCTACGGGGACACAACAGCTACAAGAGGCATTTTCTGCAACTGTCCAGTACCAACAGGACCTGCCCTGGACCCTGATGCTCGTCTCTTCTGGAGTGAATCATCAACCCCCTGCCCCCGCAACCCCCAAGTATTGTTCCTAAGGCCCTGGACAATTCGCTGGTGTCAAAGTGTACTTCTCCTAACTGTTCCTAAAATTTGGAACTTAGAAAGTTTTTTCTCCAAAGATATCAGAGGTCCGAGACCAACCTGCCAAGCCGATCCTACAAAGGTGTGTTGCTGCTGGGCCAAAGATCCAAGCTGCTCCCCCTCTGAGCTTTTCCGCAGTGAAAATCCGATTCACCTGGACCTCGTGGAGAAGGTATCTGGCCTCATGGAGCCCTACTCAGCTACAACCTGCAGCCTTGCCCTACTGGAAGAATCTGAGCTCCAACAAAGTGACTAAGTCCAAAGGTAGAAATCTTCAAAAGTCTACTGCTTCATCGAGACTTCGCCCAGCAGCTATTCAATGACGTGAAGCAGTCTTCAGCCACAGACTGGAGCCTTGCCCCGCTGGGGATTTTGGCTGCCATTTCAGACACTCAGAGCCTGACTGAGTTCAGCTGGCAGCCTACACAGTCACAAACATAACAGATATCTCATCCGCCGAATTATACGGGCCATTGTATGTAATGCATTTGTAATAAGGCAGGCAGGATATTCCTCGCATTTGTGACGGGGTATCCATCCACCAAACTCTAAATTAGGCATTAAGTCTGGAGGTAAAACCTTTGGATAGGTCGAATCCGATGTCTATGTCCGACCCGCACTCCATCGCAGATGGCCTTAATTTGTGCCTTTTTGGTGCTTTTTTCTATTTAAACTTTAAGAACTCATAGGTCTGGTTTCCCTTATTAGATTTATGTCATTTTGGTGAAATTTTATTTATTAAAATGTACTCTATTTTTCAAAATTGGTTTGGGATTTTTACAATATTGCTATTTTTACTTGATTGCTGTTTTGTTACTGTATAAATACTATGCACAGTGCCTCTAAATTAAGCCTGTCGGCTCTGCGCCACAGCTATCAAGGGTTTGAGATCAGGTTAATTTAGTGCCTTTAAAAGTTCACTGCGACAAAACGGGAAAGAAGAAAAAAGTTCACCCTACCAAGGGTTGCTGTTATTACTGGAGTTGGGAATCACCCCCCTAACTAATACCTTAATTGCAGACGCTTGTGTAAGATTTAACTACAATATTTAATCATGGCGAGTGCTTTTTAAATCAATAAAACTTGTATTCAAGAAGAATTGTTTAAACATTTGCTGATAAGAAAAGTCTTTGGTACTCTTATGTTTCTGTGGTAGGACTGGCCACTGGCAATTGTTAATGTGAAACTCCCTTATTAAAACAGGATTCTAAACATCCCATTCATATCTTTTAGGAAGTACCGCAGGTGCTCGTAAGATGCAGGTGTGGGTTGGCAGACATTAAATGATATTATTGCACCTCACAGATGATTAAATCATCTGACTATCAATGACTAGCTATTTGGGGATCGAAGTGATCCACCTAACAAATTAGAACTATGCTCGTTAGAGATGCATTAGATTTTTTTTAATCTACTATAAAAGTAGAAGATTACCCTATACCCTTCCATCTGTCACTTGCTACCCTGTCCTGGCTGGCAGGCGGCTCTTAGCCATATTAAATGGTATAACAGTTCCACTGAAGCCACCCCTCCTGTGCGAGGGTATCTGGCTTGCACAGATGGCGAAACACCTCAGCTTCCATGGCTGGGACCGGATCCTCTTCTCCATTCTTGGAGATATTTGAAGCTGTGAATACATTAAATAATTTCAGGACCCAACATCTGAGTTCAACCTATACCCCACTGTTTTAATGTTATCTGCAGCTACAACACACGTTAGAAACATGTGTCAACTGATTGAAGGTACTTACTGAGTTTAATACTTTAGAAGATAAAAAACAATGAATAGAGGGGGCAAGGGTGGTATTTCACTGATCTATAGATATTTAGTAGTCAACTTACCCGACTCCCTGATGGCCTTGAGGAACGTCGGGAACTTGACTTGGAAACCCTTAAAGGGATGGACTGAAGCCAAAATGTTACCCTGGCTATATACTCACTCCTCTGGCAGATTTGATTGAAATACTTGCACCAGTATTACTACTGGCTTGCGCAGCTTTGGCAAGTGGGAACAGCGGGAGGCCCCAAGTGCAAATCTTCACTTGGCACCTATCATCATACAATAAGGGAATGCCCAGTAATACAGAGATACTGGTGTGGCATTAGTGGAGCCCTAGGGTGAGTAATGGACAGAGCGCATGAAAAGAACTCAAATTAGTCCTCTTGGAATCATGGAAGACCTGGATGCTCGAACCATACTTGTTCTTTATTGGCAATGGGTCTTTTCATATCTGAAAGTGCCTGCCACTGCCCTACCACTGGCGAGAAGAAAACGTCCAAACAATCGCCGAGTGGAAGATCGGTATAGAATATTGAGCAAAGAAGAGCTTGTTTATAAAGTGTGGGGAGTTCATCGGAAACATGCGAAAATATGGGGTCCTTGGCTGGATCCTTTGGCGGCTGTACCGTAAAACTACTTTTGGTTGACATTAATGTGAATACGATGATTCACATAGAGTACCTGTACTGCTGTGACCAATACGCACGTCTTGAAACCGATGTTAATACTAGACGTTAAATATGGTTAAAGCTGATAAACAGATTACAACAACAAAAAACAGTATTCTATACCTATGACTGTCTGCAACTGAAGAATCAAACACATTTAAGTATTATGTAGCAATGATATGTAACATAACGTGTATTTGTAAAGCGCACGTTCACCACCACGGGTATCTTGGCGCTGCATAACAGATGTTTGTTGTTACCCAACTCAATGGTACTCATTTTATCGAACTCAGTTGGATGAAAGGATGAGTGGACCCGCCGGGATTTGAACCTGTGACCATGAGGTCGAACACAGGCCCCTGCAGTAGAAGCATTAGTCCACTGAGCCACCAGACCAAGCTATGTATACAATTATGATCCGTTGGGACAACTCCGTGTTCTCTAATGCGGCTGTTGCCATTTGTGACCAATCAGAGCTTGACCACTTGTTCTCTCTCCCTGCTAGTTACATGCTTGTTCCTTTGTGTCAGCATCTTTGCAGGTCCAGTTCTCGATGCGCAGAACACACATTGTCACCAAGATTACCCTTTTCATACTGTACAGCACAGAGCCCTTTTGCCACTGTTGAAACAAACAACCTGCTGACCACAGCTCTGGAACCCTTCTATGCCAAGATTCCAATGGGAGCTTCACTGCCAAGATGGAGATCGCAATATAAAGGTACAGAAGACCTGAGTCACATGGACTGCTTGCTCCACCAAAAGAAAACTCTGAAAATAGTGATTTGAACTGCCTTACCAATATTCTGATCCAATAGTGTGCAACTTCAAGAGTAATGTGGTGTTGGAATGATGCCTGGTCAGTGCTACTGTTTCCCCCCTCCTAGCACCCACACCACGCTCATTCTACTTTGACCAGAAAACACCAAGTGCGTCAAAATAGTTTAGAGAAGGATTTGGATCTCCTATCTGATTTCCAAAGATTATCTTGAGCAGATGACGGTTATCTGGATCCAGATAAAGGAGAGTAGACGGAGAGTGCATGCTTTATGGGCGCCTCCTTTGTGCATTTATTCACCTCCAGTGATGAGGAATAAATAGCACAAATAAGCACACGCTTCAACTGCACCAACCATTACACTAACAAGAACCTATCTACAGACTTCATCAATTCGTTGTTACCAAGCACCTATTTCGATCGTCACACTATGAGGGCCAGCAAGCAGGTGGTAGTGATAATTGCAAGCCAAAAAACTAAAAATAAAGGTATCTTCTAGCCGATAATTCCATTCGCTAACTGTAGACAACTGTTTAAGTGTTTAGTTGATCAATAAGATGTGGCTGTGTCTTATGCGCCGAGGCAAGATGGCGGCAGACTACTGAGCTCTGTTACGAGCAAAGAGCTTCGTCTTTTTTAGAAGCCTTTTCCTGCCTTACCTTTCTTCTCCTGCTAGGGGTTTCGGCTCCTGGATATAGGGGCAACCTTTCTTCATTAAGATATCTCTCAGGTATGCTTTCAAGTCTACCAGCGCTGCGGCTGTGATTTTCTCCTCACACACACGCGCCAATTTTGCTAATGCGCCGCTCACGTCTCAGTCTTCCTGCTTCCTCAGGAACTACCTCATAACGGTTCCTTTGTGCACCATTACCAGTTGTTTTGAAGTGCTTTCCTCCGCTTCTGGTGACATAGTGGTGAATTACTCTTCACAAGTGAGCAATTTGATATTCAGCCTCCTTAGGTTTTTACTGGGCAACCCACACTTCTCTTCAACTATGTCTCCTCAGGAGTGACTCTTTATTCAAGGATGGCCCAAATGTCATCTTTCTCTGCTTTTTGACAGAAGAACACTGAGTTTCTAATGTAATCTACACGCTGTAATTAAATATGAAAATTCAATATAATGATATAATGTGTGAAGATCTCTTCAAATATATCACTTTATACTGAATTTTTGCAGCCTGTAGTAATTGTTCCAGTATCCTCACCCTCACACCACAGCATGTTTAATGTCTCGTGGAATGTCCGTGCTCTGGGACATCCTGTCAAAAGGTACTTTCTCACTTGTCTAAGCTTAACGCACCTTTTGCTTTTTTGCAGGAAACGCATTGTAATGATGTTGAATCACTTAAACATCAATGGGTTGGTCAGATTATTTTTTCTCCTGCTGTTAACCGTAAGAGTGGTGTAGCCATTTTATGCCGTAAGTCATTGAATATTCAGATTTTATCAACTGAATGTGACACGAATGGACGATGGGTTTTGGTGGATGCAATTATACATCAAAAACATGTTACTTTCTTCAATATATATGGTCCTGTTAAATCTGATCCCGAATTTAGGTATAATGTTAAATTAAAGTTATGCTCTACCTCTAATCCTAATATTACTAGTGATTTTAATGATTGGCTGGACCCATTTATGGATCATCTAATTTCAAATTTAAACCTGATAAATCGCATAAAGCATTCCAACCGGTCATTGCCTTATATCCATTCTTTGATGTTTGGAAAACTTGTAACCCGGATGTATATGAATTTATATTCTTCTCCAATGTACACCATACTATGTCTCGAATAGATTATATTTTCGTCTCTAAATCCTCACTCCCCTCCATTCAATCATCAGAAATAGAGTCTATTTTTATTTCTGATCATGCCCCTGCTTTGTCCTCATTTTACATGCCTCTTAATACCTGTAAATAGGGAAATTGGCGGTTTAATAATTCCTTACGATTAGACCAAGTCTTTCTTTTGGAAGCAACCTCCTTTATTAATTAATTTTTTCAACTCAATCACCCTAAAGACACTATTGTTCACAATAATTGGAACGCTCTTAAGGCTTCCTTTAGGGCCTTCCCTATTGCCTACTCTGCTAAACAAAAAAGATGTTAGATTCCAAATTCTCATTGCTCTCCAACATATTAAAGTTCTTGAACATACTTACTTCCTTTCCACATCCTCCGCTAACTTATTGGAATTGATCAAAGCCAACTCCTTCTGAGTGCGGTATTAAAACTTTTTTCAATGATCTCCCTAATCCCCCTACCATTCCTCATACTCTCTTCACTCTTGAAAAAGATGTTACTCTTCAGGAAGTTATTGACGCTATTAAGTCTCTGAAAGAGGCCAAGGTTCCTGGTCCAGAATGCTTTTCTGCTGAACTTATTTCCTCTGTTTCCTCTATTTTTGCTCCTAAATTATTAGAATGTTTTAATTCTTTTTTGCTTAACTCTTAAGCAAATGGATCTTTTTTTGGATGCTCTTATTGTTATTATTCCTAAACTGGATAAAGATCCTACCCTCTGTAAAAATTATTGGCTAATTTCATTAATTAACTAGGATTGTAAAATTTTTACTAAAATTTGGGCATCTCGTCTGAAGGCTATTGTCCACCAACTCGTTAAACCTGACCCGGTTCGTACATTAAAGGCAGGCTTGCCTCCGATAATGCTAGAATGTTCTCTAATGTCCTTATTGCTGGGAAAAAATATCCATTCTTACTTGCTGCTCTTTCCCTTGATGCTGAAAAACTTTTGCTCGTATAAATTGGCATTTTATGTTTACCACTCTTGCCCAAAATGTATTTCCTTCTTCAAACTAATATATGTTGGACCACTTGCCTATGTTTTTGTTAATGGTCATTTCTCCCCCTACTTTAATCTGCATGAGAGGCACTAGACAAGGTTGCACTCTTTCAACTTTGCTTTTTCTCCTCTGTTTGGAGCCCTTCCTTGAGCGCATTTGATGTAATCCCCTTATATCTGGCTTTAAACACAATTCCCTATAAATCAAACTCTAAGCCTATGCAGATGATATTCTGGTCTATATATGTCTAATCCCCTCACCTCCCTAAAGCCCTTTCTACAAGAGATTGATTTATACTCTAATATCTCTGGTTACAAATAAAAAAATTCTAAAACAGAGATTTTACCTTTAAATCTCTCCTGTTATCGTTACATGTTTGACAATACTAATTTTGCATGGTGTCCCACTAAGATTAAGTATTTGGGGGTTTGATTCTCTCCCATCATTTCTAATATACTTTTCATAATTTTACTGCTTTAAAACTCAAACTGCAAAATGTACTTTCTACCTGGTCTCCCCTCTTTTTATCCTGGTAGGGCAGATTAGACACCATTAAAATGATGATCGTTCCTCATGTGCTTTTTTGCTCTCTATGTTACCTTTTAAAATTCCTAATTACTATTTCTCACAAATTACTTCTATTTGCACTAAATTTGTTTAGAATATAAAAAATGCTGGTATTGCTTTGTCTAAACTAATTTGACCAAAGATTGAGGGTGGTATGCGTTTTCCCAACTTTAAACTATATCATAGAGAATTTTATGCTCTGACTAAAGAATATTATGACTCTCCTATGTCACAATGGAATATTTTCGAGTGCTCTCTATTGAATAACTTCTCATTTATGATGTTGTTTTCATTTCTAACTGTACATTTATATCAGAAAACCCAATTTTAAAATACTCCTGACATTTTTTACACACAATATTTACCAAAGGGTCTAACTTTTTTCAATCTTTTCTTCCATCTTCTATATGGTAAAATAAATTTATCACATTTCATCATAAATCATTCCATTTCAAACATTGGAAGGAAAAGAGTATTTTTTATGTCAATCAGTTGGTCCCCCAAATTTTGATTTAGCCTTTGCTCCCTGGCCCCGGACTGGCGCCCGTCCGCGCCAGTCCGGGGCCAGGACCCCTGCTCCTGTCACTGCAGCCCCTCTTATATATTCGCGCACCTCCCTCCTGCAATTAAGAGGTGTTACCAACTCTGTATGTAGGCACTCGTTAAACCTCGCGAAATACCAACAAGGATGCAGACACTGTTCCTTCCATCTGGAACGGACGGAGGAGAATAGGAGGAAACATGCGTGTAAGCTTAATCTGGCATTATTGAACTGTCGATCCCTGCCCAAGCACGCCATAGAAATCTCAATATTATTACATGACATGGCACTCGATGTACTGTTTCTTACAGAAACATGGCTGGGATCAAGCTCTGGTCCAGATATTGTCCAGGCTCTGCCCCCGGGGTGCTTGATCCAGCATATCGATAGAGTAGGGAAGGTAGGAGGAGGGATTGCAATCCTCTTCAAGGAACATCTAGTATGCCGATTATTAGGCAGCCCACTCTCCGACTGCGAAAATGTTCACTTTTCCATTGCCCTGTCACCGTTAGCCTCTTTTACAGGTCTCCTGGTGTAGTGTATCGTCCCCCAGGAACAGTAGGGCAATTCCCCAAGGCACTACTGGAAACGGTAGTGAACTTGGCCAGTTCAGCTTCTCATTTCACCATATTGGGAGATCTGAACCTGCACTTTGATGATCCACAAGACACAATAGCCACGGAGCTGGCCCAAGACTTGGCAACATGTGAAATTGCTTTAAAAAGCCAGCAATCCACCCATACAAAGGGACATCTTCTCGATCCAATCTTCTCTAATATCACAGATCTAACCATCAAGGATCCTAGTCTGGTCCCGTGGTCTGACCACTCTAATACCATTCACCTGGAATGCTCCCCCCCCCCCCCCGGGCCCCATCAAACCCTTCTGCAGAATGCAGGCAAGACACTGGCCCAAACTCAATGTGAGTGAATGGTCGGAAGTACTGAGGTCCACACAGCCCTTGGCTAATCATGACATCGTCACAGCGAATTCAGAGTTCAATCACTGGATAGAACATTCACTGGACACAGTGCTTCCCAGGAAATCTACAATAAAAAAGAGGGGATCAATCAACCATCCATGGTTTGGCCCGGAACTTCGGGAACTCAAACTATGCTGTAAACGAGAGGAGAGACAACGGAGGAAAGGTTTTAGCTCAGAGAAAAAGACTAAATATAGGGCCTCCATCAATGCCTACAAATCTGCCCTAAAGGCGGCTAAGACTGCCTTCTATGCGGAGAAAATTATTGCGTCCCCTAACGCACCGAAAGAGATTTTTAGAATTGTCAAATCTCTCCTGAAGGCTCCCGACCCTCCTTCAATTCCTAATGTAACTGGATCAAGATGTGAAGAACTTGCAACCTTTTTTCAGACCAAAATTCAAAAGATTCTTTTGGCCCTCCCCCCTACTCTTAATCCCGAATCTCTAATGCTAGCTGAATCATCCTTTCTAGGAGAGGCTCTTAAGCTCTCTTCCTTTACCCCTCTTATTGAGGAACTGGCTCTCCCCCTCCTCAAAGCAATAAAAAGTGGTTCGCCACTCGATCCTGCTCCAATTAACATCCTGAAATCAGTTCTGCCCATTATCACTAACCCAATCATTAATTTGATTAATTCCTCGATTGAAGCAGGCATAGTCCCACGGGACTGGAAGCTGGCCATGGTCAAACCAGTGATCAAAAAACCTAATCTTGACACCGGAGACTTGTCCAACTATCGTCCTATCTCCCTTCTCCCATGCATCAGCAAATTGGCGGAAAGATTTGTGAACCACCAAATGTCTGCTTTTCTTGAAGCCTTTAATCTTCTCCATCCATCTCAAACAGGCTTCTGCCCTGGGCAAGAGACAGAGACGGCGCTTGTAAAGGTGGTTGAGGAGTCTAGGAGGATTCTGGACGCAGGTGGCAATGTGGCCATTATCCTCCTGGACCTCAGCGCCGCCTTTGATACGGTGAATCACCGCATCCTCTTAGCCCGCCTAAAAAAACTCGGAGTCTCGGGAAAGGCCCTCGCATGGCTGGAATCCTTCCTGCAGGAAAGGTATTTTAAGGTGTTTGAGGGGAATTACCATTCCTCTCCCCTACCTCTGCAGTGTGGGGTCCCTCAGGGTTCTTCCCTTAGCTCCACACTTTTTAATGTGTACATGTCCCCTTTAGCTGAGATAGTGGCCCCCTATGGGATTGAATTGGTTAGCTATGCCGACGACACGCAGCTCGTGGTCTCTCTGAGCCAAGCAGAGCTGTCCCCTAAGTGTCTGTCTGGAGGAAGTGGCCAACTGGATGAGCCAGTCTCAACTTAACGGCGAGAAGACCGAACTTATGCTGCTAGGCAGTCAGGCATCTTTCAATGCTGCTACACTATGGCCACCCTGTATGGGCCCTGGGCCTACTCCTATAAGTGAGATCAAGAGTCTAGGACTCTGGTTAGATGAGGATCTCTCGTTCAAAGTACAAGTCAGGAAAACAGCGGCCACCTGTTTTGGCCTGCTTAAATCTATACGTAAAATTCAGCCCCAGCTGCCGGACAAGGCCAAAAGTATCCTAGTTCAAGCCTTGATCTTATCCAGGCTTGACTACGGAAATGCGATCTATCTGGGAGCCCCGGCGTCTGTGATCTGTAAGCTCCAAGTGGTCCAGAATTCAGCAGCGAGAATGTTGACTGGCACTAACCATCGCTCCTCAGCTAAACCAGCACTAAGATCACTTCACTGGCTGCCGATAAAAGAACGGATACATTTTAAGGCCCTCTGTATCGCCCATAAAAATCTTCAGGGTAAGGGTCCTCCAGTTCTCGCCAACCTTATTAGACCCTATAATACAGCCAGGAATCTGCGGTCCAATGATCTCAACTTGGCAGAAGTTCCCAGAATCAGAAAGTCGCGCTCCGGAGGCCGCCTTTTTTCCTACAATGCATCAAAACTTTGGAATTTTCTGCCCCTCTCTCTGCGGCAAGAGCCTAACCTCCTCACCTTCCACAGGAAACTGAAGACATGGCTATTCCCGGAAACCCAATAACTAAAAATACATCAGAACAATACCAGCTTCTCTGCTTCTGCGGCTCCAAGCGCTGGGATGCTCCCGGGTAGCCATGCGCTATACAAGAACAACTTCAATTCAATAACTTCACCAATTCCTGTCTGAATCAATATAACCAATTATTACCTGTACTTTGATCCTTTTTATTAAACAATCATTTTTCTCCTGATTCTATCCCATTGACCCCTTTGATGCAATTATACAACCTTACCTATAATTCCACCCCCAAAGCCTCTCTCATATAAGCATGTATTCTCTCCTAACACTGTGAGAAAAACATCTTCTATTGAATTACTATGGGAGGCAGACTTTTCTCTATCATTATCTGTTCCCCATTGGGACAATATGTGAAGTAGAATTTTTAACACCTCTAAAGCTGCTAGTATTACTCAAACTTTATTTTTTGTGTATAAGAGAGTGGTTAATACTCCTCCGATTCATCAATTTGATTCCTCTGCCACTCTCCAATGCTGGTCATGTCTCTCCTCTGATGGAACTTTAATCCACCTATTATATTATTGTCCTAAAGTGGCTGAGTTTTTGGAAATTGTGTGGTCAAAGTGTTTAAGGATATTTTCATGCAATGTTATATTATCTATTCAAAATGTTTTTCTTGGAACTATGTCTACAGATTGCAAGAACCAGTGCTATTTGATCTTTTTAATCGCACTTGCTTTTAAAGTTATATTAACTTGTTGGAAACATAATTCTAAAATATGTAGATTAACTTGGTGGAATCTTGTTTGTGATGAACACAGAATATCGACTGTCTCCTCTTCTTTGAAATCTCAAAAAATTCAATTGGATCTACTTTGGCTACCTTTCACTACATTTCTATCCTCACGCACATCATTTTCCTAACTCTTGTTGTTCTTTTCCCTTCTTTGTTCCATCTCTTCTTCCTTTTTCTTTTTTGTAAAAAAAAAAAAAAAAAGGGGGTTTGAATATTGATGAATATTACCGGTTCCACTCTGGAATTTCCCACTAATTAATTCATATGTATACCTTTTTATGACTTCTAAGGAATTCCTTGATTAATGAGTTGTCTGCTGGGTAATATGTTTAATTCATTATATTCTACTTGATAATTTTATTGTTTATTAACTATGATTTTTAAATTTAAAATATATATTTAACAAAAATCAATAAGATATGCAATATTACATGTTAGACATTGGTTAAAAAATACTTTAGTAAAGTATATGCAAGATATATAAGCCAATACATTTCTTTCCTAGAAGCAAATGTTTTAAATCCCTTCAGTTTAATTAAAACCACTTGTTCTCATTCCCAGAACTATAAAAAAGAAGGTAGCGGTTGTGGAAGGGTATGAAGTGGATGTAACTTGGACGAAAGTAAAGATCTACAAGAAAATGATGGCCTACAAACGAAAATACACAAACTCCAATCAAAGGTATGACAAGAGGCTTGGTGGGACAAACTCAAAAGGTGACAGTTATTCTTTGAGAGAAATCGGTCAGTAGTAAATATTAACAATGTACAACAGTTCAGATGGAGAGATGGGGTGAGATACATAGCAGCAACGGGGGATAAAGAGAAAGTGAGGAGGTGAAAGGGCGAACGAGGAGATGGAGAGAAGGAGAAACGGCAAGAGGGAGAAAGCATATATAACTTGCAGGTCACAGGTTTACAATTTGGATGGCTGACTCTGCCTTTCATTGCTCGGGGCTTGCTAAAACAAATACCACTGAGGAGTAGTGCCAAGACTGCTGTTTATACAATTCACACTAGAATCTAACTCAAAGATTACCACACTCTGGGGAAGAATATGCGCTCATTTAGAAAACATTTGTTGACAATTTCACATATCTTACTTCCACTGGATGCTGTTTTTTGACTTTTTCTCGATTAGCCCAATTCCTTCCAAAACATTTGTGATGTCATAGATTCTTCTCTTTTGCCTCACAGCAAGAGTATCCGCAGCCTGGAAAAAAAGCATAAGCACTCACCAGGAGTCAAGTCGCTAGCAGGATCAATGCTTCCCCATGCACTGACATTTCCCTCACACAGCATTAACAAAACACATTTAGGTAAAATGCAAACTATAAACAATGTCCCAAATGATACCAATGCACTATTTAAAGTATTACTATCTGGAAACAAACAACAAACTGGGGTTTGAAACTGGCAATGTAAACGCTCAGGCTACCTTATAAGTGAAAGTGCTTAATTGGGTGGCAAGTCTGTGAGGAGTTGTTTGCGTGGATGAGTGGGTGAACTCGAGAGTTAGAAAACACGGGGGTGGATGTTTGAATGTATGCATGATACTTCGAAGTGTGTATAGTTCATTAATGGTTGAACGAATCATACAGTGTACAAAAAAATCGTTGAAATGGATCGAGTGTTTACTTCACAAAGGGATGAATGTGACAGCAGTGGGGATAATGTTATATAATGCATAGATTTACCCAAATCGTCCCCCTGCATGATGCATATCACAGCTACGCATCATCTTAACAAAGCCCATCATATATTCTAAGCATTACCACCATTATGTCAATGCAAACACTACACCATGGTGGGAACGAATTAATGTGGCAAGAGGGTCTTCAACAAGGTCAAGAATAAGACTTAAGTAGTCCTTCATCTACGGATAGATTTACTTCATCAGTAACACACCATGTTCATATTTGGACTCCCACATCTAGAGTGTCCGCCCTACCTTTATAGCAGTGGTTCGCAAACTGTGCGCCGTGGCTCCCTGTGGAGCCATCAAACCTAGCCTGGGGAGCCGCGCACCAAGCACTATAATGCATTTAATGTTGAAGGGTCCGTTGGCTTCAGTTAAACTAATTAGACTTAAAAGCATGATGTTGATCATTTGTAAGATGACCTCCACATTTCACTGGAACCCCACGTTCCAACACTCCCAAAGTAAACGGAAGATGTCTTATTTATTTTGTTGGACTGGTTAATAGTTTCGTTTTTTTACAAATCCATATTTGGAAGCAAGAAAGAGGGACGTTTAAAAAAAAATTTGAGGAATTTATTTGGCTTGCATTGATTTGGAGGCAATTTTAAGGAGGAGACAGCAAAAATAAAGCTTATGTGGTTTAAAAATCATGAGTCACCCTGCTGAGACAGGTGTGTTGGCACGTATGACATGAGTAGAAATGGAAGTGCAGGCAAATATTCGTCAAGCACAGAAACACTTTGGCAATGGGGCCTACATGCATAAGGGTGCTATCTAGCACTGTAAGTGGGATAAAAATATCTGAGAGGGTACTCTAAAAAAGACCTGGGAAAAGAAGTGTAACTAGCAATATTTTATTAGAGGCGCTACCTTAGTAATACAAAACACCCTGCATGTATGATTATAATACCTTCATCCCAATTATTTTCAGGGCGAACAATGCAAGTACTCCCGAGGCCGGGCTCACATCCGCCCCACCGTCCAAAAACAATAACAGTGGGGAGTCACGGACAATGGCCAATGGGTCAAGGGAGACGCGGGTCAAAAAAGTTTGGGAACCACTGCTTTATCGTCTTATTAATCCTTCATGCATGTTATGGTTTCCATCATTGACTAATCTTCAGTACATATCCGGACTTGCACCACTACTCAGGAATAATCAGTGCATGCTGATATTTGCACGAATAGTAGCACATTAGTCCCCTGTAAACTCTGCCTCAGCTGCAAGCCAAACACTTGTGCACTTACAACGCACACATATCGATTCAAAGCGCGAGACGATGAGCCAGTCATGTTCTATTGACTGGCTTCAGTCATGACTGGAGAATGCTGGATTGTGTAGAACTAGCGGTCCGTGGCTCATTCCGCCAAGACAGCACTGT
This sequence comes from Lissotriton helveticus, assembly GCF_964261635.1. Lineage (NCBI taxonomy): Eukaryota > Metazoa > Chordata > Amphibia > Caudata > Salamandridae > Lissotriton > Lissotriton helveticus. Next base: position 495,974,172 of record NC_136063.1, read on the forward strand.
GTCAAGAGGGACAGTGCCACATTAAAACAATGTGCAAGACATTGTAAAGTGCTGCTGCACACTGCACTGCCGGTACCACTGTATTCCTCGGATCGATGTGTTGGAGGGGTGAGGGGCATAGAACAAGTGTCACGGGAAACGGTGTTGAATATGTAGGTTTGGTGTCAGCATACTCATGAACCTACAGTCAAATTGTAGGCTGAACACTGAATCCTTGACATCCAAGGGTGCTAATGTGGTACTTGCTGGGCCCATTCCACATATCTGTAAAGTATTCTTTTAGGCCATGTTTTAAGAGTGACCCACTAAGCACAAGAGGCGAGTTTCAGCACAAAAAACCCAAAAGATGAACTTCAAGGGCAAAGAACTGGGGAACTGTTCTCTACTTTGACCTATGCAGAAAAGGGACGACCTCTGCAGAAAAGTGACAACCCCAGCACTGAGACCACAGTGTCAGGACAGCCCTCTGTGCAGTCAGTGAGGACAACAGGTCATCCTCTCAGCTGCATCATTCTGGCACCATTATACCTCCTGACAACAATTGAAAAAGGTCCTTTTTGAATTGTGCTTTCCTGAAACTAAGAATATATTTTCGGAAAGATTTGTTTTGCAATTTTTTTTTTATTACTGTACTTGCCCTAGAGCTGGGGGCTTGTGGCTTAGTGAGCTAATCTATCCAGTAAAGAGATCCGTGTGTCACCCCGTGGTCAGCCCTGTGGGGGCAGCTGTCGCGACGAATGGCAGGGCCAAGGGGGCGCATTGTCTTACCCGCCACATCTCAGACAAACAGTGGGCGGTACCTGGGGCATATAGCAAGGCAGAGCACCGGCCAGTACTAGCGGACCTTCACCCCCAGTCAGAACCCTGCCTCCTGGGATGGAGGCCGGGGCAAAAGCACGTAGACTGGAAAGCAGGATAATAGACCTGGCATTTGCAACGTACAAACGCCGCACTGCCATGGCATGGAAGGGGGTAGAACCTCCTTTAGTGTAACTTTGGCGCCGCAATTTGAATTAATGAGAGACAGCCATCGCTAACTCCAGTAAACTGTCGGGCAATGGATGAGCATAAGATATGGGATGCATACATCATTAAAGTGGACAGGCAGTGGAGGGCAGTTCCCTAGGGGGTAGGGGGGATTTGGGGTGTTTACCTGACATGGCCTTTCCCACAGGACCAGAGGGAGGGGAGCTGGATCTCTGCGTTCCCGCCATTCATGTAGGACAGATAGTAACTGGTCTGATGGCACCTGACGACATCAGTTGGGGAACAACACGACAGGATCGCACGGGGGAGAAGCCCAGATTAGGATATACTACCCGAGAGAACGTTTGTGGATACCTGCATGCAACTAGTAGTCATGAGTACTCTTGGTTTTAAATTGTTGTTTTTTCCTCGATTACCTCTACAATGCTCAGCTCCGCCTCCTGTTGGCCGAATAAGTCAGTAATGATTACCAGGGGGAAAGGAAGGGCCTGTTCAGGACTCCTGGATCTTGGGTCGCATGAGGATTGTGAACTGGATGGAAGAAGCGGGTTTTAAGATAGAGAGGGGTTTCGCATGATCTTAAACTATAGTCCACATGTGTAATATGTGGAGCACTACTTCTCCTCATAATGGGTTTTGATGGTAATGAGAGTGATGTATGAATTTGGTACAGATTAGATTGGAGCATCACAACCATAGGACAAGCGCGTAGGTGATTTATACGGTGTTGAAGAGCTTTTTAGATTCTGTACTCACTGTTCATTACATTGGTTGGTTTTCCTGACCTTCCGTTAGAACACCACAAAAGATAGAAAGGTGTTTGGCATTACCTTACACTATAGTGATGGATCTGAAATATGTGGCACACCTATGAGTTTCGATGGCGATGAGTGTTGTATCGATTTGGTATAAATTTGATAACAATTACTATATGAGAAGAGTGTATGTGAGGACTAGCCACCTAGAGACTAAATATTAGTGAGACACATTTGCTCTTTGGCATAATATAGCATTGGCAAACGGAAACGTCACAGGATATTTACAGATGTTGGAACCCCTCCTATGCGGGGATTGCCATAGGTGACATAAGGCTTGTTTGAGCTCCTGTTAAGAATTCTGCTGAACTGTCTGCTGAAAGCTAACGGTGTGAGTGGTTTTAATATTCAACGCTACAGTGACAACGAAGTTGGCAGCAGCAGTAGAAAATGCAGAAGGCAGGGCTCGTCGTAATAACGTGCAGCTTATGGGCTTCCGTCAACGCTGTGAAGGTCCTTCAATGGAACGTTTTCTTGACCAATGGCTTCGCTCCTTGAGGACTCTGAAGGGCTTGTCACCTTTCTTAGCGAGCTGACAGGGCATTGGTATGGAGCCCCCCTGCCCAGTCATCACAAGACTCCTGAATTATCTAGACAGGGACATTGTTCTCAAACATGCCCGGCAGCAGGACAATATCTCCTACCAATCCCACATAATCATGGTCTTCCTCAATTATACCACTACAGAGCAAGCAGCAACGGCACTCATTATTTGAGGCAACAACTTTGTGGCCTCAACATTTAGTACATGTAGCTATATCAGGCTAGGAAACCTGAAGGTCATGTACCACTCACAAAATCTCCTCTTCACAACACCCAAAGAGGTTTTTCAGTGGACTGATGAATGAATCCTTGTGAAGCCACACATTGCCAACGTATGGATTCAGACTCATCCTAAGGGGATAGACAAAACCAAACTATCAAAACCAGACGGCAAAGCGCAACAGGTCTAGCTCCTTGTAGAGGAACTCCTGACGGGAAAGAGGCCCCAGTGGACGAGGTGGCCCTTGGAGACTCGGAGGGCAGTCCCTTCTCCTTCTACCTGGCTTTGTTGTCTGCTATAATTGTGTATGGAATCTACAGTGATCCTTGATGTCGCTCACATGATTAGCGACCGCCGGATTGTGAGAGTGGGATCTTAGCTTTCCCCAGTTAATTGACTTTGTTGGGTATGGAGATCCATTGGGGCGGGTCCGATAGGGCCGCATGTTGGGACCAGGTTGTGGTCAGCTCCAGGACAGATACTTCCTGTTATTTGAATATGGGGGCTGGGAGGTTAGTTGGGGTTTGGTCAAGTTATTATTGGTATCCATACTGTTATGTTTCCATCCTCACCTGTCAAAGCTTTCACCCTAGTATATTACGAGGGACCCCAAAGTAGCTGAAACCCTAGAATTATTACATGAGTTGTCCTGAAATGAAAGTGGCTTACTCAACAAAGTCAAGCGGGGGGCAGTTTTGAAACACGTTAAAGGGTGGGCGCAGATGTTCTCCTATTACAAAAGACTCATCTCCTGGGCAATAAAGTCCCCCGTATTGCTTGGCTTGTATTCACTGGTGTCCATCATTCCAGGTTCAAGAGGCACATGATTCCAGCTTTTTAAGACTTGGGTAGACCACCAGGGTCGGTATATGGCTGTGACAGGCATGCTATATGGGGAGCCCCACACTCTTCTCTGCATATGTGGCCCCCTTCCCCTCGGTCAGTCCTCACAGACACGGTCACCAGGGTTTGGGGTGAATTTCCTGAGGGGCGCACAGTGATTGGGAACGATTGAAATGGTGTCATTAGCCATTCAGCCGATTGCTGGCATTCCTTGCGGCCAAACTCCTGGTGGATCTCATCTACCCTTCTTAGGTCTGCCCTAGGTTTGGTAGAGGGCTGGTGGGTACAGCACCCACGTCAGGTGGGGCTATGCTTTTTCCCCTTCAACACACAACTTCTTTTCTCGCCTCGACTATTTCCTTATCCCGCATTCATATTTACATAGAGTTTCTAACGTCTCTGTCCTTCCACAGGGGCGCGCCAATCATTCCCCAGGAGCTATCCGAATTTGTGTCAGTCGCCAGCGCCTGGCATTCCGCTGGAGCTTTTCGCCCTGGCGCTTGCAGAATCGGGGCTATAGTCTCTGTATTAAGCTCTCCATAGAGGAATACTATGTAGTTAATACAGTTACGGTGACCTCCCAAATGATGCTATGAGAAGCTATGAAACCTGATGTTAGTTTCTCTACTGGGGAGCGGCAACGTCGGGCACAGGATTAAGTGGATCTCGAGGCTCGGATGTCGGACTTAGAGGTACAGAGTTAACTGGAAGTTGGGCAACAGGCATGTAGACAACTGGGGTTTTTGCAACAACAGTACCAACAGACCCTCTTGGAGGAGGCCAAACAGTCATGGTAAGCGGACCAGAGCCGCATATATCAGTGGGGTGACAAATCAAGTAAAATGCTCCATAGGCTGCGCCAGTGTTCCCAACTCCCTTCCTCCATTCCTCTTGTATGTGATTCAGCAGGTGCTTTACTCAATGATCCTGGGGAGGTTGCCGGCTGTTTCACTGCCCACTTTCAGGATGTATCAGGTGGAGGACTTTGTGACAGCAATCCCGGTTAAAACTCTCTCCCCTTTAGATCCCGACTTATTAGACAATGCGCTCACTAGGGAGACCCCAGGGTGTAACGGAGTCCCTTGTGAATTCTTCAAGACCTTCGTGCTAATACTTAAGGAACATATTCTAGGGGGATTCAAATCAGCAGCTAATGATGCTACCCTTCTCCCTGACTGGTCCCACACAGAGATAGGGATGTCCAGTAAGCCCAGCTGGCCGGTAGGCAGGCACTATTTTCCAATCACCCTCTTCAACTTGGAGGTAAATATCCTTGCAAAGGCAATGGGGAACAGGCTGACATGCGTTATCCCAGATTTAGTTAATCCCGAGCAAGCCAGCTTTATGCCCCACCATACTACCCAACACAATATTCAGTGCTTCTATAATGCCCTGGAGTTGGCTGATCGCTGGAGGGACCCACTGCGGTCCTCCTTGCTGATATAGGCAAGGCCTTCGATTCCGCAAGTTGGGTATCTTTGTTCGCACTTCTTCGGCACCTGCATCTTTGTCTCAGATTTCTATCCTACCTTAAGTTATTGTAAACTAGTCTGACAACAACAGTGCATGTGGCCGGGGCTAGTTTGGATTCTTTCCCAATTCGGGGAGGGACGAGGCAGGGGCGCCACCCTTCTCCTCTGATGTTCGCTCTTGCTATGGAGCCCTTTGCAGAGTAGGTGAGGATGGATGCCCAGGTCCGTGGTTGAGTGAGAGGCTGGCATCTCCGATCGAATAGCACAATAAGCAGATGACGTTCTTTTCTTTTTGACTACCGCGGATGCCTCTGGACCGCGTATCCTACAAATCATGCGCATTTTTGGCAAATCATCAGGCCTTTATCTTAAAATCTCCGAATCTTCTGTGTTTCCGGTGGGTGGCTACCTACCTGTAGGACATTGATTGGGCATCAGAATTACGGATCTCAACACGTGGCTTTAAGTACTTTGGCGTCTTTGTATCCCCTGATGTGGCATTGGCATGGACACGTAAATTAGATCCTGTTCCGGCTCAATTACGTGTTTGGTTGGTTCAGCCTCTCTCCCTAACCGGTACGTCTGCGATACTCAAAGAGGTGTCTCTACCTCAGTTCTTGTACCAACTACCACATTTCCTGTACACTATCCCGTGTCAATGGTTTCGCTCTGTTAAGTCCATCCTTAATAGTTTTCTGTGGGAGGGCAGCACCCCTTGCATTGCAATCCTGCGGCAAATGTTGCATTATCTGGCGTTGAAACTCCTGGTCATTAATGATTGGTGGTACGACATACAGGGCAACCCTGGGTATCCGTCTGAAAGATGGGCAATGGGGGGGGGACACTCCACTTATTTCATACCTATATGGCGGGGGCGAGTGCAGAGGTCTTCCCAGGCAACTAGAGTTGTCCTGACTCATTGGAGACACTCCCCTAAAATGGATGGGGTGGTGGGGAAGACTGGCACAGTGCCTGCTGCAGGTGGCTGCACTGGAAAGATTCAATAGATATGATCTGACTGGAATCTACACCTTGATCGATGTCATGAGTGGGACAGTCTTTATATCATTTCAGACCTTGCAGGCAGAATATCAACTGCATTATGTTATGTTATAAATGTTATTGAGCGCATAGCTACCCCAGCAACGGGGTTCCCAATACTAGTCCCAAAATCTAAACATACAGCAACAATGGCCAGGGAGGCAGAATGCACCATGGAAAATCCTAAGCGAATAAAAGCCAGGTATTCAGAAGTTTCCTGAAGGTTAAGTGGTTATGGACTTTGCTGATAGGGGGTGAAAGTGCATTCCAGACACTGGAGCTTTGCACAAAACAAGCGGCCTCCTGCTCTTACTTTCTTAACACAAGGAACAGTGGCCAGTTTAAGGTTAGCTGAGCAAAGGGGCCATATGGGTACCGTAGTCCGTGCCATGTTATCTGCTGCTCGGCCATGCCATAACCCCATACATTGAATCTTCATCTGATCTTTCCGAATTTAGTCCGCTAGAGGACAATCTACTTATGGGAGATCTAGGTGACTGCAAGATTGCACAAGTTTACCAAACGCTTATCTCTAACCACCCAGACATGTTCATAGCTCTCGAACGGGCATGGGAGGCTTATGTCGGCGCATTGGATGATGAGGATTGGATTGAGACTCTAGGCACAACTCGGAATGCAGCCACAGCAGCCCAGCTGAGGCCGCTTCAGTTTAAATATCTTCATACCGATCATCGGCTGTGGTGGATTGGAGAGATTGCTTCCCTGTCTTGTCTTCATACTGGTAAAGGGCACGGCACGGCTTTCCCGCTCTGAATCACTTCTGGCAAGGGTCTTGCACAAGATAATCTCAATGGACCCGAAAACTCACTCTCTTTTATATTACAGATGCATTGAGGTGGCAAACGACACAAGTTGTCAATGTTATTCCTAGTCCTGATCATGGCGAAGCTCTACATACCAAGGGCGTGGAAGGCCATAGCTCCCTATCCATGGTCGTGTGGAAGGGCGGCTTAGATAATGAAATGGGTCTGGAAGTGGCGGAGTAAAAGGCCCGGGGCTGTCCACAAAAACACCCAAAGATATGGCAGGCCTGGGCAGATTACATGGGCACAGTGTTAGAACCGGTCAGCTCTGTAAGATAATTGGTAGGCGACTAAATTTGCATGTTTGCAGTTAAGGGTGGGATTGAATGAAACTGGATTGAGTAATCTGATTTCCAGGCTTATTATGTATCATATTGCAAAATGCGGTGGGGGGCACTGGACAGGTATTTGTTTTTGCATTTTCTTTATACATTCTCTGTTGCCGAATTTGTTGGCTGTTGGATCGTACAGGTCTTGAAAGTTCAATAAAATTTGTGGCAACCAAAAGGATGCAGTTAAATCAATTAAAACCCATGCTTCAGCTAACCTCTTAGGGCAAGAACTGGAGAAGGGACATAGGAAACACTTAACTGATGTAATGGACGGACTTGCTTGTTTTAGAATGATTGCTATATCAAATACCTATACAGACTTGTTCCTACAACTGATATCTACAAAGGTTTCTTAATTCAAGATCTTAGGAATTCCCTGTGAATGTTGAAATATGCATGTGATCATCTGCCTGGTCCAGGAGGATGGGGGGGGGGGGGAGACTTATTGGATCTTTGTAAGAGCATATTTGACACATATCTAATGTGTGAAGGGATCATTTTTTACTTATAACAGAAGGTAGTCAGAATGGGGAAGGTATAATAATTATCTTTCTTTTCCCAATTACTAGTCAGAGTTTGATAGTTATATGACATAAGCATAGCATACCAGATGTACAGAAGGTTATGGCAAGTGATCAAAATGAATACGGCCAAGGAAAATGTATACACTAAGAACATTAGAGGACTGAATCAACATATCCTCATTTGGTGAAAAGGCAACAGTTGAGCAGCTTGCCTTTAAGAGATGCTGAGAAACTGCTGAAGAAACTGATGTGGTGGACTGGACTGCTCCCATTGGGCGCAGGGTCAAGACCAATTTGCATATGGCTGGGTGCAAACTGGAATGTCACGGTGAGCAAAAAAACAATGGATTTAGGCCCAGATCTCTGTACTGGGGTGAATGTATGACATTGTTCTGCATTCTGTCCAACAATTGTTCTTTTTGCAGATGTAATGATTGGTGGCATGCCGAGTTAAGCCTTGCTCCAATTCCTACTTCTGTAGCAAGAAATCTTGGGTTCAAATTCGATGACAAGCTCTCTTATCACCTCCAGATGTTAAAATGGTTTTCACTGATCTGAGCGTTACCCTTTGGAATATGGGCCTGCGATGATATTTGCTTGATCACTTGCAAATAGTTCAAAACACTGCTGCCAAACTGATCCTTTGGCTACCTAGATGCCAATCAGTTAAATTGCAGCTCAAGGAACTCCACTGGCTCCATCAAGTGGCAAATCATTTTTAAAGCTCTGGTTATTGCCTACTGCTCTGTTCATAAGGTGGGCCCCAAGTACCTACGCAAGAGGCTGTGTCAATACTTGCACTGCCAGCCTTAGATCAGAGTAAGCTCCACTTTAGAAGATCCCTCGCTTTCGTCTAATGACAAGGGCGTTCTTTTATTTTACCTATCTGATCGCTAGGGCTTGGAACGCCTTGCCTCGCTCTCATCGTCAAATTACTAATGAAAATCAGTTTGGGAAAGAACTTGCCTTTTCCGCCAATGATTGATTTCATTCCTTAGCTATCTTCTAGCTTCCAGCACCTGAACAACTGGCTGGCAGCTTCCCACTTAAAAAATTTAATAGCGTGTATTTTGATTAAAATTCAGGTCAATACTGTTAGAATACAGGTGTGTCACTGTCTTACATGCTCCACGCTGCTCTGGTCTAGAAATGGAGTGTCTTGTGAGTTAGAGATGACAGGACCCTTTTGGTTCCTGATGTAAGTGTGTGGGTTTTGAGTGATAGAATTCATGAAGTAGAATGTTCAGTAATAGGTTACATGTTGAGGAATGTAATACCAAGCTCAGTACGTGGCATGATCATTTGCCTATATTGGCTGGGAACAACGCTGCAACTGGAAACGAGATAGGGGGATTATGTTAACCCCGCAATCCAATGAACTGAGAGTACTCTCCCAGAGAGTTTGCCATGGTCGGGCAAACTGCTCGTACATACGACATGTGCCTCAGTCAAGGTGAAAATCAAAGGGTGGCGCATGTGGAGTCAAAGCACCACTCTAATCAGTGAAAGACCTGTGAAAACAGTGAAGCCCTTGAAAGAAAGTTTTCTGTTGGCTAGAAATTTTCAGGTAGAGACAAGCGATACTGCACCAAAACCTAACACTGAGCCGTCGTTAATTGACAATGGTAAAGGCTGCGATAACCAGGTCTAGAAAATCTCTAAAGGCCGTGATAGCCAAGTGCAAGAAAGCACTAAAAGTGGCAACCTTGCTGATGCAAAGAAATGCTAAAGGCAGTAGAAACCAAGTACAATTCAAAGAGGTTTGAAGGGTGAGGAACCTGTGCAAGAAACAAAGCCACTACTCACTGCCAAATAAGTAGACAGAGCCTCACAACCAGAGAGTGTGCACGACGATCCAAATATTGGCACCTGGCTTGTGCTTGGTGAAGGTGCCGGTCCAAGCGGGCAGCAGACACTGCCGGAGCGAGCTCCGCTCCAGACAGTATAAAGTTCCACAGGTTATGATGCTTCAGCATTCCTAAACCCACAGCCTCTCTTCAATACCACCAAAAAGCAAAATATTGGTAACATGCCTGGATCGAATCTTTTGATTATTTCATTTTTTTTTTAACAGAGTTTTATAAAGCGCGAACTTGACCCAAAGGTATCGGGTAACAGAGCGCTTTACATAGCACCAGTTGCGTTACAGGGGGGGGGGGGGGGGCATTCGTTTTTGTTTGGCACGGGGAGATTAATTGATTTGCCTAGAATCACAGGATGCTCAGCGTCATTGCCGAGACTAGAACCCAGTTCCCGAGATTCGAGGTCGACCGCCCTAGCCGTTAGGCCAACTCCTCTCCCCATTGATGTGCTGGAAGAAGCAAATGACAAAAAGATCATTAAATATCAAAAGGGTTTTAGTGGCTCGAGGAGTAAAAGGAGTGATAAAGAAAATACCACAAAGTAGTGAAGTGACATCCCATCAAATTAAAGAGGTTCTGAACACCACGTTCAATCCAATGCCAAATGTTGATTATAAAAAGGTACACTTTCAACCTAGAAAGGCAGAAGGTCGGTTAAACAATGGATGAGTTTGTAGAAAAACTTGATTTGCTCATCAAGCATTGCAAGTGCAACAAGTTCAATGATGAAGAGGCCAGCATAATAAACAGTTGTCTCAGATTCCCTCAGACAACAAATGCTAAAAGAGACACTCAGCTTGAAGCGAGTACTCATTGCTGCGAAGCAGAAGAAAGAGCTGACAAACAAGCAGCTAACATGAAGGCTGGAACAGCCCAAAATGAATCAGCGCTCACTGTAGAAGGTCATAAAGTAATGTCTCCAAACAAAAAGAAATTGAGTTTTCGATTTGGATTTTCCTTTCCACGTGAAGGTAAATGTACTGCCACTGGAATGGTACTCAAAGGATGCGGGAAAGAGAAACATTTTGTAGAGGTTTGCAAAGCAAGGGAGAGATTAAGTGCATCATGTCGAGAAAATAGAATGGATGCCAGAAAGTTCCAGAGACATCCCAAACACCCCCGCAAGGACAAGCGGCAACATCAGTTAAGACTAAGCATGGGCTGAAAATTTGTTCCGCTCGCGGAATTTGCGGATTTTCCACGATTTCGCGATCCGCAAATCTCGCGAAATCACGGTAAAATCCGCGAATCAGCGGGGACGAATTTTCAGCCAAGCACTTACAGGGTTACAGCAGCAGGTGCAAAAGTTGAAGCTAATTTTTTGTAACCTTTTACAAAAGGGTTACAAAGAAATTAACTTCAACTTGGGCACCTTCTGCTGTAAGCCTGTAAGTGCTTCCTGGCGCCTCGTTGCCTACTTGCAACTATTCTCTGACCTTGCTCTGACCCTTGAAGCAGGGCCAGAAAATAGTTACAAGTAGGCAATGAGGCGCCTGTCACGAAAATTAAACCTCAACAGGAAGCACTGACAGATATAAAAACAAGCATTTGCAATGCAATAGGTCTCGCATTAGGAAAGTTTGAGCTATTGGTCTTGTAAATGACAATTTTTTTTATTTATGTGTTGGTTTTGAAAATAGCTAACTTAATAGCATTGTCATTTACAATGCCAATAGTTATAACTTTCGCAAATGTGACACCTATAGCATTTGTAATGCAACATGTTTTGTATTTACGTGACTTAGCTGTATTGATATTACAAATTACAAAGGCTTTTAATTTTTTTAAATAATTAATACTTAAATAAAAGTGATTTTAATTTATAATGGCAATAGCTTAAACTTTTGTAAATAACTTTTGTGAAGATTATGTTCAGTGTATTTTATTGTGACGAAAATCCAAGAACAGAAGTGAAATATTAACATCTTTTTGTGACATTTGTAATAAAGTTTGAAACATTGAGAGAACATATTTGAACCAGTTGTTGTTGAATGGTTGCGCAGATTGATGCTGGGGTGGGGCTGAGTGGTGCTATGGTGGTGCTGTGGTGGTGCTGAGTGATACTGGGATGGTGCTGAGTGATGCTAGAGTGATACTGGGATGGTGCTGAGTGATACTGGGATGGTGCTGAGTGATGCTGGGGTGGTGCTGAGTGATGCTGGGGTGGTGCTGAGTGATGCTGGGGTGGTGCTGAGTGATGCTGGGGTGGTGCTGAGTGATGCTGGGGTGGTGCTGAGTGATGCTGGGGTGGTGCTGAGTGATGCTGTGGTGGTCCTGAGTGGTGCTGTGGTGGTGCTGAGTGGTGCTGTGGTGGTGCTGAGTGATAATGTGGTGGTGCTGAGTGATGCTGAGTGGTGCTGTGGTGGAGCTGATTGGTGCTGTGGTGGTGGTGCTGCTGTGGTGGCGCTGAGTGGTGCTGTGGTGGAGCGGATTGGTGCTGTGGTGGAGCGGATTGGTGCTGTGGTAGTGCTGAGTGATGCTGTGGTGGTGCTGAGTGATGCTGTGGTGGTGCTGAGTGATGCTGTGGTGGTGCTGAGTGATGCTGTGGTGGTGCGGAGTGATGCTGTGGTGGTGCTGAGTGATGCTAGAGTGATACTGGGATGGTGCTGAGTGATGCTGGGGTGGTGCTGAGTGGTGCTGTGGTGGTGCTGAGTGGTGCTGTGGTGGTGCTGAGTGATAATGTGGTGGTGCTGAGTGATGCGGAGTGGTGCTGTGGTGGAGCTGATTGGTGCTGTGGTGGTGGTGCTGCTGAGTGATGCTGTGGTGCTGCTGAGTGATGCTGTGGTGGCGCTGAGTGGTGCTGTGGTGGAGCGGATTGGTGCTGTGGTGGAGCGGATTGGTGCTGTGGTGGAGCGGAGTGATGCTGTGGTGGTGCGGAGTGATGCTGTGGTGGTGCGGAGTGATGCTGTGGTGGTGCGGAGTGATGCTGTGGTGGTGCGGAGTGATGCTGTGGTGGTGCGGAGTGATGCTGTGGTGGTGCGGAGTGATGCTGTGGTGGTGCGGAGTGATGCTGTGGTGGTGCGGAGTGATGCTGTGGTGGTGCGGAGTGATGCTGTGGTGGTGCGGAGTGATGCTGTGGTGGTGCGGAGTGATGCTGTGGTGGTGCGGAGTGATGCTGTGGTGGTGCGGAGTGATGCTGTGGTGGTGCGGAGTGATGCTGTGGTGGTGCGGAGTGATGCTGTGGTGGTGCGGAGTGATGCTGTGGTGGTGCGGAGTGATGCTGTGGTGGTGCTGAGTGATGCTGTGGTGGTGCTGAGTGATGCTGTGGTGGTCCTGAGTGGTGCTGTGGTGGTCCTGAGTGGTGCTGTGGTGGTCCTGAGTGGTGCTGTGGTGGTGCTGAGTGATGCTAGAGTGATACTGGGATGGTGCTGAGTGATGCTGGGATGGTGCTGAGTGATGCTGGGGTGGTGCTGAGTGATGCTGTGGTGGTGCTGAGTGATGCTGTGGTGGTGCTGAGTGATGCTGTGGTGGTGCTGAGTGATGCTGTGGTGGTGCTGAGTGATGCTGTGGTGGTCCTGAGTGGTGCTGTGGTGGTGCTGTGGTGATGCTGAGTGGTGCTGTGGTGGAGCTGATTGGTGCTGTGGTGGTGGTGCTGCTGAGTGATGCTGTGGTGCTGCTGAGTGGTGCTGTGGTGGAGCGGATTGGTGCTGTGGTGGAGCGGATTGGTGCTGTGGTGGAGCAGATTGGTGCTGTGGTGGAGCGGATTGGTGCTGTGGTGGAGCGGATTGGTGCTGTGGTGGAGCGGATTGGTGCTGTGGTGGAGCGGATTGGTGCTGTGGTGGAGCGGAATGGTGCTGTGGTGGAGCGGATTGGTGCTGTGGTGGAGCGGATTGGTGCTGTGGTGGAGCGGAGTGATGCTGTGGTGGTGCTGAGTGATGCTGTGGTGGTGCTGAGTGATGCTGTGGTGGTGCGGAGTGATGCTGTGGTGGTGCGGAGTGATGCTGTGGTGGTGCGGAGTGATGCTGTGGTGGTGCTGTGGTGGTGCTGTGGTGGTGCTGAGTGATGCTGAGTGGTGCTGATTGGTGCTGTGGTGGTGGTGCTGCTGAGTGATGCTGTGGTGGCGCTGAGTGGTGCTGTGGTGGAGCTGATTGGTGCTGTGGTGGAGCTGATTGGTGCTGTGGTGGAGCGGATTGGTGCTGTGGTGGAGCGGATTGGTGCTGTGGTGAAGCGGATTGGTGCTGTGGTGAAGCGGATTGGTGCTGTGGTGAAGCGGATTGGTGCTGTGGTGGTGCTGAGTGATGCTGTGGTGGTGCTGAGTGATGCTGTGGTGGTGCTGAGTGATGCTGTGGTGGTGCGGAGTGATGCTGTGGTGGTGCGGAGTGATGCAGTGGTGGTGCGGAGTGATGCAGTGGTGGTGCGGAGTGATGCAGTGGTGGTGCGGAGTGATGCAGTGGTGGTGCGGAGTGATGTGGTGGTGCGGAGTGATGCAGTGGTGGTGCGGAGTGATGCAGTGGTGGTGCGGAGTGATGCAGTGGTGGTGCGGAGTGATGCTGTGGTGGTGCGGAGTGATGCTGTGGTGGTGCGGAGTGATGCTGTGGTGGTGCGGAGTGATGCTGTGGTGGTGCGGAGTGATGCTGTGGTGGTGCGGAGTGATGCTGTGGTGGTGCGGAGTGATGCTGTGGTGGTGCGGAGTGATGCTGTGGTGGTGCGGAGTGATGCTGTGGTGGTGCGGAGTGATGCTGTGGTGGTGCGGAGTGATGCTGTGGTGGTGCGGAGTGATGCTGTGGTGGTGCGGAGTGATGCTGTGGTGGTGCTGAGTGATGCTGTGGTGGTGCTGAGTGATGCTGTGGTGGTGCTGAGTGATGCTGTGGTGGTGCTGAGTGATGCTGTGGTGGTGCTGAGTGATGCTGTGGTGGTGCTGAGTGATGCTGTGGTGGTGCTGAGTGATGCTGTGGTGGTGCTGAGTGATGCTGTGGTGGTGCTGCGTGATGCTGTGGTGGTGCTGAGTGATGCTGTGGTGGTGCTGAGTGATGCTGTGGTGGTGCTGAGTGATGCTGTGGTGGTGCTGAGTGATGCTGTGGTGGTGCTGAGTGATGCTGTGGTGGAACTGAGTGGTGCTGTGATGGTGCTGAGTGGTGCTGCTGAGTGATGCTGTGGTGCTGCTGAGTGATGCTGTGGTGCTGCTGAGTGATGCTGTGGTGGTGCTGAGTGATGCTGTGGTGGTGCTGAGTGATGCTGTAGTGGTGCTGAGTGATGCTGTGGTGGTGCTGAGTGGTGCTGCGGTGGTGCTGAGTGATAATGTGGTGGTGCTGCGGTGGTGCTGAGTGATAATGTGGTGGTGCTGAGTGATATGTGGTGGTGCTGAGTGATGCTGGGGTAGCGCTGAGTGATGATGTGGTGATGCAGAGGGCAGAAAGGCACAAAAAGCAGTCTAACAAAGGGCAGAAAAACAAGGGAAAAACGAGTCTAACAGAGGGCAGAAGGGCACAAAAAACGAGTCTAACGGGGCAGAAAGGCACAAAAACGAGTCTAACAGAGGGCAGAAGGGCACAAAAAACGAGTCTAACAGAGGGCAGAAGGGCACAAAAACAAGGGAACAACAAAGGGCAGAAGGGCACAAAAAACGAGTCTAAGAGGGCAGAAGGGCAGAAAAACAAGGGAAAAATGAGTAACAGAGGGCACAAGGGCACAAAAAACGAGTCTAACAGGGGGCAGAAGGGCAGAAAAACAAGGGAAAAACGAGTAACAGAGGGCAAAAGGGCAGAAAAATGAGTCTAGCAGAGGGCAGAAGGGCACAAAAAACAAGTCTAACAGGGGGCAGAATGAATCCCGCCCTGCGTGTCCACGAAGATGCCACCTTTTTGTGCAATACCTCTACTCAACTGGCAAAATGTGGCAAAAACGGCACAGATGCGTCACGCATCTGTGCCGTAAAAGCAGCGCATTGCTGGAGCTGCGTCGCGCTTGCGAGGCAGCTCCAGCAATGCTCTGGGGGGCCCTATCTCCCCAATGCTGCATCAAGCCTTGCGCCTGCTTCAAGCAGGCACAGGGTTTTGACGCAGCATTGGCCTAAAAGTGACTGAGTGAAATCTTGTAGATTTCACTCAGCCACTTTTAGGAGGCGTTCCTGTGCAGGAACGCCCTCCCCTGCGCCAGAACGCCTCCTGATGGCGCAGGGCTTTACAACGTGACGCATCTCTCAGATGCGTCACCTTGTTAATACCCAGCACCATGGTGCATCTTTTGTGCTGCCGCTGCATCACAAAAGGTCTCGGTAGAGGGTGGCAGTGGTGAGGTAGAGGGTGGCAGTGCTGAACCAAAGGGTGGCAGTGCTGAACCAAAGGGTGGCAGGGGTGAACCAGAGGGTGGCAGGGGTGAACCAGAGGGTGGCAGGGGTGAACCAGAGGGTGGCAGGGGTGAACCAAAGGGTGGCAGGGGTGAACCAAAGGGTGGCAGGGGTGAACCAAAGGGTGGCAGGGGTGAACCAGAGGGTGGCAGGGGTGAACCAGAGGGTGGCAGGGGTGAACCAGAGGGTGGCAGGGGTGAACCAGAGGGTGGCAGGGGTGAACCAGAGGGTGGCAGTGGTGAACCAGAGGGTGGCAGTGGTGAACCAGAGGGTGGCAGTGGTGAACCAGAGGGTGGCAGTGGTGAACCAGAGGTGCTGTGATGAACCAGAGGGTGGCAGTCGTGAACCAGAGGGTGGCAGTCGTGAACCAGAGGGTGGCAGTCGTGAACCAGGGGGTGGCAGTCGTGAACCAGGGGGTGGCAGGGGTGAACCAGGGGGTGGCAGGGGTGAACCAGGTGACAGTGCTGAACCAGAGGGTGACAGTGCTGAACCAGAGGGTGACAGTGCTGAACCAGAGGGTGACAGTGCTGAACCAGAGGGTGACAGTGCTGAACCAGAGGGTGACAGTGCTGAACCAGAGGGTGGCAGTGCTGAACCAGAGGGTGGCAGGGGTGAACCAGAGGGTGGCAGGGGTGAACCAGAGGGTGGCAGGGGTGAACCAGAGGGTGGCAGGGGTGAACCAGAGGGTGGCAGTGCTGAACCAGAGGGTGGCAGTGCTGAACCAGAGGGTGCTGTGGCCATACACGACCGCATGGGTAACTTCGCCATGCAAGCGGCCCGCGAACACGCCAAAAACCCGACGAACACGCAAAAAACCCCGCAAACACGCAAAAAACCCGCAAACACGCAAAAAAACTAAAATCCGCGGATTTTGTGGATTGCGAATTCGATTTCGGGCGAATTCGCGGAACGCGAATTCGCAAATTTCGCCCATACTTAGTTAAGACGACTAGAAACTGAACGACAACAACTGTCGACAAATTCTTCATCTAAAAGTTTGTCATTGTCAAGTGGCTGTGAGGAAGATGGGTGCGCAATGTCAATGTTGACCAGTGGACGATGTGCGCTTGGAGGATTAGCTACTTGCAAGGAAGAATGCCAGTCAAAGTTAGGTCGAAAAGTGAAAGTGCAATGTTCATTTAGACACATTTAGACACCGTCTGAAAATCACACTGAAAATTAATGGGCGTCCCATAAGATTTATCATAGACAGTAGTGCATTTATAAACATTATGCCAGTGAAAAAGTACAATGAACTGTCTCCAGTGCCCCGGGTACGCATGTCGAAAACGCAAGTGTTTATGTGGGCGGCTTTGACGCCACTGTAAAGTCAATGTTCATCCATAGAAACAGTAAAGCATAAAAAAAGACAAAAGTACAAGCACCAAATTCATGTCCTGCAAGAGACTTCATAGAGTGCATGTATACTCAGTTTCAGTACTGCTACTGACATGGGGATGATTTCTGAACACTGCAATGTCAATGCCTATCATGAGGTAGCAAACCAGTTTCCATTCTTGGTTCATGGGCTAGTAAGACTGAAGACCATGAAAGTACAACTTCACATAAATCAGGACATCCGCCCTGTGGTTCAACGGATTTGTCGAATTGCATTTTATTTACAAGAGACTGTTGAGAAAGAACCTGAGACACTATTAAAGCACAACAACATTGAACGATCCGCTCATCCAAAGCCATGGGTATCACCCATAGTGGTAGTGCCAAAGGATAGTGGAGGAGCTGTCCTTTTCTGCGTTGACATGCGTGAAAAAACCAAGGAGATTGAAAAAGAACGACATCCAGGTCCACAGATAGCGGACATGATTACGCAGCTGAATGGAACTAAAGTCTTCTCCTGCTTTCATTTGAAACAAGCATTGGCATTGCCAATAGGTCTCGCTTTTGGGACCTTATAAGTATTTAGTTATGCAGCACAATATCCTTGGTGCAACAACATCAAGTGTTGCATGGCTAAACACTTATAAGGTACCAGTTTTAGCCATGCAACAGCTGATGTTGTGGCACCAAGGATATTGTGCTGCAAAACAAAATACTTATAAGGTCTCAAAAGCGAGAGACCTATTAGCTATGCCAATGCTTGTTTATGCATGTATTGGCTAACTAGTCAGGAACAAGCATTGGAAATGCAATAGGTCTCGCAATAGAAGGAGGCAGATAATGAAGTTTCTGTGCCCCCCCTCCCCCCCTCCGTGCCCATGAGAATAGCTCTCTGCCCCCTCCCCGCTCCCACCGCGAATCTGACGGCTCTGCCCGGGATCGCTCTGCCAGCTCAGCTGGAAAGGAATGTAACCCTTGCAGCGCTGGGAGGAGGGGAGGGCAGAATGGGGGAGGTGGGGGGGGCTGAGCAAGAACCGAGGAGGAACTGAGCAGGGTCTAAGAGGAGGGAGCGGGTGGAGGGGTCCAGAGGAGGGGGGCGTGGAGGCGGGCAGGGGGGGACTGTGAGGGGAGAACAGGAGGGTGGGAAAAAGAGATAGGTCGAGTCACTTTGAGATCAGATTTGTAGTGTGATGTATCCAGGGTACAGAAGACATCAACACAAGAATGGCTGTTTTCGCCTGCAGAACCTAATGTGTGTTATGGCCATTTGTATAATGTTGTATGTTGTAACTAGATCCAATTTGATCTAGCATAGCCATGTGATGTCATAGAACATGGAATGTTTAGCATGTCATGGGTGAGACTAGGACTGGCAACTGCTGTCCCGTCTTGGCAGTTGCTGTCCTGTCTTGCAGGGTTGGTCACACACTTGTTACTTGACTTATAATAAACCATTCTGAAGAAACTGATGGTGCATGTTCACTCCAATTGCGACGAGGATGGGATCCACCCGAGAAGAGCACTCTAAGTGAATTTGCGTGGGTACACAGTAGTGGCAGAGACCGAGCTGCGGTGGAGCTCTATGGCCAGGAAAATGGCGTCAGGACGTGTACATTTTAGTGCTGGTAATGGGGAGAAGAGCACCGTGAGGCTGTGACAGGTTTAATCCCTGAGGTGAACTAACGTAAGGAGGGCCAGTTTGGGAGAGAGAGGAGTTTGTGTGCCTAGTACTTGTGAAGTTTGGGGAGGGAGAGCATGTAGTGTGGCGAGTGCGTGACTGCACGAGCGCAGGCCAGTGCAAGTGAAGTGGATCGGTGGAAGAAGCCTCAAGCGCGGCGCGTGCACTGACTGCACAAGTACCATCCTGCGTTCTTGCGTGAGGTGCCGCAAACCGTGAGCAGGAGTAAGGGAATGGCGAACAGCCTGAGCGGCTGTAGCGGAGCATGTTGCGAAGTGTGCCAGGTGAAGAGATGTTCACCCGAACGGTGAGAGGAGCCCGTCAGCCTAACTGTATCTCGTAGGAAGACGGTCGAGGGCTGCAGGAGGTGCGTGGAGAAGTATTGCTGGTAGCACAGAATTCTGTATTGCTCGGTGTTTCAGGCAGAAGGAAACTTTTACAGTTCAGGGGCACTTGCTGGCAGTAGTGTCTGTTCGTGTAGAGCTGAAAGTAAGTGCTGGCAGTCAGGTGACCAGTGTTTTGAAAGCAAGAAGACTCTTAAAACAAGCGTGAGAGGACAAGGACGGATGCCGGCTTGAAAGTAGATAAACAAGCTTCTGTGATCTGCGACACGGCGGGCAGGGGAGGGGGCGGAGCGGGGAGAGGGGAGAGGTGCGACACGGCAGGCAGGGGAGGAGAGTAGGAGGAGGAGGGGGGAGGAGAGTAGGGGAGGCACGGCCTAGCGGCTGTGCGCTTGAAAGTAGATAAACAAGCTTCTGTGATCTGCGACACGGCGGGCAGGGGAGGGGGCGGAGCGGAGCGGGGAGAGGGTGTGAAAACAGCAGGGGCCTGGAGTGCGGCTGAGGGAACTGATGTGCACGCGCTTTTAAGCTCAATGCACATGCGCATTGAGCTTAAAAGTCACAGGCACTGCAAGGAATCGCCACGATTCCTTGCAAGTTAGTTAAAGAGTGGTTAAGCCCCAATAGTCTCGCAAGCTCGATGCGCATGCGCATCGACAGGCGAGACCTAAAAAATAAAGGCCATGATAGTGAGATAATGACAATAATTTGCATTTACTGCCTTTTTTTTGTTGCATATTTATATGGCGCGAACTTGACCCGAAGGTATTGGAGAGCTTTACATGAGCCCCTGTATTTACAGTACACATTCAGGCACGGGGAGATTAAGTGATTTGCACAGTCACAGGATGAGAACGCGACCCCGAGGCTCGAACCCTGGTTTCCAGCACCAAAGTGGGCAGTCTAGCCGACGGACCACATCCTCTCGCCCTCACTTATCAGTGGGAAAGTTATTTTGCAACCAGCACTTTACAGGCTGGGACTTGCAGGTCTGCTTTCACTGATACAAATAGGAACCTGGAGATCAAAGTATTTGCAAAATATTTTGGTTAAAAGGTAGAATTCGCTAAAACTGAAACATTGGGCCTGTGGAAGCTAGTTTATGTGTAATAGTGAGATAAATACAGCTGAACCGCACAAACCACATTTGAGTGTTTGAGGCACAAACACACACAACTTTTCATTGCATGGACTTGGTATTCTATTCTAGTCCCTCACCATACTTGGAAAAGTATGATTTTTTTAAACAAGAGACTGTTACCACTGTAGACCCATATTGGGAAAAAGAGAACTAGCACTGGGCAGAGGTGCTGCTTGCATCTATGTGCTGCAGTTGTGTCACAATTATATATTCAATTAATCATAAAACACGCATGTTTATTATCAAAAAGTTATTTTGTTTATTTTATTATTATATTTTACTTATTATCAAAAAGATTTTTTCACATGATTAACAATTGATAATCATGACGATATCTAAAAACTTTGTGTATACAAAAGCACAATCAAGTATCAATGTATAAAAACTGGTCTTCTTCTATTCAATAATGAATTTGTCCTATATGAGAATATGACCACTAGAAAGAACAGGTTTTGATCACCTGCATATTAAATACAAAACAGAAGTGAAACATTTTCCACATTAGTGCAAAAGAAGAGAAGAAAAGCAGTATCAATACGAATTATAAAAGAAAAAGGGGCTAGAACACTGGTTTCTGGCAACAGTTATCACCAACGCGTTTCGGTGTTGGACCTTCCTCAGGGTGATTGTACCAGTGGCATACCGCACAGCTGCTCAGAATAAGGTGATATACTGATCTCGTGTACTAATCAAAACTAGTTGTCCATCCCAAAAATTCTCACTAATGATGTCTAAAAGTCAAATGTAACGATATTCCTGAGAGTAAATACAGCTGCTGACTCTTTTCTTGCTAATGAGCGTGTTATTGCTGCAAAGCAGATCGTTTTATCTTTTGCATCTATGGATGCATGATTTAAGGGCATAACAATAATCCATTTATTGATGAAAGTGACGATGCTTCCTAAGCACTGATGTCGCTGTCTAGTAAATATCTGATGGCGACACTAAAAGCACGTTCTTTCCATGTTGCGACCTGTGATTCAGAAAACCGAAAGAAACTTCAGGGAGGCCTCTCACCGATGTGCGTGAAGCTTATCAACCGAACTGAGCTCGAACCCTGGTTTCCAGCACCAAAGTCGGCAGTCTAGCTGACGGACCACATCCTCTCGCCCTCACTTATCAGTGGAAAAGTTATTTTGCAACCAGCACTTTACAGGCTGGGACTTGCAGGTCTGCTTTCACTGATACAAATAGGAACCTGGAGATCAAAGTATTTGCAAAATATTTTGGTTAAAAGGCAGAATTCGCTAAAACTGAAACATTGGGCCTGTGGAAGCTAGTTTATGTGTAATAGTGAGATAAATACAGCTGAACCGCATAAACCACATTTGAGTGTTTTAGGCACAAACACACACAACTTTTCATTGCATGGACTTGGTATTCTATTCTAGTCCCTCACCATACTTGGAAAAGTATGATTTTTTTTAAACAAGAGACTGCTACCCTGTAGACCCAACCAGGCACAAATGTAAAACCCTGTCTCTACTGAAGTCGCATAATGTTATAATATCTGAATTAAACAGAGGAGATTATCACACTGGATTGAAACACGGGTAATTGCATGCCTTCTACTTTAACACTTTCTTCACAGATCCCTACAACGTATTTCAGGCCTTTTCTTATTCTAGATCTGTAGCAAACGAACCAAACTGAGAAGAGATTGAGCATTGTTGGCTCCAAGAGTCATTAGAACATTTGACATGATGCCCTTGCCCGTATACAGAAATCCACAATATTAATCTCTTATGATGCTACTCTTTTACCCTCTCTCCACACATCTGTATTTTAAGCACTGTTAATGCACCGATAGCTCATCATTCAGCAGTCTGGATACTGGCATACAGAAAGCAAGAACATCTGAAACAAGTATGCATAACTGTTACATGACTGTTCAAAACACCAAATATCTACTAAGCATGTGACAAATACAAAGATAGCGACACCAGATGGACTCATTAAGGCATATACCCCTCATGTGACTTTACTCACTAGAGAACATACCGCGATCTCAATCTGAAATATATACATTAAAAAAATGTTTTGATGCACAGAAACACTTTGATTCAAAACACAACCTAAACCTAGCTCCACTTTAATGCCATTAACAGGCTAGAGCCACGGCTGAAAGTTTTGTCAGTTCAAAAAGCATGTTTGGAAAGTGAGAGTAAATCTTTTTAAACTGCCCAGTGCCAACCAGTGACTCTGACATGCCCCACGCTAAGGACAGAGAGGATCTCCTTCAGATACCACCAGCACAGAACTGGAAGAGTGCGCTTCTGGTGCAGGTACGAAGAGTGTTTTTAAATCACTGTTAAAAATAACAAAATGTGGTGTGAATCACATTAATTTTTGCGTGTGAAATACCCAATTAAGGAAAAAATTCTGAAGGTAATTTACAAAAATGGTTTATGAAAGGGGGATGTGTGTAACTTAATATATTCTTTTTGAAGTAATCTTAGTATTTGTAGAACATATTTGACAGATTTGTGTTTTCAAATGCCTATTAAAATGAACATAAACATGAGGACTCAAATATTTATTTCAAAATGCATTGCGTTCCAACATATTAGCGGCCCTATATAACAGGCGGCGGGCAATGGCACTAGCGGGCCCGACTAAACACACTGTCATGTTGTGGTATGCAGCGCAGGCACACCTAGGATGGAAGGAGGTCATAACCAGACTTACACCCCTGTTGGACACGAAACAGCTGGGGACCCTCAGAAATAGCAAGGGATTCGAACACTGGGATAGCATATGTATCTCCACAGTGGGGGACTAATGGGACAAAGGGACGGTCGTCCCATTCGACCAGCTTAGACAACAATATGAACTTGCACCAACTGAGACATACCGCTATATGCAAATTAGACACGCACTCCTAACAGCTCTCCCACAGACCGAGACTTTACCTGAGGCGTCCCCATTAGAAGATAGGCTCCTCACAGAATTTATGCCTAAACGAACCACTTCCTTCACTTATCGCAAACTGATAAACAATATGTCAGACCCCACAGTAACACTAAAAGAGAAATGGTCAACAGACATTGATGCGATGGATCAGACGGAATGGCAGATGGCACTCGCCTCCCCTAGAGAGGTGGGGATCTCAGCCAGGCTCAGACTTGTACAATTTAAAATTTTACATAGAGCCTATCTCACTAGACCCACACTTCATAGGATCGGTAGGGCGGAACATCCATATTGTCTACGAGGCTGTGGAAAGGAGGGTACCTTTTTCCACACAATTTGGGACTGTCCCCAATTAGCGGATTACTGGCGCCAGATCCTGCGTACAATCTCTCAAACACTACATGTCTCCCTGCTACCTGAGCCGCGAAGATGCCTCCTCAATATCTGGGAGCCGAATGACTTATCTCGCTATGGGCAAACCTGGGCGACTCTGGGCCTCATGATGGCAAAAAGAAATGTGGCACAAAAGTGGGGGGCGACAGAGTTACCATCCTTGGGTGCATGGTGTAGAGACATGGACACGACAATGATTACAGAAAGAGCTATGTATATAAACAGGAAGTGCCCTCGCAAATGGACCAAGGTCTGGACCAACTGGAATACATACAGAGGGAATATTTGTGACCCAATATTTGTGACCCAGTTACCGAATCAGATGATGACTTTGAAGGGGGTTGAGGAATATGGAGGGAGGGGAGTTTGCATACTAAAGATAATGATAATAGAAGAAGGAGTTCAGAGAGAAATGAATCAATTGTACAGATATTGTTTGATGATTGTAACCTTGAAATTCGCCCATGCCAACTGTCTTTCTGTTTTGTGTACTAAAACTAATAAAAATGTTTTGTTTTTTTATTTAAAAAATGCATTACGTTCATTTTTTTTGCGAGATAACTGATTATTTAAAAAAAATTGAAGATATTTTAAAAAAAAGAATATAGTTAATAGCATGAAACTTATTACGAAATAACTACTTATGCTAATGCTAGCTATTATAGAATCATTTTTATTGTTTTTTTCACACAGGAGGTGTTTTTTTAATTAATTAAAATAAAATGTTGCGGGAAGCATTTTCTTTAAGAAAATGTGTAGCACAAATTTCTGCAATCCTAAGTACAATGCTCCATACACGGCCAAAATTAACCATGAAAGGCTGTTGATGACTTGTGAGTTTACGAGACAACAAGCTGATACCAGACTGTATGACGCAGAAAATAATGTTTCTACCAGAGAGAGTAAAAAGGTGGGTATGGAGTGGTATGTTAAAAGGGATGAGCAGTGACTCTGCGGGTACTTCTGAGTGCCGTCATGAGGCAAAGAGGATGAGGTGGAGCATACTGATTATCTACATCATTCTGGATATTTGGGAGTACTGTGCTGCCCACAGAGGAGTGAAAGAGAGTCTGATCTGGCAGGACACTGCCAGTCCTCAGCTTTTAGTGAGCTCTGGAGATCCTCTTTTAAGAGCTTAAAACCAAAGAGGTTACACATACGAGCTTAAAAAAAAAAAACAGGCGATGTGTATAATGCATACAAGAATCGGTAGTGGTGGTTTCCAAGAAATTTGGAAAAAACCGCACATACACTTATAATAGTACAATGAGACCAGTGCTGGATAAGTCAAAATAATCTTTCGAAATATCAAAGACGGAGTGCTACATAGACCAGTATCCCCCACTACCAGGAAGGAACAAAATTGTCAAACCAAAAGGATTGACAAATGTACATCTAGACAAGAATGGTCAAGAGAGCACAATCCTCAAATGTGAATACATTTAAGACTAATATGATTTATAGTCATAACAGCAATAAGTCCGAATGTAGACAGCAACTTGTGATGTAGGACAGAACAAATCAATGAATAAAGTTCATATTTATGCCATCTTTTTCTTTATTGATCCATAAAAGTTATTTTCCATTTGATAAAACGACAGCCGACACGTGTTTCGTCCGTACTTTCAATTAGTACAGGGACTTTTTCAAGGCTAATGAAGCTGGAAAATGCGGCGCATGTATCATCAAATCATATAGATGAGGATATGAACATAAGGCTCCAGAGCAATAACACAAGTCCAAATTATCCGAATGGGTCGAGCGCAGTGAAATAACTGGATTTATGTCAAGGTGAGGCTGACACTGACCTCCAAATATATAACCACAATGAAAATATCCATGTGAGTCACACGCACTAAAAACCAGAGTGGATGGCACGATGAGGAAGTCAAAACGGACTCGGTCCTAGTTAAATAATTTCCACATTCGAATAAGGAGATTATAAAAAGAGCATAGTAATGTTCCGCATACGTCTAGGTCAAAACATTTCTATCATCATTATGGCGGCCCAATCCTGAGTCGCAATGTCTCGTGGAGGTGTACTGTTGCACCAACGTACTACGGCTTACAGGGTGCCATTATCGAGTGGCGTTAGACTCTTCATGTGCGCCTCGCATATTACTGAGGCGATTCCGTAGTACGTTGGTGCAACAGTACACCTCCACGAGACATTGCGACTCAGGATTGGGCCGCCATAATGATGATTGAAATGTTTTGACCTAGACTTATGCGGAACATTACTATGCTCTTTTTATAATCTCCTTATTCGAATGTGGAAATTATTTAACTAGGACCGAGTCCGTTTTGACTTCCTCATCGTGCCATCCACTCTGGTTTTTAGTGCGTGTGACTCACATGGATATTTTCATTGTGGTTATATATTTGGAGGTCATAGTGTCAGCCTCACCTTGACATCTATCCAGTTATTTCACTGCGCTCGACCCATTCGGATAATTTGGACTAGTGTTATTGCTCTGGAGCCTTATGTTCATATCCTCATCTATATGATTTGATGATACATGCGCCGCATTTTCCAGCTACATTAGCCTTGGAAAAGTCCCTGTACTAATTGAAAGTACGGACGAAACACGTGTCAGCTGTCGTTTTATCAATTGAAAAATAACTTTTATAGATCAATAAAGAAAAAGATGGCATAAATATGAACTTTATTCATTGATTTGTTCTGTCCTACATCACAAGTTGCTGTCTACATTTGGACTTATTGCTGTTATGACTATAAATCATATTCGTCTTAAATGTATTCACATTTGAGGATTGTGCTCTATTGACCATTCTTGTCTAGATGTGTATAATGTCAGGTTATTATGTTTGACAACTGGTGCGGTATATGTAGTTGATGGACCCCTCCTGGCGGTTGTTCCCGGCTGTGCGATCCCAAATGGGGCTAGATAATGAACGTGGTCTGATCCCCGCTGGGCCCCTGGACTAGCCTTTAGTGTTGTCAGGCATGGCGCTCACAGCATATCCGCAGCCCCCCACTTTATAAACAATGAAGGCCCGAGCGCACCGACCCCCAATAGGCGCCTCGCCTATGTACAGCTTTGTGATGTCAGGGGGGGTTGGGCCACGGGTCGCGGGCTGCCGTGCACACCAATACCTTATGGCTCCGTGTGGATCCGCTCACTCCTTGCCGCACTTCAAAGATCGCACGGCAGGCCCCGCGATACCACCGCCTAAGTGCGCCGCCCGGCAGAATGACCGCCACAGCTCCACATTGCGATGATCTGGGCCTCATGATCCGGCGGGCCACCCACTCTCGGTGGGCGGACGGAGTGGTCACACAGTCCTGTTCTGTTCGGCAGCACCCAGTAGCAGCCACCGTTCCAGTTTGCTGTGATGCCTTCAGTCAGTCCAGGAAACGCGCGCGCCTGGTGGGAGGGGAGAGAGGAGGGGGCCTACGCGATTCACTCGCGGTAGGGAGCGGCTGGCGCCGCGATAATTGCTGCCATATGCCAGCTGCTCGCTCCCGCGAGATCGCCAAACGTGCACGCGTTGCAATAGAAAGCAATGCAATGCGGGTACGTTTTTAGGGATAAAAGCTCATCGGTGACATGAGGTCCTCTCCTATGCAGCGCATGCGCGCTGCGTAGGCAAGACCTAAAAAGGGTATCATCAACTCGAACTGGAAGAGAACTGTAGGTAGATTACTACCTTTGACTCATGTTGGATTATTTAGATATAAAAGGCTACGTTTCAGAGTGTCCTCAGCTGAAGATCTCTTTCAGGATGTCATTCATCGCATAATACACCCAGTCACAAATGCTTTCAATTACAGTGGTGACATACTAGTTTTTGAGGCCACACGAAAGGAACATGACAAAGCTCTCACACAAGTGTGACCTATACTTACTGATGTAGGTCTCACATTATATGTGGCATTGTGTGAGTTTCATAAAACCAAACTCAAGTTCTTTGGTCATATCTCTTCCAATGGAGGAATGGCTCTGGATCCATAAAAAGTACAAGTCTTGTCATCAACTTCTCCCCCACAAGATGTAACTATGCTGCGATCCTTCCTTGGTAATGGCAGTTATTGTTCAAGGTATACATGTGACTTCTCCACTGTAAGAGCCCCATTAACAGACTCAACTAAACTAAATGGGCCATTTCGATTGTCACATGAATGTGAACAAAACTTCAAGAAAATCTAGCATGCAACTGAGAATGCCACTGAAATGGCAAAGTTTAATCCGAAATTGCAGATTCAGGTTGTTGTTAAAGATTCAAGCCCAGTGGGGCTGGGTGCCATCCTTGCCCAGCACATTGGATATCCCAATGCCTGAAGACACATTGTGGCTTATGCTAGCCAAAGTTGGTCATCGACGGAATGTGCATATTCACCACCTAAAAAAGAAAGCCTCGCTGTGGTGTGGGCATGTGAGCATTTTCACGCGTTCCTATATAGAAAGCATTTCCCAGTTGTCACCAAGCAATGGTCTCCATTTCAGCAATCCTAAAGTTAAGATGCTCCCTCGCATTGCGAGGTGGAAGTTGCAACTGCAGGAGTATGATTATACGATTGTCCATCATCCATGAAAAGATCAAAACCCTGCTGACTACATATCATATGTACCAATACAGTGTCCTGATATTACTTCAAAGCAGCTTATGTTAACTTCCACATGAAATCCAGTACCTCTACTGCCCTGTTGGTGGAACAAGTCATTGCTGCCACAAGCACTGACAGAGATTTACTCAAAGACATTATTGCACATTAATCATGGCAAAAATATACCCAACCTCTTCATGATGGCCTTGAATACCAGAAACTCAAAAATGTGCAGGAAGAATTTTCAGTTACCCCAGAAGGCACCATCTTAGGAGGGTCGAGAATTGTTATAAAAGAGAGTCTGAGACAATAAGTTATTGAACTGGCCCATGAGGGACATAGTGGAGTTGTTACTAAAAGGAGCTCTATGGAACGAATTGTGGATCCCTCGTCTTGATGAAAGAGCAGAAAAGGAGTTAAGGGGTTGTAATTTGTGCAACTGCTTATCATCCAAAACAACCCTGAATCAGTTAAACATGTATGAACTTCCAAAGTATGCATGGGAGAAGATTGCAATTGATTTTTTTGGACCCCCTTGACAATGAACATCATCTATTAGTAATTGTTGATGAATATTCTCGCTTTCCCGTTGGGGCAAATCTATTGATAACTATTCATGACCAAGTCATTGAGAGATTAGAAAGTATTTTTGCAACATTGGATGTTCCTCCAGTTTTGTAATCTGACAACAGCCCGCCTTTCAGTAGTCAAGAATGTAAATATTTTCTCACTCATCAAAATGCCAAGCATCAGAAAAGCACACTTCTCTGACCATAGGTGAATGGTGTTGTCAAGAGATTCATGTGCACACTCAAGAAGACCGTTCAGCAACTGCCTGGAAAAGCTTGAATTCAAATCAGTTTGTCAGTCTAATCTTCATGCATTCAGGTCAACTCCCCATTCTACCACGGGTGAAAGCCCTGCTACCTTAATGTTTGGGAGAGCCACAGGAACCAAATTGCCACAATGGAACACAGAGATCTATTGACATCGATAAACTTCGCACCACGGATTTGTCTCGCAAACGCAAAATGGAGACCTATTCAAACAAACGATGCTGTGTTCGGAGCACGGTGTTCAAAAAAGGAGACCAAGTTATTGTCAGGCAGAATCAGAAATAAAATTCTGCAGCTCCTTTTAATGCTAACCCACTGAGGGCTGTGACTAGTAAAGGACACATGGTGACTGCCTACCATCCTGGAAAGTCCATCATGCGAGATTCTTTGCATTTCAAGCCACTGACTTGACATTCGCCAGCTCTAGATGTCAGAAGTGAGACTTATCCGCCTAAGAATAAAGAGAGCCTAACTACTATATGAATGTCTTTGTCACCAGTGCCAGTCATGGCTTCTTCTCAAGTATCTCCGTAGCCTCACATGACCAGTTCAGGGTGATTGATTTGAGCATCAAAATGACTTCTTGAAAAGTAGTGATGTATATATGTATTATTTGTACCGTTAGTGATAGTTGTCAATTCATAATTTTGAGGAGTGGCCAGACAGCAGATCAACGCCATTCAGATTTGCCCATGGTTACTCGCTTCAAGCCATGATGCTTACTTCAGTAATAAATCAAATAAATATGGAACACCCAGGGATTGGATCCTGACTCAGCTGTGCTCATTATCCCTGTACTCTGCTTTCCCCTTTCTGAACCTAGCCTCACTGCTTTACATCCCTTCTCTCATAATCTAGGCTTGGCACTACTGGCAAGACATCACAAATGATTAGAGTAGAATACAGGCGCTACTGCCCTGGATCTGGGGGTTTTATGAACTGATCGCATAAAGAAGGCTTACCAATACAATCACCGAAAATAAGTCACAATTGATCTGGTTATATACCCTGATATAAAAGAGATGAAGGCTTGCATCACAGATCTGCAGGCAAGTATCAGGTTTTAGGAATTAAGCATGAGACAGAAGGACACTCTCTTAGAGATAGCCTCAAGATAGTGTGCCCCTAGAAAAGATTGAGGGCAAATCAATAGAACTTTTTCTTAAAAACTGGTTCAGCACAGGTGTTGCTTTCAAGGGCCTAACTAACTAACCTCTTCATAATGGAATGGGTGTGCAGAATTCCAGCAACAGCGAGTGGCTACTAGACTGCTAAACTACAGGTCATGTTACATATTTTGTATTTGTATATTTTTATAGAGCGCACATAACCAAAAGGCATCAAAGAGCTTAGGTCAGGCAGATCAGCATATTAATGAAAGCCAGTTGGCCAACCGCCTAGACAGAGAAGTCCCCACCCTTCTAAGGAGACGAAAAGAGACAAGTTTTAACAAACCTACGATAAGGATCAACCCTCATGATGGGCTCAGGACAACCTTGCTGCAGCCACCGAAAAAGCATTTTCTCCCATCTGGTTTTACAAGACCTGGTTTTATTTACTCCTGCAATGAGCATTCCGCATTTTCCCAAAGCATTTTTGACAACTACACCAATGGGCACTGTACAATGACATTCAACTAGTTCTAGCAATGTTCATATGTTTAAATCTTTTCTACAATCTGTCTCAGAGGGCCCAATACAAAAGGTATTGGAGCAATGCTATGCATACAGTGGAACACTTTGTGAGAATGTTCGTAAACGCAATAAACCAAAGGAATTGTATTACTTTGAGAAGACTGAATTCTTTGAATATCATGGCAAAATGTTGCATAAATAACTTTGACTACTGAAAAGTGGACAGCTAACAGGACCCTGGGAATAACGAGACAACATTAGACTTGTTCAAATGAGAAATCCTCTGCATCGTATCAGCAAGTCTCTAACGTAAATTTAAACTAGACCGCCCTCATTTCAAAACTTTCACACCAACATATCGACGACAAAGGGTGAAACCTCATAGGCAATAGGTTAGTAATGGGAGCTTGTGGGGTTTAGCTTGTGGGGTTTAGCCCCCACCAATAATGTATGATCAAAGCTCAAGGGTTGGGCCAGGATCTTTAACATTGGTTACTGTCTGGACTATGCAAGACTCGTGTATTGCTAGATGCCTACTTTCGTAAAGGCAATGCGTAAAATAGTTATCAGTATTTCAAAGAGGTAACTAGTGAGATGGAGTGTCAGACAACAGAAGGCTGCAATTTAAAGCCGTCGCTCATTTCTCACACCGTTTGCACCTAGGCATTATAACTTTGAATGCATCATATTTACTTTACTTCTTAAAAAACTGTACTTTTTCAATGCCCCATGCAAACGTACCCAATTGTTTTAAAAGGTCGTTCTGATTCACTCATAAGGCCAAATCGTTAATATGTAGGAAATATGCATAATACTTGCAACGGGTAAAATAACCTAACTGTTTTTTTCATATTTCCACTCCGGATAAAATCTAGTTAATTTAATTTATAGCGCTCATAGTTAGGCGGAGTCTTAAGAGCACCAATAAAAACAAAGCATTATTATAAATCTCTGAGATCCCTGTATGCAAACCATTCATGAAAACATGAACTGTAAGCTGTATATTAAAATGCTTTTACAATTCACAGTGCTAAGCTTTTAATTACTAAAGTAATCTTTGATAAGGGTGCGACAGCCTTTTCAATGAGAATGTAACATTGATGCACATCGCCTACGTTAATTATTCCCCACCTTTTGGGGGGACCTGGTCCCTGCTTTCGTAGGTTTGCTTGTTTATTTTTCTTGAGTTATGGTGAGTTCTTTCACTCCTGATCTTTTCCATAAACCACTATACATTTGAGTAAATGCATGCTGTGGTACAAGCTCGACATCTCGCCTCCATATAACTGATTATATTGTAAGGACGAGGCTCCCATGGGAACCCTACAAAAACATTCCCCCTACTTGAGGCCCCAACAGCTTGAGAAGTAAGGGCACCTCGCAAAGAGAGCAAAGCTTCAGACCAACGAAAGACTGACATGTTCAATCACCGTGGACTAACAGGAAGACTCGAGATAAGGAACCTCAATTTCCAGGTGTCTCAATCTCTGCTACCCTCTCCTAACCGTGCCACACGTGGTAAAAAAAAAAGTTCGTCTCTTTAAGACTGCACCCCACCTCCAAACACATACGTATGGGGAATGCAGCGCTCTTAGAGCCCCGCACATGTAGGACGCGTCTCCAGGGAGTACGGAAGTCGCACTGACCACTTTAAGATCCAGCACGCCGTCCTTAGCTTCCTGCAACAGGGTGACGAACTTTGTAGTGAGCAAGCCCAGGCTCTTCTCGTGGCGGCCGGAGGCGCCGCTCTGGCACTCCGTGGCGGCGGCCATCCTCCGCGCTCGCCCCCACGAGCCCTCCTGCGTCGCAGCCTTCTCCTCAGTCGGATCGTACACGGCCGCCCCGTGCGGAGCAGTAGAGACAGCACGCGAACCCTGGCAGAGCTTCCACGGAGGAAGTGACGTCGCAGCCGCTCACGGTTGCCAGAGTAACAGGATTGTTGGCCCGTGTTCGCTAGGAAAGCTGCCCTGCTATTTACACCTGACTCGTGTGCCGAAACTATTAAGTAAGAAGAATGGCAGTGCCTGGAGGCTGTAGCTAACAAGCCCCAAATCTTCCCATTTGAGAGAGTGCATGCCGTCATGTTTAAGACTTACAATAAACATTATACTGTGCCTCGTTTCACATATCGCGCACCCCCCACTGCCTAAGTGACAGTTTAAAGATGTTGTTCTTTCGGACCAGAAATGTCTGCCCCTTTTATTTAACTTGACAACGTAGTCGCAGCGGTTGTAGTACATAAAGCAATATGTGATTCAGATTGCAAGGGGGCACGGCCACTCACAGCTATAAACAGTGTTTAATTTTGTACATAAAGTAGTGCCAGGGCTCTCATCAGGAGGCCACGGCAGCTTGCACGACACATTGCCCCTGACATGCTGCTAATTTTAATAATGACACAACAATGAACCATCACACTCCTATAAGTGTAACACTTCGGACTATTCCAGGCTCCCAAAACTATATGAATGGCTTCAGCGACAGGTAATATACATTTTTTAATGTGTATTGAATTAACAGTTGACTATTGTAGTGGTCATCTCTAAATGAGCCAGGCAGCGCCACCTTGTGGCAGACTGTCACTGGCATGGTGTTGATAATTAAGTGCCGGTGCACCTGCTCAAATTAAGCACTGGTTATAAAGAGCAAAATATTCTGCAACCAGGTGCACAATACCCATTAGGCTGAAAGGGCTTCACAATTTAAAGTGCTTTTTATTTATATTTGCTGTTCAAAGTATGCACAGATAAGTGCTGAAAATACATCTTTAAGTGACTGCTCATTTTTGTACCATCTGGAACATCAAAATAATGAGCTGGCAACTCTAATCATAAGACTGGAAGTTTGTTGCAGGATCAGCACATTATTTATTTCCTCCACATTCGATCCCTGATTAATGTATAACACAGAAAACACAGAGGGTCTATCATCTTCATTATATAGCTGAACTGTCAGTCCGAGTCACCAGGATCTCGGGGTGTATAAATCACATGAAGACAGCATAATTCACCATCTATTGCTGGTTAAGGATTTGGTCCACCAACATACGCGAACCGTCAGTGATGGCTGATCCTTGATGGTCAAGTGAATAGCAGTGCAACAAAGAAATAGTGACTTTAAAATAGGATGGAGTCCGCAGAATAAAGTTATTAGTAGGAGGACACTGTCCCAATGATCAGGGGACCAGACTGACATGCATTTGGGTTTGGCCAAATTATAGGACTGATCACTGAGTCTATTTGATGGAAACCCTTCACTAATTGTTCTGGATCTGTCAGCCATGTATGAATGATCTGCGCTGTGTTGGCTTTTCCTATACACATGGTGTTCACCGTATATTGAATTATGCTGTCTTCATGTAATTTATACACCCCGAGATCCTGGTGACTCGGACTGACAGTCCAGCTATATAATGAAGCTGATAGACCCTCTGTGTTTTCTGTGTTATACATATAGAAGTTCCTGGGGAAAATAACCAGGTACGGGTCTTTAAACCTTATATCCATTGGACCCTCCCTGAATCCGTTTTGTTGTTGATCCCTGATTAATGCCATAATAGCAATGGTTTAACTCGTATCTTAAACCCTACGTCGCCGTCAATAACATGCTGAATTACTTCAAGTGGTGTCTCAATGCACACTCCTCATTGTCGCCCTTCACTTTTACGCTCACCCTGCACTCACAGCAATCACAATGCACTCACACCATTCACCTGCTCACTTTGCACTCACAGTGATCACTCTGCACTCACAATGCACTTGCGCTGTTCACTCTGTACCTCACCCTGCAGTCACATGAGTACACTACTAACCCTGCACTCATGTGACACTTCACTCACCTGTCCCCCTCACTGCTCAATCTGCAATCTCACTCAAACAAGTCCATCACTAACCATGCATTAATATGATCCACTCTGCACTTACATCAGCACCTCACTCACCCTGCAGTCATTCCTACCCTACTCTCACACTGTCCCATCGCTCACTGTGCACTCACATGGGCACTCCTGCCACCCACACAGCGCAGAGGGTTAATGTGCCTGCTACAAAGAATGTGTACCATGCAGGTCACAGAACTGAGTGAGAGTAAACTATGAGAAGCGCTATAAAAAATGAAATGTTAGTCAGAAAGGTGCTATAGAGAGATGAGGTGCATTGTTGGTAAGTGGTAGTGAAGGAATTTATGGAGAAGGAGGAAATGGGGAGGGGGCGACCAGTGCTAGGGCCAGTACTGGATGGGAGTATTAGCCCCCAGTGGCGGCTCCTCTGCTATGGTGGAAGAGTGTTACTCCACTGCTTTCGAGTAGTGGAAAGGAAATATAAAATGATAATAACTTATTATCATTTTATGTTTCCTTTGCGGGTGGGCAGACTACTCTGCTCAGGGAGTAGGGCAGGGGATGAGTGGTATGCCCACTCCCAAGTGCGCAGTGACTATTTGGTCAGCCCTCTCGGGCCCCCAAACAGTCTTGTGCACTCTCCCCTTCCCCATGCAGGCTGCATTACAGCCTGCATCGAGAACATGCCCACCCCTACAGCCCCTGGCTGAGTGCCATGTCACGGCGCCCATACCAATCAGAACGCTGCATTACAAGCATTGTGATTGGCTTAGAGGAAGGAACCTGGCTGTTTGCTTCCTGTTTCTGAAATCGGAAGCAGGAAAGCAGGAGTAGGACCTGAGACGCTGGACCTGGCCGGCAGAAAGAAATGTTTTTTTTTGTTGTTTTGTTTCCTCGTGTGACCTTCTACCCCGCACGACACCCCCGAGACCCACCCCCGCTACCCCATCCGTGAACCATGCCGCCACCCCTGTTAGCCCCCCTCTGAAGTTCGGGTCAACTTGCGCCCCTGTCTGCAACTATAGTGTTGGTTCTACACCTACTAGTAACTGTATATAAATTGTAATCCACACACCCAAAATTCAAAAGTAAATGTAAATTAAACTCAAGCAAATTTGCGGGAAATTAATTTTTCTGGTAAGAAATCTCAGCTGGTGAATGAGATCACTTGAGACATCTGTATGTATAAACCTGCGGGTTTCTCATTTGAATCCTGGTTGGTGCAGTAGGGAACAGTGAAATGTATATTTTGAGTGCTTTGTGGTTCCAGCCTCTTACACAAAGCACTGTGAATCTGTAAGTCATTTGTATTACAGTAGCCTCTTAAGGGATGCATTCCAGAATGGGTAATGTCCTTACATCACCTCTCAAAATCACTAATGCTTTGTTACCATAATGCTTTAAATGATTCTGCCAGTGCTACTGATGAAATCATATATCGGATCCAAAGCAGCATTTTGATTTTCTTGTACACCGTTTATACGCATTTATATTTGTTTAAGGTACCAGACAGGCACCCTTGAGAGAAACTTTGTTTCTTCTTTAGCTTTCTGCAGGGTATTTAGAATACTGAAAACAAAAATAATGTGGGATAAATTATCGAGGACAAAAAATCATGAAGGTAAGTTTCTATAGTTAACCAAAGTTTTACTATACGTAACTCCACATATATGTACCTTGCTCTCAGTAAATGTCTGATTCATCAAAATGAGAGCAAGTCTCCAAAAATGAGCACCAGTTGCCCTGACTGGTAACCACCAGCTCACATTAAGCATTGACCCTCTGTCGCTTCACAGCAGAGAAGACTGGAACCCTCTCCTTCCCTTCCAGCCTGAGGTAACTCAAGGTAAACATTAATATTACAGGAAATAACCATTGCTGTATTTTTTTAAACCAAAAAGTGTGGGATCTGTTTGGTAAAATTAAAAGATCCAGGAGATGTCGTTTTCAATAGATCCTTCTCATTTTGAATTCTAAGTAGTGGGGATGTGTACTTGCATTTTATGAGTTCTTAATGCCTGCATATATCTTTTGGTTTTGGACTTTAGATAATCAGTAGGAAGCTCGTTGCGGAATCTGTGAAATGCGTACAGTATCTAGGAAGTGCAAGGGGGGCAAGTGAATGCTCTGAAAGTGCCAAAATGTCCTCTAAACTTTTTTATTTATTTATTAGATACTGCCTTTGAACGATAGATCACAAGCAGTGACTCAGCTGATATGGTTATGGTCAGGAGGAAAGCCAGATGACTCACTTGGGGACTGTTCCTTTGGGCAGAAACTTTTCAAACTCATAAGGGTCAGATTATCCACTGAACTTTCCAATCCTACCCAAGGAAGACCCAAATAAAGAAATGCTGTCAACCAATAGGTATTTTTAATCACCCATCTATAGGACACTTCAACAACAAAAAGAACACATTTAGCGACATTAAGTACTCCCTGTCGTGGGGTTGGTCTGGGGCTGCCAGACTACTGGTGAATAGTTGGTAGGCCTTGCGCAGGGGCAGGAACGCGCACAGCACACATATGGATCACACTCTTAGTTCAGGTCGGAAGTGACGACCACGAGCGGCCGCACCCCTTTTATTATCACCCCGCAGGCCACGCCTGGCCTGCAGATGTAGTGGATGGGTGGGTGGTGGAAACTAGACCGCCAAACGTTCCATCCCTATCCAACTCGGTTCTTTTTTTCACAAACACAATAATAAACAATCTTATGCAGTTCAACACATTAGTTTGGTACTTGCACTTGCTCCGGCTGATGTTTTCCAGGCCCCTTTTAGCAGGCATAGTCTCGCAGACGCGGGCTCGATTGGGGGTTCGGCCTCAGGCTGTACCTTTGGGTACCGGTGCACCCACCGGTGGGGCTCACGTGGGAGTCTTTAGCACGGGCTCTGGACTGAGATGGTGGGTTTACCTCGGGAACCTCCTCCGCCCTGCCACTTGCTGATTCTTCTTCCCCGTCTTCAGGTGTGGCACAGGCCAAAGGTCTTGTCTGGCTACTTGGGGTCTCCCGTGGGTGAGTCGACGGGACCTCCTTGAACCATGAGATGTTCCTGAATATCTCCTCTTCTCCTCTTCGTGCGGTTACCATGGTTCCATGATTGGCGGTGACCGTCCAGGTGCCAGGTTCATAATTGGTCCGGAACTTCCCCCCTTGACATCGGTTCGACAGGAGGTCTGCCGTTCCAGGGCTGATCACTCTTGGGGTAGAGCGTCGACGAACGCTGGCATCTTGGTTGTGTCATGCTCTTCTCTCTTGCACTTTTTCTGCCTCCACCTGCAGCGGTGACCACCCTGGGCAGGTAGGGAACAGGTCTCGGCGAGCCCCGTGAAGCATGAGGGCCCACGGGCTCCGTTGGGTTGTGCAGTGAGGAGTGCTTCGGTACTTCCTCAAGAATGTGTGTAACCTCTGTTCCGGGTCAACTTGTTCCACTACTGCTATGCGGAACATTTTGTTTAAAGTACGCATAAAGCGTTCGACGTCCCCGTTGGCTTGAGGCCACTGAGGGGTGAAGCGGCGATGAGATATGCCTCGCTGTCGGAGAAACGTGGCGAACTCAGCCCCTTGGAACGGAGGACCATTGTCACTGTGCACTTCTTGGGGAAACCCAGACATGGCAAAGGGTTTCTCCAACACTGGTCCGACGTTGATGAACGCAGTGGCTAATTGGACTGCCCGGTGTTGGAGGCTTTGTGGGATCGCTAGCCTGGATCCTCGCAATAGGACGCCATCGTTGGTCGCACTGAGTTCGTGGCTGACCCTCCACATCTTCGTTAAAGTGTCCTGATCTTCAGGGGTCCACGAGTTGGCCTGGCGAAGGTAGTTGGTCCACGAACCTTCTTGTACCGCCCTTAGGGTCTTGGCGTAGACAGCATCATTGGTGGCAGCCTCTTTGACATCGTCTAAGGACATGCTTTGGGGGCATGCTGCCAGATTCACCAGGCGGGCATAGTGCTCGACGTCCTCATCATCTTCTTGCTTCTCTGGCTGAACTGGGTG
Organism: Lissotriton helveticus; assembly: GCF_964261635.1. Taxonomy (NCBI): domain Eukaryota; kingdom Metazoa; phylum Chordata; class Amphibia; order Caudata; family Salamandridae; genus Lissotriton; species Lissotriton helveticus. The sequence continues at coordinate 496,012,606 of NC_136063.1, forward strand.
TCTTGAGAGGAAATCAGCTGGGTTTTTGGACCCTGGGTGATATACCACCTCCATTTCGTATGGCTGCAATTGGACAGCCCGGCGCGCAATGCGCAAGGGTGGATGCGGTGCAGATCCTTTGAAGAGGGGAACGAGAGGCTGATGGTCGGAGACCATGGTGAATGGCCATCCACGGAGGTACAGATGGAAATGACTGCATGCCCATTTGATGGCGAGCGCTTCGCGCTCAATGTGTGCGTATCTTGTTTCTGTGGGGGTGAGGGACTTGCTGGCGAAGGCTAGGGCGGCCCACTGACCTGGCTCGCGTTCCTGGCCATCCCCAGGAAGCTCCGTACTTCTGTCGGTGTTTTTGGCGCGGGGGTATCCTTGATTGCTTGCAACTTCCTCGGGTCCACCTGTATGCCCTCTTGGTTAAAAACGTAGCTGAAGTACCCGAGGGAAGGTTGGAAGAATTGGCACTTGTCCTTGTGTAACGTGGCTCCGTATTTGCTGAGGCGTCTCAGCGTGCTGCGGAGATGCTGGTGGTGATCAGCAGCTGTTGCTGAGTGTATGAGGATGTTGTCATTCACGTTCAGCACTCCCGGTAGGCCTGACAACAGCTCCCGTATTGTGTTCTGGAACACTTCGGCCGCTGAGGATATTCCAAAATTCAGTCATTTGTATCTTCTGTGCCCTAGGTGTGTACTGAAAGTGGTAATATATCGGCTCTCCTCGGACAGGGGTAGTGGTGATACCCTGCATTTAAGTCAATTTTCGAGAACCACTTGGATCCGTTGACATCTGCAAAGATGTCATCTATTGTTGGCGTTATGTGGCGTTCTCTCTTAATCGCTTTGTTGGGTAGCCGCATGTCGATACATAGACGTATGGCTTCTGGCTGTTTTGGCTTTTCTGCGATGACCATCGGGGACACCTATGGTGTCGGCCCGGATACTTTTTCGATGACTCCTTGTTCTTCCAGGGCCTCCAGTTCTTTCTCCACAAGCTGACGAGGTGCTAGGCCACCAGTATTCCACCAGCCATTTCACCAATATCCCCATCAGGCTTATAATTGGCCTGTAATGGGATACCCTCCTCAAGCACCTTTTCGAAGCATGTCACACACTTTGGTGTGTGAGTGAGGGCAGTTTTTCTAAACAGATGTATTTTTCTCTGTTTTGTGTTGTCACACGTGTATTCCAGTCTCTCCATCACTTCTTGTGTGTGTACTTTGCCTTGGGGGGTTAGGGGTGGTGGAGTTTATTTTTGACCCTCTCCCCTTCCTTGTGAATAGTGAGGCTTTAATGGTGGCCTTGAGGCTATGTTGCGCTAGGTGAATATACCTTTTGGTGAGTTCTAGCAGATCAAGTGATTCAGCACCCACTAATTTCCATATATAGTTCTTAACTCGATTAAATACAGGTATTTGATTGTATCCCATTCCATTAACATAACACACAGAGTTCAACTTGATTTTCTTTTTCTTTAAACACTTTTCTTTATTCATAATTTTCTCTTATTTATAAAACAATCTTCCTTGATGTAACCAACACATTTCATCCCACAATTGGGAATTCTTCAGGGCTACAAAGCACAGACAATATATACAAAAGTAAAATCACTTTACACATTTTTTTTTTAATAAATCTTTTTATTAACATAGCTCAATAGACCATACATTACAATTAGCATTTCCAATAGTGCACAGGAAGGCAGGCACAGTACTTCATTAATAGTATGTTTACAGGGTGCTTTCAGGCAGTGGAGGCCGCCAATACTGTTCAGTCCCCCAAGCTCATTCCTCTATACTTTTGCCAGGCTGCCCATATCTTTTCCCACTTCTTAACACACCCCCTGCTTTTGTAGATTGTTTCTTCAGTGCGCTGGCACCAATCAAGGTCCCATCTCTAGTCCTCAAGCATCGGAGGCAGCGGTGCTCCCCACCCCCTGGTGATGTTTCTCTTCGCTATTCCTGCAGCCAAGGCCAACCATATTCCCTCGTATCTGGACAAGTCCAGGTCATCTTTCATCATCAGAAGCAACCATTTCGCATCCAGTGGAACCACCCTCCCCACAATCCTGGACATAGTGTCTGTGACTTTTTACCAGTATCTAGCAATCTCTGTGCAGTCCCACAAAATGTGCATTAAGGTTCCGTCGCCCTAGCATCCCCGCACACATAGCGCTGGAGGGGTCCTGCCCAATATGTATAGGTGGGTCCTCGGGTAGTGGGTGCGATGGTGCGATGTAGTACCTTAAATTGCACTAGTCTAAATCTGGAGCTGACTGCTATTTCTCTTGGGCTCTGAATTGCTTCCTGCCACTCCTCGTCATCTATGGGTCCCAGGTCTTTTTCCCATGGGTCTGGGAGGGCCCTCAAGGGATCAGGCACATTATTTATCAGTTTGCGATAGACCGTAGAGGTCGGCTTCTCCTTGACTGGTTCCAGTAGCAACCTATCCTCTAGTGGGGAATATTCGGGAATAGAGGTGTCACTGTGAATGTGGGCGCGTAGTGCGTGTACCAGACTCAGGTGTTGATATCGTTAAGTTTGGTGCAAGTTATACTCCTGCTGGAGTCTTTACACATTCTTTTGACATTTTGCACAAAACGCCATAAACACACATATAATACGTATAGCACAGAACTAATTACTTCTTTTTCGTAAACATCATTAAATATTAATGTGACTAATTGAGATCGAAACCCAGGTCAGTTCCTACTATAATAAGTGACAATTACTGTGCACCATGCAATTGTTTTGAGACTTTTTTGTCAATCAACTTCCAATTTTAGTGAGGACATTAATCTTTAGTATGAACTAACATTAAATTGTGCATAAGGGGATTACTGTTCTGCTCCTAGTTAAGAAATCCCTTTCAATTCATGACCTAGTAGGGTGTATAGATAATCAATACCTCCATATGTTACTCATATTAAGAATTATTAGAGAAAAGCATATTCATACATGAGACCAGGTTTTACTCAATAAGTTACAGCTGACACGTACCTTAGAGTTGGAGTTTTGTCTCTGTACCATGATGGCCAGAAGAATCATTCTTTAATCTATGAAGATTGTGTACAGAAACTGGAAATATGTAGTCTTACTTCAACCAATCATCCGAGTGTGAGAGTTTACCATTGCTGGTCAAAGAAATCTCTCTAAATTCTCTAAAAGGATTGTTTCAATACAATATCAGAATTTTAGGGACCTGAGACCCGAGATCATCGGTGACATTAGAACCTTTCCAAATAGTACATAGGGGATATACCTTGTCTTGGTATCTCCTCTTTATATGGCAAGGGTGGATTATGAATGTCAGCATAAATGGATAAGCCGCAAAGTTTGAAGAGCTCTATGTCCTTCCTTGCCTATTATTCGTACCATATGGGACGGGACCTACAGCGATCATGAAACCTATTTCAAAAGAAACACAGATGCATTCTTTCAGATAAAGTGAATGTTTTGTATGATGCACTATAAAACCTATTCAAAATTAATTTCAACAGTCCCAAACGTGTGTGCATGCTTGTATTTGAGCTCATAAATTCACCGTTAAAAATATAACTGGCACTGTGAACACATAATGAAAAGAAGTAAGTTCAAAACTGCAGTGAGCTCAATATTGTGTCAGATAACTTTCAACATTTCTACATGCAAGTGCACGCTGGTATAAGGGCTCACAAGCGCAGCACTGGGAGTATAAATAGCACCGTGACGACATAATAAAATGAAGAGCGTGCCGGAATACTTTTTTTTGTTTCATTTAATTTATTTATTTTTCTTCAAAAACAGTTGGACATGGCAAATGCAGTACCGAATAATACGTTTACGTTCTGAGAAGACTTAATACATGTTACACTAAGCAACAAGAAAAAAAAACTAGTCAAATGCGACGAAGGATTAATAGCTCAACATAAATTGACAGGTCGTAATACATAATCCCTGAAAGAAAAAAAAGAGGAAAAGGAAATCCCGACAGCAGCAGATTTCTAGCATCCAAGGATATCGGTAGCGTTGAACATGGAAAATCTGGGTAGATTGCAAAAACAAGATTCAGAACATATTTAGCCAATCCAGCTCATAATTGGAGCCCATATTTTCCTCCCCATTTCTCGCCTCCTGCGCCCTTTAAGCTTGCATACAGCCGATTCCATATTATATGTGGCTAGCAGCCTTGCTCGCCAGTTTATGAATGTGGGAGGATCAGGGCTAATCCACTGGGAAGTAATACATAATCTTAAAATGGACATTGCAATAAATAAAAGTCTAGTCTCGGGGTTAGTCCCGGTGTTACTGCCCTGATTCCCTTCTATCCCCAGAATAATTATATCTGGTGTTATTGAACCCAGGATGACAAAGATCTGATTCAAACAGGATTCGACATCCTGTAGGTATTTGGCAAGATTGGGACAGGCAAATAACATAAATCGTGTCAGCAGCCCAAGCGCCACATCTGCTGCCCGAATTACCTTGTGAATCCGTCCATTTAGGAACCTTCTCCAGAGTATAGTATAAATCAAAAGTGGACATAAAATGTTGAGTCCTCAGACTACCAGTTGTTAGGATTCGATTAGCTAATTCCAGAGAAGCCTCTAAATCAATACCTTCCTTGCCAAACCTTCTCTTCCATCTATCATTCTGCAGACTCAGATCATCAGGAAGCGCTGCCATTAATGTTTGATATATCTTCCCAATACGGGATCTGTTCTGGATTATCTCAACCAGGGGTATGCTCCCCAGGTTAGCACCAGGTTGTAGCATGATCTTGCCCAGAAAACTCCTAATCTGTAAAAATGTAAAGAAATGTCTCATAGAGAATGCAAACTGCTCTTGCAAATGATCAAACAATACAATTTGGCCACCACAGCAGGCGTCACCCAGGGTATTTAGTCCTAAACCCACCCAGTTAGAGGTAATTGAGTCTTGGAAGATTGGTGGTAAAAGCCCATGAGCCAGAAAAGGGGTATAAGCATTAATATTTAGAATACAGAGTCTCCGTCGTGTCCTTCTCCAGATAGAATAAGCTGACTGCATTATTTTAAATTTGTTTAGTTTATAATAGCTCCGCTCTAGTATTTTAACTAAACACTGCCCAGCATCCTCACCCAATGCCATTCCGTTGATAGTTGGTCTAGCAGCCACAGGAACTTCTGCCTTAGCCCCAACCAGTAATATCCCCAAATGCTGTAGAAGTGCTGCCCAATGATAGAGGAGAAGGCTGGGTAATCCCCATCCCCCCCTGAGTCTTGGTAAAATTATCCTTTTGGCTGCCCTTCAAGATCTGCGGTACCCCCACAAGAATCTAACGCAAGCCCTTTCTGCTCTGGCGAGAAAAAATGCTGGAAATTCTAGAAGTATGGTCCGGAACAGATACAAAAGTTTGGGAAACAGCATAATTTTAATGCCATTGCATCGTCTGTGCATTGATAAATACAGATGGTCTAAAGTCTCAAGTGTTTTATTGATGTTTCCAATTATTGGCAGGATGTTTAGCTCTGGTATAAGCTCAACTGCAGCCGCAATCTTCACTCCCAAATAAGTTGCTACGGCAACCATAGGAATGTCTCCCGGAAGTGATGTATCCAAGTGTAAAATCTGTGTTTGTCAATATTTAATTTGTACCCCGATACATAGCCAAATTGTTCTGCTGATTCGTTTACTGCCGGAATAGCTGATCTTATATCGGTCATGAATACAGCAATATCATCAGCATACACTCATGTTTTGTATGCAAGACCATTAACCATAACAGATTTAATCTTCTAATTTTCATCCAATTGTTTAAGAAAAGGGTCAATATATAATGAAAATAATAACGGGGAACAGGGGTATCCCTGCCGGGTTCCTCTGATTATGCTAAATGAATTGGATTCCTGCCCAGATATGCAATACAAGCCTCAGGGTGTACATAGAGTGCCTGTAGTGCCAGGATAAAATCATTGGATAGGCCCTTTGATTGTAAGGCTGACCACAGAAACCCCCTGGAGACCCTGTTGACCGCTTTCTCTGCGTCCAACAGGATCATCCAGAGAGGTATCTTCATAGCCTGGGCCCGATCAAACAGAGCTATAGCACGTCTAATGACGTTCGATGTATCCCGACCAGGGACAAACCCGTGTTGGCAAATGGTGACCAATGGGGTGATGACCTAGACCAGCCTTAGGGCCATCATTTTAGAATACATTATACTATCAGCACATATCAGGGAAATAGGTCTGTAAGATGACGGGTTGAGCTTGGGTTTGTCCTTTTTTTTAACAACTACTATTGTGGTTTTCCGCCAGGAGTCGGGGGTCTGACCCTTCTGAGCAAGTTGGAATAAAGATTTAAACTCTGTGCGAAGGACTTGCCGGAATGTCTGGTAAAATTCTAGGGGTAATGCATCAGGAGTGCCAGAATACAAAGCGATCTGTACGGACTCACAAGTGTCAAAGTGCAACATTAAAAATATAACTGGTATTGTGAAAGCATTATAAATTAAACAAAGTGGGAAACCGTAGATCTCTCGATAATATTAAGATAATTCTGGCCTTTCAATGAAGTGTAACAGAGACAGCTACTGCAATTCGAAGTATTGTCAGTTTTATGATATGTGTGCACACTTATATTACACTTGTGACAGGGCAGTTCGGGCTAGACTGTTCCCATTGGGCGCAGGGTCAAGACTGATTTGCATATGGCTGGGTCCAAACTGGAATGGCATGGTGAGCAAAAACACGATGGATTTAGGCCCAGATCTCCGTCCTGGGGTGAATGTATGACATTGTTCTGTATTCCTTCCATCCATTGTTCTTTTTGCATTTGTCACCCCGAGTGGGACGGGTATGCCCAGACGTGGGTTCCGTGCTCTCCATGCCACTGGAGTCAAGCTATCCTGGCTGATGAGGGCTGAAAGCCCAAAACCGGTCCTAGGATGCTTGTTTCCAGGCCAGGGAGGACCTGTCCTGGCAGTTCGGGCTGGACTATTCCCATTGAGCGCAGGGTCAAGACTGATTTGCATATGGCTGGGTACAAACTGGAATGGCACGGTGAGCGAAAAAACAATGGATTTAGGCCCAGATCTCTGTACTGGGGTGAATGTATGACATTGTTCTACATTCTGTCCATCAATTGTTCTTTTTGCAGGGCTCAAAGGCACAACACTACTTCTATAAATGACACCTCAACAGCTAAGTGAGCTGTTGACTTAAAGTACGTATGTATAATAGAGTGTGAATGCCCAAAATATAAACATAAAGTGCACATGCTGACAACAACATCAAACAGAGGTTAATTGGGCTGCCATATTCTAAATGATTAAATGTGTGTGGCATATAAGAATTCCATAACTATGCGGAAAGTAATGTGAACACTGGAGGAATATGTAACTATAGCCAAATATAGTTTTAACATAATCCCAAAAATCGCTGTAAAGGAAACAATGTTTCAGAAGGTTCTTTTAATGCTCATGAATGATTATTTACAACATGCATAAAGATAACTCGGGTGAGAGGGCGTGGCTTTGAGCATCAAGATGGCGGTCACACTTTAAGAGTGCTCGGACCCCTCAGTCATCCACTCAAATCCTTGTACTTCTCCAGAACCAGAAACCTCTCCAAGGCATCTCGCACAGCGTGGTGATCAAAGCAGCAGTGCGCCCAAGTCCGAGGGGCACTCTGAGCTGGGGTAGGCAGGGCCGGCCTAAGGCATGTGCAAGCTGTGCACCTGCACAGGGCCGCCAAACCCCAGGGGCCGCCACGCCAATATATATCCTTAGATACATATTTGCGTGGCGCCCCCTGGCAGGGATTTGGCGGCCTCGGGCCCCCTACCTACACTCCCTGCTCAGGGCCTCCGTGAGCCTAGAGCCGGCCCTGGGGTAGGGATGCTTGTAACACTGACCCATGCACAAAATGGGCTCGGGCAAGATGGTGACAAAATAGCTCGGTTCTGTAAAGGTTGCGGGCAGCGAACCGCAGAGTGCAAATGTGCCTAGCTGGGAGCAAGCGGAGGTCCCCACTGTGCAGACATCCTTTGTCAGAGGCACCATACACCCTGAGTACTGTCCAGGAGAGACGGAGGAACGCAAACACGCTTTGTGATCTGGCAAGATGGCGGCTGGTATACAAAAGATGGTGAGTCCAGCCGGGAGCAACACCCACGAGAAGTGAAGAACCAAGTAGGGACCACCGGACGGCTGTACCTGCTGACATCAGGATGGTGGCCCTCCTGGTTCCTTTATGCCCCTGTGAGGAAAGGCGGTAGAGACAGTCGGCAGGACAACGCATTGGCAGCCGCCTCCCCTGCAGCTGTGTCAGCCCTTTGGGAAAGGAAAGGCAGCGTGGGCGTTTCGACTGCTGTTGGTCCCGAGCTGACGATATGGCCACCAGAACTCAACCACGCCAACGGGAGCCAGAGGCAATAAATCCCTTCCTGGTTTGTGCCTGAGACGAGGCTGTGCGCACCTCACCGTACCAATACAGAGCCTACAGGAAATGGATGGCAGGACAACAGCGGCATCCTAGTGAGGGCCCACGGGCCCCCCACATGCCCTGGCTGAAGCAAGGTATGGGGGAAAGAGCTGCTAAGAGGGCTAAGTTTGTAAGAGTGCGGGTCTGATTGGCGGATGTGGCAAGATTCTGGGCCCCCCCATCCATAGACCCGGGCAGCAGAAGTCCTCCACATCAACTTGGCGGACTAGAGCGATATTTGCTTGATTACCTCCCTTATCAAATGGAGCTGCTGGCGTTCTGTTTCTCCATCTCCTGCCCCAATGGCTGCCCTGCCGAGTTAAGTCGAATGCGCCGTCTTCAGAGTGCCATTAGGGGATGGGCATGAGAGAAGTGGTCCAAGCTTGGAAGGTGTCAGGCGGATTCCCCATAGGCCGCTCACCCCACCTCAGGCTGGTGTTGGATCCAACCGGGGGAGGGGGGCAACAAAAATGGCTTCACAGGGTCCCTTCCCATCCCCTGGCTAACCAGATAGTTATGGAAGTCTGGGATACTCAAGGACACACGTTTCACACCCCTGCTGCAATTGCACATACCTTTGTGGATTACTACATGGAGCTCTGCTCAACCAATCAATCACAGACACTAGACTCCAGCTTCCAATTCTTACAGGGGAGCCCCCTTCCAAGGCTTTCTGACGCAGAAGCCCAGGGCCTTGATGAGTGCATCACAGGAGAGGAGATTGAGGAGGCAATCTCACTCCTTGCGACCAGTAAGACTCCCAGTCTGACAGCCTCCCACCGGAGCACTACGCGCCATTCCAAGAAACTCTGATCCTGCATCTACACGCTCTATACGAAGAAATAGTGGAGTGAGGAGTCTTCTCCCCCAGACACTGACATGGCCATGGTAGTGGTCATACCCAAAACGGACCCTCCATCGACCTCCTGCTCAGACTACCACCTGATCTCGCTCATAAATACTGAAATAAAAATATGTGCGACCATCCTAGCTATGTGTCTAAAATGGGTACTCAATGGCCTCATACACTATGATCAATGTGGCTTCATGACGCACCGACGCACGAGACGCTTTCTGCGATGCCAACACGTGGCACTTTTTCATTGCCACCTCCTCCCCCCATTTTTAGCCTTGTTACTAATTGATTTCGGAAAGGCCTTCAACACAGTCAACTGGCTGTACTTGGGAAATATGCTGGGAAGATCAGGATTTCGGCCCGCATTTCAGTAAACTTGTAAGGGTGCTCTACTCTAACCCATCGGCTAGGGTCCTTATCAACGAGGCAATCTCAGATATCTTCCCTATCATGAGAAGAAACCGGCAGGGATGCCCTCCTCTTTGCTCTAGTAATAGAGCCGTTAGCCGGACTTATCCTGACACACAGATATGGGGTTGGCACTTGCAAAGTGCCCGTGAGGATTGCATCGTATTGTATGAGGATGACGTCCTGCTTTTCCTCGCCTACACAGTACACTCGGGTTCTTGGTGTCTCCAGGTCCTTGGGTAATTTCTGGAAGTATCAGGTCTACGTCTTAACACGGCCAAATCAACCTTGGTGCCCCTTCACATTTCACTAGAATGTATACATTGGCAAAACAACCACCCCCCCAATGACGCCTCTCCTTCAAATGCCTCGGCATCTGGGTGGCTTTCCACCCAGGGCTTACCCGATCCCTCAACATCAACCCTTTACTTAAAAGCACAAAAGAGGACCTCCGTAGGTGGCAATCTCTCCCCCTCAATCCCCTCGGCGATATTGCTCTGTTATGGTGCTTCCCCGGCTCTTATATGTGATTCAGAACCTCCCACTCCATCTTCCCTGCAGCTGGTTCCGCAGATTAGATGGCTTGATCACGGCATTGCTTTGGGGTAACTCAAGGTCATGAATAGCCCTTACCCACTGTTAGCAGGCTCCATACTATGGAGGTATGGGGATGACAAACCCTTTCCTGGACTATTTGGCCACCCATCTCCTGGTGATATATGACTGGTTTAATGGTGGATGGTCCGATTCGGCCTATCGGCTGGAACTAGAGAGACTTGGGTTTTCTCAGGTCCAGGCCATGCTCTACGGGGCCCGATTCCTCTCACTCTACCAGCAGTAGCCCGGGCGGTCTTGCTTGAAAGGTGCTCTGCACGGGGATGCCAAAATCACATTACAGATGCCTCTGTGGCATGTACCTGGCTGGGAGGGGTGGGGACACTGGAAGGGTCCCGGAAATGGGACCTGATAGGGATTACACACCTAGGGGATGTGTGAAAGGAGGGACTTACAACACACTTATTCGCTACACTACACTCAGTTCTATAAGTATTTCCAACTTTGGCATGCCATTGCTCTCCACATTCCCGAGAATACTACACTCCCGGAGTTCAACCTACTAGAAGCCAAACTCCTTATGGGTAACCTGGGGAGAAGGGGGGTGTCTCAAATCTACCATTCCCAGATATACAACTCCCCATCCACAGTAGATTCTCTCAAAACTCGTTGAAAGCAATGGCTCAGCCCTTTAGAGGAATAGGATTGAAGAGATGCCCTGATGGTGTACTCACCATCTCTGCCAAGCTTCACCTAATCAAAATATACTATCTCCACTGCTCTTACCTTACCCCTGTCCGACTGAACCGAGCACATTTCTACCACATGGTCTGGTCTTGCGCCTCTCGCACCAATTATTGGTCAGCAGTTGTGGCTGAATTGAGCGGGATACTAGGTTAGATGGTCCCCCTTAGTTCTCTTGCCCTTCTCCTAGAGGTGATGGAGGGCTAGACGATTTCTAAGCTGATAAAAGTGTTCCTAGGGACGGCCATCATGGTGTCCAAAAGAGACATTGCAGCCACCTGGAAAGACCCTGACCATTGCAAAATGGCAAAGAGGAGTGAACTGGTGTGCCATGCAAGAAAAACTGGTGTATGAAGCGAGAGGTTGTCCTGCCAAGTATGGGCAAATATGTGGCAAGTGGTTGGGTTTGGTGAACTGAAGACATGCTGGTTGGGACTGGGTAAACTGAGGACGTAATATGGGATAAACCCGACTGTATGAAATATGGGCAATATCTGGGGAAGTAAATGACTGTATTTTATGTTACTGTGTAGAGATGTTATGTGTTAATGTTTGCAAAACCAATAAATTTGACTTAAAAAAAAAAGATAACTCAGGCATGATTCAAGTCTCAAACATCGTTACAAACATAGTTGTCCGGATTGACTTTGCGAAGACCGCTGCTGAGTTGCTGACACCGCTAGCCAGCTCTGACCACGCCGGGTGCGGAACAGGACTATGAGTCCGTGGGAGGCTCGGACCACTAGTGAAACCACCAGCCCAAAGTACGAGTTGCCTTACAGCCTGCGTGACCATGTCGGTCCAACCATCACATCGGAGATGGTGGAAAAGTAGGGCTAAAAGGCCAAAACTCACCCCTACTCCCCTTCTAGTGTCATGAGCCCATCGTGCACGTCCTGCCCCTAATCTTCCTCATCAACTACCTTCAAACCTAGTCCAAATCAGCGGTAAGTCAGACAACTTACCTGTTGCCTTACACTTCTCAGCAAAACGATACATCGCTGTGGACCAGGCAAGGAAGTTAGGGTTTCAAAGTTATTTACACGTATATAATTGTGTCTCATCAGTCTTCCAAAATATATCTGTTGGATGGCCTCCTAGGCCAAAACACTTGTACTGCACAGGCACACTGTACATAAATGGACATGTCAGCAAATTATATATAGTGATGTGTGCATTAATTTTTGTTGGATAACACCACCCCCTTAACAAGATTACACCAATGAATCTCTTGACACATAACTGTAGCCCTTTCTCATTTGTCTCCCATATCACCACCGATTTTATAATGAAGGTTGTAATTTGTCAAGTATTGCTAAAGTGACATTGAAATGACTACAACTACCACAAGGCCTTGTTATTGGAACTCTGACCAAGATGCTACACTCCTCTTGCCCCTTCTCATTTGTCTCCCATGTCGCTACTGATGTTACCTGCTCATGCAGCTTACCATTACTCAAGTGATGCTAAAGTGATATTGAAGTGACTACCACTACCATGAGGCATTGTCATTGTAACTCTAACTAAGATGTTATATTATCATCTGGTTAGCATGTAAACATTAGGCATAAGGTACATCAGCAACCGTGCATCCTACTTAACATCAGCAGGGCAAGCATGGTAACCCATAGGACATCATCACCTGACTTTAGCCATCCTTATAAGCATAAATGCAACATCCTTATAAGCATAAAAAGACAATATGCATAACCACATTCAGATGGGGCACAAACCGTGAGTATAAATCACATTATGCATTAGGCATCATCATGAGCATAAACAACACTGGCAGTGGGCACACCCACATGAACATGAAGACATCAGTAGCAGGATACACATTATGCCTAACCTCAACAGGATGGATACACCACATAAGTCATTAGCAGTGCACACAGTAGATCATCGTACTAAGGGTACAGGTATAAGGCACAACTTGGCACCCCAAATACACAGGCCCAACGTTGCAGATTAATCGTTGGCGCCACTGCACTTGGGGAGCCCCTACTCTGGGACCCTCAAAAGAAAAAATGCCCAACGTTTGAGCTGGCCGCTCACAATTTGTAGTCCATACCCCATTTCATTCTTATTGTTTGGAACTACATTGCACATTTGTTGTAATATATACAGGCAAAACAAAATTTATTTCGTGGCTTTAAGTTAAAATTTCTGTTTAAATAAGTATTTAACAGACTCAATTCACCGCATGATCATTAAACATTCGAAAGAACGGTAACGGACGAATCCATTTCTTTCGCCGCACCTGAATTGCTAATGCACGTATCCCTATACACGTGAGCTGCCCCAGTGGGCTGGTAAACCTTAATTGATTTGTCCCATTTATATGTTATAGAACATGCACCGATGTTTTACCTTAACCACATGGTGACCTAATATTACATGTTAAAAAATTATATACATATATATTGCCAATGAGTTTGCCCGCAAACATATGCATAATTTTTCAGAATTTACTAAAGGTTCCTAGTCAAGAAATCAAGCCCCAGTGGGCCACTCTCATAATTTGTACATATGAATTACAATGTTGTAGATCTCCTTAGAATATTGAAAAAAGTGCTTGTATAAATAGTGAATTAAAATCAGCTTAAAACAGAACGGGATACAGACTGCTATTCTCATTTATAAATGAGTGTGTAGGTCTTCCTCCGTATTAAGACCTTCCGGGGGTTTTGAATTGAGTTTAATAATGTAGTTGGACTCCAATCTCCTAATCTTTTAACTCCATCACCATCCCTCATGCTTGACTGGACCGCATCAACAACAAAGTACGACAGGTCTCTTATGTACTTTCCATGATGTTGCTCAAAGTGCCGGGGGTACGGGGTAAGTTCTATTCCCATTTTTAATAGCCCTCAAATGTTCAAACACACGCTTGTGCACCGGGAGAGTTGTGCTGCCCACATACCTCAGGCCACAAGGACACTGAAGTATGTAGACAGCAAAGTCTGTTTTGCAGGAAAAATGTCCCTTGATTTTCTCTACATCCCTTGACAGACCTAGCGTGTTAGGTGGAGGTGTTTTTGCCATGGATGTACGCCTTACATTTGGCGCATTTTCCGGAATCCTTCACTGCAACTGATCCATGAGGACAGAGTTTTTTTGTTACTGGTCGTGGGTAGCGTGTTACTGACCAGGAACTGCTTGAGAGAGCGCGCTTTTCTAAAAGTCATCTGTGGCATTCGAGAGACTATTTTGCCTAAAATGGGATCATTGCAGACCAAATGCCAATGTTTTTGTATGATGTTTCTCAGCTTATTATGCTGCACACTGTAAGTGGTGATTATTCTACAAGGATTGTGGTCTACCTTAACTTGTTGCCACTTTTTCTTGCTGGGGTTAAACAGTATCTCTTCCCTAGATTTACATTGGGCCTTCCTTATCGCCTCTTCTATACACGCTTGAGAATAACCCCTGGCTAAGAAGCGTGTTCTTAGACATGTAAGTTCAGTTTCGACATCTTTACTATTGCTGCAGTTTCTCATTGCTCTGAGGCACTCCCCATAGGGGATACTCCTGACCAAATTCTTCGGATGAAAACTAGTTGCATGCAACAATGTATTTCCATCCGTGGGTTTTCGATTGAGTTTGGTCTCTAGTTTCCCATTCTGGACATATACTGTTAAGTCTAGGAAATTGACCTCATTTGAACTCACAACGCTAGTTAATTTCAAGTTCAAGTCATTGATTTGTAGCTGTTTAACAAAGTCTCTCGCACTCGCTTCCGTCCCTTTCCACACAACGAATAAATCGTCTATGTAACGACTCCAATGTATTACATTTTCTTGCCAATCCTTCTGCCAGACTGTTTGGACCACCTGCTCCTCCCACCAGCCCATATGCAAATTTGCATAGCTGGGGGTGAAGCAGGTGCCCATTGCAATGCCACACACTTGCTGAAACAGTTTGTCATTGAATAGGAAAAAAATGTTTTCTAAGCAAGTTGTTATCATGCTTAGTAACATTTGGGTATGCTGCCAACGTTTTACTGCGGTACAAAAGGGGGCGGCCCCCAAAATAGAATTTGATTGCATTAATACCATCTATATGTTGAATACTCGTATAAAGAGTAGTGACATAGATAGAAAAAAAAAAAATCATTCTCCCAGGGCACATCATAGATTTTCGCAAGAAATCTCCTGTATCTTGAATGAATGATAGGAGCTTCCTTACTAATGGGCACAGAAAAGAATCAACATATTTTGCAGTGCTCTCAAAGGCACTCCCTATGGTCAAAATAATCGGCCGGCCAGGAGGATTGTCAATATCTTTGTGAATTTTTGGTATCAGGTAGAGTACCGGAGTGGTAGGATTGCATATCTTTAAAAAAGCCAATTCTTCACTGCTGAGCAAACCTGAACGAAACTGATCCTGTAGTGATGCATTATACACTAGGTGACATTTGGTCATTGCTTCATCCTTAACTTTTACATAGTTGGATCTGTTATTCAACTGCTTGTAAGCCTCAGTGACATACTGTGGTCTCCCCCATAAAACAACATTACCCCCTTTGTCCGCATTACGCACAATACATTCCTTGTTGTTAGCTAGTTTACCAACAAGAGTGTATTAATCCTTCATTTGTTGCAGGAAGGTTTTTTTCTTTGCATTTGTTGTTTTACAGAGCGCTTTCATTTCATTGACCACTAAATCATTAAATACATCAACTGAGTCCCGTGCTGTTATGGGTGTAAATTTAGAAATTGGTTTAAATTGGGTCAATGCATCACTACTTATGTCAATTCCTTCAACATGTGCCAATTCAACTGCCCGCTCTAAAGTACTAGGCATGTCTTGAGTTGTACAAGCATCATTATTTTCTTCATTCTGCAGCTCTCTCATTTCCAACATCAAATTCATATCATCAACTACTAAGTTACTGCTCAGATCCTGTGTAGTACCATGATGTTGTCTGTCTTTATTCGTCTGTGCTAACGCAAAACATTTCTTTTCTTTCATAGTCCTAACGAACTTGAAGATATCAACTTGAGTTTTTACATAGTCCATATCAATTGTGGGGCAATAGAACGGACCTCGTTTCAGAATGTTTTCTTCTTTTTTGGATAATGTGATTTTGGTCAGATTGATAATTCTAGCTGTACCTGACCCTTTTAGTTGCTCTTTTCTCTTAGGTGGGCACTGAGTTTTGCACCTTTGCGCCTCTTCCTCTTGCTCTTTGTGGTCTTGAATCTGAGGTGGGCCGAGGGCGAAGATTGAAACGTCTCTCCTCCCGTAAAAAATCAAATTCATCAATTACTGATGGTATTGGTGTTCTTGTGTTGCTATTTACACCTTCCTCCAAATCAGTGTCCAATTCAGAGCTCTGTATACTACTGTGCTCTGACTGGAGCTGCTGACTCGATTTACCCACAGCACATATCCTTTGCCGTCTTAAATTCTTAAATTTCTTGGCAAAAGTGT
Organism: Lissotriton helveticus; assembly: GCF_964261635.1. Lineage (NCBI taxonomy): Eukaryota > Metazoa > Chordata > Amphibia > Caudata > Salamandridae > Lissotriton > Lissotriton helveticus. Next base: position 496,029,038 of record NC_136063.1, read on the forward strand.
AGATTTGACCACGATCATAATCGATCATATCACGCAGAAAGGTCTGCGCTTTCCGTTCTTTGATGGTTGTCTCCAATTTCGAGAGGCGTTCTTTCATCTCTGTCATGAATTTCATGATAGGTGTTTGATCCGATTCTTTACTCAGCATGTCCATTATTTGTTCTATTTCTTGCATGATTTTAGCACGATCAACTTCAGCATACTTGATTAGGATGGCTAGCATTCTACTCGAGGACTCCTGGCTGTTATTGGCCCATTCCCTTAACATATTTGGGTCGGGGTCCTCGTATGTAGGTGCCACAAGGATTCGGAGCCCTCTTGAAATGCTTTTTACTTCTAAATAACGTTGTAGGGATTTGGACTCCCAGCACTTTGACATCTCGGATCGTTTGAGTTTCTCCAAACACTGAAGGTGGCCTGTTACATCTGTCACGTTAGTATTTGCGCCGACTACAGCTGTTTTTTTACTGCTGTTTAGCTGTTTGTCATCAAATATTGTTAATGCTGTTCCTTCCCGTTCTTTAATTTCAGCGGCTGACATGTTTATTCAAAATTAAAGTCCGTAGGTTACCCTACTAGCAAGGAACCGGCCATGTCCCCCACGTCCACTCAAGAGTCCTTGTGGTTTTATTAAATCACTCACAGGATATATATATATATATATATCCTGTGAGTGATTTAATCCCACACAGTGGAATTGCTAAGAGGTCTTCGGAACCAACACCTCTCCTTTCTCCACCACTCCTCAAACGTGCCTCCTGGCGCACTACTGGTTGGGGGATGAAGTCCACTTTACTCTAGAGGGACCTAGGGGGCCAAGAGGCCCTCTAGCTACTTTCTGAAAGTCCTATGCAGTGGAATTCCTGAGAGCTGGTTGGAGGCCCAGCCCCTTTTTTCCATCACTCTGCAAACGTGACTGTTGGTTAAAAACCTTAGAAATTCCCTGAAAAAAAATATATATATCCTGTGAGTGATTTAATAAAACCACAAGGACTCTTGAGTGGACATGGGGGACATGGGCGGTTCCTTGCTAGTAGTTTTTTTCAGGGAATTTCTAAGGTTTTTAACCAACAGTCACGTTTGCAGAGTGATGGAAAAAAGGGCCTGGGCCTCCAACCAGCTCTCAGGAATTCCACTGCATAGGACTTACAGAAAGTAGCTAGAGGGCCTCTTGGCCCCCTAGGTCCCTCTAGAGTAAAGTGGACTTCATCCCCCAACCAGTAGTGCGCCAGGAGGCACGTTTGAGGAGTAGTGGAGAAAGGAGAGGTGTTGGTTCCGAAGACCTCTTAGCAATTCCACTGTGTGGGATTTACGGAAGGTAACAAGAGAGGTAGTTGGCCCCAAAGATGTCCTTGTGGGCCATCTACCCCTCCTGTTACCTCCAATAAGTCCTCCAGGATTGCGGCGTTCTGACACCAGGTTACGCCCCATTTCTTCACAAGTCTGCAAACACGCCTCCTGGTACGCTTTTGGTTGGGGGATGAAGTCTCCTTCACTACTGGGGATCCTTAGGGGCCAACTAGCTTACCTGTTACCTCTAGTAAGCCCCACACATTGGTATTGCTGAGAGGTGGTAGCAGGCCACGCCCCTTTCTCCACCCCTCTGCAAATGCACCCCCTGGCTCGCTCTTGGTTGGGGATGAAGTCCCCTTGCCTCTTGAGGACCCTCAACAGCGAAAGGGACTTCATCCCCCAACCAAGAGCATGACAGGAGGTGCGTTTGCAGGGTAGTGCAGAGAGGAGGTGGGGCCTCTGGGGAGTTTACGGCTTCATTTTATTTTTATTTTAGGAAGGGGGGCTGTGTGACTTCCCTTCCCTTGATCGTTTTGGTCCCCAGGGACCCCATACCCTGGGTTCTGAACCATTAAAAAAATAATTGACGGGGGTGTGTCCAAGATGGCGACCTGATCGGACTCAGGTCTCCGCGGCTCCCTGCCCCGATCCCTCCTAAAGCCCTTAAAAGCGACGCCTAATCTCCCCAAAGCACCAAGCATACTGGATATCGGGTGCTGAGTTCGGCTGTTGCCCCCAGGGAATTGTCGCTGACTCTGCGAGACCCCAGCGAAGCTCTGACAGTGATGGGCGAACCTGCCGCGGCTTCTGAAATGGTGGCCCCCCCAGAGCAGTAACCTGCTTGCGCGCTCTCCGCCCCTGGCCCCTGGACAGCGGAGGGGCCTGCTAGCTGCCTGCTGAGCCTACGGAAACGGCTCACTGCCTCCGGCCCTGAGCCCGAGACCCGCACAAAGCGCTGACCGCCGCCATCGCGACCCGGCCGGTGGCGAAAGAGAGACCGGCCGGGAGTCGCGAAAATCGAGACCCCGGCTTTGGGCCTGCTGGGCGGAGCGGCTGCAGACTACGCCACGACCCGGCCAAATCTCCCTGTGGCACGGAGGCGGCATTCAAGCCGCCAAGCACGACCTGCTGCCCCTGAGCCGAGCTGACCGGCCGCGCTGAGCCGGCGAAACGGGGGTGAGACAGCGCACTTCCCATTGGCATTGTTGGACAAACGGACCCCATCCTTTTTTGACCGCCCATACATATATCCACCCAGGGACTGCTTGCAGACGGGTGTGGACGCTTGGAAGGGGAGGCCTGCCCCGGTGTGCAACCTTGCCTGACTGCTTCGGCCTCCCTGCTGGTGGTCTTGGGGCCGGCTCCTTGACGAGGCCGCCCATTGCTGGGTTGCCCCTTGGTGCTGCGGGTGCCGCCGCCACGCTGTTGCACCCTGGGCCCCGGCCGATCCATAAAAGACTGACTTTGACCAAGCGGTGAGGGGTAGAGCGCAGGCCGTCATCGACGCGGCGGCTGGCCGCTTCGCTCTTCGTTGGGGCGCCCGACGCAGCACAGAGGGCGCCATCTTCCCCACAACACAGATCGCATCTATCCTTGGGGCTGCCGACCCTCTAGGCGTGCCTCCGGCTTCCTGCGGACCATCGGGCGGACCATTCCGGTTGCTAGCCGCGATATGGCGGGTCTCCGGGGGAAAAAAGTGACCCAGACACTCCGAGAGCTGTTGGCAAAATCCCAAAACAGAGCCGGCAAAGACCCACCTTCCCTTAGATCACAAGAACATCACCGGAGCACTCTGGCGACCAAGTACCCATCACCAGGTCCTTCCTGGAGACACTTTTCAACTCCCTCAGGGATGATTTCAAGTCCTTGAAGCAAGAAGTGGCAGGTGAGGTCCGGGAACTCAAACGCGATGTGGAGGGCCTTGGGGAACGAGTGGTCGCCATTGAGGAGGCAGACCAGGCTAGAAGTGACAAAATCGAACAGCTCCAACAGGAAGTCCTGCGACTCACAGATCAACAGCTGGACCTCCAGGCCCACACGGAGGACCTTGAAAACCGCTCCCGTCATAACAACATACGGGTCTGGGGGATCCCTCAGAAAGCAGAGGGGACGGATGTCACTGGCTACCTACAGGACCTTTTCCGAAACATCTTGGGGGAGCCTGCTGACTTTCCCGTCCGCATCGATCGGGCACACAGAGTTGGGCTTCCTAGACGCACTTCCGCCCCACCGCCGGACATCTTGGCCTTTCTCCCTGATTTCCCGCTAAAAGAAAGGATTCTTCGGGAGGCTAGACGGGCACAGCCTCTTCAGTTTCTCGGCCATCACACTACAAAAACGGAAGGTGTTTAAAGTTGCGACGGACTTTCTCCGACAGCAAGAAATTCCATATTCATGGGGCCACCCATTTAGGTTGATATTTAAATGGAACGGGGCCCTACACCAAATGCGCTCGCTCAAGGACACTTGTGCTCTTCTGGGACTTGATTTGGAGGAAGACGCACCAACGATGAAACTGTCGCAGGTGTCCTCCAGAGGAGACTGGCAAACAGTGGGCCGCAGGCGATCCCCGCCGCAACGTTTGAAGCCCGACGCCCACGTCATAACACAGGAGAGGGTGACGGCAGTGGCGGAAGTAGCCAAAGAGACTTCACCCTCTAAATGATCTTTACACTGGATGGGGAGATTGATCATAGCACGTATCTTGCCCACGGGCTGGGGGGGTGCCGGGTGGGGGGGCCGCGAAGGCCGCCATCGGACATTACCCTTGTAAGTAACTTTACCACGGCCCTGTGTGGACTGACAGGACTGGGACTATGCGTTCTTTGGGGGTTGGGGAGTGGGCAGTGGGTAGGGGGTGCTGACCATTCAGGTCTGACGAATTTTGGGTCTTGGTTCGGGGAAATTGAATTGGGAGTTGGGGTGTTGGGGGGGGACGGGGGGAGGGGAGGGGTGGTTTGGGACTGCGGGTGGGACTGTGGGTGGGAACCAGTGTGCCAAAAGGGATTTGTCAGCGATGGACTTGCTATATTTTACATGTGTCTCCCATTGCTTAGCCTACTCATTCACCTATCGCCTCCCCTCCGCTCACCTCTAGATGTGTCTTTAGCCATACGCGACGCCTCATGCACCCTTCCCTCCGGGGCCTGGGTTTCAGGGAAATCCCTCCTGCTGACTAATTCATTACATTCCTATAAGCCACGGATGTATGCCTCTGCTTTGCGGTACCCCATTGGTCCTCCTCACTATGGTTGATTCCACTTTGAAAGTGCTGACCCTTAATGTGAAAGGGTTGAATAATCCTATCAAAAGAAGGGCTGTAATCAAACTCCAGGGCCGACATTAGTTTATTACAAGAAACTCACCTTTTGACCAAAGACTGGCACAGAATGCACTCCCGTGCCTTCCCGCAGCAGTTCTTTTCCTCTCTCCCTACGAAGAGGGCGGGGGTGGCTATTTTGGTGTCTAGGCACTTCCGGGGAAAAGTGGGGGACAAAGCAGGAGAGGTCAGGGGTCGTCTCTTGGCCTATACCTTTTTTATAGGTGACAGACACCTGACGATCGGTTCCATCTAGGCTCCGAATGCGGGACAGGAGACATTTTTGAAAGGCGCAGTTTCGGAGTCACTTCAGCCCTCTAACTCGCTCCTGCTCATAGGCGGGGACCTCAACTTGGTTATGGACACGAACAAAGATAGGTCAGGGCATCACTATGGGGACTCGGGTGCTATCACGGACACCGGACTGGACTGGCTGCGGGAGAGAGGCCTAATGGACCTCTGGAGGTCCAAACACCCTAACGCAATGCAATTCACCTTCTACTCCCTCGTGCACCGCACCTACGCCAGGCTAGACCATTTCTTGGGCTCTTCTGAGCTGCTTCCAATCCTCAGCGAGATATGCATGGTGCCTGCGGCCATCTCAGACCACGACGCGGTGGAGCTGTCGCTCAAAATCCCTGCGACCCTTCGTCCCCGGGGGTCGTGGCGCCTCCGCGAAACCCTCCTACAGAGGCCGGAGGTCACCAAACGGCTTCACAAATGCATTGTTGACTACTTAACCATTAATGATACACCGGAGATATCGTTGTCGGCCCTGTGGGGAGCCCTGAAATCAGTGGCCCGCGGTGAACTCATCATGATCGCCGCGGCAGAGGCCAAGGACCGGAGGGCGAAACGGGACGACCTCACCGCTCAGGTTGCTGAACTAGAGAGAGTTCACAGCCGCACTTGCGCTCCACGGGTATGGAGACAGTTGAAGACAGCTAGGGCCCAATTAGCCAGCCTAGATACTGACAGGGCAGAATTCGCAGCGCTCCGCCTTCGCCATGCGTACTACGTTGGGGGTAACAGAACTGGCCGCTTATTTGCCAGTGCTCTGAAAGCTAAGACCCAACGCTCCAAAATGACCGGCCTTACAGACGACTCTGGCGTCATCCTCACTGAGGAGTCTCAGATCGCGGAGGCGTTTTGGACCTATTACACCTCACTGTACGGCGCCGAGGCGGTGTCACTCAAGGAGGTCGATGCCTATTTGGGTACGGCGGCGATCACCGAACTATCTCAGGCGAATGCGGATGCTTTAGATGCCCCCATCCGGCTGGAGGAGGTGTTGGCCGCTATATCTCGCCTCCGCCCGCTTAAATCCCCAGGACCGGACGGCTTCTCGGCCGGTTTCTACAAGACCTTTAGTCAGCTGCTAGCTCCTGTCCTCACCCGGCTCTTCAACTCCTTTGAAGGCCCGAGCTCTATTCCCCCGGATATGTTAGTGGCCGAAGTGGTGGTGCTGCCTAAACCGGGTAAAAAACCCACACACTGCTCTGCGTTCCACCCAATTTCATTGCTGAACCTAGACCTGAAACTCTTCACTGGAATTTTGGCGGCGCGCCTTGGTCCATGCCTGCCTGGGATCTTGGAGCCTGACCAATCGGGCTTTGTGCCTAACCGTCAATGCAGCGACAACACCAAGCGGGTGCTCCACCTGATAGACAAAACTCACTTTCAAAACTCGAATTCTGCACTATTAGCCTTCGACGCTGAAAAGGCGTTCGACCGTGTCGATTGGATCTTTCTACAGCGGGTCCTGACGCGTTTTCGGCTGGGAGAGCGCTTTTAGTCCTGGATCGCCTGTTGTTACCACCACCCCCAAACTCGGGTCCGCTTGGGTAGTCTTCGATCGAACCCGTTTGAAATCCAACTCGGCACGAGGCAGGGGTGTCCCCTTTCCCCCCTTCTGTTTGCCCTGTACATAGAGCCCCTAGCGCAGAAGATCCGGGACAACCCTGACATCCGAGGTATCACCTTTGGCAGAGAACCACACATGATCAGCCTCTATGATGACGACATCATAGCCGCTCTCGGCCATCCCGACAGCTCCATACCCGCCTTCTTGGAGGAGTTAGACTCCTTTGGGGCTGTCTCGGGCTTTCGAATCAACAGGGGGAAATCCCTGATATTACCTCTGGGCAAAAACGCCGACTCCAAAGGGTCTGCCTCTACATATGGGAGTGATCTCCAGTCCGCCACACAACTCCCGTATCTGGGAGTTACCCTTACTTCTTCGACAGAGTCAACGATAGCTCTTAATTACAAGACCATCACTGCCCAGATCCGGACTGATCTCGCGCGTTACTCTAAGCAACCCCTCTCCCTATTAGGAAGAGTCGCAGCGGTGAAAATGTCAGTCCTACCTAAGATCTTATATCTCTTTCAGACCCTTCCGGTCGCGCCCCCCACAGGTGCCCTCACGGACCTACAGGCCGCCCTCCATCATTTCATTTGGGAAGGGAAACGAGCACGCTTACATAAGCAGCTGGCATACAGGAGCATGGATGAAGGGTGCCTCGGAGTTCCCAACCTATTGCAATATTTCCAAGCCTCTCAACTCCGCTATTTGGTGGAATGGTATAGGCCGGAATCCGAGAAGAGATGGCTCTTCCAGGATAGAGCGATGGCTCAAACACCTCTCTGGAGAGTCCCTTTCCTCACCCGGCAGCACCGGTCGCGATACATCTTGAACTCACCTATCACTCGAACTCTCATGCGGGTCTGGGACACGGTCGCTGTCAAGAAAGGCTTGACAACCTTTCCCTCCCCGATTACTCCCATCCTGGACAACCCGGAGTTCCCACCGGGCAATGATCCTCATGCCTTTTCGCAATGGCGTGGCTCCACCTGCCGTTCTGCCGGCGACCTTTTTGACCTACGGGGCTTTCTTCCTCTCTCGGACATTAAGCAGGGCTACACGGTAGCGAACCCTCACCTTTTCCAATACTTCCAACTCCGTCACTGGCTCATCAACCCGGTCACCGCCACTCAAGCGGGTCGACCGATGACAGTTTTTGAGAAATGGCTATTGACAAAAGATACGGATAAACATCTTATCTCGGACATTTACCAAATGCTCACACCTCCACCCATCTCAGACAAAACAGCGGGTCAGAAGCGTTGGGAGGCTGAACTTGGTAGGACCCTAACACCTAAAGAATGGAGCTACATATACGACAGGGTGTGGGAAGCTAGGCACATTAACCCATCTCCTTTGGGACTGTTGTGAAATCCGGAGTTACTGGGAGACGGTCCTGGATGACATTGACTCCACCTTTGACACCAAAATCCTGAGATTCCCTGTCTACACTGTCCTAGGCCTGCCCAACGCACTCACCTTTCCCTTGAAATCTATCCGGGGTCGCCAAATGGGGATCGCCATGCAAGCAGCTACACAGCATGTCTTATCACTCTGGGGCTCAACCACCAAGCCCACGCACATGGGATGGCTCCACAAGCTCTGGTTCACTTTGGGGATGGAACGCATCCAGGCTACGCTCACACATACCACTGCTACATTTCAAAAAGTCTGGCTTCCGTTGCTATCCCTTTTGTCCAAAGAATTTAATGAGATCACGTGCCCCAGGTATCTTCGCATTCTGTGACTTACTGAAGCTCCGTGTGAACCTCCTTGATCTCATGTATGATCGCAATATCCACTATTTGATTACTTCTGAAATTGCCTCCTGCACATGGCACACTGGTTGGGGTGGGGGGGAAGGGATGGGTTGGGAGGGGGGGGGGGTTTCTGGTTTTTGTTATTCCGGTTCTGCACTCTTACACTGCTTATCATTTATCACCTTGGTATCACTCCTCTATTCTGGCATATATACCTCGCCTTCTGCTCAATTTACAGGGAAGACGTGCCTGTCTGTCCCGTTCGCCTTATATGCCTGATACCTTTCTATTGTGATGCGATGCCTAATTCTGCTCTTAAAATTAATAAAACACATTTGAAATTAAAAAAATAATTGACAAAAAAAGGAGGGGGCCATGTGGCACCCCTCCTGAGGCCGATTTCGGCCCCAGAGACCCCATCCCCCAGGGCTAGGCCTTTCTTTCTTTTTTATCATTCACAAAAGGGAAGGGTGCCGTTTGGCCGACAGGCCATTTAATTTTTTATAATTTCTAAAAAAAAATTGTTTTTAAAATGAAAAAAGGAAGGGGCCCCCCTCCCGGGCCATTTTCGGTCCTGGGGACGCCATCCCCTGGGGCATAGCCAGCTGTTTGGGGACCGCAGGGGGAGCGTGAAGGCCCCTCAGTCCGGCCAGCTCCCGCCTCTTGCGGCAGCCAGCATTGCTTTTTATATGCAGGGAGCTGCTGACATGCAGCTCCCTGTGGTAAAAAAACAGTGTGCTCACTTCGAACAAGCAAGTGTAAAGTGCTCTCGCTTGTTCAACATGAGCACACTGTTTGCTATGGGATGGTGGGAGCAGTGCTCTTGCCATCCCATAGCAAACTGCAATGTCCCTGGGGTGGGCACCCTGAGACATTGCTGCAGCCGGCCCTGGGGGATGGCGGTCCCCAGGGCCATTTACAGCTCCCGGAACCGGGACGTGGAGCCCCCCCACACTTTTGAAAGTAGCCCCGGGATGTGGCAGTCTCCGGGGCTGAGTGAGGGGCAGGAGCACCGCATGCATAATTATCTAAATAGCCCCGGGAAGTGGCGGTCCCGGGGCTGCGTGGGAGAACCTCATTGCTCCCCCGCATTCAAAGAAAAAGCCCGGGGGAGGTGGCGGTCCCCAGGGCTGCAGGGGCCCCGTGGGCCTAGCATCTATTTTTATTATTGCCCCCGGGACCTGGCCCAAGCACGGGCTTAAAAGAGATGAAGTGCGGGGGCCCTTTTTAACATCGTTTTGGCCAGAATCCCGCCGAAAGACCCCCTGAGCAGGCCTAGGGAGTCAGGGTGTTTCTACTCTGACCACTTTTCTTCTTTTTTCACCTTTTGTCTTGTGACTCGGTTTAACCGAGTCACAAGATGGCTGCCAACACTTCCTGAATTGAACTGTTGGCAGCCAATAAGATTGCAGGCACGAGATCCGGAGGGTTTGCGGATCTTTCGCGTCCCCACTTGGATATCTGAGAAATATTTAAATTTCTCAGGTACTACTGAAAGGATTTACTCCATTTAACAAAAAGAGTGCTTTCTGAACCAAGAGCTACCATTTCGTCAAATTTGGTATAATTCCATTTAGTAGTTCAGGCTGTAGCAATGTCGAACGTTTCCTATGGAAATGAACATGGAGAAAACGCATTTTGGGACCACCCCCATTTTCTCTGCCCCATTAGTTTTGAAAATTGAAAATGTAATTCATTTACTGTACCAAGGTGATAGCTCTTGCAGCCATTAAGTGCACCAATCATTTTCCCACATTTAAATGCTCTTCACAGGTGTTGCCATTTGCATGGACATTAAAGAGTTACTCTTGTTCTCAAATTCTTTCGAGTGTAAATGTCACAATGTTATCATTTGACAATCACCTATAGGAAAGTACAATTAAAATCATCTGCTCTTTCTAAACAGCAGTGTACGAACGTCTCCAACATGAGAGCCATTAACACCAATTCCATTACTGGCCTCATGTGCACTGCGTTTCCTCGTGAAATCATTAAAAAGCATCACAGTTCTTTTTATATGGCTGCTTCTCAGTGCTGGTAGCCTTTCATGATTTTTTTTAAAAACATCAGGTAAGTACTCATTCACTGTCTTTCCAAGTGACTGCTGCCAGCCCCACATGTAATCTTACCTATGCAATGAAAAACACATCTTTGACTTCATATTTGACAATGTCACACAGCAGCGCTCACCTTATTTTCTCTATTAGATGCTGCTGGAGCTTTCATTTTCATAGTACAAGCGCTAGCAATCAATACCCTTGTCCTTTGGATTCACTGCTCGGCTTATGCCTTTAGCAGTGCCCGGCTCCGGTCACTTCAATAACTAAAATGTATGGGCTTGCTGCAAAGCTCAAGTGCCAGCCAAGGGTAGCCCTTCGGTTCCCAGCGCCATGGCTACAATACATTTAAGTTGATGGAATCAGAGAGTGGTCTGTGTTTTCCCTGTGGAATCTTGTTATATATATATATATATATATATATATATATATATATATATATATATATATATATAACCTACTGGCGGTCGCCAGTAGGTAGTTATAGTTAGGATTGATTTCCATAGGGAAATCGCAACATTCTATTTGGAATAACTTTGGCGCCGGTTGAGGAATCGGCCTGAATTTTTCAGCAACTTTGCCTTGCGGCGCTCCGCTCCTTCTCTGAAAATTTGGGGGGGATTCGTCAAGTGGGGGCCGAGATAAAAGGGGGGTCCCAAAACGTGTTTTCCCCATGTTAATTTCCATAGGGCGGTCGGTCGCACTTTTAGCTCGAACAGCTGAATGGATTTTCACCAAACTTGGCAAAATTGTAGGGACTGGTAGCCCGATGTGCCTTTGCTATGTCTCAAGATATGTGCTCCAGAGGATTTTGAGTAATTTAGGTTCAAAAAAATTTATATATCTATGGAAGCGCCCCGGTACGCGCACCGGGGAGCGCTCCGGGCGCGCCACACGACTTGCGCACGGGAAGCTGATTGGCTCTCGGGTGTCTGTAAATATTCGAAACAGTCCGGAGCGGCCGCCATCTTGTGTCTCGGTAGGACCGAGACACAAGAGGTGGCTAAAAACAAAAGGGGGAAATGACCAAAAGGGGGCAGGGTACACCCCCCCTGACCCCCTAGGTTTGATGTGGGGGCCATAAAAGGGTCCCGCGGGACAAAATTCTTTTTTAATTTTTTTCCGATTTCCACGGGGGGAGCGCCCGGTACGCGCATCGGGGAGCGTACCGGGGAGCGTACCATGGAGAAAAAAGAATGACAGAGTTTTTAAAAAATGTAGCATTTTTTTATAAATTGGAGGTAGTTCTGAAAAGAACTTTTTTTTTTCTTTTTGTTTTTTTACTTTTTTTTATACTTTTTTAAAACGATTTTATATATATTTTTTTTTTTCAGGGGAAAAACAAAAACAGGGATTCCAAAACTGCTCAACAGGAGCAAAAAATTTTGAAAAATTAGGGACGGGGAGGGCAGCGGTGTTCCTGTCTCTTTATAGCAATGAGTTCAACGCTCTGCTCCCCATAACAGAGCAGTTCATCACAGTCCACGCATAGAAATTTTATGCCTGCAAACACCGGCTGCACGTTAGGGACCATTCTTCCACGTGGTGTTCCTGAAGGTGTTGCTCCACCAGTGGAGGTGCTGCTGCCATCTCTTGGTAAATTCCGTGCCAGGTCCCTCATACTCTCCCTTGCATAGTTATTTGGGTGTCTTCTCTGGACATGCCTAATTAAATTGGCATTTTTTATTAGGATTGCCTCTGGATAAAATACTGTCACATATCTTGCAGGTTACCTTAGCAGCATTAACCTTTTTTTTTCCTTCAGGGATGTCAAAAAATTTCCAAATGAAGTGGTCCTTTGTTTTGTGGTGAGGAGGGTCCTCAGGCAAAAAAAACATCAGAATCACTGCTGGATGACTCCCTTGCAGCCATTGCTGTAGATCAGGAAACTTTGAGAAGCAGATAATGCAAAGAACACCTCTTGCTCTCTCCAAGTACAAAGCAATAGTGAGAGAAATGGGTGGGTTTCTCAATATTTGGAAAAAAAATGTTCTGAACCAATGAAAAGTGTTATTTTAAAGTCACATGGCTTGACGCGCTTACGCTATGCGCCCTGGGGAGCGTCCCGGGGCGCGTAGAGTAAGCGCGTCGGGGCGCTTACGTTGCGCGATCGTATGCGATCACGTGCTTCCGGGTGCGCTTACGCAGTGCGTCATATGACGCATCACGCGGCTACGTGATACGTCACGATGTTGTTTTCGTTCGCGGGAATAGCGCTAACGGGACGCTCACCGGTACACACCCCGGGGCGTGCCGTAACATTGCGCTTACCCATGCGTTCCCGGGGCGGTACGCGCCCCGGGAGCGCTCCGGGCAAAAAATATATATATTTTTTTAAAAAATTACATATTTATACAATATAAAATTCATTATAAAAAATATTATTTCATACCTATAGAGATTTGCTATTAAAAAACCAATGAAATTCACTGAAAAAACCATAGGTTTCACACCAGTTATAGTTAGGAATTAGCATTTAAAAAACCTATTAAATTCACTGAAAAAACCATCGGTTTTACACCAGTTATAGTTAGCTGGGAATTTTACTCGCATAAAACCATTGAAATTCCCACGTTATAGTTAGTTGGACTCACTATAACTTGCGCGTGCAATGCACTGCTGATGACGTCACATATTACATCACTCATGGCATGGTCAGTGACATCACTCATGACATCACTGATGACACCATCCAGTGAATGTATGTCTTTCTGAAAAATAAATAATAGTGAGTAATGTTTAAATATTTAAATATATGTATTAATGTAACACTTTGTGTATAAGTGGCTGCATGGGCTACTTCCTAACTATAACTGGTGTGAAACCTATGGTTTTTTCAGTGAATATATATATATATATATATATATATATATATATATATATATATATATATGTATATATATATATATATATATATATATATATATGTATATATATATATATATCTTGCTCCTGTGTTGTGCACCAAACTCCCAGCACTCACGAGCGGGTGCCCTTGAGCGGGTGGTGCCCCCGCCTCTATGGCTGCTCCAAGTACTCCGTAGCAACTTACTACAAAAGACCAGCACTCACGGTAGCGAGCTTCAGTTTTTATTAAGCTCACGGCGTTCAGACGCGTTTCGGCATTCGCCTTCGTCGGTGTTAACATGGCGCCGCCGAAACGGCCGTTTTTTATGTTCAAACACTAACATTCATGGATACAGTAAAAGGACAACAATGTCCGAATGTGGGCGCCATCTTAGCAACTTACTACAAAAGACCAGCACTCACGGTAGCGAGTGATATAATATCTCACCCCCATAATGGCGAAATATACAAAGTTCCATCAAACTCTTAAATGAGTTAATGATCCTCCAACATTCATCAACATATCAAATATATTAAGTATGTTGAATACATTACTTTCATAAAGCCCTGAATGGGCTACTGTCATTCCATACACAATATCCATGACTGTAAATAACCCTCGTGAAACTCCACATTCCCAAATTATCAAAACAGTTCATCCACAAAATACAGTTCATTTACAAATTACAGTTCATCTACCAATTGAATCAGTCTTATTAAAATAATTAGTTATCCCCTAAATGTACTGCCAATTCCTCATGAGAATTCAGACCTGCAGGTGTCTTGGTATTCAGATCGATGATATATCTGGACTCTAACCTTCTAAGAGTCGTCAATCTATCACCCCCCCTAGGGTTCTGTGGTACATGGTCTAAACAGAAATACGTCAAAAGATTTCTGTCCCCATTGTGCCGATCTTTAAAGTGGCGGGCCACTGGATATGTAAGGTCCCCATTATTGATGGCTCTGGCATGCTCTAAAACCCTGATTTTAGCAGGATGAATGGTACTCCCTACATATTTCAATCCGCATGGGCACTGTAAGCAGTATACTGTGTACGGAGTAGTACAGGTCAAAAATTTGTTTATCGTTCTGGGTTTCCTCAATCCTGGTACCTGGAACGTAGAAACTTTCTTACTGCCAACACAGGCCTTGCACTTTTTACAGGGATGAAACCCCTTAAGGACATTCTCAAAAGCCTTTGTTTTTTTCTGTACATAGCTGTTTGTTACACTATCTCTGAGGGATCTTGCCTTGCGATAAGTAATAAGGGGTCTTTTCGGAATGTCTAGTCCGATTACTGGATCCATTTGTAGAAGTTTCCAGTGTCTGTTAAATATGTTTCTCAGTTTGGTGACATCTTGTGAGAAGGTGGTGATCATTCTAAAATTATTAACTTTATCTTCCTCACCTCCTCTTTTGTTGCTCACCTTTAGGAGACTTTCTCTAGTAACAGTGTCTACTCTCCGTTTGGCACCTTCCAAGACCTGAGCGCTGTACCCTCGTTCTCGAAATCTGGCCATACTTTCAGCCGCATATTTCTCATAGTCAATGCTCCTAGTGTTGTTTCTCTTAATTCGGAGCAATTCTCCATAGGGGATGCTATTCTTTAGTCTTGGAGGGTGTCCACTGTGAGCATGCAAAATGGAATTTCCCGCAGTGGGTTTCCGATATAATTTCGTGCATATTTTATTATCGACAACTGTTACTACCAAATCTAAGAAATTCACAGATGATTCACTGATGTCAGCTGTGAATTCCAGATTGTACTCATTCTGGTTCAAAGCCCCTATATACTCCAGAGCACTCTCCTTTGTCCCTCTCCATATAACGAAGAGGTCGTCGATATACCTATGCCAGGTGACGATTTTCTCCGTCCATAGATCTTTATCTGCTGCCCAGGCCACCTGCTCCTCCCACCAGCCCACAAATAAATTAGCGTAGCTGGGGGCGAAGCAGGTTCCCATCGCAGTCCCCGACAGTTGTTTAAAGTATTGACTCTCAAATAAAAAGATGTTATTGTGTAAACAGAATTTTAAGAATTCCACCAACATTGCATTGAATACCAAGACACCTGCAGGTCTGAATTCTCATGAGGAATTGGCAGTACATTTAGGGGATAACTAATTATTTTAATAAGACTGATTCAATTGGTAGATGAACTGTAATTTGTAAATGAACTGTATTTTGTGGATGAACTGTTTTGATAATTTGGGAATGTGGAGTTTCACGAGGGTTATTTACAGTCATGGATATTGTGTATGGAATGACAGTAGCCCATTCAGGGCTTTATGAAAGTAATGTATTCAACATACTTAATATATTTGATATGTTGATGAATGTTGGAGGATCGTTAACTCATTTAAGAGTTTGATGGAACTTTGTATATTTCGCCATTATGGGGGTGAGATATTATATCACTCGCTACCGTGAGTGCTGGTCTTTTGTAGTAAGTTGCTAAGATGGCGCCCACATTCGGACATTGTTGTCCTTTTACTGTATCCATGAATGTTAGTGTTTGAACATAAAAAACGGCCGTTTCGGCGGCGCCATGTTAACACCTACGAAGGCGAATGCCGAAACGCGTCTGAACGCCGTGAGCTTAATAAAAACTGAAGCTCGCTACCGTGAGTGCTGGTCTTTTGTAGTAAGTTGCTACGGAGTACTTGGAGCAGCCATATATATATATATATATATATATGTATATGTATATATATATACCATCTTTTTCTCCCCCGTTGTGAAGAGAAGCTGAGCCGCACACGGTACACCTGTGCAAAAAGCATTTATTTTGAGTATTGTTATGGGCAGTATCCTGACGCTTTTCATTCAAGTCTCTGAACTTTTTCAAAGGTCCACCCAGGCAAGCAGGAACTGAGAGCGAGTCACAGGTGAAGTTAATTTATTTATATAGTTGCCGGCCCTCTATTGGATATCCGTGGTGTAAGGATTCGCCAGGCATGATGGACTCTGTGGTCCCGCGTTCTAAGAGGCAGATTTACGTTGCCTGACGCATCTCTGCAAATCGGCAGAGATGCGCCAGGAAAGATACAGCACGCAAGTTCATCCTTGCGCCACCCATGATGCGCCGCATTTACAATGTGGCGCACCATGGCGCAGGAATGAACAGATGCGCGTCGCATATTGGGCGTAAAGTTGGCGCAGTGCTGAAGTTGTGTTGCGTGTGGCACGCAACTCCAGCACTTTTCCAACTTGCCCTATCTTTAACGTGGTGCGTCAAGCCTTACGCCTGCTTCAATCAGGCGCAGGGTTTTGACGCATCAGCGTTGGAAAAGTGATTCAGTCAAATCTTGTAGATTTCACTGAGTCACTTTTCAGGGGCCTTCCTGCGACGGAACGCCCCCCCCTGCACCGGAACGCCTACATGAAACCTGACGCAGGTTTCATGTGGCGTAGGGCCTTACACCGTGACGCATCTCCATAGATGCGTCATGTTGTAAATGCCTCGTAGGGATGCGCCACGTTTACGCCGCCTTGCGTGATGCAACAGCGGTGTAAACGTGGCGCAAGGGGCTTGTAAATCTGCCCCTTAGTTCGTTGGTTAAAAGCCCTTCCATCGGGTGACGCCCATGTTTTAAAATGATCTCACTGGAATAGAGGTTTCCAGAGGTGTGCCTCCTGTTGCAGTCCTGTTTTTAAGGCCGCATGGACCCATACCAGACTCCGGTGTCTGTCGGCAGCCGATTACTCTGGAGTTCGTGTTACCGAGTCATCTGAGGTGGTCCAGATTCGGGTAATGTGCCGGCGCGCTGTCTGGCGGTGCGTTGCTCTGCGACAGGACCACGTCGCTTAATATACCATCTTTTTCTCCCCCGTTGTGAAGAGAAGCTGAGCCGCACACGGTACACCTGTGCAAAAAGCATTTATTTTCAGTATTGTTATGGGCAGTATCCTGACGCGTTTCATTCAAGTCTCTGAACTTTTTCAAAGGGCCACCCAGGCAAGCAGGAACTGAGCGCGAGTCACAGGTGAAGTTAATTTATTTATATCGTTGCCGGCCCTCTAGTGTATATCCGTGGTGTAAGTATTCGCCAGGCATGATGGACTCTGTGGTCCCGCGTTCTTAGTTCGTTGGTTAAAAGCCCTTCCATCGGGTGATGCCCATGTTTTAAAATTATCTCACTGGAATAGAGGTTTCCAGAGGTGTGCCTCCTGTTGCAGTCCTGTTTTTGAGGCCGCATGGAACCATACCAGACTCCGGTGTCTGGCGGCAGCCGATTACCCTGGAGTTCGTGTTACCAAGTCATCTGAGGTGGTCCAGATTCGGGTAATGTGCCGGCGCGCTGTCTGGCGGTGCGTTGCTCTGCGACAGGACCACGTCGCTTAATATACCATCTTTTTCTCCCCCGTTGTGAAGAGAAGCTGAGCCGCACACGGTACACCTGTGCAAAAAGCATTTATTTTCAGTATTGTTATGGGCAGTATCCTGACGCGTTTCATTCAAGTCTCTGAACTTTTTCAAAGGGCCACCCAGGCAAGCAGGAACTGAGCACGAGTCACAGGTGAAGTTAATTTATTTATATCGTTGCCGGCCCTCTGGTGTATATCCGTGGTGTAAGTATTCGCCAGGCATGATGGACTCTGTGGTCCAGCGTTCTTAGTTCGTTGGTTAAAAGCCCTTCCATCGGGTGATGCCCATGTTTTAAAATTATCTCACTGGAATAGAGGTTTCCAGAGGTGTGCCTCCTGTTGCAGTCCTGTTTTTGAGGCCGCATGGAACCATACCAGACTCCGGTGTCTGGCGGCAGCCGATTACCCTGGAGTTCGTGTTACCAAGTCATCTGAGGTGGTCCAGATTCGGGTAATGTGCCGGCGCGCTGTCTGGCGGTGCGTTGCTTTGCGACAGGACCACGTCGCTTAATATACCATCTTTTTCTCCCCCGTTGTGAAGGTACACAATATATACAAATATATATATATGTGTGTGTGTGTGTGTATGTGTGTGTAACCAAAAGTCGGCCCAGGACAAGTAAAACATATTAAAACACCTTTTTGGTAGTATGCACAGCATAAACATTGTCAGCCAGCAAGGGTAGAATGACCAGCAGTAGACCGCTTAACCGCTTCGGTGCGCATGACAGAATGGTTCCGTCACGAACCGCAGTGCTCATGTGCAGAGGCAGGAAATATTCTTTCCTCTGCACACGACCACCAAATCCCTCTGCAGAGGAGTTTTCTTTTTTGTTTTTAAGCCTCAGGGTCTGGAAAAGAGGTTTCCCAACTTTCTGAGGCATTTTTTTTATTATAATGACGATTGATGTGCCGACATCATTACATTGAAAGTGAAATGGGCCGATCGGCTCATTTCACTTTCACTGCTTTGGGGCTCACAGGGCTATCTCAGCCCCTCGATCGCCGAAACACAAGGGAAAGGTATAGTTGGAAAGAGGAGAATATTGTCTTACCAACGGTACCCTTCCCTAGAGCCTACCAAATCGGGGATCACCACATGAGGGCGATGCCCAAGCAGAGATCCACCACTAGACAAGAGGGTGGGGGAGTGGCCCCTTGAGCAAGGGCCCTTCCTCCTCCCAAAAATCTTTAGGCATATTGAGTCATTCTGTCCCCCCCCCCTCGGGGGCAGAAAGCCTGCTAGGCACCATGGATTATTTTTTTGGTAAATATAGGGGTGGGGGCTGACCAAAAGGGGCATGCCAATGCCCCCACCCCCCAAAAAATGGGCAGTCTTTCTGCCCCCAGGGGCATGCGGGGGTAGTACCCCCAATCTTACCCCTGGGGGAGAAAGCCCACTAGGCACTATTTTCTTTTCTTAGTGTAGGGGTGGGGTCTGCCCAGAATGGTCATGACAGTACCCCTTCCCACCATAAAAAAATGGGCACAGTCTTTCTGCCCCCAGGGGTCAGATGGTGATTGTTACACCCAATCTGCCCCCTCCCACCAAGTGGGGGCAGAAAGCCCACTAGGCACCAGGGATATGTTTATGAGCATGTCAGGGAACAAACCATAGTCAAGGGTCACTCCTTTTTTTGTTAAAGCACATATTTTAGCTGTGTGTGCCCCCTTGGGGGCAGATCAGCGATATGTTTAGGCTCATCTGTGCCCAAGGGGGAAACAAAACCACTAGAGACAAGGGAAAGTTTCTGTGTGTATTAACATCGGGTTCGGCTGATGGTCTGCATGTACTGGTGTTTGGCTGACAGTGTGTGTACTGCCATTTCGCTGGTGTCGTGTGTGGACTTGTGCTTGGCTGGCGGTGTGTGTGTGGACTAGCACTTGCCTGGTGGTGCGTGTGGACTGGCACTTGCCTGCCAGTGTGTGCTGGATCGTGCTTGGCTGGCGATGTGTGTGGATGGTGCTTAGCTGGCAGTGTGCATGGACTGAAACTTGCCTGGCAGTGTGGCTTGTGCAGATTCACCTTTGTTTTCTTGCCCAGAATCCACTGTAAACCTCAATTCAGCTAAAAAGTCACATTTTACTCACGTCTGTGTGTGAAAGTAGAAGGATCACCGCACCGGCACACATTTCCTACCACGCCAGAATTCCCCTTGATCTCCTGATAAAAATTATACCTAACTTGTATGGGTGCTCAAAGCAGAGTCAGCCTAAAAGTGTATAAAAAACTGCCCTTATGGACACGCTTTGGTTCCCCCTCAGCTTTTCATTTGATATGTTTTTCGGCTGACTCTGATTTGGCCACCCACACAAGTGAGGTATCATTTTTAGCAGAAAACAGAGGGGAACGCTGGGTGGTAAGAAAATTGTGCTGGCACGCTGATCCTACACAGAAATTAGAGGAACATTTCAATTTTTTAGTGAAATTTGAGGTTTTCAGGGGATTCTCTGTAAAGAAAACGTTAGGGGATCCATGCAAGCCACATCTCCCTGGGCTCCTCCAGTTTTCAGAAATGTGGTACCATTTTTAATGGGAGACTAGGAGGAATGCTGGGTGGTGGAAGTTTGTGGCTCCCCGCAGATTCCAGAACTTTCCGTCACAGAAATGTGAGGAAAATGTTTTTCCTTTTTTCAAACTTCGAGGTTTGCAAGGGATTCTGGGTTACAGAACCTGGTGGGAGCCACACAAGTCACCCCATCCTGGATTAACCTAGGTGTTTAGTTTTAAAAAATGTACAGGTTTGCTAGGTTTCCCTATTTATAGGTTGAGCTAAGATTCAAAATCCACAGCTAAACGCATTGCAAAAAAAGGGTCAGTTTTCACTGGAATAATGTGATGTGTCCATGTTGCGTTTTGGGCCGTTTCCTGTCAAGGGCACTAGGCCGACTCACACAAGTGAGGTACCATTTTTATCCGGAGACATGGAGAATACTGGGTGGGTTGAAGTTTATGGTATCCCACAGATTCCAGAACTTTCCATCACAGAAATTGGAGGAATTTTGTTTTGTGCCAATGTTTGAGGTTTGCAAGGGATTCTGGGTACCAGAACCTGGTGAAAGCCACACAAGTCACCTCATCCTTGATTTCCCTGGTGTCTAGTGTTGGAAAAATGTGATGTGTCCAAGTTGGGTTTTCCGCCATTTCCTGTCGCGGGCACTAGGCCAAGCCACACAAGTGAGGTACCATTTATATCCAAAGACTTAGGGGAACACAGAATAGTAGAACAAGTGTTATTACAAATTGACTTTCTATGCATTTCTGCCTTCCAAATGTAAGACAGTGTGTAAAAAAGTCATTTTGAAAAATGCCATCTGATTCACATGCTAGTATGGGTACCCACAAATTCGGAGATGCGCAAATAACCATTGCTTCTCTAAACTCCATATTTCGTTCTCATATCAGAAATACCTACGTTTCTTTAATACCTTTTTTCCACTCTATATTTTACCAAATGAATTGCTGCTTACCCCGTACACAATCAAAAACCATTGCAAGGCACAGCTCAGTTATTTTCTCTGGTTACCTCGGAATCTTGGTGAACCTACAAGCCTTCTCAATCCCCACAACCAGAAGGGGTCACTGGATTAAAGGGTATATTGCTTTAAAAATCTGCCTTACTTAGAAGAAGTTGCAGGTGAAAATGTTGGCACAAATTGCTGTGTTTTTCAACTCAATTGAAATATTTGTTTATTTCAACTGTTAGTTTCTGTAGGAAAAACTTGAAAAGGATCTACACAAATGACCCCTTGCTGAATTCAGAATTGTATCTACTTTTCAGAAATGTATTGCTGTCCAGGATGTATTATTGGTTTTACACCCATTTCTACCACTAACTGGAAGGAGATTGAAAGCAAAAAAAACCAATAGGAAAACTAGGCTATGTCCCATTAAAATGCCAAATCTGTGTAGAAGATGTGGATTTTCTGACAAAAGTCTCTTCCTTAAAGCTGGGAAGATGGTGATTTAAGCACCTCAAACCCTTCAAGGACATTAATTTAGTGTTGGTACCTTAAGTGAACAAAATGTTACGGGAGGTCTGGCAGCGAAGGGGTTAAGAGCATGGTACATTGGTGAGTTTATGTGCCTGCTGCATAGATTTCATTCACTTCAAGCAGAGGGCAATGTGAATGGCACAACATTGCAGTTTACACTATAATTTAAGATACCAAGGTGTACCATCATTTGAGAAACTGAAAGTGCAGATGATCACTGCTAGGAAATTTAAAAGAAACACAATATCCAAAAGTGTGGTTAACTAACAATGTACAGATATATACAGCCTGTGAAGCAATACATTAATTCTGTGGGACTACAATTGTGTCAGTTGCCAATGGGGAACATTAAATACTAAAAATAATAATTAATCTGAATCAGTTTTGCATTATGAATCTCACAAGGATTATTTTGACACTCCTAGAAACGTTTGGTTGCATCTCACCTCAGCATTAACAGGAATTTCTCATTTTCAATCTGGATCACTATTTTGAAATGTGTATGTTTTAGAAGTCCGCTAGCAAACGTTATTTCACAGCTATGCATCTTATTTAGTCTTTGACATCCCATTATCCTTTATTCTTCCCAACAAGCTAAAAACCTTGTTGATAAACAAAAAATGTATACTGCTTGAAAGTGAGCATTAGTATTTTAGATTAAGTATTTTCCTTGACCTGCTGACATTTATGTCCTTGGGCACACGCATCAACTGCTGCAAAAACACTTCATCAGGCATCACATATGCCGTTTGTTTTCTGAACTTTATGTACCTCTATTTGAGTGCTGCAGCACCTACTGCACCCTTACTTCCAGCATCACTGGCTGAAGGTTGAAGACCTCACTTCAGCAGGGGTGGCTCTGATTTTACTGGGCAACACTTACTCTATTGCTCAGAGTGCACTAGAACCATCCTGCTTTTCATGGACCTGAAACAGCTGGACTCTTCCGAAACTATTCCTAAGGGTACCAACGGTCTTCAATATGGGGACAAGTTTATTAAGTCACTCCGTAAATATGCCACAACCTTCACTTCAATGGATAAACTCAGGCCAATATCAAAGTTCTGTTCTGTGAGCCCTGCCTTTTTTGCCTTTCCCTAATAAACAGGAGCTCTTAATTGGCCACCAAGTAAGTCAGCTCCTCCGCTGCTGTTTATTCAGTGGCTGAGGATACTTAGCCTATGGCCCCCAAAGTCGTCTTCTTTTTACCAAGGCATAGGCAATTCAAGTTTGTGCTTTTTTTATGCAGTGCCTTCATCTGCTCACCCCAAGCCTTCCAACTCTCCCTTTCAAAGTAAGCCTTTCTGCTCCTGCTTCCCAGAGACTGGGAGGGTGTATAGCTCATTTTCTTCTAAAATGTAACTCCATCGGTCTGGTCTTCCAAGTTGTATGGACACCTGTGGTCTACCATATAGATTTTGAGACTCTTGCAAGACAATTTGTTCCAACCCCCCCACCCCAAGAACGGTGCAGTCTTGTCAGTAGGCGGTCTTGGGTTGGTCAGAAAAGGTGTCTTTGTTCAGGTTCCTGTCCAGGATGGCTTCTTTAATGTGTTCTTCATATGATGAAGAAAGTAAAACAACCAACTTTCCAACCATCTGGAAACCAGAAAATTCCTGGACCCTACCCAATCAGGATTCCGCAATAACCACAGCACAGAAACAGCCTATAACACAACCACAGACTCCATCAGAGCCCTCATTGGGAAGGGAGAGACTGCTGCCCTTATCCACCTCAACCTTCCCGCAGCATTCGAAACAGTGTCCCACTATACCCTCCTACATGGCGTCTACCAGATGGGTTTCAAAGAGAAAGCCCTCAAATGGATAGCTTCCTTCCTTATAGGAAGAATATAGAGCATCCGCCTCCCACCATACTCCTCAGCACCCAAGGACACCATCTGCAGCGTCCCTCAACGATCATCTTTAGGCTTTCCTGTTTTCAGTTTTTATTTTTAGAAAAATCTGTTGGGGGTTTTCAGTGTTTTTCAGTGATTGCAATACCTTAAAAAACAGTGGTTACACATTTTCGTGCCATTAAAAACAACAAATACAGTGTTTTAACAGTATTTATGGAACGTTTTGCTTTTATTATTGCTTGCTTTCTGCACTGATAGTGCATGGTATATAGACAATGTACGTACAGTGTGCATGAGGTCCAAATACATTTTTACTAATCAAACCTATTGTAGTACACCATACAGTACTTCTTCAGTGAGTCTTTGGTCATATGCGCGCTTGCTCTTTCTTTCCCATGTAACCTCTTATTTGTGAAAAGGCCCTCTCAACATTGGCACTTGCAATGGGCAATGCCAAAACAGCCAGTACACAAGTTGACACAGTTGGAATGACTCTTTCTTTGATGCCACACAAATCACAAAATGAGAAATATTTCTGTTGTAGTTCCCGCGCATAACGAAACAGTGCACCAGAATGGACTACATAGTCAATAGCATTCTTCATTAACTCTGAAGATTGTAAAGATGCTTTCAGCATACCATCTAGGAAGTGGCAAGGATATTTCTCATTTGTGATTTGTGAGGCATCAAAGAAAGTGGCAAGGATCTCTTATAGGGAAGCACATCAGCTCAGGTGTTGATTTTGACAGGTCATTGCACAACTCTTTCGTATATGTAGCTAAATCAATGCAAATACAAACAATATCACTTTCCAGCATTCAAAGTGACACTGCATTGCATGTTTTCCAAATGTCTGGTATCATGTTTTCACCACTATCCCAGATGCTTGGTGACAGCACGCTTTTTAGGTCGAGCATTCGAGAATATTTCTCTCCATGTGTTCCCATACCTGGTGTGTCATGCAGTTTGGTGCTTACTTTCCCTCCATGTTAAAGAACAGTAGCTGTTTCAGCACCCAGGCTAATGTGCTGTATAGCTAAATACATGTAAGGTTCCAAAGGCGAGACCAATTGCATTGCAAATGCTTGTCATATATACCTGTCACTACACCTTGCATTGATTATTTAAAGTCTGGGGTGTTTGGCAGTTCACCTACTATCAGATCAGATAAGCTTTATTCGATTTTTAGTTTAAAAATCATAAAAGCATCAACAATACATATATAAAAACTAACATTTCATTTCATAGGCACAATAAAAGATCATTACAGAATTATTAAAACATGATTAAATAAATATAACGGATCAGCTGATCAATATGTAGGGGTTTCGTTATCAATAAGACAATGCTAAAACAATATACTTATCAGATTACAGCCTACCCTATCAGTTTAACTCAAACTTATGGGTGGACACTTAATAGTGGAGTTTTTAAAAAGTACAATTTTTGGTCCAAAGTTCAATAACTATTAAAGGAAAAAATTGTTTCTATGTAATATGTGGGGAGCTCGGGTAGAAATCGTACAGATCCAAAATACGAATGGTGCCTTGTCTTTCTTTGGGGGGGCAAAATCTTAAAAAGGGGGCAACATTCCTGTTTTTGAATTTGATTCAAAAGCCTATCTTGCGGGGAGAATCGAAGCAGCTTCGAACTCCAGTAAGGAGATCTTTACCATCGTTCGGGAATTCATCTCCCCTCGGACTACTGCTTCGGAAGAGGGGCCCGTAGAATCTTGGGCGGCGGATCTTGCGTGTTTTTTTACAGGCAAGATCAAACTCATCCAGGACTCCTTTCTATCGAGTGGACCGGTTACATTGCCGATGTCCGAGGCGGGCAAGCCTCCCCCAGTTACGCAGGGCGCCACATTGGCTGAGTTTCCATCTCTGCCAGCCTCAGCTTCCCTAGCGCTTATGGGCAATTTAAAATCTGGGTCTCCGCTTGACCCCTGCCCTGCTAAGCTCCTGAGTAAACTGGCGGAGGTGGTTAATCCGCTGGCGCACCCTCTTCTCAACCTTTCGTTGAGTCTGGGAGAGGTGCCGCCAGTGTGGAAGCAGGCAATGGTCATCCCATTGCTTAAAAAGCCGGGACTTGACCCGAAAGCCCCAGCCAATTACAGGCCAATTTCGTTGCTGCCGGCTCTTGTAAAAATTCTGGAGAAGCACGTTCAGTCGGTGCTCTCCAATTTTCTGGAGTCCCATGAGATCTTACATGACTCCCAGTCGGGCTTCCGTTCAAATCGCAGCACCGAGACCGCGCTCCTTGAGGTTTCTGAAACCATTAAAGGGGTGTTGGATACCGGGGGCAAAGTCATGCTGGTGTTGTTGGACTTGTCGGCGGCTTTTGACACCGTCCCCCATGAGGGCCTGCTCGCAAGACTCTTTGAGATTGGTCTGCGGGGGACGGTGCTCAAATGGTTTTCTTCCTTTTTGGCCGGCCGCCGGCAAACGGTCTGGACATCATCTGACACCGCCGTAATGCCGCCTCTGGGAGTCGGGGTCCCTCAGGGCTCTATATTGAGCCCGACCCTCTTTAACATCTTTATGACCCCTTTGGCGGCGGTGGCGGAGTCATTTGGTGCCCGGATCGTGTCGTATGCCGACGACACCCAGCTCCTCTTCTCTTGCGAGAGAGGGGCTGACTTTGACGGGGAGAGTATCCAGAATTGCCTTGGGGCTGTGTTCGCATGGTTCCAACTGAACAGCCTCAAGTGCAATTCCGATAAATCGGAGGTACTCTTCTTCGGGTGCGATACGGAGCCTAGCTGGCAGGCCTGGTGGCCCATCGACATGTTCCCTCCGCCCGGCTCTTCTCCCATGGCTAAAAACTTGGGGGTTAAGATGGACAAGGGGCTGACGATGAAAGCCCAGATCTTGGGGGTAACCGGCACTTGCTTCGGCCTGTTAAAAATGTTGCGGAGGTTTTTGCCTCTCTTGTCCGAGGAGCATAGGAGGCTGACGGTGCAGGCTCTGATAGGCTCCAGGTTGGATTATGCCAACATTCTTTACCTGGGCCTGCCAGAGTATCTGCTGCAAAGGCTTCAAGTTGTACAGAACGCGGCGGCCAGAGCCATCTTTGGCCTAAGTAGACGCACCAGCGCCTGTGGGTTGTTGGCGACGTTACACTGGCTACCCATCCGCAAACGGATCGCCTTTAAGGCTCTGACCTTGGCCTATAAGGCGCTCCATGCTGTGGGAGCTAAACATCTCCAAAAGAGACTGACCTTCTACCATCCGACTCGTTCGTTGAGGTCAGAATCTCTACTTTTGGCGGCTGTTCCGCGTGTGAAGAGGGCTCGCCTCGGGGGCCGCTCTTTCAGTCTGTTGGCCCCACAGATGTGGAATTCATTACCGCTCCCTTTGCGGGTGGCGTCTTCTCTCCTTGATTTTAGAAGAGGTCTCAAAACCTGGCTGTTTTCCCAACAGGTTTGCCAGTAGTTTCGCTTTCTTTCTGTTTATTTTTTACCTCTTTTAGCTGTGTTGTGTTATTCTGAAATCTGTTCTCCTTACCTAAAAGCGCCGGGACACTCTTTTTGAGTAACCGTTGCGCTATACAAAAAAAATAAATAACATAACATAACATTAGTACCAAGTCCCCAGCAATGTTTTTGTGCAGCGACCCTAACCATCCCACCCTCCCGACGCTCAAGATACCACCATCTAACTCAGGTGGCAAGGGTCTATTGTTTTTTAGCCAAAAAATGGATTTATTTAGTAGGTCCTGCTGGGATTCGCGTGTTCCCTGGGTGAGGGCAGGGACCCCAGAGAGGACAGACACATACGGGGCAGCCTCAGGGGGCAGGTTGATACGTGGCATTCTTACCGAGGCGGATCTGGTCACTGTATGGGTTTTTGATGCAGGTTTTAAGATTACTTTGGGGCCTGTTGGAGTAGATGTACAGGGAGGCTGTATTTGAGTGACACCGTTACCAGACTTATACTTTTCGGGGGCGATGGGAGGGGTAGGGCAAACGGGTGTGGCCATTGTATTAGATGAAAGAGGATACTTTCTGATTACTGTCTCAATGTTAATCAGCCTTTCCCCTAAATCGTTGACTTTTGTGACCAAGGGAGAGATGACAGCTAACAGCAGTTGCTCAATTTGAGCCAATAAAGTCAATTTGGGAGACAAAAGAGGGTCCTCTAATTTGTCCGAGGCCGGGTCCTCCATAAATGCTGTTGGGTTAGCGGGAAACAATATTGCGCTGGTGCACAGATTTTGTGTACTCGTATTGTTCCCATTGTCAATTTCGCTATCGTGCTTCCCTCTATTGTTGGAACCCAGGGCACAGCATTTACTTGGTTGTAGTCTTTATTTACGGAAGGAGAAAGGACCTGTGGGGAGCCATTAGAGTTATCACTAGACATACCTACAGTAGGGGAGGTTATAGCGTCAGGGATGTACTTTGTGCCACACAGGGCGTTGAGCTCTTCCCACATGGACATAGTGTTTATGATAGTAATAACGCCAGAAGGGTCAATTAAACTGCAGCACAATACCTCCTTCAGTGATGAAATCAAGTGGGGTGGCCCGTCCTGTCCTCCTTGTGCCTCGGAGGGCCACAGAGGGCCCGCCCTTTGCCCGGGCTTAGCCCGGACGCTCCCGCGCGCGAATCGCGATGCGAGAGGTTCTCCTCGGTTTTACCCGCGCCTCCGGGCGCTCCGCTGACGTCACCCGTCCGCCGGGGCACCTGGGGGATGTAGTCCCTTGCCCCCGCGGCGGTCAGGATACTGGTGCTATGGGCACAACAGCCGTTCCCCTCACGGCAATGGGGTGTGGCAGCAGGTCCTCCCCAGTGTTTCCCCCTCCTCACTGGCAGCTTCCCAAGAGCGCTCGGCTCTCCTCGGTTTTACCCGCGCCTCCGGGCGCTCCGCTGACGTCACCCGCCCGCCGGGGCACCTGGGGGATGTAGTCCCTTGCCCCCGCGGCGGTCAGGATACTGGCGCTATGGGCACAACAGCCGTTCCCCTCACGGCAATGGGATGTGGCAGCAGGTCCTCCCCAGTGTTTCCCCCTCCTCACTGGCAGCTTCCCAAGAGCGCTCGGCTCTCCTCGGTTTTACCCGCGCCTCCGGGCGCTCCGCTAACGTCACCCGCCCGCCGGGGCACCTGGGGGATGTAGTCCCTTGCCCCCGCGGTGGTCAGGATACTGGCGCTATGGGCACAACAGCCACTCCCCTCACGGCAATGGGATGTGGCAGCAGGTCCTCCCCAGTGTTTCCCCCTCCTCACTGGCAGCTTCCCAAGAGCGCTCGGCTCTCCTCGGTTTTACCCGCGCCTCCGGGCGCTCCGCTGACGTCACCCGCCCGCCGGGGCACCTGGGGGATGTAGTCCCTTGCCCTCACGGCGGTCAGGATACTGGCGCTATGGGCACAACAGCCGTTCCCCTCACGGCAATGGGATGTGGCAGCAGGTCCTCCCCAGTGTTTCCCCCTCCTCACTGGCAGCTTCCCAAGAGCGCTCGGCTCTCCTCGGTTTTACCCGCGCCTCCGGGCGCTCCGCTGACGTCACCCGCCCGCCGGGGCACCTGGGGGATGTAGTCCCTTGCCCCCGCGGCGGTCAGGATACTGGCGCTATGGGCACAACAGCCGTTCCCCTCACGGCAATGGGATGTGGCAGCAGGTCCTCCCCAGTGTTTCCCCCTCCTCACTGGCAGCTTCCCAAGAGCGCTCGGCTCTCCTCGGTTTTACCCGCGCCTCCGGGCGCTCCGCTGACGTCACCCGCCCACCGGGGCACCTGGGGGATGTAGTCCCTTGCCCCAGCGGCGGTCAGGATATTGGCGCTATGGCACAACAGCCGTTCCCCTCACGGCAATGGGATGTGGCAGCAGGTCCTCCCCAGTGTTTCCCCCTCCTCACTGGCAGCTTCCCAAGAGCGCTCGGCTCTCCTCGGTTTTACCCGCGCCTCCGGGCGCTCCGCTGACGTCACCCGCCCGCCGGGGCACCTGGGGGATGTAGTCCCTTGCCCCCGCGGCGGTCAGGATACTGGCGCTATGGGCACAACAGCCGTTCCCCTCACGGCAATGGGATGTGGCAGCAGGTCCTCCCCAGTGTTTCCCCCTCCTCACTGGCAGCTTCACCTACTATCAATACTGACTCACTAGAAAAGGGGGCTGATGTATCAAGGGTTTCACCCATTCTCTGTCTGTGGGTAAATGTGATGGTACATATTAGGAAAGAATATTATAAAACCAGCCAATTTGCTTATCAGTGAAAGAATCAAACATAGCCAAAATATCAAATATGATTTGGATTAGACAGTTTACAAAATAATTAAATAAGACCTAAAACATGCTTCAAAACCCTGCATCTTTAGACCAAAGGCCAAACAATTGAAAAAAGTAAAAGGAAGAAGAAACAATATTTTAGTGACTTAACTAAACAACAAAACTCAAGCAGAATAATGCTAGCCCAGTCTTCATTGATGTTACCTTGTATAAAAAAAGTTACATTGTATTGGCCCCTTCAGGAAGTCAAAACGACTTTCACTTTACTTTTCCTTTCTTTGAATGGCATTTAGTTTGTGGTTGTGCAGGTGTTTATCAGTGTATATATGTTTACACTGGTGAGGGCTATTTCCCTTTTGGTGGGGTTTTATAAGTTATTATAGGTTTAAACCTAAAACAGGATAGCCTAATCATCTTTAAATCCCACTCTCTTCAACACCTACATGGCCCCGCTAGCCCCTCTGGTCAGATCACACAACATGAACACCATATGCTACACAGATGACACTCCGTTCATCCTATCCCTATCTTCAAATTGCCCCATGATCACCAAAGCCAACTTTCATAGATGCATGACCAGCATTGCCAGCTAGATGCAGAGCAAGTGCTTAAAGCTCAACACCGACAAAACTGAGGTACTCACCCTCAGGAGCACTACTTCCCCCTGGAACGACACCTGGTGACCAACCAAACTCAGCCCTCCACCCACACCCACAGAAGATGCTAAATACCTAGGCATCATACTGAACAGCAAGCTCTGAATGAGCAAACTGGTAAACACCATCTCTTCGGCATGCTTCCATATCCTCCGCATGCTGAAGAAAATCTTCAAACTGGTCGTCACAAACACCAGAAGCACCATCGGCCAAGACCTCGCCATGAGCCTCCTGGACTAAAACAACACCCTATATGTAGGGATCACACCCAACTACTAAACAGGCTTCAGACCATACAGAATGCAGCAGCAAGGCTCATCCACGACCTGCCAAGACAAACCCACATCAAAGCGCTGCACTGGCTCCCCATTACAGTCAGTGCCAGTTCAAACTTCTGATTCACACCTACAAAACCCTACACAACACTGGCCCAATGTACCTCAACCACAGAGTAAACTTCCACCAACCCACCAAACAACTACGCTCCTTGTCCCTTTAACTTGTCCACACGCCTCGCATCCTCAGAAGTAGAAGCTGCAGCCCACCTTCTCCCACGTGGCTGAAAAACAATCCTCCCTCTGCAACTCTGAACAGCCCCTACCCTTCAAGAGTTCAGGAAAAAGCTGAAAACGTGTCTATTCAACAGATAACCCGGAGCAGCGGCACCCCACCCCCAGGCCCTGGATATCCTCATGGGTGATAAGTAGCACTCTATAAATCCTGTGTGAGTGACTGAAAGGCCTCAGACCAGTCATAAATCATCAGTCTATCAAGTGATGTGTGGTTTACCACCAGTTCAAGATGGAGGGCATCTATTTTCTAAGAGACAAGCTTCTTCCGGGTTGCTGGATGGTCTGGGTGGGCCTGAAAGCTGCCAACTTTGCCATTCCTACAACCTCAGCTTTCTGAAATTTCAGTGGCAAGAGCAGATGTCACCGTTTCATTATCTAAAATGTGGCATTTGTTCCAACCTTTGTGTTTTACAAAGGTTCTGCATGCCATGGTGGCCCAGATTCAGCCCAGAATAATTGGTTTCACTACTTACCTGCGCGTCATTCCCCCTGATGCACTAGTGTCCCACCATGATGACTCCGCACCTCAAATTGACTTTCAGTCTGGGCTTATTAGTCAATTTCCCAAAGTCTTCTTGTTCTGCGCAGGAGGTGGATCACTGGGATTTACAATGGACAGCACCTCTTGCACTCTCAAGATTCTCAAGAAAATCTTCCAAATCAAAGGGGAAATGCAATTGTCCCTTTCTGTTCAGTACCTTCCTCTGCTGTCCCTGCTTAGCTTCTCGCCAACATCCATCTAAGCCATCTTTTGGCTCAACTGCCCTAGAGCACGCTCCAGCACTGGATATTCAGCCATATTCGCCATATTCGCTGAACCCTCTCCTATTCTGGCCATTTATCCTCAGACGAGCCTCCTTATTCTGAGTTTCTCTGCATCAAGCATGGAGGCCTGGAACAGCAAGGGACCAACCTGAATGGTTTATTGTCCATCTCTAAATTCACTTCACAGTCATGATGGAATACCTTGTGGCCTGTCCATTCCAACTGTGGATTAATACTCGTGTAATATTTGGGACTCAAGCAATTCGTGTTTTTCCAGTTTTGGGGTCCTCTGGGCTTGGATCTTTTTGCCTGACACCTAAACCGTGTTTTTCTGAGCAAGCATCCTGAGGCAGAGGCCTGGGACACACATGCAAGACTTGAGAAACGTCTTCCTCATTTCTTCCTTCACTTGAGAGTCCTTCAACTTGTGGGTACTGCCTGCAGTCATGTCCAGGTTTCCCAAAGTGCCCTTCGTAGATGTGGTACCCTGATGTTCTGGCATTGGTGACAAACCTTGCATGACTGCTTCCGCCATTCAACGCTCTACTTTTTAGTCTAGTAGATTATCCAAATCACTTTTTTCTTCATGTCATCTGTGCTGACCTTCTAGAAGATCTCTGGGGATCCATGCTTCCTTGTGGTGGAGTTCTGTTGTTGTGTAACTTGGGACTCAAATTTTCCGCTTCTACTGGGAAGCCACCATTTTGGCAGCTAGTACGCTAGATGTTTGGGGTGTCGAACTGACTATGAGCACTTCCTATTTAAACAGGGGTGCAAGGCGGACGTGACTCAAAGATTAAGATTTCAATTACCATAGTATTTTATTGCTATTACTGTGATCCATACTGTGCTGGATATTGTTTTTTTTAAGCCAATTTCTGACCTTTTCACTTTTTCTATTCTTTGCGAGCGGGGGCAAACATTACCTGAAGGGCAAGCCATGACTATTAACTAAACAGAATTGCTACTGGTTACTCATCTTAACACGTTTCATTGGTAAACATAAGGTTGAAATATTAACCTTCTTAGAGCAAAGCAAACCTGATATATTGCTGTTAATTGAAACCTGCCTAAACGATGAATCCCTGCCGGATATATTGGCAGCTAACCCTAATGGCTATACTGTGTTAAACAGGAATAGACCCTCTAAGACAGGCAGGGGCATGGCTGCACTAGTACATCAATACTGCCAGGTTTCTTTAGTTTCTTTAGAACCTATCCCTTATAGTGACATAATTTGTATAAAGATTTTTTTTCAGATACTTTTTTTAAGAATTGATCAACTCCCTTATGATAAATTATTCCCAACTGATATTGAATGGGAATTTCAACTATGCTAGACGACCTTAAAATGGCTCAAAGGGTT
This sequence comes from Lissotriton helveticus, assembly GCF_964261635.1. NCBI lineage: Eukaryota > Metazoa > Chordata > Amphibia > Caudata > Salamandridae > Lissotriton > Lissotriton helveticus. Next base: position 496,061,984 of record NC_136063.1, read on the forward strand.
ACGAGTTCAGGGAATTGATCTCATCTCTAACTTTTCAACAGCATATCTCTGTACCCACCCATATTCAAGGTTACAGCCTTGATTTGGTCTGGACCTATCACATAGAGGTACGTACTTAACCTCCGTGTGTGTCCCTGTTTATGGTTAGACCACTATTTAATTACATTTGACTTCCCTTTTACTAGTAAAAACCAGTAGTCACACAGAGTACAAAACCAACCGCAAGTGGCAACGGGTGAATGTTGAGGCACTGTGTAACACATTAATGATGACTAAACCAGAGCTTATGTAACAAAAACGGGAGGTACCCTAATATTAGAATAGTGACAGGGTGAATTCAAAAGTTAAAAAGTGTCCCAACTTGGAGGCACAAAATTATCCAGGCTATATCACAGAGCTTGTGAAAAAAACCTATTGACAACTGTGAGTATTACAATCTAAGGTACATTAGCAAAACACAACACAATCAATAAAAAGCAATAGCAAAAATAGTATAAAACTTTTTTTCATATATTTATTACAATCAAAAGTTAAAAACATTTAGTACATAAAGAACATTTCATAATGACATTCTTAGAAAACAAAGTCGACGCGGCATTTCGGTGAGTTAGCAGATGTTCACCTTCTTCAGGACAGTTTTCTTTAATCTAACTAAGGCTGAGTTTCCTCTTCATCAGGATTACGCCAATGAAATTACAACGTGGGATCTTGGTGATATCCCAAACCTTAAAACCACTAAGTCAATGCCTAGAGTCATATGACATTCGTTGGAGCCACCGTCTTGTCAAGATAAAAACATATACTAAAGAGAGTCAAAAAGCAGGAGGGCCTGCCAAGGAGCCTATTTAGGTCAACTTGTAAGTCGTGACTGGATACCGACTAGAATTTAAACCATCCATGGGTTTTATACACTGTGATCGATGTCTGTATAAGTCACTCTGCAGGTTTTGGTAAAGGTTTCTCCTGACAGGCCTTGGGAATAAAATACGGCCTCCCTGCGTCCAACGATGTCACTTCTGGGTTAACCAGAGCTTAGCCACAAGGCAGAGGAACAGAATTCTGAATTCTTGGCCTGGCTACAGAAAAGGCTATTGACCTTCACGTTCCTCTACAAAATTGCAGAACCACTATCTACCCTAATCTGGCCCTTTGGAATAGCCCAGATTTAAAAGTAGCACAGATACATCTACAATGGTTGGAATGCCTTTGGTGTCAAGATCACAAAAATGAAAACAAAGTAAAATTTTAAGCTGGGATGCCAGTAAATAAACTGAACTTACTTAAAGCCAAATCTAATTACTATTTTCCTAAAATTTTAGAGGCCTCTTGTAAAAAAAGATTTTTTAGAATACTGAATGAGCTTTCCTTCCCAAATAGAGTTACTATAATAACAGAACATTCACATTATTTTTGTGATACCTTGAATGCAATTGATCTAATAAGAGCCTGTGTCACAAAATCCTGTTCTTTTTGATCTGTCAGGAGGAGGATAAGAATCCCTACCTGCTCTCCTATTTTAGTTTTGAGAAAAGCTGCCTTCATGAGATGATGGGGAGAATCAAATCAGGAACCCCCACAGATCAATGTTCTCCCTACATGATGAGGAGCACGGGTAAAGCTATTGAGGCTCCGCCTTTTAAGCTCTTGAACAATACAAACTTCTAAGCAGCATTTCTCAAGAAGTGCCAGTGTTATCCCTCTTCTAAAAAACAAGAGGGCAACCCTAAGCTAATAAAAAATATATTGCCCATCTCTGCTTCCCTATTTAGCATAACTGTTGCAGTCGCTGGTGTCTCAGGAACATTGTGACCATTTATAAAAGTCACGTTACTTGATGCCACAGCTGGCAGGTTTTCGTTATGGCTACAGGAATGAATCAGTGATAATGACTGCAATAGATGATCCCAGGCTTGTTGGGGATGATAGTCAGATATCTGCATTGGTACTATTGGACCTATCAGCTGCCTTTGATATGGTTGACCATGAGATTTCTGTGGACCATTTGGAGGTAGTAGGGCTCAAGGATGTTGCCTTAAATTGAATAATATCCTTCATGCAGGATTGCACTCAGTCAGTGGGGTGGGGTCCATTTGTTGCCACATCTATTCCTATTACATGTGGACTCCCCGAGAATCTTCCCTCTCTCCGCATCTATTCAATGTATATGCAGGATCCCCAATTAAAGAACTTGCCGCTAGGGGTTGTAGAGTATACAACTACATGGACGATTCCCAACTCTTTCATCCACTTAGATAATACCCTGGTCTCCCAGCTGTAATTTAAAAATAAAAAACATAATGAGCTATATCTGGTGCTAGGTAGTGAATAACCAACACAAAGTAAATGCATAATAAACGGATATGGTCCTAAACAACAAAAACAACTACTGCAATGGCCTTTATAGGACAGTCGAGAAAAATTAACCCCTGCAGCCTTAAACAATGGTTTTGTGTCTGGTTGTAGGGTTCGTGGTCTGATGATAATATCTCAAATTGTTGTGGTTGCATCAAAATACATTTCTACTTTTGGGGAAAGGGTGTGGCCTAAAGGCTAGGTCGGTCAACCTCGAAGTTGGAGAACAGGGTTCGAAACTTGGTAGGGATGCTCAACATCCTGTGATCCTGGGCAAATCACTTAATCTCCCCGTACCTAAGCTAATGAATATGTCTATAACAAAACTGGTGCTCACGTAAAGTGCTTTGATACCTTCGGGTCAAGTCCGCACTATATAAAACTCAGGGGGAAAAAACTTTGAAATTGATTACGAAAATTTCTTCCATTTTGTTATGGAAGCCTTGAAAAAATAAGTATGACTACAGTTATTTCTCAGTTAGATTATGCCCACTATATTTATTTATCTCTTCCAAGTTTGTTCAAAATGAAGTAGCCCGTCTCATATTTAGACTTCCGAGGCATTCCCACACAACTTCTCCCCTAACTACACTGAATACCTGTTAGGCAAGGGTGCAGTTTAAAATGTATTGTACAATATTTAAAGCTCTACAAGTTTCTGCCCAGTTTCTTTTTCAGTAAAGAATCTTACTAAAATACAATCCCTCATGTAGATTAATATCGTCCAGCGCTCACCTTCTCCAGTTTTCAAGATATAAGTAGTGCATGGGAGATTGCGGTCTTTCAGTCCATGCCCCTTTGTTGTGGAACTCCTTACCTTACTTCTTGAGGCTAGAAAGCAGCTGTCTGATCTCCAGGAAAATGCTTAAAACCGGTCCGTTTAGACAGACTTATATGTGCTATTTCAACTTTTAGGGAGCTTTTAATTTATTAGACAGGCCTTCATCCTAGACTCAATCCTAAGTCTGTTTTTGTTTCCATAGTCTAATAGCACCAAGAAATCGCTGGTGAACAAGTGCCCTTAACAAATTATATTTATATATCATAACAGCCTCACAATGAACAGGCCTTTTAGGACTGACTGCTGGCCCAATGATCCTGGGCTCCTGGAACAAGACCTGTTTAACAGTTCCAAGGCAGCCTGGCTACATTGCTGCTTGAAACTGGGTTTAGATCCTCATGTTTCCCTTCCTACTACCCTAGCAAATAGCAATATAGGACTAAGACCTTTGTTGTCCGGTGGAGATGTAAAACATGGTCCCATCTAAAGAAATATATAGGTCTGAGACATTCAGAGGCCTGACATCCAAGTACCTCCTAATAAAGGTCAGACAGAACAGAGATGCAAGCTTAATGAATAGATCTTGAAGGGGCAGAGAAGGCTTAGAAGGCCAGAAGAGAAAATTGAGGTCCAGAGAGACATCACATGTGGTAGAGTACCAAGAAAGAGGAGGTTTGCAGAGACGAATACCATTCATAATCAATCAATCATTTGTAGAGCGCACTAATCACCCGTGAGGGTCTCAAGGCGCTGAGGGGGGTGGGGGTGCAGCTACTGCTTGAACAGCCAGGTCTTGCGACGTCTCCTGAAGGTCAGCAGGTCTTGGGTCTGTCGCAGATGGGTGCGGGGGTGTTCCATGTCTTGGTCACGAGGTAGGAAAAGGATCTGCCGCCGGAAGTCGTCCTGTGGATGCGACGTCGGCAGAGCAAAGCTGGAGGTTCAGGGTATAGAAGGTGAGACGTTTGTTGAGGTATGCTGGTCCGGCGTTGTGGAGTGCTTTGTGCGAATGGGTGAGGAGCCTGAAGTTGATCCTCTTGTTGGCTGGGAGCCGGTGCAGGTCATTCAGGTGGGCTGTGATGTGGGTGTGGCGGGGGATGTCGAGGATGAGGCGTGCGGAGGCGTGCTGTATGCTTTGGAGTCTTTTCTGGAGTTTGGCCGTCGTTCCTGCATAGAGGGCATTGCCGTAATCCAGTCTGCTGCTGACGAGGGCCTGGGTGACTGTTGTTCTTGTTCCGGTGGGATCCAACTGTAGATCTTGCGAAGACAACAGAAGGCAACACATCTGAGGGTCCCTACCAATAGAGAATGAATTGCATTGGGGAATCTTTAGGGTAACTGCTGGGTAATGGACATTTATCATCCTGTAGGACAAACCTTTGCTAAACAAGTCAGAAAGACAAATGTCCTACCCCTTTCTTTGTGTATTGTCCTCCTTTTCTCCAACCAGCTACTGAACTTCAGCAAGTGTCACAACCCAGTCTCCTGACTGGGCTTGGGAAGAGATGGCTTGTGTGAGCATAGGCATTCACCCTTGTGGCCCACTTCATGTAGGAGGCCATGGTGTCTGAAGCGCTCTGCGATGGCTCAAGATTAGAGGGTATCCACATGCGGCAGATTGAGTTACCTCTACCTGAAATAAGAAGGCATTATGACTGATAGAGTGCTGCACGGCCTTGAATATGCATATTGTACCGCCTCACAGTTGTATCCCAACCTGGCCATTTCTTATCGCAAAGGAGATCCAATTTTTTATCAAAAGCAATATAGGTGAATATATGTGGGTAGAATTTGCTTATTCGTTGCTGTTGCTGCTTTAGTTGTATCTCTTCACCATGAATGTCTGCTTTTGGGCTTTGTTTTGCTTTAATCATCTGAGATCTTCATCTTCCTTAGTTTTCCTCATTTCCCTTCCAAGTTCTTACTCATCATGGGACTTCTTGAAATGTGCTGCTATTTCCTCCTTCAAGGGTTTGTATTTACAGTGTTACCTCGATGTTTGCAGATAATTCGGAAAGTATTCTGAGAACTTACAAAGGGAGAGGTGTGATGGCCCTTAGTTGAGCCATCCCCTCCATAATTGTTGGTTAGGTCCATAATATTACAAACCACAGTAACTAGCTAAGTGAAAAAAGTCACCACCCAGGTCAATGTCAATTAACGAGGACCATAAAAGAGGATAGAGAGGCAATTCTGAAGCCTGAATAAACAGAATGAGGGCAGTATACTACTCATCACAGCTCTCTCAGAAGGATGGAGATCAAATGAGAATTCCAAACACAACAGGGGCGTAAATCTGAGCAAACTACATGCACAGGATTACAGTCCGTAGAAGTAGAAGCACCCAGCAGAGGCAACATCCTTTGAGCAAACTTCTAACACATAAGGGGTGGATCACCAAAGGGTCAGCAAAATGTGGACATGGTCCTAAGGCAGAAAAACTATTCTAAAGGTCCTCTGACCACCCAGGTGTCTGAGTTGCCACCTAACCCTGAAGCCACAACGCTAGAAGAGGTTTTATTTGCAGCCCTGTTGCCTAAACTCAGGATTGTGAAACAAGTGGTGTTGGTACTCTGTAAGGAGTGGAGTGAATAGGTAACCACATAGGAAACATGAATGACTGATACTGGAATAAAAGTCTTAGCAGTGGACATACATGTGGAAGACCTGGAGCAGAGAGTCTGCGATACCTTGGAAGAGGAGAAAAGGCCATACTGTCCCTGGACAGAATGAATAACTCTCAGACTTACAAGAGGAGAGAGAGAATAGCATGACAATATATATTGCATGCCCAAGGCTGAAGAGAAAGGCCTGCCCATGGAGCGCTTTATAGAGACGTTTCTGGGGAACATTCTGGAATTAGCAGTCAACACTAAGTATCATATTTTGATAGCCCACTGCCCCAGGCCCCTCTCCCCATTCGGAACCACTTCCCAATATTGAGAGTGACTTAGCACGTTTTGGGGATTTTCACCCAAACAAAAACACTTACATCTGTATGGAAGACAGAAGTGAGGCAACAATCGAGAGGCACACACATTTACTTAGGTGATGATTATACAATCACAACTCAAAGGAAAATAGATTGACTTCTGTGAGGTTAGAGACAAGGATCCAGAGTATACTATGTCATCCCCTGTCAGATTGAAGTAATGGAGATCAAAAAGACTTTGCAAATTTCACGCAAGCCACTCTGAACTTGAAGACATTAGGGATCTCCATACCTAAGGACAAGAAGATACAGCTGAAGGGACAATTTGGATATGGTAATTTTGTACACTGTTGTAATAGGGAGTCAGATATGACCATAACCGAATGTAGGGTAGAAGTTGTTTATTGCTACAAACATCGACAGAGATAAACAGTAGGGAATAATGGTTCATCTGGACTCCTACAGTCCATTGTGGAGGTCTCTCACTATCGTATTCCTCATGTCTCCGCATCACTTTGCTCTCATGACCCTTCACAGCCCTTGGGAGAATAAACAAGCATTTACAATGCAATAGGTCTCGTATTATTAAAGTTTGAGCTTTTGGCATTGTAAATGACAATGTCTTTTATTCATTTGTTTTTAAAACCTGCAATTGGTGCATAAACACGCACTTTGAATGTATAGTCCTTGCCTACGATGAGCAAGGCTGGCAGTAAAAGAGACTGCCAGCCTTGCTTCTCATAAGCATGGACTATAAGTACAAAGTGCTTGTTTACACACCGATGCAAACTTTAATAATGCAAGACCTATTGCATTGTAAATGCTTGTTATTAATCATACAACTAAAGATGTATTGATATATTGACAATATCAACAAAGGGCTGGTAATGTCTTCATGGAAAGGTGTCAACCCTCTATGTGGGTGAGTATTGTGAACTGAGCATGTTTGTGTGGGGGGAGCCAGTGGATATTTCTGAGGTGGGGGAGATGTGGGTGCATCCAGGGAGGTTGAGAGGGAGTGTCATTGCTCAAATGTCAACATTTTGAAACAAATAAGAGGGAGATTTAGGGGAAAAATGTAATTTCCCAATAAACGGGTATTAATGTGGTGGACATCTTAATCCAGAGAAAGCATTCATGTAATAGAAAGCGGGAGTGTTGTTAGTCTGAAAAACTAATTTAAAATGGCAATTCTGTCACTGCCTAACTTTCATCCAAACCGCTAGGAAATGTGCATCACAGGACACATACAGAAGGGACCGCTACACTCCTGGGTCCTCCATGCACCGCTCGTGAGCTGTGTGGGAGCGAGGGCCGACCGCGGAGCTGCAGCAGAGGGGTCAAGCACAGTGCTTAATTTGTAAAATATGAAGTCCAGGTGCTCAAATGTTTTTTGGAGGCCACACCCACTTTCCTCAGCTCCACCCACTTCCTCCACTGGCTCCACCCACTTCCTATATTGCCTCCACCAACATCCTCAACTGGTAATGCTGAAGTCAGATGTAGTGCCCGATCTGAATTTCAGCAAGGGAGCCTTCCTCCAAATAAGGTTTTGATAGGAGGTTCCCTTACCCTGTAAAAATGTTGAAAAAGAGTAAATCAAAAGTCAATTTAAAGCTCAATTTGGAATAAAATAGCTAAAATGACTAATGCATTGAATAGGGAGATGTGAAATATTCCAGTGCTCTATGTGCCAATTTGGGGAAAGGACAATACTGGGTTATGCCGTTTCTAAGAGAGTCTCATTGTGTGTCATGAGTTCAAAGATACAACTTTTACGTATCACTAAAGTCTGAGGATTTTGAAAAATCTAAACTTAACACCTAAGAAAAGGAGCAACCTATCTATGGCCAAAAGACATGTCCACAATGCAAGGATCACAATGAAGGGACACCAGACACAATTTATTTACAAAGTACTTTCCATAAAACATCTTGGTCTGTGATGTTTGCTGAGTTGTCTGAATAAAGCAGAGACATGCAAACAAAGATAAACAAAAGGATAACTGTACATATGCATTAACATGCGCATACACAGATATATTACATTTGTGGATAGTACAGGACACACGCAGAGTGCAAAAACATAACAATACAAAGGTGTTGCACATACTCAGTGGCAAATACCGATGATAGAAATTAAAATGAACCATAGCAACTGAGACTTACAGAGAATCAAAATATGTGCCCTTTACATACAAACAAACAAAAACCTAAACCATTCCATACTGAGCATTACCCGTCCTCCACCCTCCCTGTCCCAAATACACACACATAGAAACACACTCTATGCTAAAGGCAGAGAGAACAAATTAGACATTAACATATGTAGAATATGCCAACACCAGTGTGGAGTACTATAGTAAAACACTGTACTTTGCTGACAAGAGAGTGCAGTGTCTCACACCTTTTGCTAGATAGCACAAATAGTGGCTCAGCACTTCTTCCCTGAATTCTCTCTAATATAATCTATCTACATATCTACTTAATCGTGGTGGGTGAGTGGATGTAGGTTGTAAGAGTGTTGATTGAGTAAAAATTGAAGAATGTATTTAAATGGAACTCTACAGTTCAATCTCTGGCAATGTAAAGGTTTCATGCTGCTTACCTGCATGTTGTTGTGTTCCTGTACTTAGTATGTATACAGTTTATTTTTGTTAAATGGTTGTGGTTTTTTTTCTCATGTGCTGTTTATGCAGGGTGCATTTTGTGTGACTTTCAAACAAACTCTGTAAGTGTTGTTAGTTTCTGTGCACATGCTACTGTCTTGTTGTCCAAGTGTGTCTGACATCTAACTTTTGAGTTGAAAATTGCTGTCAGCTGTGATGTGATGGGCCCTACCAATAATAGTCTCAACTAGGCATAGAGCCTAGTTGAGTCCCCACGAGCAGACCTCAGAAGCACTGCTCTGTTAAAGCGGAGCATAAACAACGGGCGCAGGCATCTGATGACATGCACGCACCTAACAGAGCCAGCCCGAGAGGCAAGTGACGGGGGCGTATTGTGTAAACAAGGCACTCCCCACGTTGTCTAGGTTCTGACACCAATCCGCACGAACTCGAACTGTTCAGGACCAGGAGGGCCAGGGGCTGACCAGGGATCCCAGTTTAGGTGCAAAGCTGCAGCCACACGCCTTATGCACAGCCCGATGCCTTCTGAGTTATGTATCGTTGCTTTTGACGTGTATGGGTTCAGAAATCCCAGCAGGTAAACAGTAACATTGTCACCCATGTCGGGGGGGGGCTTTGTTAGCTTCTATGCATGAGGGTGGCAGCTCTGTGCTACGAATTATCTGATTGTCACCCCTAGAAAATATAATGTGAAACTTATTCAAACACACTCTGGCTCTTACTGTTTTGCACAGGGTAGAAGATTTACATGTTGAATGCTGTGTTGTTTGCATGTGCACTAAAAGCCTGCTGTAAGTGCAGTGTTTACTAATGTAATGCTTACACGCCTGTCCCACCACCCCCGTCCAGCATTGCGCAAGAATTGGCAAGAACGTATACAGCTGGTGGCCCCACAGCGAACGAGGGTCCGAATTTCAACACAAGATTCCAGACTTCAACACGATTTATACCGCCGGAGGGGTGGGGCTTTTCAGCTAAGCCCCTGTAGTCCTGTATCCCAATGTTTGAACCTCCGACCTTTAAAGGAATGTCTGAATGATCTGGTAGCGCAACTAGAATATAAAACCCCTTATAAGTGGGCCGGGTCCTGCCGGTGGTGCAGCTTTTATTTCCTGAGCGTACCCGCCATTGCGGGCCACTCCAACGATGGGGCGGAAGTGTAACTGCATGCTGGTTTGCCTGGGAAGTGGGACAGGAGATGTGCGGGGGCCTGTATGGGCGCGTCCACAGACCCCAATCAACCTCCGCGTGCCCCGGTCTGTACCACATGAGAGGCAAGTCGCTGACAATAAATCTCGCTGGCGACAGCGCTTCGCGCTGCGTCGCCAGGTGCGAGACCTAAAAAAGAGGTATGGCCTGAGTATCGGGCTTGCTCGGTCATAAGTTTGGCAGCCCTTCACAGTTACTTGTGACACTCAACAGAAAACTAAATAAAGAAACTATGCCAGGTTTCCCCAAGTCCTGTGGTTCAAAAGGGGTTTTAGTGCCCCTTAGTGAGCTGTGTCTCCTTAAAGCCCCACAGCGCGAGTCTCACCATCCCACAAGGTACTGATGGAGCAGGATTTTTGTAAATACACCTGCTCGTATTAAATCTCCTACTGTGTGAAATTATTAACCAAAGTTGTGACATTAACAGAGAAAATATTAACATGGGGTGTTGGGAAAGAGAATCGTGAAATGTGCAGGAAAATTACAAATGGTTCCTTTAGGCCACAAATGATTTCTGCACGAAAGACAGCAGAGAAATTTTGTCAAGGGGTTTGAGTTTTTCATGAGCAACGTGAATAAAACGTGTTAAGAAAAGAGTTCTACATGAGCGATATTAATTACATAGAATAATTGTAGATAATATTTGCATTGATATTAGAATAATAGAAAATGAAAGTGAATAATTAAATGGAACTTTTATTGTGAACAAATACTGAGTCTGTTGATTTCTCCTAGAGAAAACTGCACGCTTTACAGAGAAGGCCTCAAACCACTGTTCGGGTTAATTTGCTTTTTAAACGTAGGCTGCCGGGAAATGCATTTTGTCCTTCGTTAGGATTGTTGTTCTCTTTCTATGTCGACTGCTACGTGTTTGGAGTATCAGAGGAACTTCCTACTGTCCGAGGAAATGTTTAGTTTTGTGGATCACCGGTCTAGTAAAATGTTGGGAATGTTTCAAAGATGTTCGCAAGCCTAAGGAGAATGTCGTGATTTCCTTTACTGAATAACGATTATGACTGCATGGCTCTCAACAAAGAACTTTTGAGAGTAAAGAGCGACAGAAGTGGTGTGACTGAACACCCTATGCTCCTGAACCAATGAGAACTGTCAATTGCTTGGACTTTGTAACTAAATTAGGAATGGACTTTAACATTTAGGGTATAACTATTAGTGTTAGAATCTATTCAGGGGAGAGATTATGCTAGACAGGAGTGGTGGGGGAGAGCATCTTTGAGCGGTTTCCCTTGAGTTCCCCTTTGACTGCTGCTGTCTGATCCTGACTCTTTAACTTTGCTCCTCATACCTTTGTGAGGTTGCCCCTAGCTTTCCTTCCTTTCCGGCCAGAGGGTTAGCTCTTCAGACTATTTGCACGCTGTGCTATAAGTTTTCTTAGATTCGTATGATTCTCTGTAACTGCATTGATCCTGTTACAATGCCCTTTTGTCTCTCTTCCTATCCACTCACTCATGCTCGTTAAATTAGATGTCATCGTGCATTACCTTGTATCTCTTGTGTGATGAACTCTGATTCAACGCTGTACCTTTGTTTGACCATTTCATATGCTTTCAAAGAATTAGCTAAAGCGAAGTGAATAGAAAAACGGAGTATGTCATTATTGATGATTGTAATTAATAAGATTTTTATATTATGATGTATAGTTTGGTTTGTAGAATATTCCCTTTGTTGTAGGTCCTCATAAGGGGGGTATTATCCTTTTTAACATTTGTCAATCCTTGTCCACCCTCAAAAAGGTTAATCGGAGGACCAGTTATAGGTATGGGCCAAATTTTTGTTTTGTAGGGAGAAAAGTCTAATGGTTATTAAATTGGTTATGTATGGTGAATATGTTTACCCCACGTTTCCACTGCATTACTACCTCCACCTTAGTGCCCACTGCAGCATTAGACCCCTGGGTACTTGCCTTGGGCCATGGCTTGGGGTTTGAGCCACAGCAGTCAGGACCGCAGTGCCTTTCTCCTAGCTGTTGTCGGCTATGCTCTCCTGTGCCTCCTTACCTGCTCCTGAGTCCCGCGCTCGTCGTGTCTCTGGTTAACCCGTCTCCGTGCACTTATCTCTTGTTGCGTTGTCCGAGCTTCCTCGGTTAATCCGGTCTGTTTTTCGCTCCTGGGATTCCTCTGGTGGTCACGTCTTGCTTCCTGCTGTCTCCTCCTTTCTCCTCCCGGACCCAGTCAGAGTCCTGGCACGCCCCTAATATTCTGGCTCTTGCTAGCAAGTGGATGTGGCTGGCCTTGCTACTAGAATGCCACCTTGTAGTGGCTGTTGGGCAATTAGTAGGGGCCATGACAGAATTCTGATCGGTCACCACAGTCTCAGGACTACAACCATGTAAATAAAGGTGTGGAAATGGAAGGCAAAGGCCTACTTGCTTTTGAGGCACTGATCAACCTCGATCAACTATCTTGGATGCAGGTACCTACTTACTACTTATCAAACACTGTGCCTGTACACAATTTGTCGGTGTAACGTTTCACAATTTAATTTAAAGGCTAAACAAAGAACTCCATTTCAAGGAGCTTTGCAGTAATCCTTGCCATGGAATACTGTGCAATATTGATTTTAGGATTTTGTGTACTCCATATTCCATGTGATCAAAACCCTTCATGCATCAAGTCCATCACGGCCCTGGATAAAAACCCTGCAATGTTGATGTGTGACCAGTTCAGATAAATCGGGTAGGATCCATTGTGTGGACTATTCCTCTGTGTCTGTTAATGTCATGTTGACTACCAAAAACAAGATGCGGTTGTTTTCATTTGAGTGACTGTAATCTATGTGAAAGCTAATGTGGTGTAGTAGGAAAAATAAGGCTTGAATGTGCTGCAATGGCTGACTGCACAAAGCGAACTACACCATGCCCAATATGTACAAAAGGAAACATGCATTGTCAATTATGTTACGTCCCGCCACATTACCCAACTTTAAGAGCTGAGAGTGGATTCGTTCAGTGGGTCTAGGGAATAGGCACAGACCAGCCCCAATTTACCTCCTGAAAATCACCAAAAATTTGTACGAATAGCAACACCATCAGCACATTGTACATGGACCTTGTAATACTAAAGAAAGTGTCTGACAATCTACCAGCCAGCGCACAGGCAAAGGATCTAGTCCAGTGGTTCAGACTGCTTTTTCTCAAAAGTAAATCATGAATGGAAAAGACATTGCCCTATAACCACGTGAACCTGGGCAGAACATCAATAGTACAAAACAAGGCTCTTTCAGAGAGAGATTACAGCCTATGCGTCCTTGGCAATTTCTTAACAAGGGAAAATTACATAAACAATCTGTTGTATGTTAAATAGTTTTCACTGTTTTGCTAGAATACATATCAATATAGGTGCTCCAAAAGAAAATTCAGTGCAAGTGGTACATGACAAAGGTGAATCATAGGTGCACAAAAGGAGTTCGCGGAGTTGCACTACGAGGAACTCGGCGAAGTAGCAAAATAACTCTGCAGCATTACGGAGAACTCCACAAACGGCAGGAGTTCCATAGAAAAATACTGTTAGTGGTGATTGCACAGTGCAGATGCTTGTCCGCACTGTGCAATCATTGCAGACGGCACCTTGCACAGCGCAAGCAATCCCTTCTTTCCCTTTTCTCCAGCTCGAGTAGATTTTTACTCGAGCAGCAGCTTTTTCAACGCGAACAAGCAGTTTCGCACGCTCGCCATCTTGATGTTGACGATCGCGAACGAGGACAAATCTTGCCGGGAAGTTGAGTTTCCTCGCTCGCAGTCGCCAACTTGACGTCGACGAACGCAAGCAAGTTTTTGGGAACTCTGCGAGCTCCGCGTAACGTGGGAAACTCCTCAAACTCCGCGAGCGGAGCGGAGTTCACCACCCAGGCTTACAATGAACACATTTCTACAAGTGCAGAACTCATACATGAAATTTCGCTGTACAGGAGAACACCCTAATGACAAACAGAGGAATCTGTTGTCGTTTTGATCGCCTATCTTGAGGACTATGGGGTCTTCACCGGCACAAAGGAACAATAGTAGCAACCCTTAGTACCTGTACAAAAGAAGATTCTGTAATAATCAAAGTGTTGCAGCTAGAGAAAACAATTGCTCCAAAACCAATTGCACCGCCTACCATCGGTGAAAGAATCCCTCTTGTGGCTACAGCGCAGGCACTCCTCACTGCTGATGCTAGAGTAAATGGAGAGTTCCGATGTTGGGAAAATGTTGTGCCTCTGTCTATTAGATATGAGGGACTGTCTAGCTTAATGTCCAATAATGATCTCTTGAACGATTCCTTTTGTGGCACTGATATAAGCGAACCAAAAGAGCAATCAAAGGTAGGCGTTGAATATTTCCATTCATTATAGTTTGCCTCGTATCACTCTGATGAGTTGTATTATTGCTGGGATAAAAGCTAAGCTAAACTTGCCGGAATGGTTAGCATTGATTGATTCGTATGACAATTTTCTTTCAGGAAGCCTTCACAGTTTCTCCATTAACTTGTCCATTAGCTTGATATTGTATTCCTGCTTTCCCTTCCTGTGCAGAGTGAGCTGAAGGCTGTCTTTCACTTTGGATTAAGTTAACCTTGAAGGCACCTGTAAATCAGTATTGAGCGCTGAGATACAGATTATACGGCTTTAGGGGCAACATACCTTTCATTTATATTTGTTTCATGTTTCTAACAACAACTTTGTGAACTCTGTTGATACAAATGATCCTGTTATGTTCAGCCTTATGGGTGAGTTGAAGGTCAGACATAGTTTGCCTGCCGCAGTTTAATGTTATTCTTTGCAGCGATTTTAAACCCAAGCCGCATTGGATTGACTAACATAATAATTGCAGGGACATTGAAGTAGGTAATTACAATGTAGCACACGATTTAATTTATATGCTTAAATTTGCACAGAAAGATGTTTTTTTTTATCATGGGAGCACCCTTGACTGTCCTAGCAAGCATGCTGCATGCCCCAGGCCGCAACACTATGGACTAGGAGCGTCCTGGAAAACTTCTCAAACTCGGTGAGTTTCTTGCTAATATAATCAAAAATAACCCCCAACCGTTTTTCACTTTAACTGAAGATGATAGGTGCAATAGTTTAACTACCTTTGAGGGAACATGTAATTGTACTCAGCATTACTAAGGCCTATTTGCAAAAGCAATGTTAGCCCTACATGGTTTAACTCTGCATGCTACCGTGCCAATAAAGGCTTGTGCTTAGCTTTATCGGCAACACCTAAGGACAGAGTGGAGACTGCAACTAACCGGAGACCCACAGTGATAACCGGAAGCGCCTGACTGTGGCTGCCAATAAAATAAACCAAAGGGCCTTTTGGTCCACAGTTAATTCTATTAAAGTGAGTACCAGTTTGGGCACAATCCTAAGCAGTCACATGACCAGTGCACAATTCCTTGCTCGTCTCAAAGATCTATATTGCTTACTCTCTACCTGAGTGCCATTGCCGGTTCTATCACATTGCCATTATTCGAGAGGGGAACGTGGTGTTAAAGTAGAGGAAGTGTCTGATTCTATGTCAGGACTGGAGGCTCAGATTATGCCTTCTTTCTTCGCTTTATTTTTCACAGCAACAATTTTAAACACAACAATAAAAATGACGTTTCCCATGAACAGCCTCACGAAAGTCCTCTGACCGGCAGTGGAGCTTCTACGGGCGCAAGGAATATGAATGATCGAATACTTGGACAACATGCTGTTCCTGGACCAGTGCCCCAGAATTCTAGCCTGTCACTTGCGAACGGCAGTCAATCTACTACAGGGACTGGAATTCAACATAAATGAGAAGAAATCCCTTTTGGCACCAGTCCAATATGCAACCTTTTTGGGATTCGCAATAGATTCTGTTTCCTCAACCCGGAGTCTTCCGGCCCGGAAAATGGCAAAGATCAGGCACAAGCTACGCAGTACCTTGGCGAAGTCTCAGATTTCATTGTGTCAGCTGGCCCACCTTGTAGGCCTCCTCTCCTACTCGATTCAGGCCATTTTTACCAGCCCCCTGCACTACTGTGCAATGCAGCGACTCAAAGCGCACCACCTCAGGAGCGGACTGACTTATTCGCAATCTGTCCAGCTTATGGCGGAGGTGAGGGACGAAATGATCTGGTGGCTCACACACATGGAGGCATGGAATGGCCAAGCTATATTTGGCTCTGCTCTGGACATCTTGATTGAGTCAGACGCCAGTGGTTCCGGCTGGGGTGCCAGGTACAGAGAGTTCCCCACAAGTGGAGCCTGGTCCACACACGAACAGTCATTGCAAATCAACTTCTTGGAACTTCTGGCGGGGTCATTTGTGGTGCAATGTTGGACGAAGGACGTGTGTCCTCCTCAAAATGGACAATATCTCCGCCGTCCGGTTCATCAACCACCTCGGTGGCACCAGGTCCAGGGCACTAGTGAACCTAGCCAAGCAGATTTGGAACTTCTGCCTGTAGAACAAGGTGTCTGTCATTGCAGAATATCTCCCACATCAGGCAAATTAAGTGGCAGACTGGCACTCGCTCCACCTCCTGGATTCCAGTGTGTTAAAGTTGGACCCGCTGGTGTTCTCTCAGTTGGGGAAGAGATGGGGTCCCTTCTCAGTCGACCTATTTGGGTCACGCCTGGATCATCAGTTGTCAAGTTATTTCAGTTGAAGGACAGATTCTCAAGCGAAGCTGACAGATGTGTTTCTCCAGGACCAGCAGCGGGAGCAAGGCTATGCCTTTCCTCCCTTTTCGATGATCACGTAGGTGTCCGCCCTCCGTCGTCCCAAACAGGTCGAGATTGTGCTGATCACACTCCTGTGGAGATCTCAAGTGTGGTTTTCGGTTCTTCTGGCACTTCCTTGGGATTCTCCAATCCAACTCTCTCACTTTCCTCACATCCTCCTGAATCCAGATCTCGATCCTCATCGGCTGGTAGTGGAGGGAATGTTGAGGATAATAGCCTGGCAGATCTCCTGCGTCGCTGGTCGCTCCCAGGCCTTTCCGGACAGGCTGAGACTTTACTTATTAGAGCATGGGCGGACAGCAGGACCAAGAGATACCAGTCTGCTTGGAACAGATGGCGTAGTTGGTGTATGTGACAGAGTGTCAACCCTGTGGGAGCGGATGTAGTCCACATCCTTAATTTCCTGGCGGGTTTAGCGGAAGCTTACCGTTTGATCAATGCCTTCCACAGAGCATTCTCAGCGGGTCATACCCCCGTTCACGGATCTCCAGTGGAGGATTCGCCTTTCACTCCCTCCGGAGCCACGGTATTCAGTTCTATAGGATGTGAACTTAGTGCTGAATCTTTTTCTTTCCTTGCAACTGAACAGGTTTCTGTCATGCAAAGAGGTTACATCCAAATTGGCGATGCTATTATGCCTGGTGTTATGCAGGCACGTCTCGGACGTGACACCCTTAGATATTTCCGCTAGAGTGTTTTCCCCGGGGGTATCATTTACAGTGAGTAGAAGAACCAAATGTAATACCAGGGTCATCTCATACCTGGCCTTCCAAGACTCCCGAAACTGTGTTTGGTGCAGTGCCTCCGTGCTTATGAAGAATTGACTGAGGAGACTCACCCTCCGGATGAGAAGCAACTGCTCATTGCGCTATGGAAACTGTAAAGAGCGGTCTCATCCCCGACCATAGACAGATGGGTACGTTGGGTGATGCATGAGGCGGGGATCGATACAAAGAAGTTTGGTGCTCATTCGGCAAGAGGGGCGATGCCCTAAAAGGCTTTTTCTCTCTAAGCGTGTTTGGAAGATCTGATGTGCTCAGACTCTCCTTTACGAGGTTTTATTTTTAAGCCAGTGCTGAAAATGGCTCAGTTGGTTGTTGACAAGCTTTGAACGGGCATAATCAGAGCCTCGAGTCCTGACATAGAATGAAAATGTGCCTAGCTGCAGTAAAAGTAAGTTTCAATTCTATTAAGGACACGGAGGCATGGATTATCCCGCCCAATGACCATGAAGATGTGTCCCTCCCTGTTCTGGTGTAAGTCATTGATTCACAGGTTCACTTGAAATGTTGTGCATGGTTATTTAATGACTTTGGTCATGTATATAGTGTTATTTGATGTTGTTCTGATGCTCGAGTCGTTCCGGTATGGTTCTCTGACACAGACTTTTTTTTAGTAAACAATGGATCCAAACATGAGGTGTGATGTCTGACAGGGAATGGTTCGCGCAAAGAAAGAGTAGGAGTAAACAGAGTGGAAGGAACAACTGGGTTCTGGAGTACAGACACTGTAAAAGGACTCCTGTTGAAAAACCCCTTTATTTCCCTGCTGTTCATGGGAAATGTCGTTTTTATTGTTGTGTTTAAAATTGCGGCTGTGAGGCGAGAAGCAAGATGGCGGAAGCTTAGGAGGCCGGTAGCAGCACCAGTGACTAACAGGCTGAAACAGAAAGCATACAACCTGTGGACGATGAACACAAATAGATATCGCTAATAAAGAGAACCCATAATTGTCGCTGCAGTGCCTGGACAGAGTGGATTAAGCTTGGTTTGTGTATCCTCAAACAAGGCACAGCGGGGGACATACCTTGCACGGACTGCAGTGATTGGACTCGCTGCCTCGAGGAGATAGGACCAAAGGCAGCAGGGTCCAGCCGAGCTTCCAAGGCTGGGGGCAATCACCAGACGCGCGGTGGAATCACAGCAGAGCACGATTCTCTGAGCCAGGCAGAGCAGGCACCCGGACGGCGTGTGCAGTCACAGGTCCCCAATAGCGAACTGCCTTCAGAAAAGAAAGGAAGAGGCGGGGAAGCGGGGAAACTACGTCCTGCCGGCCCCTCGGTGGCTGAAATGTTCCAGCGTACCCAGGAAACCCAGCCAGGATCAATCCGTGGAGGAGCAGGCAAGCAAGGTTTGAAGCAGAATCAGAGTGAGCAGTTGGACCTCCCATTACAGCCAGCCGGAGGAGACTGGCCTGCGCAGTATATCGAAGGTAGGCTAAAGGAGGCAATGGGACAGCAATGGGACTGCAATCGCAGGCAGCAGTTATGTGCATTTCTATACAAGCAGGGGTCTGCAGCGAGAAAGATAAATTAGAGTACAAAATACAGGAGTGTGAGGAACCTTTAAATAAAAACAAGCTATCAGAGTTCCAGGATAAAATTAAATCCAATCCAGAGCAAATATGTACAGAACTTAAGCAAACAAGGATTATTTAAGAGGTACAAGAACATACAAAGGATGCGGGTCGCATTATGGAGGTATCTGCGCCCGAGTCCCGGCATAATATGGAAGAGACCGGCATGGTAGAGACTGATAAAAGCAATAAGGGGGAGCCAGATAAAGAACCAAGTGACTGCTTCTTCTCACTCCAGAAAGGGCCAAATGGTCAGAAGATGGCTTTAGCTCCTCATCTGAGGTAAGCAATATAGAGTCAGACCCAGAAGAAAATGAAAAGGAACAGATCCTCACTGCTAAAAAGTTAAGTCATCGAACAAATGCACAATGCCGGGACGGAAAAGACCTCAAATGGGATTATGCATCAGCAACACAGCTTGCAGGCTCCTCAACAGGGGCTAGCTCCACTGTAACCAGCTCTGACCCTCCAACGCTAGAAGCTATATATATCAAGCAATACCGATCCATAGGGACGACACTCGTCAGGATAGCCGGAAAGCCCAATCTGCAATGCGCAAGATGCAAGGGGTAGTTAGAAAACTGACCAAGTCATGTATCAGTATTGGGGAAAGAATGCCAGATCTTGAGGCAAGAATTGTTACTGCTGAGGCAGATCTGACAGAAGTAACAACCCAGACCGAAGTGCATGAATCTCAAATAAAAGATATACAATGGAAGGTGGAGGACCACAAAATCGACAGAAGAGAAACAATTTAAGGGTGCTAGGGATCCTGGAAGGTGTGGAAGGGTCCTATCCCCGGGCTTATATAGTTGAGTTGCTACGGTCTTCCTTCCCAGAACTGTCAGAATGGAACTGGGCATTTGAAATACAGAGAGCTAATCGTACCCCCTTTAAGCCTAGATCAGATGAAAGAAGAAGCAAAACCTCACGCTATACTTGTATATTTCGTCAACTTTTTGCTCCACCAAGCGATCTCGGAAAAGGCCGACCCGAATCCAAAAGATCTAGTGGAGAGGTCTCTTTCTTTGTGTGCCCAGACTTCTGTCATACCACGGTTGAGAGACGGTGAAGATTAAGACAGATGATAAAGCCATTCCAGGATAAAAATATTCAAATTTACCTGATTAACCCAGAGCAATTGTAAGTGATTCATGGGATCTGACGCGATTTTTCACGTCCGAAATTAAAAGCAAAAGATTACCTAGAGGGTCTGGACAAATAAAGTTGAATATATAAGATATGTGATCCTGTAAAGAATTAGGATTTTTTTTTAAACAAAACATAGGCATTGTAAACAGATATAATATATGCTTAGACATATTAATAAGATTTCACAGGGAAAGTATTTTGAAACCACAGTAACATGATCAGCCCTGTCACAGTTGCTGCGCTCATCCTATGCACAGACCTAGGTCTGAGCGTTTCACTTGGGTGGTGGTGGGGCAGGGTAGCAGGGTGGGGGGAGGTCCGGTCTCAGGGAGGAGGGGAGGTAGGGGTAAGATGGTGGGGAAGGTGGGAGGAAGTGAGGGGGGACAAAGGGGAAATAAATATATACCCCGAACCAATTAAATAACACTGTGGAGATTTTGCGAAGCAAAGCGATAAAACACAATAGTGGGCATAGATGGCACAAATAAAACAAATCTGGGTAAGCTAAATATATGTACAATAAATGTAGGGGGATGAAATGATTAGAATAAGAGACAACGGTTAGCTGAATTTGTTAGGATGAATCTTTTTGACGTTGTATGTTTACAGGAAACATATTCCCTGGGGGAAGAGACATTTTTAAGTATAAGAGGGTATAACCTGCTGGCTTGTACATCCAAACCTCGAGCTTTCGGGGTATTGCGATTTTTGCAAAAAACGTTTGGGGGGGCAAGCATAAAGCAGTAGATGCATTAGGGCGCTGGGCTGTGGTGGAGCTCGAAATAGGCTATACAATTTGCACAATCTATGGTTCAAACCAAGATGCTCCCGAGATTTTTGAGCATATGGAAGTTGAGCTTGCAACTTGACCCTATCCATTAATTATATGCAGGGATCTTAATATATGTGCCAAACTGAGTAATAATAACAGATATATGGGGTGAAAGCCCAAAGTATATAGAATACTGATCTCCTTTATTACGAGCCACGGTTTGGTAGACATTTGGGGAAATAAGGAACCAGATAAGTCAGGTTATACGTATTATTCTTGCCCACATAAAAAATATACCAAGCTTGATTATTTCCTTGCCTCAACAACGTTGATCAGTAAAGTGGGGATTAAAAATCTTCAGAAAGTGATCTCTGATCATAATCCGCTATTACTGAATATTGATGTTGACACCCCCAAAAAGATACATTATAATTGGACACTAGATAGAAAATCCTGGTTAATAAGTTATATATAGAACACATGCAGAAATAGGCGCAGGATTTTAGAGGTAACAATCGGTATAACGCTAGCCGAAATATGGTATGGGATGCATTTAATGCTGCCCTTTGGGGTAAAACGATTAGCTTTGTTGCCAGGCAAAGAAAAGAGGCCCGGATCGAGAACGATAGATAGACTATTAGATGAAATAATAAAGGCAGAAGAACAGAGTAGCAATAACTCAGGGGAAGGAGGCAACAGACTTACAGCACAGAATTTTGTCCATAAAAACAGAGTTAAATAAATGGTTAGCACTGAAACCAGCGGAAGAATACCAAGCGCAACAGGGTAAAATATATGAGACCGGAGAGCAAGCTGCGAAACTATTAGCGCTTCGAATCAGGAAGAAAAATATCAGGGACGATCAAACATACACAGAAACTAAAGATTTACTCAGGGTTTTTCAGGAGTATTATCAGCTACTTTATAAGGAAGAGGAGCAAGTAGATCTGCCCAGGCTAGAGGAAGCTGAGTTGGGTCCCCAGTAAGATAGCCAGGCAAAGGAGGAATTAGATAGGGACTTTTCATTAGAGGAAGTAATATCAGCTCTACAGGAGTTACCATCAGGAAAGCCAGCTGGCCCGATAGTATCCTATTAGAAATTTACAAATATATACATACTGTATTCGCTCCCTTATTATTAGACTTATTTGTAGGAATACAACATAATGGCAAAGTTCATGAATTTTGGAAAGAGACTAACATTATAGTATTTCACACAAAAGGTAAGCCAACGGATAACCCATCATCATATAGACCTATTTCCCTGATCAATGTGGATACAAAATGATATTCCAAACTATTAGCCACAAGGTTAGGGAGGGTCATAGGCCGTCTGGTCTCGCCGTGGCAGCATGGGTTTATCCCTGGAAGGGGGACAACAGACCATTTTAGGAGGACCATCACGTTATTTGATTTCCAGGCTGCCACGGGGGGCGGATGGCCATGATCCTCCTCCGCGCTAAAAAAGCGGTTGATCGGGTGGCCTGGGGCTTTTTATGGGGAATATTAGAGCAGAAAGGGTTTGGGCCTAGAATTATTAGAGCAATCAAGGCAATGTACTCTGATCCAAAGGCACGAATACAGTTAATGGGGGACATTTTGGATAACATCCATATATCAAGAGGGACGAGACAGGGATGTCCCTGTACGCCAATACTGTTTGCCCTATACATAAACCTGTTGATAAAAGGATTGCTGGTGTGTCAAGATATCAAGCCCTTCATCACTAATGGTTTTGAAACTAAAATACTCGGCCTATGTGGTCTTCTAGCTATTTTAACTACGGATCTGGTTAGCGCAATTAGAGACGCTACCGTTATAGCTAAGGAATTTGAGCGGAGATCAGGTTATTAGCTGAATGAAAGCAAGGCCCTTATAGTATGTACAGATAACATCAACATGAGTGATCCTAGGTGTACAGAGAGTGCAGTCAATCTTGGGGTATGTATTAGTCCAGCAATTAATACAATAGCCTAGATCAATTTTGATCCAGTAGTGAAGACAATCTCCACAGATCTCAAAAGGATAGATGGCTTGCACTTATCTATTATTGGAAGGGAAAATGTTCTTAAAATGACTATGCTGCCAAAAATTCTCTATCTGTTTCGGTCTATCCCCCTTATGATTGATGATTATATTATAAAAATGCTGGAAACCACATTTGTAAACTTCACCTGGCAATACGGGAAAGTTAGGTGATCCTTGAAATATTTGACACTCCCACAGGCAAGGGGTGGGCTGGCATTCCCAAATATTAGATTCTACCATTGGGCATACTTATAGTACCAGATGACGGTATTACTTCTCCCTGCTAGCATGGAAGACGTAGAGGAAGTATGTAACAATACATTCCCTTCGATATATAAACTTATTGGGAAAGGAGGCTCAAGGGTTGTTACTGCGTCAGATAGATGGGAATTATTATAAGCAGGTGCGCTTTAAGGTTATGCATAGTGAATGGGAATTATGGAAGAAGGTTACAACAAGCCATGATAATCCCGAAAATAGATTATTATGCACCATTATGGCATTCACATGCATTGCAGCACTCATTCTATGATAATGATGGGAAGGTATTGGGAACAACTGAGTTTAAAGTCGGTAGGATATATATTCGAAGCAGACCAGTTACTCTCTTTTGGTGCTATACAACAGAAGTACGGGATCCCAACTAGACAATATTTTAAATATATTTAAATTCAAAAAAGTTTGGCTGGTCCTAGGCCATTGATATCCCCTGGGAGAAAATCTTACTAATGGAGTTAATAGCAGGCAGTGGTAGAAGAATTAAGCACACAGGATGATTTGGAGAAAACTGAAGTCATGTGGGCTATAAAATTAAATGATCCAGATGTTGATTAGTATAAGGCTCTGCTATTAGCAGATAAACCTTTCCGCTCAACTAACCTAAAGGCATAACATTATAAAACTTTATTCAATGTATATTTTATTCCTGCTAAACTCTTCAACTGGGGCAAAAGAGAAGATGATAAATGTCCAAGATGCGGGGAAGGACCAGCCACCCTGGTGCATTTTTTTTGATTTTGCTCGGCTATCAGTTAAAAATGAGATGGTAAGTTGTCTCCGAATGACACAGATCGGACGCTTCCTTGAGGCAAGACGCGAGCAGGCTAGGTCTCAGATTAACTCTGGGATTTCCTGACAATGCAATTTCGTCACCGCCGAACAACATAACAAATTTCGAACCAACACATCGACACCAATCATTGTGTCATCGTTCGGGCAACTCACCATTAGTGCACTCTCATACCAAAGCTATGAGGTCCTGATGAGAACCCTCCTACTCATTTAGGGTTCAAAACGCGTAGACCGCTTTTCCACACCATAAGAACGCTATTCTTGAAATAGCCCATTTTGATTCAAAAAAGTGGTTTCAATTGTACTAAACAAATTTCTTTGGTGTTTGTTGTAGAAACTTATTTTGTGACAAAACTGTATATATTGATCTGTGTATGTGTGAGAGTATGAGATTCAAATGCAAAGGTTGACCAACCACGTATGTATGTTGTCTTTTCACTAATGTGCACTTTTTTACTGCTAATGTCAGTTTTAGGAAAATTGCATTGTGTATTGTTCGTGTTGTTAACAGTTATGAAACTTTCATGGTGAATTTACAAACCAACAAATATTTTGAAACTTTACATAAATAATAAATGTGATTTATTCAGACAAACTGTCCAAACTCGCACTCAGTTTAATTCTCCGTGTGTAGCAATTCAATGTTCTTTCCAAATAATAGTTGCAGTATTGGCTTCTGTATAGTTGTTTAGTTGATTGAGGCTTGGCCTTACTGTGGGGAGCCCACACCCAGTGTTGTTTTTCCCCCACTTAAATACTTGGCCCAGGGTGGTGTGGAGTGCAAAAGAACGATGGATTTAGGCCCAGATCCTTGTACTGGGGTGAATGTATGACATTGTTCTACATTCTGTCCATCAACTGTGTTTTTTGCAATCTTCACCCCGAGTGGGCTGGGTATGCTCAGACGTGAGTCCCAGGCTATCCACACCACTGGAGTCAAGCTATTCAGGCTGATGAAGGCTGATAGCCAGAAACCGGTCCTTGGATGCTTGATTCCGGTCTAGGAAAGACATGGTTTGGTAGTTCGGACTGGACTGTTCCCATGAGGCACAGGGTCAGAGCTGATTTGCATATAGCCAGTGTCTAACCCAGGGTGGTGTGGAGTGCAAAAAAACGATGGATTTAGGCCCAGATCCTTGTACTGGGGTGAATGTATGACATTGTTCTACATTCTGTCCATCAACTGTGTTTTTTGCAATTTTCACCCCGAGTGGGCTGGGTATGCTCAGACGTGAGTCCCAGGCTCTCCACACCACTGGAGTCAAGCTATTCAGGCTGATGAAGGCTGATAGCCAGAAACCGGTCCTTGGATGCTTGATTCCGGTCTGGGAAAGACATGGCTTGGTAGTTCGGACTGGACTGTTCCCATGAGGCACAGAGTCAGAGCTGATTTGCATATAGCCAGTGTCTAACCCAGGGTGGTGTGGAGGGCAAAAAAACGATGGATTTAGGCCCAGATCCTTGTACTGGGGTGAATTTATGACATTGTTCTACATTCTGTCCATCAACTGTGTTTTTTGCAATTTTCACCCCGAGTGGGCTGGGTATGCTCAGACGTGAGTCCCAGGCTCTCCACACCACTGGAGTCAAGCTATTCAGGCTGATGAAGGCTGATAGCCAGAAACCGGTCCTTGGATGCTTGATTCTGGTCTGGGAAAGACATGGCTTGGTAGTTCGGACTGGACTGTTCCCATGAGGCACAGGGTCAGAGCTGATTTGCATATAGCCAGTGTCTAACCCAGGGTGGTGTGGAGTGCAAAAAAAACAATGGATTTAGGCCCAGATTCTTGTACTGGGGTGAATGTATGACATTGTTCTACATTCTGTCCATCAACTGTGTTTTTTGCACTTTTCACCCCGAGTGGGCTGGGTATGCTCAGACGTGAGTCCCAGGCTCTCCACACCACTGGAGTCAAGCTATTCAGGCTGATGAAGGCTGATAGCCAGAAACCGGTCCTTGGATGCTTGATTCCGGTCTGGGAAAGACATGGCTTGGTAGTTCGGACTGGACTGTTCCCATGAGGCACAGGGTCAGAGCTGATTTGCATATAGCCAGTGTCTAACCCAGGGTGATGTGGAGTGCAAAAAAACGATGGATTTAGGCCCAGATCCTTGTACGGGGGTGAATGTATGACATTGTTCTACATTCTGTCCATCAACTGTGTTTTTTGCAATTTTCACCCCGAGTGGGCTGGGTATGCTCAGACGTGAGTCCCAGGCTCTCCAGACCACTGGAGTCAAGCTATTCAGGCTGATGAAGGCTGATAGCCAGAAACCGGTCCTTGGATGCTTGATTCTGGTCTGGGAAAGACATGGCTTGGTAGTTCGGACTGGACTGTTCCCATGAGGCACAGGGTCAGAGCTGATTTGCATATAGCCAGTGTCTAACCCAGGGTGGTGTGGAGTGCAAAAAAACGATGGATTTAGGCCCAGATTCTTGTACTGGGGTGAATGTATGACATTGTTCTACATTCTGTCCATCAACTGTGTTTTTTGCAATTTTCACCCCGAGTGGGCTGGGTATGCTCAGACGTGAGTCCCAGGCTCTCCACACCACTGGAGTCAAGCTATTCAGGCTGATGAAGGCTGATAGCGAGAAACAGGTCCTTGGATGCTTGATTCCGGTCTGGGAAAGACATGGCTTGGTAGTTCGGACTGGACTGTTCCCATGAGGCACAGGGTCAGAGCTGATTTGCATATAGCCAGTGTCTAACCCAGGGTTGTGTGGAGTGCAAAAAAACTATGGATTGAGGCCCAGATCCTTGTACTGGGGTGAATGTATGACATTGTTCTACATTCTGTCCATCAACTGTGTTTTTTGCAATTTTCACCCAGAGTGGGCTGGGTATGCTCAGACGTGAGTCCCAGGCTCTCCACACCACTGGAGTCAAGCTATTCAGGCTGATAGCCAGAAACCGGTCCTTGGATGCTTGATTCCGGTCTGGGAAAATATGGCTTGGTAGTTCGGACTGGACTGTTCCCATGAGGCACAGGGTCAGAGCTGATTTGCATATAGCCAGTGTCTAACCCAGGGTGGTGTGGAGTGCAAAAAAACGATGGATTTAGGCCCAGATCCTTGTACTGGGGTGAATGTATG